>NC_080571.1:340385378-341885378 GCF_030247185.1 Malaya genurostris
TCCTCCGGGCCTCGGTTCAAAAGTCGGCAGGCAAAAAGGCAAAACCTTTATGTCGTGACTTGATGGTCCACTTAGTGGAATTTTCATATACGAGGTCTGTTCAAAAAGTACCCGGAATTCTCATTTTTCTAAAAAAATATTTATTTATTCGTCTACATCTATATGGTCCCCTTCAAAGTAATCCCCCCTAGATATAATACACTTATGCCAGCGTTTTTTCCAGTCTTCGAAACACCCCTGATAGTCACTTTTTGTAATGCTCTGTAGCACTCCCAGCGATTATGCCTTTATCTCTTCAATCCATGAAAAACGCTGTCCTTTCATGGGTCTCTTCAACTTTGGGAACAGGAAAAAATCACACGGAGCGATATCTGGTGAATAAGAAGGTTGGGGCATGATTAAAGTCTTGTTTTTAGCCAAAAAATTTGATCAAAATTCAGCAGTTTTGGAACGAATTTTGCTGCCACTCGTTTCATGCCCAAAACATTTGAAAAAATATGATGGCATGAGCAAACTGATATGCCAACTTCATCAGCAACTTCCCTAATAGTGATTCGGCGATCATCCGTAATCATTTTTTCCACTTTTCCCACATTTTCATCGATTATTGACGTGCTGGGTCGACCGGAGCGTTCGTCGTCTTCAACGTCTTCGCGGCCATCTTGGAAACGCTTATACCACTCGTAAACACTTGTTTTTTTCATAGCAGACTCACCGTAGGCTCTCTGTAACATTTCGCACACTTGGTTACACTTAATTTCATTTTTCACACAAAATTTAATACAAATTCTTTGACTCTTCAATTCTTCCATTGTTTAAACTAACAAAAATCGCCGAGCTCAAAAACACACGTCTACACCAGCCGCTACAAGACAGAATGTAAACAATGAATACAGCTGAAAATTTCACCATACATTAGGGACATATGTACCAACACAATAAAAAAAATTTTTGACCACCGGACTCTCCAGACGCGCGCAATTAAAAAATTCCGGGAACTTTTTGAACAGACCTCGTATCTTGAAAAATCACCATAGGGGGGAGTACATGAAATTTTCGAAATCGAAAAAAAATGTTTGTTGCCAAAAGGCTTAGAATTGCATGAAACGTCGAGATTTAGTGTCATCTCGAAAAAAAAAAATTTTTGAAAAAATCGACTTTTTGGGATTTAGAAAAAGTCTCAGAAAGTTGATTTAAAAAAAAATGAATCTTAAAACTGCAAGATGACACTAAATTTCGATGTTTCATGCAGTTTTAAGAGTTTCGGCATTTTCGATTTTGGAAATATTTCAAACGTCAAAGACGAAACGTAAAAATAATAAGATAAAGTTTATTTTCCCTTAGTCTTTTTAATTCCCCGTCAAAATGGAACTAGATCTTTTGAAATTATTTAAAGAAAATTGCGTTGCATTCGAAATAACAACAGCACTACGACCTTGAAATTCTTGCCACTCTCTTGTTTTACAAAAAATGGGAAATGAGCATTGCCGATTCTCTTCAAATTATATAAATTTCGTCACTGACACTTGCTACATACTCTCCTCCTGAAAATTCTCTAATGATCATCTCTGAAGAGCAAGAAGTATCTGTGCCAAATTTGATAGCAATCCGTTCAGTAGTTTCGGAGTTATGCCGTTACATCTCTCTTTTTAAAGACACCCCCCTTATAATCATATTTAAGATATAGAAAATGTTTGCATGGTCTTCAAAAATTATCGATTCTTGTCAATTTTTTTGATTTTTTTCATGACCCCCCTGTTAATGACACTTGCTGCGCTTCCTCCCCTATAAAAATACCTTTATGTCTATTTCTGAAGAGCAAGGAATACCTGTGTCAAGCTTTATAGCAATTCGTGCAGTAGTTTCGGAGTTATGCCATTACAAACATTACACCTCCCTTTTTAATGGCACTTGCTACATCCATCCCCCATATAATCATATCTAAGGTATGCAAAATGTTTCTAAGGTCTTCAAAAATATTGATTCTCGTCAAATTAGACAAATTTTTTCATTACCCCCCTACTGTTAAGGACACTTACTACGCTCTCTCCCCTATTAAAATACCCTTATGACCATCTCAGAAGAGCATGAAATATCTGTGCCAAGTTTGGAGACAATCTGTTCAGTAGTTTCGGAATTATGCCGTTTTTAACATTACACCCCCCTTTTTGAAGGCACTTGCTACATCCAACCCCTCATATAGTCATATCTAAGGTATGCAAAATGTTTCTATGGTACTCAAAACGTATCGATTCTTGTCAACTTATATGAATTTTTCCATGACCCCCCCCCTTGTTTTTGACACTTGCTACGCTCCCTCCCATATAAATATACTCCCTAAACCATCTCTGAAATACAAGAAGTACCAGTGCCAAGTTTGGTGGCAATCCGTTCAGTAGTTCCGAAGTTATCGCGTTACAAACATACAAACTTACATCCATTTTTATATATATAGATAAGAGCGGTAAAAATCAACGTGTTTTGTCGGTTACGTCACATGTACCATCATATATCTGGAACCCAAAGTCACAACCATTTGATCTTCGAACTTGATCAATGGCCCGACAGTAGCTTTCAAACGAGCCCAAGTTTGTTAAAATCGGTTCAGCCATGTCTGAGAAAATTGAGCGCGTTCAAATATCTTCGAAAAGTGCACACACACACACAGACAATTTCCGATCTCGTCGAACTGAGTCGAATGGTATATAACACTATGGGTCTCCGAGGCTCCGTTCGAAAGTCGGTTTTTCCAGCAGTTCGAATACCTTTCTATAGAGAAAGGCAAAAAGTTCTTTTCAAATTTTTGAAACTTGTGAGTTTTATGAAACCCTATTAAATTAAAGATGGGCGAACGTTTCAGCAATTGGTTTAGCTTGTGAATTTGGTGAATTTTCACCTTGATAAAACCAAAATTTACTAAATAGCGGTTCTAGCTAATGTTTTCTTCAATGGACAAAACTTAGATTTTATGCTTTTTCGATCTCGAGTGATACAAATTGCTATTTCAACAGAGCTGTTACCAGGAATTACAAATTACATCAATCTGTAGGTTTTAATAAGAGCTTTAAAATAAAAACTATCAAAAAAAATCGAAAACCTGATTTATTTTTAATTTAATTTTTTTGGTTCATTTTGAAATTGTTGAAAAAAAAAATCTATTTCTTTTTCAGTGTATATTTTTTAGAGTTGATTACCTACAACTTCTTTCTGGACGTCATTTTTGTACGATTAACGGTTTCCAAATTACAACGAGAAGAACTTGATCATTTCCATGCACCCGTAAACTGTTTTAGCTGTAACTTCTTCATTTTTCAAAAGGCACGGGTGGGATAGCCATCAATCTGTAGGTTTTAATAACAAAATAAAAATTATCACAAAAAATTTAATCAAAAACAAATTAAACATACCCTGACTTTTTTTTATTTAGCTTATTCGGATTATTTTGTGATTATAAGGAAAAATTTTTTTCAGTGTATTTTTTTTTAGAGTACCCAATCGATTCCCTACAACTTCTTTCTGAACGCTATGTTTGTACAATTAACGGTTTCCGAGTTACAACGTTTTGAAAAATGCAATTTCTGTTAATGTAAAAATACATACGCCCTTTTTAAAAATCAGTCGTGAGTCGGGTTGACCTCTCCATCGGTTAGAAACTTATGGTTTGTCATACTGAAGCCATGTGCAAAGTTTCATCCAAATCGAAGAAGGTCGATTCTGATTTTGTCACTTTTTCTTCTACTCATTCCTGGAATTGCTCTAATATTAAAAATGTTACTTGTTGTTATTCTATTAAAAAACTATGAACAATTCTACGAAAGAGTATTCTAGTTAGATGTACATTTTGAACCGGGAAGTTATTGGCATTGCACGAAAATTGATGAAACGACAAGGAATTAGTAGCTGCGTCCTTATCAAACTCGAAATTGTAAAAGCAACATTGCATCACGAAGGTTTTGTGGGATTTTGGTCAAATGATTCAAGCGTACATAACAGTTCGCCTGACATGCTCAATTGTACATCATGAAATATATTTCAACTCACGATTCCAAACCAGAAACTTCCAGTGAATTTGAATTAATCTTTTCATTTCACTTTACTTTGTCGCCTTTTATATTAAAAATTCTGGTGTATCATTGTTTTAGACAATTGTGCAGTCTTGATACGGTGAAAACACCAACGTACACCTTGGACCGGGCTCATCGACCCTGATCGAGAATAAACGGAATTCCATATCGTCAGATTTTGACCCGCTATTTACATCAGACTGCAGTACATGCAGAAAATAATCGCACGCACTCATCGAGACGTTCTTGGCTTGCTTCGATCAGCAGCCGGTCAGATGCAAAGCACAACAACAACAACAACAACCAATTGGACTTCTATCCAGAGATGCCAGATATTTTCAGAGAAAATCTGTATTACCCTGTATAAAAAATCTGTATTTATCTGTATTCACTAAATGAAATTTCTACAATGAAATGATGTTGAACGCTATCTCAACAGATTATGGTTAAAGGATGAGATTTTCAATGAGCATTTATTTTTCATATCTTCTTAGTTCACAAAAATATGTAAAGACGAAATTTAATATGAATGTTTTTTCAACCACAATCAAATTTCAATTCCATATACTTTTCTAGATTTACAAGTTGACATAATATGCAACTTCAAGTCAAGTCATACAACTCTCAGGCCGCAGACAGAATAAACACGAAAAGCTGAATCGAGCTGGTGGATGGCATTAGCAGACCAAAAGAGGTATATGCTTCCCTCTTTTGGTCTGCTAATGTCAACAACCAAAGGGCCCTGCTAATTCAGCAAGCCAAAGGGACCCTGTTATCTGCTCAGCCTTCCATCTGACAAGGTCCTTCAATTTACTATATGTGCATTACTCGCTTTGGTCTGTACCAGAGATGCCAGATTTTTGCATAGAAAATCTGTATTTCCTTATATTCAAAATCTGTATTTATCTGTATTCACGACAAAAACGAATTTTTCGCAATAATACCACCATTTCACGATTGAAGATGAATATTAGTAAATATCTGCAATCTTGTAGAATATTTTCTCCTTCAATTATTACTATCAGCAATCCCTCCCTCCAAGTCTTTGAACAGTATAATAAGCTTTGCTAAACTTTTTGAATATGCGTAAAGCTCTTTGAGTTATTGAGTCGACATGACATTTCAGTACCTAATCTGCGAATGCAAGTCAGGTCATAGTTTCTCCATTTGATAATGAGGTTTCATTCAATCATTGCATCCATTTGCAGTTCAAATCTATGTTCCATATCTTCATATACCAGATGTGTAAGTTCAAAACGTCGTTTTGTTGTCAACATATAGTGGATGAAATCTATTCGTTTTTTTTTTCTTGGACCCCACTCTTCAGGGTTTTTTTTTGTTTACGTGATTTCGAGAAAAAACTTGCTTTTATTTTGTGTTAACCATGTTGAATTTCGAGCCAAATAAAAGCATTTGTGTGGCAAGACATGATTTTTTTGTTCAATTAAATGAAAAAGGTCCCCAGTTCTTGTTGAGACTTATGGGGATCTTGTTGCAACTGTCAAAGCTTGTGAGCTCTGGTTTCAACGTTTCAAAACAGGTTATTTTTATGTTATTGACAAAGAACTCTAAAATCGACCACAAATGTATGTAGATGACGAGCTACAATCATTATTAGATTGAAATGATACAAAAATAAAATAAATTATGGCCGAACATTTAAATTTCATCGCAAGCAATTTCTGATAGTCCAAGAGCCTTGCTAAAAATTTAAGATGGTTTGAAAAATGTATTCCACAAAAACAGAATGAACATGCGAAAAACCCAGTGCGAAATGCTAGCAAAACAATTAATTCCGTCCGCTACAAGTAAACTGTCAATACTTCAAATAAAAACCAATTCGCCATCGTTTTCGATAAACTTATTTTTTTCTTGAAGAAAAAGACGTTTTCAATTACCGCAACCAAGGGGCAAATCACTCTAAACTTTGTCTGAACTCAAACAAGTTTTACCGGGAGTAAAAAAGTTTAGCAGGGATCTCGCTGGAAGAGAATGGGATTAGAGAAGTTTAGCCGAGATCTGGAAATGCATTATTTTGACATAAGAAGCTGTAAACGTGGGAGCAGAGATGCCAGATATTTTCATAGAAAATCTCTATTGCTTTGTATAAAAAATCTGTATTTATCTGTATTCACTAAAGGAAGGAAATTTCGGAAATAAAATGATGTTTAAAGATGTTATTCCATTAGATTATTGTGGCAGATGCAAGGAGCATTCCTTTATATCGTACGTCCTTGCCGCACTGACAAGAACATTCAACGACGAAATTTAATTGTTTTTGGTATCAACCACAATTAAATTGTAAATCCATATACTTTTTTCGTTTGAAAATGATGACTTGGAATTCAAACGCCCAATACGCAACGTCAAGTCAGGTCATACAACTTTTCAGTCTGACAATAAAGTTTCATGACGCTGCACGAAAAAATTTTCATTTTAATATGGGCAATCAAACACGATCAGACGGAAAAGTTTCATTATTTCTTTCTTACTTTTTGTGGTATCTGTATAAATCTGTATTTAATTTGAGAAATCTGTATAAAATCTGTACTCTGTATTAAATCTGTATGCGCATGTAAAAATCTGTATAATACAGATAAATCTGTATAAATGGCATCTCTGCGTGGGAGTTCGAATGACAGATGCACTTCAAACAAGATTAGGCAAAACTAGGTTTAGTTTTAAATTACCCAAACTTATCTAGACTAGTTGGGATTAAATGAGATTAGAGAAAATTATTTTGGAATGACATGAGTTTATTAGTATGAGATTGTCTAGAGTTTAGAGTGATTTGCCCCTTGACCGCAACTTAGTAATTAAATCAAATTTTGTTCTTTGGTTACGAAACTTCTATCTCATCTCTATTACTAAATCCTAAAATATGGCTTAGACCAAATAAAAAAAATTCGTACTTTTTATGAAATCTGTATAAATCTGTATTAAACATACGAAATCTGTACAAAATCTGTATTCTGTATAAAATCTGTATAAGCATGGAAAAATCTGTATAATACAGATAAATCTGTATAAATGGCATCTCTGCTTCTATCTGAGAGCATGCAGCTGATCGACACACACACCACATCATCGACACAGAAGCACCAGTCTACTACGATCATGAGTAGATGTTGATTATGACGATGATGATGATGACGACGACGAAAACGATGATGGTGACTAGAAAAGAAGCGACATTTTCTGGTAGCGAAGAATAGGGCTGCGAATGTGTTGGTACGCCGTCATGTCGCTAAAGAGTGCTATTTAGTGCTATTTATTGTAGAGTTTAGTTGCTCGCGGTAGTGATATATCAACGAGGAAGTAGGAAGAAACGCCACCAAGCGTGTAAATATGACGATGAGGTAGAATGTGTGATGATGTGTACAATGAGCTGTGCGCGCGCGGCAATACGAGGAAAAAGTATTGAGCGAGACGCCATCATCTTCATACGCCACAACGTTCGGGCCGAACAGACTCTCAGTCACACATATAGAAGATCACAGTTGATGGCACCGATGACTGCGCCGCCAGAGTGATATGATAAATTTCACGTCAGCTAAATGATTTAAATAATTGTAATAAGACTTGTTCGGCTTCGGCGGTTGACGACTCGGGAACAGATGTGTGTGCAATGATCGCAATGTTGTCTTTTTCAAATGTCACCTCACCAGTAGCCGTTGCATTCTGGAAAAATTCGCATTTGGGTCTTAAGATAGTCTCTATCTACGTTATCGGACCAGATCCCCAATGGTGATTTGGGTTGGTGGTAGGAAGGGAATTTCCGCATTCGCCGTAGTGACGCATTTAAGCTATTGTTTGGTCCTGTCGCTGATTAACAGACCTGATAAAGGCTGCCTTTCCTATTCTTAGTGACTAGCGAATTTGATTGTGATATTTCGAAGACTTTTTTTTCTCCTGCACAGGTTCGTAACGGATAAAGGTCGCTGCTTTACGTCTGCTCTAATCTTTATTGTTTCCACTTACTGCCATGTCTTATCTTGGCCGGATTTTTTGTTCCTGCTACTATTTTAAGAACTAGAAAGAAAAAAAAACAGTGAGCAATGTGGTAATTTTTAACACTCACTGGACGAAACGGACGCAGTTGATAGCTTTATTGGTCGATTGCCGAGAAGTTGATAAGAAGAAGGTGAATTATTGCTATTAGGACACTAAACAAACAGTGTTTAGGGTTTTTTTCGTGAGCAAATGTTTTACCACAAGTAGGCGACCAGATTTAGTCGAAAATGTGAATCACGGAAATTTGGAAATAAAATTTCGGTCGAAATGATTCACTATTGTTCTACGAATTTTGTTTAAATTAGTCAGTGTTTCAAATCCACATGTCTTTTTTACTGATTTGGAAACATGCTCCGAAGCAAAACAGAATTATCAATAGATTTACGAATTATTTTAATATCTTTGCACTTCTCAGAATCTTCACAGAATGTCCGCTGCCTTTGCTTTAACTGTTCCATTTTTCGGCATTCGCGCTACATGTACAGGTCATCGCAGTATGCAGTATTTTTAGCATTCCGAGAAGATCATGTTTGTGTAGCTTAACTTAACTTAAAGACTGTCCCAGAAAGTATGGACGCAACCAAAAACCGCTGCCATTTCGCAATGGTTCAGAAGCTGTCAATTTTTATGGCTGCGTCCTGTTGTTTACACTCTTCTCTAACCACTTGTGCAGTTGTTTATTCGTTTTCATTAGTTTGTTTCGAAATGCGTGGACTTTCAGCAGAACAACGTCGAAAAATTGTGTACAAATGGTGCACAGAACGCGGACTGTCACTGAGAAAGATAGCAAAAATGGAAGGAGTAAGTGAAGAAGCCGTGCGGAAAGCAATCGAACCTTTGAGGATAAACCGAAAACGGGTCGAAAAAAAGGTCCTGCTAACCCTCAGTTGGATAAACGTATAAGAAGGAGGTTTCATTTCGGTATTTGGCCAAAAAAGTGGGCACTTCGAAGTCAAATGTTCTTCGTGCTAAAGAACGCTGGAATCTTCAAACCTATAAGAAGCAGAAACAACCAAAACGTAGTTCGAAACAAGAAGCATCGATCAGGCCGAAGGTTCGAAAGCTCTACAATACGATTCTTGCTGGAAAATTTAACTGAATAACCATGGACGACGAAACCTACGTGAAACTCGATTACAAATCCTTGCCGGGACCACAATATTATACGGTGCGAGAAGGGCAAGTGTTAAACCAGTCCGAGACGTCGATTGAAGTCGAGAAATTTGGTAAGAGAGTCATGGTCTGGCAAGCAATTTGTAGCTGCGGTAAGATTTCGAAACCCTTCATCGCTTCAATGAATAGCGAAATATACAACAAAAAATGTTTACAAAAACGACTTCTAGCCATGATTCGAAGTCACAATGATCCTGTTGTCTTCTGACTAGATCTTGCTTCTTGCCACTACTCGAAATCAACGGTAGAATGGTATACAACCAAAAATGTCACTTTCGTCCCAAAAGACCGGAATTCATCAAATTGCCCACAACTTCGACCAATTGAGGAATTTTGGGCATTAACGAAGGCACATCTTAGGAAACATGTCTCGGCAGCCGAAACCATTCATCAGTTCGAAAAAGATTGGAGAAAAGTGTCAAAATTTGTCGCCAAGAAGTCTGTACGGAATTTAATGAGGAACGTTCGCAAGAAGGTGCGCCAGCTAGTCTAGAATGGCTAAGTAGCAAATGTTGAGAATAATATTCTGTTGTTGTAGTCTAATATTATCAGTATATCGAATAAAATTTGAATATCTAACACTTGTGAATTATTTACAGCGAAATCAAAGTGCATCCATACTTTCTGAGACAGTCTTTAGATGCTTATCACTTCCATTCAAAAATTCTTAACATCTACCTAGAAGGTAACAAGGATTTACTAAAAAATATCTAATTTACTCAACCTTTGATTGGTATGATTTTTGGATTGAATCTAAATAAAAAGCTTTGCTAATATTACATTGAAAAATGCTCACTGGTGGCGCTGATGATATCAGCGGCCTAAAGCAAACTAAAGTCAGGGTGGCAAGTAAATTGCCGATTTCAATTTCCCGGATTTTTTTCGGTTTTTTGAGATAAAAATTCCCGGTTTTTGGAATAGGCTCAAATCGCCCCTGTTTAGTTTTTTTTTTTAATTTTTAATTTAAACTTTGAAAAGATATCCCATGTCCAAAAAGGATCATTGCAATAGGCCCGCTTATTGAGCATTCAATTACTTTCCAGGCATTTCGATGAATAAATAAAAAAAATTTATTATAACATGTGCGTACAAGAAACGCATAAAGCCTTTTCCAAGTCATTCAGGGGTTTTGGTTACACGTAACCGATTTCTTCCGAGTGCACATGACTGTTTTTATTATTTTTTGGTATACATATGATTGAAAATAAATCAATAAGGAACAACAATCCCAAAAACGGACGCTTGCCACTCGGAAAAAAACAACAACAATCTATGCTTGCAACTTTAAATCATTTTGTACAGAGCTTTCTTCGCTCCTTCCGGAAATAAAACTGAAAATCTCAGATCGGCGGGAAAATTATAAACGGCATAATGGCCAAGGATGGCTTCTATCGTACCAAAGAACGCTCTCTACCTACTCTTCACATGATTCAATCAGTGCCATCAAAGAGAGACGGATATCATCTCAGCAACAAAAAACCCGGAATGGTTCATATAACATAGAATAGACACCAGTGCGAGAGTGAATTTCTCTCGATGACCTGTCTGAGCATCACGGGTTAACACGCTGCTGTGGGGATTCTCTCTGAAGCAACAAACGGTCGCTTATTCTCGTTTTGCGATCCGATTCTATACGGGCAGTGGAAAATTGCGATAGAATCATTTTACTATTGCCGCTTATTCTATCTATGTTCATATAACCTTTGTATAAGTTGTATCTATGAAAATAGATGTGAATGCTCCAGACCAGGGTTTTGAAATATTGTATATTGTAACCTAGGATGAGAATCATCAAGTCGAATTATCTGCGATAATTATCAACTTGCGATTCTCTCTTGGTAAATTCCTCACAGCGCCGATCACTGCCGGACTGTGTATATTTTGATAAGGGCTGTGAAATACTCAGAGTAATAAGTGAAACAAAGAAGTGTAGAGAAATTCTCTTACGGTTCATGCATCGAGAGACAGCGAGTTCTTGTAGCATCTTCTATTAGATTGAAAATTTTGTATACAATGTTGCAAAATATCGAGCCGCTTTCTGCTAAATTATCGGCAATCACCAACACTGATGCTGGCACAGCGAAACTAACACAATATCGTCATTGCCAGGGCTTCGGCCATGGTACAATAAATTGTTATATGGACATATACTGTTTTAATTATGTCGTTTGCAAGCACTTCTGTTCAATGGTTCAATGAACGATACCCTCAGATGAATTATCATGCTGTGATTGTGATGAAAACCATCAAACCAATTATTAACAAAGTCATGTCAGACCAAAAATTTGAAATTTTCATGTAATAGAATTGAATTTAAAATCATTAGATGTATGTATATCTAAGATTTCGAAAAACCGTTGACTTTTTCTTTAAAAAAAAACCATTTTTTCTAATATATCTGTTAGTCAATAAACAATGTTTACGATTTCAATGTGTTGATGGGTAAATGAATCAAATGATAACTGTTAAAATGCACAATATATCTAATCCTAATAGTATTCTAAACGCTCGTAGAGTAATCAGAAAGAACGAGTTCTTCATGATGAACCCTCCGCTTGTTTTAAACCAGTTTTTTTTTGGAAATAGCTTAACTAAATTATCTTCTATGAGAAATCTTTCTACAATTGATCTGATTGTAGCAGATCAATCAATAACATTCAGGGTTTCAAATTAAGCAATGATTAGTTCAATTAGTTATGTATTCTACCAGTTTAGAACTAATCGACTAGAATACTATCGAATGTAAAACCCGAAATTGTTTGGGAAATATAGATATGGCCGTAAATAATTTAAATCATTACTTTATTTAAGTTCCAAAAGATCAAACTAAATTCAATTCACCTTCATCTACATCAATATCAGCGTTCTTGTGATCCTACTATGGAATAGTTGAGGACCTTTAAAAGAAACTTAAACATAGATTCACTGAACAAATCAATTAATTTTCTGAATCTTTCTAAGATTCTATACTGGTTCTCAGAAACCAGTTTCAACTCTTCCAATTTTGCGAGTCCTTTTGACATCACACAGAAATATAAGCATAACACAAGTATTTTTTCAAGCTAACATTACTGAGACAAATTTTGATGAAACAAGGGCAAATATTAGCAAACTTAAAAACTTAAAATAATTCCCTATGTTACCTTGAGATTTTGCCATAAATTTTGCAGGTATTTTGAATACTTATTTAAAAATTTGATAAAAATCCAACAGAAGCATCCAAATTATCCTTATTTTTCAAAATGAGCTTTCATTATGCTGTTATTGATAACAACTTTAAAAAACTCTGATGCTTCCTGTTTGATTTAAAACTTCCTGCAATCCTCTAAAAATCGTTGGACAAGACATGGGGTGTTGGCCCAATTTCCAATGGACAATAAGTTATTTCAACACTTGTACTGAACATTTCGCTCAAACGCAAAATTGGGTATTGTCTCTTACTCTTCGATTGTTGAAAAAAAATCATTATGCTAACATCTGTTACTCATATGTGAGCTGGTATTATTTTTCCCGATTTTGCACTAAAATTCTCGACTTTTTCCCGGTGAAATCAAATTCCCAACTTTTTCCCGATTTTCCAGGTCACTTGCCACCCTGTAAAGTAATATCGAATCACTTTGACAATCCAAAATCAGTAAAATCGAAATGAGTAGGTAGGTTCATCAATTAATAAGATCTACGACTGGCAGATATCGCATTTTGCCCGTTGTCATCTATATCATTGCATGAACATTTCTACATTCATGAATCAGACAAAAACGATTTATCGCACCATAATACCTTCGTTTTGAAAAGTTTAATCCATCCATACCTGAAAAATTTATGAGGTAAGGTATTACTTCCAATCCGGAACCGTGATTGCATATCAAACTTGGACGACTTGTTTTACAAGAAAAAAACACCTAGTAACTTCAGTGCATGATAAACCAAACTCAATGTCTAATCAATCTTTTTCGTCGAGTTTTCGGTGACGAATTTTTTGCTTCTATTTAGAGAATTCAGATGTAATTTTGCGGGTACGCTGTTGCGTTTGCAAAGAACTTGTTATAACCAGATCACTTCAAGTCAAAAGTAGAGCATGCCTTTTTCGAAGATCATGAACTCACTACCAAGGACATATAAAATCTTAAGACAAATTTCCAATCCATGGAAATTAGATTCAGCAGAAAGTTTAGGAATATTCAAAAATAACTCCACCTCTTTATTAAACCGAGACCAAGGGAATAGATCTTCGTGGCTTTTCCAGTTACTACCCATATCCAAGATAAAAACAAACATAGAAAACACTTAACCTCTTTCAGTTTCTGTAATTTGTTTTTTTTTTTTTTTTTGCTTTTCAATTATTTGTTCAATTTTTGGTTTACCTACTTACGTTTGTATAAAAGGAACTTCACTGCAGTATTCTTTCAATAAACTTATAAAATCGATACACTGAGGAAGGATGCAAACAACATTGCGAAATACGTTTCTGTATAATAACGTTTGATACACTTTTGTGAAAATAGTGACTTTGGGACAGCGTAATGACGTAACACAGTAGAACTAAACGGTACAACAACAGTTGACAAATTTGCCAAAACCAAAAACATACAGACTTTTGAAAAACTTTGGTCTATCTACTGGATGAAAATGGCTGGAAAATTCGGAGGATTTTCCAAAAATGAGTGTGATCTTTCATAATTATTTGAAAAAATAATGCGATGATATGAAATTTTTTTTTTTCGAACAAACGTTATGCTGGCTACAAGGATTACATTCAGACACATTTTATAGGAAATCTGCGAATTTCATATAACCGATTTCGTTGTATTTTGACGATTTGGAGGTACTAAATGAAATACAAACTATTATCACTATAATTACAAATACCCTTAAGACCATACCTAAGGTTTGCACAAAGTATCTATGGTCCTAAAAAAGTATCGACTATCGTCAAATTAGATAAATTTTGTCAATGAGCCCCTCTGTTAACGACACTTGCCACACACTGACATTTTTTAAAGATTTATGCCTTGCCGTAGCTTCTCATCGACTGAAATAAAAAAAATACACTCAATTTTGTTTCAAAATGACATGTAATTACTATTCTCGTTTCCCCCCGGTGAACGACCAAAAGGTTAAAGCCGGGGTAAAATAAATGATATTAATAATAATAATAGCTTCTCATCAATTTCCTGATGGGAAGGGAAGGATGAAAGGAGCATGGAAGGGAATTGTGAAGTGGGTGAGGTAGGAAAACAGCACAAGACACAAAGGAACAAATCGTTTTGCATCCCCAAAAAGAAGGACAGTTAATAAAACCTCCAAGTATATTCGACCCCGCATAAGGGATGACAAACCATCTGCTAAAATTCATTAAGGGGGGAGTAAGGGATAATTTGAATCAAAAAACCTTTTTTTTTTTGTAATTTTTTACGGAGAAACAGCTTGAGCAAAATTTTAAAAATACTTCATTAAACTTCCGTATATTAATATTAAAAATAAGGGAGTAACGGAGCATTCCCCAAAACCTCTTTCGAGAATCACGTTGCGCGGTGAACACGATAACTCGGTGTAGAATTATTTGAGATCAAAAATGTTCTTACATTCACTTAAAGTACGCTCCTTCCCCTTAAGGTCAATACAGAAAGGGTTCATTCACTCCAGGAAAAACGATGAACACCTCTGACTGTAACTCCTTACCACATTGGGTGAGAAACGGTAGAATATCCTTTTATTTTAGCTCTGCATACACATACTCAATCATGTGTGGGGAACCAACAACTCGGATACGTTGTTGCGTCAATGCGGGACAGCTACATATCAGATGATAGTGAGGTGCCGTAATCGCATTCACACAAATCACACGAATAATACTCAGCACGCTGAATAGCAACAATGTGATAATTGAGTTTACAATAGCCAGTCAGGGCTCTGATCAGAATACTGCAATGATGCTTGGCACAATGCAGTACACATTTTGAAAATTTCAGATTCAAATCTGGTAAACAAAACAAAATCAAAGTTTACAAAATCTTTGTTATGTTATTTAAGTTAGTTAGGTTAGTAAGGTTGAATTAAATACTGTCCCAAAAAGTATGGACGCACTTTGATTTCGCTGTAAATAATTCACAAGTGTTAGATATTAAATTTTATTCGACATACTGATAGTATTAGACTACAACAACAGAATATTATTCTCAACATTTGCTACTTAGCCATTGTAGACTAGCTGGCGCACCTTCTTGCGAACGTTCCTCATTAAATTCCGTTCAGACTTCTTGGCGACAAGTTTTGACACTTTTTTCCAATCTTTTTCGAACTGTTGAATGGTTTCGGCTGCCGAGACATGTTTCCTAAGATGTGTCTTCGTTAATACCCAAAATTCCTCAATTGGTCGAAGTTGTGGGCAATTTGGTAGATTCATGTCTTTTGGGACGAAAGTGACATTTTTGGTTGTATACCATTCTACCGTTGATTTCGAGTAGTGGCAAGAAGCAAGATCTCGCCAGAAGACAACAGGATACTTGTGGCTTCGAATCATGGGTAGAAGTCGTTTTTGTAAACATTCCGTGATGTATGTTTCGCTGTTCATTGAAGCCGTGGTGATGAAGGGTTTCGAAATCTTACCGCAGCTACAAATTGCTTGCCAAACCATAGCTTTCTTAACAAATTTTTCGACTTCAATCGATGTCTCGGACTGGTTTAACACTTGCTCTTCTCGCACCGTATAAAATTGTGGTCCCGGCAAGGATTTGTAATCGAGTTTCACGTAGGTTTCGTCGTTTATGATTATGCAGTTCAAATTTATAGCAAGAATCGTATTGTACAGCTTTCGAACCCTCGGCCTGATCGATGCTTCTTGTTTCGGATTACGTTTTAGTTGTTTCTGCTTCTTATAGGTTCAAAGATTCAAACGTTTATTTAGCACGAAGAACATTTGGCCCACTTTTTTGGCCACATCCTGAACTGAAACCTCCTCCTTTTGCTCGAACGCCTTCAGTATACGTTTATCCAACTGAGGGTTAGCAGGACCTTTTTTTCGACCCGTTTTCGGTTTATCCTCAAAGGTGTTATCCTCACCGAACTTCCTGATTGCATTTCGCACGGCTTTTTCACTTACTCCTTCCATTTTTGCTATCCTTCTCAGTGACAGTCCGCGTTCTGTGCACCATTTGTACATAATTTTTCGACGTTGTTCTGCTGGAAGTCCACCAAGGATACAGGACGATTTATTTCTTTATGTTTTGTGCTGTTTTCTCACCTCACCCAATTCCCAATTCCCTTCCATGTTCCTTTTATCCTTCCCTTCCCATCAGGAAGTTGATGAGAAGCTACGGCAAGGCACAAATTTCCAAATAACTAGGGGAACATGCCACTTGAGCCAATTAGTTCTGATAACATAGGTGCAGGGTTTCATTCAGTAAAAAGCATTCAAACGAAGAGGTTGTTTTTCGAGACGAAGACAACTGTAAGCTGCAGGTAGATTGGTTTGTTGGGGCTAATTGCTAATAAGTACCTGAAATAGTGGAACCGATTTGAGAACTGTTTCATTTTTTTTTTCATAAGAGGAATATGTTTTATTAAACTCAAATCGTTGTGACTATATTAGTATTCTATTAGAATAAGAATTGTATGTAAAAGTGATGCTACGGCGAAGAAAAACTTATGTAAATTGCCTTAAGAAATAAACGTATTTATGGAAAAAAAAAGTGCAAAGTCCAGCTAGCAATGAGATGATACCTTTTTTATCAATCCGCATGAGTTTTTTTTTTTTTTTGCATGAATATTCTTCGGTGTTTCAGTTTTCATGACATTATTCTAATGTCCGTCGGTTTAAGAGGCAATTTGAGACTTTAATCACTGATTACTCTGTAATGTCGAAACTGCAAATCGGATCGAATTTGAATCTAAAAGAATAACAATCGACTAAACATTCCATGATATGTCGAAGTAATTTCCACTTTAGAGTTTACGGTAATTTAAGGTACTTCCAGAGCCGGTATTCAGGAACCAGCATAACCCAAACCGATTCGTATGGCCATATGACGAATAAATTGCAATATTCTTGAGTAAAACTTTAAAGCTTTTCAGGATTGTCATCTTTTATATCGCTTTGAATTTTAAAAATTCATCATCCTGTAATTCCAGAATCGAATCAGAATTGGATAAAATTGGATTTATTTTAATTTGAACTTTTGTTTCTGAAATTCGATTTGGTTTTTTTTAAAAACGATTGAGCTTTGAGAAACGATTCGATCCTGGAACCGGAATTCTAAAATCGGTATGGCCGAAGTCAGATAAATTCACCTGAGAAGCTGTATAGTTTACATTTGTTTCAAAATGTTTGAGAATCAATGTAGACATCTTTGAGGAATCGTAAGTGCGAATTAAATTTTTGGGTGCCTTCCGAAACGAAAACTGAATACAACCAAAAATGAAATAAGTTTATTTGGTTATCGACTGTCCAAATCTGCTAACCCGATAAACCTGTTTATTTTTTGTGAAATAGACATTTATATACTAATCACCCTGTATCTTCAAAACCGGAAGTTGGATCTGACTGAAAAACAAGATGTTTTATAGAATCTTAAAACTTTTCATTTGAAACTTAGATGATTCTTAGATTTCATTTGAATCTTAGATCGGTTCAGCCATCTACGAGAAAAATGAGTTACACAATTTTGATTTCGTTTCACATATCATCCTTTAGTTCAGGAACCAGAGGTCAGAACCAAACATAATTCAGGAACCTTGTTTGGAAGTATACGACTTTTCATAAGAAACTGAGTTTGTAGAAAATGGTTGAGTCATCTCTGAAAAAATTGAGTGAAATTATTGGTCACACGCGCATTTGCTGTTATGATCTTCCGGCATTTATTGCTGTAAGTAGTTTAAATCAATATAATTATGGAATTGCTTTCAACTCGAAAATTCTGCCATCATCTGGTTTTCAGTCCGAGGCAAAACATCATGCTGTACACAGTCTTTTGGGTGCTGAGTGTTATTCCGAAAGGCTTGAAAATTTTACAGAATCTTCTTGGAATGTTTTACTATATGAAAATATAAAGAAAAAATAAATGATTGTTACAAATGTATTAGACCCTGCCCGCCCCTTAACGAAGAGTCAACAAAATTGCATTATTGCCAAGTTCAGTGGTTCACGGTTACTGACGGTTACGGTTACTAACATTTTTTGATGGACTGTACTGCCCATACTTGCGTATCAGTCCCATATGGAAAGTCGGCATGTCGAGAAAAAAAACGATTAAATTTTATTTCCGATTATTTTGAATTATTTTGCTACCTAATGCTAAATCACGGTATTATTACTTGAAATATCGGTAATACACCTTTGCTAATCCAATATTGCAAAAAATGAAATGAAAATTTCTACTGAATGGGACTGATATGCGAATACTTTGCATATGAGACAGACATGAGTTGATATTTTTTCACAGTTTTACTGAACAAACCCTCAACTTTTATTGCAATTTCGGAGAGTATATTGAGGATAGATTTCATTCCTCAAGCTAACTCAAAAATGGCGGAAATCGATATAGGACTGATATGCGAGTATGGGCAGTGTATGAGACATTGGGCCGTATGAATAAAATGTAGTAAAGTCTGTTGTTTGTAGTATCTTCTCAAAAATAAAGTCCACAGAGTATAACGCGGTTTGGTATGAATAAAAAACAAGTTCGAACATGTAGTATGCTACTCCCAAATTTAAGCATTTACTGCATACCGTATCGACACAGAGCCGGAAAAGCTGGCATAAGCATGCACAAAGCAAGAAACGTACTTACATCTGTAAAAATGCCACTTTTTTAATTTCTGTACTTCACTTTATCAGCAAACACACGAGTAGCAACCTCTAGAGCTACCTACAGAAAACTTGTAGTAAATACTATAGTTTGTAGCATGTTTTGACAGGAACGTGATCCACACGTAGCATTTACTACCGAAAATCAAGCATGCTACGTTTTATTCATACGGCCCATTGTAATCTTGACTTTATCTTTGAGTTTACTACATTTGATCAAAGCAAACCTGTCAGAGTGAACGCATTGCGGTAAAAGTGCACCGCATCAAAACGTTTCGAATCGCATCGCAAATCGCGTTCTCTTTGACGGCAATCCTAGGTTGATGTCGCATTCACTTTGACAGGTTTGCTTTGATCAAATGAAATCAGCTCGCAAGCGCGCTTCGATGCTTCGCGTGACGCTTTCACTCTGACAGTAACCTTATGAAGAATTGTTCGCTTGGCTGGAATATGATCTCAAGGCCATCGTCTAAGTACCATGCGCGCTGTTTTAGGTTTTAGGAAATTTTCAATGGAAATTTTGAAAAATTGGTCAAAACCAAAAACATACAGACAAAGCATTTCAAAGGTTTTTATCTATCTGTAGGGCAAAAATGGCTAAAAAGTTCGAAAAATTTTCCGAGTCTTATCAAAAATAGTTATGAAAAATGAGTTTTTTTGTGATCTTTCACAATTATTTGGAAAAATGAGGCATTTTTCACGCTTTTCATAGAAAATCAACAAATTTCGAAAATTTTAACGAAATCGGTTATATGAAATTCGTTGATTTTCCATGAAAAGCGTGAAAAGGTTTTTCAAAAATGTGTCCGAATGTGATCCTTGTAGCCAGGCATAATGTTTATTTGAAAGAATAAATTTCATACCATCGAATTATTTTTTCAAATAATTGTGAAAGATCACAAAAAAACGTGCTTAATCCACCTAGCAGTGAGATGATACCTTTTTTTTTCAATCCGCATGTGTTTCTTGCATGAATATTCATCGGTGTTTTAGTTCTTATGACATTATTTTATCGACCGTCGTTTTAAGCGGCAATTTGTGATTTTAATCGTAAACCGCATCGCAATTTATTCTAAGCGTGTGACAATCGATTGAACATTCCATTAGATGTTGAAGTAAGTTCCATTTTAGAGTTTTTCGCCATTATTTACGGCACTTCCAGAGCCGGTATTCAGCAACCAGCATAACCTCAAAGATTCGTATGGCCATACATTAATATGACGGATAAATTGCAATAGTTTTGAGTCCAACTGTCATCTTCTTAATTGGTTTGAATTTTAAAAGCTCATCACCTGTACTTCCAGAATAGGAATTCAGAATTGGATAAAATTCATTAATTTTGTATGGGACCCTTTAATTTGAATTTTTGTTTTTGAAATTCGATTTGGGCTGATTTAAGAAAACGATTGAGATGTGAGAAACTATTCAATACTGTAACCAGAATTCGAAAATAGATGTAGCCGAAGTCAGTTAAATTCACCTGAGGAGCTGAAATGTTTACATTTGATTCAAAATGTTTGAAAATCAGTGTAGACATCTTTGAGAAAGAAGCTCTGGCACAGTGGACGACTTCTTTCTTCGCAACTCGTGGGATTTAAATGATAATAACATTTAAAAAAATCCTTACATGGTTCGCTATAGGCGATTATAAGCCAATATATTTGGTTTCTTGTAGTTGTTGTACGGTTGGTGCTGGAGGTGGAATGTTCGTTACTCTAATTTATAATGGTTAGAGTGGCACAAATCAATCTTCAGCATAGACGTACAGCAACTATGAATCTATCCAGACTTCTTCAAGAAGGTAAAGCTTCTATAGCTTTGGTTCAAGAACCATATTTCCAAAAGGAAAACTTCTACGTTGGAAAATTGTTAAACCCAGTCTTTGTTGCCTTCAACAAGATCGGTATGACTAATCCACGTGAAATGCCTCGAGCATGCATACTTGCAAATAGTGCTCTCGATGTTTCTCTCATATCGGAGCTCACAACTCGGGATATTTGTGCAGTCACAGTTAGTATGACTATTGATGGCATAGACAGGAAATATGTCTATTGTTCGGCATATTTACCGCATAACCAACCTTCGCCAAGCGATGACTTCAAAAAGGTTGTATCATACTGCTGCAAGAGTGATATACCGCTTGTAATCGGCAGTGACATAAATGCTCACCATATCATTTGGGGCAGCACAGATATAAATTCGAGAGGCTCTGATATGATGGAATTCGTGAGCAGTACAAACCTGCACATAGTCAATGCAGAAAACCGCCCAACTTTTGCGAGATCTGGAAGAGAGGAGGTTTTGGACGTAACTCTCTGCTCTGATAGAATTGCGCATGAGTTGGTGAATTGGCTCGTCTCCGATGAGCTCGAACCTTCGTTGTCTGATCATAAGTACATATTCTTTGATCATTCAAACGTTAAATTTGATATTGTCACATATCGTAATCCCAAATCTACAAACTGGGACCTCTATGAAGAGGGCTTGGCGACTAGATTTTACGGGTACCAACCAACAATTGAAACCCCAATTGATTTGGAAAATGTTGTCGACGAGACAAATTCACTCATAGTTGCAGCATATGAAGAGGCTTGTCCACTTCGGATTGTGCGAGCTACTAGAGGAACTCCTTGGTGGAATGCTGAACTTGCTAGACTAAGGAAACTATGCAGAAGAGCTTGGAACCACCGACGCAGAGATGGGTCGGAGGCATTCGTGTTGGCTCGAAGGGCTTACAAAAATGCTCTTCGATCGTCTGAGCGAAGTGGTTGGAAAAGCCTCTGCACAAATGTCTCTAGTCTCAACGAGGCTAGCAGATTGAATAAGTTACTTTCGAAGTCTAAGGACTTTAATGTCAGTTTCTTAAGAACTTCAGATGGTGAACACTTGTCTGATGAAAGTGATGTACTTCACTGCCTTTTTAACACTCACTTTCCAGGATGTATGGATCCATCACCGACAGCTCTTCCCGAGACTTTTTCAGGTAGTTACGATTCTTGGGCCCTTGCTCGAAGCGTTGTGACGATTGAATCGGTCAAATGGGCAGTTGAGAGTTTTGCTCCGTACAAATCTCCTGGAAAGGATGGAGTTTTCCCAGTGTTACTGCAGAAAGGGTATGAACATTTCAAACATGTTTTTAAGAAAATACTTACTTTTAGTCTTGCGACTGGATATATTCCAAGAGCCTGGCAGGAAATAATTGTCAAATTTATTCCCAAAGGCGGTCGCGACACTTATGAGGAAGCGAAGAGTTTCAGGCCTATCAGTCTTAGCTCATTTCTTCTTAAAACAGTGGAACGCATAGTCGATCACTATATCAGGAATGTTAGTTTGGGCGTGCATCCGCTACATGGAATGCAACATGCTTACCAGCGTGGAAAGTCCACTACAACCCTGTTACATGATGTTGTGTACAATATTGAAAAAGCTTTCTCACAAAAGCAATCTTGCTTGGGAGTTTTCCTAGATATTGAAGGTGCCTTCGATAACGTGTCTTTCAATTCAATTCTGGAAGCAGCCCGTGGTCATGGCATACCTTCAAGTATCACAAATTGGATACACGCAATGCTTAGCAATCGACTTCTTTGTTCATCGCTTCGGCAAGCAGAGATTAGAAAACTGAGTGTCTGTGGGTGACCTCAAGGTGGTGTACTATCCCCACTTTTATGGAACCTAGTCGCTGATGGTTTGTTAAGGAAACTTAATAACCTTGGATTTCCGACTTATGGTTTTGCCGACGATTATCATATATTGATGACCGGTATAAGCATTAACACTCTCTTTGATTTATTGCAGCAAGCCCTGTCAGGTTGGATTATTTGTAAATCCGGGCAAAACATCAATGGTGCTTTTCACTCATCGTAGGATAATCACAGGAGCTCGTCCGTTACAGTTCTTCGGTTCAGAGGTCACTGTGGTCGATCAAGTTAAATACGTCGGGGTTATTCTTGACTCAAAACTGAATTGGTCTGCTCACATTGACTTCAGGATTAAAAATGCTTGCAAGGCTTTCGGCCAATGCAGACGAGCTTTTGGAAAATCATGGGGACTCAAACCCAGATATATTCATTGGATCTACACAACTATTGTTAGACCAATTTTAGCATATGGTTGTCTTGTATGGTGGCAGAAAGGAGAAGTCGCGACAGTTCAGTCAAAGCTAAATCATCTCCAAAGGATGGTCCTAATGGCGATGACAGGAGCATTCACGACAACTCCTACTGCTGCTCTAGAGGCGCTACTATGCATTAAACCACTACATGTGTTCCTAAAACAAGAAGCATTATCTTGTGCATACCGTCTTAAGGTTACAGGGCTTTGGAACAGTAACCCATTAGATTATGCTACCAGCCACACTCGCTTGTGGTCTCAAATGGTTACGTGGGATGAGTATTTACTCGCTCCTAGTGACCTAACTCTCACATGCAGTTTTCCTTTCAAAACATTCCATGTGAGCTATCCTCTTCGTGAGGAATGGTTGTCTGGTTGTCTGGAACGACAACTTGATGAACACATAGTTTGTTATACGGACGGTTCTCTGTTGAATGGTCGTGCTGGTGCTGGTGTCTGCTGTCGTGAAATGAGGCTGGAGCAGTCTCATTCACTTGGTAGATACTGTACTGTGTTCCAAGCAGAAATCTACGCGATTCTGTGTGGAGTACAATCGGCACTTCAGCAGAGGATCTGTGGTAAACGAATTTATTTTTGTTCCGACAGTCAGGCAGCCTTAAAAGCACTCAGTTCGAATGACTCACGGTCGAATCTAGTGATCGCATGTCGAACTCAAATTGAAGACCTCAGCATTTCAAATGCTGTTTACTTCTTATGGGTACCCGGCCATTCTGGTATTACTGGAAATGAATGGGCTGATGAGTTGGCTAGAGCTGGTGCAACGAATGATTTCGTTGGTCCTGAACCAGCTTTACCACTTTCAACTAGTTGGATAACGCACAAGATACGTTCTTGGGCTGCATCCAAACATGCCAGCTACTGGCGCAGCTTGCAAACTTGCGCTCAGACAAAAGCATTTCTACCAGATATAAATCTGAAAATGTCAAAGTTTCTACTGCATTTTTCCAAGCACCATTGCAGTATTCTGGTCAGAGCTCTGACTGGACATTGCAAACTCAATTATCACATGGCTACTATTCAACGTGCGGAGTATTATTCGTGTGATTTGTGTGAATGCGATTATGGTACTTCATATCATCTGATATGTAACTGTCCCGCATTGACGCAGCTACGTATCCGGGTTTTTGGTTCTCCATACATGGTTGAGTCTGTGTATGCGGAGCTAAAATTGAAGGATATTCTCTCGTTTCTCACCCAATGTGGTAAGGAGCTATAGTCAGAAGGGTTCATCGTTCTTCCTGGAGTGAATGAATCCCTTCTGTATTCACCTTAAATAGGGTTTAGCAGATTGTTTGGCATCCTTTAGGGGGTGCCGAATTTACTTCTGCTCGTACATACTGCGAATCGTTCTGCATTCTTCCGGGAGTGCAGAATGGTGTCGCTTTTGTAAGATCTCTAAATCCTCTCGGGGGTTGGAGGTTTTATTAACAGCAGACTGTTCGGGACCTCGTAGAGGTTCAGAATTTACTTCTGCTTCCACTAAATGTGATCCTCAGCGGATTGTTCGGCATCCCTTAGGGGTGCAGAATTTACTTCTGCTTTTATGTGTTTTTGTGTCGTCAATTTTTCCCATCCTCCTAGTCCAACCTTTACCATTTCCTTTCAATCCTTCCCTCTTATATATCGGGAAAATGATGCTAAAAACAAATTGATGGCAAGGCACAAATCTCCAAATGTCAAGGGGAACGTGCCATTTGAGCCAATTTGTTCTGATTCCTGATTCCTGGGTTTTTATCAGGTTTGAGGATATGAATTACTTTAGCGTTTTTCCATCTTTTTGGGAAGTAAGCTAATGAAAAACATTTGTTGAAAATTTTAACCAGGAGTCTCAAGGCAACATCGGGAAGATTTTTAATAAGAATATCAAAGATTCCATCATTACCAGAAACCTTCATGTTTTGAAGTTTCCTAATAACTGTCTTAATTTCATCAAAATTCGTCTCAATAATGTCATTTTGTGATAACACTTGAGTTGAAATATGATCATGTTTCAGTGAGACTTCATTTTCAATAGGACTCACAACGTTCAAATTAAAATTGTGGACACCCTCGAACTGAGAACATTAGAAGAAGATGATTTGGCAGATCTACCTATTATTTAATTGGTTCGTTAGAAGATGAACGGTTCGCCGAGTTGAAACGTTAAATGACGCGGAACGCTCGGGTAGACCTGTGGAAGCCGTTACACCGGAAAATGTGAGTGAAGTGACAAAAATTATAATGAAAGATCGTAAAGTGAAGCTCCGTGAGATTGCTGAGATGACACAGATATCATATGGAAGTGTATTTACTATCCTACATGAAAAATTGAGCATGAAAAAGGTTTTTTTCCAAGTGGGTGCCGCGATTGCTTTCGATGGAACAAAAACAGCAACGAGTCACCCTGCTACAAGTCGATGAAAACAATGGCGAAATTGAACGAATTGGGCTTTGATCTGCTTCCCCACACCCTTACTCGCCAGATTTAGCCCCCAGTGACTACTGGCTCTTTGCTGATCTTAAAAAATGCTTCAGGGAAAAAGATTTGGCTCAAATGAGGAGGTCATCGCTAAAACTGAAGCTTATTTTGAAGCGAAAGATAATTATTTTTTAAACATGGTATTGAAAAATAGGAAAAACGTTGGAACCATTGTATCACCCTGAAAGGTGATTATGTTGATGAATAAAAAAAATTTTGCGAAAAAAATGTTGTTTCCATTGTTAGTCTCGGGATTCATTGATCCATGTGTTATTTAGCCTTAGGCTTGATGCCTTTCCGGTTGGACGGAGGCATTTTTGAAATGAATGAAATTTGAAATTAAATTAACTAGGCTAAATTAGTCTTCGATTAGACTCCTAGTTTGGAAAAGTCTTGATAAAGACTGATTTTGTGGTAGTCTTAATTACAGACTGATTAGTTCGAAGAATAGTTCTTTGAATAGCTAGCCTGAAAAAAGGCTGAATAATTTCCTGGTCTTGAAAAAGACTGATTATATTAGAATATCACTCTTTGTATAGCCTTGAGAAAGGCTGACTAATTGTAAGTCTTTAAAAAGACTGTTAGTGATTCAGGTAGCCTTGAAAAAGACTGAAGCCTTGAATCAATGAAACTTTAGGTAGCCAGAAAAAATTTCCAGGAGCCAAAAGCTATACGCGTGCGGTGCGAACGACTGTTCAACACCAATATATAATCAGAATTATATTCAGAATGTATTATTTTTGGCATATTAATTTTGCCTATTGCACTATCGACATCTGTACAAGTGTAACAAGTGTAGTTCTTCACCACACTATGCTACTGACATACGACCATACTTGGGGACTCGAATTTAATGTTCGACCCCCTCAAGTAGACGGTAAAATAGAATTCATTTAAAATCAAAATCGATATAGTCAGTTGAACGCAAACTGGATAAAAGTGTATACAAATATCCCGAACATACGCTCATGTACAAAATTACACCGTAGTGAAATGGTTTTAACCAATCCAAAACAGTCAGCATAATTGAAATCATCATCTAAACTCGAGATGATCAACATTATTGAGCTCAATTGGCAACACGACCCTTTTTACCTTGAATATTACTTATTAGTGAAAAGGTTCGTTTATGAAGTAAGATTTTCAAGGCTTTCAGAACACAAAGCCATAAGCTTATACGAGTAAAAAACTAAGAAAAAGAGAATGAGACAACGCAATCCTACCAGTCAATATCTGATATTCGCGATTTTAAAAGAAAAAGACACACATTCGTATGGACTATCACAAAGTTCATATAAATTCTTTCGTCGATCGTTCAAGAAAACAATCCAAGTTCTGTGCTTGACAATTACTATCATCTAATCTGGAAAGAGAGAGCTCAAAATAATTGATTTAATGATGGACATTACCATTCTTTGAGATAATTTGATAGTGACTTTTTATTTATTATGGATCTCTAAACAAACAAATATTACCATAGCAACATCAAATAATGTTGCCAGTAAGTGTATTTTTTGGTAACTACGACCTGTCAAGGTTTAAAAAAGAAAGGGCTTAGGCTAAGTTGATCATTTGGTGAACCAAAAATTTGCAATACGTTAGTATGGGACTTAGGCGTATTATTATTTGTATTTGGTACTACCCACCGTACCCACCTCTTTCACCGGCCCTGCAATTAAGCAATGATAACCAACAAGTCGCGAGGGCAGCTTTGGCAAATTTTCGAAATCAATTTAACTATTCATCTTGGTCATCTCCGTTCCACCCTTCAACTCATATGTCGAAACCATTGGTTTGAGAAAGATCTACAATCTCTGTTCAATACTGAACTGAACCAAAAGTTGAGATGGCGATCGGCGCATTTACTTAATTTTCTAAACTTGTGTAACAAAAGCTTTTAACATGTTCACAATAATTTTTGAAACTAAAATGTTGCTCGAGCCTAGTTTAATGTGTTCAATATGAATTTGTCGTAATTCGTTTATTGTAGGCCAAGTAATAGATAAAATAATGGGATAAAACATTACCGTTTAACAATTCTGTTGTCCAGAAACATAAATTTAATGAAAAAAAAATTTGAAGCGAAGCCAAGCTCGACGGGTCAGCTGGTTTAGAATATAAAATTCTCAAAAAAATGGAATGGATTCAGCGAATCTCCTAGACTAAACGGTTGGCTCATGAAACTTGGTGTCGTGTTCATCCAGGAAACAACAATCACTCCCCCGGTAGCAGTGCAACGACAGGCCACCGACAGATAACCGTTCCCAGTAAGCATCCGCCTGGCCCCAGAAGTCCCGCGTGCCGTTGCTTGGTGCGATTGCGCGAGAAGACGCGGGCGCGAATAAAGACAACAACAACAACAAAAAAGTAGTCAAACACGGAAGCGAATCAACCAGTCTCCAACATCACGCTCCGTTTATTGTTATAGCGGTAGAGCAGTAGTAAGTACTAGGTGCTGTGCTAGTAGACGGCGTGTACCTTGTTTGTATCTACACTGCATTACGGTGTACAGAACAAACCGACGGAGTAGTTATACAACATTCAACCCGCACCGCAAAGAACTGACAGCGCCTTCGGTTGAAGCTCCACCACCGTCATCGTGGTTGTAAAATCGTTACATCGTGTATATTCGTGTAGAAGCAGCAGTCTCAACGTAACAGCACTGAAGTACAGCATTAGAAGTAGTACTAAGTTTGATATTGAAACAGGAATAGCAAGTATCAGACAAGACTTCTCTCGCCAGGCAAACAGTTCTGTTATGACAGTTGGCGACCATGTCAGAATGTAGCATCATCATCATCATCTTGGATTAGAAAATAAGACATAACAACATTCTGCTTCGAACGGGCATGCAGTTTTTATGCACCAATAAAATTAGTATAATCCAATTGCTGGGGGTGCGTCTGATATGAACCAGTTCGAAACTTACATAAACACGCACGCTCCACAGCCACCAATTCTCGAACATTACGAGAACGAGCACAATACTTTTATTTTTTTTTATGTAAATCAGTGCCGCTTGGACCGATCAGCCCCCCGCTGGAGGTATAATGATGATGCACCAACCAACCAACCAACCCGCCAACCGACCCTCCTCAAGCAGAGAAAAGTAGCCACCGAAAAGCGCATGGGAGAGAAAAAAAAACAACAACAACATTTCGAACAGCGACGAATGAAAGCAGTAGCGAAAACAAAAGTATGCCACCATAACGCATCATGCAACCGGTCCAACATCACCAACACCCCTCGGAATCAACCCCATCGGCAATCACCACAGCAACAACCACAACAACAACAACAACAACAACATCGCATGGAATGGCACGCCGCTTGCTGAGATGGCATAATCGACCTGCACCATTTCGCAATCCTTTTAATTAGTTATTACCCAGTTTTCGAACCGAAAAACGAGTGAGCATCCACCACCGATGTGCCGCCGAATGCAACGCAATCTCTTTCTCCGTATGGCCGCAATATTCTTTCTTCTTCCTTCAACCAGTAAACAGTTTTCGATCGCGCGCGCCACACAACGCATCACATTTTCCACGGGTGGTGGTGGCGGTTGGCGCGTAACCAAAATGCACTGCCAGCAGCACACAATCGGAGAAATGCACTGCGGATGCTCTCTTTCTCTGTATATCCTTCGCTCTCTCCCTCTCTCGCTCTCTATCTAGCTCTTTCCGTCGGTCTCTCCTCACTATCTCGATTATACGATCGTTTCGTTTCCCACCCCAACTGTACCAAGTTAACTTCGGTTTGAAATGTTCCCGCGATGACGAGATTACGTTGGCGCTCTCCACAAACAGTTCCAAGTGTTCCAAGAGATTTTTCTCCCTTTCGCAACACGACACACTCTACAAGTGGCCAATAGAGTCGACTATCAGCGCGGTGCTGTCAGATACTGAGTTGTCGGTTTTGTCCTATTTGAACGCCAAAAAAACATTTTTTAATCCACCTAGTGGTGTAATGATGCCTTTCTCATATTACTTACATTTCCAAGAATGGAATAAAATAAGAAGCTTTTCTTTGGCTATAAACGGATCTGGATGAAATTACACAGTATAGTTTAAAACAATGAGAGCTTTAATTTGAATCATGATTCGTGAAAATCGGTAGAGCTGTGCGCCGATCAAAATTGTCAACATCGGCGGCTAAAACGTCTTTTTGACCAGCGGCGGCGGCGAATCGGCGTGACGTTATTTCCTGAAAACATCGGCGGCGGAGGCGGCGCGATTCGGCGTAATCAATTATAAACATATTAAAAATTTTAATATTGATTCACACAGGACAATTTCTTTATCTTATTGTTTTGTCGACCTACAATCAACGATCTTAATGTTTATGTGATCCATTAAAGCCAACGTAGTGAATGGAGATGGTAAATGTTTTCGAATGCATCGAATTAGAGGAGAAATTGAGATGAATATAAGTGCGATATTTGGAGATGGTTGACTATTGTTTAAATAAATATTTCATTCATATACAAAGGGTTTTTTTTATTATGAGCAAGAAATATGAAGATTTATTCGGAACTATTTTTCAAATCGCTTTTTACATGGTTGATAATTATCATGTATAAAAATCGTTTTATCAATTCAAAAAATAAGTATATCTTTTTCGTACGTATGTAATTAACATAAAATCGATTTGGCGCTCAAATTCATTCAGATATCAAAAATAATATCAAATTAACAAATTCAAATTTTAATTACTTCACATTTGTAACGATTTCTTATAAAAACGGGTAAATTCATTTGAAAAGTCATAATAGAAATAGAAGAAAATGTTTTACTTTGAGTTGGTAACGTTGATCTTAATCTATTGTGCGAAAACTAACGTTTATTTAGAATGGATCATGAAATTTTGTTCAATACCATTTTTCAAATGCCCGGAAATAACAAATAAAGTATCCAAAATAAATGGTACTCGATCACTAAATATTCTAGTACCTGAGAAATCAACACTACACTGGTTTCTAAAAAAAATGGTAATCGGAAAAAACCTAACATTATTTATTTTTTTTCGGAAGAACCCTCCTTTCCTTGGTTCCATTTTTCATTTTCAGATGTCGCGACCGATAATGTGCCAATAGCTCAAAACCTTTTAAATAAAGACCGAAAATAGGCTTTGAATCAAATGACATTGGCTTCGGTTGACATCGCTAGTACTGATTTTCAGTATAAATAGGAGGAAAGTAACTGTACTGTAATTTTCAATGAATTTTCATGAAAACTGTAAACAATTTTCCACATTGATAAAATCATTTTTTTCGGCTGATGTAATATTATCGGCGGCACGATTAAAATGTGATAACCGGCGCGCTGATCATCTTTTTCTTAAATTGGCGGCGTGTCGAAATTATCGGCGGCGGCGGCGTGGCGTAGCGGCGCACAGCTCTAAAAATCGGTTCAACCGTTGCTGAGAAATCGAAGTGAGTTCCGTTTCACTATTATCCGGAACCGGAAACCGGGGATTAGTAGTCCCAAAGTAGGTTTTATATATCCACCAACTAACCAGATCTGCGAACTGGATGACTTTTTCAGATGTCGATAGTGCAATAGGCAAAATTAATATGCCAAAAATAATACATTCTGAATAAAATTCTGATTATATATTGGTGTTGAACAATCGTTCGCACCGCACGCGGCTGGAAAATTGGCTCCTGGAAATTTTTTATGGCTATCTAGAGTTTCATTGATTCAAGGCTTCAGTCTTTTTCAAGGCTACCTGAATCACTAACAGTCTTTTTAAAGACTTACAATTAGTCAGCCTTCCTCAAGACTATACGAAGAGTGATATTCTAATATAATCAGACTTTTTCAAGACTAGGAAATTAATCATCCTTTTTTAAGGTTAGCTATTCACAGAACTATTCTTCGAACTAATCAGTCTTTATTAGGACTACCATCAAATCAGTCTTTATCAAGACTTTTCCTAACTAGGAGTCTAATCGAAGACTAATTTAGCCTAGTTAATTTAATTTCAAATTTAATTCATTTCAAAAACGCCAGCGTCCAACCAGAAAGGCAACAAGCCTAAGGCTAAAAACAATTCAATACGGAATAAATCACAATCCGTTATTCAACACTTTTCTAATAACATTCACGATCTTATAGAATCTGAATGTAAAAATAAAAGACAACGGATTTCCCTTCCATTGATTCTATGCCGTCTAACAATATTTACGAGATTTTTCCTGAATTCGATTGTAGCGACATAGAAGAAAATTCTTCTAAAATTCCCAAAATGGACGCTTGTCGTTCTGGGGAGAAACATCAATCTATGCCACCAGTGACGGTGATGATTTCCGACTTCAAAGCTGAGCTTTCTACTTTCCTCCCGGAAGTGAAAGTCTCATTTCAAATCGGACGAAGTGAAGAATGTCGAGTCTTGGTTGATGGATTGGAAGATTATGAACGTCTTATCCGATATTTGTCCGAGAAACTTCATAAATGTTATTCATATGATATAAAATCAGACAGACCCTTCAAGGGTGTCTTGAAAGGCTTATCAAATGATCAAAGTACTGATGAAATTAAAAATGAACTAAAAGAATTGCTTGGTTTTGCCCCTTCCCAAGTAATATTTATGAAAAAAAAAAGAGCGAATGGTACTTCTAAACCACGCTCTTGAATTTCCCAGGAACTTTACCTAATACACTTCAATCGAAGTGATGTAAACAATTTGAAAACTTTAGAAAAAGTACGTTTCATTTCCCACATTAAAATTCATTTGGATCATTATAAACGGCATAATCGTATTGCTAACTTAACGCAATGTCGTCGTTGCCAAGGCTTCGGTCATGGAACCAAAAATTGTCATATGGATATACGGTGTTTGAATTGTGGTAAATCGCATTCGAAAGACGTTTGTCCAATGAATGAAACCACTGATAAATTTTCATGTTCAAATTGCGATGGAAATCATAAATCCAATTATTTGAAATGTCCTGTCAGGGAAAAAAATTTAAACGCTCGTTCGCTTAGATAACAAGTCAAATCAACTACCTTAAATTTACAGAACATACCTGGAAATCAAAAAAACGTTACAAATGCCACGCCTAATTCTTCTAAGGCACTTATTTCTTCGAATTTAAAACAAAAAACAGGTGGAAGGCGAACGAATTCATCTTCTAACGAAAACAATTTATTGACAGGTAGATCGACCTCGTCATCATCTTCTTCTAATGGCAGTTACGCTTTGGTAACAGGTAGACAACTACTTCTTAATTCTTCTAATGTAAATAATCAAAACACAGGAACGCCTTCCAGTTCATCTTCTAACGACCACTATTTATTAATAGGTAGATCGGCCAAATCATCTTCTTCTAATGGCAGGTACACTAGTGTAACAGGTTGACATCTACCTATCAATATTCCTTCAATGCCATTCGCTTCTTTAAACGAAGTCGATTTAGGCGATATAACGGAAAATAAAATGATCTCCCTACAAGATCAACTTTTTCAAATGATCATACGAATGAATTCGACTTCATCACTTTTTGAAGCATTTCAAATCGGATGGCAATTTGCAAATAATATTATAATGAATTTAAAATTTAACAGTGATGTTAAATAATTATTTGAATATTTTAAATTTGAATGCTCGATCCTTAAAATCGAGTGAAGATGAATTTTATAATTTTCTCAAAGTTCACAAAATTCATATTGCCATTGTGACAGAAACTTTTCTTAAGCCAAATGTCAAATTGGAAAGCAATCCACTTTATGTGGTTCATCGATTTGACAGGTTTACTGGAATGGGTCGTGGAGTTGCCATTTTTTTCCAACGGCAAATTAAACATCGAATTTTACCTTCTTTCAATACTAAAGTTATTGAAAGCTTGGGAATCGAAGTTGAAACCATTCATGCAATTTATTTCATCGCTGGAGCATATTTGCCATTCCAACGCACCGGCGAACAATTGAATTTCTTTAAAGGCGATTCCCAAAATCTCACAAGATATCGATCGAAATTTTTCGAAATTGGGGATTCAAATGCTAAGCATGTCCAGTGGAATTGTAAGCAAAATAACAGTAATGGTAAAATACTTCATAATCATCTCTCAGCTGGTAACTTCACAGTTCTTCATCCCAGTATTCCAACTTGTTTCTCTTCCGTGAAAAACCCGTGTACAATTGATCTGGTTCTTACAGATTAATTAATCCAAGTAATTCTATATTCAACTATCATAGAGCTAATTGGCTGGATTACTGATCTCACATGTCATAAAATCATGTGGATCATGAAACTATTTTAGAAAATTCTGCGGACATCGACACAGCAATTGATAATTTGAATCATTACATTATCGAAGCTAGAGTGACTAGATTCAGAGTGGCGACAGCTGTTCGTTTGGAATGACAGCTACCAGTTCCAAACGAGTAAACGACCTGTCAATTCGATGTAAAGCTAATGGAATGTTTTGAATTGTTGCCAACATTACGGATGAGATGTCGTCACTCTGGTTATAGGCACTCTAATCGAAGCTAGTAATCTTTCAGTTTCCAAAGCTCAAACTAAATTAAATTCTCCTATCATCGATGACAATCTTCAACTGCTTATTCGGTTGCAGAATATTCATCGACGACAATATCAACGTTCTCGAGATCTTGCTACAAAAAACATAGTGAGGGATTTACAAAAAGAAATTAAACATAGATTTACTCTTTAGCGAAATGAAAATTTCGCTAAAGAAGTTGAACAAATTAAACCTTTCTGAAAACTTTCTAAGGTTCTTAAGAAACCTCAGAAACCAATTCCTGCTCTCAAGGAAGGGAATCAAATACTTCTTACAAATGGCGGAAAAGCTTGCTCAGCAGTTCGAGAGTGTCCACAATTTTAATTTGAACATTGTGAGTCCTATTGAAAATGAAGTCTCACTGATATATGATCATATTTCAACTCAAGTGTTATTACAAGATGACATTATTGAGACGAATTTTGATGTAATTAAGTCAATCATTAGGGAACTTATAAACAGGAAGGCTTCTGGTAATGATGGAATTTTCAATATTCTTATGAAAATTCTTTTTTTTTAAGTTTTTTTTAATCAATTCCAATAACGATTTTAAGACGATTTAAGGATTCGGCGAAATGTCATTCGGCGAAATGGCTTTTGGCGAAGCGGCTTTCGGTGAAATGACCCTGATCCGTGAAAACATATAAAAATTCTTAAGAACGAATAAGCGATTCAGGTGAACTAGTTCTTTCGGAAGAATTCAAAAGTTCTGAACGGTTCTTTGAAATGAACAGTTTGGCCGACGACACGACCTGCCACTCGTCTATCAAAACTGTATCGCAAATTTAACTACCCCTGAGTAACTGGTAATGTCAAAACGAAATTGCTTAAAAATATATTGAAACTGGCAACAAAGGTCGAAAACTGTTGATTTTAAATAACAGTTGTCCATGGCTACGTATGTTGTTTAATTGCAACATATAAATAATCTCGAAACGAAAACAAAATGTGATTTCTGCGAACCGGAGGACAGACTGACTATTGGTTACTACCTAACTCGAACGTACTGCTTGACCTAGTGCCCAGTTGTTAGATAAGATGTGCATGACACAAGTAGAACGGACGGCAGAAAATATTCGCCCTTATTCTGAATAACGTCGTATCGTTTTTCCCCTCGTATTTCATTTGTATTCTCCATAACGCTAGCAAAATCAAAGGTAGCTATGATTCGATCGAACCACATCCGATCGAAAAATCAATACGTCGTTATTCAGAATAAGGGCGATTGAAATCGTTCGGATTACCACCGAGGCCCAGAATTGTCAGGAAAAACTAACCAAGACTGCATATTCACAGGTATTAGCTTTGAATCATCATTTTGTGACGGAGACTAACTTTGTTTACCTCCATTGTAGATCATATATTTCGGTGTGAATGAAACCACTGGTCTCATCTTGTTCTTCTTTATTGTTTGTTAATTTGAAATCTAAGTTTATTCATTCTAATGTAATATTTTAACATATAAATATATTTATATTGCTAGATTTAGTTAGAATATAGTGAAACTAAAATAAAATGAACACTTCTCAATAAATTTTTCATTAGGTCTTAACAGCAAGTGTTTGTTCCTTTATTTTCTTTCACTTTCAATTATTGTGGGAAAATTATAACAATTTTTTTCGAACTTTTTGATTGAAATCGGAGCTAATGATAATAATTTTTCGGTACGAAATTCCGGGTATCATTAAGTGTAAACAAGAAAACGGCTTGATAATCGACACAGAAGACAAAAAACAACATGTTAAGGCCAGTTTGACAGTTTCAGAATCATGAATCACGCCGAACCGATTCGTCGATTTCTTTTACCCCTGGCAAGTGTATTGGTCGTTGTGATCATACTGTGGTGTATAGCAATCATACATATCCTGCCGTGAATAATCGGAAAGGGTGAAAAAAAAACTAAAAATTAAAATAAACGTGCCAAAATTCGATAAATAAAAGTTGAATTTACTAGTTCCGGATTCGAATTCAGCGAAGTCGGCGATTATTCAGACAGTAAGTATTTTTGTTTTCGAAATTCTGAAAAAAACGACTTGTAATAATCACAAAATGTAAATGAAATTAACAGCCGGTTTATTCTGATGTCGAATTTGTTTTTGTCAAATTAATTAATTTGATTCGGAAACGTCCTACCCATTAAATCACTACTGAAATAACCAACCCTATTGTGCCCGCATCTTCGCGGCTCGATCGGCCTCAACCAGCGCCACCACGATCGGGTATGTGTGGTGTTGGTAGCCACCCTACCAGACGGTCGGTGTCGGTGTGAGAACTTTCTTTCATTCCCCGGAAATTTATCACCACTTTTCTTCATTTACACTTGCTTCACGATACCACTGCCGCCGGATGAGATGCGAAGCAACCAGGCGGAGAGCAAGCAGCAAACTCAAGTGCCTACTGTGATGTAGCTGGCGTACGGCGGAGAGTGTGCATTACGTGAACGAGAGCGAGGCCCGCTCACATAGATGGAGAGAAAGAAAGAGAGTGAGCGAAATGCCGGATTTCGTTTCGTCGATGATCGTTCGTCGTGGCCTGTTGCGGTCGTATAGAGAGAGAGAGAGAAAAAAAAAGAGAGTGGGAAGCGATGTGAGGGTTGCCTGATTGGTGATGGCCGGTAGCATGTCAGGCAGGAGAGCCAACAAAACATCCAAGTTTACAACACCGCACTTCTTGTTGAGTCCGCGTTGAGTTTAGAGGCACGTTTTCCACTTGTCGCGCGCGTAGTGCTCTACCAACAACAACGCCTTGCTGCACTACGATCCGGTCTTCGCAAACAACTTCGGTTCAGTAGTCGCTGGTGTGTCGTCGACGTACGACGGCAAAATTTGCTTCTCCGTTTCCAACGCCTACATTGATTCGGGCTAGAATTTCAACAAAACATCGTTACATTGTTCAACTAGCAGTTATTGGTTTCTTTCTCGAGGCAAAGATCCATGCAAAGTGTTCGTACCGGTTTACTGAAACTTTTTGGCAAAGAAGAAAAAAAGTGAAGTGAAATTGATCAAACCTTTGTTTGATAAGAACAGAATCAGTGAATTTTGTAGTAGAGACCAAGTTCGACATTTTATTTGCATTGTTTCGTATCATCATTGGTGACTCTCTGTTTTGCGGGAACGGTGAATATCATCCCACAGCAACAACAACAACAACAACAAAAAAGAAATCATCTCGAGTAATATTTTCTAACCAGAACCGGTTTGAGATTGTGTGAGAAGCCGGAATTGAGCAAAGCACCGTCGTCGGTCCGGAGACCGGAAAGCGAAGTTCAATCGACCAATACCTAGGAAGACACCGTGAATTGATGAGATTTTAGGGATCCAAACGGTTGGTCCAATAATGATCGTAGAATTCGCGAACAAAGAGCAGTATCATCAGTGACAACAACCCGTAGGTGGGGCGGAACAAGCTCAACACGAAGCGAAGAAGAGACAGTGAGACAAACGCACGAGGTGAAGAATTTCGCCATCATAGTTTACCCGTTTTTTTTTGAGTGTGTTTTTATCAAGCACGGAAGTTCAGGTGTTTTGCTACCGAGAAGGCGGAAGACGAACCGGGTAATTACGCGTGTTGGTGTTTAGTCGAAAAACCAGCTTCGCACAAAATTTACGCGTGTGGCATGTGTTTCTTCTAGTGGCGGCAGCTGGTGCTCTGGGCAACAAACAACGAGCGAATGAGAGCCAGTTCAACAGTCGATAACATAACTCTTTTCACGCTGTTTTTCCTCGACTTTGAACCGGCAGATAGCAGCAGCAAGTGCGAAGCCGGAAAAAAAACTTGTGTAAATATTTACATTTTAGTAGAGTAGAAGAATAGGGGAGAGCAGTAAGTGATTTATCGCGTACAGGAAGACCCGTGAATGTCCGCGTTTCGGCGGCTGATCGAGATAATCCCAGTTTCCGTGAGAGAAGATACATAAAACAGAGACTGTTAGCCTTGTGAAGGTTTTCGTGATATATGCACAACAATGACATTTGAGCAGACGAACATAATCACCATTTGACAGTTTGCACACGAACAGTAAAACATCCAATCTAGTAGCCGGTGTGTTAGCCAGTCACTACAGGATTACAACACAAGCACAGTGAATCGTTCCCAACTCGTAAGGTAAGTTCACTTTGACACCGCGCGGTTTTCAGCCGCAGTTTCATAATCCATCATTTCTCAATTTTTCTACGGAAACCTATCTCCCGCATGAGAGGTCGAAACACAATCTAGAGCTGCCACGTGATCTTTGTTTCCTAAATACAACCCCGCCTCCGCGCCGGCGTTTTTCCTTGCATTGTCAGTGGGAGAACCGCGCGCCAGGAAAATTCAGAGAAAAAAAACAGCAGTTCCCGTTCTCATCAGTGATGAACGACATACACACATTCACAACAATACCCACCACCCGCGGTTTGTTCTCCCAGCATTCCTTCCAGCAGCGTTTTTTTTTGTCCAGAATCTACATAAATTTGAATAATAAATTATGATTGATGAGATATTTTTCTCACTCCACATCCGAGACCGAGGCTGTGGGTTTCTCCTCCGATCAACTCTTCCTGTGCTTCGAGATCATCGAGACAAAGTGCCCGCCGGCCGATAATAGGGTCGGATCTCCGGGATAAGAACAACCTTAATTCAGTATTAATTTCCATGTTTCCTTCACGCAACCCGTATTCATTCAACCAGCGCGTAGCAAATGAGCCGCGAGTGCGATTGGAGATCCTATTTTCTGACGACGGCCCCGGAATGAAACTGTCATAGGAAACAATGGAGTCGAAATGATTGAATACCAGACGAAAGCAAGCGAACGAACACATGCTTGTCAAAAAATAAAAAAAAACAACAACAGTAGGCCGAGCGGTGCCCGACTGGACTGGTTAAATCGAAGTTAAGATGCGGCCATTTTTCCTTCTTCCGACATGCCACATTTCCGGACAACTACACGCGCCGACACCGTCAGTCGGAAACGGTATAAATCATTGCCTCGGTGCCGTTGTGTACATACACCATTTATATGTGCGCGCCTTCTTGGCCATCCATTTATTTCCTTCCACACTGCCCGGCTGCTGGCTGGTTTGGTTTTGGTTCACCGATTTGCATATGTGCAACTCACAACTTTACTTGCGCATTCAGACAAGCGGCGGTAGCCCCGACGGTAGCACTTACAAACACACAATTCTCATTTCACTTTTGCCCGGTAAGAAGGCGACCAGGAAAAGAAAACCCGCAGTCGCTGTCTGCCAAAACCGCGATGTGCCGATGTTCGCTCAGGACCGCGACGTCGTTTGACGCTTGAAGCAGCAGGGCATCCCGGGAAGTAATTTGATTGCCGGAAAAACCACACACACACACACATGTGCTCATCGAAATCCCACTTATTTGGTGCGGTGGGATTTTTTTTGACGATACTCATCTTGTGAGCCGATTGCCTTATTCTTTCAAACACTTTTGCAACTTCTTCTACCTTCCGCTGGTGATGATTTTGCACTCTATACTCGACGGTTGTGATCATTCACTGTCATTGATGACAACGTTTGACAGATCACCGTGGAAAAATGAGTTGTGTTGCAACATGCAGCGCTTACTGCGATTACTAGAGTCTGATGTGCCGTGAAAGGGCCGTTACTTGCTGCAGTAAGAGAGAGAGAAAAAAAATCGAAACAAAGCAAAACCGCGGATCGGTAAGAATTTTGCACTTCTTGTCGAGCCGGAGCCGGTTATGGCAGCAGAAACTGCATTCTGATTTGCACCCGCTCCGGCAGTAGGCACTCGGGTGCAGCATTCGTGTCGGTATACGTCTTCTTCGCGCTGTGAGTTAACTGTGTCGTTGCTGTCGTTTCGGCCGCGTCTCAACCGTTGCCCCGGTGTACCATCGACATCGACATAATACTAATAATAATAATAATAATGGCATAGTGTGGCGTTCGCTGCAGCAACACGTTAACTGTTATTTACTATTTGCGGCGGCCGATATGTACATTTTCCGTCAGTTCGGTGGCATTTTTCTTCCGCCTTTCGGTCGGTCTGCTGGCGGCGAACACGTGTTCCATTGTGCTCGAACGTGAATTTCTTTAGATTTTCGAGGAACCAACTTGACTCAAGCTTCAGCTCTTTCTACTCCACACACACAAAATCACTAATCACTTGATCGCATCAATCGGATTTCATTTTCTGGTCAGCTAAAGGTGCTGCGATTTGTTCTCACCCTCGCCAACTGGCAGGTACAGGCACCGACCGACCGGTAACCTCAGAATAAAAATTTGCATATGAATCACGGTAACAAGTGTCATCCTTTCTTGCCACTGCCTTGCAAGCAGCAAAATCCCCTCTTAAGATGTTTTATTGTTCCTCTTGAACTTCCTCCCTTTCACAGTAAATTTCTTCGCATTCTGTTTCAAATTTTACACCATTATCATCCACAGTTCTTCACAAGATCCGCTCAAGTGCTTTTCACCTGTTCGTCTCCGTTCGTTTTCTACCCGTGCATATTTTTCCTCCCCGAGAAGGACTAATGCTAATATTACCTTTTCCTGTACCCCTCCCCCGGCTGCCCTCCGGGATCATTTACTTAGCAATCATCCTCCTTGACACAGAGAGTGGAACAAAAATTTCGGGGGTAGTAAAAATAAATAGCATCTTTTTTTTCCTATTTCTCACTTCACCCTCCGGTATTAACTCGAGCATCTTGGTACCGCCGCGGGAGTCCGAAGCCATCGTCAGGTATTTTAGTCAGGAAGCTGCCTCTACTTAAAGGTGGCATTCTTCGGTCAAGGATCTGCACTCCTACACGACCGGTTTCCTGCCCCCTCTTTCTGCTCTTCCAACGGACACCGTTTTATTGTTTTATGAAATGTTTAACGTGTTGTTAATATCAAGTGCCAACAATTATCGGATGGTTCTTCCTTTGCCTTCTTCTTCTTCTTCTTCTTCTTCTTCTTCAGTCAGGGAAGTCGGTAGGGGCCCTTCTCCGAACCGAAATCAAATTTTGGGCGGAAACGTTCGTGAACTTAAACGAGCTCTCCGACAGGTTGACAGGTTCCGATTTCGAAAATTTACTCTCGTCGACTGCCTGTGCGTTTTTTGTTACTGGCATTTGAAGATGGTAAACTGTTTTTCTTTTTTTTTTTGGTTTTTGCTTGCAACCGACACCGTTTCGAACGTTGAACCGCACCACACAGATCAACGGAAGGTTGGTTTTATGCGGAGCATTTAACACGTATCCTCGGAAGCACCGTTAAATAATTCCGGTTTCTGTTTGGGGATTGAAATAACAAAACGCAAAATCTCGGTTTGTTGACATTCGTTTACACTCACGGGGAAAATTCCGAACAAATGGTTTACCTCGCCTCCTACGATGTATTGTGCGCGATAAACTCTACTCAGCAGTCATCCATCTGTCATCAATGAACGGGAACGGGTCTACAAAAGTTGTATGCAATTTTTTTTACAAGATATCACACAACATCAATTGTCAGTTTCGGATTTTAATAGATGGGTTTCAGATAAAAAGGATTTTTTCTGTTTTTTTTAACCATTCCACGCTCAAATCATTACAATTCAATTCGATGTTTGCCTAAGGTTCAATTTACAATCTTACGGAAACAGACATTGTTGAACAACTCGGAAGCAGTTTTCTCTGCCACTGCTTGAGGACACTTCAAGAATAGAACAGCAGTTTATTTGGTTTATAGCGGCCCTTACACGTGACAATATTATTGTCAATACCGTCAATCCAATCGGCTTGGTAACTTGAGTCCGCGTTTTTCGAAAAAATCAAGCGTTTGGAGGTTTAAATATTGCAACTGAATATTGTAACATTGAGAGAAAAGGTCATTGTACATATTTAACTGTTTCCTCTCTGGAGAGAAAGTATTGATTTTTTGACAATATTTTCGTCAATCCAATGAAGTTTCCACTACACGATCAAAAGTATTGACAAGTCTCGTGTAAGGGCAGCTTATTTCTTCAGAATTTCCGCTCAACGACAGCGAAGAAAACTCTCCTCTGCGTTTTGCATCAATGACCGTTTTCCTAACACTGTGAATTGCGCCATGAATTATCACTGATTAGATAATGCCAACGAGACGTGGCCTGCTTTGATAAACGAAACCATTTTATTTTAGCTGTCACACACTGATGAAAATTTGCATGTTAGAATCAAGCATATCTTTTCTTGGAAAAAAAAATTGAAAATTACACATGACGTAAAATCAAGCATGCCGTATTCTCTTGGATAATGCGAAAATATTACATCTAATAACATGTAAAAATAATGTTTGTTACTGTATCAGGTAAACTTCAGCTATATTAACTGTGAAGTTCAAGATCTTTACATGCTTTGAGTCGTAAATTTAAGTGAATTACGACGCTCCTTTTATGTGCATCGTAAATTTTCACGATTTTTTCTAAAACACATGAAACTTATAAAAATTTCACTTAGCTCATAAAATAAGTTGAAAAACTGTGGAAATCATACTACATTTATTTGAAATGAACATCAAAACGAAACGATATTTTGTTCCCACCAGATTTTGACTGAATTTCTTACAGATTTTAATTGAATCACGAGTGACCGAATAAAATGTTCTTCATTTTCCACTAGAAAACAAAGTGTTCAACGAATGTAGCTTGATTCGATAGCAAAACACATTAAATCCAAAGGGAAAAAAACTTTTAGAATCCAAACTTGCAAACTTAGTGAATTTGCACATGAGAAATCTCACAAATCGCTTTGTTTTTTTGTCGTGAATACGACTTACTTTACTATGGGGCGCCTTTTCAAAATTAGCCATATGGAAGAATGGGCAGAACTTAATCGTGAATATCTCGACTTGTATTAATCGCAGCAACATAATTCTTTCACCATTTCATCAAAAATATGATCAGGAATTTAGGATAATATTTTCAACAGTGTGAAATAATTACAAACAATTCAAAAATTAAGTTTTCTTAAAATTTTAAAACCACGCGGAAAACTCTTTACTTTTGCTTGGATTTTTCGCGCAAGGACGACGATTTTGAGGTAGTCAGGCACATATCTTCAACTGAACGTATTAAAAGGGGAACAGTGGTCGAAAATCGATCATTTCTTCTTGTGCGTTGGATGACAGCAGACGTCAGGACGAGAAGACGCATTCAAACAGCGGCATTCGAGAGCGCAGGTCGTAATTCTCATTTGTCTTCCGGTCGTCAAGGCGAGAAGACGCATTAAACCAGTTTCGCATCATTTGGCACTGCGAGCGGATGTGTTGCGGTTTGTACGCAAAGCTAGTTTCAATTCAAGCAAGAACGATTGCATCAGCTGCTGGAGGTTTGCATTGGAGAGAAAGAAAACAAGAAACGAAAAGTGGACAACATTAAATAAAATCAACCGTTCTAATGGCTCTAAATGTTATCTAAAGAACTATTAAGATTACTTCTTTGAAATCGAAGGTAGAAATCATCAGTTTAGTGAAAATCCAAAATAATTTAATTTGGTTCGTGCACTTTTCGCTGTGCGAAAATCGTTCGAGAAAAGTGTTCCGAATTGTGCTAAATATCGTAGAGAATTCCACAATTTGGTCCTTCTAAAAGGCAGAAATGATTCCTATACTGCACCTTGATAGTTTCTTTCAATGAAATATGCAAATCCGAAATGAGATAATCGATGTCAAAAATCGTTGAAAATTTTAGTAGTGGAAAGGGGGAAAGTTTCGCAATTCACACAATCGATCAACTATCAATTCGAATTCGAGAGTGCGAAGAAATCGTGTCAGTTTTATTCGTATTCACGACATCCAGTTATGTCTCTGACATTACACAACCGTACTTATTTTTTGAATGAAATGAAAAAGCATACAAAATTTAAACGTTATTTACATACGAATCCTATTTTTATCTGTATAATCTTATCAATTTCTAGACGTCAAAAGAATTTGATTCAAAATTTCAACGTTTCGTCCTCATGTACACCCCGTGCACTGCAAAACTAGTCAACTAGAAAGAAGGGAAACAATTGTGCACAGTTGTTTGGAAAATCCATTGTGGTCTGCATCTAGGCTAGCTAAACAGCTGAAATTGCCCAGAAATACCGTATGGCGCGTTATCAAACGGTATAAGGAAACATTGACGACGATTCGGAAGCCTCAAGTCAATCGTCGTGGAAATGGAACTGTCGACCGCAAACTGCGTGGTAAGATTTTGAAGACGATTAAGAGGAGTTCTAATCTGTCGGACCGTGATTTAGCCAGAAAATTCGGTGCTGTCCATAGTACCGTAAGGAGAACTCGACTCAAGTCGTATCGAGCTAGCAAACAGCCGAATCGGACCATAAAACAGAATGGTAGGGTCAAAATTTGTGCTCGGAAACTATATGACCAGGTGCTGACCAAGTTCGACGGGTGTCTTCTGATGGACGATGAAACCTATGTCAAGGCTGACTTCGGGCAAATCCCAGGTCAAAAATTTTACTTGGCAACGGCTCGGTGGGATGTTCTAGCCAAATTTAAATTTGTTTTTGCCGACAAATTTGCAAGAAAATTTATGATTTGGCAGGGCATTTGCAACTGTGGCAAAAAAACGAAAGTTTTCATTACAAATAAGACAACGACATCGGAACTACACCAAAAAGAGTGTCTCCAAAAACGAATTTTGCCGTTCATTAGATCCCACGACCATCCCGTAATGTTTTGGCCAGATTTGGCAAGCTGCCATTAGAGCAAAGTCGTTCAAGAATGGTATGCAGAGAAAGGGGTCCAGTTTGTTCCGGAAAAACCTTAACCCACCCAACTGCCCCAGTTCTTCCGCCCTATTGAGAAATACTGGGCAATTATGAAGAGGAGACTCAAGGCAAAGCGAAAGGTTGTCAAAGACATCAATCAGATCAGACGACCTGGTGGAATAAGGTAGCTAAAACGATGGACGAAGAAGGTTTGCGCCGCCTAATGAGCCGTGTTACAGGAAAAATTCGAGAATTCCTTGGAAACCGTGACGACCGTAATTTTTCTTAAAAGTATAAAGAAAAGGCTACATTTACTAATTCACTAATAAATAAATGAAATTCAGGCTATTGTCTTTGTTCCAATTCTATCTGAAGCAAGCTTTATCTTTTGTAGCAGTGTGTCTTTTCCAGGCTCGTGAGTTACTGCACAGATTCAAGAAGTGAGGGAATTTTCCAGATTAGCTTTGAGATTTGCTGTTCTCCTAGTCACGTTTGGCTTTGTGAGAAATTATATGCACACATTCACAGGCTTCAGTGACTTAACAGTTCGGCTGAAAAGTTCGTATCGTTTAATAGAAACACACATTTTTTTCCCAAAATTCGTTTTTATTATTCAACATAATGGCCATCAGAGGCGATACAGCGATTATAGCGATCTTCCAACTTTTCGATACCATTTTTGTAGTACGATTTGTCCTTTGCCTCAAAATAGGCCTCAGTTTCAGCGATTACCTCTTCATTGCTTCTAAATTTTTTACCAGCGAGCATTTTCTTGAGGTCTGAGAACAGGAAAAAGTCACTGGGGGCCAAATCTGGAGAATACGGTGGATGAGGGAGCAATTCGAAGCCCAATTCGTTCAATTCCAGCATGGTTTTCATCGACTTGTGACACGGTGCATTGTCTTGATGAAACAAAACTTTTTTCTTCTTCAAATGTGGCCGTTTTTTTTAAATTTCATCCTTCAAACGCTCTAGTAACGCTTTTCAAGGTAGTCGATGAAAATTATACCATGCGAATCCCAAAATACAGACGCCATAACCTTACCGGCCGATTGTTGAGTCTTTCCACGCTTTGGGTTCGGTTCATTGCGTGCAGTCCACTCAGCTGACTGTCGATTGGACTCCGGAGTGAAGTGATGGAGCCATGTTTCGTCCATTGTTATATATCGACGAAAAAAATCGGTTTTATTTCGATATAACAGCTCCAAACACTGCTCAGAATCATCAATTCGTTGTTGTTTTTGATCGATTGTGAGCTCACGCGGCACCCATTTTGCACAAAGCTTTCTCATATCAAAATATTCGTGAATAATATGTCCAACACGTTCCTTTGATATCTTTAGGGTGTCAGCTATCTCAATCAACTTCTCTTTACGGTCATTGAAAATCATTTTGTGGGTTTTTTTTCACGTTTTCATCGGTAACAGCCTCTTTTGGACGTCCACTGCGTTCATCGTCTTCGGTGCTCATATGACCAGTACGAAATTTTGCAAACCACTTACGAATTGTTGCTTCGCCCGGTGCAGAGTCTGGATAGCACTCATCAAGCCATTTTTTGGTATCGGCGGCACTTTTTTTCATCAAAAAGTAGTGTTTCATCAACACACGAAATTCCTTTTTTTCCATTTTTTTCACAATAACAAAAGTAGCTTCACTCAAAATGCAATATCTCACAAACTAATAATCAGACAGCTGTCAAATTTATACACGTATCTTTTGAAGGTTGGTACTAACTGAAAATGGTATGGATTTAATTCTAGTGGCGCCCTCTCATAGAAACGATACGAACTTTTCAGCCGATCTGTTACAACGCAAACGATCACGAAAGCATGTAAATTTGCACAGTATATAAAAACGGGCTTGGAAAATTACATCAAAAATGTTGTATGTATTTTACAAGTCAGCTAGTTTTATGATTATTAAATGACTGGATTTTACAAGAATGATTTCAATTTTGGAAACAATTTCACTGCTTTTGACTGTAATTAGTACTGGTGGCAACCGGCTGAATTTATATGTGCAATTTTTACCTGCCAAGCCAAGAATGTGCTTCTGTGGTTCAGTCTATTAACGGACGTACTTCGCAATCCAATGATTCTCGGTTCCAGAGTTACCATATTTACAGATTTTGCTGAAAAAACCACCGATGTTTTTTCCTATTTTTTCTAAATTTTCAAATTTAAAGATTTTCAAATGAATCATTCGCGGAAAAATCTTGATCCCTTTAACATTATGAATGAAAAAAAACATCATAACAATCAGAATCAATTGACTAATTAATTTGAACTCGACACCTAGTAAATAGAGATCTGCTGAACAAGCAATAAATAACGCCAAATGACTACGAACAAACTTCCACATCATTGTCCAACCCGAAGCTAGTTACTACTCATTGATAGAGCATTTCTCCCCCCAACAAACAAAGACAAAAAAACGATGTTTCCATCCATAAAACTTAACCCTTTCAACACTGGTTCGCATCCCGCCTGCTGCTGCACTAGTCTACTAGATTTTATCGTTTCTTTTTCCTCGTTCCTATTTTAGCGTACCTATCTTTCGGGAAGAACAAGAAAATTAATTATTTATAGCTTACAAGAGCCCTCGGACGTTCGTTCATCCTCCGGGCGCACATGCGACAACTATAAACACAATCCCCTTTTTTCGCCATGATTCGGGTTAGCCGTCAAGCTGGTCTCTCTCTCTCTCTCTCTCTCCGTCCCTCTTGCTTCGTTAAAAACAAGTGCATCGAAGAAGCCGAACGAGCCGCCGCCGTCGTACACCTGATAGGATGACGTTTCTTCCCCCCAGCCTGCCTTGTTTTTCAATGTTCGGCCTTCAGCTGTTTCGTGTGTGAAAATCGGAACAGATTTTCGAGCAATAGAAAATGAATTACACACTTACGGCCCTGTCCAAATCGACTATCCCGCAAGTCCCAATCCTCCCCCCTCCGTTCCCCTCGGTTCCGATTGTTCTCTTCATCCAGACCCTTTGCAGTATTAGAGCATTAGCTGATGCACCCTTCGAGAACTGCCGTTTCTGTCTGTTCCGCAAGGGAATTCCTCATCTCTCGTGCACATGCTGTTGCTGCAAACACTGCCCCGTAACAATTCTCCCAGTTATGTAACAACAATAATAATAATAATAACAATTCACCCCACACAGGAAGGAAACAAGCGACGTGCACTCGCTGGAACGAGGGAAGCAAAGGGGAAAGATTCGGAAATGAGTTTCCCACCCTTCGCAGTCGGTTCTCGCCGTGACAGTAGCACAGTAGCCGGCCTGCCGGAATCTAACCCCGTGCCCGACTGTCGTCTTTCTTCTGTGTGTGGCATCAGACGAAGGGATGACGGTTTCGGGGGATTTTCCGGAGGGTTTGATCGGGATGAGCACTTATTGTCATCATCATCCGTAACACATGCGAACAATTGGTGACCCTCTCCTGTTCCGGGTACGAAGGAAACTAGCGGGGTAGGGTGATTGCTGTTACACTTGTCGCACCGACTAGGATCAGCAGGAGGATGTGTGTCATGTGTAGCAAAATCAAATTTCCGTAAAAGTTGCTATCACTCCTCCTCCTCTCAGCTTTCCCTCAATTTATTTTCATCGGCGTGGCGCGAAGGGCGACTTCCAAAATTAATGACTTGAGGTAACCCTGATCGCTTACATTTTCCCAGAAAAAAATGTCATCGGGAGCCGCCGCACTTCAAACCTCGATCCGATCCGACAGGGCGGAACTGTAGTAAAGGGTGATTTTTTAAGAGCTTGAGAACTTTTTTAAACAATAAAACGCATAAAATTTGCAAAATCTCATCGGTTCTTTATTTTAAACGTTAGATTGGTACATGACATTTACTTTTTGAAGATAATTTCATTTAAATGTTGACCGCGGCTGCGTCTTAGGTGGTCCATTCGGAAAATCCGCTTTTTTATCGACAAATTTTGTTCAGCGATGAGGCTCATTTCTGGTTGAATGGCTACGTAAATAAGCAAAATTGCCGCATTTGGAGTGAAGAGCAACCAGAAGCCGTTCAAGAACTGCCCATGCATCCCGAAAAATGCACTGTTTGGTGTGGTTTGTACGCTGGTGGAATCATTGGACCGTATTTTTTCAAAGATGCTGTTGGACGCAACGTTACAGTGAATGGCGATCGCTATCGTTCGATGCTAACAAACTTTTTGTTGCCAAAAATGGAAGAACTGAACTTGGTTGACATGTGGTTTCAACAAGATGGCGCTACATGCCACACAGCTCGCGATTCTATGGCCATTTTGAGGGAAAACTTCGGAGAACAATTCATCTCAAGAAATGGACCGGTAAGTTGGCCACCAAGATCATGCGATTTGACGCCTTTAGACTATTTTTTGTGGGGCTACGTCAAGTCTAAAGTCTACAGAAATAAGCCAGTAACTATTCCAGCTTTGGAAGACAACATTTCCGAAGAAATTCGGGCTATTCCGGCCGAAATGCTCGAAAAAGTTGCCCAAAATTGGACTTTCCGAATGGACCACCTAAGACGCAGCCGCGGTCAACATTTAAATGAAATTATCTTCAAAAAGTAAATGTCATGTACCAATCTAACGTTTAAAATAAAGAACCGATGAGATTTTGCAAATTTTATGCGTTTTATTGTTTAAAAAAGTTCTCAAGCTCTTAAAAAATCACCCTTTATTTCGGTCAGTCAGAGTTAGTTTTTTAGTTTTGCTTGCGACGGAAGTGCTCATCAAAGCAAACCATGCTCTGCATGTTTGCATGCTTCGCGAAGAAATCCGCTGAAAACAAATCACTTTACGCCTACTTGGATGTTGGCGTGTTTTTTTTTTAATATTCGAACATTTATGGAATTTGCAGAAATGATGATCATAATGAGTGGAAAGTGTTTAATCTGAGACACTGAGTTGTAATTTTTATTCCAGAAGAGGGACTCATTGTAGTGTAGGCAACAAATGATTGATTGATTCAATGGCGGCAAAGAGACGTCTTTACAGGGGATGTGAAGTACCATAAATTTTCATCAATTCAATCAATCAATGTTGGTAGGTGAATTTTTCTTAATTTCCACAACTGTGCTTTGTTTGATCTCTTGGCTATTTTTGAATCATGAAGTGTTTTTTTTCATGGTCGAAAACTAGGTGAATTCGAAAAGAAAGGACTTTAAAAGCATGCTTTTATTACCTCATTTAGTAGTTTAGTATCGATGTAATACCTCTTTCTATGCAGAATTGAATCTCTAATTAAATCAGTTGACAAAAAAAAACGGTTTTCTAAGTGCGAAACTCGGATTGACAGCAAATAGAGAAAACCGCTGATGAATGTTTTGAGTTTGGTTTAAATTCCTATTCGCATATCTACCGAACTAGCGGCCAGCTTTAAAAATTGTGTAGACTGTCAATCTGTGTACCACTACGGTCAGATCGTAATTTTTGGTTCACCAGAGAAATAATTTTATCGATTAGCATACTAGGCCTACCAAATCCTATTCGTCGTCAATGGCATTTGTTCGGTCGATTTTGAAAGTTTAACAAAATTGTCTAACATTTCATTCTTTTATTGCAGTAGGTCCATAACCTAGGCATAATTTTCGATTAATTTTAGTAGCTGAAAATCTGTTTTGAATAAACAAAATCTTACTACCGGGCAAACTTTACAGCTGGCAATGGCAATGCATTATCGCCGATATTGTTTACTGTACGCACAGATAGGTAAATGACTACTGAATCGAAACAATGTCTGATGCAGCTGCACAAGCAGTGCAAGTATCTATTATTTTATTTTTGTAAAGCACCAAAACTTCAATTCTTTCCACAATTTAATTCAAATTGTAGAAAACTGAAAGGAAAAGAAATTCTTAGAAATTTTAATCGTTTTGGGCATTTCATTTGCTTCCCGGCTCATAAAATCATAAACCCGGTAGGTTACCTGGAAGAAGGTGGTTGTTCCTAAAACGCTACACTTTTGGAAGTTTTAATTGGCTTTGTAATACTGAAAGCTGCGATTTAATCATAATTTAACATTATTTCAAATAAACGCAATATTTTTTCATATTGAGAATAGAGATTTCTGAAATTTATTAAAACAATATTAGAAGAAAGAAGAGGCACAAATGCTTGATACTCTGTATTGAGAAAAAAAAATTGAGGTCAAGCTAGGATCTTTTAATGCGTAAAACGATAACCTGGCAAACAAGAAGTAAGGTAAAGTTTGATAAAGATGTTGATGTCGCTCACTCCTTGGAAGTTCAAATTAACCTTTCAATATTATAAGTTATGATTCAACTGTGTCTTAACATCGTTTTCTAGCAGACCCAGTTCCACTATTTGCCAGAGACTAGAGATTTCGAAAATTTGTTGAAAAATATTAGAAGAAAAAACAGAAATGCTTGAGTCAGGCTTCGTGGATCTTTTGATAAGTGAAATGATAACCTGAAAACAAGTAGCAAGGTAAAGTTTGATAAGGAGACAATGAAAAAACATATCTTTTCCAGAAGATATTTAGAAATTAAAAGAGCCCTCCAAAAATTCAGTTTTAATGTTTTCTGAAAGATGCAAATGGGTATCTGTAAAAAGCCTAATAATCAGTTCTAAACTTGTAATTCTACTGAAATTCATACAAATTCACATTCAAAAACATAGAAACGAAGTAACACTACGCTGAAAAAAAAGATTTTCAAAATTCAAAGTCGATTTGCAAAAAGTACGCCATTTTCGAATTCATTGAAATGTTGTCCCAAAGTAGAATTCGTATGTTGCAAGAGGGGCATTTATAGGAAGAAATTTTTTTTTCATACAAAAACTTTTTTTATAGTTTTTTAAGTCATTTTTTCCAGTGTGGAACTCGATAATGATATTTTAAAACATTTTTTTTTCTACATTTCACCGATTTTGTAAGAATCATCAGTGAAACAATTTTTTTATAGAATTTGCCGTTTTTCTACAATAACTATTATACAAAAAATAGGTTAAAAACCCTTTTCAAAAGACAGTCTAGATCAATTTTGGGAAAAACAAAGTATGCAAAGTGGTTTTTTTGTGACAAAATTTACACGCCCAGAGAGTTTCATTCTAATCGTGATTTGGCGTAAAATTAGTCTATTCGAAACCTACACTGCAAAAAAAAACGATTTAAAAATTCAAAGTCGTTTTGCAAAAAAAAACGCTATTTTCGATTTCAATGAAATATAATTCCAAGGTAGGTAATTATTTTCCCTGTCAACTTTCCAGATGTTGCAAGAGAAGCATTTTTAAGGGAAAAAATTTTTCAAACAAAAAATTTTTCATTATTTTTTTAGTTTTTAAAGTCAATTTTTTCAGTCCAAGTTTTTATATAAATATTTTAATTCAAAAATTTTATTGATTTTGTAAGAATCATTAGTGCAACAATTTTTTGTGAAGTTGTGCCATTTCTTCAATAACTATTTGAAAACAATAGGTTAAGAAAAAGTTTGAACCTTTCTCAAAAGACGGTCTAGATCAATTTTGGGAAAAACAATGTATCCAAAGTGGCCTTTTGTGACAAAATTTACATGTCCAGAAAGTTTCATTCAAATTTGATACAGACTGTTGTCAACAGCGAATACGATTTGGCATGAATCCTACACTGAAAATAAAAGATTTTCAAAATTCAAATTTTTTAGTTCAATCCCAAGGCGGGTAATTATTTTCCCCATCAACTTTCCATATATTGCAAAAGGGGCATTTTTAAGAATTGAAGCTTTTCTAATAAATACTTTTTCAAGAATTTTCTAATAAATTTTCTAATAAATACTTTTTTAAGAATCACTAGAGCAACAATTTTTTCAAAGGATTTGCCATTTTTCTTCAATAACTATTTTAAAAAATAGGTTAAAAAAGTTTGACCCTTTCTCAAAAGACAGTCTAGATCAATTTTGGGAAAAACAAGGTATGCAAAGTGGCTTTTTGTGATAAAATTCACACGCCCAGAGAGTTCTGAGAGAGTGGTGCCAACGGCGAATACGATTTGGCGTGAAATTCGTCTATTCACATCCTACACAGCAAAAAAAACGACTTTCAAAAATCAAAGTCGATTTGCAAAAAAAAACGCTATTTTAGATTTCAATGAAATATAATCCCAAGGTAGGTAATTATTTTATTTTTTTATTTTACAACTTTCCATATGTTGCAAGAGGCGCATTTTAAGGGAAAAAATTTTCAAACAAGTTTTCCATTAATTTTTTAGTTTTTAAAGTCAATTTTTTCAGTGCAAGTTTTTTTAAAATATTTTTATTCAAAAATTTTATTGATTTTGTAAGAATCATTAGTGCAACAATGTTTTGTAAAATGTGCCATTTCTTCAATAACTATTTGAAAATAATAGGTTAAAAAAAGTTTGACCCTTTTCGAAAGACAGTCTAGATCAATTTTGGGAAAAACAATGTATCCAAAGTGGCCTTTGTGACAAAATTCACACGCTCAGAGAGTTTCATTCAAATTGTGATGTTTTTAGTTTTTGATGTCAATTTTTTCAGTGTAGGACTCAATATGGATTTTTGCCTTTCTTTATAGAAAGGTATTAGAATTGCTAGAAAACCCGACTTTCGAACGGAGCCTCGGAGACCCATAGTGTTATATACCATTCGACTCAGTTCGACGAGATCGGAAAATGTCTGTGTGTGCATTTTTCGAAGATATTTTTACCGCTCAATTTTCTCAGAGATGGCTGAACCGATTTTAACAAACTTAGGCTCGTTTGAAAGCTACTGTCGGACCATTGATCAAGTTCGAAGATCAAATGACTGTGACTTTCGGTTCCGGAGATATGATGGTAAAAGTTGCATAACTGACAAAACACGTTGTTTTTTTTACCGCGCAAGTTTCTCGGAGATGGCTGAACCAATTTTAACAAATCTAGGACCGTTTGAAAGCTATTGTTAGGCCATTGATCAAGTTTGAAGATCAAATGGCTGTGACTTTTGGTTCCGGAGATATGATGGTAAAAGTGACGTAACCGACAAAACACGTTGATTTTTACCGCTCTTATACATATAAGGGTGCCAATGTTTTGGGATCACCTATAATTTCGTAAAGCGCTAGTGCTCAAAAGTTTTAGCCCTCATGCAAAATTTGAGCTAAATCGGACATGCGTAAGGGGTGCTGCCCGGCGGTTAAGGTTTGAAAATTTTCGATCTTGAAAAAGCACCATACATGAAATTTCCAAAATCGAAAATTTGTTTTGATGCCGAAGCTCTTAAAACTGCATAAAACGTCGAGATTTAGTGTCATCTTAAAAAAAATTTTTTTTTGAAAAAATCAGCTTTCTGGGAAAATTTTGATATCCCAAAAAGTCGATTTTTTCAAAAAATTTTTTTTTCGAGATGACACTAAATCTCGACGTTTCATGCAATTCTAAGCCCTTTTTGGCATCAAAATTATTTTTTCGATTTCGAAAATTTCATGCACCCGATTTGGTGCGGAATTCGTCTATACGAAACTTTCTAGGAGTCTTTCACGTTGTACAAAGTTTTTCATCATTAAAAACTACACAACTTCCTCAAATCATCTATGCCGTTACCATTTCTGTTTAATGAAATAGAGTCGTAATTCCAACTTGTCTGTGCCATCAAAAGGCGCAGATGAGACCACTTACATAAAAAACTACTTCAAAAAAGATTCCATACCGCGTGGTCGAATTACTCGTTTGCAGGCGAGATAAGTTCTTTCCGAATATCCTTGTCCTTGACATTTGCAATGATAAGGTTCATTGCAAAATCAGATCAGATTTCAGTATATTCATTACGACGGCGAAGTCTTCTTAAAACTGACGGTCAAATTCCACAAAAGGAATGTAACACCAAGGCTTTGCCTGATATAGAGAATGAAAACGTAGTCCTTCGTCAAAAACTGGAATATCGAAAATAATCAAACAATGACTCTTTTACAATTTACTTCGAGTGGTTGTAACTTTTACAGATTCAAGGCTTGCTATGACGAGTAATTCTGTCACTTGGGTGGAGAAAAAAATGCGCGTCATCTTGGGAATGACATATTGCCATAAATTGAACATTTAATATTAACTATATTAACGGTGCTCAGTGGATTTTCAAATTGCTGGAAGGTTTTCGACACTTTATTAACAAGCATCACAATAGCGATCCAAATGGACCAAACGAATGTGGTCGCGCAAAGCAGTTTGCAATCTCATTGCTGCCTGAAATTCAACACTTTTCAATTTTTCAATTCCCAATACACTTACAGGCTTACACCCCCTCCTTACGGGTTCACAAATTGCATCAACTGACCGGGTGAGAGTGGAAGAAAAAACACAATCCCGGGACAACAAAGATGGTGGTGTTTTTTTTTCTTCCTCCTCTTCTCAGAGCCTGAACAAACCTGGGCAAACAAAAGAGTGACTCGAAATCGAACGCATTCCGGGAAACCAAAAACCTTTTCAGTGCAACAACAAAAAAAAAGAAAAAAGAAAATCACTGCTCAAAAACGATACCTGTTTGGTCGGCTGGGCCGGTGGTGTTGACCATTTTTCCCTAGACCCACAGACAATGCGGCACACAACGAAATGACGTTTCCATGTTTGTAGAAATAATATTTTCGGTGACTTCCTATTCTCAAACAATACAAAACTAAGGGGTAGGGGGGAGGAAGGTGAGACGAAAACAAAAAAAAAGAGATACCTTTTATTTCCAGAGAATTCGAATGAAAATAAAAAACGCTCATCATCGCACGGCCTACTTGTTTTGGGACTGGACTGCGAAAGGGGAGACACGCTGACGCTGATGGATCCCTGAAAAAAAGGATCAAAGTTCACCATGGCAAAACCAGCTGCAATCGATCTCGCTCACAGTACAGGAAAATGCGGGAAAAACTCGACTGTCGGTACGCGGGCACCTACAAGCCGTAGAGAGAGCGGTCTCCTTTCAAGCCACAACCAACCAGCTCTAACGCCATAAATCAGATTGGTTCCTGTTCTCGCTTTTCCCAGAACAACAGAAACGAAGAAGAACCCAAAACTAGATCCATTTAGGTCCTCTATTTGCATGAATAGACTTTTTTTTTCGTTCTCACTTTGGGACCTAACGATAATAACAACACACGCACAACCGAAACGGAGAGACCAACCATCGAAGAAATATGAAGAAGGACCTCTTCTAAGATTACCGAGGTTCGAGAGAACCAGAGACGAGAAAAAAAAAACGACGATCGTTGGAATGTAAGATCTTCCTTTGTTTTCATTGAGACCCACGGAGCAGCAAAAGGGGAAGAGCAAAAGCAAAAGCAAAAAAAAACGTTAGAGGAAACGGCCGAAAGAGAAGAAACGATTTTTCATCCCATGCTGCGTAAAATGGTCTTCATCTTTTAGCTAACAAGAAAAGGTAGAAGAAGAAGCCCAAGAGTTGAGTTTTTTTTCTCCTCAAAAGAAGCATCAACGAATGAATGCTTATAAAGTGTTATTTACCTTTTAGATTTGAAGCTTTCTTCTGACTAGGAAGGTCCACACACGGCCAAACCGACCGCCAATCCGACGGCCGGCGGGCGAGTTCCTTCCGCGCGTTTGCGCTGGATGCTGCCAACCAACCAAACGGAGGGAAAGGTACACGTACGTTAATAAGAAGGCGCAAAAGCAGCATCACGTTGAATAGATACAACAAAAAAAAAATACCCATCAGAACCAAGTAGACAGCCAGCGCAGAAGAAGAGAAGAATTTAAATTTGTGATAATTTTAATCGTTTCAAAGTAACCAAAAAAAAAGAACTAAAACGGCTTCGAAAAAGACGAAGATCTATGGGGCTGAAGCTGAGATGATTTTCTTTTCTTTTTTCTGGTTCTATCGTCGCCGGGCAGCTGGTTGTCGGTTGTGTCCGGCTAGCAATCATTATCATCAGCATCGCTTCAATCTCCGCACCGCGCCCGATCGTTCCTAGCTGCCGCCACGTAACGCCCCTTTTATTGCCCCCTAACGAGACGTCTAATCGTCTTCTAGGTTTCTATTGTATTGACCACGGTTCCGATGGTGAAGGAGGCCTCTAATTGATTTGGCAACACACTCTCCGGCCTAGGTCAGTGCCCTTTTCGGTTTGATGATGTGCTGCGCGGGTAACGTCTCTTCGTAAGCAAGGCCTACTCAGCTTTAAGGGTCCAAAAACGCGCAAATAAATAACAGTAATCACACTGCTCGCCAAAAACTGCCGTCGTCAGCCGATGTCAAAACGGTACATTGCGCACCTATCAGGAAAAGGGAATAATATTCATAAATTTACCGTGTCCACTCCGGCGATCAAATATTGCACCCTCAGCATCATCCAAAACACCCGAAAAAACCCCCAAACCGTGCCCCCTGCCTCGAAGGGCTGCCGAAAATTGTGAAATGCGAAATTTGCGTGCGACCAACACAGTGCAATTAATAAAATTACACCAGTTTCGCTGATCCAACAGCATTCACCCCCCCCCCCCCCCCCCCCCCTCCATTGCGTCACATGCACTTCTGTGTGGCGGACCAAACGCGGACCTTTCCTGAAGCGCGTATATTTTTTTTTTCGTTTGTTGCTTTTGCTTTTTTCATATATACTGTTGTTTTTCTTTTGTCCCTCCCTTCTAACGCCACCAAGTGTAAATATTCTCCATTAAACGATCGGGTCGCCGCCACATGCGAATAACACCACTAATCAGTTCCAGCCGTCGTCGTGTGTGGAAGCCATCGTTTCCAATTACCCAACTCCCGTTCCGAAATCCAATATGGCTGACTAATAAATCGCTCCCGGAGGGTTCTACGAAGACGCTGACTCGTCAGACGGACGTGGACTGCTTGGATCGAATACCGGCGCTCCTTTTCCATATACAGTTATTAAGTCAGTCCGTCAGTTCAGTCAGCCAAGAAGATATGAGCGATGGGTTCGATTGCATAATTTGAGCCCACCAGCCCTGCACGCTCGACTTGCCGGCTGCAGAAACTTGTTAGCGAATCAGCTGATTAGCGCACCAACTGGCAAGCGTTGCGATCATGTGTCGAAAAACTTGTTTATCAGCACATATAAATATACATGTCGGTAAGCAGAGCATTATCAGCATTTCTTTCTGTCACTGCCCTTCTGTCTGCGATATCAGCTCTTTTGTGCACTGGAACATCATCATCATCTGCTGGGCAGAACGCGAGATGCAAGGCATTACTCACATAATCTTTACCAGTTCGTGATAACAGTTAATTTGTCTGCTAACAGTAAAAATAAAAATAAAAGAAGAGCGAACACGCTTCGTTGGTCCAGTTCTCTCAACGGGGAACGATACGCGATCGCCATGCCAACCCGGCCAGCAGGCAATTGTTTAATAACTCATGGCCTGCCGCGTACGCACTTATAATTCGCTCACGTACTCAAACTCTCCGGCTCCGTTCAAGTCGTTGTTCTCAAATGAGTAAACAAAGTGAAACAGGAACTAGCTGGCTGTTATCAGCTGCCTCGCTGATTGTCTTCCCATCTTCCTCTAAAGTACCGATACGATGACAGCAATAGCTTGGACCGAAGCTTTAAGAACTCGGGTTGTGTTACCGTTTACAATGTTATCGTACTAAACCCGAAATGAAATGAAACCTGCATGTCAATTAACTATCCTTCCTCCCATTCTTCTCTCTCTATTTCGTTATCACCGGTGCTTATCAGCTTCCGTATTGTTCGAAAAACAAATTCACAAAAATACCTATCTAATCAAAGTCGCACTCCCGCTTCTGTCTGCCTGTCTGAATTGGCCAAAAATCTCATCGTCTACTGACGTCAACCGGCAGATGCGGGAAAGACTCGATGTTTGCGTTCGATTTTCGCTATAGAACCCATTGTTTACTACGCGATCAATCACGACCACCGATTCCGGTGAATGATTGTCGAACTTATTTTTTTTCCTTTTTTGGCACGCGGTACTACGCCCACCAAAACGTCTTCTGGCGCAAAGAACGCAACCGCACTGATAACAACCGACTGACCGACCTGTGTCAAATCGAACTCCACAAGCCACTCGAACATCTTCGGTCCGGTCGGGTTGTGCTTAGTCATCGATTTGCGTGGGACCACAACCGTTCATCTGTTTTATTTTTTTGTTTTTTTGGTGATGATAGATCCGGACTGTTGCACTTATTACAGCTGCCGCCAACTACCGCGATAACAGTGTCGAAAATCTTCCATTTTGCATTCTACGTAACTTTGACTTATCCGAGTCAGCGAAATTAACAATGCAATCTCTAGAAGTGTTAATCGCCGAATGTGCACAACTGTAAATGTCACTTGCGAACTGTGGTGCCTCGAACTTTGGCACGATGAAAAATCGAATCTCACGCAACAGCCTCTTCTTCAATCGAATTTTATTGTGGAATGTGGTCTGTCCTCATCTCCATGGTGGCTCAATTTGCACAGCAATTCTACTGATTTTTATTCCAGAAAATTGCATCTTTCCTGTATATAGACTGTCCCAGAAAGTATGGACGCTCTTTGATTTCGCTGTAAATAATTCACAAGTGTTAGATATTCAAATTTTATTCGATATACTGAAAATATTAGACTACAACAACAGAATATTATTCTCAACATTTGCTACTTAGCCATTGTAGACTAGCTGGCGCACCTTCTTGCGAACGTTCCTCATTAAATTCCGTACAGACTTCTTGGCGACAAGTTTTGACACTTTTTTCCAACCATTTTCGAACTTTTGAATGGTTTCGGCTGCCGAAACATGTTTCCTTAGATGTGCCTTCGTTAATGCCCAAAATTCCTCAATTGGTCGAAGTTGTGGGCAATTTGGTGGATTCCGGTCTTTTGGGACGAAAGTGACATTTTTGGTAGTATACCATTCTACCGTTGATTTCGAGTAGTGGCAAGAAGCCAGATTCTGCCAGAAGACAACAGGCTTCCTTGTGGCTTCGAATCATGGGTAAAAGTCGTTTTTGTAAACATTCCTTGATGTATATTTCGCTGTTCATTGAAGCAGTGGTGATGAAGGGTTTCGAAATCTTACCGCAGCTACAAATTGCTTGCCAGACCATAGCTTTCTTACCAATTTTTCGACTTCAATCGATGTCTCGGACTGGTTTAACACTTGCCCTTCTCGCACCGTATAATATTGTGATCCCGGCAAGGATTTTTAATCGAGTTTCACGTAGGTTTCGTCAAATTTCCAGCAAGAATCGTATTGTACAGCTTTCGAACCCTCGGCCTGATCGATGCTTCTTGTTTCGGACTACGTTTTGGTTGTTTCTGCTTCTTATAGGTTCGAAGATTCAGAACATTTGACTTCGAAGTGCCCACTTTTTTGGCCATATCCTGAACTGAAACCTTCTTCTTCTGCTCGAACGCCTTCAGTATACGTTTATCCAACTGAGGGTTAACAGGACCATTTTTTTCCTCACCGAACTTCCTGATTGCATTTCGCACGGCTTTTTCAACTTACTCCTTCCATTTTTGCTATCTTTCTCAGTGACAGTCCGCGTTCTGTGCACCATTTGTACACAATTTTTCGACGTTGTACTGCTGAAAGTCCACGCATTTCGAAATAAACTAATTAAAACGAATAAACAACTGCACAAGTGGTTAGAGAAGAGTGTAAACAACAGGACGCAGCCATAAAAATTGACAGATTTCGAACCATTACGAAATGGCAGCGGTTTTTGGTTGCGTCCATACTTTCTGGGACAGTCTTTACTAGTGGATAGACAGTCATGAAATGTGGTACTGGGCCATCTAGAGGCTTGTTCTCGAACAAAAAATATACACGGTTCCATACTATTCACGTATTTTATGTTAGGGGCCCACAACTTTTCATTCCATGTAGTACTAGTAGAAAAAAAACACTCTTTTCTCCTGGATCAATTTGATTGCGTTTTCATTCCCGTATAAACGATTTCTTCTCCTTCCAGCAACGGCTGAGGGGCAATTTGTTCACACATCCCAATGCTGCTAGGCTGACAACGTTACGAGCTTAGTAGCTTAGGAAAAGCTGGACAGTATCTGTTTTTATGTTGGATGATTAGAGTTTAAATTCTTGGTGGTAAAAATTGTTACAACAGATGAGACTTATTGAACGTTCATCACAGTGGCCTCATACCAAAGTGAAAAGCTATGCGAACTGAAGAATCCTATAGACTACCTTTCCACTCTGGTGTGGACTAAAAAGCCCAAATGGTAACGCATTTGGTGGTTTGACCGCCTATTTGTTTCCAATTTTCAAATCACTATTGCTTCTTATTGACTTTATCTAGCGTTATTAGATAAATTTGATTGGTTGTGATTAGGACATTTTAGTAAGGAAAAGTTTGCTAATACAACGCTTGCTTTCGTGCAGCTGCTTGAACTGCATAAACACCGAATTACTAAGAGTTTTCAACTACTTTCTTCAAATCGTAGTGCATTTGTTGTTTAAGTCAAACATCAATATCATCTAACATTTTGAAGAAGATTGTTTCGCCGAAAGGTTTCTCGCCGAAAGGCATTTCGCCGAAAGCCATTTCATCGAAAGTCACTTCGCAGGAAGCATTTTTACTGAAAGTCATTTTATCGAACGGATATTTCACAGAAGACTACTTCTCCTTCAGAAAATCATTTCACCAAAACCTCATTTCGATTTTAATCGACATCAATTTTAGCTAAGGCCAGTTAATCGAATGAGTTATTTCGTCGAAAGGCTTTTTACAGAAACCCTTTTCAGTGAAAGCCTTTTCAGTGAAGGCCTTTTGACCGAAAGCCATTTCGCCGAAAGCCATTTCGCCGAAAGCCATTTCGCCGAAAGCCATTTCATCGAAAGTCACTTCGCAGGAAGCATTTTTACTGAAAGTCATTTTATCGAACGGATATTTTACAGAGGACTACTTCTCCTTCAGAAAACCATTTCACCAAAACCTCATTTCGATGGAAAAATTTCAATCGACATCAATTTTAGCTAAAACCATTTAATCGAATGAGTTATTTCGTCTAAAGGTTTTCTACAGAAAGCCTCTTTTTTTCGAAAGCCTTTTCAGTGAAAGCCTTTTCGCCGAAATCCATTTTACATTTCGCTGGTGAAAAAGTTTTTGTTAGATTATTTTCACTGAAGGTCTTTTCACCGAAGTCCATTTCGCCGAAGACCGTTTCACCAAATAGACCATTTCACCGAAAACCATTTCGCAGAAGACAATTTTGTTGGAAACCAGTTTCATTGATAACATTTTCATCGAAAGTGAGATCATTTCATCGAATCGCATCATTTTGTAGAAGACTGTTTCGCCGAAACCTATTTCGTCGGAAGGTATTTCGCCGTATTAGGTATTTTATCGAAAACCATTTCACCGAAAATCATTTCGCAGGAGGCGATTATTTCACAGAAGATGATTTCAATGAACGGGTATTTCACAGAAGGCCACTTCGCCAAAGTCGATTTCGCCGAAGGACATTCCACCGAAAGACATTTAACCGGAAGATATTTTGCAAAATAATTAACCAAAAGCATAAAAATTTTACCTGATCATCTTATAATTCTACTAAAATTGATTTTCTTTTCCAATCATGTGTAACAGAACGAAAATGTAGATATGTTTCGACATAAAATCTTATTTTGACTTGAGACGAGTTTTTTCAATAGAATAATAAAAAAAACATCTGACATTTAAGATCAATCTACTCACAATCTTAGGAAAAACAGCCATTGTTGAAAAACGCAAAACCAACCTTCTCTGCTTCCGCTAGATAAATTTTCAACAGCAGTACATTTCGAAAAATGAACTGAATTAACGGATGTTTCGTTGACGATTTCGCTTCTGTGGCTCAGTCGATTAACAGACATACTTGCGATCCAATGATTCTAGGTTCAAGTCGCGGCAAGTTGCTATCAGTATTCTTTATTTTTTTATTCAATAAATTTCATGTCATGGAATTTTAGACATAATATTAAATGTTCTTCCACGTAAATTTGCGTGAACTGCGACGCTCCATTTGTGTGCATCTAATAAGATGTAAAATCACAGGTCAAAATAAGAACTGTGTGTTCCAAGATTGTAAATTGGCCCTTAACCTCTTGGAAAAAAGTTAGAATTAACGGGAAAAAAATTATTCTTCGAGGATTTATTTACATAAAGTGCTCTCATTCTCAATGAAATGAAATTTTGGAAGAGTTATAAATTCAGTGAATTGAAGCTTGACGAATGAGCTCTCAGTGAAACTTCAAACAGCAACACACAGTTTTCGGCGAAATGTTCCACTTTTTGTAATAGTTTTTGATATTCTTAAAATTGATTATAAGGTGTTACTTTACTAATTCGAAAAAAAATCATGGTGAAGTGCAAAGCCCCGCAAAAAGCAAAGTTTTGAGAATTTTATGTCGTTTTCGCTTGATGCCAAACCTAACCCAGTTTCCACGCTAACTGCTGTCAAACTGTTTTGTTTGAAGCTAGTTTCGAACTTAGTTTTTAAGTTGCTGAACTGAAAATCGAGTCAGTTTCGAACCTATTTTTTATATCAGGTTTGCTCAAACCCCCGTTGCTAGTTGCGAAACCAACACAGTTTGTCGTGAAAATTGTTTGTTTAATGAAACTGCTCTGAGTCAGTTTCAGTTTTCTCAAGCGAAAACGACATTAGATTGAAGCTTGTGTCTTTAAACTGGAACACAAGACTTTCCGAATTATCTGAAATTCTAGATTCCAAAACAATACGAGCTTAGTTACACACAGTCATTGTTGTTTATGGTGTTCCGTAAAAACAAGAACTCCCGGAGATTCCGTAGTACAACGATTCTTCTTGTACCGATTGATCGGTTAACTTTTCAACCCACTTCTCAGCACTCCCCAGATCGACGGATCGGGTTTTAACTGTAACTGTTCTTCCAACCATCTGACCAAACCCACGGACAGCATCGAAACACGAATCCGGATGAAAGAACACAGCTTCGGTACGCCCGTCAGCTAGTTCCTGATAGTTTTCGAGCAGCAAGAATAGCGGGTGCGCGGGAGTAGGATGGGTGGGGCAACACGAAACAAAAAAAAATGGTAACCCGAAGAGGTTACTGACATTTCAAGGTTAGATCTCGTCAACTCGGCGGTTGGCAGCCATACAAGCGTAGGTCTCATCCCCAACGACGGAGGCGAAAACGGAGCACGGGTTTTACATCACCTATTAGAAGCGGTAAAAGCTATCGCACCGAAAGACATTCTACTACTAGAAGCGAGAGAGAGAGACGGTTCGGACGAGAGAACGCAGATTAAGATTTAAATTTCGCCTGCTTGCTGTTGCTATTGTTAGGGCTCCGCCACCAGACGAACGACAAAAAAAAACCGGTGTGCTACGATTGCTTGTTTGCTGGCTACTTCCAGTGTTGGCGGTTGGATGCCGAAGATCAGAATGAGATGACAATCATTTGTGCGGTGAAATGCGGTTAGGCCGCGGATCTTAGAAACTAAATTTTGTACCGTGGCTTTCTAGGCTGGTGAAACTGTCCCGAACTTGTGCCGTGTGAAGATCGTAGATATATGGCACACAACGAATAACGTTGAACATAAATCTAGAAATAGTTTAGAATTGTCTTGTGGCGCGGTGTAACTAATTGTCCATTTCTCTCCTCTATGTTCGCTTTGACTAAAGAATAACTAAAGTTCCGGGAAGTTTTTGTGTGGCTGCGATATGGATCTTTAACATTTTTAACAAGCAAGCGAGTGTTGATTTTTTTTGGTTTTTGGTATAGCACACAACCAACAGGTTGCTGCGATTGAAACTGCCGTCTGTCGCCTGCTAGGATATGTTATAACGGAAGAAAAACGCGAACGCGTCGAAGCTATTAAAAACAAACAAAACTTCCGCTTCGAATCATCATCACACACACACAGTACGTGTGTGCGCTTCAGAGAGCAGCGACGGTGACGTCGAGCCTCCAAAACGGCAGAATAGTTCCTGCTTCTAGTCCGGCGCGGCAACTGGAAATAACGGAAATCGCGAGCAATCCAAGGATAACCAGTCACCATTCGCCGTGTCGGTGTGCGGTGATTGGCGTTCGGCGTTCGGTGCGGGTTCTTTTTTTTTTTGTTCGCCTACCTCTGCACAGTCCTCAGCGCGAGCGAAGGGGGGGGGGGTGGTGTGCTGCTGTGCGTACTCACGTACATACCGCACCCCGAACCCAGTAAGAATTACAGTTAAGTCGTTCACTCTTCCTACAGTCAGACTTCGATTAAAGTCACCACCTCGATGCACTTGTATGGGGCAGTCGGGGTACTACACTCGCATCACATCGCAGCTACTAGTGGTAGTTCGTTTTCTTTCTCTCTCCTCCAGCACTTTGACGCCCTTTCGGTTCGGCTTGTTTACTAATCTCGTACGGTGTTTATTTTCCATAGATTTTTATCATGATTGTTGTGTAAATACTCGTGCGACTATTCCTCCTGGAAGAAACACTTCAGTTTGAACCGGAGTACGGGACGGCGTATAGATTTCCGCATACGTAATCAATAATACGTGTTTCTGTAGCCGTTCTGTGTGTGTTTGTGCTAATCTTTTTCCCCCATCCCAACTGTAAACATACAAACACGGCGGTCGTTGTGAACGAGATTGACTCCTGACATGCCCACAGATAGTTACCCGGAAAACCTATCGAGAGCAACGCGCTTAGGAAATCGGCAACGAAATCTACTTGTCTAATTTTTAAACAGAACCGCCCACCCACTTGACTCGCTGACTGAAGTCTTGTTCCGTTCGTCACCACTTACCCCCCCCCCCCCCCCCCTCGGTGCGCAAACTGTCTACGAACCATAAGTGCACGACTTCGTTCCGGATATGCATTTCTCACCGACTCACAGTGGTTCGAATCAATAAAAACATGGACATAAATCAGTAGCTGCCAAACCGTTCACAGAAAGAAATAATGAAATTTACACGACATGTAAATCAATAGTAACATGTAATAGACATGGGTTGAATCGAGATTTGGATTGAAAACCTTCATCGATGCAAAACTGAATTGGATTGCATTGAACTTTCAATGAATATAACTGTATCTTTCAATTAACGCTTAGTTTGCAATTAAATTCTATTGAAACCAACAGAATTGTAAAGTAACTTTATGTTTAATTACCTGCTCTAAATATGTGCATGAAAATAGATGTAAATTCACAAAATATTTTTATCTGTGTTCCACAGTGGGGAAAAAACGACCAAAAACGCGACTTTGCTCAATAATTGTATAAAAACATGAGCAAATATTTTCAAAATTAGTACTTCTTATGCAAATTTTTCTGTAGAATCGATTTATGATAGTTAGAAGAACCGCAAAATCACTATCATGCCCGTTTTGTTCCAATTCCTCTTTTTTCTGACTTTACTTCGAAAATTAACTGTGAAACTCAGGAAAAAATTCAATTCCACCAATCGGAAGTTATTCCTGACATGCTCATAAGTTAGATAAATGGATTGTTTTTAATAAGATTGACCGCAAATAACAGTATTCTGTTTCACCCCCAGTCATCTTCTTCCGTGAATTTACAGAAATAAAAAAAGTTCTACTGATCGGTGTTTGGGCCAATTATGGTTAAACAAGACAGTTCTATGTTTCGCATATAACCTCAAATAATAATTTACAGATCGTTTTACCCCAATTTTCCGACAAATATAATTTACAATCCCGAAGCAGATCCAATATGACTTACCAATATTGGTTCATATTACGTGCAAAACATTTGTGATAAAATTAAACACAATGGGAAAGACATTACTAGCCTGTTTAACCCGTTTTACCCCAATTTATTTCATAAGTCGTATTTCTGGTTAAACTTTCTTTCGCATACCGAAAGCAGGCTGATTGCGGTTGATGAAAATCAATTGATATTACGAAGAAAGACCTGAAAATTGGATTACAAATGAGTTCAATGCGGAGCAAAATCTTAAGACTCAGTTAAAGATTAAATTGGGGTAAAACGGTATAACAAGATTCGTGCGGTCATTGAACTCATTTGTAATCCTATTTTCTTCGTAATATCAATCGATTTTCATCAACCGAAATCAGCCTGCTTTCGATATGCGAAAGAAAATTTAACCAGAAATACGACTTATGAAATAAATTGGGGTAAAACGGGTTAAATAGGCCAGTACTGCCATTCCCATTATGTTTAATTGGGTCACAGATGTTTTGCACGTATTATGAGCCAATATTGATACATCGCATTGGATCTGCTTTTGGATTGTAGATCATATTTCAACTGAATATTATAATTAGAAAAGAAATGGGGTAAAACAGTGCAACGAGTTTTCTGCTCTCAATAAAACTATATGCAATCGATTAGTTAGACTTTTTTACACCGGAAACACTGTACGAGGTCTGTTCAAAAAGTACCCGGAATTCTCATTTTTCTAAAAAAATATTTATTTATTCGTCTACATCTATATGGTCCCCTTCAAAGTAATCCCCCCTAGATATAATACACTTATGCCAGCGTTTTTTCCAGTCTTCGAAACACCTCTGATAGTCACTTTTTGTAATGCTCTGTAGCACTCTCAGCGATTCTGCCTTTATCTCTTCAATCGATGAAAAACGCTGTCCTTTCATGAGTCTCTTCAACTTTGGGAACAGGAAAAAATCACACGGAGCGATATCTGATGAATAAAGAGGTTGGGGCATGATTAAAGTCTTGTTTTTAGCCAAAAAATCACAAATAAAATTCAGCAGTTTTGGAACGAATTTTGCTGCCAATCGTTTCATGCCCAAAACATTTGAAAAAATATGATGGCATGAGCCAACTGATATGCCAACTTCATCAGCAACTTCTCTAATAGTGATTCGGCGATCATCCATAATCATTTTTTTCCACTTTTCCCACATTTTCATCGATTATTGACGTGCTGGGTCGACCGGAGCGTTCGTCGTCTTCAACGTCTTCGCGGCCATCTTGGAAACGCTTATACCACTCGTAAACACTTGTTTTTTTCATAGCAGACTCACCGTAGGCTCTCTGTAACATTTCGCACACTTTGTTACACTTTATTTCATTTTTCACTCTTCAATTCTTCCATTGTTTAAACTAACAAAAATCGCCGAGCTCAAAAAAACACGTCTACACCAGCCGCTACAAAACAGAATGTAAACAATGAATACAGCTGAAAATTTCACCATACATTAGGGACATATGTACCAACACAATAAAAAAAAATTGACCACCGGACTCTCCAGACGCGCGCAATTAAAAAATTCCGGGAACTTTTTGAACAGACCTCGTATTCGCTCTTCTGCAAGTTCTTCGATTTCATGTTATATAGTTAAGCTTGAGTACAATGCAGTATAAAAAGGGAACTTGGAGTAAAATGAACATGATAGCGTTTCGTGCGGTCCTTCTAAATACATGGAATCGATTTTACTGACCATTTTACACCAAAAAAGTGCCTTGTGGTCAGCTGTATCATGCCTCCAAAAAAAATCTTCGCGTTTTTGGTCCATTTTTCTTCGACTAACTTTTAGAACTATTGAAAATAATTTACTTTGTCAAATATACCAAAAGTGTAGGTCGCACCGTTTTGGATATATAAAGCGTTTTTGTGGAAACCCCCTTAAAATCAATTTTTTATTGATAACTTGTTTCAAGTTTTTTTTTATGCATACTTTGTTTGGAATAATTGAAGAAAATAAAAAATACCATATTTTTGTTGAAGGTAGTGCATTGGTTTGTTGTTTTTTCTGGCAAAGTTATACAACACTTTACCTTTTTTTACCTATGACAAAACCTTACACCGAAGCGAAATATGCAACTTTATGCAGCTGATTTTTACAAAATTTATAGGAAAAGATATGCCCAATACTATAGAAAAAAAACTAAGTGGAACTCGATGGAACTTTTTTTTTAGGCCATTCCAAAGTTAGTTTTAGTTATTGAATTATGACAACCCCCTTAAAACTAGTTTTCTAGTCATAACTTGTTTCAAGTTATGTTTTTACATATTTTGTTTGAAATAACTGTAGAAAATATAAAATCTCATAATTTTGTAGAAGGTAATGTATAGGTTTATTCTTTTCTAAAAAGTTATATATCGTTTTACCTAGGAAAACCTGTACCGAATCGAAATATGCAACTTAATGCAGCAAACTTTTACAATACTTTTACACTCAGAAAAATCCTCACTTCAATGCTACGTGAAAACGTATGTGATTTTTATCCATAGAACTTTTCTTGTGATACTTATGTGAAGTATAGGTAGCACAAAATGAGCTCATGAACTCTTAGCCCACATTTTTTTTTTTTTTTAATAGCATTTGTATCACATAATATCTACGTGACTTTTTTCGTAGATTCTATAGAAAAAAATTGTGAAATTTATACGAAGTTCATTTGAATTGTATTGTTGAAATTAATTTCATCTGTTTAAGTTCTATATTGAATCTTAATAATGCATATTGGTACTAAAAACTAATAAATTACATAACCTCTATTGGACATAACATTGCGATAAAATTTCGTTCGCACGCAGATATTCTGAAAATTTTATTTTAAAATTACGTAAAATTTCGTTTTGATTGAATCACTAATGAATACTATTAGAAATACAGAGCGCATTGTTATAAATGTATGATCTGATCCTTTTTCAAGAGCAGCTAAACTGGAGCAAACATTGTTCCCTTTAATGAATGCGTTCAACTAGAACTAGTAGTTCAAGAAGGTTATAAATGTGCTTTCGTTAATCCACTTTTAAAAGATTTATGAGATGGAACACAATCTAGGTGTTTTGCCTTTTGAACTCCACTGTAGAAAAAAAAACAAAATTGTATTGTGATTCAGTTTCGTATTATTGGAGCACAGAATTCGCGTAATAATAATTCTAATTGGTCATGCAAATAAGTTGTTGAGAGATGGTTTTGTAGCGCCATTTCGTAAACTCAATAAATGGGACATTTGCTTATAAAATTCACTTCTGCTTGTTACTAATATTATACCTGAAAGTATTAAAAAAATTAGCTAGACTTCATGACTGTCGATAGAACTAATGAGCAATTATTTACCCTAAAATCACCTTAGAAGAGTCAAAAAGGATTTGGCCTATGTTGTTTGATCGAAGTTTTTCAACAGACGCCATATTGCGAGTACATAATGAACATATGGTTGACAAAATGAATTGAAATAAGTACGTGACACATAAAAAATATGTGACCACAGCAATAATTAGGACATATAATTCATTTCATATTCAATCATGATCCGATGGCTGTTACGAAGATCACGTAAACTCCGATGACAAAGCCATTTTTGGAATCTATGAGTTTTTTCACATAAGATTAAAGTGTGGATTTTTTTTAGTGTAGGAAATTATATTCCTCATCCAATTTATTTTCCAATAAGAATATCCTGAGTACTATTCGAGTGACTCATTTTCACTATGGCCGTGCTGAAACCATGAATGGCTAAGATTAATCTGTGTTCCACAGATTTTCAACCTTTTGCACAGGTTTAAAAAAATGGCACAGATTTTCAGAGATTTCTAAAAATGGTCACAGATTTACACAGATTTCTGAACTCGATCACAGATTTTTGAAATTGATCACAGTTCAGCACCTAAAATTACAGAGCGGTAGGAAATAGTGAGACCTTTTTTTTTGCTTACCAAAATGATTCCGATTAGTTATTATGGAAACGGGGAAACGTGCACAGATTTTGCACAGACAGGTTTTTGGCTTGATCACAGATTTTTTTTTTAAATGACCTGTCATCCCTGCTGGTAATGTGGAAACAAGCTACAAGCTGAACGGATTTTCGGCTCTTGAAGAGCGAGTTATAAATGAGAAGAAATGTGTGCATGAGCTTTTGTTCGTTCTTTCAAATGTGTATTTATCCTTCCTTTAACATATTGAATGATCCGTTGTCAATAAGAAATCTTACCTCTCACTCAGTAGGCTAAGGTACATTCAGGGATGCCACTTTTGCAGATATTCTTAAATATGACATAATAATAATTCGCAAATAAGTTAGTTCGCACAGCATTGTGCTTTGTGCATCAATGATTTCGATCAAGCATATGAAAGAAAAACAGAGTAAGAATCTTAATGAGCTGATACATTGAATCGATTCCCTTTAGTGAGCTGATCGGTTCGGAGCTGCTCACCGGTATGAGCTGCTTCGCACATCTCTAAGTGAGTGTCGCACGATCAATATATCATCTTAAAAAACGTGTTGCTTCGCGATAACTCAATTTATTTACACGTTTCGAAATAAAATCTCTTCGTAAAGATTTGTACTTTTACAATACTTTTCCATATTTTGATTGGAAAACATTTTTCCATTTTTTTCAATATGTGTTGAACTTTTGATAATGTTTCGGACTTTCAATATTTAAAACCCACTTTGAAAAGGCCTAAAAAAATTGCATCGAGTTCCACTTAGATTTTTTCTAATATTGTTAATTGTCAAAAAGTAAACAAAATAAAAATCCCAACAAAATTTTTTTGTGAAAAAAAATTATTTTTATTCGAAATTGGTGCTAACCCCTTAACAAAAATTAAGGTGCCACTTTCAAAAGAAGCGTAATATGATCTTGTAAAACTTCTTGGAAGACACGTTAGCTTCTTGAAAATCAGTGAAAGTCAGTACAGACTTTTGACCGTCTTTTTCCAGTTTTGGACCACTGTGCGACTGACCGAGTAGCACGCGGAGCAGAATTATACATGCTAATCACTCAACTATTTTAGCACCATTTAAATTTCTTTTCCCGAGAATAACTGCTTCCCCCCTTCCGGGCCCCTTCTGACTCGTTCATCGTCGCATTCCTTCTCGCATTAAACCTCAAACTTGTTCGCAGCCGAGTGCACTTCCTGTTGCTATTAAAGTATGTATGGCAAAGAGCGAACCGAGATCTCGGTGCTGCAGTGAATCATCTGAATTTTCCAGTCCGGTTCTTACGAGCAGTTATTTTAAGCCACAAACTGCGACTCATATTTCCGTGTCTGCATTCTTCGCACAAACACACATACACACACACAAACTCGCGCTCACTCGTCGTTCGTCGAGTAACTTCTAGTTCCTCGAAGACAACAATTAATATTCAAAGTTCGGCCGGTTTTCTTGTGTCATCTTCTGTTCGTTTCGAATTCTTAATTCACTAATGATGATGATATCATTATAACAAAACCAACATGTCCGGACAAATGTCAAATCTTGGAAGTGGCCAGGCAGAAACCAACCAACAGAGAAAAAAAATAACAACGACTGCAATTGACGCAGATGGATTATTTCCACGTCGCACAGTCCCTGCCGCCGCCTACTACTGGCAGAGATGATGATGGGCTCGCTCGCAAGACGGGTTATCTACCCGGTGAAGAAACCACGTTCCATTTCCTTCTTCTAATCCCAGTAAGCCGCCGTTTTTTGTCGTCTTGCCCGCCCGTCGATATCCATTCTCTTCCTGGATTCCTATTCTCGCCTCGTGTCGCACTGTTTGCCACCGTTTTACTGACAAACCGCACCCTTTACACCCCCGCGCGCGCTCGCACATACAAACAAACACACACACACACACCGGTCACCGTCAAGTCAAGCCACACGCTAATAAGCGAATTTGCTAATTCAAAAGTATATTATTCATTCTCTCGCAGTGCTTCCGCCTTCACCTACTCGATTCCGTGTGTGTTGTAAGTAAGCACGGGTCGGTCGGTTGGCACTGGTGGTGCTGGTGGTGGTGGTAGTGGTTGGCCAGCCGTTTCCTCCTTCCCCACTTGACAACAACAACAACAACAACAACAACAACAACAACGGCTCACTACAACACGTCGCAACCAGTCATCCAGTTGGCTCATAGCTCACCAACCAACCAACCGACCGGTGTGTGATGTTCAGCAGTTCGCTACAACACAATCGCGAGCGACGCGATTTTTTTTATTGTGTGTTTTTTTCCTCATTTTTAATTTAATTCTCTTACGTAAAGCCATTCCAAACGAGAAAACAAAACAAAAAAAAAACAACCGGACAGAAACACTATGAGACAAGACAGACAGCAACAGCAGCAGGAGCAGGCCAAACGACGACGACGGTTCGTGATAAATAGTCGAAGAGTAGTAGGCCTGCTGTTGCTGCTCACGGAGAACATGCTGTCTTTTTGGCTTCTCGATTGGCTCACCGCGTAACCAACAACCAACCAACCAACCAACCAACCGCCTACTGTAGCAGTACTCTCGTCGTCACAGTCCAAAAAAAATCGACGGCGGGTACCGTTCTGGGGTTGGCATTTCATTTTTGCACCGCTTGCTGCGATGTCTAACCTGCCGAAGCAACACTACACGACGCTCTCTCTGCGATCCGTTTCTCGCAATAACGCTGTGAGTACTTCGTCGGTTATCGCGGAAAGAGAAGTTCAAGCTCCCCAAGTCTTTTCCTTCTACAAAACAGAGCAGAGCACTGCTCTGCGGGTCGGTTCGCGACTCCTTTTACTGCTCCCCGGCATGGAGATGTGCAACAGCTGAGTATGCTGACAACAAGTATCAAGTAATCTTGACGGGTGCTAGGGTGGTTCCAAAAGCCGTTTATTTTTTAAACTTTCTTTCAACCACTTTTAGGGGATAGTTTTGAGTTTGATTCCAATTGAGACTTTACTCGTTGGAAATCAAAATCGTGCTTGATTTTGGCTATTTTGCACTTCAATTTTAATAGAAATCAGGAGACCAAATGCCGATAATGTGGACCATAGTTTTCCTTGATTACCGAAAATGGATTAAGTTCATAAACTCGAAACAGGAAATGCTTGTTGTCACTATTTATTTGGATGAGATAATGAGATGAGATTTTGAAAAAAAAAACAAAAGTATTATAATTAAATAATTTAAACAAACATTAGCCAAATTTCCAATAATTTATACCTGTTTTCTATAACGGTTTGAACGGTAAAAACAGTTTTTTATGCGCCTCCGTCCAAGTAGAAAACGCTATTTAGTTACCCTACCATTGTTATTCATTTGAATGTGAAAACTGAATTTTTTTTCTAATTTTTTCAAACATTTTCAACGGATTAAGACAAATTTCCAATAATGTATAACACACGGACTGAAAAGTTCCGGGCCTAACAAAGAGAACACGATTTTGTAGGTTCAAAATTTTACTTTACTCACCAACGTTAATCTCCATCAAGAGCAACGCAATTATTCCAGCGCCGCTTCAACATTTCAATACCACTTTTGTAGAGAACGATTTATCTTTTGCCTCAAAATAGGCCTCAGTTTCATTCGTGTGAAATTTTCTAACCAGCGAGTATTTTTTCCAGGTCTGCGAACAGCCAGTAGTCGCTGGGAGCCAAATCTGGCGAGCACGGTGGATGTGAGATCAATTCGAAGTTCAATTCATGTAGTTTTGCCATTTTGTACTTGTGACACGGTGCCATATGCGGTCGATTCTTTGCAATTTCAGCCGCTCCAATAACGCTAGATAATATTCACTGTGAATGGTATTTCCTTTCTCAAGATAGTCGACAAATACTACACCTCGCACATCCCAAAATACCGAGGCCATTGGACGAAGTTCAGCAGTTGCCGTCCACTCAGATGACGATCGTTTTCATTCTGGAGTGAACTGATGAATCCATGTTTCATCCATTGTCACATATCGACGCAAAAATCCCGATTTGTTATGTTCAAACATGGCCAAACACAGTTCAGAATAAAAAAAATGCCTTGGCATCTCCCATCACCAACACTGAACGGCCCTTTTCAGGGCACTCAACGATTTTTTTTTCGAAAGTACATTTCGCTTAAATTCCACTATATATTCAAAACTGACATGCTTCCTATCTTACTGCAGCTATATTTTTTTTATATTAAAATGTTAAGAAGATTTGCTTTGAATGCGAAGCTTCTGCTGCTGAATATAGATCGAAAGAAAATGCCACTTGTTCAGTGCGTTCGTACCCCGGAAGCCTGAAAGGATTTCTAGTGTCAGTAGGATCATAGCATCAGCCATGCGATGGTCCTGTACGCTAGAAATCGGCTTCGAAGCCTGTGAAAACAAAAGGTCAAATTCTACAAAAGAAATGCAGTACCCAGAATTGTTTTTTTTTCAGTGCTTATAACAAACTATCTTCAGAAAAGTCCACCCATTTGTGTCACTTTGCCCGGCTACAGAAATTGATACTGCAGTTAGTCGCGAGAGAGAGCATCTCTTTAAATTTTCGCGTCATTTCACGTTAGCGTCCAGCAAGGCGGAGCTAAAGAAATTTCAAATAGAGAAAATATGAAATAGTTTTTCAGTTTAGATTCCTTCATAGGACGGTTCAGATAAAAAATAGTAAACGACCTTTAGCTCTTCTACTTTCTGACATATTAGAGATTTGAATTATTTGCATCGATCAGATGCCTAAGTTCGACTCCTCTGATAGAAGGTTAAAAGTTTATCTACGAGTAGCTATCTGCTTACTTAAATAACCCTGGTCACGTCTCACTTTTCCACATTTTATCTTCACATCCTTGCTCTATCCTTAGTACTGTGGCTCCGTAATTGCCATACTCTTTCTCCTCTTTTATTTATTTATTCATTTTTATTTTTTTCGATGATCAGATCACTGGTTGTCTGGCGAACAGCCGCGGAGCTGCATACGAACAAAATTAACACTGACGTTAGCTGTGGAAAAGAGCTCTCCCCTAAATGATAATTTGAAGGGGGGAAAAGTTTATTTTTTACCCCCAAATTGATGCTAGGCGCACAAAACCATTTTGTAAATGTTTACGTTTCCGTCTTTGACTCATCAGCGCATCTTCTTAAATATTCGCGTCAGTCCACGTTTACATTCCAAAAAGTCGGAGCTAATGAGAACAACACCTCAACAAAAAGGGATTTTTTTAGTTATTCTGCCGTTTATTCGCCCATTTCAATGGAAGAAAATAACAAAAAAGATTGTTTTATGGATTCTTAAACAGCACGTTTTTTTTATTTTTCAAAATTAATCAAGGTCGAGTGCATTTTGCATTAAAGCAAAGCATGAGCTACCGAATATTAATTGAAATAAGTGTCACTTCCTGAGTGCGAGCGGCGCACAAAGTTGTTCGGTCAATCAAACTGCATGGAAATGCTGATGTTTTGAATAAAATCTTCTGGCGTTTTAAACCATCAGAAATAACTTTATTCCTCATCATAGAAAATTGATCGAAATTTAGCTGCATACGAATTAAGTGATACGTCAGTAATATGAATCTTTAAATATTGGCGTCCGGCCACGTGTACCTGTCGAAAAGGCGGAGCTGACGAGAACAAAATACAACAAACAAATTTTGTTAGTTTTTCTGCCGTTGATTTGCTCATTTCAATGGAAGAAAATAGTAAAAAGTTCTTTTGGATCGATTTACGAGTCCCTAAAAAGATTGATTTCTATTAATTCTTCTGTATATATCAAGATCGAGTGCATTTTACATGAAAGCGAAGCCGAATATTAATGAAAATAATTGCCATTTTAATTCTTTGATCTGCCAATCAAACTGCATGGAAAAGCTGATTTGTAAAATAAATTCTTAAGTCTTAAACCATTAGAAACAACTTTTGTTCTCATAATTGAAAATTGATCGAAATGCTTGTTTGTTCTGTGAAACTTATTGAATTTCAGGTTATCATTTTCCATTAACTTGTTCCAACGGTCCGCTCAAAACTCCCGGCAGATTCGCTTGTAAAGAAAATAAATTCACTCCATTAAAATTGCTATACTTATTAATCACAAAATAATAACAAAAACACAGACACTAGTATTTTGGTATGCTTTTTGCAACTTTCATCAGTGTATCAGTTTTAAGTCTGTTTTTTCTTCTTCTAACAGAATCTTTTCTTTTACCACATGCGATGAGAAGTCCCAGGCCTAACAGGCAAAAAGTCTACCATGAAAGCGATACACTTGACCCATCGATTCTTCCACATTTTGAAGCCCTTTGAAAAAAAAACTTTAGTCAAAACCTTCAAATTAGGCTTGCGTTTCCGCAAAGACCTCAGAATTCGTTGAAAATTTCTTTCCCTAGAGTAACCTTTTCATGGATCGAAAATAGATAATAGCCGCTGAGGGCCAGGTCTGGAGAATACGGGGGATGCTGGACCAATTCGTACCGCAAATCATTCAATTTCACCGTTACCGTTTTATCAAGACACGAAACTCGTCTTTTTTCCATAGCTTGATGAGAACTAGAACAGCTGTTATTCAAATCAAGACTGTCCCAGAAAGTGCGGACGCACTTAGATTTCGCTGTAAATAATTCGCAAGTGTTAGATATTCAAATTTTATTTGATATACTGATAATATTAGACTACAACAACAGAATATTATTCTCAGCATTTGCTACTTAGCCATTGTAGAATAGCTGGCGCACCTTCTTGCGAACGTTCCTCATTAAATTCCGTACAGACTTCTTGGCGATAAGTTTTGACACTTTTTTCCAATCTTTTTCGAACTGTTGAATGGTTTCGGCTGCCGAGACATGTTTCCTAAGATGTGCCTTCGTTAATGCCCAAAATTCCTCAATTGGTCGAAATTGTTGGTAATTTGGTGGATTCTACCGTTGATTTCGAGTAGTGGCAAAAAGCAAGATCTAGCCAGAAGACAACAGGATCCTTGTGGCTTCGAATCATGGGTAGAAGTCGTTTTTGTAAACATTCCTTGATGTATATTTCGCTGTTCATTGAAGCAGTGGTGATGGAGGGTTTAGAAATCTTACCGCAGCTACAAATTGCTTGCCAGACCATAGCTTTCTTACCAAATTTTTCGACTTCAATCGATGTCTCGGACTGGTTCAACACTTGCCCTTCTCGCACCGTATAATATTGTGGTCCCGGCAAGGATTTGTAATCGAGTTTCACGTAGGTTTCGTCGTCCATGATTTTGCAGTTCAAAAGTTCCAGCAAGAATCGTATTGTACAGCTTTCGAACCCTCGGCCTGATCGATGCTTCTTGTTTCGGACTACGTTTTGGTTGTTTCTGCTTCTTATAGGTTCGAAGATTCAAACGTTCTTTAGCACGAAGAACATTTGATTTCGAAGTGCCCACTTTTTTGACCACATTCCGAACTGAAACCTCCTTTTTTTGCTCGAACGCCTTCAGTGTACGTTTATCCAACTGAGGGTTAGCAGGACCTTTTTTTTCGACCCGTTTTCGGTTTATCCTCAAAGGTGTTATCCTCACCGAACTTCCTGATTGCATTTCGCACGACGTTTTCACTTACTTCTTCCATTTTTGCTATCTTTCTCAGTGACAGTCCGCGTTCTGTGCACCATTTGTACACAATTTTTCGACGTTGTTCTGCTGAAAGTCCACGCATTTCGAAACAAACTAATCCAAAACGAATAAACAACTGCACAAGTGGTTAGAGAAGGGTGTAAACAACAGGACGCAGCCATAAAAATTGACAGATTCTGAGCCATTGCGAAATGGCAGCGGTTTTTGGTTGCGTCCATACTTTCTGGGACAGTCTTTATGCGAACTGAAGAATCCTATAGACTAGCTTTCCACTCTGGCATGGACCAAAAAGCCCAAATGGTAACGCATTTGGTGGTTTGACCGACGACTTTTTGTTTTCAGTTTTCAAATCAATATTGCTTCTTATTGACTTTATTAGGCGTTATTAGATAAATTTGATGATAGTGAAGAACGATTGGTTGTGATTAGGACATTTTAGTTAAGGAAAAGTTTACTAATACAACGCTTGAATTCGTGCAGCTGTTTGAACTGCATAAACATCGAATTACTAACAGTTTTCAATTGAATTTCCTATACTTTCTTCAAGTCGTAGTGCATTTGTTGTTTAAGTCAAACATCAATATCATTTTTTTGTGACTTTCATGTGACTTTTTATGTGGAACACATTTTTTGGTTTCTATATAGGGGTGCAAATTAGAAACTCAAAAAAATACAGGTCGAAATGTGGTCAGGTTTTGAACAATTACAGCTCAGTCAATTTTGTATCAACTATTAATATTATGTCACAATTTGATTGGAAATATTTCTACGTATTGATTTGAATATTCATAGCCATGTATTTTTAATTGTATATCATTGAAATGTTGATTAATAGCTAGCAATGTCCTATTTTGTCTACAAAAAATCTCCGGTATATCGGATTTCCCTGCCATAGTCGATTGTTTTGAAGGAGTAAGCGACACATCAAAGGGAAAGCATCGCTCTGATTGGCCAATCGATGCAAAGGCGGAGCTGTTGGAAGCACGCGAATCTATAAATAGAAGCAAAATTATAGCTAACGTTTCAGTCCTCCGAGTAGCATGCTAGATGTAGGTTGTTGCTTGACAGCAAGACAAAAAGTGCCATAAAACGATTTGAAGCTTTAATTGGTATGCTCTGATCTTGTGTCATGCAGGTTCGGATGAAATTCCATGTTATGTCGTTTCGCCTGAGAAATTGACAACTACCCCAGAGTAAATTTGGAGTGCATAAGATTAATTTCCAATTTATATAAGATGAACTCGATAGATAATGAGAAAAAGTTTATCGCTTCAACCGAAGTCGCAGAATGGCAGTAAAGGTAGAAAAACGCTATAAAAATAACTGCATACAAAACTTGAACACAAGCTTGGCGAAAAGAAGCTTAAATATCGATATCTGTATCACAAGTATGTACAAACATATAATTGCATACCTTTGGGCTATTGATGTAATTTCGTCGGCTACAAAACAAATACAAATCACGACAAATAGAGTCTATATTCTGGGTTCGCGTGTGCGGTGTTGGTTCCAAATAAAGATCAATCTAAGCAGACTCTCGTGCATTTGCGGATTCAAAAGTGTGACGATTGATTGAACTATTTGATTATAGATCATTAGAAATTTTGATTGCCTTGTTCCACATCAATGGCTCGAACAACCCCATGGGGCTGATCCTTGTAGTTTTTTGTACTCATTCACATCTTATTCAGACAAGCTTTCTGGATAAATTAGGGTAGGCTACGTATTTTTAGTTATTCATCTGTTCACTGAATTTGTACGTGAACTGTGTATAGATTTTAGGAAACAAGAAAACGGATAAACAACACCTGCTCTGATTGCGGATCAATCAACTGCAAACAAAAAATGTACTGAAACTTCCTGCCTTTCATCATCATAAAACAGTACCTGCCAAACGACAATCGCCACCAGCGAAACACGGTCCGGCTCGAGCGAGCGGCCACCCTACCTACCTATCACCGGTGTCCACTCGGTCATCATTCTACCGCGTCCGCTTAGCAGTTGTCTTGCGGGTTCTTCCACCAGGCCGGGTTCTTTCGCCTCTTCTGTACGTACACACATAAACGGCACAATGTTTTTCGCGTACGTGAAGCCGGAAATAACTTATTTGCAATTTGACCTCGGCAGAATGTGTCTGACTCTTGCCTGCTCGCTCACGTCGTCACCGTCGCTGTCGTGGTCGTGGTGTGTGATGGTTAGTCGCGGTCGTCTTCGCCATTACCCCTCCTAGCTCCTAGCTTTTAGCGCCGATTGTTCTTACTCGTTTGCTTTGTTTTTGTTTTCGGGTAGGTTTCTGATTTTCCGGCTGTCGACTTTGCCATTCCCTGGTACACACACACACACCGTCAGGTACTCGCGACTGACTTAGAAAGGAATGTTAATTTTCTCACCACATATTTTTCGCATCACACTTCGTTGAGCGCGAACTTCCTGCATCCGTCGCTGCTACTTCGTTACTTCGCCACAGCCTACTACTACTTTTGAGGGAACGAAGACGTAACGCATTGTTACGTTATGCAAATGCTACGATACGAATCTCCAACGCCGTAGAATCACATCTCTTCTATACGATCTACCTTTGCTTTGCTGACTGGGAGGGTATCGCTAATTAATCATCGGAGTCGATAAGTCGAGTGATGAAGTCTCCCGGGGATTACGTTATCAAGCGATTAGCATTGTTATGGAAATTGAATGTCCACAAACACACGCACACACACAAGCATAAACCGACCGACTGTGCGCACCATATAGAGCAATAAATTGTCAATTCCGGGGTTAATATCAGGAATTATTTCTGCCACACAAAGCAAATTAATTGCTCATTTTCCTGTTTGCTTTCCCACTCACCGCTCCCCGCGTCATGACACCCCATAACAATAATCGCCTCATAAATATATTGATTCCGACGGATAGCGCGGAAAAAAGGTCCTATAAATAGAGGCAAGTGTAGACAATGTATGCATAACAGAAACTGGCCGAACGGAGTGTGTAGTTTGCCGGCAGACGGACAGTAGTGTAACAACGCGAACTGTTTTTTTTTTTGTTTGCTGTTTGTTTCTACAACTTTCCTACTTTCCCGCACACCGCCCGCTACGCGAATTTGTAGGTAAAGAGTTCCAATTCCGGAACAGGGCTTCCCTGGGTGGCGAAAAACGGCCCCACCGATGTTCATTTCTCTCTTCATAGACCGAACCAAACACAAACTGGACGAACACGGAGACAAGTATTTATAGGTTTAGTAAGAGTAATTTCCGGTTCGTGATATAAATTGAGGAAATTGATTTTTGATCTCTCTGTTCGCTGCTAGAGCGGCATGTCCGGTGGACCCTGTGGACCCGCGCGAGGGGGTCCGAAATGTTGAAAGAAAAAAAACGGTGGACAAATCACTCCCGTCCAGTTGAGCCAATTTTCGAAGGGAAAAATAATCATCCTCTTCCCGATAATCAACAAACACGAAATGAGCGGTTATTATTTTAAATGGATCGACAAGTTAATTAGGGAAGAAAAAGCACAAAAATAAAACGTCAAGCTGAAATTTCTTACGCTCAGACGACCCTGCTGGTACCTGGTCTCGGTTAAAGAGATATACATCTCCAAACCTCGACAGAGATAAACGAGCGGACGTCGAAAGTGAAACAACCTCATCCGACAACCACAACAACAACAACAGGCAATGGATCGAAAATTGAAATATTAAATTTTATTCGCCATTTCCGCTTCCAATTTTGTGCGGTTCTGTGTGTGTGTGTGTACTGGTTTCTTTCTCCTGTCGACAACCGGCTCACACGAATAACTCCGGCAACGGATTTAGCAAATTTGCACAAATCTTGGCATAAGTTGGCCGAGACCATGTCAACGCGCCGACAGAAATTGAGTCCACACATTAATTGCCACCAAACGAACCAAAACCGGTATCCACGTCCCGTGTTCCGTGGCCCCCATGACAAAAGGAAACGTGGCGGAATACCGTGGCCCGGGCAGCTGGTAAACTACGCTGCTCACTACTATAAAATGGGCTTTACTAATTAAGTTCGGTCCCGCCAAAAAACAACGACGACGTAAAGCGAGAGCTATTTCCTGTCCCGCTGCCAACCCGTTCTCCGCAGCAAGTTCAACACCAACCTCCCTTCACTCGTGGCCGTGGTCCTGTCCTGTTGGAAGGTGACTTGTTTTCGGCCCAACCGAACATTCTATTATTCCGGAAAGCGGGCGAGTTCCTTTGTGGTTATATCATCGGTTTAAACTAACTGAAAGCACATATTGGAACACCACCGAAAAACCCGTTCCTGTTTGGTTACCACCAATCGAGAGTTATTCCGTCCGTTCCTGGGAGCATAACATGTATTAAGGAATGTTGATCCAAACCGGATTTCGTTGGTCTTGGACCTGCTGCTGGCTACTGTAATGTTGAAAACGAAACCAGAACATGTCACTACAATTGAATGTTTTTTTTTTCTATTTTCGGTAAAAACACTACTGTTTCCGAAACCATAAAAACTGAGTAGGCCTCGGCGTTTCTGTGTTTTCATGTCAACGATTGCACTACTTGACAATACTGAAAATAGTGAAATAGTTTGCAGGTTTTCCACTTGATTAGATGGTTCTATCTTACTACAAACCTTATCACTGGACTTCCCGTGCTAGATCCGATCTGCGGACGGTTTCTCGGTTCTATTTAAAAACAGTGTCAAATGTACGTCAAATCAACGGCCCCCGCGCTTCACAAAACACCCAAAACACCAACCGTTTCGACTGAAGAATGTTGATTGAAACATTTAACCTACGGTTACTGCGATTGAGTTCATGTGCCAACGTTTAGAGCAAATTCAGCAGCTAGAAGTTCTATATGGAAGATCTATAATAGAACAGACTCTGGAACAAACGTATCCCCAGCAAGCCGTTCTTGTTTTATTTATTCGACCAGTTCTTCTGTCAAATTTAAAACTGGTCTACGATGCCGTTCTATTTTTTTGTATATTTGAAACACGAGTAAAACACTGCTGGGGCTGCCAGTTTTTCTTGTTATAAAATCCAGATTTAAATTTTGTAACTGACATAAATTCTGCATCAACTAGAACACTCCTGAACAAGCCCTTAAGGGAAAGAATCTACTGTCGTTTTCGCTTGATGCCAAACCTAACCCAGTTTCCATCATGAACAGCTGTCAAACCGTTAGAGCAAATTCAGCAGCTGCAAGGTTCATATGGGTGGTCTATAATATAACTGAAACTGAAACAAACGTATCCCCAGTAAGCCGTTCTATTTTCATTTATTCGACCAGTTCTTCTGTCAAATTTAAAACTGGTCTACGATGCCGTTCTATTTTTTGTATATTTGAAACACGAGTAAATCACTGCTGGGGCTGCCAGTTTTTCTAGTTATAAAATTCAGATTTAAATTTTGTAACTGACATAAATTATGCATCTAGAACTAGAACACTACTGAATATGCCCTTAGTTTGATGCCAGTTTCGAACCTAGTTTTAACGCTGTTGAACTGAAAATCGAGTCAATTTCGAACCAGATTCTTATATCGGATTTGCTCACACTTCCGTTGCCAAGTGCGAAACCAACAACCAGACTCATGAGAAGGGTTTTTGTTTGAGGAAACTACCCTGGGTCAGTTTCCGTTTTTTGTTTTTCAAACGAAAACGAAATTTCAAAGTCAACATCGTTCAGAGTTCATTCTGTGTGTGTTAAAATTAATCGACGACTTTCCGGTTTTGAAATTTAACAGAGTAAAATACATTTTGGAACGTTTTTGACGTAGGATTACGTCTTTCTTTACTATGCTCACCTGGGCGCATCTTCGAAATTTCACAACCCGAAAGTGTACGATTTAATACTTACACGAAACAAATGAGATTGTTTTTAATATCATGTTTAGTGTGTAAACATTGTATAAATAGTGAAAAAATAGATCCAAAAACGAAACATCAAAATCAACCGATTCTTTGCTAGCTTCAGTGTATGACAATCCATGAACGGAGGCTGCCATTCATGCCAAGACAGTGGAACTCCATCCGGTATTACTAAAACTGGTGCTTCAGTCAATGACGAATCTGAAGCTCCATTTCTAAAGCCTAAACGCAGAAAAACATAAACTAGTTCAGTTTTTGCAATGACTGAGCGGAAACATATATTGGAGAAGCCCAATGAAAAAAAAACTAACAGAAAAGATGAATTTTTGGAAAAAGATACGCTCAGAGACAGGACTCGAACCTGCGTTCTTATGCATTTCGTGCATACGCGCTACCATTTCGCCACTCTGAATCTTGTTTTAGTAACTCTAAAACGCCAGACAGACATAGTAGAACGTACATCGAACATGGTCTACATCCTGCCCGTCACCCGACCGATACCTTACATCCAAACATTTTCTCTGTCCATCAAACACTAGTCTTCTCGCTTTATACCTATTTCTCCGATCAAGCATTGAGTAGGAGAGTGTATTTATAATCGCTCGTCACCTTATTCAATGGTGCCAGTCGCTGGCTGGACATCGTCACCGACAGACCCCTATGAAGGTTGTATTGATTGTCTGCCCTTTCCTTTATGTTTCCGCTCAGTCATTGCAAAAACTGAACTTCTAATAAATCGTTATAAATTAGTTCTTCTGTTGTACGTTCGCCTCAGAACAGGAGTGATTGCGTCATCCAGCTGCTGGTCGTTTGCATTGGAGCAAAAGATAACGGTGAGGAACATTACACCAAATCAGCCGTTCTAATGGCTCTGAATGTTAACGAAAGAACTAGTAAAATTATTTCGTTATCAGTTTGATGCAAATCTAGAATAATTGGACTATCTTTGTGCCATATTCGCAGTGCGAAATTCGCACCAACCGAGCGAAAACAAAGGTAGCATTTGGCTGCTTTGCGTTTGAGAAAAATGTTCGAAGCGTTTATTATCGTACAGAATTCCACAATTTGTTTCTTCTGAAAGCCGAAAATGAATATGAATATACCTGAAAGCCGGAAATCGAATATTGGGATATATAAAATATATGAGCGATTGTACGACGGTTATATTCATGTAATGAATTCGTTCTAGGACAAATACCTTTGACTAGTGCCCTTCTTTCTGGAATACAAACGTAATCATCCATAACAAAATAATCCTTTTGCAGAACTGCAAAGCCCCTAACGGTCCTTTTCAGGACCCCGAAAGTAACGGTTTACGCTTTACTTATTTAGGAAACTGTCTTAAACTGTCTAATTCTAGAATACAAACGCAAATCAAACGGTATCAAATCAGTTAATATCTATACACATCTTGATTGCAGTCCTACGTTTCATTTCATTTCCGATTAGCGACTTTAACCTGTTTCTGGTCATTCGCCGAGTCCTACGTCAATCTCGCGGCCATGTCTCTGACATTACCTACTCCAAGTTTTTTTATTTCAAAATAGACATTTCACATACAATAAATAATGCTACATCATGACACAGGATAAGCGCGGAACCATGCCACATTATGACTGCACATTTTTGGAATGAAGTTTTAGTTGCTCTAAATATATTTTTCCGAAATTGAATCATTGATAATACTTATTTGCAGCAAGTGTGCATTGTATATTCTCATTACTGGTCGATATACTATCGTCAAGCTTTCAAATTGCTTGTATAGAGCTAAAATTATTGACGGTTGATTCCTCCAAGATTTATTTTACTTTTAATATCAATGCTTATTGGTCACCTGGGTAGTTTAAAAACTCGACAAAATTTTAGTTTAAATTGCACTGATTCTGGTTCATGTTCCAAAAATCTGAAAATTCTATCCACAGCTTCACAGCGCTTACCAAACAAGAAGTTTATCCGAATATTCATTTTTGTACTTGGGTTTTTTTTTTTTGAGTCTCCAAATATGTTCACAGGCATTTCGATATCATTGTTTGAGTGTAGAAAAATGGCATTATGGCATTAAGCAGTTTATTTTGAACTGCTCTGCACTGACGAGTCTAAGACGTGAAACGTGAAGAAATATTGAAATCGGTAATGTGCACAAAACTGACTTACTTAACCAAAACCCCTAAATTACCAGTTGTTTTCGAGTCAAACAACAAAGAGATGCCAGCAAAAACTTGCGTCAACCTCATTCTTTTTTTAAGACGGTTTGCGTCAACCGTCAGAACAATTATTAGAAATCTGAAGGTGCAATATCTGGGCTGTATGGTGGGTATGTAATAGTTTCGATATTTGATAGTCACCAAATCTTCTACAAGAAAGAAGCTATTTTAGTGCTATTCGAGTACCAGTATTTCGTAGCAGTATTTGATTTTACATTTTTGGATAAATCAGTCAAAAACTCGGTTTTGATCAAGTCGACGTCTTTGAATTTTTGCGTTGGTAAAGATCATCATTTTATCAGCAAAATACATGCATATTTCGATAATTTTCTTCTAAACAGACTATGGAACAATTTTTTTATTTGACTTTTTATCACAGACATGAAAGTTAAAAAAAAGTTACGGAATTGAATAAACCTGAAATGGATTGAAAATTTCAGGAATATTGACTTAAGTATAAAAAGCACTTTAGCAGATAGCGCTTACAATTTTTTTGTCAGGCTCGCCAGAACAAATCTGAAAACAATGTACACGGGCAGAATACCAGTTCCACAAATATGATTGAAATGATGATCAACGTATTATTCTGCATGTGATCCCATTATTTACGGATTTGTCACTTTGACGAATGTTTCAAAAGCTATTTCTTTGAATAGCCAAGTGAATAGCAAGTACCGAATTTCGTATAAAGATCAATTTGAATTCAATACACCTGATTTCTGATATTTTTCAGTGGCGCCTCGTGGAAAAATTTACGGGTTGTGCACTGATTATAACAGATATAACAGTTCGTTGTAAATGGAAACTAAAGATTGAGGAATTGATATTCGCTTGTGTTTTTTTCAATACAATAAAATATCGATAGGATATTTTTATTAAAATTATTTCGTATCATCGGTACAATAGAAAAAAACCACTGTGTTCGAACCAGAAATCAGTCTAAGCAAAAAAAAAAAAAGACCCGACACTTTTAAACGCTCTGTAGGGCACTTTGTTTTCCGTAGCAATTTGAAGACTTTTAGGGGCTCATTGTCAGTCATGAATGAATTTTGTTGCAAAATTCTAAATTTTGATCCAGAATTGTTACTGCGTCAGAATTTTACATACGAGTTCCGAACCTTAATTATGGTACTAAATAAAGTTCCAAGATCTAGCTCCAGAATTAGGATCCAATCCAAATGAGTCAATCAATTATAAATTGCTGTTCATATTTCTGATGGCTGAAGAAAAAATGGTGTTGCTGTGTTAAGCACAACTCGAGATATTCACAATTAAGTTCTACCCATTCTTCCACGGTGTGAAGACGTATTTACGTCAAAACTACAAATAGATTCATATTTTGAGGATACATAGAACTATTCAAACGTAATATTTTTTTGTGTTTTCCTAAGCACAAGCGTAATTTTGTACCTGTTATTCAAAGCCAACGAACCATTCATCTATAGCTCTAGATTCTGCTCTTTACTCATACTCCGAAATTAGTCATTCATATTATAAAAATATTCAAATTTTTCTATTGTTTTTAACTGTTTACCAACCCTATTCTAACATATTTTTCTTTCTCTTTCTCCACAGGTAAATAGAAGACCACTGTTCTAGCCATCATTGACACGTGTCAGTAGGCGGTAGGAAAATTCATTTGCATTTTTCTCATAGAATTAGAAACCGAAACTAACCGAATGCAACTTTTTTAATGATGACGAGCAAAAAGATCGGTTTCAAAATTGACAGTACAGTTCAAACCAGTTGCACGTTGTACGCATGCTATTGTAGACTAGCAGGCGGCGACATTTTTTCAAATTGATTTAAGGCAAAATTGCTGGGAATTGCCGTGCGCCACATCCCAGGAGGCAACGCTTGCTAAGGTGAAAAAAGCAGTCTACATTTAATAGAGGCATCACCGTTTTCTCTAAAATGTATCGCGGATTTATGTCCGATGATTTGTTTGACGTCAAACAAATCACTTGGAAATTTGTCACGCGGTATTCTTTTTGTTGTCGAACAACTCGACCTCATTTGGAACGAAAAAAAAGTTTGTTTGTGAATGATGCTTTTTCCAAAGCTTGAGTTCAAATTCGTACGCATTTTACAACACTGACCCGATTGAAACTTGAACATTGGACACAAAACCCGGAGAAAGTCTCGGTCAAAAGTTATCCAGCTTCCGGACGACCAAAAACGACTTTCCTTCAGCATACCCACAATCCAGAGATAAAGAAACAAATTAAAATTCCTACACAGCCAAAAAGCCTCTGGGGCAACGAAACACGGAAATGCCATTTTAAACGACGTGTAACAATCAACGATCGAACGGTCTTCCCGGTAATCCGTTAACATGATAAGCACACTCACTGCGGAAGCTAGCCTAGCCCAGATCTAGGTAAAAAAGAATATCGAATCGCATCGTATTAAAATTAGTGTGTCGTCAGGTTTCACCCCCAGAGTGAGCGAGAGAGAGAGAGAGATAGGTGGGCAAACACGGAAGCGCAATGAAGTGGGCAATACATAAATCGATTGGCAATGACATTGAATCGTGAAATGTCTTTTGCTTTTTCCCTCGGCACACTCACTCGGTTCGGTCGCAATCACACATTGGCATGCGTGTGTGTATTCATGGGAACATAGCATACCGGAATCCGGACCGGAAGAGAGAGGTGAAAGCAGCAAGCACGGGAAGGAGCGCGCGCACACGGTGAAAGCCGTTAATTTCGCAGTCGTTCCATCAAACGGGTATCAACTGGCCGTGCATTGCCAAGCGACATCATCCGAACGAGATAACCCATACCGCCTGATGGGTATATGATTAAAGTACGTAATGATTATATCGATACGGTTATAAAGAATATGATCACAGCAACCTGGTCTTACCGCACGGGGGAAAAACCGTTATCACTAGCTATGATCAAGTTAGCACTGGTTCTTGGGTTATTGGAAACGACCTGCGGTTTTGGAAAAAAGTTACCAGCTTTTCGATGAAGTATCGTTCAACATGACGCACAAAATTAGGCCACATGCGTAACATATAGCGAAAGGAAACCACGCCACGGCGATTGTAACTCCTCCGTCTACCAGCATAGCGTTGATGGAAGTGAAAAACTCGTTACCCGACTTACCGGACGGACAGCTCTACGACGACCAACACTATTACTTAATCATATTATGAATTTAAAATTTTGACCGACTTTCGAGGTTTGCTTTCTTCGCTTCGCTCATTGAATCTTTCGCGCGAGCGACCCGACCAACAGAGCAGCCGTCGAGCAGCGGCCTGTTGGAGATGGAAGACACGCGCGCGTCCGCGCGGTGTGTTATGCACTCATGGAGCCCCAAAGTGTGACACGACTCTCCGTCCTCGGTTGGAGTGCGGTACGCGGAGTGCGACAGGAAAAGTGAAAATGATGTAACCACCTACAACAAAACGGTCCAACGGCAACAAGCAGCCCAAGAGGTTGAACGGTGAGAAACAATACTTCTCCCTTCCAAGCGTTGCTGGCAGTGCTGTTCTCTGACGTAACGCAACGCCTCGCGCCTTTGCGGGTTGGCAAGCGCGCAGATCGTTCGGTTTTGTAAACATAACCTATCTCTCGACCGGAATCGCATCCCGCTCGTGAGTTAGCCAAACGGCGGGGTGACCCCCGTACCCGATGTAGGGAGAGCGCAAAAATAAAAAGCATTAAATAACATACATACCTACATAATAAAATTTATTATTGAAATAAGCCAAACCAGCGACGTAAACGGAATTGTCGGAATCGGGGTGCTGAGGAACAAACGTTACGACGACGAAGGCAGCAGCAGCACCGTGAGACGTGAGATAATAAGAGCGATAAAATCTCGTAACTAACTTGACTTGCTGAGCGAGACACCAGGTTTGAGGTTTGTGAGCCAGGAAATTTCCCATCTTGAACCGGGAACCGCAGTCGGCGGCGGAGACATCGTTTGACATTTCAATTTAGAATATTCATAGAGCGAAATGAATAATAACAAATAGGCAGTGGCCGCCGACGATTCCCGAAGCGTGAAGCAACAGCAGCAATGCGGAAATAAGCGTTTTTCTTTCCTATATAGACAAACTGTGCTGCTTCGTGAGACTGTAACCAACAGCAGGACTGACTGACTGACTGGGTTAGCTGGCGAACATAGCATGCCATGAGCACGTTTACCCGAACACCACCCGTGACGACACTCGAGTGAGTAATTGTTTCCAATCTAGTCAACTTAGCCAAGATGGTCCTGTGAAAATTGTCGACCTCACGACTACGAGACGGTTGCCATGCTGGGCACAGATTCTATTTGAATGATGTCACATTTCTTTTATTTTCGGTTATTCCTAGTGAAATATCAATAGTTCTCACATCACCATCCTGATGATTCGCAAACAGCAAATTATGACACCATCGTAAATAAACCCGCTGCCGCCATCACTGGCGTTCCTGAACGTGGTTGATTGTGGGAAAGACTGAAACGTGCGTTTTTTTGTCATCTAATACCGGAGATGCTAATCTTCTTCCTACTTCAAGCGAAATAGTTACAAACACAGCCGCAGCCCACCGTCTCAGCAAACAACAAGAAGAGGATATGCAAATAAGTCGGGTCGGGTTGAGTAAACGAGCGGCGAAATTATCTAGTCAACAGCATTCTGATCGCCAGTGATTCAGGCGCCGCCTCAGTCGTCGTCACCTACCCTCGCCCCCCCCGTTGGAGAGAAGTTACGGAACTAGGTTTCACACAAACCGCGATTCACTGCGATTGGCTGGATGCTTCGGATTTCGAATGGTTCCAGGAAGTGCTTCAATCTTAGCTTTAATTTGAAGAAGGAAGTAAACTCTTCTTCGTATCGATGGATGAACGAGCATGTGTTGGAAACGAGAGAAAAAAAAACAATCAAAAAGTCAAGTTCCATCAGAACTTCCTGCTTGAACTCGTTCTATTTCACGGTTCCATTTTACGCTTACTTGATCGTGGGGCTCACCGTGTATGCGCGATCACCAGCGGTAGTAAATCGGGGTAGTGCGCAAGGTGCGAATCATCTCTTAGGCCCCCCTTGCTCTTAGCTTCATATTGACGGAATTGACTGTTGCTCCAAGTACCGGCATCCAATTCGCTATTTTTACCTTTCGTTTGAAGGTTGAACCCAGTTTGCAAATGAATAGCGGTTTATTTGCATGCCTCTGTTTTCACGGCACCACATCGAAGTCACTCGCACAACCGGGTCGATAATGCTATTCCTTTCCTTTCCTTTCCTGTTCGGAGCGCTCTTGTTGAGTGCCAGCGCGATTATCATCGGCGTCGACTCGTGTGAGAAGTGCTTTTACTTTTTCCTATTCAGCTAACCCTAGAACACTCCGCGCAACGAAACAGGAAACCGTGAACAGCGTTTACGCGGTAGATTATCGCCCGCCCGAGACGCGATGACGCAAGTTTTTTTTTTTTGCCCCCCTCTCCGACTAAGCAGAAGAAATAAAAAGTGTTTAGAATTCAATAAAATAAAAAACCGAACAGTATTTACATAAACAAATCAGTCAGTTTACCCGCGTTGTTAACCAGAAAAGAAGTTGTAATTGATAATCCAATTGTCGTTACCGTTCCGAGCAGGCCATGTTTTCCGCATGTCTAATTAAACGCCACGATTCAGATTGCGGCGCTGCCGCTGCCGCTGTTGTTCATCGTCCGGCCAACTGCGATCGATTCCTATTTATTCTGACAGATTGCGAAACGCGGAAGCACAGTTAGGTCAACTGTCTCACAACACAACATCGGCGGCTGCAAACGGAGGAAAGATCCTGTATTTTTTTTGCTTCGCTTTTTTTGTTCCTACACCGGTTTCCACGTCGCGGCGTCTCCGCAATCTGCAGTCCTTGGAAGCGACGATTTAAATTTACAGTTGCCCGGCCCGGTACGTCGTCTTCGTGCTGCGCGCAGTGAGTTGTGGTTTTATTTTTTTTTCTTTCTTCTTGAGTGATTCGGTTCAATTCTGGCGGAGCACGGTAGCAACCAGGGGTAATTAAACCGCACTTCGATTGCCTCCCCGATTTGCCGCCGTAGCCAAGCTGACAAATGCGTTTCGCTATTATCAGTAATTCTTAAGAGCATTAAGGCCGGTTACGATCTGTTGGCGGGACGAAACAGGAAAAAGCTGATGAATAAAACTTTATGAACTTTATTTATAATATCATTTTAGTTTCCGTTTAAACCGGTTATTCCGTTTTGTTACCCGACGACTTTGACTGCTCCCCCTCTCTCTCTCTCTGGCAACCCGTCCTGCTTCAACTTGAGATGAACTTCTCATCTCGGGAATCGGTATTTTTCTTCCCGCGAACATACACACACAAACACACACACACATTAGGTTTCACTTCCCGTGAAAAGAAGAAGAAAAACACGTCGACGAAAAGAAATACTCAAACAAAGAAAAACAAAATTAACCACAAGTCATCTCGAGCCGGACCTGCCTCCGCGATCGGGTTCTATGCGGCCAGAGCAACGCGTTTACGTACACGCAAAAGAAACAGGAAAACAGATTGGTGAAACACAACAACAACAACGAAAATAAAAACCCAACGACGACAGGAGATGGAATCCGCGCAGAGACAAGGGGGAAGATAAACAAGAAGTAGTAGTAAAAAGGCCCCCTCTGTCCTTTAATCACTCGGCGGCGGTGGCGGCAGCGGCTAAGACGCTGGTCGTGGATCGCGCAGGGAACTGAACTCCCTGGAACCGAGAAAGAAAGGAGAAGGAACTAATGAAGCGTACATAAACCTCATTCCACGGTCCATCCGCATTACTTGATCGGCGCGCACAGTCGATTTGGGACCCGGTGGTACACGCTGATTTATTCTCAGGTGAACACGGTACCGGTTTCCCTGTATCACCTGATTGGGGCTGCATTTCACAGTGTACCTCGGGCAAACCGGATAACACGCGGTACTCGTTCTCGTTTAGTCAAAAATCACACCCCCTCCCTTCGTTAGAACGCTCGAGATACCGAGACCGGGACCGGGACCGGGCGGGAAGAGGATCGCATGCTGAGCGCGACTCGAAATATTTTTCCGTCTTAGCGAGACGGATGGACGAACGGAAAGGAGTCCCACACACACACACGAACAGAAGAAATAAAAAAACAACCGCCCCGCTACAAAATCTCTGCCGAAATGGCAAGAACCTGCTCGATCTAAGCAGGCGGAAGGCGACGTTTCGTTTCCTGTGTTGCTCGCCACCTTCGTCGCGTAGCTTCCTTTTGAGACAGGCAGAACGCAACGGGCGCGGGTTTTGAAATGTTTGTGAGTTGTTGGAATTAAACACAGAACAAAAAAATCAAAGAAGATTTTTCAGCAATTACATCTTTCATTCAGTGTAGTTTGATGAACGTAACGGGTTTAGTTTTGCTGTTTAAACTGATCCTAGTTTCTCGTCCGGACGAGAAGTTCAAAAACGGTTTGATCCCGGAATCAAATCATGGAAGTTCAATAACAAAATCCGTAGAACAATTTCATACAGCGGTACGCTTCGTAAGGAATTGGATTTAAAATCAAATTCTAACAATGATAATGGACTAAAATTATTGAAATACAAGTCCGTATTCATATTGTTACAAGCTCTCGTCAAACCGGAAAATGTGACCCTGTTCAATCCGTAGAACTGCTCTACCGTTGAGCAACTCTGGAGATGTTGCGAAATTAACATCTCAGATGTAACATTGTGGCGAATTCTACTCTAGTCTTGTCTATGGTATGGTCTAAATATCGCAAACAATATTCACAGTCATCAACCCGGATTTCCGCCTTTCATTCTGCTGATGGAGAGATTTGAGATTGTTGATTAAACTGATGAAGAATTTTGCGCCAATCCGAACAAACGTTGGCAGCACCCTTTTAGATTTGAAGCCACTTTGAATACTAATTTGAATAATGTGTTTTTCCACAATTGATCTAAACTGTCTTTTGAAAAGGGCCAAACATTTTTTACCTATTTTTGTCGTTCTCATATATCTTATGATCAAAAAAGAACCGGAATTTTATTAAAAACGCAAAATTTCAATTTTTAATAAATTTCTTTATTATCGCCATCAAAGTACTCTCCTCCTGCGGCAATACATGCATGCCAACGCTTGATCCAATTTTCCATACAAGTTTTATAGGCCACCGAAGGTATAGCCTTCAGTTCACGCAGCGAATTCTCTTTTATGGTCTCTAGGGTCTCAAAACGCGTTCCCCGCAATGGCAATTTGAGTCTGGGGAAGAGAAAAAAGTCACACGGGGCCATATCTGGAGAGTACGGTGCTTGGTTGATGATATTGGTTGAGTTTTTGGCCAAAAACTGCGACACAACCAACGCTGTTTTTTAATTGAAGTTCAACTTTTTTGGCACCAGCCGAGAAGCGACGCGTTTCAAACCCAAAACATCAGTTAAAATGTGTTCGGCTGATCCATAAGAGATGCCCAACAACACAGCAATCTCTCTAATCGGTAAAGAACGATTGTGCAACACGATTTGCTTCGCCGATTCAATGTTTTCATCAGTAACAGATGTTGTTGGGCGGCCAGGGATCTCATCATGAATTTTACCCGGATCGGACTTCAGGTTCGGGAGTTACGGGGTAAAATGTGCAAAAAAAGGCGAGTGGGTAATGTCAGAGACATAACTGGATGTCGTGAATACGAAAACAACTGACATGACGATTTGCGAGCAAGAAATCCTAATAGTTCTTTAGGAAATTTGTAGAGCCATTAGAACGGTTGATTTTGTGTAATGCTCTCCAGCGTTGCTTTTTCACCAATGCAAATGACTGGCAGCTGTGACGTAATCGCTCTTGTCGGAGGCGAAACTAGCTTTGCAAACGACACAAAATACATCTGCTCGCAGTGGCGATAGAATCCAAACTGATCCAATTTTTGTTGAGAGGCTTGTTTTTACCTGATTTCGTTGGTAGCTTTTTCACTAATGGGCGGTTCTAACGGCTATAAAAATAGCCGCATATAGAATTTTAATTTCGATATATCATTTCGGATTTGCATTTCATTGAAAGAAACTATCCGGATGCTGTACGGGATTCATTCCTGCCTTTCAGAAGGACCAAATTGTGGAACTCACTACGATACTAAACGCTGTTCAGAACATTTTTCTCGAACGATTTGTTGTACAGCAGCAGATATTTTGTTTTCTTCCTCAGAACGCGTTCTGATTGGCTGGTGTTGACATGGGTCAAATGAGACAGGTTTTTCAATAGTGTACTATTGAAATACTTCAATGCTTTTTCTTTACACGCTTAAGTTGAAAAAATTCGATTCTATTGGTAGTTAGATTATATAAATCCTTTCACAGATAACTGAGCTATGAGCTTTAAAAATACGAGAAAGGCAAACGCGCCTTATGAATTATCCTCTTCGATACTCGTTTATACCAAACATTTCAGGAAAGTTTAATTTTGAATTGTTTGATATTATATCACACAACTGAAAATTTTATCATAAAATTGTGATCATATTTCCGATGGCATGTAGCAAAATATTATGTTGATTCGTTAGATACAAAAAGAGATATTAACGATCAAAAACTTATCACTCTTTCAGAAAGTAAATTTGGAAAAGGCGTCCCATAGTAAAGTAGGTCGTATTCACGACAAAAAATTGTACTTAACAGAAAGAAACCAATTGGACTCTCTAAAAAGATTGAGACTGGTTTTGGCATAGTGAGCCGACGCTAAATCCCACCAAAACAGTGGAGGTGTACTATGCTTCCTGTATAAAGGCAGCAAAACTCTTCTGGAGACACTCAGATCGATATATTTCTGCATTTATAATTCCGGTAGTGTAAAAAATGGTTAACTTCAAACCACAGGAACATATTGCTTGCCATACCAGTACCTTTCGACCGAATTTATCCACTTGAATCCTCCCCAACGACGACAGTAAAGTATTGTGGACCTGGAAGGGTTTTTGAGTACTACTTTACATAAGGCTCGTCGTCCATCCAAACGCATGCATCCGGGAACTGCAAAAGACGCGAATACAATTTCCGGGCCCTTGTTGCTGCTCGCTTCTTCTGTTCTACACTTTGTTTCGAGATTTTCTGCTTCTTGTAGGTCTTCAGGTGATTTCGCCTCTTGATACGCTGGATCATTTCAGCACTGGTTTCTGCTTTTTTGGCCAAATCACGTATTGACATTGGTTTGTTCTTCATGATTAGAGATACCACTTTCTGGTTCAGTTTCGGGCTGGAAGAACCGGGGGTTTTGCCTCTTCCTGGTAGCTCATCCAAAGAATAGTGCTCCCCAAACTTATTAATGATGGTTTTAACACTGGCATGATGAATTCCAAACCGCTTCGCCAATTTCCGCATAGTAATACCCTTCTCACTTAGCCATGTGTCTAGAACCTTAATTTTCACTTCCTTTTCAATACGCGACATTTTGAAAACGCAGAATTTCAACCGCGCAAACAAGTAAACAAACGAAAGCTGAGAGCAGAACGCACAGCATGCATGTGATCTGGGCATAAAAAAACTGGATAGCTTATTTTCGATACACTCCTTATAAAACAATGTTTATAAACGATTTTAACATTGGAAAATCCGATCCCGACTTTTGCACTAAATGTTGTTATCCGATTCTTGGCATTAAAAAAGACCTAAACGAGTTTTCCAAACAAATGAATTATCAAATTTTATTCGAATCAGGGCTCCTATTCCGGAGTTACGCCTCGATGAGAGCGACATGTATTAAAATTCTCACCAGTAATCAGTTTTCGGAAGCACCGGAAACGACAGTCAACTACAGCAAGATGGAATCAGAACATCGATCAATCAATCAAAAACTTTCTCCACGAATATCGATTAGCTTTGAAAAAAAAAATGCGTTGTTTTCGTAGTTTCGAAAACGGAAACGTAAGTAAATATTCGATGCTGTTAACATATTTATCTACGCATTGTTTTGCGTTACGCCCAAAACAGAACCGAAACACTTTAAATGGGAACTGCTCGACACATACGCAACAATAACGAAACACTTCCTGTTTTCGATTTAATTTATTTAGCTCCTAAACAAACGCCTTGAAACCGCTCGCGATCCGGTTCGATATTTCCATGCGATTGAATTTCAAATGAAAGTCCAATTTCTAGCATCAGCAATTGTCGGATAGCTCAATCAATCAATCACCGATCCCGCTTGCTGCGATCGCGGATCGTTGGCCTCAGTGATGGTCACCAGTGAGACCGAAAATTTTCACTCTCTCGGTCGTGTTGCACCGTTGACACTTTTGACGCCGGCAGGAGATTATCCTCTCAAATGAGCAAGAAACTATTTGAATTGAAAATTCCGCAACTAGGAGCATTGACCATAGCCGATCTTTGAAATTCAAAGCATGAGACGTGGTCAACGATGTGCGATCTTTATTGTTTTTTTTGTGCCAATACAAACGGTCGATGGTAGTTTTTTTTTTTCTACGAAAGTAGCAGATTCGTTTCCTTGTGTTGTTGGTCAAAGTAAATATTTGCCTTTCGAATGCCTGTCACGAGAACCGCCGAACTCTGCTGCTCTGCTGGAAACAAAGGCGGGGAGAAAGGGTCCGGTAAAAACACACACACATTACACATCCCGTTTCCTCTGGCTCGAGATCGCCGCAAGAATCTCAACCAACTTTGCTTGTTTCTCCTCGATCGCCGTGGGGGCTGCTGCTGCCTGCATTTACACAGAACCAGCTCTTTTTTTTTTGTTTAAAAAGCAAATGATGAAAAAATAATTAACAGAAAGGAAACGAGCCAAGAAAAAGCACACTGCTGCTGCAACTCTTCCACCCGATGATGATCAGCGGCCATAGACAGGAGGGATGCCACTTTTTCATCATCTTTCCCTTCTATAACTGGTGCTCTGACCTTCTCTCCGGGAGCGCCCTTCGCCCGTACTACTTTCTCCCGCTGCACCACCGTTTCTGCGGTTTCCAAACCTGAAACCCCCTGCCGCGGCCATCCGACAAACCCGAAGAAAGAACGAAGATGAGAAATATTTTTATACCTACATATCATAAAAAAAATCAATTTCCGCTGAAAACCTGAACTAGCGGATGTTATTTGAATACACTTCATCTCTACGCTTTGGCTGTAGCCGCCACCATTCTCCGCTCACTCATAGCCGCCTCATCCCCCCTCTCGGACAGACACAGCCAGCGGCCACTCTGGTAGGTACCTCCTACCGTGACCGATCCGAGCAAGCAAAAGCACTACTCCGCTGATGCTCTCTGCCACTGACGTTGGTTGGAAATGTTTGGTCCGTTCTATCCACATCCTCCTCTTCATCGTAGCAGGCGAGTCGAATCGGTTGGAGCGACAGCATCTTCACTCACTCACTCACTCACTCACTAGTGCACACGCAACAACACAACGCAGGAGGCCACGGCGTGACGGGACGAAACGAAAATCGCCTCGAGACAGTCCTCATTTCCCGGATTGGCTTTCCGCTCTCGTAGTAAATGAAATTATGACCTTTTGCAGGCACCGGGCAACCGTCCGTCGAATCCCCAGCCGAAGCCTACCGTGCCGGGCCGATTTCCGGACGGTATCTAATCCAGCAGACTGTTACCAATAATCAATGCATTTTAGTTGATTTGTTCGGAATTCTAACCAAAACGGTACCCTTCTACTGCCTACTTAACACACATAATCACGCGCTTAGCGCGCATCCTATATCGCTCAGCAGTACTAATTTCCGATCGTTATCTCTATTATTTTTTATTTTGCAGAAGTGCAAAACGAGGGTTTCGGAAAAAAACAAACGACAAGGATGAAGATGTTACCGATACCGCTGTCACCGTTGAATCCCCCAACGCCCCTCGGCATCTGGGGTTCGGATTTACTTTGGCGATACCCACCGGCACCACCGAGTCCGTTGGCTGACCTCAAAACACAGCTTCCGCCGCAGCTCAACACGGACCCACGCATCTGGGGTCGCGAGGAGGTGGCCGTGTTTCTTCGCTTCTGCGAGCGTGAATTCGATCTACCCAAGTTCGACCTGGATCTGTTTCAGATGAACGGCAAAGCGATTTGTGTACTCACGAAAAATGATCTAGCCGAGCGTAGTCCCGGAGCCGGAGATGTCCTACATAATGTGCTGCAGATGTTGGTTCGCGATGCACAAACCCTGCACCGTCATTTGCCCAGTAGTCCAGTAACTCCAACCAGCCGATATCCGCTGTCACCTCACAGTCATCCGCCGACACCGAACTGGAGTGCCCTAGCACCGCCGGACAGCCCATTCTTCCACAATTCCCACCTGCAGCAGTTCATGGCAGCATCCAACTCTGTCACGTTAAGTCCGGCACCGTCTATCGATTCACAGGCCGGAAGTCCACCCCAAAGCCACCAGGAACAGCTGCAAAATGTATTCCAAAAATCATCCAGCAGTAGCAGTAGTCACACCCAGAACAGCACTTCCGGTGGAAGCAGCAATCAGTCGGATTCGGACGAAGACAATTCCACTGCCGGGTACCATCCACTGACCTTGTCACACCCGGACAGCAAACTCCCGCTGCTAACGCAACAGAATCAAAGTCCTCCGCTGACACCGATATCCAAGGAGACACAACATCTCGGACAGCTGCAACTGCTCGACACTAAAACTCTCCAGTATCCAGTTTCGGCGCTTCTGAACAACAATAACAACAACAACAACACCACCAGCAGTGGCAACAGCATCACCAGCAACGGTGCCAACAGCTACAACAGTTCTACCAGCAGCAATTCTACGACCAATGTTACCAGTTCGCTGAGCAACGGTAACTCCACCAGCGTCTACAACTTGCATTCACTTAGCCTAAAACCATCACCGCTGTCACCGCCTTCCAACTCATCGCCGAACGGCTCGTCGTCGGCCCCCACAACTCCCGGAGCGTTCCTGCCGGTGAAACGAGAATTCTTCCCCGACAGTCCGGAACCCAATACCAGTAAGTACCAACCCGAGTGGTTTGCTAGTTTTCGAGTTGCAAATATTTACGTTTCTTTTTTTCTGTTTTCTAATTCAAAAAGATGGCCGATTACTGTGGGACTTTCTGCAACAACTGCTGAACGATCCGTCGCAGCGTTACAGTCGTTACATCGCCTGGAAGTGTCGCGATACCGGTGTGTTCAAGATCGTGGACCCGGCCGGACTGGCGAAGCTCTGGGGTCAACAGAAAAATCACCTTTCCATGAACTACGACAAAATGTCCCGTGCCTTGCGGTACTACTATAAGGTCAACATACTGCGCAAGGTTCAGGGAGAGCGTCACTGTTACCAGTAAGTATCATCCGTTCCGCAGGGAAAACTGTTCGACTGAAACTTATGGTTTTTGTTTTTCTTTCGTCACTTCCACCAGATTCCTTCGCAACCCGACGGAACTGAAAAGTATCAAAAACATCTCGCTGCTCCGCCAAACCATGGCAAGCCAAAATGCCAACGCTCAATCGGCCGCCAATTCCAGTGCGAACGGTCACTCGCTGATGTCACTGCTGCCGAACGGTGCTAACATTCATCATTTGGCAGCGGCTGCGGTAGCCGCGGCAGCTTCACACCAGCAACAGGCGAACGGTGGAGGAGGTCCTCCGATTTCACCGACCGCACTGCATCATCCGCAGCAGCAGCACCATGTGTCGCAAGCGTCAGTACAAAGTTCAGCGGCCGCCAATGGCCATGCCACCATCAAGATGGAAACCGATCTGGACGATCTGAAGCCGACCGATTTGAGTACAACCGATCGCAAGTACTACGGTGGTGCACCGGTGAACGGAGTCGACTGTTATCCGTAAGTTTTGATTCCGGCGGTTTGTCTGATCAACATTCTAATGATAATTCTCCTCTGCAGATTGATAAGAAACGCCAACGGTTTGACCACCATTCAGCTTCTGCGCCAGCAACATCAACAAAGCCACGATAGTGGTTCACCGCCGCCGTCCCCGAATCACCTATCGCTCAACTCGCAATCGTTGCACACCATCAGTAACAACCTGCACCATCTACACCAGCAGCAGCTGCAAGCACAAGCTGCAGCAGCAGCGGCAGCCGTTGCTGCCGCCGAAGCCCGTCACCAGCAGCAGCAGCAGGAAGAAGACCGACGACTGGACACCCTGGAGCACGATCGTGACCACGAACGGGACCGAAGTCCATCCCCAGCCGATCACCATCATCATCAGCAGCAGCAACAACAACAACAACAGCAGCAGCAACACCACTCAGAAACGGGCAAAACCAGCGAGGACGAAAGCATGATGCCAACGGATCTCAGCAAATCAGAACCAATGTACTACAAATAAACCACAGCCTACTGAGACTCCGCAAATCGAAATCAAACTGACAATCAACGGGCCGCACTTCGTATGGGAAACTTCAAAAATCACACACACGGAGGAAAAGCTTGGTTGGCAACGTGTGCGATGATAGTGATCTCAATGTGAAGAATAAGAAAACAAAAAAAAAACAAACAAGCGAAGAACAAACACTGGTGCCATTCCGTTCCGTGTGTGCGTGCGTGCGTTCGTGCGGTTTTCCTGTACGATTGAGCGTGCAATTCAACACGAAATTAACAATACAACAACAACAACAAAATACATGTGTGATACCCCCTTTCCCCCACCCCGGAAATAAACAACAGATTTAGTACACAGGATGATCCCGTGCGTGCAACGTCTTTTTTTTTTGTGCAGAACTACAAGACAACCTGTTGTGTGAAGAAGTAAAAAAAAAACAAAAAATGTGCCAATCGTTCTCTCACCACCTTTGTTTGTTAGTTAACGACAAAAGTTGAGCGACAAAAACTGGTCGACGACCCAATGTACAGAACCTGAGAATGCGATACTATATATATACTCTAGTTAAATTACGGATTGTGAGCCGGAACGGGGCTCCCCGTGCAATTCGCTCCTTTTTTTATATATATATTCTGTATTATACTGGAGATTACAAAAAACAAAACAGAAAAACGTAAGTTCGGTCCAGGCTTCTCTATTCGTAGAAAATGATGCAAAAAGAATGCACAACAGAAAAAAAAACAAAACAAACTATAGCTAAAATGTTTTCGGAGAAAATACAGCAGATATATTGTTGAAAAGAAGAAGAAAATCGGGAAGTAAATAAAGAAAAGTGTACAGTTTTAATTGTTAAGAGTAGAATTTATCTTATTTGACACATACACGTGTAGCCGTTAAGTGGTTGATCCAGCCGAGAAAAGTACTCATTTTTTTTTAATGATTTTGTTTCAGCAAATTCATTATTGGTTTGTTTGTATTCAAATTTTTGTGTTAGAGACAAAACGAATAGGTTAAGTTTAAGGATTTTACCTTCACCATTGGCTTCCATTTGAGAAAAAAAAAACAAAACAAAAACGGTTAAACGATTTACAAAATTCAAACAAATGTGATGAAAAAAAACAGAGAAATTTATATTGGGAACTTATATGCAAAACTGTGTTGTGTGAATTGAACGGGAATTAGTGGATTTTTTTCTTTTTTGTTGCTTTTGAAAAGGGTCGACTTTAATTCTTTACTACTAGTGCTAGTGGAATGTTTTTTTCTACTTTCTTTTGTTGGCTTTAAACGGAAATCGAAATCTTCCTTATTTTCTAGACTATAGAATTGTACATATATATACGCGGTCAGATATGTTTACGAAGAAAAAACAACCCATAATTTGTAAGTTAGCATAAATTATCATCGTCTCAAAGGTAGAATATTTTCCACAGCAAATTTTGCAAAACCAACCAACCAATCAGCACCGGTCGACTGTAGATTCGAAGATCTTATTTCTTGTCCTCTTCCAAACCGATTTGTTTGAATAACAATTCGCAACCGGAAGGGGGTAGGAATCGGATCTCGACCCCGGATATTGTTTTTTTTTGTTGCTAGGCCACACCAATACACTGGATCACCGGGTAAAATTATCGATACCGACACAAAAAAAAATCACAATAACAGCACATTCACAGCGCCGTCAAACAAAGCAAAAAAAAACTTATCGGTAGAACATTTGACACTTCATTGCAATAGTTTTTTTTGTTTCTAGTACTGTAAAGCATTATTTTTTTCACAATAATTATAAAAGTATGATTTTTATTAGAGTTTACCGGCTAGATATGTTTTAAGGTTTAATAATGCAAAAAGAAGACTCAATCCCAATAAAAAGATTATAGAACTGTTTCAAACAAAGCGAAACGTGTTTTACTGACTTCAAAAGACAAAAGAAACAATCCCAACGATCGGTTTGCCGTTGTTACGGTTTAAGTCTAACGATGATAGGTGCAGGGTGGCAAGCGACCGGGAAAAAGTCGGGAATCTCGTTTCACCGGGAAAAACCTGAAAAAAGTCGGGAATTTTAGTGCAAATCCGGGAAAAAATGTACTAGCCCTAATCGTAGCAAATCATGATTTTCCTGAATAAACAAATGAAAAGTTGAAGGCAATACTCCATTTTGGCCCTAACCCTGCGAGTCGAGTGAGGTGACTCGACAAATCGAAAATGATTTGGAACACAGTTGAAATTTGCCTAATGGGACGTGGAAGCCGCTGATAGTTCCTGCCAAAATATATTTGACTAGCTGACCCGTCGAACTTCGTCTCGTCAGAAGAATTGTCAAAAAACTAAGTGGTCAACGTTTCTCTCCATTATTTTTCTGATTACTTAACCTACAATCAACGGAATTCGACACATACTCGCTTTAGCTCCAAAAAAAAAAAAAGAAACATCACTAAAGAGTAAAGTGAAAATATGAAATAATTCTGTTAAACGAAAATTGAACAAATGCACAGATTTCTATTCTGAACATTCCGTTTTATGGAATTGTTCATACGTGAATGTTCACCCGACAGAACAAACTTTGAAGCAGTTTCTTATGCACAAAAAAAATTCTATTTTTGTGTTTGGTAATAATTTGTAAAATATTATTTTTACTGAAAGATACGTAAAATTTATCCAACTCCTATGTGAAAGTTACGGTTATTTATTATCTACTGACACGGTCTGTGAACTCTGAAATGTCATTTCTCTTGACGAACTCAGTGAAAGTGAAGAATTTCAGTAACCATCACTATACATTCAGCAGAAATACAGATCTGTCAAATAACATAATTTTCGGACGTAAAAATGTGAAAATTTCTAGATTTGTAGAGAAAAAATAGTGATGCGAATTGATTGCTTGCCAAAAATACATAATACTGATTCCTAGCGGTAATTTTTCATTTAGTGAATATATTCAAAAAACCTTTTACAACTTTTTATTTCAACACTGTAAAAATATGATGGGTGATCCCATATTCTACTGAATTGCATCCGAAAGATATTTGATCACACGCAAATAAATTAATTATTCGGATGGAAATATATTTTGAAAACTAAATTGCTCTTTCCTTTCCCAGATCTCTAATACAATTTACCAAAAAAACGTCGGTATTGAGTGATGAAGAAGTCATTAGAATTATGACAGATCGAAGTTCAGTGGAACTATACCGATCATTCAGCAAATAAAACTTTTACTGAACGGATTACCGAACATTCAGCTGTTTGAAAGTCAGTAAAACTGTACCGACATTCGTAAAAATAATTCGGTGTGTACAGAGTTTAAGCAGTGAGAAATTTGTCTCAGAATCTGTTCTGTACGTTCAAGTTATCAAAAAGTACCATGCGTACTTTAGAGCTCTAATAAAGTGGTTATTTTCAGGTACTGTGGAACTTTTGATTGCTACCTTGGGTCAGTTTCAGTTTTCTCAAGCGAAAACGACGTTAGTAAGCAATAATTTTGATACCCATTTAAGCACGTGGTTTGAAATGACGAATCACATCCATCAAGTACGCATGTGAAATCTCCACACAAAATATCTCGTTGCGCGCCAAAAAATTTATTCGACGATCTAATATTCTTTCCTTCGACGGTCAATCGTAAATCTAGCAATCATTGGCGACTTTTTCAGTGGAAAATTCCATTGTCCATACAAAATAACTTTATTGGTTTTTCCCACTTTTCCGATAAGTTTTCCTAATTTTTTTGATGTACGAACCCGGTGGGGGTAAAAATTGATCAAACAAAAAAAATCATCTCAATCCGTCCATCCGTTCTTACGTGATGCGATTACAAAGAATGATCTCTGCATTTTTATATATATATAGATTAGTGTCCTTCATGAATTTGGTTACGATGGCCGGTACACTCGATTTTACTACGTGTTTCGATAAACTGATAGCCGGTGACGCTGTGAAAAATTAAAAGAGCAAATGGTTGCAAAACACAACCGCACTAATCAGCGTATCAAGTTGATTGTCTTATGTTGGTGAAGTACGCTTCCGACGATGACCAGGAGGTGTGTACAATATGATTTTGCTTGCAATTAAATATTGGTTCTGACAGATCAAGCGGGAGTTGTAACCGCCAAAAGTAGCAAATTCGATAAGTTAAATGCAAGTATTATTCAAGTTGACATGAAAAACTTCAGCCCAACTATCTGAAAACGGTTTACAGAAAAAAGATTGCTTCATGTATTTTTTACACACACAAAAAAAGGCGGGTGGGTAATGTCAGAGACATAACTGGATGTCGTGAATACGAAAACAACTGGCATGTTCCCTAACACTTCCGAATATCAATTAGTTGATCAATTGTATGAATTATGCTAGCATTCCCCTTTGCACATTTTTCGCAAAAACAAAGAAGGCTTCACTTTTTGTTGAGAGGCTTGTTTCTACCTGATTTCGTATGTAGCTTTTTCACTAATGGGCGGTCCTAACGGCTATAAAAATAGCCGCATTCAGAATTTTAATGTTGATTATTTCATTTCGGATTTGCATAATTTATTGAAAGAAACTATCGAAATCATGCTGAAGGGACTCGTTTCTAGCATTCAGATAGGTCAAATTGCGTAATTCTCTACGACATTAAACTCTGGAACATTTTTCGCAAAAACAAAGAAGGCTTCACTTGATCTCGTTTACTGTGAGTTTCACACAGCGAAATGTGCACAAATCTAACCAAACTGTTCTAGATTTGCAGTAAACTGAGGATATTTCCCTACGATTTGCGAACAACAAATCCTAATAGTTCTTTAGAAAACTTTTAGAGCCATTAGAACGGCTGATTTTGTGCAATGCTCTCCACCGTTGTTTTTTCCCAATGCTAATGACTGGCAGCTGTGACGTAATCGCTCTTGTCGAAAGCGAAACTAGCTGTGCAGACGACACAAAACACATCTGCTCGCAGTGCCGATAGAATCCAAACTGATTCAATTTTTGTTAAGAGATTTCCTTTTATGTGATTTCGTTTGTAGCTTTTTCACTAATGGGCGGTCCTAACGGCTATAAAAATAGCCGCATACAGAATTTTAATGTCGATTATTTCATTTCGGATTTGCATAATTCATTGAAAGAAACTATCAATATGTTGTAGGGATTCGTTTCTAGCATTCACAAGGACCGAATTGAGGAACTCACTGCGATATTCACCACTTTTCGGAACATTTTTCCCGGACGATTTGTTGTACAGCAGCAGATATTTTGTTCGCTTCCTTAGAACGCGTTCTGATTGGCTGGTATTGACATGGATCAAATGAGACAGGTTTTTCAATAGTGTACTATTGAAATACTTCAATGCTTTTGCTATACACGTTTAAATTGAAAAATTTCGATTCTATTGGTAGTTAGATTATATAAATCCTTTCACAGATAACTGAGCTATGAGCTTTAAAAATATGAGAAAGGCAAACGCGTCTTATGAATTATCCTCTTTGATACTCGTTTATACCAAACATTTCAGAAAAGTTTAATATTGAATTATTTGAGACTATGTCACAAAACTGAAAATTTTATCATAAAATTGTGATCATATTTCCGATGGCATGTCGCAAGAATTATGTTGATTCATTAGATACAACAATAGATATTCACGATCAAAAACTTATCACTCTCTCAGAGGGTAAATTTTGAAAAGGCACCCCATAGTAAAGTAAGTCGAATTCACGACAAAATAATTGTTCAGGTGATCCCGAGTCACATAGATCTGATAGAAAATGATAGAGCAGATCATGCAGCAAAATTAGGCACTACTAGAAATACTATAGAAAACTACAATCTCACATTAACAGACCTCCAATCAGCAGTTAAAACAGAACTTTGGCAAATATGGCAAGATAAATACAGTAATATATCTGAGGAAAAAGGACGATTCCATTTTGAACATTCCAAATTAGTATCACCAAAGCCTTGGTTCAAACAATCATGGCTTAAACATCATCATCTCACCACATCAGAAACAATAGTCTTATCTAGAATTAGAACAAGTCATACAATCGTCAAACGAGACCCAGTCTGGTGAGATGGATGATGTTAACGTAGGTTCTGCTGCTGAAAATCCGGTTGCTGAAGTTTCGTCATCGTCAAACGAAACGGATGCCATTGCTGTAATGCGTGACGTGCCGGAAAGTTTGGAAAAAATTTCAAAAAAGAGGCAAAATCAACAGAGCACTTCTAAGAAGGCGTCCGAGCGCTTGATTGAAAATCGTCTTCAAGTTCGTATAGTGGACGGTATGTTCACCCCGGACTTGAGAGACGATCTGCTTAGAGACCTCAACGGTCTTTTGTATTCAACGCCACTCTCTTCATTCATTCCTAGCTTCAATGGATGTGGGTTGCGATACGGAGCAGTCTGGTTCTCCCCGGATAATGAGGACAGCCGTGCCTGGCTCATACAGCGGTTGGAGATGATAAACCAGAAGGCGCTGGTAAATAGGTTCATTATAGAACCATACAGCCTTCATCAGAAAAGGATATCCTTCAGTGTTCCTTGGAATAACAAGGAATGCTTGAGGGGTCCGAATGTTATTGAAAGGTTAGCTTTCCATAATTCAGTGATCCCTGTGCTTCGATGGAGAATCTTGAGGATCGGCTCCAGTGTTGCAGGTAGTCAATTGATTATCTGCAGCATTGATGACGAGTCCTTCGGTCTTCTTAAATCACAGGGCTTTCGGATGAACTATGCATTCCATAAGGTCACTGTTCATGTAATAAAACATAAGTTACCTCCCCCAAAAAACAATAATTCTTATCTCTTGGGGATTGGAAATTTTGTTTTGTTTTTTGTTTTTTTAGCATCCTTTCAGGGATGCAAAACGAATTGCTTCTATATGTTTTTGTCCTTTTTTTCCCACCTCACACACTTCGCAATTCCCATCCATGTTCCTTTTATCCTTCCCTTCCCTTCAGGAAAATGATGAGAAGTCACGGCAAGGCACAAATCTCCAATAAACTAGGGGAACGTGCCACTTGAGCTATTTAGTTCTGATTCCTGATAGATACAACAAGATATATTCACGATCAAAAACTTATCACTCTCTCAGAGGGTAAATTTTGAAAAGGCACCCCATAGTAAAGTAAGTCGTATTCACGACAAAACTTCAATTTCTAGAGTATGTTTTTAAGAAGACTAAATTCTTCTTGTTAAAAGTTCTTGCTAGTGGATAATCACAAACTCACTTCGGATTTACCGTACCACCGGTTTCCGGTTACGAAATTTGGTTCGGAGGTAGATAGAACTAAAGGCCCTTATTACCGGTGTCACTACACGGTGAAAATCGAGTGAAGTGAATTTAGGTCCTTATTACGGAAGCCGCTTCAGAGACGAAAATAATTACTTGGATGGACTTGATGTCATTATTACCATCACGCCACCAACATTTGGTCGAAAAAATTAGTTTTTTCCACTACAGTGAACACTTCACTATGCGTGATACTGGTAATAGGTAAAATCAAGTGAAGTGACATGTAAATGAAGTGAATGTGGAAGTGAGAACGGTAATAAGGGCCAAAATGATTTTCACAAATTTAGATACAAATGGAAGGTCTTACGGTTGCATAGGTTTTAATTCAATTCAATCCGAGTAGAGATCACAGTGGAACTCATGTCCTCAGAATTGAGTGGAAAGATTTTCAAACAATGAATTCAAATGAAATGACTTATCGTGTTTTGAAATAGACCTTAGTTTTATACACGCTTATGAGAAAACCGTCATTCCATCAATTATAAAAATGAACAAATATTTCATCACGAAATTACCTTATTATCCGGCGAAGAATCTCATTCCAGAGTACACTAGTAATTCATTTGCATTGTGATTATTATCATGCGAAAGCAGACTTTTATTCAACTTCTCATCATGTGATACTTTCACTACAGGTATTTTTGAAAGCTCCAACACACTTCGAAATGTTGCGAGCTAAGAGAAAAACAGAGAGGAATCATTCGGATGAGCAAGAACAACTTCAGCTGCGTATTTTTTATTCTGTACTTACCAATGCACAGTTTTATCATCTCAACTATCACACGTCGAGAAACTACACTAAACCGCATCATCCCGTTGTTTGTGAGAGGCCATATGTCGCGTCAAGTAACTCTGCTGGATGAATGCCTGGCCACAGTACTGACACTCGAAGGGCTTTTCCCCGGTGTGGGTCCGTTCGTGTATGACCAGCTGTCGCTTGCGTATGAATGCAAACGGACAGAAACTACACTGATGTGGTTTCTCGCCCGTGTGCGCAGCCATTTCATGTCGCTTTCGATCGGTGGCATGGGAAAACACCTTCTCGCAAAACTTGCACTTGTACGGACGAACACCGGTATGGCGCCGTTTGTGCGTCAGAAACTGAGACTCGATTCGGAAGGTAAGCTTACAGATCTCGCACTCCCATGGTTTCTCGTTCATGTGCGTCATCGAATGATCCTTGTAGTTTCGCTTTCTGGCAAATGTTTTCCCACATATTTCGCAACTAAACGGACGACTCGCTTGATGAACGATCATATGATTGGTGAGAATATTTTTCGATCCAAACGATTTGTTACAAACTTCACATTCGTACGGTTTGATACCGAGATGTTTGTTCTCGTGATCCTTGAGCAGTGCGAGTGATTTGAACTGCATCCCGCAGCTACTGCAAGTATGCCGGTTAGCTGATTTAGCTTTCTTCCCCTGCGAAACGTGCCGAAGCAGAGCCCGGTAATTGGTGAAACTTCGAAAGCAAATTTCGCAACAGTTCTGATCTGTATCGCGATAGTCCTTAAACTGATTCCGTTTGACGCCGTGGTTCTCGTCCACGTGCGAGAGCAGTTCACTGTATTCCGTGTAGGATTGAGTACAAAAATTGAAACAACAGAAATATTTGGAATCGTTCTCCGTGATTCTTGGTTTCGCTCCCCGTTTGTCATCTTTCCACTTCCATGACTGATTTTCGTGTTGGATGTAATGCAGAAGGAATGGTGTTTGAAAGGTAAACTTTTCACTGCATAACTTACAGGCGTAAACTTGAACGGTTTTCACAAACTGCCGATGCACCTGAAGCGATACAGCTTTCACGAATCGTCGGTAGCATCGTTCACATTCATAGGGCTTTTCTTTGCTTTCCGGAAGCTTATGTTGCTGGTGCTGTTCAGAACGATGTTCCAGGGCTTCTTCTTCTGTGATGAATGTTTTGTAACAACCACAGCATCGTATCGTATCCTGACCGCTGATATCCACCACGGTTATCTCAGCTATCTCTGGGTCATTTCGTTTGATTTTGGGAGCATGCAACCGTCGACCGTATGATTCGTCACAACGTCGACTTCGTGAGTTCACATCTGGTTCATAGTCTACATCACCGTTATCACAATCAGCGACCGTCTGCGCATCGCCATCACCATCAACGGTCAGAGATTCGTTTATTACTTTCCGGCCGGTTCTTGTGCGCCGACTGGTTTCAACTGTAGGTTGATCAGAAGATTTAGTATCCGTCGCGTTTTCTTCGATTTCCACTTCCTCCTTGATATCGATCATTTCCAGTTCAATAAAACCTTCATGATTCTCGCTTACATTTTGGTGCTCCTGCAGTTTATCCGATGAGCGAAACATTTGCTTACACGGTCTGCAATAATATATCTGCTTTGCATTAAGTTGTTCCATGTGTTCTTCGAAAGACGTTTTTGTGTCAAACGATCTGGAAATAGAAAAATCAATTTCAGAAATATTGAATTCACACCAAAATAGATTCACCACCTCAAACAAGCGAAGCATACCATTTCCTCTTCGAAACCACGATTATTATAATGTTCCTTCTCGCCATGGCGACTCATCTCACGTTTAGTTTTGCAATAAAACCAACATTCGCAACAGCAGAATCCATCGAAAGCCATATAGTCAAACGTAATAAAGTGTTTGACTAAACGACATTTACTGGCCAAAGGTGGCTCAGATTGTTTGTTCGACGGTAAACTTTTGACAGGAACTTCGTATTGATGATTGGAAATTGATTGAAAAGCAGTAGGCTGCGATAGCATTTCAATCTTCAGCTCGGTGTGCGACTTCAAATGAACTTTTAGCTGTCGTTTGCTAGGTAAAAGCATCTGGCACTGTTTGCAGTGAAATAACTGCCTAGAGCGAGCCATTTGTTGATGAAAACTTAGTGCATCGGAACTAGCGAATAATTTTCGGCAAACGCTGCATTCATACCGACTAGTTCGATCACCACGTGACGAAACCTCACTATGGTGTTCACGTTTACAGTGCTCTTCCATTGCAGATCTAGAACAGAAGTATTGAAAACACCCACAACACCGGTAATCCTCTACTTCTACTAGATCCCAGTAGGTATCGTCGCCTTTTTTAATATCATAATGTTCTTTGGAAAGATCTGACAGTAGCCAACCATTCTCGGTATGCAATGGATCATTCGGATTTGAATGTTTAGTCTTATCCTTCTCTAAAATTAACTCGTATTCTTCTAGAACTTCCTCGTCTGCGAAAACGACATCAGATTCTACCAGAAACTCCTCTTCATCAAGCGAAGATTGTATACTTTCCTCTCGTTTCATCAATGGCATTTCGGCAACCGAATCCTGAAGCATTCGTTTCAGCTGCTCTTCACTAGACTTGCAAGTTTCTCGCAACTCCCAAGATAGTCTAAGTTTCTCCAGGCATTTGTAACAAATTCGCTGAGGAAGCTGATCGTTAGGTTTGATCTGGAAACGATTTCTTGTTCATCAAAGTTAAAACTAAACAGTGAAATACCCACATCAACATCCAAACATGCCGCCATGGCTTCGGCCACTGTTTGTGCTAGTGTTCCCGTAGATCTCTTATTTTGTCCGTCATCGGTCGGTTCAATACTTTGTGGTTCGTATTCGATACTAGTAGAAAATACACACAACAGGGATTTCCGCTCGGAATCACTTCCAGCGCATATGCGACACAAACTTTCCATAGATTGTGCCATCTATGTTGATAGGAATGTCTTAAAACTGCAATTTTTGATTAATATGTGAAATTAAACATTATTTCTCACAATAACTTATCAGTACGAATTTGACTTACTAGCTGATGATGCAAAAACAATGGAATTATTGTTTTGATACTTAACTTTTGACAAAAATTAACTCGTTCGTAAACCGAGGCAAACAATAAACACCAGAGATGCCAGGTAAAAATTTCAAATATCTTCAGACAGGGTTGCAAAAGTTTGTATATCCGAAAAAAAAATCTGCAATTAGCAAGCCTCGGGTAATTTTTCAAAAGGGCGTATAAGAAAGTGACAGTTTCTCTTTAATCAATCTCTCTTTCTATTATTGTGATGTGAATAAAAGGATTTTCTTTAATATCACTATTCTGTTTGAAAGTCGAATGTTTCTGGTATCATTTCATGAAAAGAGTTGAGTGATAAACGTGGAAACCGCCAGGTAATTAATAGAAGAGAAAGTAAACAAAGAGAAACTGTCACTTGCTTATACGCCCTTTTGAAAAATTAACCGAGAAGTAAGTCTTGCTGGCCGCAATTTCTCTATAACCTGCTTGTGAGGAAATCTGGCAACCGTCAGAAGGCTGGCTGCATTCCGGCTGCTGTCAAAATTGTCCAGGCGAAATTGCGTCATTATCTCGCCATACGTGTCTTGTTTATTTCCCTCTTCTTTCTTTTTTCTTTTTTTTTTATTCGACTTCATTTGATATTCGTCAATCCCGCATGTACGTACAAAAAACGAATCTTGAGACGAGGTAAATGAGATTGAAATAAGGGTATGTTTGGTAGTGAGAAAGCAATGTTATTGGTAATAACATTTTCCATGATTAGAATATATGAAAGGCAATAACTTATTTCCTTTCATATGTATCTTTTATTTAAAAAATAAAACTAAGACGTTTAAAATGTAGAACCGATTCAAAACGGTTCTGCCAATTATGCCGGAAACGGTTGTTGCTGTTGTCAGACTTTTGCGGAATTCTGCCAGACAGACATACCCAGCCGTCTGGGGGGAAATCTGCCCGCCACGTACAAGTGGGAAAGTATGATACGCTCAACCCATACACAACCTGACAGAAATGAGCCTGTTTCATATGTGTTCCACTGAATTCAGGACAGCGCTAGTGTACCTAAACAATACGGATGCAATGAATTACGAAACAAAAAGATTACAAGAGAAACCAGTACTTCATTACGTTATTTACGGTCACTGTGTATGCGCCCAGCAATATATTTAAAAGGAGCGTAATTTTCATATTGTGACTCACGCAAGAACTGAATGTAATGAAAATATTGCTAAGCGCTGCATAGCAACAAACTCATCAATAACACACGTCATGCGAATTTTGTAATCTTTCTATCTTTTAATTCACTCTGCCCAACGTCTTCTCGTTGGTCTAAAAAGATAACTATTAATAGTAATTGGCAGAGTTAGAAATGAACTGTTTTTTTTTAAATGTGACTAAAGAGTACCTAACATATTTAGTCGTATCCATGAAAACGCAAGGAATTAGTAGCCATTTGTAGGAGTATTTGTTATCATTGGATGATCTTCTAACGACTCGGATAAAGGTAAGGGAACCATACATTTAATCTTGGTTTGCAAATAATATTCCATCGTTATGTGCTTCGATAGCGGAGGCAAGACAATGTATTCATTTATGTTGAAGCCGTGGTTCATAAACAAGACAACAAAATATGTATAAAGTAACATGATTCTATCAGTTGATGTATAGGAAATGGAAGTTCAACTGACGTCGCTCGGCAACGTCGCTGCGCTGGACTGTCCAGCGAATTTCAGATTAGTGCTGCAGCGACAATATATTGTTATCAGTTCGGGTTTACATCTCATCCAAGTCAGTCGACAAACAAAACCGCTTACGTTAGGGACAGAAGAAACCAAGTACAGTATTGTGTAGTGAACAATAATGAGTGAATCGAGAATGAGTGAACCAAACGAACAAAAGCTACCGTCGGTACGAAAGAATACAATTAATGTTGACTTCAGACAGTGCAAAATTCGACCTTCGATACGAGAACTTGAAGGTTTGCTTAAGGAGCAAACTATACCAAAGGACAACGGTGCTTCCTTCACATCAACCCCAAGCAACCCCAGTACACCTGTGACAGTCACCAACAACAGTGAAGCATCCTCTTCAACGAAACCATCCAACGTATCCCCTATAGAACAAAGTACTCCAGCTGCAGTTAACAGCTTACCATTCAACCAACCAGCAACTGCAAACAATGTACAACAAAGCGCATCTACAGCAACTAGCAACGAAATCAACAACAATACCACCGATGCGGCAATGGATGACGAGACGAACCACGAACGAAGTGCCCCTCAATCCTCGCAGGAAATAAATGGAAGCTCCTCTCCCCCTAGAAAAAGGGTGACAACGAGATCCAATACAAAAAAAATCTTTTATTTAAAAACTCAGCTGAATCGGCCACGTAAAGCTTGTACGCAAATAGGCCTGAATAAAATATCTTTTAAATAAAAAAAAATATATATTGTTATAGCTGACCGTCTACCTTTCAGTAAGATTAAAAATCATTATTTAGCTTAATTATGAGTTATATTTCGAGGCTAGGTTGCTGACCATGTTTTCGTGCTATTTCAAAAGCTTAATCCGCTCCAAACCCGCCTTTCCTCTGAATGGGAGAAAATATAGTGAATTATTGTTATTTGAAAAGGAGATTACTAAACGTACGTATCATTTAGCCTGTAAACCATTTCGCGGTTAATTTTAACTTTTGGTTAAAATCTGACACTCGAGCGGTTAATTTGATGTTGTCAAAAATAACCCTGCTCGAGAGCATGGTTATTTTTGACAGATCGATGGTTAATTTTCGACACTGAAAAAAATCTTGAAATGCAAATTCTAATAATTATTCTTTAGTTGAAATTATTTCCAGTGGTAAATAAACCCAAATAACTTTTCGTCCGACAAATTTAAAATAACCACTCAAGTGTCAGATTTTAACCAAAAGTTAAAACTAACCGCGAAATAGTTCACAGCCTTAAATAAACCTAATTGAACTTTCCTTCACAAATTGGTACTTTCTAGGAGTTTTTTGATCTGCCGTAATAAAATCAGATTATTGAATTGGAAATCGCATTTTTCTTCGTTTACTCAAATAACAATCTGTCTACTCAAAAGCAAAATGGTATCGTTATATGACATTGTAATGTGCAACGTGACGTAAGAACAACTCAACTCCGATGTTTAAAACGTCTCTTCCTGTTGTTTCGTTTCTGGTGACGATATAAATTAAAAAAAATAATATGCAAAACACCTATAGGTGGATACATCTTTCCATTGGCCGCACAAGTAAACATAACAGTCATATTGCTTTTTGCAGGACCCTGGTCCAGATCTTCATTACATTTTTCTCTCCACGTCTAGAAATCACTTTATCGATAGCTGGATCAAGATAGAAGAAAGACTCATCATCATCCACTACACCATCGGCGTTCATAAAGACTCCAGAGAGACCTTCTTCTTCCAAAATCGCTAACACTTTCTTGAACCAATTCCGAATATCGAGCTCTGTAACACTGTTGTAAACAATCAGTCCTTACACAATACCAGAAGTCTCATGGCGAAAACGCATTTTTTCTTAAAATATGGAAGATATTTTGGACATGGCGTAATCTTTAATAAAAGTATTTTTTCATTTATTTTCATAATCCTTCAATTCCTTACTTCAAATCACTCGTAATTATTGGCCTACTTTATTACATGCACACAAAACACGTCGTTTTTTAGATGTAATATCTTTTAAAAAATGATTGCGAAAATTCAACCTCCGCTTAATTTTTCGTCATCCGCATACTGACTGTTATATTTGAATAAATTATTTTTTTGTAAAAATATCTACCAAATGTGGTAATATCTTTGAAAAATCCTTCCGCAACAGGAAATTTAATGTGATTAGTTTCAAATTGATGCAACATGGGTTATTTAATATCGGTTTAATCCATAAATATTTCTAGGTGGACTAAAATGTATGAAGTGGCCAGAATACCTCTGTTACTCTAATAATCATTAGATTTTAATATAACTTTATTCATTCCGCTAAAGAAACTTCTTTCGAACAGGCTATCATTGCTTTCCTTAGTCAATATATAGTTTATAATGCCAATATGGAACTGGAATGAGTGATTACCTTCATCAAGTCAAAGTCTTGGCATTACATTCCTTTTGTGGAATTTGGCCTTTCTGTTTCAACAGACTTCGCAGCCGATTCTTAGTGTACAGAATCATTGCATGGCTAGTACTATGTATCCTGCTGACACTAAGAACCCTTCCAGGTCGGGACTCGAACATACGACAACTGGTTTGTAACACCTATGCATTGAACCGCCAACCCGGGACTTCCTTCATCAAACGGGACAACCTTAATCAAACGTTATATATAAATGTTATAAAATAATTCATATGTTCTGCATAACCTTCCCATACCATTCGAAGTAAATACAATATGCACTTCAAAAAACGTCCCAAAGTATGTTTTGTGATTTTGGATTACTGATTATCAGGGACGCTAATAAATTTGATTTAGTTAGGAAATTTCGCTATTATTTACCTCAGTGCACCACCATAGTTTTTAGTATCGGGCTGCTGTGTCCGCGCTTTAGAGCAGGATTGCCACTTTTGCAGATTGTTACTGATCAATCAATTCACAATTCTCAGTTTCTAACAAAATGTTTATTTTTTTCTCAACTTTTTCAGATATTTCGTTGATATTGTCCATAGAACTCTTGAATGTATTTGAAAAAATACTGCAAATCGTTCTATCTGAATATAAGGACTTCTTCTTTTTTGGCCTATCATTTAATTTTTGTATTATGTCATCTCAGTTTCATTTTATATTTTCACATCTCCGGTGTAAAACAAATTCAACAGAGCCCTCTATTACACTACATTCTATAGCGGCCAACAAGCCATCAAAGTGGATATTTGTAAATAGCTTAACCCGTCGTTAAAAACACGTTTGAATATCTTTATATTATTCTTGTGGAACGAATACACTGAAGTCTTTTTTTATGCGAATTTACGTACCGCATAAAAAAACCGCATGACTCTGAAAATTCGCATAAAAAACGCATCACTTTGAAACTTCGCATAAAAACAAACGCATAACTCTGAAACTTCGCATAAAAAAAACCGCATAACTCTGAAAATTCGCATAAAAAAAGTCGCGTAAAAAACCGCATAAAAAAAGACCGCATAAAAACCTCAGTGTATTTTATTCGCGCATTTCAAAAACATTTAAAAATCAGACCTGGCATCTCTGCTCTTGACATTTCAGTTTTTGCATTGTGTGTTTTTACCGTTTTTACAGTCAGAGCAGACCCTGTCAGCTTGGAGCGAAATCAATCTTCAGTTCAGCAACGCCATCGCACGGCATCACATTCAATATATCATGTCAATTGTATGGGTGCGCAGTGCTGCTATTTTGGCGCGCACGAATTTGACATTTCTCTCCCCTGCTTCTATGTACGAGATTCGATGCGGACTCGCCTGAGGGCACCATGTTCGCAAAAAAGGATGTTGCCAATGATTTGTTCGGGAAATGTGAGAGCTGGCTATGTGGGGCTCGTTCTTTCTTTAAAAAATACAGTTTAACCTTTGAGTTGCTACTACTACTTTAATTAACAAATTTTGCTTATATACTACAAGTTAGAACAGACTTACGTCTAATGTTAATTCTTAATTTATTCCGCGCTTGCGCATAAGCCTGAATTTCGTGTTTCTTACCTCCCTAGGCTTGTGCGCATGCGTGGTTATGCTATAAGGAAGAGAGAGAACACAGGCATTCAACGACCCCTTATTTCCTTCTTTTCCTTACATTGCCCAGCTTGCGATCCCAACTATGACAAGTTAAATCCAGCTGTTTCTCCTCCCTTCAAGGAGGTCATTCACTTGTCTCGAGGCATGTGTTTTATGCTATTCCTTCCTTCTTCGAGGAGGTCATAGCCCTGCTCGAGATAAGTGCTTACATTATTTTATTTTAGCCCTTTAAACGACGACATCGGTCGTTGCTCTTATTTCTAACGGATTTTATGATTCGATGTCGTAACCAGGGAGCTCGACGATGCGGGAGATTTCATTTCTCGCTAGCTTAAATTTAGAATCCTAGTATGGGATTTAAATCTAGGCACGCTGGTGAAACTGTCAGCCACATTTCCAACCCCCGTAAATCCACCACATCGATTTACAAAATACCGTGGCTGATATTAATCGTTTCTCGTTAATGTAGGATATAATGGTGCAGTTCTTCTTTCCTCTATTTGAACGCTTTCACATTCGCCTGAGTTATTTATTTCGTTCCTATCTGCCTCTTGTTGAGACCTTCGCAACGAGTTTCTATGAGACAAGAAAGTAGTCAGTGAATCCCAAAATGAAGCAATTAACTGCCACCCTAATCCATAAATATCGTACAATATACGCCCATGCATTATTGTGTCTACCACAAACTTCAATATTCTCCCTATCATGTAAATTCCTAAGAATGTAGAAGTTAAATTTCCCAGCCATGTCGTCCAAGATATTAATTTTTCCCAATATCTATTCAGAGCGTTCTCTATCACTCTTTCCGATACTAAGGCGTCAAAATTATATCCTTGTAGGTTTGGTTGTTGACTCGCTAAAATTTTATGAAGTACATTTGAAGCGATTCTTTTTTCTCCTTGATCATAAATCATATTACGCATCTTTTCAATGCTATCGGCATCATAAACTCCGCTTTGCATTAGGCTTGGTAGCGGCGTATACGTCCACGTCGTGACTATGTCAGTAGTTAATTTATTTGGCGACGTCGTTTCTCTCAAACGACCATCTGTAGTATACCATCTTCCGCCAAACATATACTTCGCAGGAAGGATTGGTGTACAATCTATTTCGGTTCCCCTCATTTGAAGGATTCTTGAAACTGGAGCTAAATACATTTCAGTCCCGTTATACTTTACTGGGATTTCCTGATAACATCGCTCCGCTGTTCTATGCGTGACATAGACAGGTTTGCATTCCAGAATGTGTAAAACCTCTCCTGCTACAACAGCTGTGTATCCAGATCGCTTCACTATCCCTGAAACGAACTCCGTTGGATTGAGCCGAGCTAGAGTCAGTTTTGTCTCCATTATTGTCTTGTCAACCTTGCACATTTCTGTCATAATTGTATTATAGATTTCCTCAAACTTTTGCCCAATGTAGCTCTCTACTAGCGTGATTTTTGAGTTAAAGTAAGTAAACAAGTCATAATTTTTTCCATTCGGACGTCTTTTGAATGGCGATTTGAATTCTGTTTCTTCTAGGATCAATATTCTCGGATGATCGGTTTTGTAACCATTGTATCCACATATACGAGTTGGATCTCTGGTTCTGACGGAAAATACATGTGAGTCTGAAATAGCGCTATACACGGCTTGCGTATTTCTTTTCTTACCAGCATCCACAGTTTTATTTACCATTCCTTGATAAATTACTTCGAATTCATCGTCTTCGCAACGTTTATCGCCGTTTATATCCCATGTCATATATCCTTGTTCCCCGTCTAAACATTTCCCTTGGGAGTATGTACAAACTATTCCGTTGCGTAGTGTTATCTGATCATTTTCATAATCCACAGAACTTGTATAGTCGTACAATGAAATTGCATACTCATAGTAAACCATTGCGTCTACCCAGGTGTAAAATGGTGTTCGGTAAATTCCACCCTTACACGAGCTTCCTTGTACATGACCGATTATTAGTACTTCTCCATGAGTCGTTCCGTTTCTCTTGACCTCGTTAATTCTAGTCTCTTGAGTCAAACGTACTGAATTCAGTAAGTGAGTTATTCTGCACTCTTCATTCGTGAATTCCTTAACCGAATGAGAATAGCCATATTGATAGTCCGACGTGTGAGAATGCATCCCACAATGTCGTATAGATCTTTTCAAGATGACTTTACATTGATACGCATGAGCAGATCCTTTTGCATTTTTTTGTAAAACTTGTATTGGAACTTCTATTGTCGTTAAATTATTTGTCGGTGGAAAACATGGTGCTACGTCCAGCAACGAATATGTAGTTATATTTATCTCCGGATTCGCACAATCGTATGCAATCAATCCAGGAGCAATGGTTCCAAATGCTTGACATATTATCATCATCAAAGCTAAGGCTGCCAAACAAATATTTTTCAATTTTGTATTCTGTCTTCGGGTTGGTCTTTTGTTACTAGACTCGATGGCAATTTTCTGTTGGTTGTTTCCTTCCATTTGTGAGACCTCCACTTCATCTTGAGTGTCGGTACTTATTTTTGGTTCACTAGACTTTACGTCTAGCACCGATAATTTAACTGTAGGTTTTACTACTGTTCCTTTTTGTGTTTTTATGACGGCGGACCTAATTATACCGTCTTTAGCGCGTCGTACTTCAACCACGAGACCCTTTATCCATTTTCCTTTTCTCTCTTCATCCGGAAAAATTACTATGTCTCCTAGCTTTAGAGAGGTCGATGACTCTTGCCATTTTGGTCTCCTAGCGAGGTTTGGTAAATATTCTCTTACCCATCGGCACCAATATTCTTTCGTAATTTGCTGCACTCTTTTCCATTGCTGTCGAGTAGCTTCTGCCTTTGAGACGTCGTTTAAATTTGGTTCGGCCTCCCCTGAGCATCCCAATAAAAAATGATTTGGCGTCAACGCTTCATCATCTTCTGATTCGATAGGAATATGCGTTAACGGTCGGCTGTTGATGATAAACTCAATTTCTATTAACACACTTCGTAATATATCTTCAGGCATAGTTGTTTGAAGTGAAGGCATTATACTTTTAACTTCTTTTATCATTCTTTCCCATACTCCACCAAAATGCGGAGCGGATGGCGGGTTGAAAAACCATTCTATTCCATCACCTGCCAGCCTTTCTTGAATCTTTTTTAATTCGTTATTTGCACCTATGAAATTGGTACCATTGTCGCTGTAAAGTTGTGAAATTTTTCCTCTTCTGTGTATTACATTTTTCAGACACACAAAAAAGGCGTCAGTGCTTAAGTTATTCGCTACTTCAATATGAACAGCACGTGTTGATAAACAAGTAAACAACGCACCCCATCTTTTTTCCGTTCTTCTTCCAATCGAAACTGTCATTGGACCGAAGTAATCAACTCCGGTGAAGGTAAACGGTTTTACGTTCGCATTCAGCCGACATATTGGTAATGATGCCATTCTGGGTAGATTAGGTCGAGCTCTTTCGTTCCTGCACCTTTGACATGCACCTTTTGTCCTTTTCATCGAGGCTCGAATGTCAACTACCCAGTACCTTTGTCTAACTGCAGCAATTGCTGCGTCCATTTTTTTGTGAAAAAATTTCTCGTGATAAAATTGTAATATCAAATAAGTTGCATGATGCTTCTTCGGTAATATAATAGGATATCTAGTACCGTACGGAAGCATAGTTGCATTTTCGATCCTGCTTTTCGACTTCATTAATCCATCTGTATCTAAGAATGGCGTTAAGTTTATTATTTTACTTGATTTATCTATCGGAAAGTCCGAGTGTAATTTTCTCATTTCATCCGGATACGCTTCCCACTGTGCCTTTCGTAGTATAATATTTTCTGCTCGATCTAAAACTTCTTTTGTAACGATCCGTTCGTAAGATTCATTTTTAATTTTTGATCTCAATATGTCGACATAAATCAGGATTCTTCCTACGGCTCGTTTAGCACGTTTCCAGTTCGAACACCAATCGATGTTTATAAATTCAAATTTCGTGAAATTAGTTTCTTTGACTAAGTTCACTACTTTTATATCTTCCTTGGTATTCAACTTGATCGGTCTAAGAGGCCACAATTTTTCATCTTCTTTCAAAAATGTTGGACCATTCTTCCATATGGATTCTCTTTCTGTTGATTTTGTAGCTTCATCGGCTGGATTATTCTTCGAGTTCACCCATCTCCATTGCGTCATCGATGTGCATTCTAGAATCTCGCTAATTCTTAGGCCGACAAACTGCTTGTATTCTCTGGGATCAGATTGAATCCAGGACAAGACTACCGTCGAGTCTGTCCAATATATTACCTTTTCTACCTTAAGTCGCAGACTCTTTAAAACGGTTTCAGTTAACCTAGTTCCTAAGACCGCGGCCTGTAGTTCCAGTCTGGGAATTGATAAGAGTTTAGTTGGCGCGACTCTGGCCTTCGCAGCTATTATGGTTACGTCGACTCGGTCATCAAATATTGTTCGCATATAAACAACCGCTGCAAATGCTCTATCCGAAGCGTCAACAAACGTATGTATCTCTCTTTTTACTCCTTCTGAGAGATAAGAATAACATCTTGGAAATTTGATTCCTTTTAGACTGTCAATTCGCTTTTCCCATTTGCTCCATTCCATATACATTGGTTCGGGGATTTTATCGTCCCAGCCGATCCCTAATTTCCATAAGTCTTGGATCAATATTCGGCTTTTAATTGTTACATTAGATATCAAACCTAATGGGTCATAAACGCTCATGCTGGCGGATAGTAATTGTCTCTTAGTAGGCCATTCAGGTAAGTCTGACATCTTTACTCGATATCTTATGGTGTCATCGACGACGTTCCAATAGACACCTAAAACCTTTTCATAAGATTGCTCGTCATCGCCTAGCACGATTTCTTCCTTATGCATAATTTTGTCTTCAGACAATGAGTTTTTCAAATCTTTGGAATTTGTTACAAAATTCCTTATATTAAAATGTCCGTGTGCGTGAATCTTTATTACATTTCCCACAGTTTCCTTAGCCTCATCTATTGAATCGAAACTGTCGAGATAATCATCCACATAGTGGTTTTCAATTATCGCAGTTACCGCCTTTGGATAATCGATTTGGAATTTAATGGCATTTTGGTTTTTAACGTATTGTGCACACGACGGTGAGCACGTTGCACCAAAAGTCATTACTTGCATGACGTACACACACATATCCTCTTCTTCTGCAAATCTATACAGAAAACGTTGAGAGTTTTGATCGTCCTTTTTAATTTTAACTTGGTGAAACATTTCCTGAATATCACCAGTGACCGCAAGTTTCCCTTCCCTGAATCTAATTAAAATACTTAATAAAGACGTAGTTGCGTCAGGCCCTGAAAGTAGTTTGGAATTCAAGGATTGTCCTTTTATAATTGCGGCTGCGTCAAACACTAGCCTCGGTTTTCGAGGAATTTTATTTGGATTTGTAACTGAAAAATGCGGTATGTAGAATGTTCGTCTTGAATCTTGCATTAACTCTTCTCGGTTTAATTTTCTTACGTATGCCTTTGATTCATACTCCAATATTTTATCATTATACCACCTTCGCAACTCAGGATTTTCACGCATCCTTTTCTCTTGTCCCTTTAGTCTGCTTAAGGCAACTTGATAACTATCTGGGAGCGACACGTTATCTTCTTTCCATAATAGTCCTATTTCATATTGACCATTTGTATAATTAATCGTGTCTTTCATAATTTGTAAAGCTCTTTCGTCTTGCTTAGACATGAGAGGCTTACTCGGTACCATAACGCCAAATTCTTCAGTCGAGAAATAACTACGCATTATTTCCTTCATGGATTTTTCTTCGGAAGTCTCGTCATTATTAATCATCATTAAAAAGTTATTTTGTTTTCGATCGTCCATTTGTGTCCCGTATATTACCCATCCAATTTTAGTTTTCTGAGCTATCGGCTCACTAAATCTTCCTGAACGAGTATCGATAGCACGCATGATATTAGAATGCGGTAATCCTATCAGAAGTTTTGGTTTCTCGTTTCCGTAATCACTAAATTCAACATCTGAGAGGTAAGGATAACTTTTTACCAGTTGCTTCTTCCGAATGGATTGCGTAGGCAGAGACATTTCCTTTAATGTTCGTACCTTTTCTAACAGATACGTCTTCCCCTTGTAGCCCTTAATTCGAACTGATATTTCCTCGCTACCTTTGTCTACTTGCTCTTCGCCATTTGTCCAAGACAACGTTAACGGTTTCTGTTTTCCGCTTATTCCAAGCTGTCTGGCAACTTCCTCTAAAATTAATGTTGTTGACGAACCTGGGTCTAAAAACGCTAGTACGTCAACCTGTTTATCATTATTTTTCAATGTTACTGGTATAATCTGATACAAAACCTTTCCCTTCTCCTCATGATAATGAACTTTTTCGGCCTCCTTCTCTTTTTTCTCAGAGACCAGGATTGAGTTCTCTGAATTTTGATGTATCAGTGTATGATGTTTACCTGTACATCCTTTTACCTCACACCTTTTCTTGAAAAGGCACGTTTTCAATCGATGATTGGCATAGTTGCAGCAATTGAAGCATGCTTTATGCTTTATGAGTATGGCTTTTCTTTCTTCTACATTTGACTTCAAGAACGTAGGGCATTCTGTTGTTTTGTGTTGTTTATTACAGGCAAAACAAGATACCTTTCTTTTGTTAGTATCGAAACTTTGATGCGTATAAACCTTATCTTTAGGTTTCATTTGTTTATCAGCTCTCAATTTCGACTCTGTTAGTTCCTGTGCAATTCTTTGTTGAGGCCTCAACCATTGGAGAAGATCCTCTAGTGTTGGAATTTCATAAGGATGTGCTTCTGATGCAGTATCCTTACGATCAATTTCCTTTCGAGCCCAGTCTTGTCTTAGATTAAATGGCAATTTGTCTAAGATTTCATCTATCAGGGCTTAATCTTGCATATATCCTAAAGAGTTCGTTATCTTTATGTTTGTAACGAGATTATCAATCGTCGTTACAAACTCTATGACACTTTTTGGAACTTCCATTCTAGGATTCTTCAGTTCCTTTACTTCGTTTCTGAAAAGTTTATATATTTTCTGTTGGTTACCAAAGTTTTCCTTTAAGGTAGCCATTATCTTTGGAACATTTTTGCTATCTAGCAATAGAGGTTCCACAATTTTTAATGCATCACCCTTAAGATGCTTCTGGAGACGAGTCAAATTTTCTAAGTTAGAAAACTCGCCTTCTTTTGTTGTCTCCTTAAACGTGTTCTCGAATTTGGACCAAACTTTAAATGATCCATCGAAATAGGGCAACTCCATCAGAGATTGCCTTGCAAACATCCTTACCATTTTTGCGGTCGCGTCTTCGGAACCGCCCTTGGACACACCTGGCTTGGATGATGATGCACCTTTCATGTTATTTGCTAGATCGGCAAAAAACTCTCTTTGGCATCGAAACATCTCTTCTGACTGTCTCAGGAGACCCTTGCTCGATTCTTCTGATGATCGTCTTAAATTGGCGACCTCACCTTCAAGCGCTTTTATTTGCGCCTTTATTATCGTACATTTTGGGCAAGCCCAAAACTCAGCCTTAGTTGGAATATGATCCAACCGCACACAGACGATATGAAACCATCTGTCGCAGTCGTCACAACAGACCATATTGTCTGCTGAGTCGGGGTTATCGCACAGCTGGCAATGTCCCTTTTTATTCTGTTTGTATTTAATCCCTCCCGACGCCATGTTCTCTCTCTTACCTTGTTTTCTTTTAACAATTAAGATGATCTAGTAGTGCGATGGCTTCCGTTTTCCGGCTGCTCGGCGACTGCTTCTGAATCCGGGTGTGCGATTTTAGTGCGCCTGTCTTAGGCCGCACTACACTTTATACGCTAATTTGCGTATTGACTTGGAACAAATGTTCGATTTTAGTGCGCCTGACTTAGGCCGCACTACACTTTATACGCTAACTTGCGTATTCACTTGGAACAAATGTTCGCTTTTTAGTGCGCCTGGCTTAGGCCGCACTACACTTTATACGCTAACTTGCGTATTCACTTGGAACAAATGTTCGCTTTTTAGTGCGCCTGACTTAGGCCGCACTACACTTTATACGCTAACTTGCGTATTGACTTGGAACAAATGTTCGCTTTTTAGTGCGCCTGACTTAGGCCGCACTACACTTTATACGCTAACTTGCGTATCACTTAGAACAAATGTTCGCTTTTTAGTGCGCCTGACTTAGGCCGCACTACACTTTATACGCTAACTTGCGTATCACTTAGAACGAATGTTCGATTTTTTAGTGCGCCTGACTTAGGCCGCACTACACTTTATACGCTAACTTGCGTATCACTTAGAACAAATGTTCGCTTTTTAGTGCGCCTGACTTAGGCCGCACTACACTTTATACGCTAACTTGCGTATTCACTTGGAACAAATGTTCGCTTTTTTAGTGCGCCTGACTTAGGCCGCACTACACTTTATACGCTAACTTGCGTATCACTTAGAACGAATGTTCGATTTTTAGTGCGCCTGACTTAGGCCGCACTACACTTTATACGCTAACTTGCGTATCACTTAGAACAAATGTTCGTTCACTTTTCAGGTCTTAGAAGACCTGGGTAGCACTTTTACTGGTAAACTCTTTTTTGGCTTGTCCTCTCTGGATGAAGCCACCAAACAATGTGGGGCTCGTTCTTTCTTTAAAAAATACAGTTTAACCTTTGAGTTGCTACTACTACTTTAATTAACAAATTTTGCTTATATACTACAAGTTAGAACAGACTTACGTCTAATGTTAATTCTTAATTTATTCCGCGCTTGCGCATAAGCCTGAATTTCGTGTTTCTTACCTCCCTAGGCTTGTGCGCATGCGTGGTTATGCTATAAGGAAGAGAGAGAACACAGGCATTCAACGACCCCTTATTTCCTTCTTTTCCTTACATTGCCCAGCTTGCGATCCCAACTATGACAAGTTAAATCCAGCTGTTTCTCCTCCCTTCAAGGAGGTCATTCACTTGTCTCGAGGCATGTGTTTTATGCTATTCCTTCCTTCTTCGAGGAGGTCATAGCCCTGCTCGAGATAAGTGCTTACATTATTTTATTTTAGCCCTTTAAACGACGACATCGGTCGTTGCTCTTATTTCTAACGGATTTTATGATTCGATGTCGTAACCAGGGAGCTCGACGATGCGGGAGATTTCATTTCTCGCTAGCTTAAATTTAGAATCCTAGTATGGGATTTAAATCTAGGCACGCTGGTGAAACTGTCAGCCACAGGCTATCTTGTTAATATGGTGTCTTTGGTCAGAGTCACACTCCTTGTAGAAGCGTGTCAATTTTTCTGATTTTTACTTCGGAAACATTTGAGTTCACTTCCGATCTAATCGTTGTTACAGCAAGTCGTAAAATTTAGCCTCGTTACAGTCAAGTTCGTGTGGCGTCTGTAGATAGAAATTTTAGCGAAAATAAAAGGTGCTTCCTTTTCTCGTTGTGACTGATAAAGTCGGTGATGACTACGTTGAGTCAATTAGTGAAGTTTAAATGTTCCACAGCTTTTTGATTTATCTAGGGTAAGTACTCACTAAAAGACCGCATGTTAGATCCCAGATTTTGTAGGTTATAGTGCATTCGAGTAGTGGGGTGGGTGAACCTTCAATGAGTGAGGTTAAAGGCAGTGATGACGCAAAAGGGGACGATGATCCTCCTTTTCGCGGAAATTTGAGTAACTCCTTTTTAAAAAATAAAACTGAAAATATTCCAAATGAACAGGAATTTAGTGAAATGAAAAGAAAAAAGGCAAAGGGAAACTTAAAGAGAATTTGTTTGACGATGGTTGGATTAAAAATACAACCTATACAACCTTTTTTATGGAACCCACGCTAACGGAGGAAGAAAAAAATGATAAAAAAAAAGATCCATATTATGGAAATCGCAAAAATATTACATAACGCTCAAATTAAAAACTATACGACTCTCACTGAAGCTGGTAAAAACAGATTTAAAATCACATATGAAAAACCAAGACAAGCAGAAACGCTAATAAATTCAAAAATAATTACGGATTTGAATTGTTTTGAATTGTTGCCAACATTACGGATGAGAAGTCTTCACTCTGGTTATAGGCACTCTAGCGCATTTCAAAAACATTTAAAAATCAGACCTGGCATCTCTGCTCTTGACATTTCAGTTTTTGCATTGTGTGTTTTTACAGTCAGAGTCACACTTCTTGTAGAAGCGCGTCAATTTTTCTGATTTTTACTTCGGAAACATTTGAGTTTTTTGATAAATTGTTCGGCCAATCACACTAACAATGGATCGCTGTCGAACGTGCATGAATGTACGTGGTAATGATGCAGTTGGTGACAATTTCTATTCTGTTTTCTCAATAATCGATGACGATGTTTACATCGCCGAACGCTTGTCGCAATGGATCGGATTTACGGTAAGATTAACTCAGTTTTAGAGGCACGCAGCAATGACTATTACCTCAGGTAATTCTAATTGCGGCAGTAGCAAAATTATTTGTCTATTTCATTTGCAAACATTGATGCATGTTCACTTGAATTGTATCTAATTCACACATCTAACTACAACTTTTATGTTTTTAGATTGAAGAAGATGACGGACTGCCTCCGGAAGTCTGTGAACCGTGCGTAGAGGCTATAAAATCTATAGCACTTTTTGTCGAAAACGCAAAGGAGTGCGATAGAAAATTCAGAAGTGAAATAAAAGTAAAATCAAATTTGAATGAATCTGCAATTGAGATTGATCTTGTGAATCCGGCTAACAACAGTGATGCGGTTGAAACAGTAGACGATGATGATATTGATATAAAGTATGATTTTCATTCAACAGAATTAGTTGATATTGTAATCGAGCCGTTGAACGTCGAATTCATTGAAGATTCTGTCAAAGATGGTTCTAGTTCTGAATCAGAGAAAAGTGATGTTCGCAAACGACCGAAGCGTACCACCGTAAATCGTCGTTCGAATCGCAAAAAACTAAAGAAGGAATCAAGTTCTTCCGACGACGATGTTGTGTATGATGATGAGGCATCACAGAGTTACAAATCTACCGTGGAGCAAAATTTTGACGAACTTGACGAAATAGAATCGGAGACTTACAACATAATCGATGTTGGTGACAAAGTTGTATGTTGTGGATGTTACCGTTTTTTCGATACTTTCGATGACCTTGAACGCCACGGAATAGCAGTACATCAAGAACCAAAGCAAAAAAAGCATTATAAAATCAATCACAGCAAACCAGTTACGTGCAAGTATTGCTTTAAACGTTTTGATCGCCACTGTCTTTGTAAGAATCATCGAAAACCTTATAAAACTCTGAAGAAAGTGTACGAGTGTAGAAAATGCCGTAAAAGATTTATAAACCCTGTAACGAGACGAAATCATGCACACAACCATATTCCGATAGACATACCGATTCCGAAGTTCTTCACGGTTCCGATGACAAGATTGAAAAAGCATGGCTTTCTATGTTGCGTTCGCGGATGTTACAGTTGTCAAAAAAGTGAAGATGACCTGTTTGAGCACATCAAGAGAGATCACAAAAATATCAAGATTGATTTGACAGTAGACGCAAATGAGAAACCGATCCAATGCGTATTCTGTCACAGAAGCTTTGAAAACGAGGAAAGATTAGCCGGGCATCAACTTCACAGGTACTGTCATACAAATGGAAACAGATTTCATCACCAGTGCCACACGTGCGGAAAGATTTGTCAATCTTCGGAACAGCTCTCCGCTCATGAAAATCGACATACAGGCGAAAAACCGTACGAGTGTGACATATGCAACAAGCGGTACTATAGTGCAGCGGTACTGAAAGCTCATAAACTAACTCACACTTTGGATAAAAACCTATCGTGCAAACTTTGCGGTAAATCCTTCCGAATGAAATCATTCCTTGAGAATCACTACCGCACTCACAGTGCTGAAAAGCCGTTCGAGTGTAACTTTTGTAACAAGAGCTTCAGACATAAATCTTCTCTGTTTTCCCACAAGAGAATTCACGACCCCGAAAACTACGAAAAATGTACCGAATGCGGTAAAGCCTTTGCTGATCCTACTAACCTTAAACGGCACATGGTATCACACACCGGCTTCAAGCCTTACGGCTGTGACTATTGCGAAAAACGGTTTATGCGCCTGAATGAACGAGCTGAGCATATCAGTCTTGCTCACGAAGGAGTTATGCCGTACCGCTGTGAGATGTGTGGTATGACTTTCACCAACAAACGTACGTTCCAGAAGCATGAACATAATTTGTAATAATCTTAGTAGCACGCATTCTGGTGAACAGTAAATATATGTTTGATTGAGCACATAAACTTAGAGTTTTGTTTAATAAAGAAAAACCACCGTCAATCCGATTTTCAGCAGTGTTTTCTAGTGGGCGACTGAGAGTAGAATTGAATCTAATTCCGATGTTAAGTTTTTTATCGTCCCTGTAAACCATAACTTTTCTGGCAATTCAGCTGAATTGTTTACATAATTATAAACATCAGCCAAAGTATATGTCCACACTTTCACCAAGTAAAATCAACGTATTTTAAACTGTTAAAGCCATCATCAATGTTTCAGTTTTGTGAGCCTGCTAATAATACGGAACAGAATTATGTTTTCCGTTGTCATATCAAACCTCAGTCTTCCCGGCGAACGACCAAAATTAGGTTAAAGCCGGGTATAAACAAACGATATAAAAAAAAAACCTCAGTCTTTTTGGACATTTCTGTAGGCATGTTTAAATCCTCGTGAGGTAACTTAATTCATCATAAGGCAAACAGTCCTACTAAAGGGTCAAATATAAAACAGCTCATTTAAGACGAGACGATAAAAGTCTTTTTCAATCATGCCTTTCTAATAAAAATTACTGTTCTATTCTTAAAAAAAAACATTCGATTGAATCTTAAATGAAGATAGCCATCATGGAAAAATTAGTAAGATTTGAAACCACTTCACACCTCGCTTAAGGCGTGACCTTATTTTTTTTAATGACGTTAATGGCAACGGCCAACGGAGCCAGAATTTGGCTGCCTCCCGTGTTTCGTCATTGAGTTATCAGTACATTAAAAATAATATATTTTAGGTTGCAAAAAAGCATAATCCAGCGGGACTTGAGGGGCCTATTGGTTCACCTATCGTGCCTTCGTCCATCGGTTTTTCGCCACTGTTGCTGCTTTCGTTGACTTTCCATTTTTGTAATTGTGGGTGTCGTTTGTCGTACCAGATGTATTATTTGGGTGTACGTTATTTGGCCGAATTTCGTTTGGCATAAATTCCGTGAACGTGACGCGGAAATATTTTTATCCGGTCTTCGATAGCGACGCATAGTTTCCATGATAATTACTAGCATACTTTGATGTTGTAGCGTTGCCAGAGATTTCATTTTTCAATTTTTCTAAGCTGTCATGACGAAACAGGCCAGGCTAAATTGATCATTCAGTGAACCAAACATTGGCGCTCCGAATGTATGGGACCTAGGGGTATTAACAGATCGGCTGAAAAGTTCGTATCGTTTCTATGAGAGGGCGCCACTAGAATTAAATCCATACCATTTTCAGTTAGTACCAACCTTCAAAAGATACGTGTATTTGACAGCTGTCTGATTATTAGTTTGTGAGATATTGCATTTTGAGTGAAGCTACTTTTGTTATTGTGAACAAAATGGAAAAAAAGGAATTTCGTGTGTTGATGAAACACTACTTTTTGATGAAAAAAAGTGCCGCCGATACCAAAAAATGGCTTGATGAGTGTTATCCAGACTCTGCACCGGGCGAAGCAACAATTCGTAAGTGGTTTGCAATATTTCGTACTGGTCATATGAGCACCGAAGACGATGAACGCAGTAGACGTCCAAAAGAGGTTGTTGCCGATGAAAACGTGAAAAAAATCCACAAAATGATTTTCAATGACCGTAAAGTGAAGTTGATCGAGATAGCTGACATCCTAAAGATATCAAAGGAACGTGTTGGACATATTATTCACGAATATTTGGATATGAGAAAGCTTTGTGCAAAATGGGTACCGCGTGAGCTCACAATCGATCAAAAACAACAACGAATTGATGATTCTGAGCAGTGTTTGGTGCTGTTATATCGAAATAAAACCGATTTTTTCGTCGATATATAACACTGGATGAAACATGGCTCCATCACTTCACTCCGGAGACCGAACCCAAAGCGTGGAAAGACTCAACAATCGGCCGGTATGGTTATGGCGTCTGTATTTTGGGATTCGCATGGTATAATTTTCATCGACTACCTTGAAAAGAGAAAAACCATCAACAGTGACCATTATATAGCGTTATTAGAGCGTTTGAAGGACGAAATTTAAAAAACGGCCTCATTTGAAGAAGAAAAGAGTTTTGTTTCATCAAGACAATGCACCGTGTCAAAAGTCGATGAAAACCATGCTGAAATTGAATGAATTGGGCTTCGAATTGCTCCCTCATCTACCGTATTCTCCATATTTGGCCCCCAGTGACTTTTTCCTGTTCTCAGACCTCAAGAGAATGCTCGCTGGTAAAAAATTTAGAAGCAATGAAGAGGTAATCGCTGAAACTGAGGCCTATTTTGAGGCAAAGGACAAATCGTACTACAAAATTGGTATCGAAAAGTTGGAAGATCGCTATAATCGCTATAACCTCTGATGGCAATTATGTTGAATAATAAAAACGAATTTTGGCAAAAAATGTGTGTTTCTATTAAACGATACGAACTTTTCAGCCGAACTGTTATTATTTGTGTTTGGTTATATCACAGACATGACAGTCACGATCTTTTTTTGGCGCACATCTACGGTCCCCCATGAAACTGGCAACAATGGTGATATACTGGTTGCACTGTTGAGTTCCCACCATCACATTTATAACACAAATGTAAAACCTTGAGAACCTTTCGATTCGTTAGCTCATTTGTATATATTGAGATTTTATGGTACACTTAACATTTTGTTTGTTTTGATGTAATCAGCTAACACCACGATCTCTCGTGTATTTAAATTAGTAGCGAGAGGACAGTTTACAGCAGATATGAATTATAGCAGTTCAATGGGAGTTACATTGTATACTTTTCGCGTTGGAAGTAAAGGTAGCTCGGAAAGCTCGGTATTCCAATTGCTAATACAGTACATTTCCGACGTTCCATTTTGTACTACGAAAAAGGTCAGAGTAGATTGCATAAATGTTATAAAATCAAAATCTACGGTTGACGAGTATATGGAAAAAATAAGCATGATGACCTGACTTTGGATGCCCATTTTCGTGCTTTTCCGTTTTTTTCGTTTTACGATTCGTTTTGCTTAACTTGTTGGTTATTTTTAACAATTGTCTTTTTATATTATGGTATCGAAATGAGTGACAATGTTGACATTTGATTCTGCCCTACTTTAATCGAAATGATAACAATGCAATTTATCTCGCACTCCACCAAGATTTTTTTAAATTATTGTAGGCACATACATGTCTTTATTATTTATATTTGGTTATATTATGTTCGATTATGTTATTTTCGATTGTTTTATTATTTTCGATTGTAAAGGTTTACAGTGACTCCCTACACTCAGAAAAATAGTATGGTAACTGTTACTATATAGAGGGCCAACTTGACCATGGGCGTATAGTGGTTTTAAGCCGACTATGAAATCAGATGATTTCAACAATAGTCAAGTACACTAATAATATCACCTTTATCTTAGTTAGTTCACTTTAAACTTATTTTCATTCGTAACCGAATGTTCGAAGTGAGCACACGCGTTTTTTAACAATCGACATCGGTAAGACGAAGGCACAGACTAACAGACATGACAGTATGAGTAAATTCTTATAAAAATAATTTTTCGTGATGCACTAGTTCCACCTATATTGTACTGCGCGAACTATTTACTATCTGTACACCCCTTGTGTTATGTAAAAGTTTTTTTTACTAGTTGGTTTCCCCTCGTTTGCCAACACCGATCAGCTGCTTGCAGGGATGCCTGATTTCATCAAAATATTTGAAAATGAATCGTCACAATAAATTACGTTGATAATATATTTAACTTTTCCGCGATGTTGGAAGGTAACCATTTATTTGACTCAACGTTGTTCATCTAGACTATTTTTCATTGTGTTGGTTGTTTTCACCCGAAATTAAGTGGCGGCAGACCAGAATCAAGTAAATATTGTAACAAAACGGGTTCGATTTTGTATTGCGTTGGAGGATGAGAAGTAGGCACAATTATGTATACAGTTTTGGCAATATGTATTAAATCTGTATCCTGCATGAAATTCGCATGGACATATACAAACCAATACAATTCATTCTAATTCTGTAAAAATGGTAACTCTGTTGGTAAATGAAAAAAATAAACACTGTCTAGATGACAGACAGGATGTTTTTGATAGGGTAACGTGGCGCCATCATGACACATGTGAGTACTGTCCCAAATAAAGGAATATTCGAAATGACCGTTAAAATGATTGAAGAATCTAATTTGAGTGTCCTGTCTGTTAGTCTGTGACGAAGGTGCCTATCACAGCAGAGGCTGTAGTATAGGCATTAAATAAAAGTGATAAAAAGTAGCATCCCCGCAAGTGAGTTCTGTCTGTGCACCGGTTTTGTATCGGTATCGACAGTAGACGCTATTGTGCTATCCTCGGGCAGCAGTTATTTCTATTGTTTGCTACCCGCATCGCAGCAGCCAAATCCTGAGTCAAGGTCACGCTGAAGCACAACGAAGGAGTGAAGGAGCAACTCACCTAACAGCTTACCGTGACATACTGTTAAGTATTTTCTCAAACTTTTTCTTTCAACTTTTACTATTCATATATTTTCTTTTCATTTTATTTCTTTCTTTCTCATTTCAAGTGCGGGAGACTTCTTTACTCCCGCACTTTAAATATGAATATTGATGACAGTGGGGGTGTCTCGGAGGAGGGCGAAGCTGAACGAATGAACGAAGAACATTTAGAGGCTGAGTTTGCTTCCGAGATGCCATCTACCCCTCCTATACCATCTCCCCCTCCGATACCATCTCCCTCTCCAATGCCATCTCCCTCTCCGATGCCTCCATCTCCCTCTAAGATATTGCCTGCTCGCCAAAAAGTTTACCAAGACGATGGCTCGGGGGGTCCGTGGGTGGTATACTTCCGGCCCAAATTAAAGTCTCTCAGAGTTTTAAATATTGCTCGGGACCTGGAAAAACATTTCTCGGCAATAAAAACAATAGATAAGGTTTCGCCAAACAAGTTACGCGTTGTTGTGTCCGACCTGAAGCAAGCAAACGAGATTGCTACCAGCGAGTTGTTCACGAAGGAGTACCGCGTGTACGTCCCGTCTCATGTGGTGGAGATCGACGGTGTGGTCCGTGACGAAAGTCTGACAATCGAAGATCTGATGAAGGACGGGGTAGGCCGTTTAAAAAACCCCGACCTTCAACCAGTGAAAATTTTGGAGTGCAAGCAATTGCACTCCAAATCGATAGATGGTAAATTTTACCAATCGGACTCATTTCGCGTGACTTTTGCCGGATCTGCACTTCCAAATTATTTGGTAGTGAGTGGAGTTCGTCTACCTGTTCGGCTGTATGTACCGCGGGTAATGCATTGTACAAGCTGCAAACAGCTAGGTCATACGGCAACCTATTGTTGCAACAAACTGCGATGCGGCAAATGCGGAGAGGCCCATGAGGACGATCTCTGCAGAAGAGCAGTGGAAAAGTGTTGCTACTGCGGGGAGAATCCTCATGATCTTTCGGTGTGCCCTACGTACATACAGCGTGCGGAGAAATTGAAGCGATCCGTGAAAGAACGTTCCAAACGTTCTTATGCGGAAATCTTAAAAAGAACCACTCCATCGACCCCTGAGAACCCGTTTGCAATCTTGCCAGTTGAAGAGGATACCTCTGACGACCCAGGCGAAGGACCTTCCTACACACAGGTTGAAGGAAGCAGGAAAAGACAAAATCTGGCTTCTCCCAAGCTTCCTCGTAAAGGCCTCAGACTGTCCTCTTCGTCACAAAAGAACCAAACGGAAACAAAAAGTGCTGACTCAAAACCGAAGCAAACACCTCCTGGGTTCAAAAAACTTAGGGATGATAAGGAGTACCCAGCACTTCCTGGGGCATCAAAAAACCCGAATGACCCCAAAGCACAACCAGAAAATCCAACAAACGCTGGATTATTGAAATTTTCTGATATCGTGGACTGGATATTAACAGCCTTTAATATTACTGATCCTCTGAAAAGCTTCCTAACTGCTCTACTGCCAACAGTAAGGACATTTTTAAAACAGTTGACTGAACAATGGCCCCTCCTTGCAGCGATCGTATCTTTTGATGGATAATTTACCACTGAGAATCGAAGATATGATCATTGTGCTTCAGTGGAATTGCAGAAGTATCATCCCAAAACTTGATTCTTTCAAACACTTAATACATACTCATAATTGCGATGTATTCTCCTTGAGTGAAACTTGGCTTACTTCTAACATCAACCTCGACTTCCATAATTTTAACATAATCCGCCTGGACCGAGAAGACTCTTATGGAGGGGTACTTTTAGGGATTAAAAAGTGCTATTCATTTTATCGTATTAACCTCCCCTCGACACCGGGAATTGAAGTTGTTGCTTGCCAAATTAATATTAAAGGCAAAGATCTATGTATAGCTTCTATCTACATTCCTCCCAGAGTCTCGATAGGGCATCGTCGGCTTGCAGACATCATAGAACTTCTTCCTTCACCGCGGCTGGTTTTAGGGGACTTTAACTCGCATGGTACAGGATGGGGCTGCTTATATGATGATAATCGTTCTTCGTTAATCCAAGATCTGTGTGACAACTTCAATTTGACAATTCTAAACACGGGAGAAATGACACGGAACCCTAGACCGCCAGCACAACCAAGTGCGCTGGATTTATCCCTTTGCTCGACTTCGCTACAGTTAGATTGCAAGTGGAAGGTAATCTGTGATCCTCACGGTAGCGATCACTTGCCGATCATAGTTTCTATCACCAACCGTGGAAGACCATCGGAAACAATCAATGTTTCGTACGATTTCACACGAAACATTGATTGGAAACGTTACGCGAGCTCGATATCTGAGAAACTAGAAACATCACAGGAGCTTCCTCCGGAGGAAGAGTATACATTTTTGGCTGGCTTGATTCTTGACACCGCAATTCAAGCTCAGACGAAACGACTACCTAGCGCGCAAACTAGTATACGTTCTCCCAACCCATGGTGGGACAAAGAGTGCTCAGAGCTGAAAACGAAAAAAGCTTCAGCCTTCATCTCGTTTAGAAGGAACGGAACTCCAGATAATTATCGGAAATACGCGGCGTTAGAATTTCAAATGAAAAGTCTGATTAAAGCTAAGAAACGCGGTTACTGGCGAAGGTTTGTTGACGGATTAACGAGAGAAACAGCAATGAGCACTCTTTGGAATACGGCCCGTCGCATGCGCAATCGAAATCACGCGAACGAAAGCGAGGAATATTCTAACCGCTGGATATTTGATTTCGCTAAGAAAGTATGTCCTGATTCTGTTCCGGAACAGAAGATATCCCGCGTCGCGACATTGAATACAAACGAAACACCGTTTTCGATGGTAGAGTTCTCACTTGCGCTCTTGTCGTGTAACAATAGAGCCCCGGGGTTAGACAGAATTAAATTCAACTTGTTGAAAAATCTGCCCGACTCTGCCAAACCTTTTTGCCAAATTTATTCAACAAGTTCCTCGAGGGTAATATTGTCCCACACGAATGGAGAGAAGTGAGAGTTATTACTATTCAAAAACCTGGAAAACCAGCCTCCGATCACAATTCGTATCGGCCGATTGCTATGCTTTCCTGTATTCGGAAATTGTTGGAGAAAATGATTCAGGTACACAATTTGGGTTCCGCAGGGGCAAAGGAACGAACGATTGTCTAGCGTTGCTCTCAACAGAAATTCAAATGGCATTTGCTCGTAAAGAACAAATGGCATCAGTTTTCCTCGACATCAAGGGGGCATTCGATTCAGTTTCCATTAACGTTCTATCTGAGAAGTTGCATCAGCATGGTCTTTCACCAGTTTTGAACAACTTTTTATATAATCTATTGTCCGAGAAACACATGCATTTTGAGCATGGTGATTTGACGACAAAGCGATTCAGTTACATGGGTCTTCCTCAGGGCTCATGCTTAAGCCCCCTTTTATACAACTTTTACGTAAATAACATTGATGAATGTATCAACACATCTTGCACGCTAAGACAACTTGCCGACGACAGTGTTGTGTCTATTATAGGACCCAAAGCTGCCGATCTCCAAGGACCATTGCAAGATACCCTCGACAACTTGTCGACATGGGCTTTTCAAATGGGTATCGAGTTCTCTACGGAGAAAACTGAGCTGGTTGTATTTTCAAGGAAGCGAGAACCTGCGCAACTACAGCTTCAACTAGGGGGTGAAACCATAGCTCAGGTTTTCACATTTAAATATCTCGGGGTCTGGTTCGATTCCAAAGGTACCTGGGGATGTCACATTAGGTATTTGAAACGAAAATGCCTACAGAGAATCAATTTCCTTCGTACAATAACCGGAACTTGGTGGGGCTCTCACCCAGGAGACCTGATCAGGTTGTACAAAACGACGATATTGTCAGTAATGGAATATGGATGTTTCTGTTTCCGCTCCGCTACGAATATTCATTTCATTAAACTGGAAAGAATTCAGTATCGTTGTTTACGTATTGCCTTGGGTTGCATGCAATCAACCCATACGATGAGTCTTGAAGTGCTGGCGGGCGTCTTACCGTTGAAAAACAGGTTCTGGGATCTCTCATATCGACTGCTAATCCGATGCGACATTTTGAATCCGATGGTGATAGAAAACTTTGAAAAGCTCGTCGAGCTTAATTCACAAACCCGTTTTATGTCCTTGTATTTTGACTACATGGCTCAGAATATAAATCCTTCTTCGTTTGTTCCCAATCGTGTTCATTTTGTGGATACTTCTAATTCTACTGTGCTTTTCGACACATCCATGAAAGAAGAAATTTGTGGAATCCCGGATCCTGTACGCCCTCAAGAGATCCCAAAAATTTTTAATAATAAATTTAAAGAAGTCGACTGTAATAAAATGTTTTACACTGACGGATCATATCTAGACGGGTCCACTGGCTTCGGTATATTCAATGTAAATTTCACCGCTTCCTATAAACTCAGTGATCCAGCTTCAGTTTACGTCGCAGAACTAGCTGCAATTCAGTATACCCTTGAGATCATTGACACTCTGCCCACAGATCACTACTTCATTGTATCGGACAGTCTCAGTTCCATTGAGGCTCTCCGTTCAGTGAAGCCTGGAAAGCACTCACCGTATTTCCTGGGGAAAATACGGGAACAATTGAGTGCTTTATCTGCAAAATCATACCAGATTACCTTGGTTTGGGTCCCCTCACATTGTTCCATACGGGGCAATGAGAGGGCGGACTCGTTAGCCAAGGTGGGCGCACTAGAAGGTGATATCTATGAAAGACCAATCTGCTTCAATGAATTTTTCAGTTGCTGTCGTCAGAAAACTCTAGCTAGCTGGCAGAATACATGGAATAGTGGAACTCTGGGACGATGGTTACACTCAATAATCCCACAGGTATCGACGAAAGCTTGGTTCCGGGGGTTAGACGTGAGCCGAGACTTTATTCGTGTAATGTCAAGGCTCATGTCTAATCATTATATGTTCAGCGCGCATCTCCGTCGTGTGGGGCTCGCTGAGAGTGGTGTCTGCGTTTGCGGTGAGGGTTATCATGACATCGAACATGTTGTTTGGACATGTGTCGAGTATTGTGATGCCAGGTCCCAACTCATAGGTTCCCTTCGGGCCCGAGGTATACCACCCTTCGTACCAGTCCGCGACGTCTTGGCAACTCGAAATCTTCCTTATATGACTCTCATCTATAACTTCTTGAAAACTATCAATGCTCAAATTTAGTGCTCTCCCTATCTCTTTCTCGTCTACAGCTCTACCGCACTCTTCTTTACGTTGCTGGAAGTATGGCCTGTGTAAACGATGCTTCGGAGCATGCACCTGCCTTGAACTGACTGAGTTGCTGGAAGCTACCCAAAAACGTCACATCAACGTCAGAACACACCAACGAAGCATCCCAATCCAGAATAATCTCTTCATTGCTACAAGCTGAAAAACATGAAGATTCATCGAACGCAAAATGTGTCTAAAAGATGTATGCCACAAACCAATGATGTATTCAAATTTCAATTCAATACTGTGTAGGTCCCACCCTCCCTATGTCCCCTTACTAACTGGGGAGTATGCCGCCCCGTAATACGGCATCCCTTTCTCTCTCCCTAACAACAAGACAATCGGCCACGTTAAGCTAAAGCAAATGAGCCTAATAAAAATTTTATTTGAAAAAAAAAAAAAAACAATAGTCAAGTTCATGTTTACTATGAATGGTATCGGCTCTAGAATAGTAATATTGAACAGTGTATTGTATGAATAACTAATACGATTGAGATGGTTAGCCTAACCATGACCGAATATTTTTTTTACATTGTAGTTTTTGCTATAACCAGAGGCATGGTATTTTTGACATTTCACTTCTAGTTATTTCGAAAAAAAAAATTAAATTAATTAACTATTTTATTTTCGCATCAAATCAAATGATAATATATCTGGTGTAATATTGCTTAGCATTGCTTGATAGCAGCAGTTGATCCAAGGCTCTGTCCGGTGGAGTTTTTCCTGAAGTAGAAATTGGCAGCATGAAAGAAATTATTAGCCAAGTCCAGATGCAAACCTCGATACCCACCTGCGATTTTCCGTCGGATTCGAGCGAATTGAATCCGAGAATCAAATGAAAATCTTCGTTTTCATCAATCGCTTAATGTTGTTTCTACAGCGACCGATAATGAATAATAAACCGTATACGAGATGTTGATTTCACTGGAAAACATAACCATTGCCGGCAAAATTGTTGAAAAATTGAATTTCAACGACTGAAACTAGTAAGGCTACAAACTTTACTTACCTGCAAGACCTACCAAAGTACACAGTCACAATAAAGAATTTTTTTTTTCAAATCCATCACTGATGTGTTACCCATGTACGAAATTTTCTGCTAAATTGTAACTTTATGTGACAATAACAGTACACCCGTTCATTGACAATTTGTATAGTCAGCACAAATGAAATACATAGTAGGTTGAAAAACACTATACGATAATGTGCTTACTACATAAATTCTGTTGATATGGACTACATGAATAGTGTTTTCAAACTTCATAATCGTCTTTTAAACCATGAATCTATTAATGGTAACATTATTATATTGTGAACATATTTACATGGTAGCAATAACTATTTCGCTTCTCATATATATCAAGGCTCTAGAGCAATTTCACCTTACTAGAAATTGTGCTTTTAACTATTTGTTCTTATATTTGAGATGACTACCATTGTCAGGATGACCATGCCAGGAAAGTCATAAATACAATAGTTTAGTCAAGTCGTAGTCTTTGTTGTCTAGTAATTTATACAATACAAATGGTGAATAGTCATATATCATGATTGTTGACACTTTTTAAGCGTATAGTTGAAATGACAATGAAAAACAGGTTACGGTTACTATGGTTTTTTTCTTAGTGTATGATAGTTTCACCACGTCGCAACACTGATTCACTCCAGGACGAAAAAAATCTTTCTTCCTCGAACAGGATATACACAAATTTTCGTAGCACTAGTGCGAACCGACCTGCACACACGTTGAGAGCCTCACCGGAAGTCAGTTCGATTTGTATACTTATGTGAGATACGCCTTTCTTTGAAAAACAGCTGATTGATCATCGTATCATCGTGTAAATAAAAGCATGCAGCCAAAGTCACTGCGTGACTTAGAATGTATGCGGAGCTTAACAAAAACAATAATCATTCTGTCTTTCAACAATAAATTTTAATACCTAATTAGAGATTGTTAAACACATTATTATCGTATAAAAATTATGTAAATCGTGCCACAATTTGAAACCATGTGTAGAGAAACGAAATGGGTGCGTGAATTCAAATTGCGTTGTCACCAGAGTGTCAAATAAACATTCTGCTAATGAACAGGATTCTTACAGTACTGGTAAATTGAATCATTAAATTTCTTACAATAAGTATTTCGTTTTAATTAGGTATAGATAACACAGAAACTGCTCCAGACATTCCCAAACTTTTGAAAATGATAACATGCCGAGTGTGCATGCAACAAAATGATGAACAATTCATCTCTATATTCTCAACCGTGGATAACACAAACATAGCAGAAGCAATAACTAACTGCTGCTCTGTCCAGGTCGGTTCTAATAATTTGATAATCTATCTGATTGTAACTTATTTTTCAATAATTCAGCTTACCCAAAATGATGGACTACCAGACCAAATTTGCCACACTTGCGTTCAGGATGTCAAGCTCATCATATCTTTTATTATTAAAGTTCAGGAATCTGATTTCAAATTGCGACAGCTCATGACACCAAACGACGATCAAAGCTCCACATTCGAGATGGTAGTTGTTAAAACAGAATCCTCTGATGAAAGTCGGAATAGTGCTGACGTGTTTTCAAAAGATGTTGAAACATGTTCAACTGAAGACGATACTTTGAACAAATTGCGCAACACCCGCAAGAAAGGCACACATGTTCAGCATGTTTCCAAGAAGAAAGTCAAGCGAAAAGTCCCGCCTAAAACGGAACCATTGCGTGGGAACGATTCTTTTGAATCTACCGATAAGGTTATTGGTGATAAGGAAACGGATATGTTCCAGGTGATCAATCTACCAAGTAATAGCTTTGTATGTTGTAGTTGTTGTGAGATATTTGACTGCTTGGAAGCACTTGAGGTACACGTTGAGATGCACACAAAGAATACTGCAAAGAAAACCGATTCCATTTACTGCACAGTTTGTAAAAGAAAGTTTAAGAAACATGCAGCTTTAAAACGACACCAGAAGAATGTTAACACACTCACGCAGCTATTCGAATGTGTTAAATGCAAGCTACGCTTCATGAACAGTGCTGGTAGAAGAATGCACACCCAGAAGCACCCGAAGAACATAGATGAAAAGATAAAACTAGAATATGGTGAAATCCTATGCTGCGTTCAAAATTGTTCGAAACCTTTTGAAACAGAAGAACTGTTAATACAGCATGGTCGTGAGGCACATAAATTAAACAAGCGAGCATACGAACTGGGCGATACTGCTTTGAAGCCAGTGGAATGTCCTGTGTGCTTCAAAAGATTTCCATCGGAACGGTTGCTTCGTCGTCACAAAAAACGAAACTCAAGACCATTGAATCATCAGTGTGCCACGTGCGGGTTGAAATTCCGCACTAAAGATGTTCTTGCACTTCACGAACTGAACCATGAAAATCAGAAGCCATTCCAGTGTGATGTTTGTAAAAAATATTTCTCCAGCAAAAGCTCGGTGAAGGTAGTTCCGTAGAAGCTAGTAGTACTGCAAGTACATAACTAGGTTTATTTTTAGGTTCATCAAAGAAGTCACTCAAACGAAAGACCGTTCATTTGTTCCACCTGTGGAGCAGGATTTTTCCAAAAAGCTCAACTTACAATTCATGAGCATAACCATACGAACGCACCGTTGCCGTTTCAGTGTGAAGTTTGTGATAAAACATTTAAAATGAAAAACTATCTCATAAATCATATGCGTCAGCACACAGGAGAGAGGCCATACCCTTGTCGCCATTGCCCAATGTCTTTCTCGAACTATACTAATCGGCAAAGACATGAAATGAATCATACTGGTGAATATTCTAATTATATACCATTCGATCTGTAACTAAGTCGGTAACTCTTGTCAGGCAATAAACCATTCAAGTGCAGTTATTGTGATAAAACATTCACCATCAAACGGCTTCAGCTAGAGCACGAGTGTAAACATACAGGTAAGCGTAAGTTCTAGGATTACAAACACTGATAACAGTGTGTATATGAAAAAAAATACGTTGATTTTTTTTCGATTTCGGTGGATAATTTTTATTTATTATGCATAATCGACAATTTTTATTTATTAAAACCTTCTCGGTTTGTCGCATCAATTAATTGATTAAATCGTATCGTTTCAAATATCGGCTAATACTGAGTGGTTAGATTTCTCCAGATAACCGATTGTATCTAAGACAAGACCTGACATCTGGGGGGGCTGCTTTTGTTCCAAAATGGACCAGTTTCTGATTGGCTGATTTTGATGTTTCTACCTGCACATTGTGAAAAGAAAAAACTTTTGCAGGGCACGCGAGCAATGATGCCAAGTATAAAGATAATCAGAAAACAAGTTTGTTAAAATGTACAATTCTAGCTCACCAATGAAAATGAAAATTTTCGGAGAATGTTTCACTTTTTTTTCAATCTTATTGGTAATAAATGTTTATAGTGACAGCACTGTGTAATTAAAATAAGCATCAAGCCGTTTTTCTTTCTAGTGAATTAAAGTGTAACCAAAAAAGATTTGTTAAATTAGTGTAAACTCGAAAGTGTGTTTACTTTTACGAGAAGAATGAACTGTTGTGTTCCACACTGTGGTCGAACTAAGCATTTCTATCAAAACCTGACTTTTTCCGATTTCCAAAAGATCCGATAATACGTCAACAATGGATTCGATTTTGCGTTCAACATGAGATATTTCGTGTTTTGTCATCAAAGCTCAATTAATTGTTTTTAAGAATTAATATATAATAAAGAAATCCATTCACCAAAACATTTTTCATGTTTATTTCAAATCAAAAACCTAGTCTACAAATTTAAATATAATAAATATTTTTTTCCTAGCATCGTTAATAAAAAATCTGTAAATATGGCTACACTGTAGCCGATATGTTGGTATTTATTCCACAGGGCGAAAATGACGAGAAGGATGATTCGGAAGGAAGAATAAGAAGCCAGTTGTCAGGTCTTGTCTTAGGATTGTATGTACAGAAATTTTCAACCTAAAAAAATTCTAAAACCTAAATTCCAGTGAAAGTCTGTCAACAGTGTAACGCCCGATTCCAGTAGCCCATCTCGTGCCTTTAAGTGGTTTTATTTCAGTCAAAATCGTAGCAGGCAACGCTGGTATAACCTTTTTAAGGTCTATTCGCACTTGGCCGATCAGTGCAATAAAGCCCACTTGTACGCAGCGGGCAGATCACGATCTGGTATCACTGAACCGGTTACAGTCAGGGATGTCAGGTTCACAGATTAATCTGTGTTTCACAGATTTTGAATTTTCTGCACAGATTTTAAAAATGACACAGATTTTTGAAAATGATCACAGATTTTCACAGATTCTTGAATAAATCACAGATTTTCACAGATTTTGGAAACCGAGTACGTGTTTCAATACAGTTTAGCACTAAAAAGTACAGGCGCTGAGGAAAAAAGTACAAAGCGTGTTGGTAGTGAGACCTTTTTTTTTGCTCACTAAATTGAATTCGATCTGCAATAATGGTATGGGAAATGGGTAGTGAGACCTTTTTTTTTTGGTCACCAAATTGATTTTGAACTGTTATTGGGGTACAGAAAACGGTCACAGATTTTCACAGACAGGTTTTGGGTTTGATCACAGATTTTTGAAAACATGACCTGGCATCCCTGGTTACAGTCAGCTTCAAGACACGATTGAGTTCGGATGTGTTTCGAGCAGTTTTGTCGATCGAATATATAATTTCATGACGGTTTGGTGAAGTAAAGGCTAAAATTAAAGTGGCATCGTAGTAACTAGTGGCGGCTAAAACAAAAGCAACAAAAAGAGATACAGAAAAAGCTTGGTTTGTGAGAAGAAAAGGTAAGGGAAATGAACGAAGAGAGTCTTTAAAGGTCGGACAGAAGCCATAAACAAAGCGTAAAAAAGCGCAGAGCTTTCCGAGTAATGATTCCGTGCTAAAGAAAGAGAAATATATCAGAGATTTCAAACAGTCATGTATATCAATATGATACCAGATATATTGGAGATTAAGAGGCATAACGTTATTTTTTACCCCAATGCAACCGTTGAGTGCGCCTTGATGCACCAGCTTGGGATAGTTGACAAGACATTTCAGGGAAGAGATGTCCCAATTAGCGGTTTTAGAATCTTAGGTTGTAAACTATTTCGTGGTTAATTTTTACTTTTGGTTGAAATCTGACACTCAAGTGGCAATTTTGATATTGTCAAAAATAACCCTGCTCCAAAGCATGGTTATTTTTGACAGATCGATGGTTATTTTCCGACACTGAAAAAAATCTTGCAAAGAAAATTCTGATATCAATTCTTTAGTTAAAATTATTTCCAGTGCAAAATAAACCTAAGAAACTTTTCTTCCGTCGAACTTTGAAATGGGCCGCATCGAGCATGTTGTTTGGATGTGTGTCGAGTATTGTGATGCCAGGTCCCAACTCATAGGTTCCCTTCGGGCCCGAGGTATACCACCCTTCGTACCAGTCCGCGATGTCTTGGCAACTCGAAATCTTCCTTATATGACTCTCATCTATAACTTCTTCAAAACTATCAATGCCCAAATTTAGTGCTCTTCCTATCTCTCTCTCGTCAACAGCCCTATCGCACTCTTCTTTACGCTGCTGGAAATATAACCTGTATAAACGGTGCTTCGGAGCGTGCACCTGCCTTGAACTGACTGAGTTGCTGAAAACTACCCAAAAACGCCACATCAACGTCAGAGTACACCAACAAAGCATCCCAGCCAAGGATAATCTCTCTCGTTACAATCTGAAGAACGTGAAGATCCAGAAAACTAAATAAATTGTGCCACAAACGAATGATGTATTGTAATTCAGAATCAATATTTTGTAAATCCCACACTCCTCACATTCCTTTACTAGTTCTAGGGGAGTATGCCGCCCCCTTAATACGGCGTTCCTTCTTCTCCAATAACAACAAGACAATCGGCCACGTTAAGCTAAAGCAAATGAGCCAAATAAAAATTTTATTAAAAAAACCACACAAGTGTCAGATTTAAACCAAAAGTTAAAATTAACCGCGAAATGGTTCACAGCCTTAATCGCCTAGTCGGCTGATGAAGAGCAGGAAATATTTCGTAAACCTCTTGGTGACGATTTAGATGGGAGAGTTTGACCAATGAAAAAGAGGATTGAGGAAGTTGAAGTTGAAATGATCATCACGGCGGAGTTTTTTCAAGTGTCGATAAGTTTTTTCAAGGAGATGAGAGTAGAATCTCTCACAAGACCTGGTAAGGCAGCGCGAGAGTTGATAATTTTTTTTTATTTTTTTGAGAGAAAAAAAAGAAAAACTAGTTTTTGGCAGCACCATGAGCGAACAATGCGAATCGGACAAGAACAGATATGAATGGAGAGATATTCAGACAGTAAGCTGTATTGAAATCAAATTCGATAAACTAGACGATACATTGTCGAAATGACATGGTTATAGAAGGAAATAAAACAAGAAATGGAAAGGAAAAGGACAGTGAGCGAAACAATGTAATAAAATCAAGGAAGAGGACATTCAAGCTTTAAGGGATTCAATTACGGATCACATTGAACAACATAGAGAACGTTTTGAACTTTTCATAATATAAAGCTTGGAACAGTAAGGCTTTGAAAACCTTCTAGAATATGTTAAAAGTATGGGTACGTGGTTAGGGTTTGAAGCACTAGTGGCAATATCAGAAATGCTTGACAAATACATCATCATATTTCAAAAAGAGAATCCAAGCTAGACGATCGGAATAGAGAAAACAAATGAGCAAGATATAATAAGGATTCTATATACAGGTGAAACCGTACAAACCACTATGACAGCATAGAGGAAATCACACGGCGGCGGAGTATAAGAACACGGATAGGACAGCAAAAATGGAAGAGTTAGTGGAAACACATGGGGATGAGAAGCAAATGGAAATTGAGGAAATCGGATTCAATGGAGAGATTGAAAACAGGAGAAAAGAAGCCGACAGGAAATCTAGCGAGGAAAACAAGCGGAACCTGCAGAAAAGGCAATTGAAGAAAGAAAAGAAAATAGACACATTCTCAGAACAGGAGTGATGGAGGATTAAGAAATATGACAATAAAGAGGAATAGAAACGGGGATGGAATGGAAGCCAAAGAGCAGAATGACAAGTTGTTATTCTTTCGCAAACGATTCAAAAGAACTAGTAAGTGAGCAACATTGTTTTGTTGAACAACGAAAGTTCTCTAATCTTTTCAAAAGAACTCAAAGTTGAATTGTATAAGAAAGTGTATTTATAATTGTATATTTCGAAAGGGTTCTTGTACTTAAGAGAGCAGTAGAAATTGTTTATTTTAGTGAAAAAGTGCACAAAAGTGAACGATTTCTACTTTAAATACATGCAAAAAAGTTACTGCATTTCCATTCGAAGAGTTTATTACCATTGAAATATATTTGTTTGCTCTCGTACGGTTTTGCAGAAATATTCAAAATTTTCTGGAGAACGAATGAACGGCTCCCGAGAACTAATTCTTTCGGTGGAACTACCAAGTTCTGCACTGTTATTTGAAATGAACTGTTTTGGCCATCTCAAGTTACTATTACGATTATTCCCATTAACAGCACACAGTTCAACCAAAGATAAATAATAAAGACATGTACGTGCTTATAAATATTTTTTAAAAATGTGGTTCGTTCCCGGTACCTTCTGTAATGACCGCACTCACCGCTTGGTGGAGTGCGAGATTGATTGCATTGTTATCATTTCTACCAAAGTGTGCCATAAAATCGATATATATACAAATGAGCTACAGAATTGAAAGGGTTCCCACGGTTTGACATTTGCATTATGAATGTATGATGGGAACTCAGCAGTGCAACCAATTTATCACCATTGGTGCCAGTTTCACGGAGGACCGTAGAAGTGCGCCAAAAGAAGATCGTGACTGTCGTGTCTGGAAATTCGTTTGTGGTTCAACCGTAGTCGAAGCAGAAAAAAGTCAGAGTCGGGTCGACTTAATGTGGGTTGACCATAAAATGAAAAAAAAAAACACGTCATCCGACCCCGAGAAATATATATATATATATATATATATATATATATATATATATATATATATATATATATATATATATATATATATATATATATATATATATATATATATATATATATATATATATTTGTTTATTATTTTATAAATTTATTTATATTTATTTGATCACGCTGAAAATGGTACTTTTCAAGCAAGTCCCTGCTGGGCCGCTATGTTCTTGTGACCATCATCTTTTCCGCAAAAACGAAAACAACGAAGAAGTCTGTAAACATAAATAAAAGTTTGTTGATGCTAAATATCTGTTATTCGTTGAAACAAAGTTGTTTTTTATATGTTGGATTATAAATGTGATATCGTTATGAAAAGTGCGGTGCCAAATTGTAATACTGACTTTCACAATCGATGATGTGTTGTATTTTTCTTCATTTTGTTTACTTTGCTATCAGTAACTTGCTAGCTTTGAAACCCCCAAAGGACCGAGATGTTGGTTACGATAGCACTGGCTGTTTTCAATCTATGGATTGAGAAACACGTACAAAAAAGTGATGATTTTCATCAGTGCATTTCAATAGAAGCTACTTTGGAGGTTTTTTTTTAAGAGTGTAGCGAAAAAAGCAAAATGCGTGTGCGATGTTTTCTACTTGACACTGCACAAGCAATGATTGTTTTTCATCACTCAGAAAAAGTATATGGATATTTTTATAAAAAATCGCAACAATAGTGCAAAATTAAAATTAATACAACATGAATATCTGCCGTGTCTGCATGGAAAGCGACGACGAAGGTTTGGTGCCGATATTTTCCAAACTGGATGATGCCTTTATCGCCAACATAATCGTGGAGTGCACAGCGGTGCAAATCCTGGAGGACGACGGTCTTCCAACGGCAATTTGCGAGACATGTATCGATGACTTGAAGCGCCTGATCGTTTTTATTAAGAAAGCCCGCGAATCCGATCGGAAGCTGCGGAAAATGTTCAAGTTGGAAACCAGAAAAAAATATACAGAGTCGGAAACTGACGGTAGGGAATGGGACCCTGAGTTATCACCGATCGCGGTTTTTACCGACGAGATTGTGGAGGTGAAAGCTGAAATTGATTCCGATGAGGACATGGTAAAGCAGGACAAGACACTTGAGTACGAATCAAGTGAACACGACGAGAACTTGACAGATGGTAATGATAGTGATTGGAAGAGTAGCGAATCTTCCAGTGGCAAAGTAAAACAAAAAAGCCGGAAAGGTCGAAAGAAAAGGAATATAGAATCAACCGACAGTAACACCGACGGCATATCAGAAACAAGAAAATCTACCCGAGGTAAAAAACGGGGGAAAAAGACTGTCCAGAAGAACTATACGGAAGATGATGATTTTTCCCAAGAAAACGATTTAGACGATAAGGAGATGACAACTTTCAGAACAATCACTGTTGGAAAGAATCAAGTGGTTTGTTGTGCGTGTCTACAGATATTCGATAATCAGGGCGATCTATACGCACACGGCGAAAAAACTCATGTGAAAAAACGCCGTGTGAACAAATCGAAAACGAATATATGCGAAATTTGTTTCCGAAGATATTCGACACCGTACGCTCTGAAGATTCACATGAAACGAGTAGCCGAGGCTACGCAGATATATGACTGCAGGAAATGTACGGCTAGGTTCATAGATAGAAATCGACGTCGTCAACATGCTCATAATCATCCTAGAGACAAAGAAATTGCTCATTCCAAAGTGATAGTTGCCCCTATCCCAGTTATCGTTCAAGAGGAGTACGGACGAATTTGTTGCGCCCAGGCTTGCTATCAATCGTTCCCTACCGAAGATCTATTAATTGCACACGCCCACACGGCTCATAAGATGAATAAAGTGGAACAATCACTGGATGAAAACAAAGATAAACCGATTGAATGTCCAGTTTGTTTCAAACGTTTCTACGACGAGGTTTCCCTTCAAAGACATCAGCAGCGAAATTATAAGCCACTAAGCCATCAATGCGCAGTGTGTGGATTGAAGTTACGCGGCGGTGAAGCACTGGCCACTCACGAACGTTCCCATCGCAACGAAAAACCGTTTGAGTGTGGAGTTTGCCATAAGAACTTTACCAGTAAGGGTAGCCTGAAAGCTCACATGATGGTGCACAGCGGCGAGAAACCGTTCGTTTGTTCCACCTGTGGCTGGAGTTTCCGTCGGAAACGTAATTTGCAAGTGCACGTTCTCTCGCACTCGAACAATCAACCTTTCCAGTGTGAGATGTGTCAAAAGGCATTCAAATCGAAGGTTCATCTTCAGTATCACATGAGGACCCACACGGGAGAGAAACCCTACCCATGTCGGTAAGATAAGATTGGGAACATTGTTGCCAAATATTAACGTTGACGCTAATGACTCTTCCGTTTCGTAGCTATTGCGATAAAGCATTCGCGGATCATACAAACCGACAGCGACATGAAATGTCTCATACTGGTAGGTCCTGAAATCCGTCGTTCTAGTCGACGTCAATTATAATAATTATATTGAATTATATTAAACATCTTAAATGAGTGCTTTTTCGTCCAAATATCCTTCGCGTAGAATGTCAATTTCTCTAAACTTTCTATTATTTCAGGTATAAAACCGTACAAATGCAGCTACTGTGATAAGACATTCATACGGAAACGTTTCCAAGTCGATCATGAAAGTACTCACACAGGTCAGTGATAATTTTCCATCGTAAGTTTCAAGTTCTGTAAGTCCAATCCGTTTCCTAGGTGTCAAACCGTATCGCTGCGAGATGTGTAATCGAACGTTCAGTCAAAAAACTGCACTTCGCAGACATTTGGAATCGCATCCACTGGCACCGGAAAACGAGCTGGCATTAGCGGTACCTTCACCAATGCCCGGATTAAGTTCCACTATTAGGGTAACGGATGATTCGACAATGTCTCCACCACCTGTGCCCATGGCAGCAACGATGGGTGCATTGATCGAAGAGCCAGGTCCCAGTGCTAGCGGATACTTCCATGCTCGAAATCTGAGTGTAAGTTTGCATCCTACAGTTTGAAGAACCGATTGTACTATTCGTTTACGAGCAATTAAAATAACGGCAAAACAATCATGCTAGAACACAATAGAATGTTAGAGAATTTCCAATGTTTCGATTATCCGTTTTATAGGAGTTCATTCGAGGCTATAGTATCTATAAAATTAGAGTTTCTGTTTCAACAGACTTCGCAGCCGATTCATAGCGCACAGAATCATCGCATGGCTGGTACTACGATCCTCCTACTGACAACTAAGAATCCTTCCAAATCGGGCGCTCGAACGTACGATTTTGATTCTCAAACCCGACGTGTATTGATCGGGTACGGTTGCCGATTTTTTAATATTTTCAATGAGTATAGGTCGGGCTCAGGTTTTTTCGGATTCGGGTAATTGGTTTGTGCAAAAAGCACATGTTTTGTTTTATTTTCTTCGCGTTTCGCCTTCGGCTCATCAGTGCTAAGCTAGCGATTTAAATTGAACTACTAGCTCGAGATAGCAGTTCAATTTGAACTGTTTGAAGCACTGATGAGCCGAAGGCGAAACGCGACGAAATAGAAAAAAATCCGATTAACTATTACGACGGGACCAGGGACGGACGGAACGGAAGCACCAGGCTCGCGCATGTATTACAGGGTTGTTACGGTCGCGCGGATTTAGCGCGGTTTCTGCTCAGATTTGGATGCGATGGCGCGGATTTCGCGCGAATTTCAAGAAACAACATTTCACATTTGTGAATCATTTGTTCGAAGAAAAAACTTTATAAGTTTTTGAAGCTTGTGAGTTTTAAGAAACCCAACAAAATTAAAGATGAGCGAACGTTTCAGCAATTGGTCGAGCTGGCCGAATTGGTAAATTTTCACCTCGATAAAATCAAAATTTACGAGAAGGCGGTTCTAGAAAATGTTTTCTTCAGAGGACAAAATTTTGAAATTATGGTTCTGAATTTTATAACACATAGTTGCTCTGACTACATGTCTGAGAGTCAGCATGGATTCAAGCCAAATCGTTCAACTTCCACAAATTAAGACCTACACTTCTTTCATCATACCTTCTTTACAAGTATGACTACAAGTAGATTCTATATACCCTGATTTCGCTGCTGCGTTCGACAAAATCATTTATCACATAACGATCTCCAAGTTAAGTAGACTGGGATTTAACGGATCATTTTTGAATTGGCTTCGATCATATCTAACTAGTCATGAAGTGGTAGTGAAAATATAAGACTGTACAACTTCATCATTTGCTGTTACCTCTGGAGTTCCTCAAGGAAGTTACCTTGGACCGTTTATAATTTTATTGTATGTCGTTCGTTCTTGATTTTAAATAATTTCATACAATCACATCTGCAGCTGACTCAGAGCTTCTACAAGAACAGTTTTGGTGTAACATCAACAAAATGGAAACAAGCTAAATGCTCCGTCATCTCTTTTTGTTGCAAAAAGTCTGTATTCAAGTTCGACTATAATATTTCACAAACTGTTCTTGAACGCACATCGTCTGTTAAGGACCTGGGTGTTCTTCTGGATTCCAAGTTAAATTTTAAAGAGCGCATAGAGTTTACTGTCACCAAATCCACTAAGCTATTCGGATTTATTTTCCGCGTTACTAAAATATTCTCTGTTGTACATGTTTGAAAACTCCGTAGTTCACTTTAGTTCGCTCAGCTCTTAAATATGCTGCTGTTATCTGGTCACCTTATTACCAAAAGGATATCCAACGCATTGAAGCGACTCAAAATCGTTCCTCATGTTATTGTCTCATTAGATTTAGTTACTATAGAAGAACTAGATTTAAGGGAATGTATCATTTGGATGATTGTAACCTGTTGATGCAAAAGATGAGGAGGCTTTATGCCTGCTGGAGAGCAACGCTGAACAGTCATCGCAAAGTGACGTGTTGTATGCGGACTAATTTATTGTGTTTATATGAGAAACTTATGCAGATTTTTAAATTGTATTTCAGTGGATTTTAAAGTTCTGCGGAAAGACTCACCTGCATTAAAAATAGTAGTGTAATGCTTCGCACGAATATCGCGCGTTTCAGCCTTCCACTTTGCGCGGAAAGTTTTTCTGGCCCGAAGAAACGAATGACCTTAAGGTTAAAGCCTCCATAATTGAAACAAAAAAAAAATGTTCCGTCGTAAGGATAATTGACTTTAATCCAAAATCGAGACCAAAAGTATCGATACTAACAGTATCGCTCAAATGTGATATCGATACCAAAAATACCCCGACTCTTGAATAAAAGTATCAATACCTCAAAGTATCGACTCGGTATCGGACATCCTTAGGTGATGGTGTTCTGAAGTGTGTACGTATTCTACGCTACTTATGCCCCGTTTACACTTCTGCTGGCTGCAAGCACGCTACCAGCATAATGTAAACGCTTACCAGCTGCTTGTTGTTACCAGCATGAAAATTTTCTGAACGTTCTAGGGCTGTCAACCATTTCGTGGTTAATTTTAACTTTTGGTTAAAATCTGACACTTGAGTGGTTATTTTGTGTCGAGTAGTTAAATTTAACTAAAACTCCGGCTCATTTCAAAATTTGACGGACGGAAAGTTGTTTGGGTTTATTTTCCACTGGAAATAATTTCAACTAAAGAATTAATATTTGAATTTTCATTGCAAGATTTTTTCAGTGCCGGAAAATAACCATCGATCTGTCAAAAATAACCATGCTCTCGAGCAGAGTTATTTTTGACATCAAACTAACCGCTCGAGTGTCAGTTAAAATTAACCGCGAAATGTAGTTGTACTTTTCGTACGTATTTCATGTTTTTTCTCAGTTAAAAGCATTCGTTCGCGTAAAGTTGATCAATATAAAAAATAAGAATGATGACTTAAGTACTCAAAGGACTACTATTTCATTGCTGTTTATAACTTTTTCAAATTTTACCAGTAAGAAATTGCCAGTACCCGCATACGCATGGCTGCCAGATGGCTGACTAAACGCTACCAGCTAGAAAAATATGGCTGGCAGACATTCTGGTGACCGACTGCCTCACCGCTGCCAGATATATAACTCAAACGATACAACCGGATTTGACAACCTTCACTGAATCAATTTTGGTAGCCGTCTGGTGGCCATGGCTGCCCAGGTAGCCAAAACGCTATGCGGGTAATAGTGCAAACATTGTCAGCTGCTGGCGTGCCAGCAGATGTGTAAACGCCACATAACTTACCTTACCTCACAGCTATAGGCCTGGGGTGTCCTTTGCTGTATCAAGAATACGTCTCCACATAACTCGGTCCATGGCTGCTCGTCGCCAGCCACTCAAGGCACGGACGCTTCTGAGATCACCCTCCACTTGATCGATCCACTTTGCTCGCTGCGCTCCTCTTCTTCTTGTACTAGTCGGATTGGATTCAAGAACCATTTTCACTAGGCTGTCGTCCGACATCCTTATGACATGCCCAGCCCATCGTAGACATCCGATTTAGCTGTCCGTACGATAGGTGGTTCTCCTAACAACTGTTGCAATTCGTGATTCATACGTCGTCTCCACATTCCGTCTTCCATCTGCACTCCGGCATAGATGGTCCTCAGTACCTTTCTTTCGAAAACACTGAGGGCGCGTTGGTCCTCTGCCAACATAGTCCAGGTCTTGTGGCCGTAGAGAACAAGCGGTCTAATAAGCGTTTTGTAGATGGTCAATTTCGTGCGGTGGCGTACTTTTCTCGATCGAAGGGTTTTTCTTAGTCCAAAGTACACACGATTCCCTGCCAAAATACGTCTCTGTATTTCTCTGCTGGTGTCATTGTCGGCGGTCACCAGTGAGTCCAAATACACAAACTCGTTAACCATCTCGATATCGTCACCGTCTATCAATATACGTGGTGGGAGGTGTAGTGTTTCTTCTCTAGAGCCTCTTCCTCTAATTTATTTTGTTTTCGACGCATTTATGGTCAGTCCGATACGCCTAGTTTCAGCTTTCAGTCCGATGTAGGTTTCCGTCATCTTCTCAAGGTTACGTGTTACAATATAAATATCGTCAGCGAAGCCAAAAACTACAAGGATCAGCCCCTGGGGTTGTTCGAGCCATTGATGTGGAACAAGGCAGCCAAAATTTCTAATGATCGATATTTTCAATTAATCGTCACACTTTTGAATCCGCAAATGCACGAGAGTCTGCTTAGATTGATCTTTATCAGGAACCAACACCGAACACGCGAACCAAGAATATAGACTCTAATAGTCGTGATTTGTATTTGTTTTGTAGCCGACGAAATTACATCAATAGCCCAAATGTATGCAATTATATGTTTGTACATGCTTGCGATACGGATATCGATATTTAAGCTTCTCTTCGCCAAGCTTGGGTTCAAGTTTTGTATGCAAGCAGTTATTTTTATAGCGTTTCTCTACCATTACTATCCTTCTGCGATTTTGGCTGAAGCGATAAACTTTATTTCATCATTAATCGAGTTCATCTTATATAAATTAGAAATTAATCTTATGCACTCAAAATTTACCCTGTGGTAGTTGTCATTTTCTCAGGCGAAACGTCATAACATGGAATTTCGTCCGATCTTGCATGACACAAGATCAGAGCATACCAGTTAAAGCTTCAAATCGTTTTATGGCACTTTTTGTCTTGCTGTCAAGCAACAACCTACATCTAGCATGCTACTCGGAGGACTGAAACGTTAGCTATAATTTCGCTTATATTTATAGATTCGCGTGCTTCCAACAGCTTCGCTTTAGCATCTATTGACCAATCAGAGCGATGCTTTCCCTTTGATATACCGCTTACTCCTTCAAAACCGTCGACTATGGCAGGGAAATCCGGTATGCCGGAAAATTTTTTCAGACAAAATAGGACACTGCTAGCTATTCATCAACATTTCAATGATATACAATTAAAAATACATGGCTATGTACATTCAAATCAATACGTAGACATATTTCCAATCAAATGGTGACATAATATTAATAATTGATACAAAATTGACTGAGCTGTAATTGTTCAAAACCTGACCACATTTCTACGTGTATTTCTCTTGAGTTTCTAGTTTGCACCCCTATATAGAAAACAAAAATGTGTTCCACATTAAAAGTTGTACGGACTTTCGGAAGATCGTGCCACTCGTGTCGATCCTCGCTCTTCGAATCACACCTTCCAGGGCAATATTGAACAAGATACAAGAAAGTCCATCACCTTGACGTAGCCCTCTCCGAGATTCGAAGGGACTCGAGAGCGTCCCAGATACTCGGACGCAGAGATGCCAGGTAAAAATTTCAAATGTCTGCAGACAGGGTCTGTAAATCTGAAAAAAAATCTGCAGTCAGCAAGTATGGCTTGCTGGCAGCAATTTCTCTATAAAGTATGACATGCAAAACTGACTTGGCGAGCAAAAAAAAAAAAAAAAGGTCGCGGAAATTTCAAATTTTTCTGTAAATATAGATGAAAGTCAGCGAGAATTTCAAAAGTCTGTAAAAATCTGCGAGAATTTCAAAAGTCTGCACAACAAAAAATGTCTGCAGCACTATACCCCAAATCTGCAGATTTACAGACAAATCTGCAGACCTGGCATCTCTGCTCGGACGTAGCACATCACTCTATCCATCGTTGGTTTGACCAATCGCGTCAGTTTATCCGGGAAACCGTATTCATGCATGATCTTCCATAGCTGCTCTCGATCGATTGTGTCGTATGCCGCTTCGAAGTCAATGGATAGGTGATGCGTGGGTACGTTGTATTCACGACACTTCTGGAGTACTTGGCTTATCGCGAATATGTGATCCGTAGTGGCGCGGGCTCCAGTAAATCCCGCTTGGTACGGCCCTACGAATTCCTTAGCTATTGGTGATAGGCGACGGCAAAGGATTTGGGAGAGTACCTTGTAGGCGGCGTTCAGCAATGTGATTGCGCGGTAATTTCAACAGTCGAGCTCATCCAGTGCAGCGCTCTAGCCAGTGCCTCTCCTCCATGTTTGAGCAGCTCACCTGGCAACTGGTCATTGCCCGCGACTTTGTTGTTCCTCAGCTTGCCGATCTCCTCACTTATCTCCGTCAGATCAGGTGTTAGAAATCTGTCGTCGGCTGATCGTGCACCCAGATTGATTCCTGTACCGTTCTCTGTATCTTGTGCTTCGCCATTCAGATGCTCGTCATAGTACTGCTTCCACCTGTCGATCACCTCACGTTCGTTCGTGAGAAGGTTACCACTGGTATCTCTGCACATTTCGGTCTGTGGCGTGTAGCCTCTACGTGAACGGTTCACCTTCTCGTAGAACTTCCGTGTGTCATTTGCGCGGTACAGCTGTTCCATTGCTTCGCGATCTTGGTCTTCCTGGTGGCGCTTTTTCTTCCGGAAAACCGTGTTCTGTCTGTTCCACGCCAGTCTGTATCGTTCCTCGTTCGCTCTAGTGCGGTGTTGTAGCATCCTCGTCCTTGCTGCATTCTGCTCTTCGACCAACTGCTGACATTCGCCTTCAAACCAGTCATTTCCTCGATTCGATAATCTCGTACCTAGAACGGTTGCAGCAGTGCTACTCACGGCGGACCTTATGTTCCTCCAGCTGCTCTTCCGTTGGTAGCAATAGCTACAGTTGTTGCGCGTATTCCTCTGCAGTACGAATGCTACGTAGCTGCTCGAGATTGAGTCCCGGCGTTCCTGTGCGACGAGTATTGTGCACCATCGATAGTTTTGAGCGCATACAAACAGCGACAAGGTAGTGGTCAGAATCAATATTGGCACTGCGGTACGTGCGGACATTGATGACGTCGGAGAAGAATCGCCCGTCGATGAGAACGTGGTCGATTTGATTTTCGGTATGTTGATCAGCTTTGTGGATATCTTTGCGGGGGAAGAAGTTGCTTCGAACTATCATTCCTCGGGAGGCTGCAAAGTTTACGCATCGTTGACCGTTTTCGTTTGTTACCGCGTGCAGGCTCTCCAGCCCGATCACGGGCCTGTACATTGCCTCCCGGCCTACCTGAGCATTCTTGTCGCCGATGACGAGTTTTACATCCCGCCGTGGACAGCTGTCGTAGGTTCGTTCCAGCCGCGCGTAGAATGCTTCCTTCTCGCCATCGGGTCTCGTCTCATGTGGGCAGTGTACGTTGATGATGCTGTAATTGAAGAAACGACCCTTGATCGTCAATACGCAACATTCTATTACTGATTGGCTGCCACCCAATCACGCGCTGGCGCATCTTGCTCAACACTACAAATCCCGTTCCTAGAACGTTGGTTGTCCCACAGCTCTGGTAGAAGGTAGCCGCTCGATGCCCCGTCCAACAAAGTTCATGCAGTGCTACGACATCGAAGCCGCGGATTTGAAGCTCATCATGCAGCATTCGGTCGTATCCTGGGAAGCCAAGCGATTTGCAGTTCCATGTGCCAAGCTTCCAATCGTAGTCCTTTGTTCGTTGCGTAGGTCTTTGCCGATTATTCAGAGTCGTATTTCTTTCTTGATTGTTCGTAACTTCCATTTTCCGGGCGGCTTGTTAGGCCTGCACCAACCTCCTGTCTCGCCGGAGGGCCATCGTGTCAGCACTGTTTAGAGTCCCACACTGACACAAGGACGGTAATCAGCCGCTCCTAACATGGAGAATAGACGCTGTTTCGAGCCGCTCTCTGTAAAGAGAACGCAAACCCCCCTTCCCTGTCAACATACGACCAAGGTCCCACCGGGGTTGGTTACTCGTACCCCAGCCGGCACCGCGGGGAGGTAGGGATAGGAGTTACTGGACAAGAAGCTAAGAACCACATTGGGGCCTGAATTGCGCATTGGATTTCACCAACCGCTAATATTTTTACTGTACTGTAATTTACTGATGATGTCAAGATCTGATACATTATCCGTTACTTATAAGACGAAAACCTTTCTTCAGCGGCAATTAAAAATTTTCATGGTAACCGTATAACAGTAAAAAATACCGATCTCTCTGTAACAGTACTTTTCTTCGACTTTTTGTATGACATATAAACTACGGCCCAAACGGTGCTGTTATAGGTTTGCAGAGATCGTTACGTACAACGGGGACTAAATTGTGTTTGTTGACTGTTTGTAAATAGATAAATACCTGTAGAGTACTTTTAGTTTGTGTGGAAAAAGGCTGATATTCCTTTTCATCCGCAGAAAAGATCAAACTTAAGTCTAATACTGGTAGATATTGGTTTCGGAAAGAATTAACAAGAGAAGAAATGATTGAGAATTCAAATCTGTCATTCTAGTTGAACTCAATTACTGAACTATCATATATCTTAAAATGAATGCTCCTATGTGCTGTGTCTCTTTCACTAAACTATCCATAATTCCAGGTATAAAACCATACAAATGCAGTTACTGTGATAAGACATTTATACGGAAACGTATCCAAGTCGATCACGAAAGAATTCACACAGGTCAGTAACATGTTTTCACTGTAAGTTGCAAATTCGTGCAAAATCGATTCGTTTCCTACAGGTGTCAACCCGCATCGCTGTGAGATGTGTAATCGAATCTTCAGTCAAAAGACAGCACTTCGTCGACATCTGAAAACGCATCCACAGGCACCGGAAAATGAGTTGGCATTATCCATGGTAACGGATGATTCGACAATGTCTCCGCAACAGTAACAATGAGTGCATTGCGTGAAGAACCTGGATCCTGCGCTACTGGATACTTCCATCCTTCAAGTTTGAATATAAAAATACATCCTACTATTTAAAGAAACGATTGAAGCATTCGTTTACGAGTAATTAAAATAACGACAAAATACTAAAAGGTAGGATGAAACACAATAGAACGATAAAGAATATCCAATGGTTTGATTAACCGTTTCATCGTTTGGTCAATAGTCACGGTTGATTAATGTTAAATTATTTCACTCCAGTTTCGACCGTAATGGTCATTCGTCGACAACATTCCACTAGTCTGCCGCTCACCACAGGTTGAGTTAAACTTAAAACATTCCACATTGAAAAGGGTTTACATTACTTGGGAAAGGCTCGTAAATGACAAAACATTTTTCCTTCGGTTGGTAGGATTATTATATGGCAATTATTACAATATGAAAGAGGTATCGTTATTCATATCTAGTTAAGTTTCTTTTTTGAAGTACTAAACTAAACACCTCATTGCTTGCTACGCGCGACGATGACGAAACTTTCTATAAACAATCAAACATTCAATCATTGAGAATGTACACATCCTCGTTTTCGGGTTCTTCTTTCACATCGCCCAGATGAGTATCCGAAACGGCAAACTCGTCTGCTGCCGACAAGTGAACAGGTTTCACTGCACCGATAACACTTTCCACTTTGACAGTACATTTGGGTATATGTTTTTCGAACACTGGCCTTCCGAAGAAAATCCCCAAACATGTGTTACATGCGTAGATTTTCTTCCTGTTGAACTTCTGATGTAAACTGAGTAAGCTCTTCCGTTTGAATCGACGCCAGCACTGCCAACATATGAAAGGTTTACTCTCAACCTGCGTGCTACCGTACGGCTTCCTATGTTCCTCGGTGCAGTGGATATCCAGCTCCGTTTGACGAGAAAACATGTGATTGCATGCGCAGCACCGGTGCCAGGTGAACTCGATTATGGAAAAATTATCACCGCGTTCAGACACTTTGTACTGAGATGGTTTCAGCTGGTTAATTTTCAAATCGGATGTTATCTCACAGTAGCCTAAATCATAGGGATCGAAAGTTGCGTCCGTTCCTGCTAAAGATTGCACGTTGCTCACAACCAGGTTAGGCTCCGGGTCGAATATGCTGTGACCAGCCATTCCATCTCCCATGCAATGGAACTCTTTTTCGAGCTCACTTTCCGGCCTATGATGGTGTTGCCGTAGGTGACTGAATAGTGCGTGTTTTTTATCAAACAGCAATAAACATTCCCGGCAGCAAAATAGATGACCTTGCACCGATTGCCGATGATACTCAAGTGCATCTGCGTAGGGAAAACACATGTAGCACACCTCGCATTGATTCGGGCGAAGGATCGTGTCATTTGCTTTGTGTACGTGTTGCGAATGGACATGGAGTTCTTCATCTGAGCAAAATGCCTGACGGCAACCACAGCAGCGATGTGCTACGAAAATGAGGACCGTGTAATAAAATCGATCCAATATTACTTGGTAAAAAGATGCATCGTAATCGCTCAGATAAACGGAACCAGATCTAATACTGGGACCTGCCACTAATTGACTATTCTGTTCTTCTGATCTCTCATACTTGGCTGATTCCAAAATAGTCACCTTGCCAGCATTCACATTTCGCAGAAATTTATCGGATTCTATGCATAGCCTGTAAAAATCATATGAAATTTTCAACTGCTTGGAACAATCCGAGCAGACTTGTCGCGGCATATTTGCATCGTTTGGGTCAGCCTAAAACCAACGAAAATGATTATTTTTTTCCAGCATTATTGTAATAAACAGTCGCCTTTTACCGAAATGCCAGCTATCGTCTCAAGCATACTAGCTAGTGATCTATTTTCCAATTCATGATACGAAAACAGAGACACAAAGGCAACAGTTTCGGTATCGAGTTTCCGGCATATTCGACAAATTTCTGCTACGTTGGACATGTTTATCAATGTATTGAAAAGATGCTCATAACACACTTTACTATATATCGTTTTCTTTTTACTCCGTTTTCAATCTAGTTACTCATTACACACTATGAATATTGCAGTAATTTAAAATTATTGAAATTCGAAAATATAAATTTTTCGCAATGAAAATAGAAGTGACGTTTTTTTCCTTTCGGACTCAACAGAGCTGCCAGGTAAATTTAATAAAATGAATCTACACACGCAGAGAAATCGAGTGCGCTCAAAATAATAAAACTGTTAGTAGATTTTTAAATTTGATTTATGATGATTTCAAGCTAGAATATGAATCGTTTTGAACAAATCTCTTTCTTCCACATCAACAATGTTCTCTATTAGTTTTAAATCAAAATGTTGGTCTATACGAACGAAATAAATATTTGTTCCGGCTCATTTTATTGTTGAAATACACTAACTATTTATTACATGTCAACCAAAATTTGGCTTGGTGATATCGGCTATGTCTATGTTGATTCAATCTTGCTATACCTTTATAACCAGTACAAAAAATGATTCCAATATATTGTTTTGTGTAATGATAGAACCAAAGACATCATATTAACAAGATATTTAGCACTCAAATTTCCCTAACAAATCATTGGCAACATACTCTTTTGCGAGCATGACGCCCTCAGGCGAGTCCGCATCGAATCTCGTACATAGAAGTAGGGGACAGAAATGTCAAATTCGTTCGCGTCAAAATAGCAGCACTGCGTGCTCATACAATTCGCGACCTAGAAGCGGCAGTGCTGCTATTTATGAAAGTTTAATCTGTGTGAAGTGAATGTAAACAAAGCAGGGTACCACAAGACCTCTCATTTGCATCAAGGTTTGTGAAAATCGGTTCAGCCATCTCCGAGAAAAGTTAGTGCAAATAAACGTTACATACACACATACGCACATACACACACACACACACACACACACACAGACATTGCTCAGCTCGTTGAACTGAGTCGAATGGTATATGACACTCGGACCTCCGGGCTCAGTTCAAAAGTCGGTTTTCACAGTGATTGCATAACCTTTCTATATGAGAAAGGCAAAAAGAAGGTTTAATGTGAAGTTTAGAGACAAAACCGATACTTTTTGCTGAGTACAGGTATTATTTGCACTTCAGGGTATTTTAAAGACTGGGAGCTAGATGAAGGAAGGGTACCAACGAATGGGGAGGGGGGTGTTGGTAAGAAGGTGCAAATGATAAATTGTTTATATGATCGAACATAACTCCGAAACAACTTAATAGATTACCACCTAACTTGGCACAAGTAATTCTTGCTGTTCATTGGTTGCTGTAAGGGATATTTTAAGGAGGAAGGTGGGTGTAGTAAGTGTTCAATAACAGAAGAAATTTGAGGCAATATGTTTCGAATTTTGCGAAACCTACATTTTTCAACAAGCACAGATATTTAATACGACTAAGAGATGATCGTAAAGTTATTTACACGCGTGAAACGATAGCAAATGTATAGTAAAGAAGCTCGATATAATTCCATAACAACTCACTAAATTAACACCAAACTTGGCACAGGTACTATTCGCAATTCAGAGGTTGTCATAAGGGTATTTTTTATTTTTCTTGGTGAGCTTAGTTATTCATTGCAGAGGTGAACAGAAGGGTAGAGCTTGTAGCAAGTGTCTTGAAAAAGGGGTGTTGATTGTAAAATGTATTTTATTTGTCGACAAACGAGGGGAGCCGGAAAATTTAGACTAGAACGGGGTCTTGAAAATCAATTTTCATCTTCCATTTTTTGAAAGATGAGCTAGAATTTCAATGGGTAGGACTATTTGTTGAATTTTTTGCGGTCTTGCCTTCACAAAACATTTCCGAACAATACCGGGTAATTCAGCTAGTTGACTAAACATTAAATTTTTAGAATGATCTGACCCATGCATGGAACACGCTGAACAACAAATGGAATGATAATTGAGATTGAGATTTTTATAGAATCAAAATTTCTAAGCAAAATTGCAGGATTTTGTAGCATTTACATAAACTAACAGACATGACAGTATGAGTAAATTCTTATAAAAATAATTTTTCGTGATACACTAGTTCCACCTATATTGTACTGCGCGAACTATTTACTATCTGTACACCCCTTGTGTTATGTAAAAGTTTTTTTTACTAGTTGGTTTCCCCTCGTTTGTCAACACCGATCAGCTGCTTGTAGGGATGCCTGATTTCATCAAAATATTTGAAAATGAATCGTCATAATAAATTATTGAATTACGTTGATAATATATTTAACTTTTTCGCGATGTTGGAAGGTAACCATTTATTTGACTCAACGTTGTTCATCTAGACTATTTTTTATTGTGTTGGTAGTTTTCACCCGAAACCCCGGCAGACCAGAAGCAAAATAAAATATCGTAACAAAACGGGTTCGATTTTGTATTGCGTTGGAAGATGAGAAGTAGGCACAATTATGTATATAGTTTTGACAATATGTATTAAATCTGTATCCTGCATGAAATTCGCATGGACGTATACAAATCAATACATTACAGGTAATTCTGTATGAATGGCAACTCTGTTGGTAAATGAAAAAAATAAACCCAGTCTAGATGACTGACAGGATGTTTTTGATAGGGTAACGTGGCGCCATCATGACACATGTGAGTACTGTCCCAAATAAAGGAATATTCGAAATAACCGTTAAAATGATTGAAGAATCTAATTTGAGTGTCCTGTCTGTTAGTCTGTGGCATTTATTCGTAGGAAAGAGAAACTCGATTTGTTTACTTTTGTATGATTCAACCTTTGAAAAACATCTGAAATATGATAATCTTTATAACTAGTTACATTCTTCGAAGCGTATATGATTTCAGTGCCATTCTGAAATCTGGCATCACTGTACGAATGCGATGTATAAACAAACGCGATGGTGATTTTAATAATACGGGATTTTTGAGTTTGTTTCATTCTCTAGTCTTTATAGTGTTAATTTCGTAGAATGGCGCAGCTTAAACACGACTCTCTTATCGTTCTACGACGTCCAAAGGTGTGTCGAGTTTGTCGTGCCCCAGACAATGATGATCTAATTTCTGTACAGTTGATACAAGAAAACGTCTCCATATCAAGGATGATTGAGGATTTGTCAGGAATACAGGTATAAGTTTGCATCTCGCAATGAAATCTTCATAAACAATCAAGTTTCAGGTGGTAGCGGACAAGAATTTGCCACAAAATGTTTGTCTGGCGTGTTTGGATCGAGTGCGAAACGCGTATCAGCTGCGGTTGCAATGTATTCATTCAGACCAACGGTTGCGAGATGAGTTCTACGGCAGTGTTGTCGACGCCAAGGAAGATTCAGAAGGCACGGTAAAGTTGGAAATCGAAGCTTTGGACCTAGGATTACTGGAATATGAAGAGATTGATGAACAAGACTTCACACAAGCACAACACATTGAACTGTTGGAAAAAAGAGATTTGCTGCAATATTTGAACGAGTCAAATTGCCAATCTCATGAAGAACGAAATGTTTCTGACGAAGAATTAATTGCTATATTAGCCCCAGAAGAGAGCGAATACGAAAAACGACCTAGTTATATGTATTTGAAACATTATGATGAAACAGAATATGAAGTCGTGCAGCAGAATGAATACTATGAATGTATTAAATTTATCGTTTTTCAATGTTGCGGCTGCCCAGAACGGTTTCCAGGAAATAGTGATCTGCTGGCGCATGGTCAATTGGTTCATAGGAGGAAACAAAACATCACAACTGATGAGTTTTATGGCTGCCCCATATGTTTCCGCCAGTTCACCAAACAGAATGATTTGTTATCACATAGGCGTCAGAACGACGGTGATCGCTACCATTGCCAAGAGTGTGACCTACTGCTAGATAGTCAAAAGCGCATGATTGATCATTTGGAGCATAATCATTCGATACCTCTTAGCACCAAGGAGTCCTACATTGAAAATAGTGATCAGGAGGAAGAATTTGTTCCTCTTTTGACCTTGGCTTCGTTTGACAATAGACAATATAAATTGATACCAACAGATCAGGGCTATGATCTAGTGGAATTTACTTGGTTCCTCTGCTGTGGATGTAAAAAACTGTACGAAACAAAGCAAGAACTCGAAAAGCATTCGAAAGACACCCATGCTGCTGAGCGAAATGAACTGGACGAAGACTTTCCGTTCGAGTGTTGTTTTTGCTATCAGCGTTTTAGCGAAAAGGCCACCTTAGAGTGTCATCAGGATATTGCCAATCAACGAAGAATAGCATGTCGGATGTGTAAGGCATTGTTCGAGGATAAGAGCACGCATCGAAAACATTTGATCGATTACCACGGATTGACAGTTCCGGTCAGACGAAACGACAGCGAAGCTGTGCCAGAAGAACTGGAAATGGAATGTGAAGGTAATGTAATGATGGATATTAAAAAGGAAATGGAATTAAAAGTTCTCGAAAGCTTAAGTGAAGAAGAAAGTATGCAGGAAGTGGAGTTTATTGAAGATTTCTCCGAAAGCGATGATATGGATTCGGAAGAGGATTATTTAGAAGTCTCCAGCAGCGTCCAATTGAAAGCTAGGAATGTCAATAAATATTTACCAACCAGGCAACGGAAGGAGATGGGTCTGGTGCCAGGGAACGCACTTCGTGTTATCGAAGAACTAGATGGATATAACATTGTTGAGATATTGAAACAACGTTGCTGCCGATGCTTAGAGTTTTTCGATTCACTAGATGAGCTGAATGAGCACACCAAAGAGCATATGGTACAGTCGATAGCAGAAAACCAAGCTTCCGCTAAACCAATCAAATACCAGTGTGAGTTCTGCTTAAAATCATTCGATATCGCTATGGTATACGTGTTACACAAGAGGATCCGAGAACAAAAGCAATTTTATCAATGCCGATTGTGTGAGTTTGTACTCGATTCCGAATCGCGACTGAAAAATCACATGATGCACAACGAGAAACATGCAAAATTTTTCAACTTAACTCGGGAAGACGTCAGTGACCGATACACTTCCGTACAGTTACCTGGTGCCCGTTGTTGTGGGTGCGGTCAATACTTCGATAATGAATCGGCACTAGCGGAGCATTCCCGAACGGTCCACCCAAGGGATCGTAAAAAAGTTAACCAAAAACGAACACATGCCTGTGCGGTGTGTGACAAACGTTGCAACAATCAGGCCGCAGTTGATGCTCATCAGAAAAAGAATGGCAGTACGGTTCAGTACTACTGCAAATTGTGTGACTTCGAAACGCCCAGTAAAGCGAGAATGTTGAAACATTTGTACAGTTCGATTCACAACCAAGCAATGCCATCGATTGAGGTGAAAAATGTAGAGGTTGGCGTCCGCAAGGCAGGGACGCTTCGTTACTGTTGCTTCGACGGTTGCCACATTCCTTTTCACGATTTTAACAAGTTGCAGGAACACGTCAATTCAGTACATCAAACTGAGAAAGAAGCAAACGTTGCCACAATCGACATCCATCATAACAGCAAATCGCAGTGCGACTGTTGTTTCCGAATATTTCAAAGTGTAACATTGCTGAGACAACATCAGTTATTCACTCAGCGCAAGTCGAAAAGCTACGTGTGTTCAATATGTGGAGTAGCTAAAAAAAACAAAACAGCGCTCACTGTTCACGAGATGATGCACACCGGCGAAAAGCCTTATGCCTGTACAGTATGTGACAAGGTATGATCATTTTTTTTTCTTTGTTGGAATCTTCGATAACCAATTTATTTGCAGAGATTCAGTTCGCCCACAATTCTGACCTCTCACATGAAATGTCATGTCCCGAAACAGTACCAATGTCCCGAGTGCGGTGACAAATTCGCCCGTGGGGAGAATCTCAAGCGCCACATTCGCTATCGACATTCGGAGGCCACGTACTGCTGTACATACTGTCCCCGTAAACTGAAAACGCATGAGGCGAAAGCGCTTCACGAAAGGTCTCACACGGGCGAGAAACCATTTACGTGCCGTACGGAGGGTTGCGATAAACGGTACGCCAGTATCACCGACCGTAGGCGTCATGAAATGGCCAGCCACACCGGCGAGCGACCTCATAAGTGTTCCTACTGTTTGGCGTCGTTCGTACGGAAGCGCCAGCTGACCCTTCACGAACGGAAGCACACCGGGGAACGACCTTTTGTTTGTAACAGCTGCGGAAAAGCGTTCATAGATGCGCCACTTTTGAAAAAGCATACCTGCTAAGTGAATCTGTTGATGTTATCAGGCATAGCAACAATTCTTGTCCATATATTAAATGTATATACGTCAAGGATTTTATTACGCTTCACAGTCATTTACGTCTGTGGTTTTCTCATAGATAATAAAGTAACCTTTAATTTTTTGAAACAAATTAATATTACTGTTTGTCGCCATTGATCGAGTCGCCTTTTTCGTTGTGGTCCTCTTCTTATGCCCACCGAATCAGACTCAGGGGAACTTCCCACAAGTGAGGCTATCCTTGTGGCTAGGCTTGAGGTCCAGGAACCAAGTATATATAAGATGGAACCAAGTATATATAAGATGGAACCAAGTGTGAAAAGTTTGTTTCAATAATAAATTGCAAAAAGGCAGGTGGGTAATGTCACAGACATAACCGGATTTTCTGTTTCAGAGAAATATTGCAACGTATTGAATAGATTACATCAGCTTGACTGATTTTTATGTACGATTCTGATATAAAATTATGCATATTTTCATGTAATTATGGTGATGTGAGACATTTAATAATTTGTTTCGATGTAGTGCTTTTAGTTAGAAATGGATGTATTTTCTTCCATTAGCTATTGTGGTTGTGTTGAATGCGCAGACAACATGCATTTTAGGAGCATTCACGCACCCATTTTACACCAGACGGCGCTTTTGGTGTCACGGGCTGCTGAATTACGTTACTATTAAAGTGGTGAATCTAGATGTATTTTATTTATGCATAAACTGAAGTCTCCAAAACGTATTCAAACCAATGCACTCAATGCATTTTTCTTATTATTTTTTTATTCTTTTTATTTAAAAAATTTTGCTATGGATCTGTTATTTATTTATATTATTATTTGTTATTAAAAAAGATTTGTTATAGATCTCGTTGTCACCCCGTTGTCTAGGAGGAGAGGAGCTTCCATTCTCCTCCTGCGAGTATTGAGGGGCATTTTGTTCGTGGTTCGTCTCGACATCCATTGCCGCATCGGTGATATTATTGTTAATTTCCGTCTTCTTTCAGTTTTCTCTATTGTTCTTAGTCTTGAGTTCGTTGCTATGGGATGGTGGGGCAAGACTGCCAGAGGGGCAAGTGTGCCACCACTACCATTTTCACATAGAATGAGCATTTATCATAAATATACACATTTGGGTTTGTTCATTGAATGTCCACGATATAATTTCATATTGATTCTATTTTTCTCATTTATTCATTTGATCTCGTGAAATCCAAACAAACCAGATCTTGCAATTAGCACACAGAAAATACAAGAACGAGATCTTACAAAATAAGAGTTTTGCAATTATTCTCCATTTGCTAGGGTTTCATTTCAATGTCAGATCATTGGTATACCTTTTAGTTGAATATTTGTTAAAAATTGAATATCGATAATTGGTTTATTAGTAACATAGTACAATGATTTTGCAATCGGTTCATAACGGGCACGTTTGCTATATTGCTATGGGGCAGGTGTGCCATAACAGATGATGAACAAACCTAACCTCAAAGTCGATCAGTGTTGAAACGAGGGCACTCATGAAAGTACTTCATAGGCGTATCAATTATCAAAATCAAGTGTTACTTTATTGTAGAAACACGAAAATTCTTAGCATGGTACACTTGCCCCACCATCCCTTAGTTGCACCTTGTTGTACACAGGTAATGAAAAGTTCTATTCATTAAATCAATTTGTATAACTCTCTTTCTTTCCTGTTCACTTTAGGATATTTATCATTTTGTGTGTAAATAATTAGTCCATCGAAGTGGAATAAACAAACCAAAAAAGCTGTAATTTTTTGTTTTGAAAAAACTGTTCCAGATTCAACAAGAACATATGAAACGTTAAAGAACTATTGAATTAGTTTGTCATTTACGAAATCGATTCAGTTGTTTTCATAGATAATGATCAACACCATGCTTTTATTTTGTGATCCTAAAAGAAATATGAGCTCATTGAATTTATGCGGATGCTTCTTTTACGCCTTATAACCGCTATCAGCAGAGATTGATTGGAAAGATTGCAATACTAGATCCGATTACTTTTAGCTTTGTTTTTATTTTGTGGTTCTGAAGCAGCAGCAGTTCAAAAAAAACTATTTCCTTCACTAATGTATCTTTTTCACAGTTACGATTAACTCTCACTCAGGACCGAGATCGCCAAAATTTCTCCCCAAAGTGGTTGTTCTCAGATGGTTTATGGGCCTCTATCAAAAAATGAATGCATGAAATTTTGATCATTCGAACTAAGGCTGTGAACCATTTCGCGGTTAATTTTAACTTTTGGGTCAAATCTGACACTTGAGTGGTTATTTTGTGTCGAGTAGTTAGATTTACCTAAAACTGCGGCCCATTTCAAAATTTGACGGACGGGTTTTGGGTTTATTTTCCATTGGAATTAATTTCAACTAAAGAACTAATATTAGAATTTTAATTGCAAGATTTTTTTCAGTGTCGGAAAATAACCATCGATCTGTCAAGAATAACCATGCTCTCGAGCAGGGTTATTTTTGACAACATCAAATTAACCGCTCGAGTGTCAGATTTTAACCAAAAGTTAAAATGAACCGCGAAAAGGTTCGCAGCCTAAGTATTCTCAAATATATGTATTTCTTCCTTACCGTGTATGTGACAATATCGCAGTTTCGCTCCCTCCTGTTTAAATAAATGAATTAATATTTAGCTGTCATAAAGTCTGTCAAAATAAATAATCCGAAGGACCGTCATTATTCGCAAATCATCTATCCACTTTGTTTCGTGTGCTGTTACTGTTTTTAGTGAAATCTAGGATAAATTTTAATACTCAGCATTTAAATTAACTTATTCTTCTGGGTAACAATGCCTTGCTACACAGGTATGTATATTGTCTTTCTAAAATATTGCGATTCATTGAACAATTCTATAAAATTTTGAATGAGGTTAGAATAAATCCTTTTTTGTATATTCAAGCGAAACTGTAACACTTGTTTATTTTTTCAGTAAAAGTTAAATGGGGAAAAGAAAGCTTTCCAAATGTTGAGGTTAACACTGACGAAGAACCTATGCTTTTCAAAGCCCAACTCTACGCGTTAACGGGAGTACAGCCCGAGAGACAAAAGATTCTCTGCAAAGGAATCAGTCTGAAGGATGATGAGTGGAATATGTCAATCAAAAATGTACAAACTTTTGTCGATGTCTTCGAGTAAATATTCATTTTAAACTTAATTCTAGGGCGCCACACTCTTGCTGTTAGGAACAAGAGAGGAGGTTCCCCAAGAACCAGTTGAGAAACCTAAATTCATTGAAGACATGAACGAAAGTGAACTAGCCTCGGCTGTAAGTCTGGCCTTCGCTATTTGTTCTACTAGTTGCAATATTTTTCCTTAATTATAGTTGGAGCTACCTGCGGGGTTGACGAATCTTGGAAACACATGCTACATGAATGCTACGCTGCAATGTCTTAAGTCTGTCCGTGAATTGCGAAACGCTTTGAAAGATTTCAAGGAAACGTCGGGTGGTTCATCAGGACTGGCCGATCTCGCTTCACCTGGTGCCATTACACTATCTATGCGAAATCTTTTCGATGATATGGAACGAAGCGATACCGTTACACCGGTGCTTTTCCTACAGCGAATGCACATCGCATTCCCAAACTTTGCTCAAACGGGCGAGAATGGAACCTATCGTCAACAGGACGCCAACGAATGTTGGTCTGAGTTGTTGAAAATGCTTCAGCAAAAGTTGCCACCGTCGAAAGGTGACTGTGATCAAGTTGTCAAGCATAAGTACGATAATGGAGATTCGATCAGCTTTTGTTCGGTAAAATACCTACTAACGCGTATTTTTTTTTAGTTCATTCATCGATCAATGGTTCGGTGGTACTTTTGATGTTGAAATGAAATGCACCGAAGCGGATGATGAACCTGCTAGTAAATCGAAAGAAAACTTTCTCCAGTTAAGTTGTTTCATTTCCACCGAGGTTAAGTATATGCATTCAGGAATAAGATTGGTAAGTTTAATTTGTTTGCGAGTAATCCACAAAGAATTACAAAAGATTTCACTTTGCAGAGATTGAAGGAACAACTTACAAAAAGATCCCCAACGCTGGAACGTGATGCCGTGTATACTAAAACGGTAAGCATAGCTATATTGTGAAAATTTACAATTTTATTACCCGTTCGTAATTAGCGCTAAGTACTAAGTTTTCATGAGAAAACTTGTAGACCTTCGAACACAGGATAGGCATAATCTGTTCTTTTTGATTTGTATTTTTTTGTATCCGACGATTCATAACGCTTGTGTTTGGGTTCAGAATTGAAACACTCAACGCCAATTTTGTGTTCAAGTATTGCTTGCATGCAATTACAGTGTTGTGTACGGGACCGATCCGATCACGATGACATTAAAAATGCAATTTTCAAACTTACCCATTGAAAGATTTAAATTTGAAAACTATAATAACTTGTAAGACACTATCTGGGTAGTCTAGAGCTAAAGTATGACATTAGTTTTTAATCCTGTTTGTTAAACCCGAAAATATTCGAAATAATACACCCAAACCTCCATTTACGTACTTTATATATGTATATTTGTATACTTATAAGTACGCATGTGAGCAAGTATACGTATTTCTTAATACATATAAATATTGGTGAAGTAAAAGAGATCATTTATATGTATAAATATATATACATATATGCAGACGGGTGAATGTTTAAGCATACATACATACATATATAAGGTTCGTAAATGGAGGTTTAGGTGTATGATTTGGAAAAAAAAATCAACATACCGGGAATAACCATTTTTGGTTTTAGAACCTGCAATTACTACTTTTATCGCCAAGTGCTTTCAAGAAGTGTTTATAATAATATATTGAAAACCTTTTGGCGAACTTCCACTTTCGTTCATGAATGGAGATTTCATGTGAATATTTAAAACACTGGCTCATATTAACGGATTTCTACTTTTTCTTATAACTTCATTTCTTTAGAAAACTACGGAAAATTGAAATTGAAAATTATTCAGGTGTAATCATATATCATATGTGCTGTATTTTCCGTTTATACACTGATAAAAATCGACACGTTGGTTCGCAGTGTTTAACACTTCATTTCGCCGCATTATCCGGCAGCCATATTCCTATTGAATGCATGATAATTTGTTATTGAAATGCCATCAATTAGAAATTTGGTTTCTAATAACATGCTAAATATGATTTATTCCACGTAAATATTTTATACAGATTAGTTTTGTTTTCTCGACGACTGACAAAAAAAAATTTTTGTGTATGAACAATACGATGGTATTTGACGATCCACAATTTCATTGTCTGAAAACACATCCTATGAGTCATTTAGATTTTTAAGTGCGACTAGAAACATAAAATTCATGTAGAGAAACACTTTTGAAAGTGTTGATTTTCAGCAGTGCAAGTCCATTCAACGTAACATGATCGCAAATGAGCTCAGAAATAACTGATCCTGTGCGAAATTTGAAGTACAATTTATGCTAAACCAACTCTGATCGACTTGCATGAACGATACAAAAACGAGTCGTTCCATTCTGAATTTATAAAAATAAAGAGGTGGAACTACATTTAATTAGTGGATCAAATCTAGTGCAAGAGCCAGAAACCGCTCTCTTGAATTTTAAAATGACTAGAAACGTCACTTTTCAAATCCTTCTTGATAATCGACAAAATCGTCATCTTGGATTTGAAAACAACTAGGCGATCGACCACAATTAGGTTAAAGCCGATGCAGTGGAAGTCGTTATCTTTTGAAGTTTATTAGTCAAACACCAAATATAGCATCATCTTTGGTTTAGAAATACCGTGAATGATTAATTTCCAATGTTTATGGTACTGTTCAGTTACCATATGATAAATTTTCTAATGAATTTCGACAAACCGAAGTCGATTGGATTTTAATAAGACTAAGAATAACTGTTGACATTCATTCATCAAACCGTACTCTGATTGACGCGTTCAAACATTAGTCAGTTCAATGCAATTCACTAAAAAGTACTTATAAATAACAACTAGTTTTGCTATGTTCGTTTGATTGTAATGCTTTCGAACCTATTGATTGTTAAATAATATAAACCCATCTACAAATCACCTAGTTCCCTCCCATTGGCTTGACGGTATTGCAAACATCATCACATACAATCAATTAGACAATTTGATAAATATACGCGTTACAGCTTTTAGTTCCATAATTGAATTAAATGAATAAGATATGGAACGAATTAAATGAATGTTGATTGCATTACGCTCCAACATCCGGGGTTGGAGAGGCCGGTAGGGCTTAACTTAGCTCTTTTTATGTTTTATTTTCATACTACCGGCCCTTATTACCAGTGTGAAGTGGAAATTAAATGGAGTGAACGTATCCCAATTGGGTTTCACACGATGACAACAAATGAACGGTGAATCGAGTCCATAGTTGATGTCTATTGGTGGTTTGTGTACAATGGATTACTGTGGAATGAGATAGAATATTGTAGAATAGAACAAAATAATAATGACTTAACCAAGGGGCAAACCACTGATAGCTGTCAAACGATGTTCATCCAGTTTGTATTGTGAGGATGTATCGTTTGGGACCTGATGGGTGAGAAGATGTGTGAGTGAAATGTAAGAGTAAGTGCATGGAAGAATGGTAAAAAAGGCCACTAACGATCGACCATTAGAAGTAGAGATGGGCAATCCGTTCGCGAAAGGTTGAAATTATTGATCAATAGTTCTTTGTTTAAGAACGGTATTTCTATAATAAAGGTGCGACATTACGAAACCTGCTTCGAGTGACCTTTTTCTTTGTATTTTGCTCGCTAGACCTAAGCTCTCGTGTAGTCTTTGCAGAAACATACAAAGAACGAGCGAAATAACGAAAGAACTAGTTCTTTTGATTTAACTTTTTAGTTCTGAACGGTTCTTTCAAAATGAACGGTTTTGCCCATTACTACATTAATCCTTACAATGGTCCTGTCAAGTTGTGACCTGTTTGGCATTCAGTCACTACATAGGAGAAGTGCTACAGTGGCTGAACTTTTTTTTTAAATGAACGGTTCTGCCCATCACTAATTAGAAGAGATAGAAATTAGGTAACGGTACCCCCATTCATCTCAAATCCATTAGTCATTTCATATACGAGAACCATTAGTTTTAGTGAGATCTGTTATCTCTGTTTGATAGATTAATTTCAGAAGTAACATGAAATTTGGAGCATTTTGTTTTCTGATTTTCTTTATGCTTGGCATCATTGCTCGCGTACCTTGCCAAAGTTTTTTCTTTTCACGATGTGCGGGTAGCAACAGCAAAATGAGCCAATCAGAAACTGGTCCATTTTGGAACAGAAGCAGCCCCCCAGTTGTCAGGTCTTGTCCTAGGTTAGTTTGGCTACACTCTGGAAAAATGAGTAGTAAAATCATAAAGCAAATCTTATGTTTCATCAAAAATCACAATTTCAAAAAATTAATATAAAAAATAAACCTCTATTATAATGTTTATAATTCTGCAATATACATCTCATCTGTTATAGTTTTCATACGAACAACAATTCCACAGTATATGAGAGAAGTTATGTTTGTCATAGAAATTTCGCACGAGTCCCTAAAAATTGTGTATGAATTTCATAATTCCAATTTTTGTGCCTTCATAGAGCGGTATTATGATTTGCATACGATATCCTTGTGACTAAAAACCATACGATATCATTATGAAATACCAAATATTTTTTGCCTGAGTGTATGCCTATTTCAGATCGAATCAAAATCATAATTCTCGATTGATTTTTCAATAGGGCGTATAAGCAAGTGACAGTTTCTCTTTGTATACTTTCTCTTCTACAGGGTGATTTTTTAAGAGCTTGAGAACTTTTTTAAACAATAAAACGCATAAAATTTGCAAAAATCTCATCGGTTCTTTATTTTAAACGTTAGATTGGTACATGACATTTACTTTTTGAAGATAATTTCATTTAAATGTTGACCGCGGCTGCGTCTTAGGTGGTCCATTCGGAAAATCCGCTTTTTTATCGACAAATTTTGTTCAGCGATGAGGCTCATTTCTGGTTGAATGGCTACGTAAATAAGCAAAATTGCCGCATTTGGAGTGAAGAGCAACCAGAAGCCGTTCAAGAACTGCCCATGCATCCCGAAAAATGCACTGTTTGGTGTGGTTTGTACGCTGGTGGAATCATTGGACCGTATTTTTTCAAAGATGCTGTTGGACGCAACGTTACAGTGAATGGCGATCGCTATCGTTCGATGCTAACAAACTTTTTGTTGCCAAAAATGGAAGAACTGAACTTGGTTGACATGTGGTTTCAACAAGATGGCGCTACATGCCACACAGCTCGCGATTCTATGGCCATTTTGAGGGAAAACTTCGGAGAACAATTCATCTCAAGAAATGGACCGGTAAGTTGGCCACCAAGATCATGCGATTTGACGCCTTTAGACTATTTTTTGTGGGGCTACGTCAAGTCTAGAGTCTACAGAAATAAGCCAGTAACTATTCCAGCTTTGGAAGACAACATTTCCGAAGAAATTCGGGCTATTCCGGCCGAAATGCTCGAAAAAGTTGCCCAAAATTGGACTTTCCGAATGGACCACCTAAGACGCAGCCGCGGTCAACATTTAAATGAAATTATCTTCAAAAAGTAAATGTCATGTACCAATCTAACGTTTAAAATAAAGAACCGATGAGATTTTGCAAATTTTATGCGTTTTATTGTTTAAAAAAGTTCTCAAGCTCTTAAAAAATCACCCTATATTAATTACCAAGCGGTTCCCACGTTTATCACTCAACTCTTTGCATGAAATGATACCCGAAACTTTCGACTTTTAAACACAATCGTGATATCAAAGAAAATCTTTTTAATCACATCACAAAAATCGAAAGAGAGAGTGATGAAAGAGAAACTGTCACTTGCTTATACGCCCTATTGAAAAATCAACCGAGAATTCTATTGACTGTGTACAGGGAACCTTTTCAATTTTCACATAGCTTGATAGTATAATCTGGCAGCACTGCACATGACTAGCTTGTTTTGTTTCATAGGGGTGGGTGGAGGGGCACGGTTTATTTGCTTGTGAACTTTCGTAGTTATCCGGCAAACATAAAATATACAGGAACTTGATAAAAAAATAATCAATACTTTGCGTTGAATGGTTGAGATTTTTTTCGCCCTTTTCATGATACCTCAATATTATACTTCAATCGAAAACTACCTCAAAGGTACTGCTTTTCCTTTAGATGCTCATTTGTACAGAATCAAAACATGTGGCCATGTTGGATTAATTGTCACCAACGGACGCCATGTTCCTTTCGAACAAGAATATTTACTGAGCGAACTTTGTCTCAAAAAGAGAAGAACGCTACGAAGCTTTGTCTCTTTCGAATTTACAAGATTGTGCAATACAGAAGGTAACCCATTTTATGAGCATGAAATATTTCAGTATGCAGCGAATATTGATGAACATGACCAATTCAGAATAGACCGTTTTTTACTCAACGCAATTGTTGATCAAGGTTAGATTGCAAAACGATTGTATCTTTGATTATGAATAAAATACAAGAATTATTCATTGAGCATTAGCGACTTTCATTAGAAAACTGGCAAGTAACATCAAGAAAAATGTCTGTATCTCGTTCAATGAATCAGCATTTACAGACAAATTGCGTATGCGTTGAAAACATCTTTTTTTCACAATCGCCTACAAAGAATATACGAATTATCTAATATTTGACTCTTTTCTACAATTTGCTCTTGCCTTTGTTATAGAAAAAAACAAGCATACCAACCAACAGCGAGAGTTTTGCTTGATAATCTGTTGACAAGATACTTTTTTTCTATATTTACTACTATATACTATTCGATTATAGAGATTTTTCCCAGAACTTATCCATCATGCTATACTCCTCCTTTTTGTGTTGTCCTGGAGACGGCTAAGACCAATATCGGTTCATCTTGCCTCCTATCCCTCTTTTGTTGAGATTAAAACTCACTTTTCAGTATATTTTTGCGTGCGCCTTATGAAAACTGGAGTGTCTGTATGTAGAGGGACTAACACACTGATAGTTTGGAACAAATAGTTTCGGTTCCAACAATCAACCTGTCGACCTGTCAAGAACAATGTAAAGCTTTCGAGACATTTCGCATAACGTACCATTATTACGGATGAAAAGTCGTCACTCTACTTACAGACATTCTAAACTACTTTACCTAAATATTGTTATTGAACGAAACCTTGAGTGGAAAATACTCATAATCGCGGGAAGTGCTTGCAGCAAATTTTGATATTATATAACAAGGTAAAAATTTTTTGTCGGGAAATTGAAATTCAACTAAAAACATCAAGTACTTCATACGAAATCATGAAACTTTGTCTTTGTTCTAATGTATCGGCGTAAACATTTTAAAAGCGTCTAAAAGCAATTGACAGATTCTCTTTGTTTACTCTTTCTTTCGACTCTATCTTCGTTGTCATACAAATGTGCGTTGAATATCTGGTAATTTGAAAAATAAAAATAAAAATTAACGAATTATAAACAGAAGAGAAAGTACACAAAAAGAAACTCATTGGTTTATGTGATCCTATATGAATCACGTCGATAAATGTATGTTCGTAAATGTAAATGTATAAATGTATAATTTTCTGTTTCAATTTGATTTAAAACAAAAATGGCATTTTATTAACTTTAATATTATATTGCTTCGAAGCGATCGGTTTTTGAGTATGATGACTTATCACGCATTTGTTGTGATAACGGCAAGTCACCCTATCAATATATACTTTGAAAAACAATTGATCGTTTACTGTAATTTCATTTTAGCGAACACCGATTCCTTGGAAATATACACTTTAAAAAAAAATTGCTCGTTTACTGTAATTTCATAGTAATTTTAGCGAACACCAATTCCTTGGAATTTCCTATTCAAAGTTGATGTTTACAAATAATTCATCTGCCGTTTTCATGTGTAGGTGGTTTTTGATCCCACGTATGATGTATTTTTCGTTGGGCGTGCACTAAATGATTGAAATATTTCAACAACTTTAGAAACATTTCCATTATTTGACCGGTACTGAGTAAAAGAGAGCCAAACAGAGTAAAGGCCGAGTTAGGGAGCTTTTTCGAATATTTCCAAGCAGCTTCATGGGCAAGGCCTGTAAGACCGAGCTCGTTCGCAAAAGAGAAGAGACAACGACGACGACGGCAGACATCTTTGTTTCTTGCGGACGAGTTTAGTTTCAAATTTTTGCATTTTTGCACCTTCCTGAAAGTGTTTTGCAGTGCTAAAGTGCGCTCAGTGGGTGATTTTGATTGGGGAAAGTCAATAGCGTTGGTTATTGGAAGTGCAAAGACGCGTAAAAAGTGAAAATAAGTAGGGTAGAAAAGTGTAAATTTCTTTCAAGTGTATTGAAGCAGAAAGTGGACTAAGGTAGTTGCCTTTACACGAAGGGGTGAAACGGGAGCGTGCGGCGGAAATTTTTCGCAGGTTTCTGGCTAAAAGAGAATTTGTACGTATGCGTCTTGATATATATGAGTTGATAGAAGAGAGGCAGCAGCAAACATCAACAAAAGCAGACTAGGTGTTCAGAGCGAATCAACAAAGGGAAGCGCAGGGAGCGCAGCAGCTGCCGCTTCTATTTCGGGTGAGGAACCTTACAAAAAGCTGGAGTTCACGCATATATAGACATATTTTATGAAGCTGTTCTTTTTCTACGCAGACGGAGCTGGAAGCAAACTGGGTTGAAAACGAGAAATGTCCTCCCATCAGGATATAATGTGTGAGGTGGAAATATCAGATTCCAACATAGTGGAGGTAGTGGACGATGGTCACTTTGGATCGGCAATCGGATATGAGCAGTACGAGGTAGGAGTTGGAGATGACCAATACGAAGAGGTGACTTGTGAAACAGAAGATTCTCAGGGATTGATGATGCATCACATAGAGGATGACGAGGAGATCCTTCACCAAGAGGCCGATATACAAGCTCACGAGGAAGTGCTGGACTCGTCCGGTGATCCAATGTGCGTATACGGAGACATCAATTTGGAAAACGAAATCTATATAGAATCAACACCTGGCCCAAGTTCAAGAAAACGAAAATCAGGAATGAAACAGCCACGTATAGTCAACCGGATCAGAACTAACGATATTCACAATTTGACTGCTGTTGAAACATTGGATGTCAATCAAAAGCCTCGACGCTGGGAACAGAAACAAGTACAAATCAAAACGATGGAGGGTGAGTTCAGCGTTACAATGTGGGCGTCTGGAACCGATGACGACGATGGTTCCAATCCGGAACCTGACCCGGATTACACAGAGTATATGACTGGCAAAAAGATAACTCAGGATTGCGTCCCAGGTATTGATCTGTCCGATCCTAAGCAACTGGCAGAATTCGCAAGACCCTTTCATAAAACTAAACTTAACAAATTGTTTAATGCTTCAACGTCGACAGGAATGTCTTCAAAAGCAGGTGCCACCGGAGGAGAGTCATCCGATCGAAATATTGCATGTCCCCACAAAGGATGCAACAAAATGTTTCGGGATAACTCAGCTATGCGAAAACATCTTCACACGCACGGTCCGCGGGTGCACGTTTGTGCCGAATGTGGAAAATCGTTTGTCGAAAGCTCGAAATTAAAACGTCACCAGCTGGTCCACACTGGCGAAAAACCATTCCAGTGTACCTTCGAGGGCTGTGGAAAACGTTTTTCGTTGGATTTCAATCTCCGAACTCACGTAAGGATACATACCGGTGATCGGCCATACGTTTGTCCTTTCGACGGTTGCAACAAGAAGTTCGCTCAATCCACCAATCTCAAGTCCCACATCTTGACACACGCCAAGGCAAAACGGAACAACAGCGGTAGTGGTGGCGGAGGTAGTCGGAACAATAATGTGATGACCATTCTCCCGCCGCAGTCGTTTGTGAAGATGGAAACGGTTGAAATCGATAACGATTCGCAGTACATAGTTTACACCGATTAGGACGTCGGTACAGAATTTACAGAACACATCTCAGGAGGAGACCGATAATGAATAGACCGAGCCAGTGTGCGAATTAGTAAGCGCAATGGTCTATTTGTACATTAAAAATATTTATCCCCCCTGCAGGGAGGGGATTCAGACGATTCTTAACATTTCTTTCGTTTCACAATGGTGGAATTGTACGATATGAGATAGAACTAATAGAATTAGGCGAAAGTTTCGCGCAGTTCGAAGCAGGAATTACGAATGAATGTGGGGAAACTTTCCGTTCTATTTTAAATTTTATTCACTGTAAATAGCTTGAAAAGTCACCTTCAAAGTTGGTTGTATTTAAAAAAACCTTTCTTGCAGTTTTTTTTCCCAATGGTCTCCCAACTTATCTTGATTTAGAGATAACTTTGCATTAGAGATTAGTCTTATTTTGTTCTTTTTATATCAGCAGCGATTGATAGCGAGAGCTTGGTTAGGAGAGAAAGTAGACAAAGAATTATGAGAGTACGAGAAATAAATATCTGTCTATTATATTTTTAAAATAACACAAAAAAGGAAAACAACCTCTAAGCAGTAGTGTATATTAAATTTTCGCGAATTGGAAGAATGAGTCCAATTTTGGTATTTTGTGAATGAGCACAGCGTGAATTAGGTGTGCAATTCCGGTAGAACACAGGTGCATTATAGGGCAACTTTTCAAGAAGTGTATCAGATGCATTCTTCTAATAAAAGAAAATATAATGGAAAATAGTTTCGTTTGGAAGCATCAGACAGTTGCAAGCCATGCAAGAAAGAAACAATAACATCTAGAAGCAAATTTTACACCTTTCTTCGTTGCCTATTGAACTTGTTCTTCAGTTCTACGTTCTGAAATTGTACTCGACCGAGATCAATATAACATGTTTTGTGCAGTGTTCCTTCTGTCATGCTATTAGAACTTATACGAACGTAGCTGCGGCTCACGAAAGCCAAGAATTATGAGAAGCATCAGTTCAGCATGATCATACAAAAGTGCGTGAAAGCGAATGTCGTGATTATTAGTCTGTAAGAACAATTTCTACTCTTAATTAAGGTGGTTTATTTTAAACAATAAAAATTGAGGAACAACAATATCTGCAGACAAAAAAGCGCAATTGATTTATTATTGATTGTAAACAGGAAAGAAAAAATATTCTACGGAAAAATACCCGGTTAAATGAAACATTAGCGGTATGAATTAAGCTACTATCCTTACACAACTGTAGTTAAAAGTTAAGGATAATATGAAAAAAATGTGGAAAAATAAACAAAAAATACCAAATCGTGACGTATTCTTTTTAATCATATTCCCGAGTAGGACTCAATAATCAAACTAATGGAGCAAATCTTGATTTCAGTCACTAATAAGCCGCCTTCCAGCTTATCTGACCGTGCAGTTCGTGCGGTTCCAGTATAAAGGCAAGGAAGGAATCAATGCGAAGGTCCTGAAGGATATTAAATTCCCGATGGAGTTCGATGCTTTTGAATTGTGCACACCGGAACTACAGGCCAAACTGTCGCCGGTGCGAGCTAAATTCAAGGACATTGAGGATGCAGAACTGGAGCGCAATCTGAAAGGAAAGAACAAAAGTAAGGCGGACCTTGAGAAGGAAAAACCGAAAACAATCGCTCAGCCGTACTGTTTTGAAGATGGTAAATGATCTGTTTTTTTTTCTGTTTCCTATGTGCAGTACAGCAGTGTAATGACGATTCATTTCAGATTTGGGAAGCAACAACAGTGGATATTACACACTACAAGCAGTGCTAACTCACCAGGGTCGGTCTAGTTCTTCCGGTCATTATGTGGGTTGGGTGCGCCAGAAGGGAGACCAGTGGATCAAGTTCGATGACGACTACGTTTCCCCGGTCGACACGGATGCAATTCTAAAGCTATCTGGCGGGGGTGATTGGCACTGTGCTTACGTACTGGTGTACGGGCCGAAGATACTGGAACTACCAGCGGATGACGAAAAGACTGCTACTGATGCTGCCGGTGGAGATGGCACCACTACGACTACGGACACAGCATCAAGTGAGAAAATGACTGTCGACTGAACCGTCTGCTTATTCGTTTTGTTTGAACGGGATGGAGTGGTTTCGCGTTTTGCTTTGCTCTATATCTGTGTATATCTGTCACGATTGCGTAATTGGATTTAATGACGAAATAGCCACTCGATAGATAGCGTTGAAAGGTACACATTTTTTCAAATAAACAAATGAACAACATCAGTCATATTTCATTTTGAAAATAAACTAATCGAGGTCCATCAATAGGTAAGTATTGAGCACTGCCAAGCAGAAGCAACGTTTATTCTATTTCTATCACAAATCCACTAGTATTGGACCCCAAAAAATGACCTTTACTCTGTTACATTCCAGAGTTTCTCTTTTCTTAATTTCGATTACAATATTTTTTTAATGTTTTAAACTTGATTGGTTCATTTTTGCTAAAATATCCCTTCGTTCAAGATACATATTAAAATAAAAAACTTTTATTGATTTTTCGAGAGAATCCTCTCTCATGAATTTCTTTTAGCTTCTAACAATAGTTTTATCTGGTTATGTTTGTTTTCTTTTTTATATTATTGGTGATCTTTGAGACTTTGATTGATAGAAATCATTTCTCGCGAAAATTCATTAAAATTACTATTAATAATGTAGATAAATCTGCTTCACTAGATGAATAAAGGAATATTTGGTATGAATAATAATCTCTTTCTTGATAACCGATAGTAATACTTAATTTTGGTTACGTGTAACACTCCAAGCTATTACAAGAAAATCCGATGTTTTTTTTTCTCGGTGGCTGGCTGCCGTGATAAACTTATTTGAAGATATTCACCCTTATTCTTCTTTACGCCCGTATCGACCATACGACGAACGGATACTTTCGAAAAAAAGTAAAGCCTTGGTGTTACATTCCTGTAGTGGAATTTGACCTTCTGTTTCAACAAACTTCGCAGTCGATTCAGAGTGTACAGAACCAGTGCATGACTAGTGCTACGATTCTACTGACACTACGAATCCTTTCAGGTCGGGGCTCGAACATACGACAACTGGTTTGTAAGACCAGCATGCATTGAACCGCCAACCCGGGACAACAACGGATACTTTCGAACGAATACGAATGAGTCATTCTTGTTTTCTTGCTTACCTTACCTAACAGCTATAGGCCTGGGGTGTCCTTTGCTGTATCAAGCATACGTCTCCACATAACTCGGTCCATGACTGCTCGTCGCCAGCCACTCAAGGCACGGATGCTGCTGATATCACCCTCCACTTGATCGATCCACCTTGTTCGCTGCGCTCCTCTTCTGCTTGTACCAGTCGGATTAGATTCATCTACACTGGGCTGGTGGTGGGAGGCATAGTGTTTCTTCCCTAGAGCCTCTTCCTCTCATGTATTTTGTTTTTGACGCATTTATGGCCAGTCCGATACGCCTAGCTTTAGCTTTCAGTCCGATGTAGGTTTCCGTCATCTTCTCAAGGTTACGTGTTACAATCACCCTCATTCTTGTTTACGGCCGTATGCGATACGTTCGAAAGTATAGCAAATTCGTATTCCCGTTTACGTTCGAATCAATCACACTTTTAAACATCGTACATGCATAAAAACAACGCCCATCCAACTTTAAACTATCAGTTCTGGTACAGATTTGAGTTGTAAATAAAAATCTTTGATATCATTTGTTATTTGACTTGTTTTTTTCATTGATTTTGTATCATCATGTTTGCTTACGTCCGTATCGACCATACGACGAACACATGCTTTCGAACGAATGCGAACAAGCCATTCTTGTTTTCACTCGAACGTGTACGTACGCGACTCCTGTGCAAAAGAAGGATCGGTAGCGCAGGTAGTTTTTTAAGGAAGATTGCAAGCATCAAGGAAGTGACGAATGCTACATAATAAATAAATATCGTACTCAGGACCAATTTTATTCAAGTCGGTAAATAAAATTTTCAAATTAAACTTCGTGCAAAGTAAAAAAAAAGCATTTGAAATAGCAGTCCGATCAGTAGTATCTGCGAAAAATATGTTGAATTTTTCTTGCAATTTTGTCATGTTTTCGATAGCCTACATATTTATTTCATTGGTAAAATCATGCATTTAATATAAAACAAAGCATGTTTACCCATGGCGTATTTTCCATAAAGTACTTAATAGATGCAAAATTGATGCGTAAAAACTTTGAACCTCGCATATATTCAAAGGTTCCCCAGAAAAAAAAAACAACATTTTACTATACTGCTTTGCTTTCTAAATGATTTATGCAAAACACAAATTTATGATTTGATTAAAAATCACCTTTAGATTCGAAAATAATTTTGTTAGAGATCGGTCAAACTTTTTTCAATGTGTTCGAACGGTTGATTCGCAACATTAAACTGACGAATCGAAACCACGGCATTTCGTCTATTCGTCCGTAAACGGGAATGGGACATTTCGTTCGTACGAATGATGTTCGAATACACGTTTCGTTTGAAACTAAAATGGCATACATTCTAGCGTTTCGCATATGGTTAATCACATGAATTGGACTGATTACATCAAGGCTTAGCATTTATTTTAAAAAGTTCACTGATATTTGAATATTTTGTGGCAAACGAGTCGCGTTCGAATTCATTCGAGTGAAAACAAGAATGGCTTATTCGTATTCGTTCGAAAGTACCCGTTCGTCGTATTGCGGATACGGACGTAAACAAGAATGAGGGTGAATATCAATATCGTCAGCGAAGCCAAAAAGTTGTACGGACTTTCGGAAGATCGTGCCACTCGTGTCGATCCTCGCTCTTCGAATCACACCTTCCAAGGCAATATTGAACAAGATACAAGGGAGTCCATCACCTTGCCCAAGCCCTCTCCGAGATTCGAAGGGACTCGAGAGCGTCTCAGATACTCGGACGTAGCACATCACTCTATCCATCGTTGCTTTGACCAATCGCGTCAGTTTATCCGGGAAACCGTATTCATGCATGATCTTCCATAGCTGCTCTCGATCGATTGTGTCGTATGCCGCTTCGAAGTCAATGGATAGGTGATGCGTGGGTACGTTGTATTCACGACACTTCTGGAGTACTTGTCTTATCGCGAATATGTGATCAGTAGTGGCGCGGGCTCCAGTAAATCCCGCTTGGTACGGCCGTACGATTTCCTTAGCTATTGGTGATAGAAGACGGCAAAGGAACTTGTTTTCACTCGAATGAATTCGAACGCGACTCGTTTGTCACAAAATATTCAAATATCAGTAAACTTCTTCAAATAAGTGCTACGTCTTGATGAAATCACTCTATTTCTTGTGATTAACTATATGCGAAACGCTAGAATGTATGCCAGTTTAGTCTCGAACGTACGTGTATTCAAACATCATTCGTACGAACGAAAAGCCCCAAATTGTTTACGGACGAATAGATGAAATGCCGTGGATTCGATTCGTCAGTTTAATGTTGCGAATCAACCGTTCGAACACATTGAAAAAAGTGTAACCGATTTCCAACAAATTTATTTTCGAATCTAAAGGTGATGTGCAATCAAATCATAAATTTGTGTTTTGCATAAAACATTTAGAAAGCATAGCAGTCATAGTAAATTGCTGTTTTTTTCTGGCGAGCCTTTGAATATATGCGCGGTTTCAAGTTTTCACGCTTCAAATTTCACATCTATTAGATGCTTAATGGAAAATACGTCAATGGTAAACATGCTTTATTTTATATCAAATGCATGAATTTACCAATGTAATAAATATGTAGACTGTTGGGATTAAATAAAACCACGTGTGTAAGTTGGGAGCTCACTTTATTAACTGACCGCATATCCGTGTTGCTAGTATTACCAATCACAACATATCTTCCTTATTTTATTAAAAGTCGCAGAATCCATATAATAAATGCATAGAAATGAAATTATTATTTAATTTTACGGTGTGTAATCATTAAACCATTTGGGAGCCCTTACTTCTCGTCTTGGTCGTAACTCAATTTTACCTTGGACTTTTTCTTCTTGTACAGATTGACGTACGGGTGTTAGAATGTTGTTTTTCGTTGATGCCGCTACGGACTGATTATCTGGTTGTGTAATTTCCGTGACCCCGTAGCGTGTTTCTCTCTGTTTTGCAGTGTTTACAAATGGTTTCACATGAGATGTGTTTCTTTTGTAACTTTGTCCATCTGGTGTTTCAAGGGTTAGACTGTTTGAACAACGACTAACGATTTTTGCTGGAGTCGGTAAAAACTTCGATGCGAGTTTGTCCTGTAGTGTCGTGTTTTTCATTAATACTGTGTCACCAACAGTAACTGTGGATTCCTTGGCACCGACTCGCTTATCCCTGATCTCCTTTGCGTGACATTTTGCTAATAGATCGCGATCTCTCAACTCACCGTCGTCCCAGGCATCATGAACATGAGGAATTACATCACGAAAACGTCTTCCGAACATCAGCTGTGCGGGAGATACACCTGTTACCGAATGCGGCGTTACCGCATACATGTACAAGTATTCCTGGAGTGCTTCCTTCCAATCAGTTCCTTGTTGCCTGCTAATTTTCAGTACTTTAAGAAACGATCGGTTCTGCCTCTCAACTTCCCCGTTTGCACTCGGCCAATACGGTGTAGTGTGCAGCAGTTTTATACCACGGTCTACACAGTAATCTTTTAACTCCTGACTCGAGAAGTTTTTTGCATTATCGAACGTGAGTGCGTATGGCAATCCCAGCTTAGTGAAGTTCTGCTTCAGGACACGAATGACGTCGCTGGAGGTAGTCCGTTTCATAGGCTCAGCGAGCACATAACGACTGTATAGATCGATCAATACAAACAAATAATTACCATTTGGAAGTGGTCCGAGGAAATCGCCAGCTAAATGTACCCAGGGAGCAGACGGTAATTCTCTTATGCGCATGGGTTCTGGTTTATCAAACGGTGCTACTAGTTGGCAATCAAAACACTCTTTGCACTTTTGCTCGGCCTGCGCGTCTATGCCCGGCCACCAAACTGCTACACGAAGTCTTCTTTTCATCTTCTCACGGCCAGGGTGACCGCAATGGGCCAGCGACAAGACCGTTTCTCGCAGATTACTTGGAACAACAACGCGGTTTTTTCTCAGCAGCACCTCTCCCGCGAAGCACAGCTCGGACTTGAACGGCATGTACCTTTTTACATCATTCCATATATCGTTATGGAGAGCACGTTTTACTTCTTGAATCTCCTTGTCATCCTGAGAATACATGATCATCTCGTTCATTGTTACCGCGGGCGGTTTATTAATTTGAACAATGGAGTATAACTCTTTTTCAGTTCGCCTATCAAATGTGTTTTCTCGCAGAACTTCGGAGAGCCGAGACAACGGGTCGGCGATATTAATTTTACCGGGCACGTGAGTAATTTTATATCGAAATGATTGCATTCTTAGAATCCACCATTCTTGACGTTGATTCGGTGTCGACTTTTCGTTGAAAATATTCAACAGCGGCTTATGGTCAGTCATGATGATAAATTCGAGGCCTTTTAGATACATCTGAAAACGCTCGGCCGCCCACACGATAGCCAGAGCCTCTTTATCTAATGTTGAGTATTTTTTTTCTGTGGCGGAAAGGCTCTTGCTCGCATAGCTAATGACTCGTGGCATTTTGTTTATAGTCTGGAGTAACACAGCACCCAATCCGCAGTCGCTCGCATCCGTTATCAATGTGGTAGGATAAGTAGGGCTGTAATATCCCAAGTGTTTGGGATTTGATAACGCTGTTTTTATCCTGTCAAAAGATTGTTCACTTTCGTCTGTCCAACGGAATTTAGAACCTTTTAGAGTCATTTCCCGAAGAGGGGAAGAGATCGTGGATAAGTTTGGGATAAATCTTCCCACATAGTTTGCCAGCCCTAAAAAGCTTCGCATTTCTACCGCATTACGTGGTCGACGAAAAGACTTTATCGCGCTTATTTTGTCGTTCATGGGAAGAATCCCGCTCTCGGATAACGTGTGTCCCATAAAATTCACAGAATGTTGACCAATTTCGCATTTTTCCATATTAACTGTGAGGCCATGCTTTTTCAGCCTGGTCATTACTGCAAGGACTCTCCTGTCGTGTTCGTCCTTCGTAGCTCCGAAAACCAGTATGTCATCGATGAACACTTTGGTGCCTGGTAAGCCTTTCAGAATGCGTTCTATTTCGCGTTGGAAGATCTCCGCCGCGCAGCTCATGCCGAACATCAATCTTTTGTACCTGTAGTAGGCGTTTGGTGTAACAAACGTTGTAATCTCCCTGGACGCGGGGGCCAATTCAATCTGGTGGAAGGCCTTTATGAGATCGATCTTGCTGAATATTTTTGCCCCTTCGAGATGTGGCATTATCTCCTCGAACGTCGGCAAAGGATGGCGCTCTGGAATAATAGCTTTGTTTGCTTGCCGCATATCTATACAAAGACGAACGTTTCGCCCTCCGTCTTTAGGTGTGACTACCAACGGTGACGCCCAGGTTATTTTCAACGGAGCTGGCTCGATAATGTCTTGTTTCAGTAAATCGTCTAACTTGTCCTGAACCAGGCTCTGTAAAGGAATCGGTAGACGGCGGCATGGTTGTTGCACGGGAGTGACTTTATCGTTTATTTTGATTTCCACCTGAAGATTCTTCACTTTTCCGACTGGTAATTCTCCGTTCGACACAGAAAACACTTCGCCATGAATCTCCAATATGCCGAGGGCAATTGAAGTATTTTTGCACAGCAAGTTAGCACCATCTTCAAGGTCAACAACGTATACCTTGTGATTAACGGACTTCGAACGAGTGGCGATATCAGTTTTGATTACTTTATGCACTCTAAGCTTGCCATTTCCATACACACGCAAAAACTTCCTTGGATTTGGTCGATTGTTTGCCGTACATCCACGATTTTTCAATAATGACCACGTCTTGCGACTGATTACGTTGACGTGGGCACCCGAGTCCACAATCCAATCCAGCTTAACGCCGCCTATATAGCAAGTTACCTTATCGTGGCTCACACCAGTTGTATTTATTTGTTGCACATCGGTTTCGCTTCCTTCTACGTCAGTCTCGCATTCACTGTCTTCCACAGGAGATGATTCATCCGAATTGTCACGTATTTGCCAGATCTTCTTCTTGTGCTTCTTCATCATAGATCGTCGAGTTTCGGGTTTTGTTTTACACATTTTATGAAAATGGCCAACTATATTACAACGGTCGCACGTTTTATCCTTTGCTGGGCATCGCTTGTCGCTCGCGAAGTGTCCCGTGTTTCCGCAGCGATAGCATACATCCTTTTTCGAAATTCTCGCCAGATTGACTTCAGTGTCATTGACCACGTTGGGACTTTTCATCTGTTCTCTGTTTCTCTGCACAGTTTCTATTATTCGTGCTTGTTCCAAAATATCGGCAACCGTCATAAGTTTTTTTCTTAGGATGACTTCTCGCAATTCTTCGGATCGACAATTATCAAAAATTTGCTCTGTAATACGCATATCAAGTGCTGCACCATATTCACACAGTCGACCTTGTTCCCGAAGTCGGGCAGTAAATTTCTCGACAGTCTCGGCGTCTTGCTGTTTGATGCTCCGAAACAAAAACCGATCATAGGGAACGCTCGCAAATGGAGCGAAATGCTCATCTAGAATCCGGATAGCTTCTTTGTGAACATCCGATCCCGGAGGTGGGGGATTATCGTTGCCTTCCGTGTCATAAAATATATCCTGAACTTCTTGTCCTGCATAGTGGAGTAAATACGCTTTCTTTCTCGATGGCAAGGCGATACAACTTACATCTAAGAATAGATCCAATGATCTTTTCCACTTTCTCCACCGTGTTCCAATCGATGAAGTATCCGATATGTCAAAAGGTTGCAGCGAAGGTTTTTCCATATTCAATTTTACGCAACTAAGGCGAGTTCACTGTTTTCGCTTCTTCTTTTTTTTTCGTATAGCACCGAACCCTGGGTGCTACGCTTCTACTTCGGATTTAATTCCACAGAAAACACGATTTTTTCCGCCGCTATCAGCTGAAGATCGAATCTAATCGTACCGTTGAACCGAATTTAGTATTTCCTCACCAAATTTAATCGACTCTCCCCGAATTTAATCACAAATCCCAGCCAAAGTCGCCAAAATGTTGGGATTAAATAAAACCACGTGTGTAAGTTGGGAGCTCACTTTATTAACTGACCGCATATCCGTGTTGCTAGTATTACCAATCACAACATAGACTATCGAAAACATGACAAAATTGCAACATATTTTTCGCCGATACCACTGATCGGACTGCTATTTAAAATGCTTTGCTAAAAAAAAGTACCTGCGCTACCGATCCTTCTTTTGCACAGGAATCGCGTACGTACACGTTCGAACGTTCGAGTGAAAACAAGAATAGCTTGTTCGCATTCGTTTGAAAGCATGTGCTCGTCGAATAGTCGATACGGACGTAAGCAAGCATGATGATACAAAATCAGCGATAAAGACAAGTCAAATAACAAATGATATCAAAGATTTTTAATCAAAACCCAAATCTGTACCAGAACTGATAGTTTAAAGTTGGATGGGCGCTGTTTTTATGCATGTACGATGTTTAAAAGTGTAATTTATTCGAGCGTAGACGGGAATACGAATTTGATATACTTTCGAACGTATCGCATAGGGCCGTAAACAAGAATGAAGGTGATTAATTCGAAAGCAAATTCAAAATAATTTTTCATAGCGTATACGTTCATTTTTTGGTCTATAAGCATTCGGTCGATATATTAATATTAATTAAAACCACTTTCCACATTTGTTTTTACGACAAATAAGTATATTTGTCGTGGAAACAAAAGTAGAAAAATTAATAAAAAATGATGCCGGCTGTCTGGAGTTTTTGAAATTTCGAAAATTTATTTCGAGCACTGTGCTTTCTGTTAAGGATTGAGATCGCATTGTTTACCAAGACATATTCCTTATCTTCTCCCATCCCTACTAACACAACTCCTCTTCAAGGATGCCTGGTCATTTTTTTCAAAAATCTGTGATCAAGCCAAAAACCTGTCTGTGCAAAATTTGTGCACGTTTCCCGTACCACAATAGCTGATCGGAATCATTTTGGCGAGCAAAAATAAAAGGTCTCGCTATTTCAAACCGCTCTGTACTTTTTGGTGCTCATCTTTGATTGATTTCAGAATCTCTGAAAATCTGTGATCGTTTCCAGAAATCTGTGAAACACAGATTAAACTGTGAACCTGGCATCCTTGCCGTGATCCGTGATACTCGTGGATATGCAGTAGTAACAGCGGTTTCTTGGAACAACAGGTATCGGACTAATCGATTCGATTCTATGAGTGCAATTGAAGTAGAGAGGGTTACAAACAACTGAACAACATTCCAACGTATCCATATCCATTCCATATCCAGCAGTAAGCATTCGTAAAATGTGCGGGCATCCTTATCACGAATTCCAAGCAGTGAGAAGCTCAAGCAACAAGGTAGTTGTTATGTTGCTTGAATATCTACTGTCCGTCAAGAAAAACACCAAGATCCTTGATCTAGCAAAGCAAAGTGTTGGCATTGCTTTCCTTTTGTGGAATTTGGCCGAATTTTTCGAATTTATAAGGCATTTTTTCTCGTAAACGTAATGCTCGAGCATTTGTCCGTAGAATACCAATTGTCACCAAAGGAATATCGCAGCTGCAAATACAACATGATAAATTTGAGACCATGTGCAAAAGATATCCGCGGTGGTCTCATGCCTCCCCGTTTGTCTATGGTGAAATTTGGTCAATAGAACGGTGTCCGACTGTCTTAGTAGCAGAATATTCTGCTACTAAGACAGTCGACACCGTTCTATTGACCATTAATGAGAGGGTGTGAATTGGTTTGTACACACTTAAATTTTATTGCTGAATCTCGAGAGAGTCCTGTAATCATCTCGGCAAAATAATAATTACTGAGCGGCAATACCAAATTTCAATACTAAAGATTGTTAAAAATCCTTTAAACAGGTCAAGTGTTCAAGTTTTCATTCCATGCAGAAATTTTACTATAAGAATATACAGAGAGAAAAATAATACTTGAATTTTAAAAAATTTTGCTTCTTCGGAAGATGACTAGTATGGAAATCATTTTAAAGTTATTTCTTAATCGTTTTTCCTTACCCTCAACGGATATTTTAAATGAATGCTCCTTGAATTTTTCTGTCTACGTACAATAAAATTAATTCGACAGTCCCACGACAAAAGGGCCTAACTGCAAATGGGAGCCTCTCTTTGTTTACTTTCTCTTTAGATTATTACGGAACCATTACAGCAAATTCTTGGAAGTTTCCAATATAAATCCAAAGCTTATAGTTTTGACTTGAAAGTTTTAGGAAGAGTATGTCATCAAATATAAAATCAATCCGGTAAATCGTGAAAGAAAAAGTAAACAAAGAGGACCTGTCATTTGCAGTTACGCCCTTTTGTCGTGGGACTGTCGAATTATTTTCTAGTCGCCCCCAATGAGATCAATAATTGAACACTTTTCCGGGAGCGTGTACACTATGGGAAATATTTCTCGAGATGAATATTATTTTGTATGAGCACGATGTAAAATACCCTGGTGATCACGTTTTTCTATGTGTTAGTGCGGTTGTCATTTTATTTTGGAATAACAGAGAGACGTGAATAAGAAAAAACATAAACAAATGACGTTCCGGGAGTTGCTTTTATGAAATTATTTAGAATTGGTTCTGTTTGCGAAAATATTGACAGTGAAATGCGGTGTTTTGTTCCGGGATGTTTCAATCGTTTTCATCACCTGCATTTGAAATGCCACCCACAGCACAATCACTCCATTATCCACAATAACTGTAATAGATACCACAGTGCGATCCGCCAAATCCTTCCTCCAACGAAATGAACAGAATCGGATGTGTGTACAATTTTCTATATTTCGACGTTACCTTTGCAAGCCCTTGAAGAAAAAATGTCCAGATTTTCAATTAGTGCCAAAGATTCGCCAGGCTGCGCGACAACTGGAGTAACTTAGAAGTGAAATCCCGATCTGAAATGGTCGTTTGTTTATGTTTACATGCTTGAATCCCGGCGAGCCATACTTATTTTCGTGAGAAAATTACCAACACAACCAAAACTGTCTTATCACGCCACCAGTGTATTTTACGTCGTGTTGTATGAGCACCCTGTTTATTTCCAGAACCTTCATCGTGAGAAGAAAATCGAGAAAAACAGAGCGGCATTCTTACTTCAAACTGTCAAAGTTCAAGAAAAGTGTGTAAGCTGCCATCTGAAAAAACTTCGTGGTTTTGCGGCTGATAATTTTATCAGTTAAAAGCTGTTATACTGCCTACAAATTTATCAAATACGCAAAGACATTCTCACAGGCAAGTATTTTTCAGTTTTTATGATCGAACTGCGAATACGTAACCTGCTCTACTTCTTGTGTTAAGATTTGAACATGGCTTTCATTGATCTCTCCGGTGATGGTGGTGTCCAGAAGCAGATTCTACTCGAAGGATCCGGTGAAGAAACACCGTCCAATGGGTGCAACGTTTCATTGCATTATACTGGCACGCTGGACTCGGATGGGAAACAGTTTGACTCGAGCCGGGAACGCAATGAGCCCTTCGAGTTCAAGCTTGGACAGGGATCAGTCATTAAAGCCTTTGATATGGGAGTGGCCACGATGCGACTTGGAGAGAAGTGCATTCTGAAGTGTGCACCGGATTATGCTTACGGAGCATCCGGAAGTCCTCCAAACATTCCACCGAACTCGACGTTAAATTTTGAACTGGAAATGCTTGGGTGGAAGGGTGAAGACTTGAGTCCGAAATCGGACCAAAGCATTGAACGTTTCGTTCTGAAGGCTGGTGAAGGTAAAAAGACACCCAATGATGGTGGGATGGTTAAAATTCATCTAGTTGGTCGCTATGACGGACGTATATTCGAGGAACGAGATGTAGAATTTACGATTGGCGAGGGGGAAGAAAGCGGCATTGTTGCCGGGGTAGAGATAGCCTTGGAAAAATTTCGCAAAGCAGAAACTTCCAAGCTGATCATAAAACCGCAGTATGCCTTTGGAGTCAATGGAAAACCTGAGCTTGGTGTGCCTCCCAATAGCACCGTTGAATATGTGGTTACGCTCATTGAGTTCGAACGAGAGCCAGACAGTTGGAAACTAGATGACATACAACGAATGGAACAGGCCAAAATGTTCAAGGAAAAGGGTACGGTCTATTTCAAGGATAGTAAGTTTAAGCTGGCTCTTAAGATGTACGAAAAAGCATTGGGTTTCCTTACTAGTAGTGGTAAGTAAGATGATTACTTTAATGCTTTAGTTTCAAATAACAGTCAATATTCGTTTTAGACACTCAGGAATCGAAACAGTTTCAACTTCTGATTCATCTGAACAAAGCTTTGTGCCATCAAAAGTTAGAAGACCATGACGAAGCCAAAGCTGCGGTAAGTTGAGTTCGTATTGTGTTTGAATGAAATAAATCCGATTGATTGATTGCAGTGCAACGAAGCTTTGAATATCGACAGCAAAAACGTCAAAGCATTATACCGTCGCGGGCAGTCCAAATTGGCGTTGGGTGATTTTGAAAAGGCCTTCGATGACTTCAATGCCGTTCGAGAGATTGAGCCAGAAAACAAAGCCGCTCAAAATCAGGTGGCGATTTGTAAACAAAAAATCAAAGATTACAATGATCAACAGAAGAAAGTATTTGCAAACATGTTCACAAAGTTTGCCAAAAGTGATAAACAGGTGAGTGAATAAATCCCAATGTAGGTAGCTGTAGCTACAAGGATTTCAATTCCAACGTATTAATTTCACTTTCACCATTTTGATAAACCAATCAACTGTTATACAATAGTAAAATTTTACCCCAAACTCATTCGTATCTTGTGCCGCATTCTATCTGGATTCTAATACGTAGCGAGAGGAAGAGGAACAAAGCAGACAACCGGATGTTATGAAGCAAAATTTCGGAGAATGGCGCGATGACGAACGTGAACACGAACCGACCAGATTCGAACAGGAAAACCCAGATGTCATTATGTTGAACGAATCGCTTAAGGATTTCAGAAACATGTAAAAACAGTAACTATCCAACCTCACCTTCCCATTCCTTTATTGAGGCCATCGATTTTCAGTGAACTTACGCGATGTACGCGAAAACATTTCTTAATTTTAAATTTGGTACATTAACAGAATGCTTCTGGTCAGCAAATAATACACAGTAGTACGAATAGCAGCGTTAATCAAATATAAGCGTCTTTTTGAGAAAGCCTTTCACTATCAATTACTATCGGAAACAGAAAAAAATCAATCTGTAGCTACGATGTGTTGATGTTTCTGTTGATGTATCAACAATTCCCGTTTCCGGATGTAGGCCGCCGCACAAAGATCACATCGGTATGGTCGCTCGCCGGTATGAACGCCCATTTCGTGTCGCTTACGATCGGTAACGTGAGAAAATCGTTTTTCGCATGGCTCATGCCGACAGGCGTACGGCTTTTCTCCGGTGTGGGAACGCAAATGTAGGTCATACTTCGCTTTGGTGGAGAACTTTTTTTCGCAAAACTTACACTGGTAGGGAAAGCTCGTCGGATGAACCCCGTTGATGTGTTTCTTTAGCTGAAACCGAAAGCGGAACTGAGCACCACAAAGTTCACAGGAAAAATCCCGTTGTTGGGAGTGCGTTAGGCGATGAGTTTTCAGTAAATTCGGGGTTCGAAATATTTTTGAACAAATGTCACAAGGATGTTTCGGTGTATTTTCAGAGTGAACCAGCAGTTCGTGTTCTCGCAGTCGGCTTGGTATGATAAACGCTTCCGCACAATAACTGCAGATATGTTTCTTTCTCAGTGTTCGCTTGCGATGAAGAAGCAACAGTTGACGAGAACCGAAGCTTCGTAGGCATGTACGACAAATGTTTTGCTCGCTGCCTCTCTCTGCTAAATTGATCGCTTTTCGGGGCCCATGCTGTTCATCAACATGAAAATCAAGCTCTGCTTCGGTGTCAAAAACGAAGGAACATTTTAGGAAACAGCATGGAAACCCTGGAACATCATGTTCAAGAGTAAACTTTGTACCTTCGATGTCGACATTGGACACCAATTCTTTTTCGCTTTGATCGGAAATCATTAACAAGCTAGCGGGAGGTCCTGTTTGGTGATGTGACGTTTGAAAATGTTTCACCAGAAGAAATTTTCGTAAACATACTGTCTGACATAGTTTACAATAGTACAGCTGTTTCACCTGTCTACAGTATGTTTTATGTGCATTCAGGGCCGCTATAGATTTGAATCTTTCGCAGCAAACGTCACACATTGGTTGATCAAATGAGTATGCTTTACCAAGATGATGCTTCCGTTGGGCATGTTGTAACAGCTTTTCATACGTTTCAAAAAATTCTCCACAACGGCAGCATCGCTCGGCCCTGTCCAGTTGAATTATTTGGTATTGGTCATAATCATCGATAGAGCTAATACACTTTTCGTCCGGAAGGCTTGAATTACGCTGATCTCTGGATTTGTCATCCGACGATGTAGATGAATCATACTGAATTTCAGTATTTCTATCCCCCAAGGATGTATTGTCAATTAGTAAATCCTGTGCGTAGCTTTCATCTGTATTTTCCTCTAATGTAACATTCGCTAGCATTGTGTGGTCTTTGTCAGCTTCCATATGAATCATTAATGCTTCCTTTCTTCGGAAAAATTTCTGACATAATTTACAGATAAAAATTTCTTTAGATGCGAAATGGTCGATATGCGTCTGCAGATCGGTTAAACTTTGGAAACTCGTTTTACACATCTGGCAAGCTATGTCAGTATCGTCAACGTTCGTCGATGACCCATGAAGTTGTTTTGAATGTTCCTGCAGTTCATTGGTATCACTAAAGACTTTTTCGCATGCACAACAACATTCACCTCTATATTCTATGTAATCAAAATTTTCGAACTCGAAGCGAGTTACGATCTGTTCTTCAGCAGGCAAAACCAATTGCTTCATTTGATGTAGATTTGTTTCATTCAGTTTTTCTTCCAATTCATTATCTGAATTTTCATCCGACATCAAAACTTCCATTGTGTAGTTGTCCTCGGACATACCGTCTTCTCGTATTCCAACTGCATGGAAATGACTGAAATTTGGCTTTATTAGAAATCTCGTTACTCAATCATCACACTAACCTAACCTTCTGTTCTCTTTTTCCATTCTACATATTTGCTGTTTAAATATATAGCAATCAGTTAAACGAGGCAGACAGTCTTGGACGCAAATCTGCAATGGACCCGTGTGATCCGGCGATATGGTCACCAGTGTCAAATCGTAAACAACTTCTGCCAATGTTTTGCCATCGGTAAAATCAAAAAAAGCACTTAATGGGACAGTTTCACCAGAATTTGTACAAAATCTACAGGTATTGGTTTTAGTGGAAACTGACATTTTGCCAGTTTCAGCTTTCACCTATCTTCACTTTTTTGTAAAGAATTAAAAACTAGCTAATTAATATAATTACAAAGAAAAGCGAGATTGTTTACGAATTACTTTCAATTGCACACATCCTATTTTCATCGCACTCTTTGTCGGTTTATGCACATCTTTACACGCTATCGGAATAGTGCTCAATGTGTAATTATTAAACCTTGCGATGTTAACCTAGGGGCTGCATCAAGTATTATGAATTGATTTTTTAAATCTTGGTTATATAGGCAAAATAACGATAGGCTGGCGCATCAACTAGGGTAACAGAGGTATTTTGGCCCACTTTAGGATTGATTTTATTTTGGCCCACTATATAAAAATATCCACCAAATATTGCAATATCTTTAAAAACCCATTCCGCAATAGGTAATTTAATGTGATTAGCTTCAAATTGATGCAAAATCAGTTACTTAACATCGATAAAATCCGATGAAATCGATAAAGTTTGTTAGGTGGGCCAAAATATATGAAGTGTCCAAAATACCTCTGTTACCCTACAATGTATAAATGAATATTGATGATAAGTCGTTTTTGGTTGTATTGTGCTCCCAATGGCGCCTGGACGCGATTCGACTGGGTATCTTTCAACGGTTGATGTTTACATGTTTCTTACTCACATCGTCCTGTTTTTTTTTTCAAAAAATAAAAATGAAAACCGCACTCACACAGAAAAATTTTGCCAATTGTTAATTCACCATCGTGCTTATCAACATTCACCTTGAAGAGAAATTTTGAAGAGTTCGTACTCACTGATAGTTACTCCTAACAGTCAATGAAAAAAATTCGCATTGCCGTTTGTAATTGAATGTGTTAGTGACGATGCAAATTATTTTAAGTTCCATCTTGAAGAATCTTTTGGTAGGAAATATAGAGATCTGAGATTGTTCTCGTGTGTGTCTTGTTTCGGCAACAGTTGCTCACAAAATGGTAGGAAAGCGACAAAATTCAACTAGTTCTTTAGGATGATCTTTAGCACTGAAAGGTGCTTTGAATGGGACTTGCTGGACTTTTTGGCTGCCTTTCTACCGGTCTCGTGCGTTCTGACAAGCTGCTTTAACTTAAATGACGCTATTTCTCACATCACATTTCATTTTATACCTGCTACTGCCAGCGGTGTACGGACAGCCCCGTTGCCAAAATTCCTTTTCTTGTTCGCAGAACGGGAAACAGTGAGACGACAGGTCCTCGATGTTGCTCTCGTATGTCTTGTTTCAGAAACAGTTGCTCAGCAAATGGTAGGACAATTATATTAATTAGGAGATATTCACGATCAAAAACTTATCACTCTCTCAGAGGGTAAATTTTGAAAAGGCGCCCCATAGTAAAGTAAGTCGTATTCACGACAAAAAAAAACTCCCATAAAACTAGTCCAACGTAAATATGACGCCTCATATTTGAAATGGCTCAACAATGGACTTTGTTATAATTTGATCTATTGAATTTGTCACAATTTAAAATGATAATTTATGTATTTTGAATCCGTTCGATACATGATTCAAAGGCCTAATTAAAAAACGGCAAACGTAAGTAGATCAACGAATGACTTCATTTGGACTTTTTTTCTCTTGATAACATTTGAAAAGCACCAGACGCCTGGTACATGTAAAGATTTACACAATGTGTCGAAAATGAACTAGCAATATTTGGGCTGTCCTTATGTTTTTTTTAATCGAATCTGTGGGAATTGAGAATGGAATTGCAGGGAATCACTCCGCATATCAGGTTCACTGTTACCACGTCTTACCTTCTCAGCGACTTGTAGCTAAAAGAGGTCGATGCCAGTCGCTGTTTGTTCTCGTTTATAGTCAAGGATTACTGCGCAGAATTCTGATGGATGTTCGCGCTGACTTTTACATAGCTGTCAAGTATGAAACCCTTCAGACTTGTAGGAGACGCATTGATCGTTCGTATACTATTATCGTATCTATATCCCACAAAATCCAGTATCGTTTTCTTGCAATGTGTGAAACTACTGCTTTTTTATCAGTAATCATCGCATAATTTATTTGCGAGACGTTGGTGGTTCAATGCACTGGTCTCGCATGTCAGTTCCCCGACTAGTCATAGCCCAAGGTAATTCTTGCAAGTTTTTAATAGGTACCAAAAATCTGAATTGTCAAATTTTTGAAGTTTTTATTAACTAATAGCACAAAACGTAAATTTGTGTAAATCATTTTTTCAGTTTATTGATTTGTTGCGTCATATTGACTACACGTTACATTCTATGAATAGTAATTAAAAGGTGATTGGATAATGAGACATAACTGAATTGACGTGAATATGAATAGTTTCCTGAACCATAAAATATCTGGCACTACTTACATATCCTGAAGTTCGCACAGCGAACGGTTCACTTAACTGATTATTTTCCATTCCAATTTTTATATTCAGAAAATTTAATGTTTATAGTTTGCTGCAACTAAAAGCTTAATTCTAGAATTGGATTCTAAACCTGAAACTGAATTCTTCACACTGGTAATGTAGATCTGAATCAGAATCAACCGAAATGAGGTGCTTAAGATGCACTTGCTTTTTTTCCTACTCAATCAACTCCCCAGACTAGAATGAACGAAAATATCAAGTTTACCTTTTATACCTACCCAGTAGATAACGCATAAGTGAATTGTTACTTATCACATCTAAACCATCGGCTCGGGCACGAGAAAGGCAAACACGCGTCATGAGTTTTCCTCTTTGATATTCGTGGTCACCAAATATTTCAGACAACTTTAATTTTGAAGTATGTGTGATTATGTCATTCAACAGAAAATATCATGTTGAAAAAATTATGTTGATACGTCAGATCCAATAAGAGATATTCACGATTAAACTCCCAGAGGGTGAATTTTGAAAAGGCGCTCCATAGTAAAGTAGGACGTATTCACGTTGAAATGACTTTCTTATCAGCGGTTGAATGTTTTTATCTTGTTTGATTTAGGTTAAAGCATTTCACATAATTTTAATAAACTTAGGTCGAACAATAACTTGTAATTCAACAGATCGATGTATAAACTTTCACGAAAAAAATCATGAAACTTATAACCACAGATAACAGATATACTGGCTCGAACTACGTTCCGAAACGATAACAAAGTTCTCCTGCCTATTATAGGAATATTCCAACCGAAGCAATCTCATACGATTTGCGTAAGTGTAAGATTATTTTTGTGCCATGTCGTTTAAATCACGCGTGGACTCAATCGGAATAAAACAAAAAAAAAAAGAATTTGATTTTAACCAAACAGCAAAATAAAAATTAACCGTTATGTGCGGGCGGTCCCGAAAAAAGTGTCGAAATTTTACTCATAGTTCACATGCGAGCCTGTAGATCTGTTTTCTGTGATACAACCATTTTAAAATGCTCATTCGTAATTCCATTGGTTATTTGACCGTTTTCAAATAACAAGCGTGATATTTTCCACTAATTGTGTTGTTGAATTTCCTTTTGTATATCAATCATTGCTCTGTGTGTTTGCCTGAGTAAGAATCTGAATGTTTTTGCTCAAGAAAACATCGCATACCCATCCTCACAGTAGTCGTTGTCGTCCCCTGTCAATGGAAAACGGAGCGCATCAAAAAAGAAGCAAAAAGTCTCCGCGCGACGACGGTAATAGCAGCAAACAGCCATTCTCCATCTTAAGTTTTCTTCGCGGTGTGTCGGGTCGGTAAAGTGCAAAAAATATTTTCGGGAAAATCGGTGGTTTCACTCGACAAAATGATGTGAAGTGATGGTAATCGACGAGAAAAATAGTTTCAATTGGAAAAATCATTGTTTGCGTGTTGCCGAAGTGCTCTTCGAAACGGTGTATGATTTTTCAAGGCGCCAACTTCATCAGAGAAATTGTGTGGACACAAGAGCTTGAAAGGAAAGGCAAGCTACAGTAAAAAGTGAACGAATCATTTCCCGTATTAGTGCAGTTTGCTCAGCTCTCGACCGACCCTGGATTTATAGGTGGAGCTGTATGTGATAATCCCGGACCAGTTGTTCGTGTCGAGAATATAAAAAGAAAGTTGCTAAATAAAACCCGCTGGCAGGATTAGTTATTGTGTTCAATGAAAGACGGAACGCGATTTTGGATGTCGAATCAAAATGTAAGGATACGAACTCTGCATAGCCTAATTTGTGGTTTTTTTGTCTTTGGATTATAAACATAAAAATATCGATTTTTCACAACTCCGCATACTATTATCGCTGGTGCAGTTGTTTTCGGGTGTTTTGTCCTAATGTCAACAAACACGCATGAAAACTTGTTCCAACGGGGTATGTTGGATATTGCCATTGAGAGAAAAATATTCCTTTAAATGCTTGGTTTTTTGTTCAATGTCTTCAAGTCGAGGGGAGCGCACCTCTCGGGGCAGGAGACAACATCTTCCACGTTTATGAGTGTATGACGATGCCTGGCGAAGGAACAATAAAAAAAACGAGCATAAAATTCTGTACCTTTTTCTCATACAACCTCTCCATGGCATAAAATTGAGCAACGCGCATATTCTTTTTGCTCCGGTTGTTTTTGTTTTGCTTTTCTTTTTACCCGAGCCATCATCTTCTTGTACATGACGGTAGTAATTTCAGGTTGCTTTGTTGGAACGCGGACCATCGGTACAGTGGTGCCAAACGAAAGCTAAGGTGTTGTGAGATACCTAATTTTGAGTTCAGTAAATACGCTTACCACTATTTCCTGTGTTTGGTAGGGCGTACAAGAAGAATTCTTATATCGTTTTTCATTGAGAACACCCGTGGAGTGTTTTGTTTGTTCGTGCATTTTTCGTGCAGTCGGACAATCAAAACAGGTGCTCTGTGTTTCATTGATTTGCACCGCACGAAAAAAATGCACTTTCGGGGCAATTCGCGGGCAACTATTCTGCACCCGTTTTCTTTTCCGAGCAGCAAGCGTGCAAACCAAACTTTGCCAAACCGTTTCATTGTTCGGCTGTCAGGGCAAAACACTGGCACCGAGCGAGTGGAATCAACGAAAAAACGACATAAGTGACTAGTTTTTGTAAAGTTTCCAATTGGAATGTAATTTTTTCTCACGAATCAAGTTAAAATGCTAAAATGTTTAATATTTACTAATGGTTTGAAATTTTGTAGGGCTGCAGTCGTCGAAGAGCCTGACCTGTTCAACGGGTTGGAAATAACGGAAATGGACGACATGAACATGGAGAACGGAGACGAGTACGTGTTTATTCCTTCGGATAACGAGAACGACGAAGAAGTCTCCGGAGGCGACCAAGATTCATTGGCCAGCCGTTCCGTTTTTCCGCGCACAACAGCCTCCGGTTCGCTCATGCACCTAACCGCAATCGAAAACACCGACAAAACGGTCGTTATAAACAACGCTGCGGGCCGGATGGAAGGCGATAGCTCGCATGTGTTACCAAGAATTGATTTGGCAAGTTTATTGGAACAGACGATTGGTGATGTTTCGCATACTGAATCAGAAGACCGTATAAGTGTTGTGGCAAATGTAGATCTTACAGAGGAAAACGAGAATACTAAAAATGTCGGAGATCAACGATATGTGGTCAGTTATGACCTCAGTTTGGATACACAGGAACTTCTCAGTATTGGACAAACAGAAATATCCGCTTCGATGGATGCAATCGAAAACAGTAATCAGATAATCGTTCATGGCATTCATGACATTACCATTAAGGATGAAATTGATATCGAAGAAGCAGTAGTAAACTTTCCTAAAGACGAGGAGGCTGGTCCTCAAATGGAGTTATTTGCCCACGATGAGCACAATCTCGGTAGTGAAGTTATTACTCTCGATTCAGATGCAGCTGAAAGTGAAGGGGAAGAAGATTGTGTTCTTCTGTCATTGATGGAACAGTGCCCTGTTCCTATTGAAGAGGAGGGCCCTAACGAAGATAAAACACCGGTAGAAAATGATCATGCCTACACGTGTGAAGAACCAGTCCAGGCTAATATTTCACACAATGAGAAACCAGAAACAGATATGCAAATATTCGTGGACCTCTCAAAAAGGTTACTGGAAGAAGCAGATTCTTCTGCCATCGATATAGACCGAAAGCTCAAAAGTATAGACGACATCGAAGAGCAGTGTCGTTCTCTAAAAGAAAAGATCCTATCACTACGTGAAAAAGATACAGTACCACCGACGAAAGGTAAACCTTCTCAACAGGTCTTGTCGAGGTCTGGATCACCAGCACTGCCCTGTAATCCTGCTGATACGGCTGTGTCAGGGCTTCCCATAGCCAATGAACCGCCTCAACATAGATCAAACGAATTAGACAATCTTTCGATAGCCCTTTCGGAAAATTGTTCGGAACCAATGGAGTGTCGTTCACTGCCCGATCTAGCATCGGAAACTAGTGACAAAACCGATGAAACTACTAACGATCCGGCTGTCATGGATGAGTCTAAAGTATGCTCTACAGATGAAGAACCCACAGAGCAAGCCAGAACGGAGAATTTGTCAAAAATGTTGTCACCAGATCGGTCCGAACCACTCGAAAATATGAGCATTAGCAATATCAATAAAGCAAACAGCTGTGCTCCGAATGAAACACTGCAGACCACTATAGACGATGATCGTGATGTCGATAGTGATAAACTCATGCCAGAATTAGAATTACTAACTGCCACAGAGAATCAATTGAATTCCGGTGAACAGACGAGTTCGAAGAATTTGCAAATTGCATGTGTGGATGATCTGATTGCGTATGGAGCGTTATTAACGAAACAGTGCCACGTTTGGCTTGATAAAGTTATCGAGAAACGTCGACAGCAGAATGTTGAAGTTCCGGCCGATGATGAGCATGACCGCCTTGAAAATTTCATGACCAGTCTTAGCAGAGACATGCAGCGATTGTCAACTAAGGTGCGACCTGATGAAAAACCTACTTCAACAGTTCAACGGGTTGATATAGCGATACAGACCGAAAAACGTAAGCTTACTGCGGAGAAAGCGAAAGCACTGAACGAAAAGTACAAGAAACGACTGCTGAGTTCGTTAGCTTCTGTAGAAGCAGTCTACAGTGATTCATCCGACGGTGCCGTTTCGTGTGGCTCTAATGCAGCCGAATCCAGTGATTCTGGCTCTGCCAGACATGAAAACGACTCCGGAGATGACGAAGCTTTCGAACGGCGACAAAATCGACGGAAAAATAAGCGTCTGAAAAAAAATCAAGTTCTCGAATCTCTGAATCGTTCCATGGAAGGAACTTCGACCCGGGAAGGTGATGAAGCATCGGACTCGGAAATAGTGCCCCACAGACAACGAAATGTTCAACGTTTGAACAGCATTGATTCGTTGGATGCGAAAGGAGGAGAAGAGGAAGAAGAGTCATCTGAACCCGATTTGTCACAATTTTTGATACCAAAATCTCCTATTTCTTCTGCCGTTGGAAGTGCACCGGATGATATTTCAGTGAAAAATGAACCATTCTCCGAGAACGACTCCGAACCGGTTAGTCGGAAGCGAATTATCCGTACGGACAGTGTGGACTACGGGAATGATGAAATTGACGATGCTAGAATGGAAACGGACAAGGATAATGAATCCCCCCGGTTGGTAAAACAAGAATTGTCATTGAACATATCACCATCGCAGAGCATGCACAGTTTAGATCGACCAAAGGTACTCGAAGAAGTGAATGACGAACTACGGAAAGATATCGAAGAGCAATCCGACAGTGAGCTATTGGAGGACGTTCTACCACAGGTGGATGATATTTTGCTCGATGTGGATGATATTCTACCTGCAGCGGAAGGAGTTGTCCAAGATTATTTGGTCGAAGAAGAGGTTAGATCCGAACAAGAAGAGGTAGTAGAATCCAAAGGAGAGCAGAAGGAAGTGGTTAAAAAACCAAAGAAGACTGGTAAAACCATTGAAAGTGATGATGAAACGGTAGAAGAAGAGCAAGAGGAAGAACCAAAGGAAAGGGCTCTGGAAGACATGACCGAATCGGAACTGGAAGAGTACTACGATAATTTACGGGAAAAGGAAATTGATAAACTCTGCAATCTGGACAATCTGGAAGTGGCGAGAAATGCATACCCACAAAAGCCACAGGAAGTAAAGAAAAAACCTGTTATTGTGAAAAAGAAAGAGGGTCGAATCATGGACGATATTCTGAATGATGTCGAAATCCATCCCGAGTCAGATGATAGCGAAAGTGATACCGAGGTCATGGAGACGGAAGAATTGTTCCTTCAGAAGTGCAATGAAAATATGAAGCATCAAATGCTTAACCAGTTAAGTAGTAGTGACACGGATCCAAATTCTGGTAGCGAGGATAGTGTGGTAGAGGCACTTCGTCAAGACAGGGATGGTGATTCTGATGATTCCGCTGGATCTATTTTGATGGAAAAATTCCTGAAAAGTTTGAACAAAGAACACCCAGATAGTGAGGAAGGTGAGGATGAAAATGAAAAACAAACCGAAGCCAGTGATCGAAGGGAGGACGACGACAATGAGAAAGCGGAAGATCTGGATCGAATTGGCACTGAGGACAATTCCGAAGCTGACAAAACTAAAGAAAGTGAGCAAAGTTTTATCGCTGACGACGTGGAACCGGATAACGAGGAAGCCATGGAAAAGATGAAGAACCGTCTCAAGAAAACAGATTCGGCAAAAAGTGGAAATGAGAAATCATCCACCGTCATCGTTACCAAGGATAAGACGGAAGAAAGTAAATCTGCAATATCTAAAACAACTTGCATTGATCCGATCGATAAGCAATTGTTCAGTAAGAAAATGTTTCGAGAAGTTGACGAAACGCTACGAAAGGACCGTGAGCAAGAAGCCCTTGGAAAAGAGAATGGTTCCATTACGGATCGCTCGGAAAAAATTGTCAGTGAGGATTCGGACGTCGAACTGCTAGACGTGTCAATGTTCCAACCCAAACGAAAAATGAAGGAGAAAACATTGGAAGGCTTCAATTTCAGTGTCAGTGCCAAACGTGCGACTCCTCAGTTAAAACGGAAAGACACCAAGGAAGACGATTGTATTAGTCTGAGTTCGGAAAGTGAGGCCGAGGTAGAAGAGTCTACGAACGAAGTGGACGAAAAAGAAAACAAGCAGCGGAAAACACGAACCATGCTAACTCAAGATCAACTAGCCGATGAAACCAAGACGGCACAGAAAGACGAAGAAATACGAGTATCGCGTTTGAGGAAGAAAAATGAGAATTTGAAAAAGTTCCTAACTTCATTCACGCCGGGTCCTGACGAAAGCAATTTGGTGTTGGATTACGATTCGAAAACGGGCAAAGCTATTTGCGTCCATCCGGATATCGTAAAGCTGCTTAAACCTCATCAGCGGGAAGGTGTAAGATTCATGTATGACAATACGTACGGAAGCATTGATTACATCAATAAACACCCTGGCTCTGGGTGTATTCTGGCGCATTGTATGGGCCTTGGTAAAACACTACAGTTGATTACTGTGCTACACACGGTAATGCGTTATCCGCAGTTGAAAACCAAACGAGTGTTGGTTATTTGTCCCAAAAGTACCGTCATGAACTGGAGCGATGAAATCCAGCATTGGCTGGGCTCACTGAAAAGTGGTCCACGGCTGAAGGTATTTTATTTCCCCGATAACAGCGACGTCAACGATAAGCTAAAGGTGCTCAGCGACTGGTTTTCTTCGACAGCTAGTCGATGCGGTTGTATGCTAATTGGTTACGAAGCGTTCCGGGTTCTCGTGAACTATGAGAAACGTAAACGAACGCCGTCGAATATCCTTGCGGCGAAAGCGGCATTCGTCAAGAAAAAAGTGGATGAATACCTGCTGGATCCGGGTGCGGATCTGGTTATCTGCGATGAAGGACATCAAATTAAAAACAAAAAGTCTGCCATCAGCGGGGCGGTGTCGCAAATTAAAACTAGACGAAGAATTGTGCTGACCGGAACGCCCATTCAGAACAATTTGAAAGAATGTTAGTTTTTTTTGCACCAAATTGACGAAGCAAGTTCACTTTTACATATCTTATTTTTCAGACTACTGTATGGTTAATTTCATCAAACCTTCTTTTCTGGGAAGTGATCGAGAGTTCAACAATCTCTACGCCAATCCGATCAAAAATGGCCAACATAAAGATTCGGACAGTCGGGCAATCAAAATTATGAAGCAAAGATCCTACGTGCTGCACAACAAACTTTCAAAATTTGTTCAGGTATGCCTAATTGGTACAAGTCCTATTCGTTGTTTACCTATTCGAGTGCTTTTTTTTCGTTTCCAGAGAAGAGAAGCGGGGGTGCTGAAGGAGTTCCTCCCGGAAAAGTTTGAGTATGTGTTATTCGTTCCACTAACACCCGTACAAGTAAGTCCTGCTAAGTGCAGTCTTAATTTTGTTTTTTTTGTTACTACATAAATGCATAATTCATGCACCGACGATGAACTTGTTAACACAATGTTTACGAATGTTTTGTTTGTTTTAGGAAAAAATGTACGAAGTTTTTCTACAGATGAATGAATATACTACCCCGATCGGCGAGGGAATCGGAGAGAGTGCGAGAGGAAAGAAGTTTAAGCTGTTAGCTGATTATACTTCGCTGAGAAAGGTAATATTAGAATCATACTTAGTCCTGCTGTTCTGGCGTTTCGCTGTACGAATATCGACAGACAACGCTAATATTCTATGGTTTTTCGATCATAAACCATATCGGGCCAACCTTGAGCTGTGTGTTGGGAGATTGATAGTATCTGTTACCTGCACCAGTCTAGAACACGTGTGGCATTCGAAGGAAGAACCGCTCAGAACTTGATAGTTCTATCGAAAGAACTAGCTCTTGTAACCGTTGTACACAGATTCAATAATTGTGAATACGTTTTGCATGTATTTCCTCCAATAATTATTCTCTTTTGTATACATCTTCAAAACTCCCGAATGTACGCAACTTCTACCAGATTCCTCAAACCTGCAACCGTTCCGACATACGCAGTTAATTTGTATACATCCTCAAATAATTCGATTACCTTCATTTCTATTGAACAGAATAGAGCACTATCTACTACACTTTACTAAAGAATGTAAAGTACTCCAGTAAGAAAAATCCAAGTATGAATCCACTGAATTCCTGCTTCCATTTCTGAATGTCGGCAATTGCCAAAGTTTCTTGTCTTCTACTGTTTAGTTCCAGATATGACGCATACTTCACATCTTACTTTACCTTACCTTACCTAACAGCTATAGTCATGAGGTGTCCTTTGCTGTATCAAGAATACGTCTCCACATAGCTCGGTCCATGGTTGGCCGTCGCCGCCATTCAAGGCACGGGTGTTTCGGAGCTCACTCTCTACTTGATCGATCTCGCTGCGCTCCTCTTCTTCTTGTACCAGTCAGATTGGATTCAAGAAACATTTTCAATGGGCTGTCGTCCAAAATCCTTGTGATATGCCCAGCCCATCGTCCGATTTTAGCTGTTTGTACAATGGATAGTTCTTCACATCACATATTACTTTTATTTGCGCAGGCGGTCGGTGCGTCGTTAGCTGGATATTGCGTACCTTGCTCTACTTTTAATACAGATGGTTTCGTTAATGAGAATGTTTCATTGTTGTTGATGATTATCACAGAAATACTGAAGTTCTTTGGGGTCAGTGTACCATGATTCTTGGGTGCGGATGTCTTCTGGTCTAGTTTGTTGTATCGTGTTGAATACGTTGGTTAAAATATTGACATTGTCGTAGGTGACAAGCGTTTTACGTGGAAGACTTGTGGCCTTACCGAAGAACACATAAGAAGGTTTATCTCTCCGTATTGGGGTATAATGGATAGCTAGCGGCAGGAGAACTGTTTTACTTTTTTTTTTCATTAGGATTTATTATTTCGGCTCATATGCACTTAAGATTAACGTCGTGGTCGTTTAACACTAATAAAAAAAAATTTTGCTTGAAGGAGAGCCAGCAATTTAAGGGGGGCAGTGATTCGCTATTCTCGCTCCCATCCATTGGTTCGGTGTCACTTGTGTTGGTGGAATCATCGTTGTTACTTTTATTTGACCAGGTGTTGGGTGCGTTGTTAGCTGCAGCTGGTGTACCTTGTTCTGCATGAGCTGCGACTATGTTGTTGATGGCTTTTTTTGGGTTTTTTGGGGTTGCTGTATCTTCTTGTCCAGCTTTTCACATGGCTGGACCATAATGAACAGATTTTTGGCAACATTGACATGTGGCCATCTGATTGTCATAGGTAACAAGTGATTTGCACGGAACCCTTGTATCTTGGCCGAAAATCACATAAGAAGGTATACACGTTCGAAAGTATATCAAATTCGTATTTCCGTTTACGTTCGAATAAATCACATTTTTAAACATCGTACATGCATACAAAAAACAACGCCCATCCAACTTTAAACTATCAGTTCCGATACAGATTTTAGTTGTAATTAAAAATCTTTGGTTATCATTGGTTATTTGACTGGCTTTTTTCGCTGATTTTGTATCATCATGCTTGCTTACGTCCGTATCGACGAACACATGCTTTTTTCAATGTGTTCGAACGGTTGATTCGCAACATTAAACTGACAAATCGAAACCACGGCATTTCGTCTATTCGTCCGTAAACGAATGATGTTCGTACGAATGATGTTCGTACGAATGATGTTTGAATACACGTATTGTTTGAAGCTAAACTGACATAATCATAAGAATTGGACTGATTTCATCAAGGCTTAGCATTTATTTGAAGAAGTTTACTGATATTTGAATATTTTGTGGCAAACGAGTCGCGTTCGAATTCATTCGAGTAAAAACAAAAATACCTTTTTCGTATTCGTTCGAAAGTATCCGTCGTCCCGGGTTGGCGGTTCAATGCATAGGGCGCTGATCTTACAAACCAGTTGTCGTATGTTCGAGCCCCGACCCGGAAGGATTCGTAGTGTCAGTAGAATCGTAGCACCAGCCATGCACTGGTTCTGTACACTCTGAATCGGCTGCGAAGTCTGTTGAAACAGAAGGTCAAATTCCACTACAGGAATGTACTACCAAGACTTTGCTTTTTTTCGAAAGTATCCGTACGTCGTATGGTCGATACGGACGTAAACAAGAATGAGGGTGATAGCTTCTTCAAGCGCATGCGTAACAAACGTACGCCATTTAGAATACCGGGGAAAAAGTTCTTCAATTTTTCTTTTTCAATGGAAAGAACTCTCCATAGTGGGACATAGTATTGCGAATATACAGACGCACTTCTATAGCACTATCTTCCATATATACTGGTATGTTGTAATTGATGTTTTCATACTCCACATAGTGCACAATAGAGATGGACAAAACAGTTCATTCAAAGAACCGTTCAGTGATGCAGAGTTTTGTTGAAAGAACTAGTTCTCCAGAGCCGTTCGTTTGTTCTATTCATAGTTGGTTTGTTTGTTCAAAGACTAAACGAGAACTTACTTTTGTAAGCATAAGCGAGGAAAAAAGGTCCCTCGAAGTAGAACTGAGGTTTCGTGACGAAACTTTATTTTTAGTACCGTTCTTGAAAAAAGTTTGAGGAAGCTCAAAAAACAAAAAAAAAGATTACTCGATTTTGAACTGAGGAACTACCGTTCTTGAAAAAAGAACTATAGCTCGTTCATTCTTTCAAAAGAACTAGTACGTTTTGAACCGTTGAAGTGAATGCACTCCTTAACCTTCAAGTTCTCGTATCGAAGGTAGAATTTTGCACTGTCTGAAGTCAACAATAATTTTATTCTTTCGTTGTGGCGGCAGGAGCTTTTGTTCGTTTGGTTCACTCATTTCGAGATCGTTCTATTGTTCACTACACAATACTGTACTTGATTTCTTCCGTCCCCCAACGTAAGCGGTTTTGTTTTATCAACTGACTTGGATAAGATGTGAAAGCGAACTGGTATGTTGTACTTGATGTTTTCATGGGGAGAGTTGGCATCACTGGGAGTACAATGCGGTGCCTAAGTGTTGCAAAAAAGTCTAATTTCAATGTGTATCAAACAACTTATAGTAAAGTAATTGGTCGAAACAGTTAGTTTAAGTGCTGCTAAGGCTAGTGTGTGTTGATTAGTGAAAAGTTTTAAAAGAGTTATTTATTGAATAATGCTGATACACGAAACTAAAAAATGTTCAAGCGACAGATACAGCGAATTTATCGCGCAAAATTAAACTATGTCAACCGATCGAAACGCCATCTACATATAATTGTCGGTGTTATCATATTAGTATGAAATGTGTGAAAATTTACAAGTAAATCGTGTGATACAAGCTGAAAATTTAAAAATGGTTCACAACAAACCGCAAATTCGCGAGTGTTTATTTTATTTTTTCAGTAGTTGTGTGTCGTTTCGCAAAGCAGGATACTGGTGAGATCGTTCTCTACACTGAGGATACTACACGTTGGAAAATCATACGAATGTACTTAGAATTTTCGTCACAAGTTTTTCTATAGAATGTCATACAAAATTGAATGGAATGTCCTCGAAATTGAATGGTAATTTCAATTATCTTGAGCAGAAGAAATAGCACCGAACAATCTTAAAACTAATCCTAAACGTTTCTGGAATCATGTCAACGACCAAAAAAAGGAATCTGGATTACCAACTCACATGTCCTTTAGTGAATTGAATGCATCAACCTCTGCTGGTATTAGCAATTTATTCCGTATTAAATTAAGTAGTGTTTTCTCGGATGAAACTTTAACTAAACAAATCTTAAGGGCTGCCAGTAACGTTCCACTCCGTTCATCGATTGGTCCTCACCCTAGCATTACGACTGCTGCCGTTAACATTGCGTGTTTAAAGCTGAAAATATCTTCAAGTGCAGATTCTGATGGTATACCGTCACTAGTGTTGAAAAAATGCTCTAGAAGCCTTCTTGTACCACTGACGATGTTGTTTAATGTCTCACTTCAACGCGGAGTTTTCCTAGAGTCATGGAATATTTCTTATGTTTTTCCTGTTTACAAGAAAGGCGACAAATCCTTTATGTGTCGTATCAAAACTATTCGAAATAATAGTCCTGGATTTTATAGTTCACAACAGGCTAGGCTAGGATTCAGCGGATCATTACTTCATTGGCTTGAATCATACCTAACGGATCGCAGAATGTCAGTGAAAATAGGTGACTGTGTCACTTCATCATTCATCGCAAGCTCCGGAGTCCCCCCCAGGAAGCCATCTGACGCCGTTCATATTTCTTATATATCTCAACGATTTGAATTTTTCGTTGAAGTGCATGAAACTATCTTTTGCCAATGATTTTAAGCTATTTCATCTCATCAAGAATCCTGACGACACTGGTTTCTTGCAGTCACTGGCACAATTTACGTTCGTTTATTGCCATTTTCACGCACTGACAGTGTTCGGAAATCCGTATCGAAATTCTTGAATGGCAAATGCCGAGTATTTATTTATTTATTCATTACACCTTTTCAGATATGGACTCATCCGAAGGTGCTCGAAAAGGCATGGGAAACAGCCGTACAGGAGAAGACAAAACGCGACGCCCGGTTTCGTCTAACGTCGACACCGGATTCGGACGATGATCGACCGGACGACTACAATGATATCGCATCCGGTGCACTGTCGGTCACTAACGACTGGTGGCGTCGGCATCTGGAAGCGAATGATCTGGAGTCGCTGTATCCGAGCAACAAACTGCGGGTCATGTTCGAAATTTTGAAACAATGCCAGGAACGGGGTGAAAAGTGTTTGATCTTCTCTGCCTTCGTTGCGGTGCTGAACGTGGTGGAGCATTTTATGGCCAAGATACACTCCCAGCAGAATGATCCCGCCGCCGATGCGTACGGTTTCAGCTCATTCAAGGGACCATGGGAACCGGGCATAGATTATTACAGGCTGGATGGAAAAACGCAAAAAACGATTCGACATAAGATGATTACTTCGTTCAACGATTTGTCGAACAAGCGAACCAAATGTTTCCTGATTTCGGCAAAAGCCGGCGGACAAGGAATAAATCTTATTGGAGCTAACCGGGTTATCATCTTGGACACTTCGTGGAATCCGTCCAGTGACCAGCAAAATATTTTCCGAATTTTTAGATTGGGTCAAAAGCGGAAATGTTACGTATATCGGTTGCTAGCAATGGGAACCATGGAAGAGAAGGTCTATTCCAGATCGGTTACGAAGCAAGCGATGAGTTTTCGGGTCGTCGATGAGCAGCAAATTGATCGACACTACAGCTTTTCGGAGTTGGCCGAGTTGTACAACTTGTCGAAGGTTGCCGACCAGGTACGAGAAACGCCCATTCTGCCAGCAGATGATTTGCTAGCTTCGTTGCTAAGAAACTTCCCGGCATGTGTTTTCAAGTATCATGAGCACGATTCCTTGCTGGAGAATAAACCGGAGCAAGATTTAAGTGAGGAAGATAAGAAAGAAGCTTGGGCGGCATACGAACGTGAAATCCAAAACAATGACAAACCATCGTACTTGGGAAGCTTGGGAATGATGCCGAATTTTTTGGGTCCTGGATTTCCTGGGGCACCTGGTTCGGGGCTTGGTCCGTATCCACCAATTAACTATCCTGGTCTTTCGGGAACGCTGGCGGATATGTATCGAAATGATTTCGGTTATGGATCCAGTATTAATCGGCTGATGTACCCTTACGGTACTCAACCGTTTCCGATGATCAACGATCCGAGCTATTCCTCGATAATGGGCAAACAACCGTTTCCGAATTACAATCTACCCGGCTCGTCAGGAGGCATACCGGATTTTGCGTACACTGCAGCCATGAACGGTCAGGGGCCTGCTGGAACCACAAGTTACAATTCCACTGTGGCACTACAAAGTCTTCTGGATCTTTACGCAAAATCTATGTCCAGTGGTATGAGCCCTAGTACTGCCTCGATAACAACCGCCCCTACAGTTTCTACGAGCACATCAGCCACGTCGATGGGTGTATCTCCGTACAACGCTCTGAATTCATTGAAACAGTTCAACGGATTTCCTGTTAATGTGCCTAGCGGTAGTCCTTTGCCACATCCACCTCTACAGCTTCCTCCGCCGATTAACTCACAAGCTCCCAGCACATCCAGTAATGCGGCACTCATAAATATGCTGAACGAACAACCGATGCCGATGTCATCTGCTGCATCGTCTGGTCCGTTTTCTCATTTGAGTTCTCCTCTACCGGCTCCGACGATATCAATACCGCAAAGAAGTACGCCCAACCCTACAGTAACAACGATGGCCAACCCCTCACCAGTATTAACCACTACCACAGTCGGCAAACATGTTACTCCCAGTACGACTGGACAATATTCCACACCCTCACCCTCGTTAGCGCGATCCAGTGGACCTTCACCTACTTCGAAGCCAGAAGAAGCTAGCAATCCGAAAGCAGTTCCTTTAACTACTACTACTAGTACTACTACTAGCACTAAAACTACTACGATCGTTGCTAGCGATGATGACGATGTCGATGATGATGGAGTCCCCCGGCCGCATATCATTGTCCGCGATCCATCCTCGATAAACGCAGGTCCCGCAAATCCACAGGACAAGGAGAAGGTAGTTAAGAAAATAAACATGGGCATTGTCTATCCGGAAGAAAAGAAAAAGAACCAGTCCAAAGATATTATGCTGAGCGCAAAAAGTATAACGAATCTAGCTACCAAACCAACGATAGCCGTTAAGAACGTGGAAAGTATGAAAGCTGCTCCATCTGGTTTTGGCAATCCAAAAGCAGTTTCTTCCGGGCTCTTGATGCAACGTACTGGATCTGCCACTGGTAAGCAAATTCGAATGCCTGCTACACCATCGCCACTATCGAATCTCCCGAGACAACCACCTCCCCCCGGAGGAGTGCTTCAACCCTTAACGCGAGTTCCATTGGCCAGTGCAGCACCATCCAATAATGCCAGTCGAATGCAAACTCCGACACCGAGGCAACAGGTACCTGTCATAACCAGTGCTAAGTCTTTGCAAATGTCAACCATCAACACGCAGGCGTCACCACAAGGAGCATTCAATGCCCAGCAAAGATCATCCCAACTACCAACCGCATCGTCAACCAGTGCATCCCCTACCACCAACTCCACAGGACCACAGTCTAGCACACCTCGTGGTTCGATAGCAGCCCAACAGCTTCGCGAACTGCAACAACGAATGAATCTTGGTGGTAGTAATAGTTCAATTAGTGGCGGCAGCACAAGCCATTTAGTTGTTGCTAAACCGAAGAAAAATCAGTTGATCCCTAATCCACATCGGACGGCAACTGCCAAACAGCAGAACGCCCATCCAGTGGGACTGTATGCATCGCCTGCGGCATCATTGGGCAATCCGAAACAGCAAAAAGTTGCTTCTGTTACTACTGCTTCTTCTCCCACCATATCCAGTAGTGCACCGAAAGTCACGAAACATGTTTCACCTTTGTCGGATAGTGTTAGTATAACGAAGATTACCAGCACTGGTCAGCGGATTGCTATGAACAATCCGTCCATCAGTGCAATCAGTACCAGTACTTCAGCCCCCGCTTCTTCGTCCGCCTCGATGAGTCCTGCGCTCCTAAGTAGTAGTTTAGGACGAAAGCAAGATTTGGTGATAACCAAAACCATTCCGGGGGCAGCCACCGTGCGGAAAGTGGTTCCAGGTCCAAACATGATTGTGAAACAGCATGTTGCAGGCAATGTGAGGCGAACTATGTGAGTGGAACGGTTAAAACCATCCTTTTTCATTTTTTTTTGAACGGACATTGATACTAGTTGTTATCATTAACTTACAGTCCAACGGTGTCACCAGCGATGAGAACCACAGCATCCACCACCTCGACGGGACCCGGTGCAGGCACTAGCGGAATTCGAACACTACCACCTGGTACGAACAGCAGTATAACGGTACGGAAGCGAAAGGCAGAACCAACACTGATAGACAGTCTGAAGGCTAAAAACAATTCCATCACCATCAGTGAAGTGAGGTCTATCTATCAGCCGCCTGCCCCCAAAAAGCTCAATCAGGTAAGCAGAAACGAACGAAAGATTCCATCTTGTTCGCAATTATTCTTACACATTTGTTTTTTTTTTTTGTTTTTCAAGGGTACACTGGTTCAGCCACAGAAGCGACTAGGAAGTGGTATTACGATCACCCCGCGGAAGCCGGCAGCCCAACAGCAGCCACAGCGTAAGAATACATTCTAGGACAAGTTTTTAACATTCAGTTTATTACATGTTTGTTTTTTTTTTGTTTGTACTGTTGCATCATGTTATTATTGTTGTTTTGTGGGACTCGTCATTGTTTTAAAGCGCCTAGCGCTGGAGAATATACACTTATCAGTATTCGATATCCGTGCTATAATGTTATTGTTTTGTTATTCTGCCGACATCTATAAACTGTGTTTTTGCATAAACTTGATAGTTCGGAATATTGTTTGACTGCAATAGTTGCCCCTGTGAAGCACAACCGGAGACTCAAAGCGAACGAACCGAAGTGTGGGTGGATGACGTCTGTTCAACAATGATTCGTTCAACTCGTTGTTCGCCGTTTACACCTTGGAATAATCCGCATCAACTGCTGAGCTATGAAGGTCGCGGATAGCTGATTGGTCTTGACACACTAGAAGTACGACGAGTGCTGTCACGTGCTTTGATGATAGCGCTTTGCTTCGTGAGTTTAATATCAAAAACGATCCAAACGGCTGTCCCTGCATCCACCGTGGCTGACCACCATAGTGAGACAACTGAAAAAGACCAAAAAAAGAGCCTCCCTAAAACGGTATTCCAAACATGGAGGATACGACCTGCGTAATCACTACGTGCAGATGGATCAATTACAATACAGAAAAACTGTCAAGCGTTGCCATGTCAACTACTAGAAAAATGAACAACGGAAATTGAAATCTAATCCGAAGGCTTTTTGAAAACACGTGAACGACCAAAGGAAGGAGTCTGAATTAAGTACCCTATATAATAAAGTTTGGAGAGTTTACTGGTTCGTGTAAGCGGAAAATCTGCCAGCTGTTTTCGGATAAATTTTCTCGTGCCTTTACAAACGAAACCTTAAGCCCGCAACAAATTTATTTCGCTGCGTTTAACGTTCCTGAGTCGAATAATTCGTTAAATCTCATTAATATTGTCGAGTATTCTATTCGGACGGCAATCGCTTTCATGAAGGCTTCTACGTTCTCTGGCCCTGACGGCTTACCGGCATACCCTTTGTCGACTATTTCGGATGTCACTCTCTAAAGAAGTTTTTCCCAACTTATGGAAATCTTCTTTCATGTTCCCAGTGTATAAGAAAAACGACAAAAAAGACGTGAACAATTACCGTGGCATCACATCGCTTAGTGCAGTTCCTAAACTGTTTCAAAAGGTTGTTCTGATATCGATTTTTAACCACTGCAAAACACTATATTGTCGACACTCAACATGGCTTTATGCCTAAGCGCCTCCACAACCACCAACCTATTGTCATGCACGTGCTACGTGACTGATGGTATGTCAAAAGCCTTACAAACAGACGCTATTTACGCCGATCTCTTCTGCCTTTGATATAATAAACCACAATATAACAATTGCTAAATTGGAAATACTTGGATTCGGCTCTAATATCATTCGATGGTTGCAATCATATCTTATGAATCGTCGTTTAGCAGTGAAAATCGGCCATTACGTTTCCAATGAGTTTATCGCTTCGTCCGGAATTCCGCAGGATAGGCCATTCATATTATTACTGTACTTTAATGACGTCAACTTTACTTTAGAGGGCCCTCGTCGATTGTTTCCCGATGACGTTAAGATCTACTATTACATTCAGGTTTTCTACAACGTCAGTTGCTAAGCTTTGCCGAATGGTTTATACTGAACTGTATGAAATTGAATCCTGACAAATGCTTGACCATTACGTTCTCGAAGAAAAAAGAGCCATTTCATCTTGATTACTTTCTGGTAGGATCCCCGATAGTCAGAATGACGTGTGTTAAATACCTTGGTGTCTTTCTTGATGAGCAACTGACATCAGCTATATCGTTTCTAAAACTTCTCGTAGTTTAGGTTTTGTGATAAGGAGGGCTAAACATTTTACAGGCGTGTACTGTTTAAAATCTATGTATTGGTACACTACAAGTTCGTTGAAATGCTGAACGTGATTTAGTAGATGTTTTGACCAATTAGACTGACTGTCCTGCTTTGCTCCGAAAAATTAATATCAACGTCCGATCCTGTACTCTTCGCAACAGTGCATTTCTTCGACTTCCTTTACGACGAACTAACTACGGTGCTAACAATGCTTTTATTGGCTTGTAGAGATCATTAAATCGCGTTTCATTAGGATTATTCGACTTCAATCGACTTCAATTAGGACCATATCGTGTCTGTTGATTATACCTTACCTTACCTAACAGCTATAGGCCTGGGGTGTCCTTTGCTGTATCAAGCATACGTCTCCACATAACTCGGTCCATGGCTGCTCGTCGCCAGCCACTAAAGGCACGGATGGTTCTGAGATCACCCTCCACTTGATCGATCCACCTTGCTTGCTGCGCTTCTTTTCTTCTTGTACCAGTCGGATTAGATTCAAGAACCATTTTCACTGGGCTGTCGTCCGACATCCTTATGACATGCCCAGCCCATCGTAGACGTCCGATTTTAGCTGTCCGTACGATAGGTGGTTCTCCTAGCAGCTGTTGCAATTCGTGATTCATACGCCGTCTCCACATTCCGTCTTCCATCTGCACTCCGCCATAGATGGTCCTCAGTACCTTTCTTTTGAAAACACTGATGGTGCGTTGGTCCTCTGCCAACATAGTCCAGGTCTCGTGGCCATAGAGAACAACCGGTCTAATGAGCGTTTTGTAGATGGTCAATTTCGTGCGTTGGCGTACCTTTCTCGATCGAATGGTTTTTCTGAGTCCAAAGTACGCACGATCCCCTGCCAAAATACTTCTATGAGTTTCTCTGCTGGTGTCATTATCGGCGGTCACCAATGAGCCCAAATACACGAACTCGTCAACTTTTGACGCATTTATGGCCAGTCCGATACGCCTAGCTTCAGCTTTCAGTCCGATGTAGGTTTCCGTCATCTTCTCAAGGTTACGTGTCACAATATCAATATCGTCAGCGAAGCCAGAAAGTTGTACAGACTTTCGGAAGATCGTGCCACTCGTATCGATCCTCGCTCTTCGAATCACACCTTCCAGGGCAATATTGAACAAGATACAAGAAAGTCCATCACCTTGCCGTAGACCTCTCCGAGATTCGAAGGGACTCGAGAGCGTCTCAGATACTCGGACGTAGCACATCACTCTATCCATCGTTGCTTTGACCAATCGCGTCAGTTTATCCGGGAAACCGTATTCGTGCATTATCTGCCATAGTTGTTTTCGATCGATTGTGTCGTATGCCGCTTTGAAGTCAATGAATAGGTGATGCGTGGGTACGTTGTATTCACGACACTTCTGGAGTGCTTGTCTTTTCGCGAATATGTGATCGGTAGTGGCACGGGCTCCAGTAAATCCCGCTTGGTACGGCCCTACGAATTCCTTAGCTATTGGTGATAGGCGACGGCAAAGGATTTGGGAGAGTACCTTGTAGGCGGCGTTCAGCAATGTGATTGCGCGGTAATTGCAACAGTCGAGCTTATCGCCCTTTTTGTAGACGGGACATACCACTCCATCCATCCATTCCTGCGGTAGAATCTCCTTCTCCCAAATCTTAGAAATCATCCAGTGCAGCGCTCTAGCCAATGCCTCTCCTCCATGTTTGAGCAGCTCGCCTGGCAACTGGTCATTGCCCGCGGCTTTGTTGTTCCTTAGTTTGCCGATCTCCTCGTCATAGTACTGCTTTCACCTGTCGATCACCTCACGGTCGTTCGTGAGAAGGTTACCACTGGTATCTCTCCACATTTCGGCCTGTGGCGTGCCTCTACGTGAGCGGTACAACTTCTCATAGAATTTCCGTGTATCATTTGCGCGGTACAGCAGTTCCATCGCTTCGCGATCTTGGTCTTCCTGATGGTACTTTTTCCTCTGGAAAACCGTGTTCTGTCTGTTCCGTGCCTATTTGTATCGTTCCTCGTTCGCTCTAGTGCGGTGTTGCAGCACCCTCGCCCTTACTGCATTTTTCTCTTCGACCAACTGCTGATATTCGCCGTCAAACCAGTCATTTCCTCGATTCGATAACCTCGTACCTAGAACGGTTGCAGCAGTGCTACTCACGGCGGACCTTATGTTTCTCCAGCCGTCTTCAAGAGTCTCCGCGCCAAGCTGCTCTTCCGTTGGTAACACTAGCTCCAGTTGTTACGCATATTCCTCTGCAGTACGAATGCTACGTAGCTGCTCGCGATTGAGTGCCGGCGTTCCTGTGCGACAAGTATTGTGCACCATCGATAGTTTTGAGCGCATACAAACCGCGACAAGGTAGTGGGCAGAATCAATATTGGCACTGCGGTAAGTGTAGACATTGATGACGTCGATGAGAATGTGGTCGATTTGATTTTCCGTATGTTGATCAGGTGATCTCCAGGTGGCTTTGTGGATATCTTTGCGGGGGAAGAAGGTGCTTCGAACTACCATTCCTCGGGAGGCTGCAAAGTTTACGCATCGTTGACCGTTGTCGTTTGTTACCGCGTGCAGGCTTTCCAGCCCGATCACGGGCCTGTATATTGCCTCCCGGCATACCTGAGCATTCATGTCGCCGATGACAAGTTTTACATCCCGCCGTGGACAGCTGTCGTAGGTTCGTTCCAGCTGCGCGTAAGATGCTTCCTTCTCGTCATCGGGTATCGTCTCATGTGGGCAGTACACGTTGATGATGCTGTATTTGAAGAAACGGCTCTTGATCTTCAATACGCAAATTCTATCACTGATTGGATGCCACCCAATCACGCGCTGGCGCATCTTGCCCAACACTACAAATCCCATTCCTAGAACGTTGTTTGTGCCACAACTCTGGTAGAAGGTAGCTGCTCGATGCCCACTTTTCCACACCTTCTGCCCCGTCCAACAAAGTTTCTGCAGTGCTACGACATCGAAGCCACGGATTTGAAGCTCATCATGCATCATGTTTGTTGATTATACTTAATTAAATAAATAAATGAAACTTCTTACGTTTTTAATTCTGTTTTAGTGTCCATATGTTTTGTTTTGTGCGACAACTTCATTTACAGCAATCACAAGTCTAACATTTCCAGAATAATCTCTTTCAGAAAACGTACTCGAGGTTGTGGAAATCGAATGAACACAGGTCTCACCGTGCAGCAGCATGTCGATAGGATTGGACAGCTGAATCAACTGAGATGTTACCAGTACTCACTTTCCTATTAGGATATATGCGACAATGTTGTTCCCGGAAATCCAGTGAGCACAAGTTTGGCAAACGCAAAATTTCGATGGTCGTAATTTAAGAAACCCAATTACAGGAAACCAAATCTATTTTCAAACATAACTCTGCAAACTCTGATTGTTCAAGTGAGTTTTCACCCTTTGTATATAGTAAACGTAAACTAACGGCATGTCGCACAATGACAGACAGCAGCAAAAATTAGATTTGCCATACTTACCTGCAAATTTTAATTGAGGGTTTTTATATTTTTTTAGAATATTTTTGCTAGGCAAAGTTCGATTTTGTAATTATGCAGGCTTGTCAATATCTTGTACATAGACACTTATCATCTGGAAGTTAGATAACTACATTATTTATTTACTTTTACATTATTTTATGGTGCAGTCGAAAAACAAAATGTCATAGGATCAAAGTTGACGAACGCAATCGATTTTCAAAGTAATAGTGAGTGACTCAATTTCATGTGTAAGCAAATCTAGTGGAGCATCAGCACCTAATATTGGTAGCGGCTACTGTAGGAAAATGCAACAAGTCTAACAAGTGTAAATATTTTAGGAGCACTGAAAAATCATTCACTTTTTAAATGGCAATAAAAGTTGTGTACATTTGTTAATAGCATTTGTGATCCCACACGAGGTACTGATAATAAACATAATTTATCTTGTGATACGTAAAAAAACGCTGCTTGCTTACCATTTATTGCAGCGACTCCCAAAGCACACTATCGAAAATGACGTTTTCGATGTTTCCGCAAATACATATCGTGCACGAAGTCTTTGTCGCAAATATCGCACCTGGCGTTCCGTTCCGTACCATGACTTTTTTCGTGTATTAGCATGCTAGGTCTGTTGGAGAATTCGCGACCGCAATATATACAGGCAAACGGCTTTACGCCATTGTGTGTCAACAGATGCCTCTTATGGCCGGAGGCATGAGCGAACAACTTCGAGCAATACTTGCATTTGTACGGTTTCTCTCCGGTGTGGACTCTCGAATGTACTTCCAGATAGTTTGGAGTTTTGAACCGTTGATGACAAATCGAACATTCGAAAAGTGCTTTCCGTTGTTCCGCTGGATTTGAATGCAGCTTGAGGTGGGTCTGCAAACTGCCTTTGCTGCAAAATTGTTTCTGGCAGATGGAACATTCGTATCGTTCGCTCCTATCATGAACCTTCTCGTGATTGGTAAGAGAACTTGGTTGCATAAATGTTTTACCACATCTTGTACACTGGTATGGGCCGATAACTTCTTGGTGTATCCCATTGTGATATTTACGCTCATGACAGCGGAGCATTATTTGTTTGACAAAAGATTTCTCACATTGTTGACACTGATAAAGTTGATCATTGGAATGACCAGATTTATGTCGGTTGAATGCTTCCTGGGTGGAATATCTGCTGAAGCAGATATTGCATTCGAACGGTTTCAATCCGCTAAGGTCAGTCACACGATCCGATTCGTGGACCTGCTTAGAATGTCGTACTAACTGCTCCTTGGTGGTGAACTTTTCTCGGCAACCACAACACTGATTCGGACCAAGCTTCCTAACAATACGAGTGCGTCTATGGGAGAAGCGTTCCCGGAAGTGCCGATCCAATGATGTTTTATTAGAGTATCTCTTGAAGCAAATTTCACACTCAAAAGGTCTCGTTTCGTCATTAGTCTTATTGACACCGTGTTCCAGCAAAGAATGTTCCCTCAGCAACGCCAAACAGTCGAAGTCGTTCCGGCAACCACAGCACCGATAATCAACGGGCTGTTCCTTTTCTTTCAAACGAACACCTATTGCAGAAACTCCCATCCTTTTGTGGCGATTCAAGGACGTCTTTTTGAAGTACCGCTTGAAACAAATATCACACTGGTACGGTTTTTTCGAATCATCATCCGTTTTTTCTGGCTCGTGTAACTCTTTTATGTGGCTAGAAAGAGCATCCGCCGTCTCATAGTCAACTCTACATGCACAGCACGTTGTAGGAATCGGGTGTTCAACGATGTGTACATCGTCATTTTCGGTGTTCGACTCATTCTGAATGGAAGGATCATCGGCTTCCTCAGGAATTCCTGTTTCAACGTCCGTTGAATCATAGCTTTTCCCAGAATCGTCTTGCTTTGCTTTCACTAAATTTCTTAACTTTTCATTGGAATCCCTACATTGCTTGATTATAATGTAGGCTATGTGAAGGGCTTCTACGCATCGTTCGCAGCAATTCTTTGGAAGCATGTCCAAACTTTCGACCTGTAAAATGATGAATTTAGATTCCTTTATAGCTGGTTCGAAAACCACTTACCACAACACCACTACAGAAGGTTATTAGTTGCTCGATTGTAATGTTTTCCACTTCATAACTGATTGGAATCAGATTTCTGTTGGTGTCATTCATACACACACGGCAACAAGTATCCATTCTAATTATTCACCGTGCTCCAAATCCGTTCGCATTTTAGAAAAAACTGAAAATCAGCTGCTCGATTGCTTTCACGGTATACCGTCAACAGTTTGATCAGCCATACCGTTAAATGACAACTGAAGAAATTCAAAATAATACCGGGGGGCTGACACGCAACCAAGTTAACAAAACAGTAGATTTTAAATAACGATTTATTTCAAATCAATTTCTCTCTTCAAAATCAATAATGATCTTTGTTTGATGTAAGTCAAAACTTCGGTCCACCCAAACACCAAAAATATTTGTTTCATCAGATTTTATTGTTGAAAGGCAGAAATAGAAAGAGATGAATTGCCTATTTATTGCGTTGATTTTATTGACAATATCTATGTTGATTAAATTTCGCTTTACTTTTATGTTAAGAAAAGTTCGATTCATTTTATCTATGATGAATGGTGCCATGGATGATGTCAAACAAAAAGAGGCAACAATACACAGAAGGGGAGCAATAAAATGGATGTGTCATTATTCCGAGTGTGCCGAACTTGTCAGGCATTATCCACGCTAGAACAAAAACTACCCCTTTATCTATGGAACAGAAGCGTTCTACTAATTAAATTAGATCTCTTTTGCAGTTTGGAACATATGATGACCGAATCATGACCTCTTTGTTACCTTTTGGAACCGCAAATGGCGTGAACAACATCGCCCAAAACTTTTCTCAGATATTCGTTACAAAGCAACGCATTTGCACATGGTGAAAGGATCAATGCAAAATTCCTGGCCGACGCCAGTGTTCAGTTGGTCATCTGGTGAGGAATTGAAATTGTAGGGTAACAGAGGTATTTTGGCCCACTTTAGGATTGATTTTATTTTGGCCCACTTTATAAAAATATCCACCAAATATTGTTATATCTTTAAAAACCCCTTCCGCAATAGGTAATTCAATGTGATTAGCTTCAAATTGATGCAAAATGAGTTACGTTAACATCGATAAAATCCGAGGAAATAGATAAAGTTTGTTAGGTGGGCCAAAATATATGAAGTGGCCAAAATACGTTACCCTATATCTTGGTTCCATAAATGGGCGTTTAGAATTTGCGTTGTTCAGCTGCCCGACCGGTGAACCAACACAAAAAAAAAAAACAGAAAACAGTTATACAGGCTCGCAAATAATACTATGTTTCATGTTTTAAGCGAAATAACATGTTGTTCACATTTTTCTTCATGCGGTGGCACCAACATAAGGAAACGATTTCGATGGAATATAATCAAATTATAATAAACCACAATTTCTTTTTCTTATTCAAAATAAAGTCAAATTACTTGTTTATTAGAGAATACTAGACTAGAGTTATTTTTCTAATTTGTTTGAAGAAATTAACTTTTGACACCTGTGTGGTTTGATTGTATGGTATGAACGTAGCTTAACATATTGTTGACAACAACGCCACCAAAACAAAATGCGTCGGTTTCAGGAACCAGCTTCCATAGCAGGTGAGTGATTAAAATTAGTGAAATAAATGATATAATTGTCAGTAAAGCACAACCCTGCTAGCATTTTTCGACTATGTCAATTGACAAGCTGTTCAACAACAGCAGTTCAGCTGTTTTTCAAAGGACGAATCTTACAAAAGTAAACAAATCGAGTTTCTCTCTCCTACCAATAAATGCCACAAAATCCTACAATTTTGTCTAAAAATTCGTATTCTACAAAAATCTCAATCTTAGTAATACAAGTTCAACATAATCTGCTGACGCACTGATGAGTGGAAGACGAAACGTAGACTTAAGTAAAAAACATGTCCCAACATTGGTCGTATTATTCATCGATAAACTTCTAATGGCTGGCTGGATGCAGCCTCAAAGTAGACTTCTTCGTATTTCGCCCCTGACTGAAATAACAGAAAGACAATTAGTGTAATAGTGAATAATGTCTCAAGAAACTTACCTTCCCATATCATGGCAGCGAAAATAATTATTAAGTTTTCATATATGCTACTTAACCACCAAAAAAATCAATAAGATTCATTGTAACAGAATCATTGAAACTTTTCTAGTAACCATAAGTTCACGTTTAACTGTTCTGTATGAACTACACTGGTATTAATGGAGATGGTCGAATCAAGGGAAAGAAAATTTTAATTCAATGTATTTTGTCATGTCAAGCCTACACTTCGAAAAACACCTATTATTAACGTACAAGAACATGTAATATTATGTGGTTGGAAAATTCTTTGACTTAAAATTCATTAAAACAAAATAAATGATACTGATAGATACAAATAGAATGTCAATTATCCGGTATATGGATTCTAGAAGATTTTGAAATTATTACATCAAGGTACAATATACAATCTTAGAAAAACTAAATTTCCAACTATAATTGTTTGGCTAAAATTGAAATTGCCCTATAATTACATGAACTCTAAGACTCTCAGTTCAATGAATACTCACCAAAGTACTCTGACACAAGGTTTGCAATCATTCTTAATCACTGATAAATCACCACCACAATACGTATCGAAAAAAGCTTTAAACTCACAACTCCGGTTAAGATAAACGCTTATGTTTACATTCTGTGATTGGTTTTTCTTACAAGTTATTCAATGTTTGGTATGATTATAGATGACATACTTACAATTATTGAATCGTCAAGCTCATCTGAAGCTGTCAACTTTAGGGAGAAAAAAGTTCGTGTGTGTTCGACTGTATGAAAAATTGCAAAATAAAAATACTGCTTGCATGGAATGATCTTTGCAACGGGAATACCATAGAACACATTAATTTCGATTCAAGAAAACATACATACAATTTTAATACAATGCCATTCATATAAATAGTGGAAGAGAATACGAAGAAATGTGTAAAAAATCCTTCAATCCAAATTATTCGAACTGTTCTATAATTTATTTTGAGGAATAAATTCTTCTGAAGAATTAAAGTTGGTAATATACATTCAGTCTGATTCATGACGATTAACACACAGTTCACTAACATTTCAAAAATTAACTGAGAGCTTTATAACATCTGGATGGAAACCACACATAAAAGAAGTGAAACTCTAAGAATATGGATCATATGATCATACAAATTGTTCTACCATTCAATAGTCGGAATTCTCAATTATTTATCGCATTGAATGAAGTTTCATTCAAAATGCGGCTGGCATTTTCTTTCAGTATAGGTAAAGTATCGCCATCATGTCAAAGATTTTGATCTGTCATAAAGAGTAAACAAGCTTGCTACAGGCGAGAAAATCAATTATAAGAGCATCCGTTCTTAAGCAAGATGCACAAATATGTCTCCCATATATTAGTCAAAAATACTCATGGCTTATAACCATACATAGTTAGCGCCTGTTTTACTAGCAAACAAAACGAGTCGTAACTTTGCGCGCTTTATTTTGGCACTGAATTTCACCTTAATGCTCGCTCATACCAAACATTGTAGAAAACTACAATTTTGAGTTATTTGTGGTTCTCATACTACTGAAAAAAATCATCACGATTAAGTTCTACCCATTCTTGTTCAGAGTGAATTTTGAAAAGGCGACCCATAGAGAAATAAGACAAAATCTCTCAGCACAGTACTCAGGTTATTGCCATTGGTGTACATATTGACAAAAATCTATGAGTCAACTAAAGAAGCGTTCCTCAGCATGACTTTCATTTTTTATCGGAGTATTTACAAACCCGACCAGAATCATTGTTACCGTTGTATCGAGTTTCTTCGGACAACCGTTTATATTCTTCCAATGCGATATTTGACTACGAAACTATTTACACTAGTGCAACGCGATCATCTACAAGGCAAAGTCTAAACTAGCCTATCGTAGCGGTACTTTTGTTTAATGTATCAAATTTTCGGTTGCCTAGCATCAGCTTCGTGAAGAACAGTCTATGGTTATTCGCACAACGTTGCTCGTCAGGGAACTAATCTACGCACGTATAAAAGCGCCCAAACTTGTTCTAGTCATCAGTTTCATTTCTGTAGTTTCTGTAGACAGTGATAAATTGAAAGCCTAACATTACCGATCATAATTACAAGTGATTACGCAGCTGATAAAATGTCACCCTTAACGTTATACCATTTTCCGATTTCACCCCCTTCACGATCTGCTTTGCTCGTAATACGTAATCTTGAACTGGACGTAGAGGTAAGTCGGTAATTATAGGGTAATCTTGTCATGTCGGGAGACATGCTGTGTGGGTTGACGATGAAGACAAAAAAGAAACGAAAGTTCAAGTCACAGTCATTATGTTGCATTAATAACGTTATCTTTTTTCTGATTGAATTTTTCCACAAAGGGGTTATACATGTGTAACTCAACTTTTTACTGGAAGCTCATAGCGAATTTTCATTATCTACAATGGCGTAGATTATGTTTATACTAACTTTTCTGATAACGTAAATTCTCTCGTTATCTAAAATCACTTTTTTGCAGTGCTGTGCTGAAAAACAAAATACCTAAAAATACCTCATATTGTGGAACACTTCAATTTGACAACAAATTTTAAAAGATGATTATTTCTATTGAAAATGTTTTTAGCCATTTTCACGGAAGGTTACAAAAAGTAGCAGTGGCTTTTGCATCAATTTTGAATATTTCTCGAGAATAAATTGAACATTAAGAATGTTGGGTGCAGCATTGTAGTTAAAATGGCAATTGAAGGATGGCCTACTGTGATTGGCTTGTGAAAGCACAGGTCAATTCCAACCGGTTTTTCAATGGTGTACTAATCAAATACTAGAGCGATGTTGCAATAAGTATAAAGTTAAATAACCTAAATGATAAAGTTAAATGTTTCCTTTAAATCCATCATCAAATGACTGAGTTATAGGCGTTCGTAATTATGACATAAAAAGGTTACGCGGCTAGGTTTGATTTTTTTTATTGATACCCTGCCCCGATTTTTTTTATTCAAAATTTAATCAACAGATTTTATCGCGAACAAGCTTCAAATGTTTATTATGACCATTTACACCAGGGGTTCCTAGACCCCTTGGGGTCGATATCCTTTTTGCGAAAGTCGACGTAAACGAAAACTGACTATGGGGGTCGATCCCCTATTGTTTGATATAAGGTGTTATTTGAAATATTCATGCTAAAAAAGTATTGTTTATTTGACCATCCGCGAAAATTGGTAAGTATTTTACATCAATAATAAAAAAAAGGAAATTTTATTTTCAAAGGAATTTGTGAATGGGGGTCTGAGGCCTAAGTTAATTTTAGTAAAGGGGTCCATGACCCAAAATAGTTCGGGGACCCCTGATTTACATGATAGACGCTGCTCAAACTATGTTGTGGGTTTATGGAACAGTTCATGTTTGACCTTACCTTACCTAACAGCTATAGGCCTGGGGTGTCCTTTGCTGTATCAAGCATACGTCTCCATATAACTCGGTCCATGGCTGCTCGTCGCCAGCCACTCAAGGCACGGATGCTTCTGAGATCACCCTCCACTTGATCGATCCACCTTGCTTGCTGCGCTTCTTTTCTTCTTGTACCAGTCGGATTAGATTCAAGAACCATTTTCACTGGGCTGTCGTCCGACATCCTTATGACATGCCCAGCCCATCGTAGACGTCCGATTTTAGCTGTCCGTTTGATAGGTGGTTCTCCTAGCAGCTCTTGCAATTCGTGATTCATACGCCGTCTCCACATTCCGTCTTCCATCTGCACTCCGCCATAGATGGTCCTCAGTATTCTTTCGAAAACACTGAGGGCACGTTGGTCCTCTGCCAACATAGTCCAGGTCTCGTGGCCATAGAGAATAACCGGTCTAATGAGCGTTTTGTAGATGGTCAATTTCGTGCGGTGGCGTACTTTTCTCGATCGAAGGGTTTTTCTGAGTCCAAAGTACGCACGATTCCCTGCCAAAATACGTCTCTGTATTTCTCTGCTGGTGTCATTATCAGCGGTCATCAGTGAGCTCAAATATACGAACTCGTCAACCACCTCGATATCGTCACCGTCTATCAATATTCGTGGTGGGAGGTGTAGTGTTTCTTCTCTAGAGCCTCTTCCTCTCATATATTTTGTTTTTGACGCATTTATGGCCAGTCCGATACGCCTAGCTTCAGCTTTCAGTCCGATGTAGGTTTCCGTCATCTTCTCAAGATTACGTGTCACAATATCAATATCGTCAGCCAATGCCAAAAAGTTGTACGGACTTTCGGAAGATCGTGCCACTCGTGTCGATCCTCGCTCTCCGAATCACACCTTCCAGGGCAATATTGAACAAGATACAAGAAAGTCCATCACCTTGACGTAGCCCTCTCCGAGATTCGAAGGGACTCGAGAGCGTCCCAGATACTCGGACGTAGCACATCACTCTATCCATCGTTGCTTTGACCAATCGCGTCAGTTTATCCGGGAAACCGTATTCGTGCATGATCTGCCATAGCTGTACTCGACCGATTGTGTCGTATGCCGCTTTGAAGTCAATGAATAGGTGATGCGTGGGTACGTTGTATTCACGACACTTCTGGAGTACTTGTCTTATAGCGAATATGTGATCCGTAGTGGCGCGGGCTCCAGTAAATCCCGCTTGGTACGGCCCTACGAATTCCTTAGTTATTGGTGATAGACGACGGCAAAGGATTTGGGAGAGTACCTTGTAGGCGGCGTTCAGCAATGTGATTGCGCGGTAATTGCAACAGTCGAGCTTATCGCCCTTTTTGTAGACGGGACATACCACTCCATCCATCCATTCCTGCGGTAGAATTTCCTCCTCCCAAATTCTAGAAATCATAAAGTGCAGCGCTCCCCGAGTAAAGTCTAACATCAAAATTAGAACAAATTGATATTTGATTATGATAGCAACATCAGATTGAAATCCTAATATGATATCGACTCATCAAATTTGCAAATAATATCTCATTGTGTAATCATTTTGCTGTTTAACGGCAAAAGTTTTGTGAAACTCAAAATATGAAAATATTAAAATCAACAACTTAGTGAATCCATTGAAATTGAGCAAATTTCAAATAGCAGCATAAAATCACAAAGTTAAGTTTCAATGGAAGAATTATTCCTTCAATCCTTTGTTGCCTTTTACAAAAATGCTGTGACATCCTGCCGAAATCCTGCAGTTCACCGCAACCATAACCGCGAAGAAACGATTTTTTTCAACATTTTTTCAACTTTTACGCAAATAATGCTCTTTATTTTTAACCACGATAATATTGGTGTCAAACCACACGTCTGGTAGGCATTAGATAAATTGGCGATCATCGGTACCTCGTTTGCCTGAAGCAGGTCAATCTGAATAGTGGCTTTGGCATTCCCATCTCGCTGATCGATATTCGATATTTGTAGTCATACGACGTCGCGAAGTTCATTCCAAAGTTTTTAGACCATGGATGGCGAAAATAATGTACTCGTTAAACCCGTTTTGAAAATACCTATAACTTTACATCTAACAGTATGGAAAAATTCATTGTTTACGAAGTTCGAACATCGAACATTGAATGTCTCAGATTTCAGAACCTAGAGCTAATTCTTAATAATACTTTAGTGGCTTAGAGGAGCCACCAAGAAAATATATGTTTAATTTGTATATTCCTAAGTAGTCCACAAACTATGTCGAAGACACTCTTCAAAACAATTCTCACTCCTAGTTATAAATGCTTAGAACTTTATATACTTACTAACGCTAGATATTAACATGAGAAGTATTTTATCAATCATCTAATAGATCTTGGAACTTTAATACACTTTTCTAAAGAAATCGTCTAACTAAATCTTTACAATTTTGAGTCACAGGACTAATTCTGCATCAAATGATTGTAAATTATAAGTCTACGGAAGAACTAAAAAAATTTTGAAGAGGTTCTGGTTTTATCTGTGGTCAGAAGCGAGATAATCGTTCGTTGTCCCAATTAGTCGAAAAAACAAATGATCTGGAATACCTTATTGCCGGATTCCTAATTCACGTTCCCTCTGTTGTAGGAGACTTCACAGTAAAACGTTCGGTCTTCATAGCCTCTAAATTCGTATTTCAAAGTGATTACATGTGCGAGTTGTTTGAGATCAAGTAGATAACTTAATTTAATGTTATAATGTTTGAATGCTACATGTTTGGATATGAGAGGGACAAGGAGAACATTTTTATACTGTGCTCAAATAGCCACGCTGCTATTCGTGGTGGATGCGGGATGGAAGCGACGCAACGAGTGTGCATTGACAGAAACGACCTGCACACAACTTTGTGAAACAACACTGCTTGTAATATAACCGAACATTTTCCATCTACTGTCAGCTAGCACTTACAGTCCATAGCAATAGCTAAAAGTTCGCATTCCAAAACACCTAAGTTCGAATCCGGTTTGTCTCCGCGGTAGTGTGGAGATTGCGTGAAATCTTTTTTCTTGCTTGCGACTAGTATGGAGATTGCATACAATCTTTTTTCTTGCTTGTGAGTAATATCGCCTAAATGTATACTATCCCGGACCTTTTTTGGCTGTTCTATTTTTAGATTATGCTCGTGACGTGTCATTTCGATAAAATCTACATCACATTAAGTTTTCAATGTGCTTTCACTGAGAGCAAAACTAGTTTCCAGTTTGATGTCACACAGCATTTTTTTTGCTTTCAATTTTGATCTTTTAACCGTTAAAACGACCAAAACGATAACAAATTAAGTAATCGATATATACGAACAGCACAACATCAAATTGAGTTTTCTTTTTAATCTCACACTCTACTCGGGTCTAGCTAGTGCCTCTTCTCCATGTTTGAGCAGCTCGCCTGGCAACTGGTCATTGCCCGCGGCTTTGTTGTTCCTTAGCTTGCCGATCTCCTCACTTATCTCCGACAGATCAGGGGCTGGGAATCTGTCGTCGGCTGAGCGTGCACCGAGATTGATTCCTGTGTCGTTCTCTGTATCCTGTGCTTCGCCATTCAGATGCTCGTCATAGTACTGCTAGGTTACCACTGGTATCTCTGCACATTTTGGCCTGTGGCGTGTAGCCTCTACGTGAGCGGTTCACCTTCTCATAGAACTTCCGTATCATTTGCGCGGTACAGCTGTTCCATTGCTTCGCGATCTTGGTCTTCCTGGTGGCGCTTTTTCTTCCGGAAAACCGTGTTCTGTCTGTTCCGCGCCTGTCTGTATCGTTCCTCGTTCGCCCTCGTGCGGTGTTGCAGCATCCTCGCCCTTGCTGCATTCTTCTCTTCGACCAACTGCTGACATTCGCCGTCAAACCATTCCCTCGATTTGATAACCTCGTACCTAGAACGGTTGCAGCTGTGCTACTCACGGCGGACCTTATGTTCCTCCAGCCGTCTTCAAGAGTCGCCGCGCCAAGCTGCTCTTCCGTTGGTACCGTCGATAGTTTTGAATGCATACAAACCGCGACAAGGTAGTGGTCAGAATCAATATTGGCACTGCGGTAAATGCGGACATTGAGGAGAAGAATCGCCCGTCGATGAGAACGTGGTCGATTTGATTTTCCGTATGTTGATCAGGTGATCTCTAGGTGGATATCTTTGCGGGGGAAGAAGGTGCCTCGAACTACCATTCCTCGGGAGGCTGCAAAGTTTACGCATCGTTGACCGTTGTCGTTTGACAACGGACTGTTTGACCTACTAGCATATTAAACGCACAAGAATAGCAATAAAATTTAGTTTTGAACATATTTAGAGCTGAATTAACTAATACATAATATCAAATGTGATTATTGTTGTTTCAACATGCCCAGTTTCTTCTCCGTCATCTCGAAAGCAACACGATGAAGTAAGGTCGATGAGATTGTACTTTAGTAATGACTCTTGTATGCCAAACAGCTACTTCATTCAATAACGAACATTTCTTCTCTGTTGAACACGCAGATAAAAATTATCAATTTGATGGCAGGTGATCATATGAAGGAAGACTTTTTGAAGATAAATCCCCAGCACACAGTACCGACGATTGTCGACGGCGATTACGTGCTGTGGGAGTCTAAGGCTATCGTAACCTACCTAGTGGAGCAATACAATCCGGAAAGCTCTCTGTACCCCATGGATCCCAAACAGCGCGGCATCGTAAATCAGCGACTGTACTTCGACTCAACGGTGCTTTATGCTCGTGTGCTCTCGGCCATTATCCCGATTTTGCGACAAGGTGTTACCAACATTCCACAGGATAAGAAGAAAGCCATTAAAGATGCACTGGGAACATTAAATACTTGCCTCGACGGTCAGGATTGGGTCGCCGGAGAGAACTGTACCGTTGCTGATCTCAGTCTGTTGGCTTCCGTTTCCACTATTAGTGTATGGTTAAACTGCGCAATATTAAACTAGTGCTTCTAATTTGGCTATTAACACTATTTTGTTTACTCACAGGCAATCGGAGTTGATTTGAGTGAGTTCCCCAACATTACTACTTGGTACGATCGGTGCAAATCTTTGCCTGGATATGACGAGAACGAACAAGGGGCAACAGCGTATGGCGTTGCCATCAAATCGAAATTGGATGAACCTTTCTGAATGGTTCCAACGTGTTTTCATGTACCTAAAGTTTTCTGTAAAAAGGAAAGAACTTAGCGGGGAACAAATTATCCAGATTACATCACTACTTTCATCTACTTTCATTTTTATTCAAATAAACAACATCAAGACAAAATGTACTTACATTTAAAATAAAAACACAGCAACAGGAAAACAGTTGCAAAAACATGATTAATAAATAAATCACTTACTATGATCATTAATTCTGCAAACACAGTATTATAATAACAATGGATTTTTATCCAGTATGTATCATTCAAAAGCGTATAGAATCGATAAATCGAATATGAATTTTCAATACGGGTTGAAATTATTTTCGATTTCAAACATATCAACGTTAGATATTCTGATGCATTCATTCTTACTTAACAATCGTGTAAAGTCTAGATCAGCAAGTCGCTTTCGAAATTGAGATCTGTCGGTATTCGACTCTTTAGGTAAAAAAGCAACTATGTAGTGTGAAATGGGGCGACCTTCAAGTAGATCTGAAATCAAACAAGAAAACATGCATACAATAAAATTTATGGAACTATAAATTTCATAAATGTGATGGTATAGCCTCAGCGAGGATGTTTTACTATTTTCTGTAAACTGAAAGATAATACGGCTCAATTCTCAGGAGTGCTTTTTTCCTTAATATACAGGACCTGGTGTCAATTAAAAATTCCAAACTAACCGCGTTAGATATTTTTTCATAATTTTAAAAGCTCAGTGAACTGTGGATATATTTATATAATCTAATCATCAATTGTTTTGCAACGTTATTTTTGCATTTCAATAGTACACCATTGAAAAACCGATTTGAATTGACTTATGTTTTTACGAGCCAATCACAGCTTGCTATAAAGATGTCATCCTCTTGTCATGGCAAAATACCCCACCGTTCTACAACTGGAAAATACCCCACAAAATACAACTCACAACTAGAGGTATACGTGTGCGAGGATGATGATCTATCTATATATCTATCAAAATGCAAGGGAAAACGAGGTTCCATTGGTAAAATCTTTATAATTTGTTCATGTTAAATATTATTTTCATGTGAAAGAAATCATGTTCCACCTCTGTTATTTTTACAGCACCCAAGATTTTGTTTCAAACAATGAAAAACTTCAACATGTCATAAAATGTTGTTGATCATTTAAAAAGTGATTTTATTGGTCGAGTTCATTATGAAATGTCACTTGAAGGACCTTACATATGCGCAAATCTAACCAAGCATGCGATTTTATGATGAGAAAAAGCCTCTTGATTTATTCCTCTAGCGTTCAAACTAACCTAAATCATAGAACACTTTTCGGATCTCGATATTTGACAACATATCTTATAAAATCATAAATTAACAACGAAACTCAGTCGGTGTTGAACAGTCGTTCGCACCGCACGTGTATAGCTCTTGGCTCCTGAAAAAATTTTCTGGTTACCTAGAGTTTCATTGATTAAAGGCTTCAGTTTTTTTCAAGGCTACCTGTATCACTAACAATTAGTCAGCCTTTCTCAAGGCTATACAAAGAGTGATATTCTAATATAATCAGTCTTTTTCAAGACTAAGAAATTAATCAGCCTTTCTTAAGGCTAGCTATTCAAAGAACTATTCTTCGAACTAATCAGAATTTATTAAGACTACCACAAAATCAGTCTTTATCAAGACTTTTCCAAACTAGGAGTCTAATCGAAGACTAATTTAGCCTAGTTAATTTAATTTCAATTTTCATTCATTTCAAAAATGCCTGCGTCCAACCAGAAAGGCAACAAGCCTAAGGCTAAAAATAATTCAATACGGAATAAATCACAATCCGTTATTCAACATTTTTCTAATAACATTCACGATCTTATAGAATCTGAATGTAAAAATAAAAGACAACGGACGGTTTTCCCTTCCGTTGATTCTATGCCGTCTAACAATATTTACGAGCTTCTTCCTGAATCCGATTGTAGCGACCGAAATGTACGCTTGTCGTTCTGAGAAGGAACACCAATCTATGCCTCCAGTGACTGTGATGATTTCCGACTTCAAAGCATTCCGTACTGAGCTTTCTACTTTTCTTCCGGAAGTAAAAGTTTCATTTCAAATCGGAAGAAGAGGAGAATGTCGAGTCTTGGTTGGTGGATTGGAAGATTACGAACGTCTTATTCGATATTTGTCCGAGAAATTTAATAATTTTATTCATATGATATAAAATTAGACAGACCCTTCAAGGCTGTCTTGAAAGGCTTATCAAATGATCAAAGTACTGATAAAATTAAAAAGTACGGATGTGTAATGTCAGAGACATAACTGGATGTCGTGAATACGAATAAAACTGACACACTTTCCTTATACTTCCGAATTCGAATTGGTAGTTGATCGATTGTGTGAATTGTGGAACTTTCCCCTTTTTCACTACTAGAATTTCAAACGATGCGCCTTGACTAATTTACAGATTAGTTACATTAATCATTCTGAAACGCAATTAAATATAATGAAATAACAAGATAGTTCTTTATAATAAAAATGGGCCGTATAGAGTACAGTAAAGCAAAATTCTTTGAGAGTATTATTATGGTTCTAAAAAGAACCGAATAGAATTCTAGAATAAGGAACTGGACCTGAGTTCAAGAACTAAATTTAGAACCAAGAACAGAAGTTCTGCTTTCATTGACGACTGCTCCACCTGACGATTGAAGTCCAAATGAGAGCACCACCTGAGCGTTTGAGGTTTGGCACCACGCTAAAGGTCTGCTCTCATCATTGACGACCGCTGCTCCCGACGATTGAAGTCCAAAATGAAAGCACGATCTAAGCGTTTGAGGCTTTATACCACGCAAAAGGTCTGCTTTCATTGACGACTGCTCCACCTGACGACTGAAGTCCAAATGAGAGTTGCGACCTGAGCGTTTGAGGTTTTTAACCACGCAGAAGGTGCACTCTTCGAAGCTGCTGGTCCCGCGACGTCTGCTTGCATCCAACGCACAAGAAGAAATGATCGAATTTCCATTTTTTTTTTTCCATTCAATTTTTATTGTTCCTTTTTGTTACATTGCTGTATGGTTTACAATTTAAGTGATTCAAATGGTACATTTTTGCATCTTTCTTACAGACATTTTTTGTTTTGTTCACTTTTTCGCATTGCCTAATTGGTAGTTTTCAGCTTTCACTGCATGGTTTGTTTTTATGACCTAATACTAACTTAACCTATTTTTACATAATTTAATTAATTAAATTAAATTTTGAATTGTTTCATATTCGGAGTTTTGGCATTTTGTAACGAATTTTTCGCATGTGTTTCTTATTTTCTCTTCGATTGTCTCGACATTAGCTAATCTATGGACATACACTGTTCTGGTACGCCAGTTCAAGTTTAAAATCATCTTCAAGCATCTGTTTTGTAAAACTTGCAATTTGTTTTTATGGCTTTTTGCACAAGTGGACCAGATTGGTATAGCATAATATATTACCGGAGCGATAATTTGTTTATAGATAGCTACCTTGTTTTGTTCATTCAGTTTAGATTGCGTATTTATTAGCGGGTACAATTTTTTAATTAAAAGTGAACATTTATTCAAGATCTTTTCTGTGTGACTTCTAAATAAAAGTTTTGAATCAGTTGTTAGACCTAAATAGACTGCTTCATTTGACCATTCGATGGATGTGCCGTGAAGTATGATTTTGCAATTGTCTTGGGGAATAAGCCTAGGGGATGGGCGGTACGGGAAAAATATAGTTTGTGTTTTACTAGAATTCACCTTGATTTTCCAGGTGTTCAAGTAGTTACAGTAATTATCTAAACAGTTCTGAAGCTTTTTAGTAATATAACGAGTAATTCTTCCCTTACAAAGGATGGCAGTGTCATCTGCGAAGACTGAGAGGTAGCAGTCGTTGGGCATCTGAGGGATATCTGCCGTGTAGATGTTGTATAACACTGGACCCAGTAAGCTCCCCTGAGGGACGCCTGCTGGAATTCGAAATTCTTCGGAATATGTTTCATTTAGTGAGATTTTGAATGATCGTTCTGAGAGGTAATTTTGTATCATTTTAACTAAGTAAATGGGAAAGTTATAACGGTAGAGCTTGTAGATTAGTCCTTTGTGCCAGACATTGTCAAAAGCTTTCTCGATATCTAATAAGACCATCGCCGTAGACTTGGACACTGCCTTATTTGAGCGGATAATTTTCATTACTCTATACAGCTGTTGAGTAGTGGAGTGTCCGGCTCTGAATCCAAACTGGACGGGGGGAATTATATTATTCGAGTTGGTGTGATCGAGAATTCTATCGAGTAGCATCCTTTCGAAAAGCTTACTTACAGCAGATAGTAAACTGATTGGCCGGTAGGAAGTCGGAATCGAGGGATCTTTGCCTGGTTTAGGTAACGGCACAACTTTTGCTGACTTCCAGCATGTAGGAAAGTACAGGAAATCGAGACAACGGTTGAATAGTTTGGTAATATGAGAGTACGCTTCGGTGCTTAATTTTTTCAAAACGAGGTTAAATATGCCATCGAAACCTGGGGCCTTCATGTTTTTACAGCGTTTTATGGCGGTTACGACTTGTTCGGTTGTTATTTTCTTGTTGGCTGGGACATAACAAGCAGTTCTATCTAGTGTATCAATTGTATCTTGGACAATATTTTCCGTTGGACTATTGATCGAGTTTCTTAAGTTGTGAGAGCTTATTATGTGGTTACCTATGGCGCTAGCTTTTTCCTCAGACGTTACTAGAATTGTATTTCCTACTTTCAAGGGAGGTACCTGCTTCGGTTTAGCTTTTAATATTTTGGACACTTTCCAAAATGGCTTAGAGTGAGGATCTAATTTCGAGATATCGGAACTAAATTTATCATTTTTAAGCTTTTGTATATGAAATGCTATAAGTTTAGTTAGATATTGTGAAGCATATTTTTTAGATAAATCACCGGATCGTTGAAATTGACGTCTAAATACATTCCTCGCCCTAATAATACTTTGTGTAAGTTGATCTAATTGTAGTAGCTTACCATGAACAGGAACTTTGCGAATACACTCCTCTTCTGCCGTTTGGATGGCGAGTTGGAATTGTTGTATTGATCTGTCGATGTCTTCTGTAGAATTGAGCGGAGCGTCGAAATCAATCCTGCGATCCACTCTGCGACGAAACTCAACCCAGTTCACTCGATGGTAGTCCTTTCGAGTTTGAACCGGGCCACGAGTCGCCGTTTCGTGGATTTGCTGGATGACCGGGTAGTGGTCGGAACTTAATTCTTGGAAGGTTACAGGCTTCGGTAGATCCATGTTGGTCAGGAACACATCAAGAGTGGAGGGTACTCCAGCTGGTGATAGGTAGGTGGGACGTTCGGGAGCGTTGACGATGAAGTATCCAAGCTGTGCTTCGTCGAAGGTCATACGGCCATTTTGATTGCGGATGTGATTGCCCCACAACTCATGCCGAGCATTGAGGTCACAGGCGACTATGAACTTCCTACGGTGACGTGTTAATTTAACCATATCATTCCGGAACTTCCTGGCCATGCCGTTGTCATTAAAGCATTGATGAGGACAGTACGCTGCTATCACCAGCAGAGCACCGTTGCTTGTAGAGATCTCCACACCTAGTGCTTCGATGATTGAGGTTGTGTAATGCGGTTGAACGGTAAATTTGATTGGCTTTTTAATCGCGATGGCAGCCCCACCCCCTTGGGAGTGCGTGCGATCAAGCCGTACCAAACTATATCCAGGTAGATGAATGTTGATGTCCGGTTTCAGGAATGTTTCAGTAATCACAATGATGTCAGCATCTTCACGCGAGCATAATTCCAGCAGTTCCATGCACTTGGGCTTAATGGCATGGGCGTTCCATAGTAAAATTTTCAAAGGTCTAGCATCCATGTTTGATGACGAATTCTCCCAATACCAGTATTTGCTCAGCACGCGTGTTGCATTGCTGTAGCTGGGTCCACATAGCTGTGAATATCGGCAGAAGCTCTGCTGCGGTATATTTGGGGGTCGAATTGTTACCTTCTTGAGGGTTGGGGTTTGGTTTTCCAGGAATATGCCAAGCAGAGGGAGAACCATTACCTCCTTGGAATCCTGGGGGAAGCGGGTCGGAAGACTCGGGCCCTTGAGTGCGATTATCCGGCCCACCTGGCGGTAGCTCTGGAAAATTTTCCTGTGTAAACGCCGGAAGATTGTTTGGTCGACGTCCTGGCTGGTTTTTCTTTGATGCTTCCTTACGGATGCGTTTATATGATTCACGTGCCCCGCACGTTCGGTCGGTAGCACAATGTTGCTCACTGCAGTTGGCACACTTAAACTGAGTAGCTTCATTGGCTGGACAAGCACTGGTTTCGTGATCAGAAGCACAGTTATTACACCTTGGCTTCAGGTTACAGTTTCGAGTGCCATGCCCGAAATGCAAGCACCGCATACACTGCGTGACATCACGATGCATTCCACGATACGGTTCCCACGAAATAACGACGTTGCAGATAGCTTTCATGGCTTTTAAAGCACCAAGGGTTACTGTTCCCTTCCGGAAATGTACGAGGTAGAGACAGTCTCTAAACTGCTGGTGCACTTGTTGCTTCCTGGCGATGACAAAAACTGCTAGAGGATTTAATTTTTATTTTTCCTCCAGCTCGGCCTTGATGTCGGCTGTTTGCATTATCGGTAAACCTCTCAACACTGCTTTAAACGGTTTTTCCGACGGCATGTCGTGGGTAAAATACTGTGCTTTTTGTTCATTCAGATATGATTTAGTTTTCAAATATTCGTCCTTTGACTGTACCATCACTTTTATACCAACTCTGGTAAGTTTAAACTGCGCACTGATGCCTTTCGACTGGAGATCCAGCTGCAATTTCATCAGGGGAATCGACTTCACTATCAGCGGTGGTAGTTTTGTGACTACGACGACAGGAGGGTTTTCTACTTCTTCCTCTTGACCGAATCCGTCCAATTCACTGCCATTAATGGCTGTACCATTTTCACTTAAAACACTGAATCTGTTTGCAGACAGTAGCGAAGCTTCATCGTTCGTTCGAATTTTCTTTGCCGGGACGCCCGGGGTACTAACAGTGACATTAGCAGACTTGACTGTACTGGCAGTAACATTAGCAGACTTTACTGTACTGGCTGAAACGTTAGCAGATTTCCTGCGTCGCATTTTGGGACTGGAACCAGATTTCTTCCGTTTACCCATTGACGGAATAGAGCGAATGAAAAACTAACAACTACTAAAAAACACGTCCGATCTGCTATACACACAGCAAACGACACCTCACTCACTGACTGTCACTCACTGACTCCACTGACTGATGATCGAATTTCGACCACGGTTTCCCTTTTATACGCAGTCAGTTGAAGATATGTGCCTGACTACCTCAAAATCGTCGTCCTTGCGCGAAAAAGCCAAGCAAAAGTAAAGAGTTTTCCGCGTTGTTTTCAAAATTTGAGAAAACTTAATATTTAAGTTGTTTGTGGTTATCTTACACTGTTCAAAATATTATCCTAAATTCCTGATCATATTTTTGATGAAATGGTGAAAGAATTATGTTGCTGCCTTTAATACAAGTCGAGATATTCACTTAATTTCTGCCCATTCTTCCATATGGCTAATTTTGAAAAGGCACCCCATAGTAAAGTAAGTCGTATTCACGACAAAATGAACTAAAAGAATTGCTTGGTTTTGCTCCTTTCCTAAATAATACTTATGAAAAAAAAGAGCGAATGGTACATCTAAACCACGCTCTGAAATTTCCCATGAACGTTACCTAATACACTTCAATCAAATTTATTATAAACGGCATAATGGCATTGCAAACTTGACGCAATGTCATCGTCGCCAAGGCTTCGGCCATGGAACCAAAAATTGTCATATGGATATACGGTGTTTGAATTGTGGTAAATCGCATTCGAAAGACGTTTGTCTAATGAATGAAACCACTGATCAATTTTCATATTCAAATTGCGATGGAAATCATAAATCCAATTATTTGAAATGTCCTGTCAGGGAAAAAATTTTAAACGCTCGTTCGCTTAGACAACAAGTCAAATCAACGACCTTAAATTTACAGAACATACCTGAAAATCAAAAAACCGTTACAATTGCCACGCCTAATTCTTCTAAGGCAGTTATTTCTTCGAATTTAAAACAAAAAACAGGTACGCCTCCCAATTCGTCTTATAATGAAAACAATTTATTGACAGATAGATCAACCTCGTCATCATCTTCTTCTAATGTCAGTTACGCTAGTGTAACAGGTAGAAATATACCACTTAATTCTTCTAATGTAAATAATCAAAACACAGGAACGCCTTGCAGTTCATCTTCTAACGAAAACAATTTATTAATATATAGATCAGCCAAATCATCTTCTTCTAATGACAGTCTACCTACCAATATTCCTTCAATGCCATTCGCTTCTTTAAATGAAGTCGATTTAGGCGATATAACTGAAAATAAAATGATCTACCTACAAGATCAGCTTTTTCAAATGATCATCCGAATGAATTCGACTTTATCACCTTTTGAAGCATTTAAAATCGGATGGCAATTTGCAAATAATATTATAATGAATTTAAAATTCAACAGTGATGTTAAATAATTATTTGAATATTTTAAATTGGAATGCTCGATCTTTAAAATCGAGTGAAGATGAATTTTAAAATTTTCTCAAAGTTTACAAAATTCATATTGACATTGTGACAGAAACTTTTCTTAAACCAAATGTCAAATTGAAAAGTAATTCACATTATGTGGTTCATCGATTTGACAGGTTTACTGGAATTGGTGGTCGAGTTGCCATTTTTGTCCAACGGCAAATTAAAACCCGAATTTTACCTTCTTTCAATATTAAAATTATTGAAAGCTTGGGAATCGAAGTTGAAACCATTCATGGAATTTATTTCATCGCTGGAGCATATTTGCCATTCCAATGCACCGGCGAACAATTAAATTTCTTCAAAGGCGATTTGCAAAAACTCACAAGATATCGACCGAAATTTTTCGTAATAGGGGACTTAAATGCTAAGCATGTCCAGTGGAATTGTAGGCAAAATAACAGTAATGGTAAAACACTTCATAATCAACTCTCAGCTGGTTCCTTCACAGTTCTTCATCCCAGTAATCCGACTTGTTTCTCTTCCGTGAGAAACCCCTCTACAATTGATCTGGTTCTAACAGATTAAAGTCACATTTGTAGTGAACCGATTACACATGCTGACTTTGACTCAGATCATCTTCCAGTAACATTCAGACTTTCCAACTAAGCTATAATTAATCCAATTAGTTCTATATTCAACTATCATAGAGCTAATTGGTTGGATTACAGATCTCACATTGAAAATCATGTGGATCATGAAACTATTTTAGAAAATTCTGCGGATATCGACACAGCAATTGATAATTTGAACCATTACATTATCGAAGCTAGAAATCTTTCAGTTCCCAAAGCTCAAACTAAATTAAATTCTCCTATCATCGATGACAATCTTCAACTGCTTATTCGGTTGAAGAATGTTCGTCGACGACAGTATCAACGTTCTCGTGATCCTGCTATGAAAAACACAGTTAAGGATTTACAAAAAGAAATTAAACATAGATTTACTCTTTTGCGAAATGAAAATTTCGCTAAAGAAGTTGACCAAATTAAACCTTATTCTAAACCTTTCTGGAAACTTTCTAAGGTTCTTACGAAACCTCAGAAACCAATTCCTGCTCTCAAGGAAGGAAATCAAATACTTCTTGGAAAACTCAAGCTCAAAAACTTGCTCAGCATTTCGAGAGTGTCCACAATTTCAATTTGAACGTTTTGAGTCCTATTGAAAATGAAGTCTCACTGAATATGATTGTATTTCAACCCAAGTGTTATCACAAGATGACATTATTGAGACGAATTTTGATGAAATAAAATCAAATATTAGGAAACTTAAAAACATGAAGGCTCCTGGTAATGATGGAATTTTGATTATTCTTATTAAAAATCTTCCCGATGTTGCCTTGAGACTCCTGGTTAAAATTTTCAACAAGTGTTTTTCATTAGCTTACTTCCCAAAAAGATGGAAAAAACGCTAAAGTAATTCCCATTCTCAAACCTGATAAAAAGAAAGCCAGCAGAAACGTCAAGTTATCGACCAGCTAATTCTTCTATCAGTAAACTTTTTGAAAAAATTATCTTGTTGAAAGAAAATAAATTTTCTTGCAATTCCAAATGAACAGTTCTAACATATCCTAAAATTCTACAAAATGAATAAAATTTTATGATTTTTCAATTGACACATTGACGTTGAAATGACGTTGAAATTCCACGGTTTTATCGATTAACGTTCATATAAACTCAGCTCAGTCCATTATTATTATTATTTCACCTTTGAATTGGAAATATTTCTAAGTTTCAATTTGAATGTATCAAGCCACGTATGTTCAATTATATAAGATTGAAATTTTGATTAATAACGAGGCAGTGTTTTATTTTGTCTGGTAAAAATCTAAGACACTATGCCGTCTTACTGGATTTCCCTAACGGAGACGACGATGGTTTTAAAGGAGTAAGCGATTTATCAGCTGGGAAACATAGCTCTCAGTCTCACATGAAACATGTCAGAGGAAGGTTACTGTTAGACAGTAACTATCACACAAAGCGCTGTGAAACTATTTGAAGCTTTAACTAGTTCGCTTTGATCTTAAGTGTCATGTTATGTTATGTTTTTTTTTTACCCAGAAATCTGGGGTAAATTTGATTATTTAGGATTGATTTCTAATTTAAAAATAACTGAAAGCATACAAAACTTGGCGACACACAAGCTTGGTGAAGAGAAGCTTAAATATCGAAATATGTTGGGCTATTCATATAATTTCGTCGAATACAAAATAAATACAAATCAAGGGTTACAGAGTCTATGTTCGCGTGTTCGATGTTGGTTCCTAATATACATCAATCTATGGAGACTTTCGTGCAATTGCGCCTTCAAAAGTATGACACAGTTCCATATAGAATTTGTCTTTTTTGACTAAAGCAATTTGAAAAAAAAAACATGGCAAAAAAACTTAGGCCCTTTTCGAAAAATTCTGTCCAAAAACTATTCCGACCTTGAAAAACACTGAAAACTTACATTGCTTGTCAAAAATCAACTTACCTTGGTTTGCTAGCCAATATTAGGAGATTGGGCTTTCGTAGCATTTAAGTTTTCAAAATATTCAGAATATTGAATATTTTCTTTGCTTTTAGGAAACCTAAAAAAAATAAGAAGGGAACAGTAAATTGAAAAAAAAAACAAGCTGAGCTGAGCTATCTACTACTACTCACTCGCTTCCTCTTCTGGTGGACACCAGGTTTCGGCATTACAACAGTTTTACGCTTGGCGCTACGTGTCATTATCGGTGTTATTGTTGTAGCATCAACGGCCGGGCTGCTGGCTGCCACCGTAACCAACACTGTCGACGGTTTTACCGTACTGGTGGCAGTTTTGCAATCCTTCATATTGGTAACAAATTTTTCGTAGGACGGAGAAACAATTATGTTTCGGTTGGTTGAGACCCCACCAGATCCGACAGCCATTGCCTTGATTTCCTGGCTATCGCCAACCGAATCGTACTCGATTAGCGAAGAGAATGAATTGTTTGTAACGGCTGCTAAACTTTGTATGGATTGTTCTGCCTCCGAAGTGCGCAACTTTGATGAGATCTCATTTTGTAAGTCTTGTGAATCCATGATACGTCCCTCATGATCACCATCTAAATGAATATATTTTGGTATGTAATTTTTCCAAAAAAAAAACAAATGCTAAATTACCGTAGGAAAGATTGAGCAGGTCGCACGAATCAATAAAAGTAGTACGATATGTTTCATTTTCAGGAACAAGCTCACTAGCGCTCAGCTTCGATTGAGTAGTAGACGTCGAAATCGAGTCCTCTTCGAGTTCGCGCAATAAATCAATCTCGTCCTTGGTAACAGTCACTTGGGAGAGCTTCTCTCTCGTTGACTCAGATTTGATTTTCAGCTTTAATCGTTGTTCTTCGATTATACTTACACCGCCAGCGCCGGAGTCTTTGTATGGATCTTCACCGAAAATAACGGAATTATTTCCATCCGTTTCGGAATCAGATGTTATGGTTCGGCTGTCAGACTGTGAACCTGCATCCGCTGTTCCAGGTTTAATGTCGGAAGTTTCCTCAATAAAATCTCTTCTGAACAACCGTTCGAAGAATTCATTTTCAGGCTCGAACTGCTGTGACTCTGTGCTCGACATTTGGCTCATAGGTTGGCTGTCCAAGGTTCCCAGTTCAAGACTCGGTAAACCCTTTTTCTTGAACGCTGCCCAAGCCCACATTTTCTCAACTTCGGTTAAATCCTGTTCGGTTTTGTTGTCCAGCATCATTTCATGCGTATGGTAGCGATAGATGAGATTAGGATGCTTCCACAAAAGCGTGGACAGTAGATCGTCTTCGGCTGGGGCTAGATTTTCGCGAGCACCCATATCAACACGTTCAAAGTGATACAGTTCCTCTAACTCAGCCATGCTGTAGTTTCGATCAACCTGTTTCTTATCTGCCACCCGATGGCTCATCGCTTGTTTGGTAACTGCGCGGGAGTACACTTTCTCTTCCATGGTATGCTGTAAGAACAAAAAAAAAACATGAATACTTAATTTTCATAATCAAACCTCCTTACAATGGCTAGCAACCGATAAATATAGCATGTCTTTTCCTGACCCAAACGGTAAATGCGAAAAATTCCTTGCTGATCAACAGCCGGGTTCCAGGAGGTATCTAGAATAATAACCCGGTTTGCGCCAACTAGATTGATACCTTGTCCACCGGCTTTAGTTGAAATGAGGAAAACTCTCGTGACATGATTTTTAGGATCATTGAACTTGGTCACCATCTCGTGTCGGATAGATTTGGCAGTACCACCATCGATGCGATAGTAGTCCATTCCGGGTCGCCAAGGGCCCCGGAATCGCGATAAACCATAAAGATGGGCTTTGGCATTGTCATTCTGTTCGTCAATCTTTCTCATGAAGTGTTCAACCATGTTCAGAACCATAACGAAACCGGAAAAGATCAAACACTTTTCACCGCGTTCCTGACACATTCTCAGAATCTCAAACAGCAGCAGCATTTTATTGCTTGGGAATAGTGATTCCAAATCATCTGCACTAATGATTTGTTTCCACCACAAATTTGTGATAGAACGAGTCCGATCCTCGTCATTGTCATCTTCGTCGTCGGAACTGCTATCGATTCCGCGTGCTTGACGAATTGCGCGACGTTTTTCTTGTATTCCATACTTTTTCTGTAAATAGACAATATTGTGATTGATACATGCTTCTGAATCTGTTCGGTTTTAACCATCAACAACGGCATACTTTCATCGCATTTTCCCATGCTCGTTCCAAAACGATAGGATGAGTCCAAATTTTCCGCAGGAATGTGTAATCCTCCAGCAAATTCAAACCTCCAATGTCGTGTTTGAACGGGTACCTTCTTAAATATTCTTCATAAAGATCTTCCTGTACCGATGTCAATGGTACGTACAGCACGTATTCCAATTTTTTCGGCAGGAATTCCTCCAACACGGAAAACTCCTTCCGTTGCACAAAATCTGCCAGCAGTTTATGCAGAATAAATGATTTTGTTTTCATAAATTTGATTTCAATTGGATCGGAGTCCTTGTGTTGGCCATCTTTAATTGGTTTCGCGTAATGTTCATTGAATTCCCTTTCATTGCCCAAAAATGCTGGCTTGACAAAGCTAACCATACAAAAGTATTCCTTGAGGTTATTCTGAATGGGAGTACCGGTAAGAATGATCCTTCGCTTGGAGGCTACTTCGGCCACCGCTAGATTCGTTTGAGATTTTCGATTTTTAATTATGTGGCCTTCATCTAAAACCACAAGATCCGCACCCGGATTGACCAGCATCCGTCGGACTTCAGCACGTATGCGATCCGATTGTTGCTCACCATGTCTGTTTTTAGAATCGTAAAACACCAGCGCTCGGTACGCTTCATATCCAATCAATAAGCAGTTGGCTTTTTTCCCAGTCACCTGATGGAAGTTTTTCAGGACTTCGAGTTTTTTGTAGATGTTGCTAGAGATAATGTAATCGTACAGTTTATCATAAAAATGAGTTTTGTTTAATCCGTTCACTTACGAACTGTCCGGAAAGTAAGTAACGTGCAAGTGCACATCACTGTCGATGCTACCCAGCCACTGTTCAAACTCTTGGGCCCAGTTCATTACGGTACTTTTCGGGCAAACCACTATAATTCGTTTGGTGTTCAATTGGGGATAGCAAATTACAGTATTAACCAATGCAATGACCTGAAGGGTTTTACCCAGCCCCATACAATGGGCTAGAATACATCCCGATCCTTTGGATGTCCTGATGTCCGAAACACACCCGTAACAACAATCGTACATAAATTTAACGCCTTCTTTCTGGTGCGGTTTCATTTTTCCCGACAATTCCGGATGCACTCTGATGAATGTCTTCTTTTCTTTGTCGTAATCTAATATCAGCTGATTAGTTAGTAATTTATGCTCGCGTCGTTGTAGTTGCCGTTCGAGGTTCTCATTGTTTTTATGAACCTTTCTTTTGCGATAATTCTCATCTCTTACGGCACGTTGAGTAACCCACGAAAGCTCGTTTACACGAAGGCGCATTTCAATCTCCTTCTTCATCAGTGTAAGTTCCAGGTTCTCTCCTTGAGGCCGATGACAAACACTGAACTTGGGCTGATGTGGAACGATAAAGCGAACTTCGTCCTTGGTTGGTTCACGATTAGGATTTGATTCCCACTTTGCAATTTGTTTCATGTCTACTGACTCGTGCTTCGGTATTAAGTTAATGTCAAGCTTTTTTGAAGAAGCTGGTTCGGGTTGGTAGTAAAGCTCGTTATTGATCTCTTGTTTTATAATTTGCCGACATACTTCTGTGGGTTGAGAAGCATGTTTCATTTCGGAAGCAGCAATCGAGTCAGTATCATTGTTCAAATCGTCCGGGATCAAGCAAAATATGTCATCGTTAATCACTGAATTTATAATTTCTGGGCTGTTAGCAACTTCATTCATCGTATCTGAATTTCTAACATTATCGGAAGTTACCAAGGACTTTTGATGTTCATTATTATCATCGAACGGTGAATTCATATTTAGAGAAAATTCTTTACCGATTTCTTTGAATTCGGGCAATACATCTTGCCCTGAACATGGATTTCCGCTGTCTTTGGATGTATCAGCTACTGGGGACAGTTGATCTGTGTTTTTGTTTAATTCATTGATATCGATTTCATCGCCACTTGACTTTAGTATATTCGCCGATGTATAATCGGTGTAATCGATACTATCTGTACGGGTTCGGCAACCTACTACTGCTTTGAACTTTTTAATAGCTCGATTTTTACGCATATCAGGAGTTTTGCGTACCTTAGAAGATTCTAGCTGGCACTGAAAAATTAAGTTTGATATTACTTTTTTAACTGAATCAATTTTAGGCATCACATAGATACAGTAAACTACAATACCTGAACACCTAAGTTCATCAACTTCTTTTTAAGTTCTCCCATCCGTCCGGTTCTGTCGGGACCGTCATCCACCAGCAGCTGCTCCAGCTCACTGCATACATCCGAAATCTGTTCAGTCAGTCTGCGCACTTGCGCAATCACGATTGGTAAATTGTTCATCTCATGAATATGCTCCAGCGGATCATCCGAATCTTCGGTGCTATTGCTGGACTCAGAGGATGAACGTGCAACCAATTCTCTTCTTTCACTGCTCGTGTCACACTCATCAGACACCACTTTGAGTCGTTTTCGCAATACACGTCTGCTTCGACGAGTTGCGATTTTAGTATTGACCGGAACTGGGACATTACCCTCTAAACGCTTCGTACGCAGACGACTAGAACGACGAACCAGACACTCGTTATCCGAATCAGAGCTCTGAGGTATGTTATTTTTACTTTTCATGTTGATTTCAGTTTTCATTCAATTTAATCTGTTTTATAACGTACACAACGAAGTTCAACAAGAGCAATAATTTTTTGAAACAACGGTTACAACAAAATAGATAAAACTGATCAAAATTCAAAACAGGCGGGAAGCAGAGTTGCCATTTTAAAATCTTTGTTTCAACTTGAAAAATCTGTGTTGCATAATTTAGATCATAATCTATGAAAAACATTTTGAAAATCTGTCATTTTAATGCAATGTTCATAAAAATCTGTGAATTTTGATAAAATCTGTGTGTCAAAACAGGCAGAAAAATATGGTAACTCTGACATAGGATGAGAAGAAAAAACAACAGAGCAGTGATGTCAGATCTACGGAAATCTCCGTAGATCTGCGGATTCGAACATCTTCTACGTAGAGTGCCTATAACCAGAGTGATGACATCTCATCCGTAATTTTGGCAACAATTCAAAGCATTCTATTAGCTTTACACTGAATTGACAGGTCGTTTGCTCGTTTGGAACTGGGATGTGTCATTCCAAACGAACAGCTGTCGCTACTCTGATTATAGTCACTCTACTTCTACGGTTCCGATAGACAAAATCTACGGAAATTGGATTTTTTCTACGGAAATCTACGGAAATTTAAATTTATCAACGGAGAACTACGGAAACGAAAACACATTGACGTGGAAATGAAATGCAGAGGCGATTCTCGTATATTTTTAGTTGATACTTTCAGCATGAGTTGTAGAATCGGTTTTAAATTAGTTATTTTTTGCTATTGCAGAAGATGAATAAAAGGTTTCTACTTTGAAGTGATAATGTCGATTCTGATTATTTGAGTGAGAACTCAAGATTTTTTAGTATGGAACATCACGCTTAGATAAACATCATTTTTCAAATGCCTGGGAATAGCAAGTAAAGTATTCAAAATGAAAGATATTCAACTCTTAAACATGCTGGTACTCGATATTTCCAAACTACCCTGGTTTTGGTTTATAAAATGTTTGTCGATTAAAATCTAATCCAATCCAATTTTACACAAAAAAAAACAAATTCATAACAATTCTCTCACCCTCCGATCTCATTTTTAAATCTAACATCTATTTGTATTATTAATCAAAAACGCCAATATCGGTGCTACTATCGATATGAGAAATTCAGAAGTCATCTTTTTCTTAATTTCATTTTGCATACGCAGGTGTCTCTAGCGGTGATTTTAAACTATTGACGATATCTATTATTGAATCGAGTCTTGCCGCGCTTGCGATCAATTTATTATACATCTTCTTACTTTTGGCCATATCACCCAGTTCTATAATATGGTATTGTCGCTACAGTTGAGGTCTGAAAAACGCAACCAGTGATAATCGTTTTTATCACGTTCATTGCCCAATCCAGCAGTCTGCATAAATCAGCCTTTTATTCTAGAATGAGAAAAATTTTAAAATGTGCTCCTCATGACCAACTAGATCTATATAGATTACTGCAATCAGTGTTGCTAATAGAGCGAGAACCCAGTACATGCAGCACATTCTCGAGCGAGTGCAAGGCGTATTCTTTTTTACTCACACTCCTCCGCCCACGCTTATGAGTCACTCACAAAAAGGTTCATTTTAAACACGAGTTGTGTTTTCTTTTGGATACGATGAGTGAGAGTCAGCAGGAGTAAACACTTACTGCGAGTGGGTTACTGCTGCGAGTCAGCTCGCTGTATTTCAAATTATGTCTGATCGCTCGCCGACGTCCGGAGTGTTGGCTACAATAGCACTTGGTAGGACGCTCTATTATTGTCACCGAGCTGGGTTGAAAGCTTGTTTGTGTTCTCTCTAGCCGAGTACTGTGCTCCTGTTACCTCTGTGTATGAAATTCAAGTTAAGTATGGATATTTTTGAAACTGCTGCATGAAACATGCTTTGTTGTTGTTTTTTTTATTGTCATTATATTTGCTTCTAATCACAGCATGATCGAGCTTGATCAGATTGCATTATTACTCCAGGCTTGCTCAAACAAATCAAAATGAAGTCGGTGTGTCATTTCATGCGTTTATATTCAATCATAAGCCATCATCATAACCTCACTCAACTGTACTTTCCTCCTCCTTTCCCTACATTCCTACCTTCTCGCTCAAAACTGGCCTGCTCTTCGCACTCTTTCTCTATTTTTCCATCCTCTACAAATCATAACCTCACAATATCTTCCTTCCTCCACCGTTTCTAAATTCTTCACTTTCCTCAGCGTTATCTCATAATATTTACAATAGTGATTTTCTACTCACGGTACCGGAGACTTGTGAACTTAGCCTATTGATCATCTCAATTACGTCGCCATTTTGCCAACAGCGAACACACAATGGCTGCTCTCTTCCGGCGATCGATCAGCTGCAGCTCAATGACGTCGCTCGTTCCGTCAGCATTCACTCGCCGGTATCCAACGCCGCGAGTTGCACACTGAGTCCGGCCACGGTACTTTTCTCGATCCGTATGCGTCAGCTAACTTTCCGCTTTGTCCACCGTCAACAATGCTCGAATCAAACGAGAGGGTCAGTCCACCAAACTTGAAGTACGAGAATCGTTGTCTGTCCGCGCGCCGCTTGGGTCGATGATAGCACGCCTGCCGACGCAATGAATTGAGCCGTCGCCGAAGAAATGCGAGGCGAACCAAAAACAACAAAACCCTGAAATAATGGCTATATTGAATCTTTTCGTGACCACCCTCTTTGGTGAGTTATTACCCTTTCGGGGTGTCCGTTAATATGCTTGGTGCCCGTCGATTCGCGAATAAGTTTCCTATCACACCGCGTTTGGGGTTTTGCTCTTTCCTAGCGCTAGATTTGCTTTAACAGCGTCGCAGTCGTTTTCCTACCCCGTTCGTTAGCTGGTGTCCTCTTGCTAGTCGTTGTGGACGGATCTTCGAGCTGTAATCGACGATTGCAATAGTTTTGGATGGTTTGAGCGAACCAGCACATACCTGTTTACGGCCACGTTTTCAGATTATGTAGAATGGCCGATAGCGGCGAATTGTTTCGTGTCACTGCGGAGTGAATTTGACGTTCGCCTCCGATGACTGATTGAGCCGAATGTGGATGTTCTTTGCTTTTCCCTTTCTGTGCTATTTGACGTTTGTGCGGAAGCTAGTGTTCGCATGTTTTACATCGTGCGTTTGCCGAGGAAGCGGTTCGTAAACAAGCAGTGATGCCAGGGTTGCTGGCCTGTGTGTTATTATCTTGTTCAATTTGTGTTGTTGGCTGACGAATGAGATTAGACTTTCGATGGAGGGAATCGGTGGTGCTATTACCCGCTAAATACTATTTGTTGTTTATTTTGTTTTTAATAGTGCTAACTATTGAATATGCTAAATGAACTGATCACAAACGCAACACAACCTTACCACAGATACAGAGTTTTTTGTGAGCGTCGATAGGCAGCTCACAAAAAACTCTTAGACTCATTTCTTCAAGAAATTTCATAGAGATAGAACAGATCCAAACGTTACCGAGTTGGGTAGACCCCAAAATAGTGATAACTATATCATAACTAATATACGCAAGCCTTGTAGCTCGCCAGATCTAAGAGCTCAACTTTAAGCTAACTAACTAACAAACAAACATAACGGCAGCAAGTTCTGCCAAAGGTGATCTGAACGCCCACTAATGAGCAAAGGTCTCTACGCTAGTTCTTGTCCCATCTTCTGTGCTTCGTCGCTCCTGTGGTTCGACACTCATTAGATCTATACTAGTTCTAGAATGCAAATAGAACTAGAAATCTTACATGCAACAAAATTTACTACTAAATGTTGGCTAATCTTTGAACGATTAGAGGGCTAATCTTAAATGCGCGTTGAGTCAAGGAAGCATTTCCGCGACCTAAATCACTATGAGCCCTGATAAGAGGTTTTACCGCGCCTCCCGATCGCGTTGATTTTGTGAGATTTCATAGTGATCCCCATGCAAAAGAATACCATCTCGTTCAAGACCTAAGCCTGAGATAAAGACCTATCGCAATGATTGTTGGTAGATCAAACAATGTGTGGTTAGACCGTGTTCGTACGAGATTCTGAAGTGCTGGTCCATTTAAGTGCAAGGATTAGCGAGGTTTCGATTTTTGGTTTAGGTCCTCGAGCCATTGCCGAAATACGTGTGTGAACGGCACATTGCTCCTCGTCGTCAGCTCCTTGCTCGCCGACTGCATAGCTGAATTGTGTAATTCCTTGTCCAAATGATTACCGCCGAACGAGGACTTCCGATGCAAAATAACACCGTGGTGTGTCTGCCACAGTTTGGCGTGTTTTATTTTCGTGGTTGGCAACTTTTGTTGCTTACATAGCTGATGTACAACTTTACTAGTCCGGTTTTATGTCTTTGGCATGATACTGTCCTTGTTTACCATCGCTGACATCTTCTAGCCTGTAAACATTGCAACCTAGAACTTTCACTACCGTAGCTGGGACGAATTTCGAGTCGAGCTTCCGATTAGTGTGATTGACCTTCGACGATTGCGTAAATGTTCGCCGCCAAACGAGGTCACCCGTCTTGAACGTGATCGTTCTTGTTCTCAGATTGTATCGTTGTTTGGTTTTCTCATAATTGTTTTTTATGCGTTGCGTGATGAACTCGTGAATGCGACGGATCGAAGATAGCCGTACATCTTGCGCTACTTTGGGATCATCTGGTGTGTTTAAGTCTTGCTGCGTGTACAGATCTGTGTGTAAGATGAGTTCTCGGCCAAAGTTTGCATAATGTGGACTGACTCCAGTTGCTTCGTGCTTGGCACTATTGATGGCAGCCGCGATGGCCTGTAGATTTTCGTCCCAACCGCGATGGTCTTCATCTAGCAGGGCTCGAATGCACGTGATTAATACTCTATTCACTCTCTCCGCATTATTTACCATAGGGCAATAAAAGGCCGTCCTCATGTGGATAATTTTGTGTTTGGAAATCCAGGACTTGAATGCGACTGATAGGAATTGCTTCCCATTGTCTGAAAGAATAATTCGTGGCCTTGAGTAACGTAGACAGACATATTGTTCTAGGAACTCCACCATTTTGGCTGAATCCGCTGATCTCATGGGGTGTACTACGACGTATTTTGTCACCCAGTCCACCACAACCAGCATCACTGTGTTTCCCGAGCGTGAACGAGTGAATGGGCCTACAAAATCAATTGAAACTAACTCCCAGGGGACACGGGCTGGTTTAGGTCCTCCCATGTTCGGCATCATGGTTCTATTCGGTGCTTTGCTAGCCTTGCATATCTCGCATCCTCTAACGTATCGTGCTATGTCTTCCATCATCTTAGGCCAATAGAAGTGGGTTTGCAACTTCTGCCATGTCTTTTGAAAGCCCAGATGCGCTCCTGATGTTGAGTCATGGAATTTTGCGATTACTTCTATTCGTTGGTTCAGCGGTACAACCTTTTTCCATTTATGTGTTAGTGCACCTTCCCCATTTTTACTGCTACAATTTTTATACAGTTCTTGGTTTACCATACGAAAGTCTGGATATTTGTCGCTCTGCTGTTCGACCCGTTTAGTGAGTTTGTGGTACCAATCATCGTCTGAAGCATCCGCCGCAAATTTGAATGTGTTCACGATTCTGGACAACGCATCCGGTACTACATTGATTTCTCCCTTCCTATATTTTATTTCAAAGTCGAATGCATTCAGCCTTAGTATCCAGCGACTCATGAGCGCCGTCGGGTTTTTCATTGACCTTAGGTAGCTTAATGCCGAATGGTCACAATGCACGATGAATTTGGTGCCTTCTACATAGCCTCGAAATTTCTCTATTGCTCTGATCACGGCTAGACACTCTCGCTCGGTTACTGAATATTTTCGTTCTGAAGCCGACAGTTTCTGCGAGAAGTAAGCTACAGGGTGCTCTTTTTCTTCATGCTCCTGGGTTAATACTGCACCAATGGCCACGTCACTTGCGTCACATGCAATCGAGAATTTTTTCGTATAATCGGGCATGACTAGAACTGGCGCTGATACGAGTGCTGATTTTAGTTTCAGTAAAGCTTCTTCTGCTTCTCTGGTCCACTTGAACTTGGTTTTAGTCTTGGTTAGCTCCGTTAACGGTGCAGCGATCCGAGAGAAGTTCGCAATGAACCTTCGGTACCAATTGCACATTCCTAAAAACCTCTGTACCTCCTTCCTGCACTGTGGAACTGGAAAATGTACTATACACTCGATTTTGTCTTGGTCTACATTCCATCCGTTTTTATTTAAAACATACCCGAGGTACTTGATCTCCTCGAGACAAAATCTGGATTTTTCAGCCGAAATCGTGAGTCCTGCTTCCGTTAACCGCTTTGCAACTTTGTCCAGCATCTCAATGTGCTCGCTGAAGGTCCGGGAACAGATGATAATGTCATCCAGATAATGGAAGACATGTGGCTCTAGGTCCGCAAAAAGATGGGTCATCAGTCGAGCCAAGGCCTGGCTTGCCGTGCAGAGGCCAAACGGTACCACTTTAAATTGAAAGTGCCCTCTTTGTGGAACCGTGAATGCTGTCAATGGACGAGAATTCGGTTCTAAAGGTAATTGCCAGAAGGCATCTTTTAGGTCGATCGCTGAGATGAATGTGCACCCGCTGAGATTGTTCATTATCGCTGAAATCTGTGGAATCGGGTACCCCTCGTTTACCATCACCGAGTTCAAATGACGGGCATCCAGACACACGCGATACTGACCAGTCTTTTTCTTGACGGCTACTAAGGGATTATTCCATGGTGAGAACAGCGCCTCTTCTATTACATCGAGCTCCAGCATCCGGTCGATCTCCTTATTGATCTCTTCCAGTACGTATTTAGACATAGGATAGTATCGTTGCTTTCGTGGTTTGGCGTCACCGATATCGATGCGGTGAGTGTAGCGGTCAGTCCTTCCAAGTCTCCCTGGTTCAGCTTTTGGAAAACGGTCAACGACTCGTTTTAGGCTAATCACTTCTTCCTCCGATAGTTGCTTTCTTTTTTCGAATGGCTGGCTAATCTCTGGTTCGAGTTCTAGGTTTGCTGAACAACAAACTGGTTTGATGTTAAACGCATTCCAGAAATTCATGCCAAATATTACACAAGTTGGCATCGTAGGAAGAATTAACATTGCTATGACTTCGTTCTTCTTGTTATACGCTATTGGTAAACGTACCACCGACTGAATTCGGTGCTCCGTACCATCCACTGTTTTAATGCCTCCCGCAAGTGCGACCTTCTGCAGCCCTAGCTCTTGCACTATTTTCACGTTATCTCCACCAAGAATGGAGCAGTTAGCTCCACTATCGAGCAATCCGGTTATGTGTTTGCCGAGCACCTGCACTAGAGCGTGAGGCCGATTGTCATTTTCGGGGTTTATGATTAAGGAACTAATTTGAATTAAATCTATTATCGTAGAGGGATCGTGGAGATACCGCGAGGATTCTATTCCCTCTGTTATTTGTTCCCCGCCAGTACGTTTTCCGGCCGTTGAAGACAAGTCGGGCAGTTCCGAAGTGAGTAACCTTTTTGTCCACAGCGGTAGCAGAACAATATTGCTTGAGGTTTGTCGCAATCCATAAATCGGTGACCCTCTGCATCACAATTCCAGCAAATCTGACATCTTGCCGATGGCGCTACACTCGATGCTTTCCGCGTGTTATGTTGGTTCTCAGATGTGGTTTGTTGTGACTGTTGATTTATTGACGGTTTTTCTGTCGCTTCTCGACGGTCAAATCTCAGCCTCAGCGCGTTGACTTGCTGTAGTATTGTATCCATCCTCTGATTCAGATTGTCTTCTTCAGGTATTGGTTGCTCTCCATATGCTCCCTGGGATGATTGTGAAGTGTATTCTATCTGGTTTTGCATATGTTCTGCCTCTAATGCATGCACTCTCCCAAAACGCTGCAGTGGTTGCCGCTGTTTTGTGTAGCCTGGTGTACCTAGAGAAGGTTCTATCAATGCTTCTTGTGGAAAGGAGAAGTGTCGTTGCTGCTGTTGCAGTTTTTTGAGTTCGTCGAGTTCTTTACATGCCTGCACCAGTGAGTGAATGGAGTGTTGCGATGCAGCAATTGGCGCGTACGTTGTATTCATATTCTTCTTTATAATAAATAGTTTTTCTAAATTGCTCATTGGAGGGTCAACATATTGGAACAGAATGGAGATATCTTGATAGAACTTGTTGAAAGATTCGTTTTCACCCTGCAACCGGTGGTATGCCTCTGCTCTTAGAATGTATGCGTAGTTGGTCGGTAGAAACTCGTGTCTGATCAGGCGCTTGAAGTCTTCCCATGTTGCTAGTTGCCCAGACGGGTAGAGGTTGCTGTACCAATTCAAGGCGTCATCCATTAATAAATGCTTGACGTTTCTTAACAGTATGTCATTGCCGATTTCCTCTGATGCAACAAAAGTTTCAACTCGTTGCAAAAATGTGTTAAGCGATGATCCATCCTTCTCCCCTTTGTACCTGAATGGCCAGTTATGGATTGCCTTCAGCGTTCTTCTTTCCTCCAGTAAGGGCCTCGGTGTATTTTCATGCTGTAGATGATTCAAACGTCCCATTAACTCGTCACGTATTAGGTGATTTCGTTCTCTTACATAGCCTTCCTGTACTCTTGGGTGTACGTAAGGTGGTGGTGGCATGCTGCTGAATATGGGGTCCCGCATGCTCGATTCTCCATGTCCATAATACCTATTGTTCTGTGTCGGGTTAGGACCTAAAATGTTCGCTCCTCTTCCACGATACGAGCGCTGGGTTTGAAATGACTTTATTCCCGTTTCGTTTTCATGTCGTGTTGAGTTACTCCGAGGTGTAGCTGTAGCTGATGCATCTGCCAAGCTGCTCATGTCCCTGGATTGCTGCTGAGCTGCTTGTGGCGCTTGGTTTGCAGTTACCGATTGGTTTATGGGGTCTCCGTTGACGTCGAATCCCCGAAGGTTGGCTTCTGCAGACGTGGACATTTGACGAGTATCTTTTGGAATGGCACCCGTATTATCTTTTCTCGCACCATCACTGTTCACAGCTTGTTCACCACTTTTCTGGGAATTACCCAAAACATCATCTATATCTTCTAACGAAAATTGCACTAATAAAGAAAGAGTTGCGTGTGTCTCTTTCAGATCTTCCGGTGGTTCCACGATGGCTAGTCTTTCACGGTAATGTGTTAAACGGGATAGTATTATCCGAACACTCGGAAGATCGCCGCGTTTTAACGCACTTTGCATTTCTGGCATCAATTCGCGTACCCGAATTTGACATTGACTGATATTATCTGCCGAGTCCATCACATGAGCGGAACTATTATAAATGGTTCCTCTGATTTCATCTTCTTGCATGAGCGCCCGTAAGCGAACGGATCTTGCTCTGCGAGGAAGTACGCCGAGATTATTCACGTGGCGCAACGCCAATTCATACCAAATCTCTTCTTCTGTCAGGCTTGATGGATCCATGATCCTTAAGGTCTATGATTAGCCAACTAAACAAAAGCAATTGAGTTGCAAAATCAGCAACCTAATGCAATACTCTTGGATCGTGCCAAAATTCTATTTTCTTTAAAATCCAAAAACAAACACTAAACAAACTATTAAATATGCATAAACCACAGATTAAAATGGTTCGTTTTGTTGGGCGCCATTATTACTCCAGGCTTGCTCAAACAAATCAAAATGAAGTCGGTGTGTCATTTCATGCGTTTATATTCAATCATAAGCCATCATCATAACCTCACTCAACTGTACTTTCCTCCTCCTTTCCCTACATTCCTACCTTCTCGCTCAAAACTGGCCTGCTCTTCGCACTCTTTCTCTATTTTTCCATCCTCTACAAATCATAACCTCACAATATCTTCCTTCCTCCACCGTTTCTAAATTCTTCACTTTCCTCAGCGTTATCTCATAATATTTACAATAGTGATTTTCTACTCACGGTACCGGAGACTTGTGAACTTAGCCTATTGATCATCTCAATTACGTCGCCATTTTGCCAACAGCGAACACACAATGGCTGCTCTCTTCCGGCGATCGATCAGCTGCAGCTCAATGACGTCGCTCGTTCCGTCAGCATTCACTCGCCGGTATCCAACGCCGCGAGTTGCACACTGAGTCCGGCCACGGTACTTTTCTCGATCCGTATGCGTCAGCTAACTTTCCGCTTTGTCCACCGTCAACAATGCTCGAATCAAACGAGAGGGTCAGTCCACCAAACTTGAAGTACGAGAATCGTTGTCTGTCCGCGCGCCGCTTGGGTCGATGATAGCACGCCTGCCGACGCAATGAATTGAGCCGTCGCCGAAGAAATGCGAGGCGAACCAAAAACAACAAAACCCTGAAATAATGGCTATATTGAATCTTTTCGTGACCACCCTCTTTGGTGAGTTATTACCCTTTCGGGGTGTCCGTTAATATGCTTGGTGCCCGTCGATTCGCGAATAAGTTTCCTATCACACCGCGTTTGGGGTTTTGCTCTTTCCTAGCGCTAGATTTGCTTTAACAGCGTCGCAGTCGTTTTCCTACCCCGTTCGTTAGCTGGTGTCCTCTTGCTAGTCGTTGTGGACGGATCTTCGAGCTGTAATCGACGATTGCAATAGTTTTGGATGGTTTGAGCGAACCAGCACATACCTGTTTACGGCCACGTTTTCAGATTATGTAGAATGGCCGATAGCGGCGAATTGTTTCGTGTCACTGCGGAGTGAATTTGACGTTCGCCTCCGATGACTGATTGAGCCGAATGTGGATGTTCTTTGCTTTTCCCTTTCTGTGCTATTTGACGTTTGTGCGGAAGCTAGTGTTCGCATGTTTTACATCGTGCGTTTGCCGAGGAAGCGGTTCGTAAACAAGCAGTGATGCCAGGGTTGCTGGCCTGTGTGTTATTATCTTGTTCAATTTGTGTTGTTGGCTGACGAATGAGATTAGACTTTCGATGGAGGGAATCGGTGGTGCTATTACCCGCTAAATACTATTTGTTGTTTATTTTGTTTTTAATAGTGCTAACTATTGAATATGCTAAATGAACTGATCACAAACGCAACAGCATATTAATCTTCCGCGCATAGAAAAAACGGTATAAGAGTACGAGTGGGAGCAAAATTGTGAGTGGAAGCAAGAGTGCGAGTATTTATGAGGAACAGCGTAAGTAAGAGTGTGCAAACCGACGAGTTGGCCAACGAATGAATGAGCGGTGGAATATGCACGATAGGAGTGCTCGGTGTTTCATCGTCACTCACAGAAGAGCACTGCGATGACAAAATAAAGGATGGAAATGACCATGGGGAGCACACTCACACGGGAGTTTTAGATGCATTGATGGCACACGAGTGAGAATTATCTGCACAATATGAGCGAGCTTAGCAACACTGTATACACGCAAAACGGTTACACGCAGAAAAATTTATTTACACAATACAATACAATACACTTTGAATTCAAAGATATTTTATTTTGAATCAGCGCCTATTTTCATTTCTTTAATTCAAATACATTTGATATTTACATCAAAGCAAATTATTATTAGAAATAAATAAAACATTTAATTCAAGTACATTCTGGTTTGAATTCAAATATATTTCATTTCCATCTGAATTTCATTTCACTTAGAATCAAATACAATTTTAATTTGATTTAAAGCAAATCTGATTTCTTTTCTAAAATCAGGGTTTCGTGCGGCTTATGATGGATTTTTTTTAAAATTCATTCAATTGTCATTTGAAAAGAATTTTTGACTAATTATTGTACACTAAATTTTTATTTATTATTGAATGCATTTTGTGCGCTCAGCTGAGTACGGTTGCGGTATCGACTCATCTACTTCCTTACGTTCAATAATTTCCGAAAAATCTACTGTGAAACCTTTTCTGGAATGAATACAAATGTAATTTCGCTTTACATACATAATTCGTGACTTACCTATCTTATAAAAGCACTCACTATAGTATCGCACCATTCAAAAGATTTCAATAGTGCAGATAGTTCAAATTCATCAACTGCTTCGAAACTTATTACTTCCGTACATGTAACAAAATGAAATATTAGCAAAAGTTGTGTTAAATATCACAAAAGCAACCAGTACCAATGTTTGATTCAATGAAAATGTTTTAGAATCAATAATCTCTGGCATGTGATTCAAGGACGAAAAACTTTAATCAACACCCATGAATTTGAAGCTAAGACTCAGTATATTTGATTCAGTTCAATTCTAGAGTCAACATAATTTTTTATTTGAATCTATCCTACAACATATTTGATTCAAACACATTCAATGTACTGTAACAAACATTTGAATCAAATAAATTTTTGATTTGTTTCAATAAAATTTTGAAATTGGAATCCATATCTCAATATATTTGAATCTAATATACATTGCCATACTAAATTTGATTCAAAAAGAGTTTTATTTGATTCAAATTTTATTTCAAAAAATAATTTTATTTGTTTCAAACAATTGTTTGAAGTTGACTTAAAGACTCAATTTATTAGAATCTCCCCCAAATCCCTACACAATAAGAAAATTTCGCAGAATTCGGTAATTTTTTACCGAATTTTCAACAACTGATCGTTCGGTAATCAGTTCGGTAATTAAATTGATTACCAATCGTTCGGTAATTGCTGAACTTTCAGACAACTACCGTAAACTGTAAACCAAATGGATCTAACTGATTGTTTGGTAATTTTTTGTTTGTTTGTTTTCCTTTGGTTATAATTCTGGATTTTCGGATTACAAAAAACAACACATATTCACAAAAACGAATGAAGGAAATTCCAACTTCTTGTGGCTATGGTTTCATTCCACAAAAAAAGGGTCAAATGTTTCGGTTTACCGGAATGATGAGCGCCATCCAAAACACTACACAATCCGTCGAGTTCACCAGAAATTACCCTCGAACGAATTGCATAATTTTTGTAGAATATAACTCATGTACCGAAACATCGGTCATTTCTATAGATTACCGAAATTTCTCGTCAAAAATATTACCGAACAAAGGAATTAATTCTTAGTGTGTACCCCAATTCCGGTGAACGACCATAATTAGGTTAAGACCGTGGGTAAATAAACGATATAAATCAAATAAAATAATATAAGAATTCAATGTGTTCTGTTTATCTGCGTGTACTAGTAACAGTCAATGTAGAAATAAACCACACCTCCTCCTCAAGATGATGTATTCATTCCCATCGAAAACCGGTTGCGTTCCAATTTAATACTACCCAGTGGGTATGATAGACCGGCAGCGATTTGTTGCTCGGTGGTCACATACAATGTTTTATTCCAGCCCATCTTGAATGAAGTGATATTGGATGTCTATATGTTTTGTACGTGGTATATACCCATTATTTCTAGCGACGCAAATTGCACCATGATTATCACAACGAAGATCGAACGGTTGTTTTAATCCAAGCTGTGACATTAGATCATGCCATCAAATAGCCTCTTGAATGGTAGCAGATAAAAATTTTGACATTACCATGGATTGACAATAATATTGTCACATGTAAGGGCCGGTTATAGTTGAAACTACCAGAAATCTCGGATCATCAATATCCTTACCATAATATTTTCTCAGTGTATATCGACTTTGTAGTCGACTTCGTCAACACGAAAAATTCAAGCCTGCTGGGCAGTTTTCAAAGATCCGTTAGTCGCGGAGTACGTTCACTAATTTTCACTAACACAGCTGTAACCGCTTTCATTATTACCGTGGAAAAATCGCAACGCGATCGAAAAAGAGTGAAAATCGAGTTCACATCTGTCAAATTTGGGAGTGTTTTTACTTGCGTTCGTAAAGAAGTGGATTTTTTCACGAAGGAAAAGCGGTCGGGTATTCATTTTCTGTTCAGTATTGTCTGTTCGAATGTCTGCTATATTTTGCATTACGTGACGACGTACGGCAAACTGTTTCGAATGTATAATTCGGCGTGTGAACTCTAGCCTTTTTCGGTGCACTTTTCAAAGCAAAGATAGAAGGTAGAAGAGAACGGCTGTGTAGTATACTAACTACTAAAATCCGCGAAGTATTCGTGTCGGAAAGATTGGGCATTTCGGCAATATACACAGCAAAGACGACGAATGCCACAGCCGGATCGGGATACCGAAGGTAACAACATGACGATGAACGATGACGGAAACGGAATGATTATGAATAGCAATTCGACTACGACGGCTAATAATAATAATTCGACAAATACAACCACATCTACGACAAACGGAACTAATGGAGGCGGAGGTGCTGCAGGGTTTGCTGGATCTAACAATGCCAGCAAACAAAATAATCTCGATAAACGACCAACAAGTATTAGCAGCAATAGCAGTTCAACCTCGAGGTTCATCATTCCGAAGTCGAACGAAATTGAAACATTGCCACAGTTGAAAGATACTCAACAGAGCGACCGAGAAGAGCTGTTCATACAGAAACTCCGTCAGTGTTGCGTTTTGTTTGACTTCACTGAACCCTTGAATGATTTAAAGTACAAGGAAATCAAACGTTGTGCTCTGCAAGAGATGGTTGAGTACCTGAGCAGTCAGCAGCAAATCATTACAGAACCGATCTACCCGGAAGCAGTTCAGATGTTCGCAATGAATCTTTTTCGTACACTGCCACCGTCGTCTAATCCCAACGGTGCCGAGTTTGATCCAGAAGAAGATGAACCCACACTGGAGGCTAGCTGGCCACATCTGCAGTTTGTGTACGAACTATTTCTGAGGTCCGTATGGATTAGCAAGTGTGATAGTGTGGGGTTTCAATATATAAGATATGTTTTGCATTTTAGGTTTCTTGAATCGCCGGACTTCCAACCGGGTGTAGCCAAACGGTACATCGATCATGGTTTCATTCTTAATTTGTTGGAACTGTTCGACTCTGAAGATCCTCGAGAACGCGACTTCCTGAAAACTGTGCTGCATCGAGTGTATGGCAAGTTTCTCGGCCTTAGAGCATTTATTCGGAAGCAGATCAACAATATTTTTTATAAATTTATCTACGAAACTGAGCATCACAACGGAATTGCTGAACTCTTGGAGATTTTGGGCAGTATTATTAATGGTTTCGCTCTTCCGCTAAAGGAAGAGCATAAACAGTTTCTGCTTAAAGTATTACTTCCGCTGCACAAAGTAAAAAGTTTGTCAGTGTACCACCCTCAGTTAGCGTACTGTGTGGTCCAATTCCTGGAAAAAGATCCAAGCCTAACACAGCCCGTCATCAAGTGTTTGCTTAAATTTTGGCCCAAAACGCACAGTCCCAAGGAGGTGATGTTTTTGAACGAGTTAGAGGAGATCTTAGATGTTATTGAACCGGCCGAGTTCCAGAAAGTAATGGAACCACTGTTTCGTCAGATAGCCAAGTGCGTCTCGAGTCCACATTTCCAAGTGGCAGAAAGGGCCTTATACTATTGGAACAATGAATACATCATGTCGCTGATATCGGAAAACTCGAAAGTAATACTACCGATAATGTTCCCCGCTCTGAACAGCAATTCGAAAACACACTGGAACAAAACCATCCATGGGCTGATTTACAACGCCATCAAGTTGTTTATGGAGATGAATCAGAAACTATTTGATGAATGCCACCGTAAGTATATGGCAGAGCAGGAAAACGAGCAGGAGAAGTTGAACCGACGGGAAGAACTTTGGCAGCAGGTAGAAAACCTGGCACGGCAACACCCAACCTATGAAAAGTTTGCACCAACGAACGCAGAAACGACCGCCAGCGAGCTGGCTCTCGCTGCGGCAGGATCTGCTGCGGTTGCCGCAGGGAACAACACGGACAAGGACTCAGTCTTATCGCGATCTTACAGCAGAGCACCGGTGGCTCAACCGAAAACCTAATTTGGGGACACGTATTGAACTGTTGATTTGGTACGTTTCTTTATTTTTCTGTTTTTTTTTTCTAGCAAGTACCTTTTTTAAAAAAGAAACATGAGCGAGTGGAAAAGTCTGTATACAAGACGGTTCGAGAACGTGAAACGAAAAAAATGTTTTTAACACTTGAAAATTATGCATAATAAAAAAAAAAGAATATTAATGTAGGTAAAACAAGGAAAACAATTACTAGAGCAGCAAGAAAAGTGTCAAGCACACGCGCATAGTTGGTTTTTGTATTCTACATTGAGCTGAAACAGTACTCTGATAGGAAAAAGAAGGCTTTACTACGACATTGGAATATTTTGCTTCATTGCTGCCCTGGACGGCAAAGAAGAATTATTATAAAGTGCAACGATTGTCGTTGGACATTATCTTTTGTGTAACTCTCCGTTATCCTTCAAATGTTCTCGATAAGACTCTGTTAATAAGCTTTCTTTTATTTTTTAACGGTAATGTATGATTACAAAAGAGATGATTATTATACTTATGACTATTATAACTACTTCTACTTCTCTTTAAGACAGAAGACTCTATCTGTGCTATTACTGTTTACGAAGAATGCAAAAATTGCTATAAATTATATAGGATAACTACAATCGCGAAACAAACACGCAAACCACGCTACCCCCTACTTGGTTGGGACCTATAATAGAAGATGCAAGTGAAGTTATATGAGACAGTTTTTATGATGCTCTAATAAAATCTCTGTAGCAAATGCATGAAGAGTTGAACTAAAAAATGACACTGTTCATATAGGATGAAGTAACAAATTTACAAAAAAAGGCACTTTCGAACGGCAAACAAGTAAAGTTCGTATTTGCTATAACTATTGTTTTTTGCGTAACTGAAAAGAAGAAACAAATCATACACAATTTTTTTTTATATTTTCCGTATCACCGGAAGAAAAGCATATTAGACAGCAAATTCCAAATGGTTCAGTGTAATTTTGACACACGCAAAATCAAAGTTGATTAAGGCAAGATAATAATTGTTAGGTTTTTCACTAATAAAAAGAACGGAAACGTGCAACACAAATTGTTTTTATTTTTTTCCCTAGGGCTAGGGGCTGCCCTGTATCCTAATACTGTTCGTGCGACTTATCAATTTAGTTTAAATTATTGGCGTGCAGAGAAACGGAACCATCATCAATAAGTCTCACATGCTTCACGGTTTTGCGGACGATATTGATCCTATTGGTGTGGATCGTAGAGCTGTGGAAGAGGCTTTTGTGCCCTTCAGGAAAGAAGCTGCGAGAGTAGGGTTGACGATAAACTTTACCAAGACTAAGTACATGGTGGCTGGTGGAGAACGAGGCAGCCCAAACGGTGGTGGTGGTCCACCCGAGGTGGGGATTGATATGGTACTATACGAGGTTATTGACGAGTTCAAATATCTTGGAACACTAGTGACATAATGAGCGATAATGATATTACTGCTCATACTCGCATACCAGTCCCATGACACCGATTTATGACAGAGCAACTTAGGCTATTCGTTAGTTAATTTTCGTTTATAGTCCAACGGACTTTCTTTTCACTGGACTACTGGACTGGAGTCGACAAAGTGCGGATGAAAATCCTTTCTTTTCCACGAAATACTAAAATTTTTACCACACTAACACGATACAACGTGTTCACTCGTTGAGGGTTTCACCGGAACTGGATGCAATCATCACCATAGCGAGTAACAAACCAAAACATGAGAACAAAGTCAGCGTAAATGCTGGTACGATCAAATATTTGACATTTGTTTTCATTTGGGAACAGAAATCGAAGCAATAGGAACAACGCGTCAGAATTTTGCTCGAGCATTAAGAAAATTCAAACAACTCGCACTCTGTGACAATCACCCCTATTCTGCAATCCGACGGATTTGTGATACGAACGAATCTACACTTTCGTTCGAGTTCGAATTTTGCATTCTTTATTCCGTTCGACTTGTATTATTCGATCGACTCTCGTTCGGGAGCACTTGAAATTTCGAACATCAACCATCAAAGCTGTCAACACTTCTTACACGTTCTATATTATTTATTTCTTAGTAAACGAAATCGTCACACTTGTATGAACAAATTAGAACGATTCTAAACCGAACATAAGTAATACGTACGCAAGTCGATCGAGTAATGTTCGAAAATTCAACAACTCGAACGAATGATATTCGAGTTCATACTTAACTCGAACGGAATGCAGAATGGAAATTGCACATTCGATCGGAATATTTCGAATCGGTCGACGTACAGAATAGAAGTGAATATAAACAAGTTTATTATAGCGACTACAAATATAAACGATACAAAAAACGCAAAAACGAGTTAATATTTATTTTTCAGTATTCAAGAAAAATCGCAGTCTTATTAGTCTTTATTTTTAAAAGAAACAAGTCAAACACAAAATTACAATAAATTGGAACTAAAGCACGATCTAGTCGCAGACGTGAATATTTTCAAACGAGATAGATAAAAACGATCATCTCATCGGATGCTTTGCTTCAGCAGACTCGGTTTCTCTCGCTGGGCAGATTTTTCCTTCTTGGACAGTAACGGGTCCGGCACGAAACAGTTCCAGAGTCGCAGTGTTTCGTCTGCACCAGCGCTCATCACAGTACTTCCGTCTGGGGACATGGCAATTTGCAAAACACGACCCGTGTGCCCCAACAGATCAATTTGTTTATTCATCGACGGATATTTCCAAATCGTCAGCTGGTTGTTCACGTATCCATGGGCCGATATCAGTTCCTTATAATTTTTAGAGAATAAAAGCCCACACACTTGTGATTTTGTGTCGACTGAGTTAATCAATTGGCCGTTGTTGACATTCCAAAACTTGATACATCGATCGGCAGTACCTCCCCCGGTCGCTAATGTGTTCGGCTGCCATGGACACCATGCCAAAGCTCGAACAGCCGCTTGATGTTGATTGAATGCATGTAGAGGCGTAGTAGTAGTATGTGGGGCGCCGTTTGCGGCACTCCACACATTCACAAGATTGTCATTACCCCCACTTGCTAAATGCTTTCCATCGGTGGACCATTTAAGCCCACACACCTCCTGCGAATGTCCTTGAAGGACGGCAACATTATGTTCACGTGATCGAACATCGTGATTAACAATGGACCCATCTCTGCTACCGGAGCAAACGATATACGAATTCCATGCCAGCACTCCCACTCGTCCCGAATGTCCGTCCATAACGCGAAGTCGTTTCATTTGTTCACAGTCCCACAGCTCAAGTGTTCCTATGCTGGTACCTACAGCAAGAATATGGCCCTCCTACAAACACAAACGAAGTTGTTAGACCGAAGCAATCAAGGATCATTGAGAGCATTACCTGAATCCAGCTCAGCGAACATGCATGATCGCTTCCTTCGTTCTCATAAAGTACTTCTATATTACCGCTAGACGCATTCCACAAATAAACTGATGATCCAAGGGCCACTGCAACCACATTGTCCCCACTCCAGTCCATAAGATTAAGATAGTAATCATTGATAATATCTGGCGCATCCAAGATTCTCTCTGGTGCATTTGGAATAAAACGTGAACCACTTTTTGTGGACATCGGTGTTTTCACTGAGTATACTACTTTTAAAGGGTTCATATGTCCATCAGGCGCTGCGGGTGCTTTGGTTTGATAAGACAGAATCCGCTTATTACTGATATCGCAGCCTTTCATTGCCTCGGAGAGAATTTTCATTCTTTCAACATTCTTAGGACTGGTTTGATCACTAGTTCCTTGAGTTTCTTCTGCATTACCGTCGCCATCATTATCTTTCTTTGTTTCGTTTTGTTTAACCATAAAATGACTTAAATCAAAGTCAGTTGTATTACGATTGGGAATGAATCTATCTCCACCCGATGGCTGCTTCTGACTCGGCGTTTGTCCTTTACCTTTACCCGGGGTAGTTTTTGAACCATTGCTTCCAGATTTTTTGGGAGTTTTCCCACTAAGAGTTCCTGGTGGTACTGATGGTTGAATACTGCTAAAGGACATAGAAAGTTTCGGGCGGGAGCTGTTCATTGTGCTAACATTAAAACTAGTCGATGCAGCAGACATGTCTAGTTTCTTTTGCCATCGAGGTGCTGGGCCTTTGGTCAGCTCACCATCCATCGTAATGATGTCTTTCAGATCGTTCATATAATTGAATTGGGACATTGCGGAGCAACCTTCCTGCTATCTAAAAACAAATATCTTCGAATTATATTCACAAAAGCGCGTTACAAATATTTGCTACCTGATGCTGAACCAAACGGCTTTTCTGTTCTTCACTGCACTCTTTTATTCCTTTCGCTCCCTCTCAAGTTTGAATTTGGCTCTGTCAGTTTCGTACTATTCTTGTTATTGTTATTTTCTCTTTAACTACATGCATGTTCCTGTACAAGGCGAAACAGAAATTTGTTTCCGTATATTTTCTTATTTTCTGAGTTGCCGGAGAAAATATTAAATTTTTCAAGCAGGGTTGAAAAACTGTAAATTCGAAACAATGTCCTCGGCTCAAGTTCTCCCACATCATCAGATTCGAATGAATTCCTTTTTAATTTCGAATAGGCGAGAAATTTTCATTCGTAATTTTATGTGGAAATCATAAGGAATTCCGAATAAATTTCAAATCTAGGGCAACAACCGAATCCGAATGTATTTCGCCTCCAATCGGTTAGTTCAGAAATCCATCGGAATTGAAGATGCGGAATGAATTGTGAATACGTTTTCTTCTCATTCTTTCCCGATTTTTTTGTTTTCGCGCTGATTTTCAGTTAATTTCTAAAAAAAATCGAGCACCCACCCACATTATCGAAATGCCGGAATAAGCAATGAATTCTTACTCGACTGCATGATTTTTTAGTGCTCGATCGGTTCAGTGCTAGAGTTTTCGCCTGAGTTGGCTGCTTGATCAACCTGATTGACAGTGACATTATAAATGTCATTGAATATTCGCTCATTTTATGAATGTGTTAGTGTAAAATTTAAGCCACTCCAGCTAGACGTATACATGATGCTGACCAAGGTAGGCCGTTTTGTTAATTTCCATCGAATTTCAACAGTTTATGTTGGGATTCTAAGAAGAACTGGTTATCTACTAGTTATGTATATCCAAAAAACATGAAGATTTAAATTTGTATATTCATTTATATAATGTTTTCGTTTAAAAATAAACTGAAAATCAGCACGAAATCGTGCAAAATCGGGAAAAAAGAAGAAGACGACGAATTGACAATTCAGTCCGCATCTTCTCAGGCGAAATTCACACAAGGAAATTCCGAATGAAAATTTCTCGCCGATTCGGAATCGATTCGGAATCCATTCGAATCTGATAATGTGGGCAACTGAGGCAAAAATTCTAGTACTGAAACGATCGAGCACTGAAAAATCGAGCAGTCGAGCAAGAATTTATTGCTCATTCAGTCATTTCGATAATGTGGGCAATATAGAGAATGATGCACGGAATCGGTTCAATGAGCAAAAAAAAATAATAGCGGTGATTTCAAAAGTCTGTACATTTTGATGAATGTCTGCGAAAACCATGATTTTCAGAAGTCTTCAAAAAAAAAACATGTTTGATGCTTATTTTCTGATTGATTTTTCTGAAGGCCGTATAAGCAAGTGACAGTTCTCTATGTTTACTTTCTCTTCTATCAATTACCAAACGGTTTTCACGTTTATCACTCAACTCTTTGTATAAACCGATTCCCAAAACTTTCACCTTTTAAACAGATTTTGAAAAATCCAAGAAAAACTTCCCGTCACGACAATCGAACGAAAAAGTTAACAAAGAAAAACTGTCACTGCTCATACGGCAATTTGGTAAATCAACCGAGATTTAAGCGCCAGCACATTTACTGACACATCAGCTGTTTTTCAAAGGAATTTGAAACTAACATTGACAGCAAATGAAGAAAAACATCGATCAATGTTTCGATTTTGATTTCAATTTCTATTTAGGAATTCCCGTAAATTTTCCGATCAATGTTTTTATTAAATTTCATATATTGATGTATATTGATTGTCCTTTGAAATATAATCAACGTTGAGCTCAATATTTAGTATATTTTCTCCAGTGTATATCTCGGTTGATTTTTCAAATGGCCGTACCCGCATGGGCCTGGCTGCCAGAAGGCTGACTAAACGCTGCCAGCGGGAAAAATATGGCTGGCAGACATTCTGGTTACAGACTGCCTCACCGATGCCAGACATACAACTCAAACGATACACCCGTGTCCACCAGAATTTTTCCAAATCGAAATCTTTGACGTTTTCAAGGATGGTGAAGAGATGAAAACGTTCGGCTAACTAATGTCGTTTTCGTTTTTAAATTGCACTACACTGGTGTAGCGAAAGCTGCACTGAAACCGTTCGTTTTTACCAATTGCACTACACCAGTGCTACACTTTTTCTGCACTGATACCACTGGTGTAGCACTCATCAAAAGTTTGGTGTAGCTCTGTGCAATGGAATCGTTTATTGTAGTCAATGGTTACTGTTTATGTTTTCGTCATTTTTGTTCGTTTATTCATACCTCAGTGTAGCACTGCACCGGTGTAGTGCAAATTAAAAACGAAAACGCCATAAGATACAGGCGACTATGTTTTGTAAAATTGGATTTGACAGCCGTCACTGACACAATTTTGGTAGCCGTCTGGTAACCATGGCTGCCCAGGTAGCCAAAGGCCGAGCGGATATGAGCAAGTGATAGTTTTTCTCTGTTCATTTGACGCGTCTTTTATAACGGCAAATAAGCTACCTGTCAACTTCCACTTTCGAAAGAAATTGGAGGCGAGTTATGAAAAATAGAGTATTAAATTTAACACCAGACGAAAGAGAACACTTTTCTTTGCCGTTTACTATTATGACTTACTCTCAGCGAGTACCGAGTCATTCGAAATTACTGCGCGACTTTTTCTATTATTGTGAAGTAATTAAGAAGTTTTCGTGGATTTTAAAATTCTGTTTTTAAATCAATGACTTCGGGTATCATTTTATACAGAGTTTAGTCGACGACACGACCTGCCACTCGTCTATTAAAACTGTATCGCAAATCTGACTACCCCTCTGTAACTCGAAATGTCAAAACGAAATTGCTCGAAAATTTGTTAAAACTGGCAACTCGATTTGATAAATTATTGATTTCGAATAACAGATACCTTGGATACTGTTGTTCAAAGGCATGTTTATGTAGATAAACAAAACTAACTCCGAATCGATATACCAGTCGCGCATTTTACCACTGTACCTAAGAACAAGAGTCGGCCCTTAAAAGTTAAGTGAAGCGCTATGTTTTTGCGATACCGATATATATCATTTTATTTGCACTACCAGTAATTGTATGCACCGGAAATTTGATAGCATAGCAGTTACCAATCAACTACATCGGCATCTCACACCATCTTCATTAGAAACATTCAATAATGTATTGTAACTGTTACATAGTTTTCATAATATATTCAAATTATGCGACTAAGACTTTCCTATAAGTAGATCGTATCGTCAGTATTACTATTTTTTCACGCCATTGAGACAAACTTTTGTTTTATGATTTTTGCTAACCCTAGAATAGTTTTAGTATGACATCTGGATAATTCTTGTAAAATTCTCTTGAGAAGACTTGAAACGCCTCTTCAATAAAAATCTTCATGAATAACAATCAAGTTTTTTAGCATGATTTAGCAGAGAAAAAACATAAATAAATGCATTTTTTCGTTACTGACTCAATGTATAAAGGATCTTTGAAAATAGCTTAAATTTAATAATGGTGTTTCAAATCGACATCACAGAACGCAGGAATTTCATTTTCGTTCTTTTTCCATTGATTTAAACTTCTGTGAGGGTTCTTCTAGTGTTACGAAATAATATTTTTGGTCTTAATTGAATGCATAATAGACGAAATAAACATCCTGCTCCACCTTTTTTTCGAGTTCTAGAAACAGTAATTTTACTTGATTATTAGCAAATATACATGATTGAAAATTCAGTTTCGTTTTGTGTTGCAACAGATTTGGAAATACATGACTGCATTTTCGTGGATACTGACAATGGATCGGGATACTTTTCCTATTTGTTTGTTTATTTCTATAATTGCGGTGTCTTGACAAATAACGCATAGCAGAACCAGAACAGTGTTGCCTAAAAATATTAATTTTATCATTATCAAGGGGTCGCTATATTTGTGGTAACTGACGGAAAATCACTCACAGACACATTTTATTCCAATTTTTCTTCGGAGTGCCTGGTCGTGTCGTCGGTTTAGTCGTCGGTTGAGTGATAAACATGAAAACCATTTGATTATTAATAAAAGAGAAAGTACAACAGAGATAAACTGTCACTTGCTCTCTTATTTAATCATATTAAAGTTACGTAAACAGTTATGTGAATATTTTCCACCCTAATTTCCATGCTGTTTTGATGGAGTGGCTTATAGTAGCTATTTAATGCGTGAGCCCATGAGAGTTATGTATTTCATAAATAAAATTTAGTAGGTGTTAATATCAGCAGTGTTGGCAAAATCATGATCAGAAGAAGTTCATTTCATTATCACTCGTGAAAAAATCAATTCAAAAAATATTCTTAAACACTCAGTGACTGAAAAATTCATGAAAGAAGCATCCACCAAACTCTGAACCACCAAGTGATTTTTTATGTCAGCGAAACTTGATGACGTATTTTCAGCCACTGTCACTTGCTCTCTTATTTAATCATATTAAAGTTACGTAAACAGTTATGTGAATATTTTCCACCCTAATTTCCATGCTGTTTTGATGGAGTGGCTTATAGTAGCTATTTAATGCGTGAGCCCATGAGAGTTATGTATTTCATAAATAAAATTTAGTAGGTGTTAATATCAGCAGTGTTGGCAAAATCATGATCAGAAGAAGTTCATTTCATTATCACTCGTGAAAAAATCAATTCAAAAAATATTCTTAAACACTCAGTGACTGAAAAATTCATGAAAGAAGCATCCACCAAACTCTGAACCACCAAGTGATTTTTTATGTCAGCGAAACTTGATGACGTATTTTCAGCCACAGAAATATCACTGAAGAATTAATCGAAAGAGAGAAGAGTCTTCAATGATATTTCGATGCTGAATTTTCCTACGCATTTTGAATTTGCTTTCACCGACGACACGACCAGACACTCCGAAGAAAAATCGAATAAAAAGTGTTCGTGAGTGATTTACCGCCAGTTACCACAAATGTAGCGACCCCTTGATAATGATAAATATATTATTTTTGGCAACACTGTTTAAGTTGCTATGAATTATTTAAAAAGGAACCCCCGAAAAAATAAACAAATGGTTTGAGAAATTTGTGGAACAGATCTATAAATTTTAATTTTCTGCACTCAGCTCCACTTCCTGAGAGCATTTCAAGAATATGGACCAACCAAATCGACGATTCTAAACGCTACCGCAATATCAGTGAAAGCTATGATAATGGTGAGTGCTCAAATTTTATTGGTGTGTTTTATGAGCCTTGAATCTACGAATTCTTTGGTATGTAAACATATCGTCATAACACTCTAAACATCTTTGATTTTTTTCATTTAGCTGATACAGATTTCTTTGTGTTTCTCCGTCTTTTTGAAAATGCAGCTAGAAATGGACTTGAACAATATGCATGTACAGCAGCATCGCCAAGTGTTTTCCCCGGAGGCGTTTAATGTGATGCAACTGAACACATCTCTGCACCATCTTACGGATATCACTTTTCCATTCGATAAAATTATTTGATAAATAGTTGTAAAATCATGTATTGTATGAATTTTGTAACTTTTTAATACACTTAAAACTAAACAGTAGCGTCAGCGTTTCGCTAACCGACCGGCAACGTAAGTCAGCCAGCATTAAGACAATTAATGAAAAACATTCACCTGGGATATTTTTTAACTTTTTTGGAAAGAAACAAAAAAAAATCAATCCAGTCATTTTTCATTAAAATGTTGGTTTATTTCACCCATTATTTAAAAAATAAGAAACGTGTTCGTAAGACATGTCCATGAAATAGCAAACAAAATTATGGATAAATTCAAATGAAAAACTGAATTTCACGAAGACACAGTATTTAAACAACATTTGGAGATGATTTTACTAATATATCCTTGCTACCCATTTTTGTTTTGATTTGGTTTTCTTCCTTTATCTATAGTCAGAGACTTTCGATAATTTCAAGATCATTTTGTTTATTTATTTAGTATGCCCTTTCGCTGCAATCAAACACCTTTTAATATATCATCATTCATCGTTAGTAGTATGAAACAATCGTTTTGAGTGAAGAATATATCATCACACACAGAACCAATCGGCCAATTTTTACCCACGAATTGTGATTTGACACGCAAAATGGTGCATCATTTTTCCTCATATTATCTTCGAATATCACATCAAAACAAACTTGCTTGCTGGAGCACATGCAAATTACCGCGAGAAGACGATCTTAAAGCCGGTCGGTAATCCCAATTTCATTTTTCCGAGGTTTGACATACGAATCGGAATTGGTTTTATTTACATTCTTCATGGCTTTGTCGTGTCGTCGCTCTAGCTATTATAAGACAGCTGATAGAAATTGTACTGCTAAGAAAAATCCAAGACACGGTGCAGTATACATTTTGGAAACGAATTTTTATCAGCTACCATTTCTAGTAGATACAGGATTCCCACTACAATTGAAACAAGCCTTTTCCGAGGTTTGACATACGAATCGGAATTGGTTTTATTTACATTCTTCATGGCTTTGTCGTGTCGTCGCTTTAGCTATTATACGACAGCTGATAGAAATTGTACTGCTAAGAAAAATCCAAGACACGGTGCAGTATACATTTTGGAAACGAATTTTTATCAGCTACCATTTCTAGTAGATACAGGATTCCCACTATAATTGAAACAAGCCTCTGGCAGCGGCCAAAATCGTCCTCGATCGTCTTGTGGAATGGCATCAAAATATATTTTGTTTACATTCTAAAATCTGTTTAAAACCAGTAACCAAGGTTATGGTAACTGTTATTCAAAATCAATAATATATCAACTTGTGCTGCCAGTTTCAACATTTTTTCAGGAGATTTCGTTTTGACATTACCAGTTACTGAGGGGTAGTTAAATTTGCGATACAGTTTCGATAGGCGAGTGGCAGGTCGTGTCGTCGCTTTCACCATCATCTTTATTTTTGTATTTATTATGGGAACCTTTGAATTCATAATTGTGCTCGTTGGTGTCTTGCATGCAACCAAAGACATCATATTAAAAAGATATCCAGCTCTCACATTTCCCGAACAAATCATTGGCAACAGTTCAGATAGCAAACTTATCAATATTTGACTCAGAAGCCTCATCAGGAAGGAATTTTCATGCTGCAGTGGCAGATGCATCGTGTCGTAGTCGGTTCCGATGCAATAATGATCAACCAGGATGAAATCAACAGCCGAGTCAAGAAGTTATCCTCGACACCTATTAGAATCAATCAATTACTGAGATATCTTGCTACTTTTTCCTTCTGATTCTAGCGATTTCGATTCGGGAAGTGGAAGAAGATCGTCGTTTCTTGTGTTGTGTTGTTCCCCGGCGACCGATAATGGACTCATTTTTCGTATACGAGAAGTTCATTTACATAATGATTCGATTTCACTGAAAACAAAACCGTTATCGAGACTATAAAGCTTTTATTAATTACCTTCAAGACCAATGTAAATGAAAAATTACACACAATCACAAAACACAAAAACTTCGCATCCATCACTCCAATTACGTTGTCCACGTAAATTTTTTCCGCTATACTGAAACTTTATGTCCTAATGAAAGAGTAGATGACAATTCGTATAGTCAGCTCACATAAATACATAGTCGGTTGAAAAACACTATACGATTATATACTTACCACTTGAATTGTGTTCATATGAGCAATATGAATAGTGTTTTGAAACTTCACAATCTTCTAGACAACTTGTATTCATGGTAACATTAATATATTGTAAAGAAGAACATACTGATATGGTAGCAATAACTACTTTGCTTCTCAAATGTATCATTAGCGATTTCACAAGTGTGATTTTTTTTATCTATTTGATCTTAGTTTTGAGATGACAATCATTGTCAGAATGACCATACCAGAAAAGTCACGAATATAAATAGTATTTTCAAGTTATAGTTTTTGTTATATAGTACTTTATACAATACAGATGGTGAATTATCTCATAAAATGGTCATTGGTCATTTAAGCGTATAGTTGAAATCAGCATGGCAAACGTTATGGTTACTATACAAATTTTCTCAGTGTACGAGATTCGATGCGGACTCGCCTGAGGGCACCATGCTCACAAAAAAGGATGTTGCCAATGATTTGTTCGGGAAATGTGAGAGCTGGATATCTTGTTAATATGATGTCTTTGGTTCAGGTCAGACAAAGTTTAGAGTGATATTCTCCTAGGAAATATTCGCAATAAATTTGAATTATTTAGACGTCGAAACGATATTTTGAGTTTTGACAGCTTCCGTAGTCAAGTTTTGGTCGGTTATCGGAATCCCTCACAAGCGGGTATATGATTCAAAAGAACAGGACAGATACGACCTGTTCAATAAGTATTCTAGTATTATTGTTTAAGTTTTGTTGCGGTTTCCTTGTTAGGTCGCTTTGCGAAAAGTAAAGTTTTAATGAATAATAATCATATTGTATCATCTTGCCGTATTTGTAACGGCTTGCCGACAGTTTCCTTGTTTACTGTCAGTGACCTAGATGGAAAAAGTCTGTCTGAGCTGATGTCAGATTTTGCTAATATCCCACCGGTAAGTGTGCAATTGTTTTGTGTTTCTCGTATGGTTTAGCATTTATTTTGTACTCGTACGTTTTATTGAATCGGTCGGAATTGATTTCGTTTTTCAGATCGAAGAAAATGACGGTAAACCACAACACATTTGTAATGAATGTTCGGAAAAGCTCAAGTCCGGTGTTTCGTTTCGAGCGCAAATTCAAGAGGCAGAAAAAATTCTACAGTCACTTGTTGAGTAAGTAAAATTCGGAAAGGTCTGCTTTACTGTCTTTACCTCGTTACTATCTTTTGTAGAAGTCTTTTCGAAGAACCCGTTTCAAACGTTATTAAGCATGAAATGGTTGACAGTGAGGACGATACCTTCGAATACGAATATTTAGAAGAGGATACTGCAACAGATTCAAATAAAATTGATGACGACGAATGTAAAAATGCACAAGTTTTAACCGCCGAGCAATACAAAAGCTCATCAAGGCTTGAAGAGCATAATTCAGGCGAGCGAGGATTGGAAATGGAACTGGAAGAGTATTCACTGGAACAAATAGAGGATCGACATTTTCAGATACCTCCAGAGAACAGAATCGCTCAAAGGCTGAAGTTTGATGATTTTGAATATTTCGAAATCGATGGAGATAGATGTTGCGGTTGTAGTTTTATTGCTTCAAATAGAGATGAGTTAATGAAACATTCGAAAGATACCCATGCACATAACTACTATCCAGACAATAGTTATACCTGCCCAATGTGCTATCAGAAGTACAAAACACAAGATAGATTATCCAAACATATAGAGTACTATTCATACAGTGACATCTTCCTTTGTACTGTTTGTGATGAACCGTTTGTCCAGAAGAGTCATCTAGAGAAACATCAAGAAAATTCTCTTGAACATCGATTGAAATTGGAGAGTTCAATGAAAACGAAAACAACAATGGTAAATGAAGGAAAATATCATCAGAATAATACAATTATTAGTCGCGCATCTCGTAAAAAAATACGAGGAACTGCGAAATCAGAATTGAAATACTTTTGCTGCTTTGTAAGATGTTGGGAGCGTTTCACGAACGAAGACAAATTGATGGATCATGTACATCAAGTTCACGGTGGTAAACGACGGGAAAACGAGCTATCCCACTTACAAGATGTTGCCCAAGGAATAAAACACATATGTCCGATTTGTCAAAGAGCCTTTGAAAATAATGCCAAACTTTTGCATCATCAGTACTATAAGCAAAATCGGGAGGAGCACGCTTGCCAGGAATGTGGCCAACACTTTCATAAGCTACATGCACTGCGTGATCACGAGTTAAGTGAGCACAGTCAGCACCCACCGGAGCATGTGTGTGATGTTTGTGGAAAGGCTTTCCGTAAGCCATCGGTTTTAAAACATCACCGTAAAATTCATGTTCCGTTCGAAAACGTCCCTTGTACGGAGCCCGGGTGTGGCTTGAGTTTTCGTGATGAATCGTTGATGAAGCGCCACTGCCGTAACGTCCACGGAGATGCTTTCCCCTGGGAGTGTCAGTACTGTCCGAAAAAATTACGTACCAAAGAAGCAATGGACATTCATGTGCGGGTCCACACGGGCGAAAAGCCTTTCGCTTGTCGGGAAGGCTGCGAACGGAGGTTCGCCCATGGAACGGATCGGGCTAGACATGAACGATCCAAACACACTGGAGAAAAACCGCACAAGTGTGACCAGTGTACGGCAGCGTATGTCCGTCGGCGCGAATTGGTGATCCACCGGAAAAAAATCCACAACTGCGACGCCGACTGAGGTAAGCTTTCTTTGTTAACGTTATAATAGAGACAAACATCTAGCAATATTGCTTTCGTCTGTTTTCGTTCTTTGGTGAGATGACTGCTCTTGAGGTTAGTTTATTACGAGGATTTTTTCAATAGGAAACAAAAAAATTTTATGTTAATATGAGGCTCACATCAACATAATTATCCTGTTGGATTCTTCTTTAGCAAAATATGAGTAGATTCTTCGAAATTACAACACTAGTTTTAGTTGACATATTTACAGGGTGATTTTTTAAGAGCTTGAGAACTTTTTTAAACAATAAAACGCATAAAATTTGCAAAATCTCATCGGTTCTTTATTTTAAACGTTAGATTGGTACATGACATTTACTTTTTGAAGATAATTTCATTTAAATGTTGACCGCGGCTGCGTCTTAGGTGGTCCATTCGGAAAGTCCAATTTTGGGCAACTTTTTCGAGCATTTCGGCCGGAATAGCCCGAATTTCTTCGGAAATGTTGTCTTCCAAAGCTGGAATAGTTACTGGCTTATTTCTGTAGACTTTAGACTTGACGTAGCCCCACAAAAAATAGTCTAAAGGCGTCAAATCGCATGATCTTGGTGGCCAACTTACCGGTCCATTTCTTGAGATGAATTGTTCTCCGAAGTTTTCCCTCAAAATGGCCATAGAATCGCGAGCTGTGTGGCATGTAGCGCCATCTTGTTGAAACCACATGTCAACCAAGTTCAGTTCTTCCATTTTTGGCAACAAAAAGTTTGTTAGCATCGAACGATAGCGATCGCCATTCACTGTAACGTTGCGTCCAACAGCATCTTTGAAAAAATACGGTCCAATGATTCCACCAGCGTACAAACCACACCAAACAGTGCATTTTTCGGGATGCATGGGCAGTTCTTGAACGGCTTCTGGTTGCTCTTCACTCCAAATGCGGCAATTTTGCTTATTTACGTAGCCATTCAACCAGAAATGAGCCTCATCGCTGAACAAAATTTGTCGATAAAAAAGCGGATTTTCTGCCAACTTTTCTAGGGCCCATTCACTGATTTGCAAGCGTTGCTCGTTAGTAAGTCTATTCATGATGAAATGTCAGAGCATACTGAGCAAATAATAATGCATGAAAATCCTAACCTCAAAAAAATCACCTTTTATTCTCTTTGAAATATATGTAATTTCTTGAATTTGGAAAATATGATTAATCGTAATCGGCGAGCATTTCTACCGCTTCAGTAGCGTCATCGCCGATACGTTCGTGACGATGCATATGTTTTTTGAGTGTGGCATTCTGGCAGAACCCTTTCCCACAAATTACGCAGCAGTAAGGTCGCTCCCCTGAATGAGTTCTTTCGTGAATTTTCAACGTTCGCTTCCTGGTAAAAGCCGCCTCACAATTGTCACATTTGTACGGTTTTTCACCGGTGTGCACCATTTCATGCCTTTTGCAATCGGTTATGTGGTAATAGCTGTTATCGCAATAGGAACATTTATACGGTTTCTCCCCGGAGTGGATCCTGGTATGAATACGTAGATGCTGGGGTACTTTAAATCGAGCCGTACATAACTCACATTTGAACGGTTTATCCTCGGAGTGACATGAACGAATGTGTTCTTCCATATTTCGTTTCCTGTTAAAACTTTTCTGGCAGATTGAACATTCAAAGGGACGCTCCGATGAATGGCATATCATATGATTTTTCAGATGTAGCTCACTGAAAAATCGTTTGTCACAATAACAACATTCAAATGGTCGTTCTCCACTGTGTTTCGATCGTTCATGGATGGTTAGCAGATTACGACTACCTGTACGGAATGAACAATGGCTACACAAAAAATGCTTTCCACGAACGACGTTGGCACGAACAAACTGGTGGACTTTGAGATTCTTTATAGAGCCAAACGAGCGAAAGCAAACGCTGCAAACAAATGGTTTATTTGGAGTGTTTTTCTCTTGGTTATACTTCAGTTTCACCGCATGTTTCTGCTGGGCATGTTCAACTAAGTGTTTCTCATTCGAAAAATTTGCGTGGCAATGTGTTACACAGCAGTAGCGTCCCGATGATGTGCTAGTATTTGAGCTGTTTTTTCTCGGCATTGGTTTCTCGACGGTTCGTTCTTCGACGGAACAAGAACTGTGTTCACTATTATTTGTCGGCCCAAGCTGATGCGTTTGCTCGTAATGCTGTATGACATTGTCGACGGTTTCATAAATGTTATCGCAATGATTGCATTGAAACAGTTCCATAAAGCTGGTCCCCTGGTGCAATTCTAGATCCTCTAAAGTAGCATACACTTGTTGGCATATGAAGCATTCAGGCTGTGTCCTAGCATCTGAAGCATCTCGTGGGAACGTAATTTCATGCACCAACTCAACATGCTCCTGATGATCCTCTTGACTGTAGAAGATGCTCGAACATACGCAACATCGGAAACTCATCATTTCGACTACATTATAGCACAATTGTATATCATCTCCATTATGATCAATCAGTTGATCTAGGTTTTGATTATTTTCTGTGGTCAAGTTTTCCTCTAGTGCTTCGACAATTGGAAAATCAATTTGTGTGTCCGTATTGACGGATTGTTGGCTGTTTCCCGTGATCTGGATGTCGTCTTCGATTTCTTGTTCATCGGCTGCAGATTTTTGATCTAGGACGTCAATATCACCCACGGCTACGTCATTGTTCATGGTTCCACCGATGTCCCGAAAAGTTTGTTCAGAAAGTTCACATTGACGGTGGAAATTCGTAAACGCCAGTAGTTCTTCCACACAACGATCACAGACATGTTTCGGAAGTTGGTCGTGTTCTGAAATCTGGAAAAATGAAGATATTATATGTTAGTGTACAATTGAAGCAGTATGAGCAACGCAACTTTACACTCAGGCAGCAATATTTCAGAAGCAAAGAAGCAATTGTATGTCCTTCTGGTGTATCACTAAATACTGATTTTGATCCATCTTGATGACCAATATCCACCATGCAGGTTCTGCATTGTTCTTCCATTATTTATAAAAACAAAACCAGTCAAGATGGACCGTGAGTGGTTTTAGCCGTCCTTATAGTGACACTTCTTCTTCTTCTTCACTTCTGGTGGCGTCACCTCACTTGAGATGACGCCGATTGATGGCACAGCGATTTAGCTATATTGCCAGTTAGCTTTCGTTTATAGTCCAATGGACTTTCTTTTCACTGGACTTCAAGTGAAACCCTCGCTATGTGACAACGTGGAGTCACCGAAGTACGGATGAAAATCCTTTCTTTCTCGCGAAATACTCGAATTTTCACCGCACTAACACGATACGACGTGTTCACTCGTTGAGGGTTTCACCGGAAGTGTCGTATAGTGACACTTCTTCTTCTTCTTCTTCGCTCTGTTTGCCTTGCTTGCAGCTAAGACATGGGGATGGCATCAGTGTATGCTATATCGCCAGCGATGATTTGTTTATAGTCAGTTGACTTTGGTCTTCATGTTGCCGTCGGACAGTGTAGTGGTTAACTTTCTTTCCACTGGTGGTTCGTTTTATTTAATTTGTTTTTTTATTTTTTAAATTATACTGTTTATTTCTGTGAGGAAATAAACAACCTTTTGAAGGAGTGTAACGTTTTTCTTTTCAAAAAGTTGATATATGTTGAGATATTCATCTAGGTGATATTTTGTTCTTTCCTCTGCGTATTTAGCGCAATAAAATATGACATGCTCCGAGTTATCAAGAACATCGCATACATCACAGATGCAGTCGTCTGTGAGTTTCATTTTATGTAACCAGTATTTTGAATAATCATGGCCAGATAGTAGGCGGTTAAGAGTGCGAACTTCGATATTGTTTAGTTTTAAATTATGATGCCATGGTTTTGACGGAATAGTGTTTTGTATTTGAAAAAATTTTCTGCCCTTACCAAGCTCAGCAGCGTACTCTAGATACCATTGTTGCGACTTCTCTTCGTTTATAGTACGGAAATAGTTAATAGCATCATGTAAGAAAATTTTATTTTTGCATATGGTGTCCTGGTTGATACCGGCTTTCGCGAGTTGATCTGCTGTTTCATTTCCTTTCAGCCCGATATGTCCTGGGATCCACTGGATTACAGTATTGTGTTTAGATGCCATCTTCAAAATGTTATCAATTGTTTCGTCTCTCTCAGTCGCCGTTTTATTTCGCCGGATGAACTCGCAGCCGGATTTGGAGTCCGTCATAATGACTGCGTTTCGCAGGTCTTGAACACTGATGTATTGCAATGCTACGTAGATGGCTTCGATTTCAGCAGACATTATACATACGGTTTGTTGTAATCTAAGACTAAGCCTGAAGTTCAAGTTTTCATGGTATATACCAATTCCACACGTTCTACCGTCCGTCGACGCATCGGTAAATATAAATTGTCGACCATTGTATTTACCATGTATGAGTGATAAAGATAGTTGTTTTAGTACTTTTTTGTCTGTGTTCTTTTTTATCCAGGTTCCTTCCTTTAGGGTGGTATTCACGGATACGTCTCCCCATTTGTATGGTCCTGCGATCATTGAAGACATGTGTTGAAACATGTGACAGTGATCGTAAGCTGTTTTTTCAATCGCAGAGTACCGTTGATTCTCACAGAATTCTTCTCCTAGGGTTTCTTGGTGCATTTGTGTCCAAATAGGAGATCTTGTGTAACAATGTTTAACCACTAGCTTCCCTAGCGCATTCGCTCGTCGGAATTTCAGCGGAGGTTGTGCAGCTATTGCTTGTAAGGTGTTCCTGGGGGTCGTTTTGGTACATCCTGTTATCCTTCTAAGACACTGATTGTTTATGGTGTCTAATTTTTTTAGATTCGTGTCACTGGCTAGACTGTATATGCTTGTTCCATACTCGATAAGGCTTCTAATCAATGCATTATATGCCATGCCTAACGTTTCTGGGTGGGCTCCGTATCTCATTCCGCTGATTACTTTCAGCATGTTCAAACGATCAGACATCTTCCGGATTATTTCTCTGATGTGAGATCCAAAGCGTGGTGACTTATCAATTAGGATTCCCAGACATCTGTGGCATCTAACTGCTTCAATATCTTCGTTATCGATTGATATCTTCATTTCTTTTGGACTGTTTAGAAATAGAATCGATTTTGTTTTATGTGCGTTGATTGTGAAGTTCAGTTCTTTCGCGCATTGGGCGAATCTTGACATGAAAAGGTTACCTCTTTCATTCACTTGTTCTATCGAGTTTCCCTCTACGATTATTGAGAAGTCATCAGCGTATTGTATTAGTGTTACACCTTCGATTTGTATGCTGTGAAGTTTTGCTGTATACACATTGAATAGTGTGGGTGAAAGTACATCCCCTTGTGGGAGTCCCTGATGTACGTATCGTATTAATTGTTGTTTTCCTACCTGTAGTTGGATTGTTCTGTTGGTTAGGAAAGTTCTAGTCCAGTTTCTGAACTCCAAGGGAATATCGTTTTTTTCTAAAATATCATTTAATATCTCTGGTTTTACAGCATTGAATGCATTAGAGAGGTCCACAAAAATGGCACCGACAATCAATCCTTTGCGTTTCGCCGATAAAGCAGTATTGGTGATATATTCAATGCAGCTCATGGCTGAATGTCCTTTTCGGAAGCCGAAAGAAAGATCAGGTAGAATGTGATTCTGTTCTAATTTTTGCTGGAGTTTTGCTAGGATAGCTGCATTGAGTATTTTCAGACAGCAGTTTATCATGGATATTGGTCTTGTACCATCTATTTGTTCCGGATTTCTTCCTGGTTTAGGAATAGCAACCACTTTAATGGATTTCAAATTGAATGGTATTTCGTTAGTTTTCCAAATTTTGTTGAGATCGTTGATAATGATTTGCTTCACATCATTGTTTAGCAGCCGTAGCATGCTGTACGATATTTGATCTGGACCTGGTGCAGTGGGCGCGGTTTTCCTGAATAGAAATCTATCCCAGAATTCCACAGTAATTATATCATAATTCGGTGTAAAGCTTGGTGGTATTTCTGATAAGGGTTCGTAAGGAAAGAATTTGTCAAGGAATTGCTGGGCTATATTTATATCTGCGTGTACGAGCACTTCATCATTAGAATATTTGCTTCGATTGAGTTTCTTCAATTTACTCCAGATAATTTTTGAAGGAGTGCGAGGGTCTATACTCGCGATAAATTCCTTAAATCGGTTCTGTTGCGCTTCTTTCTTTTTACGATTGAATATGGCGGTTTTTCGCTTTAGATCAATCAGTTCGTCCATACTACCTGTTCGGTTAAAGTTGATACGAGCTTGTCGTTTCGCTTGCCAGGTTTGTTCTACCTCGTGAGACCACCAGAATTTGGGTACATGATGGTCTTTTTGTTTACATTTTTTTATGATTCGTTTTGTTTCATGTTGTAGATCCTCGATGCATCTTATATTGACTTGATCAATTTGGCTGTATGCTGCTCTCACTTTGGCGGTGTTGATGAAGTAGCGATCGTTTTTCCTTGCTTTTGAGAGTTCAATTATTGTTTCTAAAGCAAGATGGTGACTTCCGATTCCAAAATTCAGAGTCCGTGTGGTGGTACAGTTGAAAAGTTGTGGTGTTATCAAAATTAGATCAATAACCGATGGAGTTTTCCTTAATTCTACAGGGATGAAAGTTGGTTGTCCGTCATTGAGGAGTATAAGCTCAGCGTCGTTGATCAGCTCGAACAATGTTTCACCTTTTTTATCGGAATGATTCGGGTCCCACGAAATATGATGCGAATTGAAATCGCCTGCTACAACTATTCTTTTGTACTTCTGGATTCCGCTAAAAATCTTACCAATGTGGTGTTTTATTTCCATGTGTGTTACTGTGGGGGCAGCGTACAACGATACTAGTAATATATCGGTTGCAATAAGATGTCTGGCAACCACTTGAATTTTGGTAAAGGAAGGTAAGATAATTTCTCTTGTTTTTATTTTTTTATTAATAATTAATCCTGTTCCGCCGTATCCGTCGTCTCTCGACTTGAGAAAGGAGTAATACCCCGGCATCTTATATTTTGTATTCTCTAGTTCTAGCTTACTCCATGTTTCGCTTAAAAAAGCTATATCATATTGTTCTTGAATAAGTACTCTTAACAACTCTTCTTTGTTTTTTTCCATGCTTTGTATGTTAATTTGTATAATTCTTATGCTTCGTTCTGTCATGCTCTGTTTGTAATTAAATATCAAAGTTCTCCGACCAGTCCATTATTTTATTATGAGTTGTACTCTGGTTATTTCCTGTTGTACTTTCATATCGGTTACGTGTTATTTTATTGTTAATTGTATCATTCCCTGTATGATTTGTTCCACTAAGCTGTTCTGCGATATTCTGTGATCTTTGTTTTTCAATCCGCTCAGCCCATCGTTCGAAATCATTCACTTTGAATTTGTTGAACAGAGCTAAGCCTGTTCTCTCTTTCTCGCTGGTTTTTTTTTCTTATCGGCCATATCTACATTCTGATCACCGGTGTTTAAATCTTGTGATGTGCGCTTGGTTTTAATGGTTTTATACTGTCGCTCATTTTTTGTTTTGTATTGCCCTTCTGTCATTTTCGCGAAGCTATCAATGAGGGTTGGAAAATCCGCAACGTTGTCAAGAACATCGTAGCGATTCTCTGTGAATATAGGATATTGTTCTTTTGCTTCCATATATGTCATCGTTGATTTTGCCATGATGGTTTTGATGTTACGTTGCAGCATTCGTTCGGGGCAAGCTTCGTCTGATGTTCTATGCTCTGAATTGTTTTTACAATAAAGACATTTTTGTTTGTTCGGACATACCTCTGTCTCCATGTCTTCGTGTTGTTGAGCGCAGTTTTCGCAACGCTTTTTGGATCGACAATTTTCCGTTTTGTGATTGTATCGCAAACAGTTTAAACATAATACTGGTTTATTTATAAATGGTCGTACTGAATTCACGCAGCAGAATAAACGTACTTCTTTTGGCAACGCACCAGCTCGAAAGGTGATGCTGATCCGAGATGTTTCGATCTTATTTCCGTTTTCAAATCTGTGCAAGCGGTTGATGTTAAGGATTGGGTGTTCGCTCTGAATGTTCTGACTGATCTCTTCAATTGTCATGTCGACTGGCACTCCGGATACGATTCCTGAGACTGCTATGAAACTTCTAGGGATGAAAGCTCTGTATCCTTTAGGGTTTAACTGTTGGTCTGCTTGAAGTCGATTTGCAGATTGATAGTTCCTCATGAACACTATGACCTTGTTCTTACCGAGAGGACGCAGGTTGATTATATTGTTTTTGTAATCATTGTTTTGTGATAGTATTCTTCCAACCGTCAATTTATTAATTTTGCTTTCCGAGTCATTTTCCAGTTGTACAAATACTCGGTACGGGTACGTATCATTTTGATTGTATTCGTAGATTTTATGTTGCTTCGTTCCGAGTTGGGATTTGCTGCTACCCGGCGGTTTATCTGGTGGGTCCGTCATATTGAGGTTATGTCTTCAGTAAACAGTCGTTTTGCGATTATTTAATAGAAAGAAAGTTGATGAATTCCACGACAATTATACTCCTCGCTTTTTAAATATAAACACTTCGATTGGATTTATTACTTTTTCTTAGATTCCACAAAAAAAGAATTTCTTTTTTCCTCAGCACGTGCTAAAAGGAGCTTTCCTAAACACGTCTACACTGCGCAGGGATATTTTTCACTCTGATAGTGACACTACAAAGGAAAAAAAAAAAAAAAAAAAAAAAAAGCAAAACTGATAGTAAATAAATGATGATGCTACCATCAACAACATTAAAACAGCTGATGAAGCAGTGATGTCAGTTTTGTCTGCAGTCGATTCCCGAGCAGAGTGAGAGATCAAATAAAAAACTTTTTTTTTAAAGCAATACACTAGAATTTACAATCGAAAAATATAAAATAATCGAAAATAATAATACAACCAATCATAACCCACACGAAAATAAATGAACAATACATGCGCAAAAAACACAATCGAAATTAAAACACAAAATTAAATTATAATCTAACAATACACGGGCAAGATGGGCCATCACTGGCCTTAGCCTGTCACGTTAGTGACACAGCAAATAAAAAAAAATCATGACACTGCAAACGTATGAGTAATGTCAACAACGTGTGCGTAAAAACAAATGTCTGCCCTTTTTTCCTGATTTTAATCAATAAATCTTCCATAAAGTAAATAAATCAGTTCATTTTGCTAAAACTTTTTCGTTTTTCTGAGAACTGCTAGAGAAAAATTATTTCAGTTTCAGCTTACTTCCACTAACACATTTGATTACCAACAAACACATTCGTGTATGGATTTCCTCCTGCAGAAATTATTGCAATATAAAGATTTACGTACCTTCTATAAGTTAACCCGCAAAATAAGAACCTTTAACACGCGAAAGGCAATGGATATGGAATGTTGTTGGAAAACTATTTATTTTTCCGGAAAAACGGTTTTTGTAACAGAAAATATTTAGTTTTGTTTATTTTGTGTAGCGCAATCTAATACAAATCCATTGAAGCAGAGTTGCTAATTTTTTTTCATTAGGGAATTGAAATCTACATTCATAAAATGTAAACAATTTTCCATCAAACTTTGGTGAAAATTTTATCAAAACTGGATGAAATATCCAAAAAGTCAGGTTTAACATTTTTTTAAAAATCCATTCTAGTAAAACTGAACACACTTTCGAGTTTACACTAATTTAACAAATCTTTTTTGGTTACACTTTAATTCACTAAAAAGAAAACGGCTTGATGCCTATTGTAATTACACAGTCCTGCCACTATAAACATTTATTATCAATGAAATTGAAAAAAAGTGAAACATTCTCCGAAAATTTTCATTTTCATTGGTGAACTAAAATTATACTTTTTAATAAATTTGTTTTCTGATTTTCTTTATACTTGGCATCATTGCTCGCGTACCCTGCAAAATTTTTTTCTTTTCACAATGTGCAGGTAGCAACATCAAAATCAGCCAATCAGAAACTGGTCCATTTTGGAACAAAAGCAGCCCCCCCCCATATGTCAGGTCTTGTCTTAGGTTCCGGGTATCATTTCATGCAAAGAGTTGAGTGATAAACGTGGAAACCTCTTGGTTATTAATAGAAGAGAAAGTAAACAAAGAGAAACTGTCACTTGCTTATACGCCCTTTTGAAAAATCAACCGAGATTTATTCCACAGGACGAAAATGACGAGAAGGAAGATTCGGAAGGTAGAATAAGTAGCCAGTTGTCAGGTATTGTCTTAGGTTAGGGCTATTGTACCAATAGTCATTTCATTAGGAGACTCACCAAGTTATTCTGACGATTGCTCTACTTGCATTGGCTCTAAGAAGCAAAAACGCAGAAGGACTAGCTCGAAAGTTGTTCAATACTGCTGTTATAGTGACGCGAAAACTCGAAGCGAATGTACCTATTTTCATTTTACCGTTTCAATAAATCTATCAGAGTCAGCAGATCTCACTATAACTAATGGTTTTCGTATTTGAGATGACTATTGGAGCTGAAATGAAAGGGGGTACCGTTACCCTAAATAAATTTTTGTTTCGAATTTAACTAGATCGGAATTCATTTGGAATCGATTCTTGCATTGATTCGGATTTCATACTGAATTCCACATGGAAAAAAGAATTAAAGCTTTTCGCTCACTCGGATTTGTTTCGGAGTTCATTCCGAACTGATGATGTGGGATCATGTCTGTAAAATACCGGCGTGCCTGTAAGCTGACATCTCTGGCCCACAGTTGACTACAACTGTCACTTTTGTGTCTGTGCGTTGAAGCGCTGGGCAAATGTTAACTAGATCGACAGTAAAAAGTATTTATTTGCATTGTAATAGTTATATATTACGTTTTACTAACGTTCATCGAATAAGGTTTGAATGGTAAACCGACAAATGGATCTGAAAAAGACGAGGTCGGTAGGCCGACCGAAAAGAACCAAAATTCTAAGTAAAGAACAGACGGTGGTAAACATCGATTGTATTTGCCGGATCTGTTTACGAACTGCCGTAGAACAAGACATGAATTCGTTAGACAGTCTACGAAAAGAAGAAACCATTGCGAATATGATAATCGATTGCGGAGGAGTACAGGCAAGCATGCTTTGAAAATAATCTGTTCTGTACTTCGATTATGTGAAGCACTTTCTTTAGGTTTCTTCTGATGATGAATTACCGAAATCTGTATGTTCGATTTGTCTGGAACGACTTGAAGATGCTTACAGTTTGCGGAAGATGATACGTTCGTCGGAATCTTCGCTTCGAGAAATGACCAGTAACGTAAAAATTGATTCTTCAGCACAACAGCACAGAGATAACGGAAAGTCGATATTCAAAAAATCGGAAAAATATATCAAATATCCGACTGAGGATCAGATTGAAAGTATTACGAAATTTGAAAGCTATACCGTGATTCGTTTGAAAGGCGTTCGCTGTTGCGGTTGCCAAGCGATACTTGATTCAAAGGAGGAATTGAGAGTTCACAGCATAAAGTACCACTCCACCAACGCAGCCGTGAACAGCAGAGTTGCTTTTCAATGCTCTACATGCAATGAACAATTTCCGAACAGAATGAAGTTATTGAATCATACAAAGAATTACGATTCAAACGAAATGTTCCATTGCACGTTGTGTAATGTTGTGTTTGACATCAAATATCGACTCGAGCAACACCAGAACTTGAGTAAAGCGCACCGAAATCCGCCGGATCCGCTGGCAATAAACGATATGGAAGAAGAAGCTGAGAAGGGCTCCTTCATAAGGACTCGTACTTCGATTCGAAAGCGAGCGACAAAGGAGTTGAAATATCCCAGCGAAGAGTTCATTATTGATCTCGATGATTATTCCGATTATCAGATAGTATACATAAGGGGAGAAAGATGTTGCGGATGTGATCAGCTATTTCGTAATTATCAGGAGCTGGTAGATCACTGTACATTGCTACACCCAAGAAGCGAAGGAGAAGCTACATTCGAATGCACACTGTGTTCCGAGAAATTCGAACAAGTACAATCGTACAACCGACACAATTCCGCTCGCACTCAAAAAGAACTCTATTTTTGTAAACTGTGTGACTTGATTGTTGATGTGAGATTTCGTTTCGAGCAGCACCTAAAGACCAGTGCAGCACATCAGACTGCACTTGAAAAGTCCGATATCAAACCATCGGTGCCTCTGGGAGAACGAACGTCAAGTGAAAATCGTGCACTGGAAGCTTCTATCCAGACGATAGAAATCAACGATTTGCGGTGTTGCGGCTGTAATTTTGTTTGCAACGAAAGAGCTGAGCTGGAGAAACATTCCAAAGAAAAGCACGATTCGGAACGAACGGTTGATGATAAAAGCAGAATGGAAGAATGTAACGTTTGCTTCAAGCGATTCAGCTCACCCGAACTTCTCATGTATCATCATAATGCTTCTCTAGAGAGTACAGTACACAAATGCAAGCATTGTGAATTTCAGTCGGAAGTAAAATCTCGTGTTATGCAGCACGTTGCAAGCGGTGTCCATAAAAACGCTGAAAAAGTGTTTAAAATAGATGAAATAGAAAGAAAAAATCATGCGTGTTGTTTTGTTAAATGCACTCTTGTGTTTAAGGATTCGTCAAGCCTTCTGGAACACGTTAACCAGAATCATGCATCGAAGCGACGGGAAAATGCCGAGGAACGAGAATATGATGACTACATATGCTACGTGTGCCACAAAAGTTTTCGTAACGAAAAATCCCTGCAAATACACCAATTCCCGCGCAAAACTGATGGGCAACATGTTTGCAAAGAGTGCGGGGCTAGCTTTCACAACCTATCAACCTTCAATGCTCACGAGAAAATGCATTCCGGTACACGGGAATTCCAATGTGATGTGTGTGATAAAGCATTCTACGACGAGAGGACACTGAGAATACATAAAGTTTGTCACAATGAAGAGCGTCCGTATGTCTGTGACGTATGCTCGAAGTCTTTTCTAAGGAAGGGTAACTTAAAGGTAAATTTTGCGTTGTAATAAGAAACCAATACCTTATCGAACTTTTACCGGTCATACAGGTTCACAAACGCTGCCATTCCAAAGGTATTTGGGAATGTTCGTACTGTCAGGAAAAGTTCAAAACAAATCAATCGCTCGTTTTGCACATCCGCTATCATACCGGTGAAAAGCCGTACCAGTGTCGTTATTGCGAGAATCGATACAGTCACACTACCGATCGCCAGCGTCACGAAATGGCAGCCCACACGAAGGTACGGCCACATAAGTGCTCCGAATGTCCAGCAGCCTTCATCCGGAAGCGACAGCTAACGATTCACGAGCGGACTCACACCGGAGAACGACCGTTCGTTTGTCCGGTTTGTGACAAAGGATTTATTCAGAATAACTTTTTGACGAAACATCTGGCCATGCATGAGAAAACCGAAGAAACGAAGGAAACGGAATACACGATCGAGATGTTGGACATGGAAAACGAGGAAGAATTCATCGTAGGTGATACGGTGGATGTGTTCGAAGAGCAGGCAACGGACGACGACACACAGCTGGATGATGCGGAATTGATGGAAGTAGAAAACGAAGAAATAGTAACAGGAGACCGTATATAAACACCTGTGGAGTTAAATTGTGAGACGAACTCTCTTCGTTGTTGATCCTTAATTATCAGGTCAATTTAACGAACGATGTAAATTTAGTTTACCATAGTCATTTACGATACTGAATCGTATTTTTGTTACAAACATGAACAAATAAATTGATTCTTTTTTAACATATTTTTTTTCTCAAACTTATCACAAAAACACATTTCAGCTGTTTTTCAAAGAAGGCCGAATCTAACAAAAGTAAATAAATTTAGTTCCTCTTTCCTACGAATAAATACTTCAAAAACATTGCCTAAAAAATCGGATTTTGCAAAAATGCAACACAAAGAGCGTGTTCCCTGCCAACAAACAGGGCGATACTCCAATTGCTAGAAATGAAGAGCGGAACTATTTAAGATGGTTTCCGAATTTTTTACTACCGGAAAAAGTCAATGAGGCAATGAAATTACCCGTTGATTCATCTTTGTCGCGAAAACCAGCCAATTTCACGAAAAATGCGCGAGGGCGTAACTTCATTATTCACACAGGGAGCATAGAAGTGAACAAATCGAGGAAGGGCGAAACTCTTATTTTAAAAAAACCAACAGCTGATCGAATTATCAGAGATTGATCTGAAAACATATGATAGTTTCAAACTAGGATTTGGAACCAACATCGAAACACTCGTCGATGTTTGTCTCCATTTGCTGTTAATGTTAGTTTCGCCCTCCAGTTCATTTCCGATGTGATTGAAAAATTCCATTTGACATAAAATCAAGTGAGTTTGCACGTTAAGATAAGTGTAATACAGTGTGTTACATAAGAGCGTAGTCACGATTAATTGCATTGCGATCAATAAAATGGAATGGTGTGTTTTTATTTTTAACATAGAGGACAGTAGTGTACTTCATGCAAAAAAATCATGCGAAAGTCGAAACAGTTTGTGAGTAAGTGGGTGAATCGCCTGGAACACACACACTAACAAATTGCTTCAAACTACCGTAAAACATCTTGTGAAGGCCCACGTTTGGGGATGTTTCTCAGAAAGAGGTTTGGGAAGTTGCACGTGTTCACGGACAAACACTATGAAAATGAACCTCATTTACAAGAAAGCGTTTTTGCTGAGTGCTAAACAATAGTACTAGAAGAAAAGTGACACGTCGAAGCAAGGCCTCTGTCGCTTGTGGAAGGAGCAAAATTGTGTCGTGACATTGGATTGTGGCCCTCTCAGTCGCCCGATGCCAATCCAATTGAGAACGCCTGGGCTCAAATGAAGATGAAGCTTGAGAAGAATCGACCACACAATTTGAAAAACCTATCCGCTTCGGTAAGCCTGGGAAGAAATCGGGCGAAAGAACCCAAGGACATCGATCGAAATATTCTGACAATTGCCGTTTTGTCAAAATTACCAACACAATTGTTCCGTTCGCAGTATGGCGCGCAGAATCTTTTTGTTGGAAAGCAAAATTTTACACAAGGATGACTTTTATCGTATCAAAGAACGCTCACTGGCAACTCTTCACACGATTGAATCAGTGCCATCAAAGAGAGACGGATATCATCGCAACAACAAAAACCCGGCATGGCTCATTTAACATAGAATCGACTCAAGTGCGAGAGCGAATTTCTCTCGATGACATTTCTGAGAATCAAAGGTTAGCACGCTGCTGTGGGGATCCTCTCGTTTCGCGATCCGATTCTATTCAGGCAGTTGATAATTGCGATAGAATCCCTTTACTATTGCCGCTTATTCTGACTATGTGCATATAACCTTTGTATATGTTCTGTCTATGAAACAAGGGTTTTTAAATATTGCAACCTAGTATGAGAACCATCAAGTTTCGATTTTCTACGATAATTGTCAACTTGCGATTCTCTCTTGGGAAATTCCACACAGAAACGATCATTATCAGACTGTAAATTTTTTTAAGGGCGTGAAATACTCAGAGTATGAAGTGGAGCGAAGAAATGTAGCAAAATTCTCTCACGGTTCATGCATTGAGAGACTCGAGTTCTTGTAGTATCTTCTACCGGATTGAAAATGTTGTATACAATATAGATAGCAATATAGCAGCTTCTGTCAAATTTTCGGTAATCACCAACACAGGTTTTACAAACCATTTTTTCTCGCATTTTCGGTAACATAGAGAGCCTCCAAATCCAATTATAAATGTATGTAGACTATTGCTTCAAAAAATTAATGCTAAACGACGTATTGCCTCACTGTTGGATGCAGAAAAAAAATTTACTTTTAGCATTTAAAATTTTCCTTCCGTTTCCACGAATAAAAACTGTGAGTTAAGACTTTCCGCGGGACTTTAGTATCGGATATTATTGGATCGTTCATTCGGCAGGCAAATTTTTGAGTGATGCCTCAGTAGAGAACCTGCAAGAAGTCGTCAATTGTGAGCAGAGCTAATAAAAGTCATTTTTATTAACTCAAAATATACGAAAATGACGAAAAATTAATGTCACTCTCAGCTTCGCTTGCAAACTATGAGAACGAAATCCATGTCCAGCTGACATAAGCGGAACAGTAGTTTCAAAATTGTGTTCCTTCTTTCATATGCCCTTTCAGTCATTTACGGTTTTCACTGAAAATCTCATAGTATGCAGTGTCGGTATTCAACCGAAGCTTTGAGAATCGAAAATGACAGGAAAAGGTTTCACAGTGAGACAATGAGACGCGAAAATGCTTCGTCTCTCTTCGTTTGGTCTGGTGTCGGTCTTCTACGAATGAGGCAGTAAAATATTGAAAATGAGGTTGTTGAAATGGTTTCTTTCATTGACTATGCGTGACAATTTTAAGCTCTGATTGTGAGGTACACGTCGTTTTAGAGACGGAATGTGCTGAATAAAAGTAAATTTCAAGTGAAATAAGTACTTTTAACTGAAATATTGCAAACTTTTCATGTGTAGCTCAAAGTTCGGAATGCAACACATCTGTCATAATTTCACAAAATCTGGAAAGTGATCATCGGATGCAGTAATGCGTTGTTTTGCGATATAAAACATATTTGTATTATACATGATGCATCATCAAACTTTTATATAAGGTACATTTTTTCTAAATTTCTACAAAAAAACCTTTTTCATTTAGTCCCGCTCGCAGGCGGGGGTGATTTCAAAACTCCACGCTTTCGTAGATACCTAACTATGAAGGGAGTTGCCCCGAGGGTGATGCTTATTCTAACTGGTGCAAAAACCTTGTGGATTGCGTATGCGATCACGAACGTTCCTGCTCCGGCACCGGTTTTACTAGCGAGTACTGAATTGGCCCAATCGAAACGTTCCAACAGTGCTACAATATCTATTCCGCTGTAATGAGAGAGAAAAAAAATGGAAATTTCGTCAAAAACTAGACATTTCTCGTTTTATTTGATGATAAAAAAACAATTGATGACTCCAGGTGTGACACGTTTTCTTCGCTCATTACAAACCTAGATACCAAAACATAACAAGCACCCAAGGATGCTAGACTGATTCCCACATGAAACACTATCACGGTGGAACCGTACTCCTTGACAGCTTTCTTGAGGCGTTCCTTCCGCGTCATGGGAATCGGCTCTGTTCGCTGCTCGTCAGATGCCGGTTCCTCAGTCATTTGTTTAGCTTTCGGAGCATCTTTCGTGGTCAGTAGAGCGGTGCTCATTGAAAACTTTCTAACGCAACTATTATTATGTACAATGTTAGTCTGCAGAAGTAACTTGTTATAATACCGATCTAGCAAACCTAAAGTACCTTTCTGTGGGGCATCCTCATAATTTGACCAATCGGAGCGTACCTCCTGTCGCAAATTGGTATAGTGGGATGAGTGCAAATCATGGGCTAAATATTTGCCTTCCTGTGCCCAACCTCCTCCCGGCATGTTGAGATGGGTAAACTTATGCATTCCACCGAATGGGCTCGGGACATTACTTTGCATGGCGGAATTCAAGTTGACGGCACCGCGACAATCGTACGACTGGATGTGGGGATCGGCATGGTTGACCGTCTTATACGAACTGTCCACGGTAACATCGATGTGGTTAGCATCGAACGATGATTGATGCGTGAGAATAGCCGACGAATTGATATCCCGGGAACGTTGCGGGGAAAACCGAGTCGTCTCGGTTGGGTCAATGTTATCCGGCAGAGGCAATACGGCAGCCACCGGATAGTCCCGCTGAACGGAAACATGCAGACCTTGACCGCGCTTCGATGGGAAGTTACCTGGAATTGTTGATAAAATAATGAAGTGTGATTATTTATTTCCTCACTCATAAAATTCTGATAAGACACTGAATTTGCTACAAGATGACGAATCGGTTCTTCGAATATAAATGGCAAACAAATCAATAATCAAACTGTTCAAAACTCAGTACTCAATGTCAAGAAATCGAACCGATTCTGCAATATACTCCTGGTTTCGCAAATGGGTAATCAAAACTAGTACAAACTCTATCCATTACAGAAGGAATCCAATCCAAAGGCCGAATCATTTCCAACAGCATTCTTTAAAATAGCTAGAGCAGGTTTGAAACAGTCACTTACTTTCTCTACGTTTGTGTTGTTCGATGGATAATTTATCATCCATCGCAAATGTTTTAATCACTTTCCAGCTTCAGTTGCAAATGTGATGTTTTGCTTTTGTCGAATATGAATTCTTTTTTAAGTAGTTCATCGTTTTACATTTCGTTTGAGACTCACCAAATGGTGGTGTGTTTTCAGAATTTGAAAAGTACTATTTTTTCCCTAGATTGACCCTTTCGTCAGCATCTGGTGTTGAAGCTGTGGCTTGTCAAAGTAATATTAAATACAAAGACAAAACACATTTTCAAATATGGTTAGCATGAAATAGACCCCAAGATCTTTCGTAAATTCAAGTGCGTTAGATTTTTTCCTCAGTTCAATTTCAAGTCCTCTAAATTATACCTGGAAAGTATTTCCTGACCTTCACGGTTGCGATCATTATTAGCAGACACATCGGTAATTCAGGCCATTTTCAAATATTGACTAGTAAAAACATCATAGTTTTATTTCCTTAGAGCCTTGAACTCGACGGAGAATCTCCACTCGGAAAGTCTAACTTTATTGTTTGATAGATTCTGTAGAGTAAAATCGAATCAAATAACTTCCCAGTATAACAACAAATCGAAGGGTTCCTAACATTTCGTAGACAACCAGTGCTCAGAAGCTAAATAGGAGTAAAAAAATGTTTTAAAAAAACCTGAATCTTGAACAAATTTTTATACTGGATGCCAAATATCATATTTCGTGCCGAAAAATGTAGTTATTGAAGACGTTTTGCCAAGGGTCTGTCTCATGAAACATCGATTAACTTTTTGAGGAACACGCTCAGATGAATTGGCAATATTTGAACCAAAAAAAAACATTCGACTTCGCTACGAAAGTTCACTCAAATTCTGTTAAAAGGGAGGCAATAATTCGGGAGCCTGCTTCAAGTACTGTTTTTAAGGGAATGATCATAAACCACGGAGACATTTTGATCAGTTTCAGTTTCATCGACTGAGACTTTTGAGATCTCCGAAATCGAAAACAAATTTTTGATGTTAAATGTCTTAAAATTACATGAAACATCAATATTTGGTGTTATTTCGATGATTTTATCGTGAATACGACTTACTTTACTATGAAGTGCCTTTTCCAAAATTTACCCTCCGAGAGAGTGATAAGTTTTTGATCGTGAATATTTAACGTATTGTTGTTGTATTTAACGTATCAACATAATTGTTGCTACAACATGCCATCGGAAATATGGTCGTAATTTTAATGTTTGCTTTCCTCGTATTTTGGGAAGCACAAAGCTCAGTGATCTGTAGAAGTATTTATATAATCTAACTACTAAGAGATTCGAAATTTTCAACTTGAACGTGTATTTCAACAACATTGAAGTGTTTCAATAGTACACTATTGAAAAACCAGTCTGATTTGACCCATGCACCAGTCAATCGGAACGCGTTCTGAGTACGAGAACAAAGTATCTGCAGCTGCATCGATACAAAAGATGCTATCCACTATTTCCATTGGAAGTCGTCATGTTAGCGCTGCTCAGTTAAGTTGTCCGGAATTAGAATCGGAATTAATTGTGAGTTCCAAATGCACCTACTGATACCGCCCGAAATGGATTGGTTCATCTTTTTTGGAATCAAACTGGAAATCAAAATGAATTCCGAGTGAATTTTTGGATTTGCGTCGTGACAAACACAATCAATTACGACAGCAACGCTCCACGCAATGCGAAAATGAAAGTATTGATGTAGAACACATCTTTTTACTAGTATGGGTATCGTTTCGAAATATGCCGTGCGAAACAGGGTTTCCACATATACAGATTAATCTGTATTTTATTTCTCCTGAAAAATACAATTTTTGATGTTGCAAAAGGAAAGAATCTCTTAACTTAGCGGTGTTATCCACATTTGTTCAATCTAAATATATTTCATGTTTCCATGAGGATTAAGAAATCAAGTACGCCCCATTATGTTCTCGTAAAAATACACCGATGGTAGTTTTGGGGGATTTCAATATAGATGTTTCAATACAAGATAATATTAAACTCATGCATTTTATGAGCAAGTATATGATGTTGGATATGGAATCTGCTACTCCACAAGCTATTACATTTGAAGGCACATGTATTGATTTCGTATTTGCTAGAAATATCAATGTAAGAAGCCGTAGATATATTTCATACTTTGCATATCATAAAGACTGTCCCAGAAAGTATGGACGCAACCAAAAACTGCTGCCATTTCGCAATGGTTCAAAATCTGTCAATTTTTATGGCCGCGTCCTGTTGTTTACACTCTTCTCTAACCACTTGTGCAGTTGTTTATTCGTTTTCATTAGTTTGTTTCGAAATGCGTGGACTTTCAGCAGAACAACGTCGAAAAATTGTGTACAAATGGTGCACAGAACGCGGACTGTCACTGAGAAAGATAGCAAAAATGGAAGGAGTAAGTGAAAAAGCCGTGCGAAATGCAATCAGGAAGTTCGGTGAGGATAACACCTTTGAGGATAAATCGAAAACGGGTCGAAAAAAAGGTCCTGCTAACCCTCAGTTGGATAAACGTATTCTGAAGGCGTTCGAGCAAAAGAAAGAGGTTTCAGTTCGGAATGGGGCCAAAAAAGTGGGCACTTCGAAGTCAAATGTTCTTCGTGCTAAAGAACGTTTGAATCTTCGAACCTATAAGAAGCAGAAACAACCAAAACGTAATCCGAAACAAGAAGCATCGATCAGGCCGAGGGTTCGAAAGCTGTGCAATACGATTCATGCTGGAAATTTGAACTGCATAATCATGGACGACGAAACCTACGTGAAACTCGATTACAAATCCTTGTCGGGACCACAATATTATACAGTGCGAAAAGGCAAGTGTTAAACCAGTCCGAGACTTCGATTGAAGTCGAAAAATTTTGTAAGAAAGCTATGGTCTGGCAAGCAATTTGTAGCTGCGGTAAGATTTCGAAACCCTTCATTACCACTGCTTCAACGAACAGCGAAATATACATCAAGGAATGTTTACAAAAACGACTTCTACCCATGATTCGAAGATCTTGCTTCTTGCCACTACTCGAAATCAACGGTAGAATGGTATACTACCAAAAATGTCACATTCGTCCCAAAAGACCGGAATCCACCAAATTGCCCACAACTTCGACCAATTGAGGAATTTTGCGCATTAACGAAGGCACATCTTAGGAAACATGTCTCGGCAGCAGAAACCATTCAACAGTTCGAAAAAGATTGGAAAAAAGTGTCAAAACTTGTCGCCAAGAAGTCTGTACGGAATTTAATGAGGAACGTTCGCAAGAAGGTGCGCCAGCTAGTCTACAATGGCTAAGTAGCAAATGATGAGAATAATATTCTGTTGTAGTCTAATATTATCAGTATATCGAATAAAATTTGAATATCTAACACTTGTGAATTATTTACAGCGAAATCAAAGTGCGTCCATACTTTCTATGACAGTCTTTAGGACTATTGTATCATTAATCATCCCAGCGTATTAATATGTTCTTCATTAGAATATTATAATCGGTTTTGAACGCTATACCTATGCCAACCATATCAGTATCACATCCACGGACAACAGGTCAGCTTGGAAATAGATGACGGAAGCCAGCGTCATATTGATATTGTGACACGTAACCTTGAGAAGATGACGGAAACCTACATCGGACTGAATGCTGAAGCTAGGCGTATCGGGTTGGCCATAAATACGTAAAAAAGAATACATGAGAGGACCTCTTCCTCTCCTTTCACTTCTAGAGAAAAAACACTACGCCTCCTACCACGAATATTGATAGACAGTGACGATATCGAGTTGGTTGACGAGTTCGTGTATTTGGGCTCACTGGTGACCGCCGATAATGACACCAGTAGAGAATTTCAGAGACGTATTTTGGCAGGGAATCGTGCGTACTTTGGACTCAGAAAAACCCTTCGATCGAGAAAAGTACGCAACCGCACGAAATTGACCATCTACAAAACGCTCATTAGACCGGTTGTTCTCTATGGCCACGAGACCTGAACTATGTTGGCAGAGGACCAACGTGCCCTCAGTGTTTTCGAAAGAAAGGTACTGAGGACCATTTATGGCGGAGTGCAGATGGAAGACGGAACGTGGAGACGGCGTATGAATCACGAATTGCGACAGCTGCTAGGATAACCACCTATCGTACGGACAGCTAAAATCGGACGTCTACGATGGGCTGGGCATGTCATAAGGATGTCGGACGACAGCCCAGTGAAAATGGTTCTTGAATCTAATCCGACTGGTACAAGAAGAAGAGGAGCGCAGCGAGCAAGTTGGATCGATTTTTGACAAAATGTTTTTCGAAATGACACTAGATCTTCAGTTATCTAAATACATATGCAATGCCTACAAAACTGTAAACTGCTCCGACTCACATGTGAATGATATAGTAGCATTGATGTGGAAAGTATAATAACAATGACAAGTGATTTAAAAAATTTCAGGAAATTTGGATTTATTGAACCAACTCGAGGAAAATTACTCAACACTTAGTGAAACATAATGAACTAGGTTTTCTTCACGTTTCGCCTTCGGCTCATCAGTGCTTAAAGCAGTTCAAATTGAACTGCCATTTCCGCCTAACAGTTCAATTTGAACCGCTAAACATGCTTGCTTAGCGGTTCAAATTGAACTGTTAGGCGGAGATGGCAGTTCAATTTGAACTACTTTAAGCACTGATGAGCCGAAGGCGAAAAGTGAAGAAAGCTGAAATAAAATATGTGCTTTTCTGTACAAACCAAAAAAAACCCTAAATGTTCAACTATCTATTATGAAATAAATTGCATCAATTGAGTTTCAGTTAATGAGAAACGATTGGTCTATGCGCATTAACAAACATCACTGTTCATCGACTGTATGGCCTCTTCGTGAACCATATGGAGCGAATAACAAACCGAAAACCCAGAACTACAATTAAATGGTTATTAAATTCCTCCTTACCTTCGATCGCCGGTCCCATAACGCCGGTTGACATCGATCGTCCCGTGCCCGTGACCTTGAGGGCTGCTTTGAAAACTTGCTGCACTTGCTGCGCCATACTCTGCCTTTTTTTCCCGAAACTACGTGCACTGGTATAAATTTGCTATCCAATAGTTTGATGAACTTCCCACCGACTTGACCTTGTTTTTATTATCGATTATCTTCAACGAGCCGGGTTACTCGTAATTTTCCACTGTCAATTGTGAGTGAGAAGTTTGTTTTTTTTTTTTTCTGCCAATGATACGAGTCACATCCAACGCTGTCGTGAGCTAAACAATGACTGAGGAACGATGCAGGCTTCAAATGATTTATCCAATATTGGATATGGAACAGCCGAGGAGTGCTATGTGTGCGAACGAACGTTGTTAAACCGGATACGTAAATCTGTAGTGATGGCGAGAAGAAGAAAGTTCTTACAGTATTATTTACGTTTTGTTCACAACTCGTAGACAAAGATTTATGTGTTCAAATTGCGTACGTAATTAGCTTTAAAAATAAAATCTTTTTTTGCTAATGAATGTAAGTTTTAAGCTATAAAATGTACATTGATTCGCATAAGTTGATTACAAGTAATACCAGTACCAATTTATAGGGACAAAAATATTTCACTCCACTTTACTGTTTCAACCCGCTTTGTATTGTTGTTGTAATTTTTAAACGTACAAGGCAACGAACGAACCGATACTGTTCGTTGCGCAACAGCTGCTCGTACCTTGTAGGACGGAACAGAACCTGATGAGAATCAAAGGTTGGTTCTTCAACGACAGCATCATTAACGTACATTGTCCACACGAGACGATGATAAATCATCGATATCGACAATACACATGTCTAAAGTCGAGCAAGCATGTGATAACGACGTTATACTCACTCGCGGGCAACAAGCACTCAAAACTCTCTAGTAGTCTACGAGGTAGTCATACCTCGTATTATACCACTATGAGGTTCTCAATATCGACGAAATACGCATATACGAAAACGATTAGCTAGAGAGAGAGAGAGATAGAGAGATATCTACTGTCTTTGTTCTGTAGAATGACTCTGAGGGTAAGATGAAAATAGAAGCGTTCGCTCGCGCTTTCACGTCGCTATAACAGTAGTATTTAATAATTTTCAATCTATTTTTTTCGGTGATATTGCTTCTTACTACCGCAGCAAAGATATTGTATCCGGTTTTATCACAATTGATTGAAAGTCGAGTAATCGGAGAAATAATTTGGCGACTCTACTAATGAGATGACTATTGGTACAAAAGCGCTATTTGTCTATCAAAATAAACCATTATTACATTGATTCCGGCTGCTCTGATTTATGTCTTTCTCATAAAGAAAGGCTATGCAATTACTGTTAGAACCGACTTTTGAACGGAGGCCCGAGTTTCATGTACCATTTGGCTCAGTTCGTCGAAATCACAAAATGCCTGTGTGTGACAAATAATGTCATTCGATTTTTTTTTCAGAGATGACTGAACCGATTTTTAAAAACTCAGATTCAAATGAATATTGAAGGATTCAAAAGACTATTGCTATTGAATTTAATCCCAATCCGACTTCCGATTCCAAGGTATAATGTGCGAATCTGAAAAAATACGCACTCAATTTTCTCGGAAATTTCTGAAAAGATTTTTACAAACCAAAATGCAACTGAAAGGTCTCGAAATTCTTTAAAAAATCTATAAAAAGTTGAACCTTATCCGACTTTCGGCTCCGGTATTGCAGCGCGATAAGTGACTTACTTTACTATGGAGCGCCTTTTCAAAATTAGCTATATGGAAGAAAGGGCAGAACTTAATCGTGAATATCTCGACTTGTACTAATGGCAGCAACATACAGACTGTCCCAAAAAGTATGGACGCACTTTGATTTCGCTGTAAATAATTCACAAGTGTTAGATATTCAAATTTTATTCGATAAACTGATAATATTAGACTACAACAACAGAATATTATTCTCAACATTTGCTACTTAGCCATTGTAGACTAGCTGGCGCACCTTCTGGCGAACGTTCCTCATTAAATTCCGTACAGACTTCTTGGCGACAAGTTTTGACACTTTTTTCCAATCTTTTTCGAACTGTTGAATGGTTTCGGCTGCCGAGACATGTTTCCTTAGATTAGTTGTTGGCAATTTGGTGGATTCGTGTCTTTTGTGACGAAAGTGACATTTTTGGTAGTATACCATTCTACCGTTGATTTCGAGTAGTGGCAAGAAGCAAGATCTGGCCAGAAGACAACAGGATCCTTGTGGCTTTGAATCATGGGTAGAAGCCGTTTTTGTAAACATTCCTTGATGTATATTTCGCCGTTCGTTGAAGCAGTGGTAATGAAGGGTTTCGAAATCTTACCGCAGCTACAAATTGCTTGCCAGATCATAGCTTTCTTACCAAATTTTTCGACTTCAATCGATGTCTCGGACTGGTTTAACACTTGCCCTTCTCGCACCGTGTAATATTGTGGTCCCGGCAAGGATTTGTAATCGAGTTTCACGTAGATTTCTTCGTCCATGATTATGTAGTTCAAATTTCCAGCAAGAATCGTATTGTACAGCTTTCGAACCCTCGGCCTGATCGATGCTTCTTGTTTCGGACTACGTTTTGGTTGTTTCTGCTTCTTATAGGTTCGAAGATTCAAACGTTCTTTAGCACAAAGAACATTTGACTTCGAAGTGTCCACTTTTTTGGCCATACCCCGTACTGAAACCTCCTTCTTTTGCTCGAACGCCTTCAGTATACGTTTATCCAACTGAGGGTTAGCAGGACCTTTTTTTCGACTCGATTTCGATTTATCCTCACCGAACTTCCTGATTGCATTTCGCACGACTTTTTCACTTACTCCTTCCATTTTTGCTATCTTTCTTAGTGACAGTCCGTGTTCTGTGCACCATTTGTACACAATTTTTCGACGTTGTTTTGCTGAAAGTCCACGCATTTCGAAACAAACTAATGAAAACGAATAAACAACTGCACAAGTGGTTAGAGAAGAGTGTAAACAACAGAACGCAGCCATAAAAATTGCGGTTTTTGGTTGCGTCCATACTTTCTGGGACAGTCTTTGATTCTTTCACTATTTCATCAAAAATATGATCAGGAATTTAGAATAATATTTTGAACAGTGTGAGATAACCACAAACAACTCAAAAATTCAGTTTTATCAAAATTTGAAAACAACGCGGAAAACTCTTTACTTTCGCTTGGGTTTTTGGGCGCAAGGACGACAATTTTGAGGATCATATATCTTCAACTAAACGTTATAAAAGGGGAACTGTGGTCGAAAATCGATAATTTTTTCTTGTGCTTTGGATGGAAGCAGTCGTCAAGGCGAGAAGACGCATTAAACCAGTTTCGCATCATTTGGCTCTGCAAGCGGATGTGTTGCGATTTGTACGCAAAGTTGAAACTAGAACTCAAACAAGAGCGATTACATCATACAACAGAGCTGCTGGTCGTATGTATTGGAGAAAAAAAAAACGAAAAGTGGACAACATTATATAAAATCAGCCATTCTAATGGCTCTAAATGTTATCTAAATAACTATTAAGATTACTTCTTTGCAAATCGAAAGTAAAAATCATCCGTTTAGTGAAAATCCAAGAAAAATTGATTTGCTTAGTGCACTTTTCGCTGTGCGAAAATCGTTCGAGGAAAATGTTCCGAACTGTGCTAAATATCGTAGAGAATCTCACAATTTGGTCCTTCTAAAAGACAGAAATGAGTCCTGTACAGCATCATGATAGTTTCTTTCAATGAAATATGCAAATCAAAAGTCAAAAATCGTTTAAAACTTTAGTAGTGAAAAGGGGGAAAGTTTCACAATTCACACAATCGATCAACTATCAATTCGAATTCGACATTACACACCCGTACTTTTTTTCACAAGTGATAGCGAAACGAGGTGCAAATTTTTATGAAACTTACTTGTAAATTCATCTAGTTGGCAGACCTTGTTAGTTAGTCGATATATAAACCTACTTCAGGACTATCAGACCCCGGTTTCCGCTTCCAAAAGCACCAGTAATAGTGAAGAAAAGCAACGCTCAGGTCGATTTCTTAGCAACGATTAAACAGATCATGATTCAAATCAAAGTTCTCATTGTCTTGAAAGATACTGTGCAATTTCATCTAGATCCGACTTCCGTTTCCGAAATTATAGGGCGATGTGTGTCAAAATTTTCAAACTGTCATGCAAAATGATGTAAACCCGGTACGTATCGGTACATGCTGGTACGGAAAAAGAAAACACCATCGCCTAGCACACTTATTTGAATCTATATTAAATCTATATTAACTTTGAAAAGTTACAAATTGATAAGGTTATGGTAGTTTATATCCAAAGAAAGTTTTTGATTTTATTCAAGTTGAAAAAATTTTTTGTCAGAATCTTCTAGTGATGTTTTTGAAAATATCAGTAATATAAGAAAGGCATTATCATACCACTGGGATGATAAAGAAAAGTTTCTTCGATCGATCTTCTGTGATATATTTGTGAAACCGGTAAAGAGGTCGTTGTTTCTTATGTGGTTTTCGCTCAAAGTCAAAAATCCATACATTTCACAATTGTGGGAGTCGAAACTGGGTTGGAGTTTGCATCAAGCGAAAACGAACTTAACACGTTCGCGGTGTGTTGATCGACTGCACCTATCTGAATTGCAATTGCGCAGTCTGTTCCAGAAAGAGGAAAAACATTGTATTTTGTTTTCCCTTTCCATTAACTTGGTATGGATACGAGAAACGATTTTTTCATTAGAAAATGTACTCAATTCACACAATGAGTAGTGTAAAATGACCACTCAGCATACATATCTGACTCAATCGACAATTGGCGTCAAACCAATAAGCTAAATTTAAACTTTACCATCTGGATAGACGACAACCGTGTAGGCAATGTATGTACTTTCTTCGGGAAATTGACTGGTGCTGACCGGTTCAAAGTAATGATCAGCTGAGTGATGCGTGATCGAGCTCCGTCTGTTATCTTGGACAGTCTCACACCGCTGCGTCGTATAATACAATGAGATATTTATTAAATGTGAGAGAATATCGCCCATTTCGCTGGAAAATAATATCGTTCCCTTTTGAAACTTGCTTTCTATTCGGTTTTGGCATATGTCAGTTGAAATGAAGTTGTTAATCCAAAGTATGTCATGATTTATAATGTTTATTTTGCACTGAAAAGACTATTCCTTTGTGAGAAAGCATATTTTAATTATTCTCTTCGAGAGGTGTAAAATAACTTGCGCATATCTTACGCAATTGGAACTAAGAAGAAACCCGTTGGAGAATTATATCTACTTTGTTGCATTCGTTTAATTCCCCTAAATAGAATAATTGAAGCGGTGTGCATGTGGTCAAACAGTATTATAGCGCGATGAATTGGAGACAACAAAGTACGCTCGTTCTGGTATACAAATATGCAGACACGTGTAGGTTCCAACCTGTTATCGCGCAAAGCAACTAGGGGGTATGATAATTTTTGTATTTAATAATATAAGTTTAAAGGCAGACTGCTTGAGTTCTACACTGAAAATAATTTGCACGCTAGCATCATGTGCAAAGCATATGAAAAATATTGCTAGTGCAACAGTTATTATGATAAATGGCATTATGTCAAATGACCTTATGCGGATCGCTCGGGATAATGGTTAATCACCGATTAGTTCAGCAGAAAATTTTGCCAATTCTAGGCAAACACATGCACTTTGCAAAAAAAAAAACAGTAAATCTACTAAACTACCGTTTCGAATTGAATAGGGAGCATCACTGAAGAACTAGGCATACTAGAGTTCGTCATGAACTTGTTTTATGAAGCTTTTAAAAAAATTCTGTTTAATTTTCTTTCAAAGTGGTTTAGTTCTACTAATCGTTCAAAAATTCAATTGTTGTTTTATATTCATGAATGGGCATGCGCTTTTGTACTTTTTATATATTGTCAAATGATATAAAAATGTTTCTAAGATCTATTGTAAAACAAAGTGAATATAAGATAATATGAAATATATACAAAAGGAAGCAACTATACATATTGTATTACAATCTAGTTCTATAAAAAAAGGAAAAGTAAATTACTGCACAGATGATTCGGTAGAGAGAAGCTTGGTAGGCTATGGTAGCCAACGTAAATGGTCATTAGGCAACCGACCTTGTGTTAGAACTTATATAAAAGTCAAAATAGATATTTAAAAAGGCGGGTTGGTAGTGTCACAGACATAACTGGAGGACGTGAATACGAATAAAACTGACATGCCCCTTTCACATTTTTAGATATAGATAATCGGTCGTATAAGCAGATTGTGTGGATTTTCCAACTTCGATTGCGTCGTGTCTACAATTGTAACGGTTCATCTATACTAAAGTACGACTTATTGACGACAAACATATTCTTCCATACACGGAATAAATGAGTAGAAAACGACAACAAATGTTATAGTAGTTTTTATTCAGATTTGCATATTCAGTGGAGGAACAACGACGGAGAAAATTCTGCAAATCAGTCTCTTTAAGGGCTATAAAAGTTTTCAAATGAGCTATATTCATTTGTGGAAATATGCTCATCGGTAGTGAAATTAATCCGTTTACTGAACTTCGCACCAAACGAGTGCAAATGAAAGTTTGCATTGTCACTAACACATTCCACGACGGGCAACGTTCAAATGCAATGCATAAATAAAGGTATTGATGTGAAACACGTCTTTATACTAGTATGGAAAGGAAATTTTTAATGGAAATACTCGGTTTATGCGTTCCGAATTTTCTCTGGTAGTTTATAATGAAATGTCGTATTATTACAGAAATTCATAAACAATCGGAGATTCCTGAAAATTGCGTGATCAACTATAAAATCTAGTATCAGAAATATTAGACGATAACTAGTAATTACCTTGCGTTCTACGAATTTTAATTTATTAGGTGCTGATTAATGCTAACATCCACATTAGAAAATATATTTAAAAAAAATGATGTAGAAGACAGGATCCAACATCACAAAATTATAATAATGCTAATGTTCACGATTTTTGGTTCTAGATACAAGGAATAATATTTCAGAATATTTCAATTTATTTGTAAAACAACAGTAGTTTAAATCAATTTTATGTGCACTCAGCTGAAAACCGGTACCCATGCGGTGTCAAAACCCCTAAATAATCTAGTTAATATTTTGATTATTTTTCATAGCACATGCGTTATTATGAATAACTATTATTATTGTTTCCTGTACTTACGTTGTATGTTATCATATTTGATATCGAAATATATCATTTGTTTAGACCTAACTTTAACATGTATTTGTCGAGTAAGAGCACAGTTTCAGTTTCAGCGAACCAATGCTATTCCGGTTATTCGTATTGACACAAACCGTCTCTGGCATTACCCAGTTACCTGTTTTATTGTTATTGTATAGCTCTATGTAAATTAAACGAACCACAGAAGAAGAGAAAAGATGAAAATGCATGGAACGGCAAAAAACTGACAATTTTGCAAAAAAAAGTATCGCTCAGACAAAGGACTCGAACCTTCACCTGCGCTACTCTTGAACATGTGCAGAACATGCTTCAAAACGCAACAGGTGAAATAGTGCTGAACTTGTGTGTGGTACTGTTCATACATAGCTCACTAGCAGAACGCTTTGGGATTTTTTTATTTTGTCTTGTATCTAATGACATTCAATCTTTATATGGAGATTTGGTCATTACTACCTTTACACGTTCATTAAAAATGACATTACTTGGCAATAATGACATTTCTGGTCCTCACGTAAGAAACTCCCAAATAATCGAAAGAGAAAGTAAACAAAGAGACACTTTCGTTTGCACTTAAGACATTTTCTAATGTTCATCTTTATATGTTGGCATACAAATATTTTTCTTCAATACAGTCAGGGCTTAAGGGATTCAATTTTTTTCTTGTAATAAGGAATGGATTGTTATGAGATATTCCCCGATTACAGAGAAACGTAAAGTCAAATAAACAGAGGCAAATGAATTGTCTAATTAAATGCTACATCATGCTATTTATTATCACATCCGAACATTTATCTTACCTGCAAAATAGAGATAAGTTTTTCAATGAATCGCTGTGGTTCATAACCAAATGTTTATTCACAAGTTGATTAACAAAACTAAAAAACGTTATTGTTTAGCTAAAACCATCTAGAAATGCTGAAACTGAAGCTGAAAAAGGTTGTTGAAAGCAGTCTACTTCTTGAAATACTGAATGATTTAAACATTGAACAATATTACAAAAGGACGTAAGATTTTTCTCTTGTTAGTTATCTGTATAAATTACTTAGATGTCTACGTTCATCCTCCAACGCTACATATAACATACTACTCAAAAATTTTATCTAACCATATGAACTGAAATGGATGGCTAATTGGCCGTTATCAAAAAAAAACGCGTGAAATCGACGTATAGTTTACAAAAGTACTGTACCAATAGGAATGAAATGTCTTATGAGTACCTACGATCTATTGAAATTTTCATCGAGGAATACTTGTCTGCCAATCAAAACAAATAAGCAGCTGATTTTGTTTTACTACACGCTATAAAAATATTACTTCACATTTAATACATTTTACCCAATAAATTTCGTGTACACGCTCATTCAATGTTACTCTCAAGTGAGTCATTTGTACTCACTTTTGCTTATTTGGTTCAAATGTCAAAAAGTGAGTAATATTGATTTATAAGAATGAGTAACTTCGACTCAGTTTCTAAATTGACAACAAGTTTTACTCACAGAGCTTTGAAAACGTTGTGTGAAAATTTACGTGCACTGAACTTTTCCCTTTGTCGGAAGGCGGAACTTTTCCCTCTGTCGGAGGTGGAACGGAGGAAGGCAGACGGATCCTTTCCAATGAGCGATGAACAGGTAACGGCTTCCTTCATTCGTTGGAAGTAAGTCAGCAAAGCATTCCTTATTCGAATCCCTTATTCAATTCGCTTGATATTGAGTAATATTTACTCACTCGAGCTAATTTTACCATTTGTAGCACTGAGTAAATGTTACTCAGAATTTGACAAATACCATATTTACTCAAAAGTGAGTAAACAAGCTTTGCTCACTATAGAGTAGTTCCACTTTTAACGAAAGTGAGTGAAATTGTACTCACTTTAGAGTAACATTGAACGAGCGTGTAGAAATAGGAAGCTAATTTTCAATTGCAGTTGTCGATGTTGTTTCCATGAGATTCCATATTGGATGTTCAGGAGTGTTCTAGTTCTAGATGCATAATTTATGTCAGTTTTAAAATTTAAATCTAGAACTAGAACACTCCTGAAAATGCCCTGAATAGTAAGTATTTATTCACTAGTTTAGTTTTGACTCCTGGTACTGATTATACTATTGTTATCGAGCCATATAACTAATTGTATCATCGCAGCAGATGAAAGAAAAGGTTTGAAGAATCTCAAAAACAAGTTGAATAAAATAAAAAAAAATCAAAATTCAAACAACTGCGTCATCTATTGATTAGTATATGGAAAATAATTCGCTGAATTATAGCTACTGAACAACATACTCACACGCCAAGAGCCTCTCAAAAGTCATTATATGGCTAATAACATAAATTTTCAAATTAATGTGTTCGTTGGTGAAACAAATAATCGTAATAGATTCGCCTTACACTCATTAGTGCATGAGCAGTTCATATTGAAATACTGCTAGTGCCATCCAGCTGTTCTTATTTAATTAACTTTTCGTTTGAGTGTTCTTATTTGCAACACACTCATTCCCATCGAAGTGCAATATGTTTTCATAAGCAAAGTCGCCAAGACATTCCTTTTGCGGAATTTGACCTTTCTGTTTCAGCAAACTTCGCAACCGATTCATAGCGTACAGAATGATTGCATTGCTAGTACTGCGATCCTACTGACACTAAGAATCCTTTCAGGTCGGGGCTCGAACATACAACTGGCTTGTAAGACCAACGCCCTATGCATTGAACCGCCAAACTGGGCGATGTTTTTTTTCTGGTTTAAGTATGAACATCGGATTAGTTCTTGTAGATAGTTCAGATCATTTTGAAAAGCGAACTTCCTGAAATTCAATTAAGTAAACAAGTAGCTTGAGATAGTCATGTATATAGCTTTATATTTCACAGTGTTAAATTTATTACTTCAATACTTATTAGAATACGTAAAAATGCTATGTAATATTAATTTTTTCAAGTCCTAAACATAGATCACTGTCATCACTTGTGGAACATTTTGATTCGAGTCCAGTGTTCAACTTTACTGCACTGTCATCTCCTATACTTTGCCGAAAACAACTACCGGTATCACTTTTATAACTGTCGTGAACTACCTTCTCTACAATGTGTAATTCGGATATCAACGATTCGACATTGGTGACGGATTCAACTGCTCTGGTATCATGAAGCAGTTTAAAGTGTGGAATATCTTCCTGATCCCGCAACCATAGAGGACTGGTTAGCATCTGACTTTTAATATAATTAGAAGCCTTGAAGCATTCTCCGCTACAGAATTTTTTCCGTTCAGTTATGTCATATACTTTTTTGTTTGATAAGGATATCACGTATTTTTGTTTAAGCACACTAGAAATAGAATCAGTTTTATCAAAGAAATCGAATTACTAGAAAAAAAACTATACTTTGTGAGATGTTTGCTACAAAGTGGATAACCACAGATTCCCTGGATAGCTCTTTCCTCGATAACATCATCATAGTGACTTTGATTGATATCTCGCAACTGAAAAAATATTGCATATTTATTAGACATTAGTTTTGTAACAGTTGTTTACCTTAACTAAAAACAAATTGCGATCCTCAATCGGGTCCAACAGTGCTTCAACAATAGCCTGAGCTTTAGCATTGCATTCTTTCTTTTTTCTTAGGGCAAGCTGCAGTTGTTGTTTGCTGAATGAACGTATCAAACTTAAGATTGAGTACATAAAATTTGAATAATGTATTTACCTGAAATTTCTTGCTTTTCGAGGAAGGTTCGAACGATTAATTTTTTCTTTTATGTCCGATGATGTCCCTTCATCGCGAAACACGTGAAAGGATTCTTTATCGTACATTGGCACTCGAAATTTCGTTGGATTTCAGTGATTAGAGATTTCAACAATAACAAGTTCTTCAAGACTGTGACCAGAGACCGGGAACGCACTTTAAAAATGAGTCTAAGCAAACACACTAAACATGAAGTGATTATTTTGAAGGAATGAAAAGGGAAATCCGACACTGAAAATAATTTGCACGCTAGCATCATGTGCTAAGCATTTGAACCAAATAATAAAATTATAATACGGAATGATCCGATGAATTTTAGTGGACACATTTTTCGTTATAAGATACATTGTCAGTGTACACTGTCAGAGTGACGGTGTACCTTGTTGAATTTTATATAAAACTGGCACCTTTGATGGCTGAAAAATGATTCACTATAGAGACTGTTTATTATGCTCATAAACAACGGTTTATAATTTTTCAAGATCGTGGATAATTTTTCAAGATCGTGGATAATTTTTCCGACAAAATTCCCTAAAGCTAGATTTGAAAAAGTTATAAAATTTTATAAATTGGTTACATGTTTAGTGTTACAGATATTCCGTTTTTACGAATATCGTGGAAATGTTATTTGTATTTCCTTTTAACGCATTCAGACACATGGACCAGTTCATGAATGGTTAACGGGCCATGTGCAAGTATCACGTGTAATTGTGTCTTTATTGTTATTGGGTACTGCTTTCTTATCAATGTAACGAGCCCAGCAGGCGTTATAACGCTCTATTTCTCCTTCTCGATCTGGATCACAGTTCAGTGCATGAACGCAAATATTCTTTCGTAATTTCCAAATACCTAACTTGTGAATAAAATTATCCGGGTCAGAACCGACACGAAACGGTGTTGTACAAGTTTGAATACGCACATTGAAATGTGTTGAATAATATTAGTGCCAGGAACTGAGACGAGCTGAAAATTATAACAGTTAAAGTGTAGTAAAATGAGTAACCATTTTTGTGATGTTTTCATCAACAAAAACTAGAAATATTTGAAAGGCCGTAAATGGATTGAAAGAAGCATTTAGTTTGTTTTTATCTTGGAAAATTACCTTAACGCTAGAATCGAAGCTATGTAAAGAAACATTGGAATTGAATTATATTTTCGGAATTTCTAAAGCGTTTCAAGAAAGCGATTTTTGACGAGGATTGTGGGAACGTATTCAAGCAAAAATTTCATTGTCATGTTAAACAAAAAATCAGTTGTTCCGTTACACATTAGTGGAAGACAAGAAGCTTATGTTGCTTTGTTTTTGCATAAATATCTGTTTATGAATCTTATTTTTGTGTGTTACATCAACGTTTTACAGTACAAGTATTTTGACCCTTTGGCCTATCATCTTTGTTGTTCATACGATTCGTCATTAATAATAGGTGTTTTAGTTACTCTTGTTTTTATACTAATGTTTAATCATAATATTTATTTAAACTTGTGTTACTCGCAATTCTACTGGCCGAAGAGGTATCAAACGGAGGTGAAGACCAATTATCCTCACTCCAAAGTAATGAGTGAACAAAGTCAACGTCTCGTATATTTGCTTTTACTTGTACCATGGCTTCGGCAACGTGTCGGTCCAACTTGTCCTCAACTCTAGTAAATCATGCTCAGTTTGTTCGAGATTGTATATCGACCGTTCGATATCGGTAACCGATTGAACTTTCGCACCGGGAACTGCAAACTTAAGTAACCATTTCTTTGAATCCTATGAAGAACTAGATTGATACCATCAACGCTATTCCCAGAGTCTTTGATTAAATCCATGAAATCGTTCATCGGAAGAGGTATGTTATGTTTGTTTTGTCGTAGCAGTAAGTTATCTAGTAATTTCGATTGTTTCTTAAAGAAATAAAAATATTACTATTACATACGTACATAAAATGTGTATGCTTACTCTAACAATCTCAGCACACGCGAAATCGTTGCTTTCATCATAAAATCTACCAATAAATGTATATTCAATCAATACTGTGATAACTACAATTCATAATCCATAAACCAGAAAAATAAACAATTCAAAGATAACAAAACTAATGAAACTATAGCAACTTCAAGTAAGGTTGCCAATTGAAAACATTTTTGCTTGCTCTACTCTGTCAACGCTGAACGAAAGAACAGACTAGGCTAACTAATTGAACCAAACATTGGCGATGCGTTTGTATGAGACCTAGGGGTATTATTATTTGTATTTGTTTGAACTATCACCAATTACAAATTATAATACGGAATGCTTCGACAAATTTTCAAGGACACATTGTGCATCGTGCGGTACACTGCAATGATACTCAGTCAGAGTGACGGTGTACCTTATTGAATTTTATATAAAACTGGCAACTCTGATGACTGGAAAATGATTCACCATAGAGACTGTTTATTATGCTCATAAACAAAGATTTTAAATTTTTCAATATCGTGGAAAATCCGAAAGAATTTTATTGTAATTTAAGCTACTTTTTGTGATTATCATTGTTTGACTAATAGCCGATATGACTACCGAAATCTGGAGGCACCCGGACTCAGTTGATAACTGTCGCAGGTTACCCAACTAACCAATAGTTCGGATAAAAGGGACTGATTTGGCTTAAACAGCTTTCAAAGTTTATCAATAGCATTCTAAGCAGCTCATTTTTGAGTAAATATCCACACTTGAAAGTTCGCGCGACGCAACCGAAAAAACCTCTAAGCTGCTTCTAGAATACATTCTGAACAATGTGAAGCTGAACCTTCTACGCAGCGAGAAAGTTCACACGGAACTTGTTCTGTACTTTCAAGTTGCCAAAAGTACCACGCGTACTCTTAAGCAGCGAGAAAGTTCACACGGAACTTTTTCTGTACTTCGAACTGTCAAAAATTGCCACGTACTAGAAAGTTCACGCGGAGCTTGTTATGTACTTTCAAGTTCTCAAAAGTTCCGCGTGTACTTTCAAGCAGCAAGAAAGTGGATATTTTATGTAATTGTGGAACTTCTGATTGCTTGGGTAGTGTCGTCAGAGGAAACGCAAGACTTGATTTTCTAACCTTGATGTTTTATAGAAATGCTCAACTATTGACCCAACGATTTGTTCCGCCGAAAGCTATTAAAACTCGTGCTAGTGAGGGACCAATCGTGGAGGATAAAAACTGCGAAAAAATCCACTACTTGACTAAAAACATGTACTGCTGTGGTGTCGGAACAGCTGCTGACTAGAGATGATCGGGTATAGAGATTCTTATACCCGTACCCGAGTGAGTAGTAAAAATTTACCCGTACCCGATAAAAAATAAAAAAATTTACCCGTACCTGACCAAAAACCCGTCGGGTACGGGTACGGGTCGGGTTTCGGGTAAAATACCCGCTTCTTTTTATGTTGATTTATTCAGTAGATATAGAAGGAAAGTGGAAAAAATTGACTTTTTTAAACCAACAATTCTTCGACTAATCAAAAATTAATCTGAGCATATACGATAATTTTAAAACAGGATTTGAAACCAAAAATCGAAACATTCGTCGATGTTTGTCTCCATTTTCTGTCAATGTTAGATTCGCCCTTCTTTGGAAAACAGTTATATGTCTCATACACTCAGGCAAAAACTATATGGAATTTCATAATGATATCGTATGGTTTTTAGCCACAATAATATCGTATGCGAATCATAAGACGGTCTTATGAAGTTATGAAAATTTCAATTTTAATAAAAAGCCTTATGAAATTCATGCGAAATTTTTAGGAACATTGTGCGAAATTTCTATGACAAACATAACTTCTCTCATATACTGTGGAATACATTAGTTTTTCATATGAGAACTATAATAATAATAATAGATAAGATGTATATTGCAGAGTCATACAAATTAAAATAGAGGTATATTTTTCATATTAATTTTTTGAAATTGTGCTTTTGATGATTATGGATGCATCATAAGATTGGCCTTATGATTTTCCCTACTCATTTTACCTGAGTGTATAACAAAAATAACTGTTGGCATCAGGTGGTATGTGCTATGTGAATTTCAATCACCTTTTATTGGATGTGATAAGTGATCTTTTATTGATTAATTTTTCATTTTAAATTTCAAACGAAGTTTTCATTGTTGGATGTACATGCAAGATTGACGAGTATCAAATTAAGTCGAACAGAAAAAAGAAAGATGAGCGTACTTGCAAGACGTGACGTGGAAAGAAAATGACGCTATTTCGCCTGAAAAATTTTATCTGGTGCCGTAAGGCTGTCTGGTTTCTGCTGGCTGCCAGAATTTCTCACAAGTGGGATATTCCGGTTTTAAATTTGACAGTTTGGAAAAAAAAAAGACCGGTATTACTATTATGGATTGTTATGGATCTCCCATTTAAAAATTCCTGCAGCTGAATTTGCTCTATGGTATACATATTGACTCGATTTATAATCCTTATGTCTGAAAGTCTCGAAGATAATTTTGTATGAGTGTTGCTTACACTGCAATAAGTGTAAGTTATTTTTAGCGTGTACGTTTGTAGCGCCAATATCTGGTGTAACGCTACGGCAAACACGAACAACTAGCATAACGGATGACGACACAAAAGTGCGTGTATAACTGCATAAAGAAAAAGAAACCTTCCAGAATAAACCATCAGCAGCGACTGTACGTGCACGATAAATTCAGTGCTAAAACTTTATCAAAAGAGTTGTAAATCTTTCTTGAACTATTGTCAATTTATTCAACACTACTACTGGTTAATCCGGTGAGCAAATTCCACTATCAGTGACCCGTTGATCGGCATGAAAAGCGGATTTTCTGAGCTAGACTATCATCTACATAATCCAAAAATTTCGGACAAGATGGCGGCCGAGGAGTTTGATGTCGAAGAGCTTCTCGAGGCACCGTACAGAAAGGAGGTGAGTAATCCCAGCGATCGGAAATGGGTGATGAGGGTTGTCATGGTACGATTTCTGTTTAAATGTTCAGTATTTGAATTGCGCTGATTTGTTTCTATGGTCAGTTTTTAGGTGCGCAAAATATATGCTTGCTGCACAAAGTAGAACCATTATTCGTTTTGCATTTTTTTTTTTTGTCATGTGAACTGTACTTCCGCAATTCAAAGAAGGTCACTTCGAGAAGGAGCAAAACAGAAAATCATCACGAGTCGGCTAATATGCTAATCGTTTTCAGGTTTGACCATAGAGATTAATTTAGGATAATTTGCTGTTACGTAAAAGCTAGACTAGAGGTAACGGCGACAAACAAAAAAAAATCAAGTTGGCGATTTGTCTGCCGGAAATGAAACGCTTGTCTTGTTTTCCATTAGTTTTGTTACTGTTCTGAATCAAGCCACAGTTAGGCTGGCAGAGATAGCAAATTATCTTGATTGTCTGGTCAACCAGCAGATTGAAATCAAACTCACGAATCTGATGTAGCGCTTTGCTCTAGAATCTACACTTATTGGTTCGATGAATGTATTTGAGATATAAACAGTGTTATCCTATTTTAGATCGTGTCGATGGGATCCAAACGAAGCCTAGGCACTGCTAAAATCTTTCCAAAGGCAAGTTGAAACAGTTTCTTTTTGACTTTTCTTCGTATTACATTGTTCATCACAATGTAGCACAATAAAATTGTATGTCCTTTCCCATGTGTAATGGAAGCCGTTTCTCTAATTGACGCGCGAGTTGTTGCACTTGTAATAATCAAGCAAATGTCTCCTTATTTGTCCAGGTGTCGATAGTAAAATGCAAAAACAATAGGCACATTTGCACCCAACAGAACAGCTTCTTTCTGTAAAAAAAAATCACATCCAGAAAAGATCTACTAATGCGGGTGTCAACACGATTTTTAGGTAAATAAGCTACATGCATCATCTAATTGCAGTCGACAAAAGTTCACACGCTAAGTAATCATTATCTATGGCATTTTATATTTGAATATAGATCGAAGAAGTGCTCGTCTTTTACCCCACTGGAAACTGCCGTGCACGAGAGGCACAGATAGATAAAAGCCGAGTATGCCGAAAAAGAGCAAAGTAATGACCAACCTAAATATGCCACCGGATTTGAGTCTTGTATACGGTTCTGAACGGTGATGAATGGGTTACCGGTTACCGAGAATGGCCGATTCAAGCATGGTTGCATCTTTCGTTTTAGATCCCTCCACATCCGATCCGGTTTGGTGTCGACGATCATCGTTTTACATCATTGTCCAAAACAAAGAACCACTCAGCTCTCTTTGCAGGTTGTTACACCATCGGTCGTTTGCTGCCTCTTATCTTCCCTCGTCTTAATTTCGAACGTGTGTGCGTGTGTTTTTTTTTGTAAGGTCATAATGATTGCTTTTTTGGGTCTCTTCTAGGTGCCAATGGCCAATCAGCAAAGCCAGTTCGTCATCGTCGCCTTTCTCTTGGGTTTATTAGTTTTTATACACAAAATAGCATCCATACTTGAATTGGCTCGAATAAAACCGGGCCCTTCTATTCGTTGTTAGGTTTGCGACCAACCTTCTTTTTGGGTCATGATTGCAGCATAGTTTCATCTATTGTGTGGGATAGAGTGACGGCACCAGCCGTCTCACAGGTCACTTAAATAGTAATACCGGTCTTTTTATTTGTATTACGTTACCAGTCGGTACATGCCGAAGATTGCACATGAGAATGACTTTTGAGACGGAACAAGAATTGCTTATCCCAACGGTAACGGAAGCCAACGGCTGCATTGTGACCTGAGAAGAAACTAGGAAGCAAACCTTATTCTACACTCATCAAACTCTAGCTATGAAACGTTTTCAAAGGCAATGTTTTCCCTTACAGATCGCTTGCTTAAAAAGCATTCATTTTGTGAGCATATTCCAAGCCGAAAGCGTTCAATAGAATCGGTAACTGGCTGCAACAAGGTAGAATACTTGAATTTCGGACATTAACAACTGTAGGATTCTAATTGTAAACAAAACAAAAAAAAACTATGTTAACCAATCGAGTGTATTAGTCAGAAACCAGAATCCTCTTCTCAAGCGTATTATTTTTGCAGACAGTGCGAACTCTGTGTGCCACACTTGTTTTCCTTCGCCCACGGTGTGGGTTGTATGCGTGTACAAATGCTTAAAGCACCTCGATGTAGTATCGTGGTCAATCAGTTGTACGGAGTTGTATGAGGTACCGAATGATGACAGTACGATATGAACGGTAAGTTGAAGCTATGGAACGTATGCAATTAACAGTATTCACGTGAACACTGCTGCTGTGTTTGACTCCAATCCGTGGAGTCTGGCGCCGATTGTAGGTACCTAACTAGGCGTGGGAATGAGGATAAATAAAAACAAAAAGCATTCACCGTTTCCTGAGCAGAACCAGAAGCTGCCATCGACGATTTTGTACCGTCAAATATAGATGCAATTCATTCGCATATAAGCAGCCCACCAACCTGGCTAATCACAGTTTCATTAATTGCTCTTGAATCTTTCTTTCTTTTTTTCCATTCTTTATTATTTTTCTCGCACGAAATCTGTTACCTCTTCGTAAACAACAATCGTGTGCGGGTCCTGCGCCGCTCTTCGTCAAACCGACATTTCTCTGGCGTCAATTCTACAAAACCGTTCCTGATCAATTTCTACGCGTGAATGCTTGCTTGAAATCCTTGAATAAAATTCTAATACAAATCGCACCTCAAACCCCAAAAACCGAATATGATATGTATGTTTATGTGTGCCCGCTAGGATGACGGTTCACCGCCAAACTATAAGGGATCTAACGGCGAAAGAAGAGACCGGGATGGAGGTCGCAGCAAATCCTCCAGGTGAGTTGATCTATCGCAATCGATGGTTGGTGAGTAGTAAGCTAATTCCATTTATCATAACACACAGACATCGTAGTCGTTCACGGGAGCGAGATCGTGACGGAGGTAAGAGCCGCAAAGAACGGTCACGTTCCCGGGAGAGACGTGACAAAGACAAAGGTAGAGATAAGGAACGTGACCGCTACAAGGGCAAGGATCGCGAACGTCAGGAAGCCGGCAGAGAGAAATCCCGCTCCCGATCACACGGACGGGACCGCTCTAAAGATTACAAAGACAAAGACCGTCGTTACGAACGCCCGAAAGAGTACGAGAAGAAAGGAGAACGTGAGCGGGACCGCGACCGTGACCGGGATCGTGAGAGAGATCATGATCGTGATCGAGATCGGGAACGAGATCACCGGGTCGATTTTCATCGTGCTCGAGAACGTTTCCCACCGCATCCCCGAGAGAAAGATTTTCGGCGACGCAGTCGCAGTCGAGATAATAAAAGGTAAGATACTTTGATAAGACACTAACACGGCTTCTAGATTGTTAATGCTTTTCTTTTTAAAAATCTTCCCCAGACGCCGTTCGCGTTCTCCCAGGCCGTTCCGCCGTGGACGGACACCTCCGAACGGTGTTCGATATCGAGATAATTCTCCACTGGAAGAGCTTAGCGCCGAAGAACGTGATGCCCGTACCGTTTTTTGTATGCAACTGTCGCAGCGGATTCGTGCCCGCGATCTGGAAGAATTTTTCTCCAGCGTCGGCAAAGTGCGGGATGTGAGACTAATCACGTGTAACAAGACACGGCGCTTCAAAGGCATTGCCTACATCGAGTTCAAAGATCCGGAATCGGTTGCCCTGGCGCTGGGGCTGTCCGGTCAGCGGTTGCTAGGAATACCAATCTCAGTACAGCACACACAGGCCGAGAAAAATCGATTGGCCAACTCTCCGCCAGCACCGCCACCAAAGGTGACCTCTGGTCCGATGCGTTTGTACGTTGGTTCGCTGCATTTTAACATCACAGAGGACATGCTTCGTGGTATTTTTGAACCGTTCGGAAGTATTGATCTTATTCAGCTCATTATGGATTCGGATACTGGTCGATCGAAGGGATACGGATTCATAACAGTAAGTAGTTTTTTTTCTTGCTATGCTGCTCGTACCGTTAGATATTTACCATGTCCGTTCGTTTGCAGTTCCACAACGCGGATGATGCCAAGAAAGCGCTGGAACAGTTGAATGGGTTTGAGTTAGCCGGACGTCCGATGAAGGTCGGAAATGTGACGGAACGTTTGGATGTTACCACGCACGCATCGCTCGACACGGACGAAATGGATCGCAGCGGCATCGATCTGGGAGCTACCGGTCGTTTGCAACTTATGTTTAAACTGGCCGAAGGGGCCGGTCTTGCAGTTCCTCGTGCAGCTGCCGATGCACTCCTGGCCACTGCTCCTCAACCTGCTCCACAACAACCGGTTCAGCAGTCACCTCCGATAGCTACTCAATGTTTCCTACTGACGAATATGTTCGATCCGGCGACTGAAACCAATCCCAACTGGGACAGTGAAATCCAGGACGATGTAATCGAAGAATGCAACAAGCATGGCGGCGTAATGCACGTTTATGTTGACAAACAATCGCCGGGTGGAAACGTGTACGTCAAATGTCCCAGTATTGCGACAGCTGTCCTGGCGGTCAATGCACTACACGGTCGTTGGTTTGCTGGACGTGTGATTACCGCTGCATATGTGCCACTGGTTAACTACCATTCACTGTTCCCAGATTCAGCACAAGCGACTGCGTTACTTAAAATCAAGCGATCGAACTGAAGTATACTCTTACAGTAGAGAGTGTTTGATTGTGTGGTTGCGCGGGACTAGGAGTGTGAAAGTAGTAGTTTTAATGTGATATCAAGTCAAAATTTGCACACGATAGTGAAACTCGAGTGCATCTGAATTTAAATATGATGAAAAAACCCGATTATTTGGATTTTCAACAATGACTGTATGTTTGATGCGTGTGCGAATAAGTTATGTTTAATAAGCATAAAACCAACTTTCGGTTGCAAGATCTGGTGTCCAGATTATCAATTGTTTACTTTTTGTTAGTTTCAATGGAAGCAATGCGATGATGAAAGTTTTACAATTTTTCGGGTCAATTTGAATTTTGGACGATGGTTTGTGCATTTCTAAATTTAATCAAACATTTAGTGTACGCCACAGAACGAAGCAAAACAGCATTGTCAAATAATACCTTTTTAAAGTAGAAACACCGTAACATTGCTATGTTGACACAAATATAGAGAGAAAGACAGTTCAATGGTGTAAAACGCTCAAGTCTTTTGATTTATCGTATCCGAAAATGTCCTGCAACTAGTATTTTTGCCTTTCTCATATAGAAAGGTTATGCAATCACTGTGAAAACCGACTTTTGAACCGAGGCCCGGAGGGCCGAGTGTCATATACCATTCGACTCAGTTCGTCGAGTACGCAAAATGTCTGTGTGTGTGTGTGTGTGTGTGTGTGTGTGTGTGTGTGTGTGTGTGTGTGTGTGTGTGTGTGTGTGTGTGTGTGTGTGTGTGTGTGTGTGTGTGTGTGTGTGTGTGTGTGTGTGTGTGTGTGTGTGTGTGTGTGTGTGTGTGTGTGTGTGTGTGTGTGTGTGTGTGTGTGTGTGTGTGTGTGTGTGTGTGTGTGTGTGTGTGTGTGTGTGTGTGTGTGTGTGTGTGTGTGTGTGTGTGTGTGTGTGTGTGTGTGTGTGTGTGTGTGTGTGTGTGTGTGTGTGTGTGTGTGTGTGTGTGTGTGTGTGTGTGTGTGTGTGTGTGTGTGTGTGTGTGTGTGTGTGTGTGTGTGTGTGTGTGTGTGTGTGTGTGTGTGTGTGTGTGTGTGTGTGTGTGTGTGTGTGTGTGTGTGTGTGTGTGTGTGTGTGTGTGTGTGTGTGTGTGTGTGTGTGTGTGTGTGTGTGTGTGTGTGTGTGTGTGTGTGTGTGTGTGTGTGTGTGTGTGTGTGTGTGTGTGTGTGTGTGTGTGTGTGTGTGTGTGTGTGTGTGTGTGTGTGTGTGTGTGTGTGTGTGTGTGTGTGTGTGTGTGTGTGTGTGTGTGTGTGTGTGTGTGTGTGTGTGTGTGTGTGTGTGTGTGTGTGTGTGTGTGTGTGTGTGTGTGTGTGTGTGTGTGTGTGTGTGTGTGTGTGTGTGTGTGTGTGTGTGTGTGTGTGTGTGTGTGTGTGAGTGTGTGTGTTTAACGATTTTTTGCACTAATTTTTCTCGGAGATGGCTGAACCGATTTTCACAAACTTAGATTCAAATGAAAGGTCCTGTGGTCCCATGCGTAATTCCTGAATTTCATGCGGATCCGGAAATATAGGGTAAAGTGGGTTAAAATTGTATACCATCACTGAAAAAATGGGGGAAAACCTTAAAAAAATTTCTAAATCGACATCAAATCTTTTCCAATTGATAGTTTTTATCAGTAGACGGTCAAACAAACCGATTTCGTTTATTCTTTTAAGAATCGAAGGTAATTATTTTGAAGAATACCACAGTATTATATATGATAGTATGATTGATATGAGAAAGGCATCATTACACCACTAGGTGGATCAAAACAGGTTTTGATATTTACTTCAAAAAATATAATTTAAATAAAATTAGCATTAAATTCAAATATATTGTGCTTTGAATTCAAATATATTTCATTTCTACCTGAATTTAATTTCACTTGCAATGACTGAGCGGAAACATATATTGGAGAATGTTATTTGGTTTTAATTGCCGCATAATGTCTAATTGTCTACTATATCGATTCTGATTGGTTCTTTTCGGCAAGCATTAACTGAGAGAGACGAAAGATATGAAATGAAAAGACGGATAGGTGTTCTAGATTGAATCAGTTATAAATTTAGAACGGAAATCAGATGATCAGAAGAAAGAAATGAATTCTATTTTACCTTCTACTTGAGGGGGTCGAACACTAAATTCGAGTCCTCAAGTATGGTCGTGTAACAAGTGTAGTTCTTCACTACACTATGCTACTGACACCGGCAAAATAGAATTCAAATCTTCCCGCCTAGATCCGATCACGTGATTGTAATATTGAGTTTATCTTTGCCTCGGATGTTCTAAACTCGTCAAAAGATGGAAAAAATACTAAACTGAAAACCGCGAAAAGCTAAAGCAGAGACGGCACTCGAACGCGTAGCTAGCTCCTGGGGTGAAATACATGAAGAAACAGCCTAATTGACTAGAAGAACCGAGCATGCTTCGCTGTGCTCGGGCGCCACAGCATTTAAATATAGACATATCCCCGCATAGCGTTTTGGCTACCTGGGCAGCCATGGCCACCAGACGGCTACCAAAATTGATTCAGTGACGGTTGTCAAGTCCAATTTGACGAAACAAAGTCGCCTGTATCTAAGTTAGCCGAGCGTTTTCATCTTCTCACCTTCGCTGAAAATGTCAAAGATTTCAATGTGGAAAAATCCTGGTGGACACGGTTGTATCGTTTGAGTTGTATATCTGGCAGCAGTGAGGCAGTCGGTCACCAGAATGTCTGTCAGCCATATTTTTTCAGCTGGCAGCGTTTAGTCAGCCATTTGGCAGCCATGCGTATGCGGGTCTCTTAGGCAACCCCTCCGCCAACAAGCATCGTTTCGTAAGTCTATCGTCACTCTCTGCCTTGCCGTCAGATGCTGATTTGAGATTTGGTCTCTTTCACTGTCTATAAGCATAGATAACAGATATACAGGCCCACATATGAACTGTGTGTAAAATTTGCTCAATCAGCGTGGCGAACACTTGCAGATGTCACCACGATCGACACAAGGTGCCACCACAATTTGGGTGTTGCTTTCACATGAGCCACAATTTTTTTCGTGCAACATTCACTGCCCATACTTGCGTATCTGTCCCATATGGAAAATCGGCATGTCGAAAAAAAGACGATCAAAATTTTATTTCCAATTTTTTTAAATTTATTGTGTCACTTAATTCGAAATCATGGTATTATTACATGAAATATCGGTAATACACCTTTGCTATTCCAATATTGCAACAAATAAAAGTATTCAAATTTGCACTGAATGGGACTGATATGCGGGTACTTTGAATATGGGACAGACATGAGTTGATAATTTTGTCACATTTCATTGAACAAACCCTCAACTCTGATTGCAATTTCTGAGAGTATATAGAGGATATATTTCATTCCTCAAGCGAACTCAAAATTGCCGAAAATCGATATGGGACTGATATGCGAGTATGGGCAGTTCACTTCACGATAGATGTGATAAGTGTTAAAATTGTTGTAGTTGGAATAATTATATAATAGGCAGGAGGATTTTGTTATAGTTCTGGAACGTAATGGAACGGTTTGGAAGATCGCGGCGAATAGTGCAGTAGGTGGCAGTAGTGTTTCCAACGTATAGCAAATTTGAAATTTATACAGGATTTTGAAAAATTTTGTTCGAGCCTGTATATCTGTTCTCTGTAGTTAAACCTTTAAGCGGCGGGTAGGGTGTAACACTTTTGAAAAATCATTTATTATTTTCTTAATATTTTCCTATAGTAAAACATTTCAAGAACTTTCTGTGAAATTTTCAAGCTTATTGGAACGAAACTCTGGAAGTTATGGTTCTTTATATATGGCTATCTCATTCTACGAAGAAGCAAGAGCTCGGCGCATAGGCCCAAGATTTATACTTCGATTGACTTCAAAACTTGACAAAACATTCTTGAAATGTTTCATTATAATAAATTATAAAAGAAAAAATATGATGTTTTGAAAATGTTGGACCCTATGGGATCCCTGGAGTAATTTATTGTTTCCATTGATTTTATAGACAAAAAACTTTAGACGCGTTTTTCTCGAAAGCAGGTTTTGAAAGTCCGTGTCCATCGTCATTCAAAAACTACTGCACCAATTTTTTTTCAAATTTTATACACACTTTCTACATATAAAAACCAGACCCCAACGTTTTCCATTTCGTTGTTTTTTACTTTGGAGAGGTTTAACAGCTACAAAATGGCGGCTTTTTTCGTGAAAAACCGTAGTTTTCACTTTGACAACCACCAAAAATTTAAAAAATGAAAAAAAAAATCAAACAAACGTTGGGGTCTAGAAAAACTTCTTCTCTAACTATGCTGCGTTCATTTGTTCACTTCTGATTAGTCTGTGCTGAGATACAGTGGACACCGCAAATCATGATTTTTAGGAAGTGTTCTCAAAAATACCTCTTCACCGACTTATTTCTCAATTTTTTTTCCGCGAAAAAATTACAAAATGTTATTCGAATGATGCTTTTTATCCTGCAAAACATTTGAATTTATTTTGTTGAACGATAATTCTGGAAAAAATTCTATTCGCCTCGATCTTTCAATACGTTCCACTACGTTCCGGACCGATAACAAAATCCTCCTGCCTGTTAAAGAAATATTCCAACTACTTAACACTTATCATACGATTTCCCTAAGTGTTACAGACAATTTTATTTCCATGTCGCATAAACCACACGAGAATTCGATCGGAATAAAACAAAAATAAACTTGTCATTTTAACCAACAGCAAAACAAAAATCTAGCGTGAAGTGAATTTTGCACCAACAAATTGTGGCTCATGTGAAAGCGGCACCCAAATTGTGGTGGCACCTTGTGTCGATCGTGGTGACATCTGCAAGTGTTCACCACGCTGATTGAGCAAATTTTACACACAGTTCATAAGTGAGCCTGTATATCTGTGGCTTAACTTCAGCAATAGGACGTCAAGGCGAAATACTTGACTTATTGGAAAGATTTTCAATAATTTACGCGTTTCTAATGAATTATTACATACAAACAAATTCGCAACCTCTCATTCTGCTACCAACGCAGAAGGCGATAGCACCCAGTCGACGCCGCTCTATTGACCAAATGTCATCATAGAGGGGAAACATGAAATAGGAACTTGTGAGCAGCAAAGACATCATATTAACAAGATATCCAGCTCTCACATTTTCCGAACAAATCATTGGCAACATCATTTTTTACGAGCATGTCGCCACCAAGCGAGTCCGCATCGAATCTCATACATAGAAGCAGGGGAGAGAAATGTCAAATTCATGCGCGTCAAAATAGCAGGGCTGCGCACCCATACAATTGACAGGATATGTTGAATGTGATGCCGTGCGATGGCGTTGCTGAACTGAAGATTGATTTCGCTCCAAGCTGACAGGGTCTGTGAGCAGTTATATCATCTTTTGACGACCAGTACACACATAGATAGGCTTAATTCATAATACATCTTATCTATGAAGGTACTCACTGTGGTACTACACAATTCGAACGATTTCAATAGCCCAGATGGCCATTTGGAAGTATCGATCTCGTTCAGCTCATTATGGATTCGGATACTGGTCGATCGAAGGGTTACGGATTCATAACAGTAAGTAGTTATTTATTGTTCCGTTGCTCGTACCGTTAGACGCCCTCTATTGAGGTAGTATCCTATACTGACGTAAGTGACACTACACTTCATTCAAATCCTAAAATTTCTTCGCATTTACAACAGAATGCGATTGAAATTCTCGTCTACTGTCAGAATTTCAATCGCATGAAAAGCCCAGCCAAAATGAAGAAAATTCAACAAAATATTTTATCATCTTGTTTCTCAGTTATTCTTGGAACTGAAAGTAGTTGGGACGAAAGCGTAAAATGCGAAGAAATTCTTGGAAATAACTATAACGTATTCCGGCATGACCGTAACTTAGCAGTATCCAACAAAAATTCTCGAGGTGGAGTCTTCATTGCAGTGAGTGCTGATTTTCATCCGACAAAATTGAAATAAATAAACACAAAGAATTTGAAGATGTTTGGACGACAGTATTTATATCAGGACAAAAACATATTTTTGCCACCGTGTGTTTTCCCTCTGAAAATGCTAACAAAACAACTTTCGAGCTATTCTTTCAAACCATAGAAAAAATTATGTCGAATATGGAAACAGAAGTTAAGTTACACATATACGCACGGAACAACCGAAATTAGTTCTGCACCTAATTCGTATTACTGTTTTTGAATTAGTTGATTTTAACAACAGAATTTCCAAAATAACTAAAAAATTAGTTAAAATTGAGAATTTACTTTGCTGAAAAAAACTCTTATTTTTAGTGAATGTGCTTAGTTGGCGAATATCCTGGACACAAACCAGCAATATTTCAATCCAACACGAAATTCTCATTGACAACTAATTTTGTTATTAAAATCAGAAAATTTGTTTCTATTTATCTGTCACCATCATTACTGAAGGGCAGCACAAAGAAAACAAAAATGATATTGGTCTTATTAACAAGTTTATTAGCCAAAAACTCATGAGAAGTGTCAAAGCAAAACAATCCATTAAAAGGCTAAAAAGGACAGTCTTGTTGAAACTGCTTGCAAATTGTTTAGATGTTTTTCGAATGTGTTACGATATATCCATACATAAATTTCTAAACCGATATGTAAAAATGACGTAAACTGTTAGTGAAAAGTGTATTTATTCAGAATTTGTGCGCATTTGAAGCGATTGTGCGTAATAATGTTTTTACGCGGAACAGTAAAGTGAGTTTCGAATGTTGCACTCTAATTGTATATGTATTTGGTCTACGTTTTCCGAGTGCTTAAAGTTTCAAGTGAGAGAGTCGATTTTGCGAAGTCGAATGAAGAAAACAGCGACTAAGAAGAAAAATTTTCAAATAGAAGTTGATGTTTTGTTTATGTCTTTTTCTCCAATACAACATCGTGTTTATACCTGCCAATAAAGAAAAGACAACCGCGACTGAAATATTTTTCGATAGTAGTGTGCCATCTAGTGGCTAGTAGTTATTACGGTGTTAACGTTTTTTCGATGACAGAGCGCCATATAGCTGCAAATTGCAGAAACCAATTCAACTATTTATGTTGGTTGAAAACAACGTTTCATTTCTTTAATTCAACTAAAAAATTAGTTGAATGGAAATGAAGTGTGCCTTAGCTAAGAAATGACAGCACGTTTAATTGATGAATTCAACTAAAAAAATAGCCATTTCAACAAATATTTTATTATTATTAAGGGAATTAGAATTAAAAAATCTAAATTAGCAAAAGTAAGATTTTTTTAGTTGTCTCAAAAAATAACTAACTAAAATCAGAAAATCAACTAATTTTTTCGCCAAAATGCTGATTTCGGTCTTTCCGTGCGGTGACTCTAACCAACGAAACGCTTGCTTCATCACCGTTGATCAAAATAAATCCATTCTGCTTCCAATTGCAGGAGAAAATGAAACACTACAATTTCTTTTCGACAGGATTTATTTATTCGGTTTGAATCAAATTAATTCGGTGAAAAACAAACAAAATTCATATCTTGATCTTCTTTTCACAAACTGTACCGAAGACTTCTGTGTGAATGCCTCACAAAATCCACTCTGGAAGCACTTCACACAGCAATTGAACACTCCATCTTTATGCATAACATGTCTCTTCCTAACGAAATAGAATACGAGGAAGTGCCGGAATACCACAAAACAAATTTCGAAGAAGCAAAACGTAGACTAAGTACATTAAACTGGCAAAATATTTTGAGTATGGAAGGAAACGTCAATGAAGAAGTGGAAAAATTCTATCTAATTATTAACAACTCAATTTCGGAAATTGTACCAGTAAAAAGAAGAAAAAAAAGTCAGAATAGCAAATTGCCTGTCTGGTTCAACCCTCAACTGAGAAACCTGAAAAATAGAAAGCAGAATGCACATAAGACTTATAGAAAGTATAAAATGTATGTTATCAATCTACAAAACTACCTCGACATTTGCAATGACCTGAAAATAGCAATCAACTCGGCACACTTAAAGGAGGCTTACAAATTTGTTGCCAGTAGTGCTTAAAGCCTACCTGAAAACATGTAGCATAAATAAAAAGCGGCGTTTCCAGATGCGGCCACCTTGAGTCGAGCTGGAAATATGAAAACAAAAATATGCATTGATTTTCGGCTTACAAAAATGTTCAATATTTAATGATGCATATACGGATTGTTCAAAGAATAAACTTACTTTGATCTATTGAATTATTCCTTGCATTGGGTTATTTTTTCGCATATCCCCCAAAGTTTTGTCTCGAGGACGCTTTCCACACGGTTCCACGCTTCTTCGAAGATTCTTCATTTTTTCACTCGAGAATTTCATTAGAAAATAATCGCACAATGCGAAGCGAAAATGTAACGCGGCAATAAATGACAGCTGTCGTGCTGAATCTCGGCAACAGCTAGCGCATATTCCGAAATCTCGGCAAACGTCTCTGCTGATGTCGGCATATCTGTTGTTTACTGATAAATTCAGCAAGCAATTATGCCAAATTTCGGCAAAGTGAAGCATTTTACCGAAATATCAGTGAATGCATTTAACGAAGTTCAGAAACATGCGTATTGATTACTGAGCAATCAGCAAATTTACGTGTTGCTGATCAGTTTCGGCATTTTATTATGCCGAGCTCAAGAAATGGTTTTAAGTGTGTGGACCTGACGGAATTGCACCAATATTTTTGAAGCAATTAGCCACTGAGCTCACAACACCATTACAACATCTCTTCAACTTATCTCTAAGAACAGGAATATTTGCAGAAACATGGGAATCCTCCTTCTTAGTACCGGTCTTTAAATCAGGCTTAAAATCAGACATACGTAATTATCGAGGAATTGTCTTTATCTCGTGCATTCCAAAATTATTTGAAAAAATTATCAATGGGAAAATATTTCAACAAGTAAAAAACTACATAACTCCAAAACAACATGGCTTTTCAAAGATCGATCTATGTCAACAAATCTCCTGGAATTACATTAGACTAAACTGGACTACATTTTCTCTTCCATCATATAAAGCGCGTTGTATGCTCAAAAAACTTACAAACACTCGAAGAACGCCGCAAAGCTACAATGCATTATTTTATCAACGACATTATTTCTCAACGAGTACAATCTGAATCATTGCTTTCACAACTAAAATTTTATGATCCTAGTCGCCATCTCAGAAGTCGTCAAATATTCTCGGAAAAAATATAAAACAAATTACGCCAGAAATAATCCTATTAATCAAATGATGCGCTTTTATAACGAAAACTGTCAAAAAATCGATCTAACTATGTCCAGGAAACAAATAAAAGAAAAATTGAAACCAAATCGAAGAAATTATGTAGAGTAGAGTGACTATAATCAGAGTGGCGACAGCTGTTCGTTTGGAATGACAGCTCCCAGTTCCAAACGAGCAAACGACCTGTCAATTCAATGTAAAGCTAATGGAATGTTTGGAATTGTTGCCAAAATTACGGATGAGATGTCTAGAGCATATAAGAAACCATTGTAACTTTTTTGTCTGTAGTCTACATTTCGACCGTCCCACGACAAAAGGGCCTAACTGCAAATGACAGTTTTTCTTTGTTTACTTTTTCTTTTACGATTTACCGAACAGATTTTATATTTGACGCTTTAAGGACTGTTCACACATATCCGGTCCGGTTCAGTGCCGGCACGACACCGTGCACGGATACTAATATTATTTCATTCGTTTTCTAGGCGCGCATTCACACCTATCCGGCACCGTGCCGTTTCAGTGCAGCTCGCCGTCAGTGTAGCGTCCGTCCAGCAAACTCAAATTCGTCGTCACCGATATTTTTTATTTTCATTGAAGTCGGTATGTCATTGCATTGGCTGTGCCGGAACGAGAAACAGCACGGAAACGGAACGGAAGGGTTCCGATAAAAAAGAACACTGACGGCGCACTGAAGGCACTTTCACTGAACCGCCACGGAACTGAAATGTGTGAATAGTCCTTTACTCTTCGCAAAACTTTCAAGGTAAAACTACAAGCTTTCGATTTGGAAACTTTAGAGAATTTGCAATAATGGCTTCGTAATAATGAAAAGAGAAAGTAAACAAAGAGAGGCTCTCATTTGCAGTTAGGCCCTTTTGTCGTGGGACTATCGATTTGTTTGACGAATAAATAAAATATATTTACTATGTCCATTCGCTTGCAGTTCCACAACGCAGATGATGCCAGGAAAGCGCTGGAAAAGTTGAATGGGTTTGAGGTAGCCGGACGCCCGATGAAGGTCGAACATGTGACGGAACGTTCGCTCGACACGGACGAAATGGATTGCAGCGATTCCAATTAGAAGCAATACCTGATTCTGACTCGGAATCTGTTTGGAAATCATACCAAATTCCAGACGAGTTAACTGGTCTTAGTTAAGATTAGCTGAGCTATTTGGGAACCGATGGGTGATATCAATAATTAAACTAGCTGTGAGATAGTTAATAATTCATTTGTAAAAGTTGTCTTGAATAAAATCCACGTTTATTGGATTGAACAGAAAAGATGGTAAATATCGACTAAAAGAATTTAGTTTTACATTTGTTTGTAACAAAAACAAACGTTTTTTTAACGAAAACATTTCTGTGTGTACACAATATAAAAAAAATAATGCATTCCTTGACAATCAAACGACATTATCTTCCGTATGCTTTTGCATATGTATCGCCAGTTCCCGATTCCGGATGTAGGCCGCCGGACAGTGTGGACACTGGAACGGTCGCTCTCCGGTGTGGGTTGACATCTCGTGTCGCTTCCGATCGGTGAAGTGAGCGAACGCTCGTTCACAAAACCGGCACGGGTACGGTTTGGCCCCGGTATGAACCCGCATGTGGGCATTCAGCTGTTCCTGGGTGGGAAACTTTTTCGGGCACAGTTTGCAGTCGAATGGATAATCGTTGGAATGGACAGCGCGCCGGTGTCGTTTCAGGACGCCCTTATTGCGAAAACTGGCACCGCAATCACCGCACACCTGCTGCCGCAAATCGGAATGAATTTCCCGGTGAGCTTTGAGCCGTTGTGCCGTCAGAAACACCTTGCCGCATGTCTCACAAGGGAATTCGGATGTTTTCCTCAGATGTACGATGTTTTCATGTTCTCGGTTTGCGGACCAACGGGAGAACGTTTGACCACAGAAGCGACATGCGTATTGCTTCGTGAAACGGGTGAATCGATGCCACACGAGGCAGGTGGCATTTTCGAACGACTTGCAACAACCGGGACAAACGTTGGCATCACTGGTGCGTTCTGCTTCGTTTTCACGTCGTTTACCGGAATGGTCCACAGCACAATGCTCCAGTAGCAGCCCTTCGGTAGTGAACTCTTTGGCACACTTTGGTAAACAGCAGACATACTTGTTTTTGGTAACACCTGGTTTTTCCGGTGCCTGTTTTTCCAATTTTATATTCTCAGTAGTATAATCCGTTGGAATATCCGAGTGGTTTGGCGCATTCTGTAGGTGCTTTGCCATGGTATGTTGCTTGGAGAAAACTAGTTGGCAAATCGTACAGTGATATAATTTACTAATCGATCGTCTAGTATTTTGATGCATCAACAGTCCCCGGTCCCATTCGAAACGCCCGTAGCAAATGTCGCACTGATATTCGCCCACCGCGTCCGCGTTGTCGATGAGATGAATTCTTCGTCCGTGCTGAATCAGTTCATTGTACGTTTCGAAAAATTGTCCACAACCACAGCAGCGTTCTCCCGTCACTGTGATGGCTTCGTATTTGTCATATTTGTCCACTTGGACTATGAATATCGGATCGGGCATGGTGAGATGGCGATGTCTTGTTAGCGAACGGTTATTGTTTCTCGACCGAACCTTCGGGTTTGCTATCGCATCGGTCACTTCACTGTCGAACGCTTTCATCACATCGATATCGTTCAGTTCGACCAACGTGGTTTTATCGATTTTTTTGCCATCGCACGAACTCAACAAGTTTTGCTTGTGCTTTTCGCTGTGAAATTGATGATACTTGAGGGAACCTTTTCCGGTGAAACCTTCATCGCAAATCAAACAGATCAGTACATCCTTGCTGGTGATGAAGTTAATGTGCTTCGAAAGCTGCTTGTCGTCCGCGAAGCGACAATAGCAAATGGGACAGATAGATTCGTTGTTCAAGTCGACGTCTTTTTGGTGTGTGTCTTTCGCGTGCTGAAACACCTGCTCTCGCTTGAGACAAGTAAAGTCACAACCGCAGCATCTTTCACCGTTCAGCTTTAAATACTGAAATGTTTTGAATGTAAGGCGATGCACCACCAGTGATTCTGGTATATCGATAGTCTCGACGCCATGGCAGTCAGCCGTATGGAAGGAATCATTGAATATATAGTTCCTCTTTTTAGGACTGTATCGAGTAGAACTTTCGTCCATACGAGATTCACATTCGTCATCCGTTTTCCATGCCTGGTCGCGATCGTCACTGTCGTCATTGATGTCGGTCTGATTGCCATGCGTCTCGTCCTCACTCCTTTTGCTCCTATTACAGTCTGTCACATCGGCATCTGTGTAATCGTACTCGTCATCCGTCATGATGAAAAAATCTTCTTCTTGGCTGAAAATGAAAAAGATCTCATAACTTTAACATTTCCTAAAAAAAAACACTTCCGAACGTACCAATTTACGTCGGCATTCCGACAAAGTTGCAAGTGAGCTTCGATTTGACGTTGCTGGTTGAAATATTTTTCACAAATTTTACATACAAATATGTGTTTCGACTTACAATCGTCGACGTGCCTTGTCAGGTCGATTTCGGTGGCGAATTTGAAGAAACAAATCGGACAGTAATTCCCACTGCCGACAATTTCGATGCAGTGAGCCTGACTCGAGTGTTGCAGCAGTTCCTTTCTCGTCAACCCAACGAAACAGCAGCCACAGCATCGATCACCTTTAACTTCCACTACGAAGTGATCGATCCGGTCAGTAATCCGCAGCACGGTCGGCTCCTGGGGCATCGTGAATTTGTTTTTCCTGTATGTCCGCTGAAGGCAGAGCTTTTTACTGGCGCTAGACAAACTGACTTCTGCGGAACGTTTGGCACCGTCATCCGTCGTAATTGGAGCCGTATCAAAACCGTCCTCATCCATATTTTCATCTTCTAAATACTCATAGAAAAACCCGTCATTATTTTCGTCATCATTAGTCCCCATCTGCTCTAGTTTAATTTCATTTTCGGCAATAAATTCGTCTTGTAATGATTCCGGTCCACTTCTAGAACAGTTTGTTACATTTTCCTCTATCATTCCTTCCGCTTCGCGAATCATTCTCCGAACAAGATAACCGGTTCTCACTTTATTGAGGCAAGCAATGCAGATCGATTCAGACCGGTGTGTTTCACTGAAAAGCTGTATTAGACTAATGTTATTTGTTTTTCCCCCACGAAAACTGTAGAATGCTAACCTCCACATCGGCCAATTCACGTATCATGATTGCTATCTGTGTGCCTCCATCAACATCGAAAATAGACTTCATTCCTTTGAGGGATGCTCCGCCGTCGCATCTACAAAATCGGCAGGTTTCCGTCTGGTCTTCCATTTTTCTCGAATTTAGCTCCCAACTTAGTGTGGAAAAATGTAATTTCGAGGACAACCTATAAACAAATCACGAAACACTCTACTGTTATGACAGACAGCGATGCCAGATAGTAGTAGTGTCATTTCCGTAGATTGGCATTTTTCTCGGAAGCTCTCGCGGTGAAAAGCTTTTTTTTTTGCTCGTTAGACAAAACTAGTTTCCGTAGTTATCCGTTGATAAATTTAAATTTCCGTAGATTTCCGTAGAAAAAATCCAATTTCCGTAGATTTTGTCTACGGATCCGTAGATCCGTAGAAAATGTTCGAATCCGTAGATCTACGGAAATTTCCGTAGTTCTGACATCGCTGATGACAGATGCGCCCAGTGCGAAGCAGTATGATACACATCCAGCGTTGCCAACATTCCAGATTTTCTCGCTTCGACCAACGATGCCAGATATTTTCATAGAAAATCTGAATTACTTTCACGCTTACTTGTGGCTACTCAGTGAGTGGATCAAAAGTAGGGTAACAGAGGTATTTTGGCCACTTCATATAATTTGGCCCACCTAACAAACTTTATCGATTTCATCGGATTTTATCGATGTTAAGTAACTCATTTTACATCAATTTGAAGCTAATCACATTAAATTACCTATTGCGGAAGGGGTTTTTAAAGATATTACAATATTTGGTGGATATTTTTATAAAGTGGGCCAAAATAAAATCAATCCTAAAGTGGGCCAAAATACCTCTGTTACCCTACTCATTTTCGGCAGCTGTGAACAGACGTCAAAAAATGAGTAGAATTTAAAACTATCACTGATGCAAAATTACCTAGTCGCGCCGACCGACATTTTCATGTGTGAAATTTTCGAGTGTTTTTAGAATGGAGAAAATAAAAAGTTTTGTGGACAGCTAGTCGTATCAGGCTCTAGTTGGTAAGTAAAATACATTATGTTTATGCATGTTTACATTGTGAAATATAAGTACATTGTGAATAGATTTCCAATGTCCCGTGCGTGGTTGCCTGATGGTAACGGACACTTCCATCAGAAATGCTGTAGACGTATATTTCAAAGCGTTCTAATGGAGTGTACAAAACTAGCCATAATACTCGAAAAACGGTTAATACAATCGCCAGCGTATTACAGGAAGCTATGAAAACCCAGCAGATGTAAAAATTAAAGAACTTAAGAAAAATAAACCTTTCAAAATAATAATTTTCTTTTAATTTATTGAGAAATCGTTGAAAAATTGAATACATTTATTCTTAATTAAATAATGAGTGTTTCCTACTAATTTACAAATGTCAACAAAAGAAAGTAAGTTCTACTCAAATTTTGCGAAAAGCATATTTACCCAAAATTGCATAATTCCCGTTCTACTCAATTTTGGGTAGGTATGGCTTTTGCGAAATTGGGTGACTTTTGATTCAATTTTGGGTAGCTACAAGTAAGCGTGTTGTATAAAAAATCTGTATTAATCCGTATTAACTAATGAAATGGAATTCTTACAACAAAATGATGCTTGAAGATGTTATTCCAATAGATTGTGGTTGTAGGATGGTAAATTCAATCAGTCATAATTTTTACGTTTCGTCTTTGACTCATCAGTGCAGAGCAGTTCAAATTGAACTGCTTAGTGCTAAACACGGCAGTTCAATTTGAACCGCTAAGCAGACGTAAAGTTTCTGCTACTTAGCGGTTCAAATTGAACTGCCGAGTTTAGTACTAAGCAGTTCAATTTGAACTGCTCTGCACTGATGAGTCAAAGACGAAACGTGAAAATAATAAAAAGATTATGTGCCCTACACTGAAATAAAAATCTTATTCATAATCATTAGATTTGTCATATGAATCATATGCAGAATATAATTTATAGAAGTTATATGGAAACTTATAATCTCTATTTAATGTGTACGTTAAATCTAAATAGACATTACCATAATGAATGTTATAAGAATATCCCATAAAATGTATATGGAAATCCGATGAAACCTAACTCGTTACATAATTTATATTCATTGGATATGTCTTATGAATCGTACGCAGATGGTATTTCACAAAAGACATATGACAACTTATGTCCTTTAATGGAACTCTACATAAAATCTAAATGATGTTCAATAAATGTTATATCTTCATAATCTTCATGATATTGATAAAAATACCATATACAAGTTATGCGAAAAGTCGATAAAACTTAAGCCAATATAATTTTAATATTCATTACATTTTTCTAATAATCGCATGCTGATTATGTTTACTAAAAGTCATGTGAAAACTTATATTTTTTATTGGAAGCGTACATAAAATCTACAACAAGGAAGAAAACGAGACACTGTTTTCTTAAGCTGAAGAAAATAGCATTAAATAATATTTTAACTTAGACACATAATAGAGTTTGTTTTTACGAAAGAATAGTTGTGAATCGTACTGCTTGAAGCTGAAGAAGGAGTTGTGTCCTCGATATTCATCAACTGCTCCAGACAGTTTTTTAGGAAGTTCCGTTATTTTAAATCGCTGACAAGACAGCTCATTCAATTTCGTAATGGATTATGAAATAAATACCCGGTACGTCTCATCACTCTGTCTGTCTGTCTGTCTGTCTGTCTAATAAGAGGATTTAAATGTTTTATTTATAGTTTCGGGATCCTACTTCTCCTTCGCAAATATCAGCAGGTGCTCCCTTACAAAACTATCGACTAGTATAGCTCAAATCCTCGAGAAAAGAAGTAGTTTCCGATTCGTTGTGCATCTGATTCGTCTGGTAAATGTAAATATCCGATGAAATCAGCCAGTTCCAAAAAAGTAAGTGTAGTTGAAATATTAAAATGAATTTTCATTATGAAACTCTTCACATACGAAAAATATAACAAGTTTTTGGTAAGACAATTGTTTTTAAAGTTTTTTATTCCCTTAAGCACCATTATCCCAGTATTTTAATTAATTTGAATCTTATATGTCAATCAAACAGGAATCATTTGATCTATATATAACTGCTATATAGAAATGGGATGAACTCCATCAAAAGTTATATATACATTTTCTGGAACTAATCATATGGTATAGATAAACCTATCTATATTAATTCGAAGTGAATATAATATGCGCTTCACAAATTGTTTCAATGTATGTTGTGTGCATATCTAGTAATGGTTATAGGGCGTGCCAATAAATTTGACTCAGACAGGAAATTTCATTACGTGACGAATAGTTTTATGTTTCATAAGATTATCTTATATATTTGACAAGATGTTGAATACACTTTGTAGCTATCAATGGAAATGCTAATAGTGAAAAATCATTCGAATAGCATATTATGTGAAAATGAGAATTTAGCTCAGTGTAGCACAAAATTTGGCTAACCCCTATGTTACGTACAACTCCGCTGGGCCGTTCAACGTTACAAACCGATAACACTTCATCTGGCAACACTCGATACGTGGAAGACAATCTGTCAAATAACAACGGAAAAGGCGAAGAAAAAGTAGGTCGAGAAGAAGTAAAGTTGATGTTAAAGTGAAAGGTGGTTTCTTTGAAAGTGAGTTGAATTTAATTAATTATATTGATTTCGCAAAGCATATAGTGCGTAGGAGACTTAAAAACTTGAATTCGTAAGTACGGAACTGAAATGTAGAAATTACAATAACATCTAAAACTTAGCCTAATATCACAGATACTCATCACAGCGAGATTGCACTTAACCTAGTATCACAGATAAGTCGCATTTGTTGAAGAATTATATTGCTATCGAATACTGTAAAATAGAACTGAATTCCAATCTTTAGGAGGTTGCAAGATAGGACACCAATTAATGTAAGCAAACAGATAAATTGAATTTGAACGTTTAAATAATAATATTTTTGCAGCTTTGATCTGCTATCACCTGATCCAAAGAGTGTTCTTTCAAGTTCCGAACATAAATCAAAGATTAATTGTTCAATTGGAATACCCTTTAGAGATGGAAGATTCATCCGCTGATAATCATTGCATGCTCTGCCAAGACCCGAACGGAGCAGATAATATGGTACAATGTGATACCTGCTCGTTGTGGACTCATTTTCGCTGCGCTGGTGTTACCGATGAAATTAAAAATTGTTCATGGAATTGTGCTAAATGCTCAAATCAATTGCGCTTGCCAAAGCAAACTAAAAAATCTATAAAAAAGGGAGTTTCCAAAAGCGACGGCGGATCCGTAAGAAGTACAGTGTCAGCATTGAATGCGTCACTGCGACAGTTGGAAGAAGAACACTTAATGAAAGAAAAGGTACAGGATGAGGAATACCTGTTACGGGAAAAAGGGTTTGGAATTGGAGCGTATGCTTAAAGAAAAGGAGCTGTTACACGAAAAGCAGATTCAGGAAAAGAAGAGAAAACTGGATCGAGAGATCCAAGATCGTTTATTGGAACATGAGCAAGAAATGTTTGAAAAACGCCTGGCGGATGAGGCCGCGTTTCAAAAAAGACGACAAAATTTGCATGAACAGTTTCAGATACGCATGAAAACTGTAAGGAAACTTTCTGCTGGCGAGGGAGCCGTGGGGGGTGTCTCGGATAAGAATAACGACAAAGAGCTATCCAGCAGGAAGAAAGTTCAGCTCTGGTTGAGTGATCAAAATGAGTCTCAGGAAAGCGAAGGTAAAGATGAAATTAATGATACGAAAGGAAAATTTTCGGAAAAAAAGATCGGGAAATTAGTAGGAAGAAAGCAGAGTACGTTATCGGAAATCATTAAATTAATAGAGGAAAATGATGAAAACACGAGTCAGTCCGACGAAGAGGATAAGGGCGACGAAAGGTTGATGGAAGAAAACGAGCAAAACGGGCTGGGGCAGAAAACTAAATGGCCTCTGGACATACCAGAGAATGACGTATTTAGCAAGGAAGAACTTGAAAGATTCGCGAAATTATTGAAGATTCATAAAAGGGCTGGACAGGCAGGCCTTAGTATTACGAAAGAGCAACTAGCTGCACGCCAAGCTATATCCAAACATTTACCTACATTTAAAGGAGAACCGGAAGTTTGGCCTATGTTTATCAGCAGTCTGGAGTATACCACCAAGGCCTGTGGTTTTACTAATTTAGACAACCTGAAACGCCTGCAGGATAGTTTACAGGGAGATGCACTAGAGGCAGTGAAAAGTCGGCTTCTTCTACCCGAATCCGTACCAGACGTCATTAACGATCTGCGGGACTTATTTGGAAAGCCCGAAAAGTTATTGAAAAGTCTGCTTATGAAAGTTCGCAAAGCACAGGCACCGAGAGTGGATCAACTAAATACATTTGTTCATTTTGGAATAACCGTAAAACAGCTATGTGACCATCATGAGGCGGCGAAGATGTCCGATCATCTCAATAATCTCATGCTGGTGCAGGAAATAGTAGACAAGCTTCCTCCAAGCTATAAGCTAGATTGGGTCCGTTTCAGACGAAATAAGAATGGCACACCCCTTCGAATTTTCACAAATTTCATGAACGGTATAGTCTCTGATATCTCTGAGATATCGGAATTATCGCCAGGCGAATCGAATGAAGTATCCCGTTTTAATAAAATGCGCCCGAAGAGAGAATTCATGCATATGCATACCTCAATGACGGTAGGAAAGGACCCGTACTCGTATAAGAAAACTAGTCTATTTTGTTGGTTTTGCAAAAATGCCGATCACAAAATACGATTCTGCGAAGACTTCAAGCGATTGAAAGTCCCGGAGCGCTGGACGGTAGTAGAACAGTTTAATTTGTGTACACTTTGTTTGAACAATCATGGAAGGAGTAGATGCAATTTCAAGCTACGATGCAATGTAGGCGCCTGTCAAGGGAATCATCATCCACTGCTCCACCGCTCTATCGAACCAGTACCGATGCTGGAAGCTGAATGTAATACTCATACTCGCCTAAACCGTTCGGTAATATTCCGCATGCTGCCGATTACCATCCACGGGGATAGCGTCAAACTAGATGTCTTGGCGTTTTTGGACGAAGGATCCTCGGTCACCCTGGTAGAAGAAGATGTAGCTGATCAGTTAAAGCTAAAAGGGCATCTTGAACCCTTGATTGTTACCTGGACTGGAAATGTCAAACGCTATGAGGACCATTCGAGGAAGGTTGATTTTACGGTGTCCGCGAGTGGATCAACTGAAGAATTCCCGTTGCTAAATGCGCGCACGGTCAAACAGCTTGTATTGCCAAAACAGGAGGTGAAATTCCAGGAAATCGCTGAAAGGTATCCTAATCTACGGGACCTACCAGTTAGCGACCACGCCCTCGAAGAACCAAAGATAATGATTGGATTAGACAATTTACACATATTCGCACCAACGGAATCACGAATTGGTGAAGTGGGCGAACCAATCGCAGTGAAGTCGAAGCTAGGGTGGACTGTGTATGGACCATTGAAACAAACTACGGCTCAGCACATGTATGCTAATATGCACGATTCACCAGTGGTTAGCAATCAGGAGCTCCATAATATTTTGCGAAATCAATTCGTGCTGGATGAAGCTGGAATCTCGGGCGTAATGCCGGAATCAATCGAAATCGAACGAGCTAGAACTATTCTAAAACGTACCACTAAGCGAATAGGATATCGATTCGAAACTGGCCTGCTTTGGCGTACAGATCTTCGACGATTTCCGGACAGCTATCCGATGGCTGAAAGACGAATGAAAGCATTGGAAAGAAAGTTGGCGAAGGATCCGGATCTATTATCCCAAGTAGATCAGCAAATAAGAGACTACGAAGCTAAGGGTTACACGCACAAAATAACTGATAAAGAGCTGTTTGAAACCGATCCGTCGAAGGTTTGGTACCTCCCGTTAAATGTAGTACGGAATCCCCGAAAACCAAAAAAACTACGCCTGGTATGGGATGCAGCAGCGACAGTGCAAGGAATATCGCTGAATTCGGAACTATTGACGGGACCTGATATGTCAACGTCTCTTCCCGGAGTGATTCAACGCTTCCGAGAGCGGCGTTACGGTTTTGGAGGTGATATCAAGGAAATGTATCATCAGCTTCGAATCAAATCTGAGGACAAACAAGCTCAGCGGTTCCTGTATCGTTTTGACTCCTCAGGGCCATCGCAAATCTACGTGATGGACGTAGCAACGTTCGGCTCAACGTGCTCACCCTGCTCAGCTCAGTTCGTGAAAAACAAGAACGCCGAAGATTTTGCAGAACTGTATCCGGATGCCGTGACAGCAATTATCAAAAAACATTACGTCGACGATTATTTCGATAGCGTTGAAACTATCGATGAAGCGGTTAAGCGAGCACGCGAAGTAAAGTTTATTCATTCTCAAGGAGGATTTGAAATCCGGAACTGGGTCTCTAATTCCAAAGACTTTCTACGAGAAATGGGAGAGCAACACTCAAACCAATCCATACACTTTCACCAGAACAAAGACACTGAAATTGAAAGGGTTCTGGGTATAGTGTGGGATCCAGAAAGAGACGTTTTCTGCTTTTCGGCAACGCCGCCAGCGAAGGTGCAGGCTATGCTCCAGAGCTTGGAACGTCCATCAAAAAGGGTCGTTCTCAGTTGTGTGATGGCTATGTTCGATCCTCTGGGCCTTCTTGCACCATTCACGATCATGGGAAGAATGCTCGTGCAGGATTTGTGGCGAACTGGTTGTGAGTGGGATGATCCGATTGACGATGAGTCATTCGAAAAATGGATAAAATGGACGAACATGTTAACGGCGGTCGCAAAAATCCAAATTCCTCGTAGTTACTTCGGTGATGCTGAATCAAATCAAATGGAAAACCTTCAATTGCACATCTTCACTGACGCCAGTGAGACCGCATACGGTTGTGTGGCATATTTCCGTGTCGAAGTTAATGGAGAGGTGAGATGTGCGCTAGTAATGAGCCGCAGCAAGGTGGCACCGCTCAAAATGCTGACAATTCCTAGACTCGAGTTGCAAGCGGCAGTCTTAGGGGCCAGGTTGGCGGAATCCATTCGACGTAATCACAGTATAGAGATCAAACAGCAGTTCTTGTGGACAGACTCAAGGAACGTTTTATCGTGGATCAAGTCCGATCAGCGTCGATACCGGCAATTCGTGGGATTTCGTATTGGTGATATTCTAAGTCACTCTAGCGCAACAGATTGGAGATGGCTTCCGACAATGGATAATGAAGCAGACCGCGTGACAAAATGGAAGCTTGGGAAGAGTATACACTCCGACAGTTCTTGGTTTAAGGGAGCAAGAGTGCTATTCTACCATCAAAATGAGTGGCCAAAGCAGCCTGTAATTCCTGCAAACACCAACGAAGAGTTAAAAGCACACTTGCTTGTTCACGACGTTACTTTATCCAAAGTGCTGGTAGATTTTCGTCGCATTTCAAAGTGGCGGATTTTAGTTCGGATGGTTGCGTGCGTGTTTAGGTTTATTTCTAACTGTCGACGGCGAATTAGCGGTCAAGCGATCGAAACACTGAAGGCAACAAAAGCACAAGCAAGGTCAATTCAAATGGTGAATTGGCAGACGGAGCGTGCTCCCTTGAAGCAAGAAGAATTCCAGAAGGCGGAATACACTCTATTTAAAATAGCACAATATGAAGCATTTGGGAACGAATTGAAAGTGTTGATGCACAATCGTGGCTTACCAACGGCTCAATGGATAACTGTAGAAACATCCAGTCAACTGTATAAACTAACTCCACTTGTTGATGAAAATGGATTGGTGCGTTTAGAAGGAAGAACAAGACACGCTGAATATCTACCGTTTGATCTTCGGTTTCCAATTATTTTACCAAAGGAGCATCAGTTAACCATTATGCTCGTGCAGTACTACCACGAAAAGTTTGGCCATGGTTATCGGGAGACTGTGAAAGCTGAAATAAAGCAAAGATTCTTTGTGCATGGTATTGTAGGAATTATTCGGAAGGTAGCTGCGACATGCACGTGGTGTCGAGTTAACCGTAATCGCCCACATACACCGAGAATGGCACCACTGCCGGTTCAACGGCTGATCCCATATCTACGTCCATTTAGTTATGTGGGTCTGGACTATCTAGAGCCTTTTGAAGTGTCATCAGGTCGTCGTAGCGAGAAACGCTGGATCGTCCTTTTTACCTGTCTGGTCGTTCGCGCGATTCATTTGGAGATTGCACACGGTCTTACAACGCAGGCATGTCTAATGGCAATCCGAAGGTTTGTTTGTCGTCGTGGACCACCTCTGGAATTTATTTCGGATAATGGGACCAACCTCAGAGGTGCGAGTAGAGAGCTTGAAAATATAATCAAGAGTATTAATGAAGATTGTGCCGACGAGTTCACGGGCGCTCGATTGAAATGGAGTTTCAATCCTCCCGCCTCTCCTCATATGGGAGGCGTCTGGGAGAGGCTTGTTCGATCAGTTAAAGAAACTTTGGGTGTTTTAAATGACGGCAGGAGATTAACAGATGAGATCCTTCAAACATCGATCAGTGAGGCAGAAGATATGATCAACTCAAGACCTCTAACGTACGTGTCACAGATAGACGAAGTAGAAACTTTGACTCCCAACCATTTTCTTCGCGGAATGTCGCCAAACGAATCTCATCTTACACCTCCGCCTCCCCATGCGGCAGAAGCACTGCGAAATGCCTATCAACGGTCACAGCAATTGGCTACTCAGCTATGGGATCGCTGGATTAAGGAATATCTCCCGACGCTTAATCAACGATCAAAGTGGTTTAGAGACACGAAACCATTACAAGTTGGAGATCTCGTATATATAGTTGAAGGAGACAAGCGGAAACAATGGATACGAGGTTTGGTCGAAGAATTAATCGTATCTAGCGACGGGCGAGTACGTCAAGCATGGATTCGGACGAAAACGGGAATGTATAAACGAGCTACAGCAAAGTTGGCCGTTCTGGAAGTTAGGGATAGTAACACTGATCAAGATGCACTCATCGAACCAGGATTACGGGCTGGGGAATTGTTACGTACAACTCCGCTGGGCCGTTCAACGTTACAAACCGATAACACTTCATCTGGCAACACTCGATACGTGGAAGACAATCTGTCAAATAACAACGGAAAAGGCGAAGAAAAAGTAGGTCGAGAAGAAGTAAAGTTGATGTTAAAGTGAAAGGTGGTTTCTTTGAAAGTGAGTTGAATTTAATTAATTATATTGATTTCGCAAAGCATATAGTGCGTAGGAGATTTAAAAACTTGAATTCGTAAGTACGGAACTGAAATGTAGAAATTACAATAACATCTAAAACTTAGCCTAATATCACAGATACTCATCACAGCGAGATTGCACTTAACCTAGTATCACAGATAAGTCGCATTTGTTGAAGAATTATATTGCTATCGAATACTGTAAAATAGAACTGAATTCCAATCTTTAGGAGGTTGCAAGATAGGACACCAATTAATGTAAGCAAACAGATAAATTGAATTTGAACGTTTAAATAATAATATTTTTGCAGCTTTGATCTGCTATCACCTGATCCAAAGAGTGTTCTTTCAAGTTCCGAACACCCTAAATGACCAAACCTGCATCGCCCAGAAATAGTCGAAAACACGTTTTCATTCGGCACGTCAGAAAAAACATTGCACTTCGTTGCAAAACAAAAAGTGTTCTGTAAGTAGCAGAAACTTTACGTCTGCTTAGCGGTTCAAATTGAACTGCTCTGCACTGATGAGTCAAAGACGAAACGTAAAAATAATAAAAAGGTTATGTACCCTAGCACAAAATTTGGCTAACTCCTAAATGACCAATCAGTCATTGCCGCGCAAAGCTTTTATTTTATTTTTTATCCACAACAATTGAATTGTAATTCCATATATTTATGTAGTTCGAATTTGTTGACCTCATAATTTGATATGGAATTTCAACGCCCAATATGCAACGTCAAGTCGGGTCATACAACTCGCAGTTTGACAGTAAAATCTCATGATGCCATTACTTCCTTGAATATCAGTTCAAATTGGTTTTCAAATTATAATATAAATGGATTTCACAACAGATTCCCAGATTAATTTGTGATTTGTCCGTTGATTGATGGACTTTTATCTCGTCACTGGAATCAAATTCTTATTTTTTGTGAGATCTGTGTAAATCTGTATTAAATTGAGGAAATCTGTACTCTGTATTAAATCTGTATGAGCATGTAAAAATCTGTATAATACAGATAAATCTGTATAAATGGCATCGCTGGCTTCGACAGACACTTTAAGAGCAAATTCAGCAGCTAGAAGTTCTATATGGAAGATCTATAATAGAGAAGAAACTGGAACAAATGTATCCCCAGCAAGCCGTTCTTGTTTTATTTATTCGAAGAGTTCTTCTGCCAAATGTAAAACTGGCATACGATGCCGTTCTATTTTTTTCTATATTTGGAACACGAATAGAACACTGCTGGGAATGCCAATTTTTCTTGTTATAAAATCCTGATTTAAAAGTTGAAACTGACATAATTTAGGCATCTATAATTAGAACACTACTGAATATGCTCTAATCACAAACAAATATACAGACTAGACACAAAAAAATTATGCCCTATATTACGGTCTTATATATTTTTCTTGATCATCCTAGTGGTATGATGATGCCTTTCTTACATTACTTATATTTTCAAAAACATCACTAAAAGATTCTGACAAGATTTTTTTTCAACTTAAATAAAATCAAAAACTTCCTTTGGATATAAACTACCATAACCTTGTCAATTTGTAACTGTTTGCAAAGTTAATATAGATTTAATCAAAGACATCATATTAACAAGATATCCAGCTCTCACATTTCCCGAACAAATAATTGGCAACATCATTTTTTGCGAGCATGTCGCCCTCAGGTGAGTCCGCATCGAATCTCATACATAGAAGTAGGGGAGAGAAATGTCAAATTCGTACGCGCCAAAATAGCAGGGCTGTGCACCCATACAATTGACATGACATGTTGAATGAGACGCCGTGCGATGGCGTTGCTGAACTGAAGATTGAGATCGCTCCAAGCTGACAGGGTCTGATTTAATATAGATTCAAATATAGCAACCCTGCACGCTATGCAAAATTGAACAAATCACACTGTGTGCTAGGCGATGGTGTTTTCTTCTTCCGTACCAGCATGTACCGATGCGTACCGGTTTTACAACATTTTGCATGACAGTTTGAAAGTTTTGACACTCATCGCCCTATAATTTCGGAAACGGAAGTCGGATCCAGATGAAATTGCGCAGTATCTTTCAAGACAATGAGAGCTTTAACTTGAATCATGATCTGTTTAACCGTTGCTGAGAAATCGACCTGAGCGTCGCTTTTCTTCACTATTACTGGTGCTTTTGGAAGCGGAAATTGGGGACTGATAGTCCTAAAGTAGATTTATATATCGACTAACTAATAAGTTCTGCCAACTAGATGAATTTACAAGTAAGTTTCATAAAAATTTGCACCTCGTTTCGCTATTACTTGTGAAAAAAGTACGTGTGTGTAATGTCAGAGACATAACTGGATGTCGTGAATACGAATAAAACTAACACGATTTCTTTATACTTTCGAATTCGAATTGATAGTTGATCGATTGTGTGAATTGTGAAACTTTTCCCCTTTTCACTACTAGAGTTTCAAACGATTTTTGACGTCGATTAACTCACTTCTGATTTGCATATTTCATTGAAAGAAACTATCATGATGCTGCTACAGGATTCATTTCTACCTTTTTAAAAGGACCAAATTGTGGAATTCTCTACGATATTTGGTACAGTTCGGAACATTTTTCTCGAACGATTTTCGCACAGCGAAAAGTGCATGAAGCAAATCAAATTATCTTGGATTTTCACAAAACGGATGAATTTACTTTCGATTTGCAAAGAAGTAATCTTAATAGCTCTTTAGATAACATTTAGAACCATTAGAACGGCTGATTTTATATAATGTTGTCCACTTGTCGTTTTCTTTCTATCCAATGCAAACGACCAGCAGCTCTGTTGTATGATGCAATCGCTCTTGTTTGAGTTCTAGTTTCAACTTTGTGTACAAACCGCAACACATCCGCTCGCAGAGCCAAATGATGCGAAACTGGTTTAATGCGTCTTCTCGCCCTGACGACTGCTTCCATCCAACGCACAAGAAGAAATGATCGATTTTCGACCACAGTTCTCCTTTTATAATGTTCAGAAGATATGTGCCTGACTACCTCAAAATCTTCGTCCTTGCGCGAAAAACCAAAGCGAAAGTAAAGAGTTTTCCGCGTTGTTTTCAAATTTTGAGAAAACTTAATTTTAGAGTTGCTTGTGGTTATCTCACACTGTTAAAAATATTATCCTAAATTCCTGATCATATTTTTGATGAAATAGTGAAAGAATTAAAGTCTGTCCCAGAAAGTATGGACGCAACCAAAAACCGCTGCCATTTCGCAATGGTTCAGAATCTGTCAATTTGTATGGCTGTGTTCTGTTGTTTACACTCTTCTCTAACCACTTGTGCAGTTGTTTATTCGTTTTCATTAGTTTGTTTCGAAATGCGTGGACTTTCAGCAGAACAATGTCGAAAAATTGTGTGCAAATGGTGCACAGAACGCGGACTGTCACTGAGAAAGATAGCAAAAATGGAAGGAGTAAGTGAAAAGCCGAAATGCAACCAGAAAGTTCGGTGAGGATAACACCTTTGAGGATAAATCGGAAACGGGTCGAAAAAAAGGTCCTGCTAACCCTCAGTTGGATAAACGTATACTGAAAGCGTTCGAGCAAAAGAAGGAGGTTTTAGCACAGGACACTCAAATTAGATTCTTCAATCATTTTAACGGTCATTTCGAATATTCTTTTATTTGGGACAGTACTCACATGTGTCATGATGGCGCCAAGTTACCCTATCAAAAACATCCTGTCTGTCATCTAGACTGTGTTTATTTTTTTCATTTACCAACAGAGTTGCCATTCATATAGAATTACCTGTAATGTATTGATTTTTATGCGTCCATGCGAATTTCATGTAGGATACAGATTTAATACATATTGCCAAAACTATATACATAATTGTGCCTACTTCTCATCCTCCAACGCAATACAAAATCGAACCCGTTTTGTTACAATATTTACGTGCTTCTGGTCTGCCGCCACTTAATTTCGGGTGAAAATTACCAACACAATAAAAAATAATCTAGATGAGCAACGTTGAGAAAAATAATGGTTACCTTCCAACATCGCTGAAAAAGTTAAATATATTATCAACGTAATCCAATAATTTATTGTGACGATTCAATTTCAAATATTTTGATGAAATCAGGCATCCCTGCAAACAGCTGATCGGTGTTGACCAACTAGTAAAAAAACTTTTACATAACACAAGGGGTGTACCGATAGTAAATAGTTCGCGCAGTACGATATAGGTGGAACTAGTGCATCACGAAAAATTATTTTTATAAGAATTTACTCATACTGTCATGTCTGTTAGTCTGTGGTTTCAGTTTGGGATGTGGCCGAAAAAGTGGGCACTTCGAAGTCAAATGTTCTTCGTGCTAAAGAACGTTTGAATCTTCGAACCTATAAGAAGCAGAAACAACCAAAACGTAGTCCGAAAAAAGAAGCATCGATCAGGCCGAGGGTTCGAAAGCTGTACAATAGGATTCTTGCTGGAAATTTGAACTGCATAATCATGGACGACGAAACCTAGGTGAAACTTGATTACAAATCCTTGCCTTGACAACAATATTATACGGTGCGAGAAGGGCAAGTGTTGAACCAGTCCGAGACATCGATTGAAGTCGAAAAATTTGGTAAGAAAGCTATGGTCTGGCAAGCAATTTGTAGCTGCGGTAAGATTTCGAAACCCTTCATCACCACTGCTTCAATGAACAGCGAAATATACATCAAGGAATGTTTACAAAAACGACTTCTACCCATGATTCGAAGCCACAAGAATCCTGTTGTCTTCTGGCCAGATCTTGCTTCTTGCCACTACTCGAAATCAACGGTAGAATGGTATACTACCAAAAATGTCACTTTCGTCTCAAAACACATGAATCCACCAAATTACCCACAACTTCGACCAATTGGGGATATCGAATAAAATTTAGCCCTTGGCACCTTAGAGCTTAAGCAGTGTGCCTTAAAAAATTATATTATTGAATAAAAAAAAATAGAATAAAATTTGAATATCTAACACTTGAGAATTATTTACAGCGCAATCAAAGTGCGTCCATACTTTCTGTGCCAGTCTTTACACTTAGGTTACCAGGGAGGGACCTACAGACGAATTTGGCCGGCACCGGTACTGATTATTATATTTTAGGGTCACACGAAGATATACATTGAAGGATGGTTTGCCAACCCCAGAATCTGAAAATCTAGAAATTCTCTGTACAATTTCAGCTGATTCTGATCAGAAACGAAGTGAAGCTGAATCTCAAGCTCAATACAGATCAAGGCTTCTACGCGAGAGATATTATCAAGCTATCCTTAAAATAGCCAAAATTGGTGCATATTTGATTAGAACTAGACAAATTGTTTCGAACATGTAGAATAGAGTCTCGAAGTTCATATGAAAATAATAGATTTCATTTTGCCCAACTATGAGATTTATGAGCACAGACAGATGCCCATAAACAGTTTTATGATTGATGACACTGTCACCACAAACATGCCGTCCTGTAGCTTACTTGGATTGGTCCGGTCGTTAGGGGTTTTCAAATAGCACATGGCTCATATTTTTTTTTCTTCTGCGTGGATTGCTATGATGGCGCTTGGTAGAATTTTGGTTTTGATATTGAGCGGAAGTTTTATTTGCCATTTCCAAATCAAATACATAAAATTCCATTAAAATAAATATCAATTGAATTGGTATTCTTTTATGTGTGGAATTTGGTTCTGTTTCAGTTTATTTCCTAAACATCGCAGTCGACTGCAGAGTTCATAGGATAATTGTAGCCGATTATTGACAGATTTAATGACATGGCTAGCCAATCAAAAGAATTAAACGATTTCTTTACGTAACAAATTCACTCGGAAATAAATTCAAGCTTCTAAATTATAATCTCTAAATAAATAAATAAAAAAGCAAATGACTTTCATATACACACTAAGATTCAATTCCGTTGTTCGGTAATTTTTTTGACGAAAACTTTCGGTAATCTATAGAAATTACCGATATTTCGGTATATGAACGTCATTTTACAAAAAATATGCAAATTTTTACCGGACGATCAGTTTTCTTTACAGAGTTCTGTAAATAGATATACAATTCATACGGTAAATCTGAATAGTCGCCCAGTACGGTAAAACCCATACCGTCCGTATGGTAAAATAATCTCCCAATAACCGAACTTCTGTAAATACTAATTATCGTGAAAACTACCTGTCAAACTGTTGATCGAATTTTCAGTAAGTGTCTTTTTATTAATCAAATCAAAATCTTGTAGAGTTTATCAAATGGGTTGAAGTACAGGTCCTAAAGTTTTTAAAACATTAGAACCACTAAAAACTTTTTGTTTCCTTATAGGCAAAAAATAATTTTGTATCACTTATCCACTTGCTGCTTACACAAATCGTTCAAGGGTAGTTTCTGGTGGACTCGACGGATTGTGCAGTGTTTTGGAAGGTGCTCACAATTCCGGTCAGCCAGAACATTTGACCCTTTTTTCGTGGAATAAAACCATAGCAGGTTGGAATTTTCTTCATTCGTTTTTGTGAATATGTGTAGTTTTCTAAAATCCGAAAATAAAATAATTTTAACCTAAGGAAAATAAAAAAAAAAACAAAAAATTACCGAACAATCAGTTAGATCCATTTGGTTTACAGTTTACGGTAGTTGTTTGACAGTTCAGCAATTACCGAACGATCGGTAATCAATTCAATTACCGAACTGATTACCGAACGTTCAGCTGTTGAAAATTCGGTAAAAAATTACCGAATTCTGCGAAATTTTCTAAGTGTGTAACAGGCAGACGTAGAGTCTTGTTTTAAAAGATTTTTTTTATCATAGCTTTTAGCAGATATGAGCATATTATTTTTCCATTTGCAAATCACTGACTGCTTCTCTTCTATAACATTTGCATTAGGTTGTTTTCTGAAAAAAAAAACATCAACCGAGTTTCCACGTACAAAACAAGATAGCAGGAAAACACCGACTGAAATGTTCTGTCTCCGTGCTGGTATCAACATTTGCTATCCTTAATCTAAACATTTGAATCAATCACTACCAGCTTCCCTGCTTCTCGTTGGGCGGGGCCAAGAATGTGTCAGCTCATAGTTCGATGAACAATTTAAAAAAATGAATGGTTCACCGTGCAAAAGTGATGTTATGCACGGAATCTACATACAATCTACGAAAACTGTCATCTGATGTTGGAGACAACGATAGCGAAATAAGATAAATGGTACTACCGACCATTTCGTCAGCCTGGAATGGTGCTAGAGTGTATAGAAAAGAGAGGTCCCTTCGATTAAAAAAACGTAATAGATTACATGAAATTGGAAACATACATGACAATATGATATTCGAAGCTGAAGAAGCTTGCCCAGACGAGTATAAAGAGAAGTAGTAAGTCTAATGCTCCTTCCTCCAAATCGGTGTCCCATTTTCATGGATCGAAGAACTTTGGCTTCGAGATGGAACATAATGTAAATCTATAATGCATCGTAAGACACGGTGTACATATGTGTGGCTATCCATGAATCGTGAATCGTTCCCAATGCTGACCTGTAGTTGGGTTACTGGGGAGGGTTCGAGGGGAAAGGAACTGGGAAAGTCAGCAGGATTCATCCAATGAAGGCAATAATCAAATGGTGCTGACCACAAATAAAGGGATGATTGATGAAGAATATTGGAACAAATGGATATAACGATTGGATATTGTCATTGAAGGTTGCTCTGTTGGGTGTCAACGAGCGAGACCGCCGGCCAACAGTGTTGCCTTTGTTTCGTTACCATGAAGAGATAATGCAACGGTCTAGTCATCCTTGATAATTGGTCGCAATTGGAGATGCCACGGAATCAATTGATTTTAATTTAGGGAATCGAATCACTATCTCAAGTTTGGATGGGAAGTTCTAGGGTGAGTCCTCATCATATCGGTTACATTCGAGATGATCGGCAGTTTATCATTTTTTTAAATACCTGTTTATTGGAATATGAGTTAGAATTAAATTATTAACATTTAAATTGGGTGCTCAGCCACAAGTGGTGACTTTTCAGCCCTATTATATATATGATTTGGTTGTTACCATGAGGACATCATTTGCTTCCGGAATCCTGAGATTTTTGTGTAGGGAAAATTCTATACCTACTTGTATTGTGTAATGGGGAAAAGGAACTTATATACTAACTTACTAACTAATACAGAGAGCGAATCGATTCAATTGAAGATTGCATTATAAATTAACAATTTCTGTTCTAGACAGAGCTTAGAATTTCTGTTTATAAGAGGAAAGAAACATTTAATATATTTGTTACACTTTTCCTGGATTCCTTCAATGTGAAAGCGTTGAAAGCGAGTTTTTTTTATCATACGTTAAACCTAAGTATTTAGCTTGATCAGACCATGTCAATTCCAAGCCATTCAATTTGAGAATGTGATTATTGTTTGGTTTAAGAAAAGAAGCTCTTGGCTTATGAGGAAGGATAATTAATTGCGTTTTTGCTGCATTTGGTTTGAATTTCCATTTTGACAGATAATCACTGGAAATATTTAAGCTTCTTTGTAGGCGACTGCAGATCACTCTTAGATTTCTACCTGTGGCTAACAGACTTGTGTCGTCACAGAATAGCGATTTCTGACAACCAACGGGTAGATTTGGAAGATCAGAAGTGAAAATATTATACAACATTGGAGCTACGCTTGAACCCTGCGGAACACCGGCTCGTACGGGTAGCAATTCAGATTTACAATTCTGATAGCTAACCTGAAGAGTACGATCAATTAAATAATTTTGAATCATTTTGATCAAATACATAGGAAACTGGAAATCAGACATTTTTGCTATTAAACCTTTGTGCCAAACACTGTCGAATGCTTTTTCTATGTCTAGAAGAGCAACTCCAGAAGATTTATTTGCTTTTATCATGCTCGTTACTCTAACAAGTTGATGAGTAGTTGAATGTTCATGACGGAATCCAAACTGCTCTGGTAAAAACATTGAAACCTCATTTGTATGAGACATCATTCTCAACAAAATAATTTGTTCAAAAAGTTTACTGATAGAAGAAAGTAAGCTATTTGGTCGATAACTTGATGTTTCTACTGGGTTTTTATCAGGTTTGAGGATAGGAATTACTTTAGCGTTTTCCATCTTTTTGGGAAGTAAGCTAATGAAAAACACTTGTTGAAAATTTTAACCAGGAGTCTCAAGGCAACATCGGGAAGATTTTTAATAAGAATATTAAAGATTCCATCATTGCCAGGAGCCTTCATGTTTTTAAGTTTCCTAATGATTGACCTAATTTCATCAAAATTCGTCTCAATAATGTCATCTTGTGATAACACTTGAGTTGAAATATGATCATATTTCAGTGAGACTTCATTTTCAATAGGACTCACAACGTTCAAATTAAAATTGTGGACACTCTAGAAGTGCTGAGCAAGTTTTTGAGCTTTTTCGCCATTTGTAAGAAGTATTTGATTTCCTTCCTTGAGAGCAGGAATTGGTTTCTGAGGTTTCTTAAGAACATTAGAAAGTTTCCAGAAAGGTTTAGAATATGGTTTAATTTGTTCAACTCTTTTAGCGAAATTTTCATTTCGCAAAAGAGTAAATCTATGTTTAATTTCTTTTTGTAAATCTTTAACTATGTTTTTCATAGCAGGATCACGAGAACGTTGGTATTATTGTCGACGAACATTCTTCAACCGAGCTTTATCTTGAGCTTTGCGAACTGAATTATTTCTAGCTTTGATAATGTAATGATTCAAATGATCAATTGCTGTGTCGATGTCCGCAAAATTTTCTAAAATAGTTTCATGATCCACATGATTTTATGACATGTGAGATCTGTAATCCAACCATTTAGCTCTATGATCTAGAACTAATTGGATTAATTATAGCTTCGTTGGAATGTCTGAATGTTACAGGAAGATGATCTGAGTCAAAATCAGCATGTGTAATCGGTTCACTACAAATGTGACTTTGATCTGTTAGAACCAGATAAATTGTAGATGGGTTTCTCACGGAAGAGAAACAAGTCGGATTACTGGGATAAAGAGTTGTAAAGTAACCAGCTGAGAGTTGATTATGAAGAATTTTACCATTACTGTTATTTTGCCTACAATTCCACTGGACATGCTTAGCATTTAAGTCCCCTATTACGAAAAATTTCGGTCGATATCATGTGAGTTTTTGCAAATCGCCTTTAAAGAAATTTAATTGTTCGCCGGTGCATTGGAATGGCAAATATGCTCCAGCGATGAAATAAATTCCATGAATGGTTTCAACTTCGATTCCCAAGCTTTCAATAACTTTAGTATTGAAAGAAGGTAAAATTCAATGTTTAATTTGCCGTTGGACAAAAATGGCAACTCCACCACCCATTCCAGTAAACCTGTCAAATCGATGAACCACATAATGTGGATTGCTTTTCAATTTGACATTTGGTTTAAGAAAAGTCTCTGTCACAATGGCAATATGAATTTTGTGAACTTTGAGAAAATTATTAAATTCATCTTCACTCGATTTTAAAGATCAAGCATTCCAATTTAAAATATTCAAATAATTATTAAACATCACTGTTAAATTTTAAATTCATTATAATATTATTTGCAAATTGCCATCCGATTTGAAATGCTTCAAAAAGTGACGAGGTCGAATTCATTCGGATGATCATTTGAAAAAGTTGACCTTGTAAATAGATCATGTTATTTTCAGTTATATCGCCTAAATCGACTTCGTTTGAAGAGGCGAATGGCATTGAAGGAATATTGGTAGGTAGACTGCCATTAGAACTGCCATTAGAAGAAGATGATTTGGACGATCTATCTATTAATAAATTGTGTTCGTTAGAAGATGAACTGGAAGGCGTTCCTGTGTTTTGATTATTTACATTAGAAGAATTAAGTGGTAGTTTCCTACCTGTTACCAAAGCGTAACTGTCATTAGAAGAAGATGATGACGAGGTCGATCTACCTGTCAAAAAATTGTTTTCGTTATAAGACGAATTGGAAGGCGTGCCTGTTTTTTGTTTTAAATTCGAAGAAATAAGGGCCTTAGAAGAATTAGGTGTGGCATTTGTAACGGTTTTTTGATTTTCAGGTATGTTCTGTAAATTTAAGGTCGTTGATTTGACTTGTTGTCTAAGCGAACGATTTTTTCCCTGACAGGGCATTTCAAATAATTGGATTTATGATTACCATCGCAATTTGAACATGAAAATATATCAGTGGTTTCATTCATTGGACAAACGTCTTTCGAATGCGATTTACCACAATTCAAGCACCGTATATCCATATGACAATTTTTGGTTCCATGCCCGAAGCCTTGGCAACGACGACATTGCCTTAAGTTTGCAATACGATTATGCCGTTTATAATGTTCCCAATGAATTTTAATGTGGGAAATGAAACGTACTTTTTCTAAAGTTTTCAAATTGTCACTTCAATTGCAGTGTATTAAGTAAAGTTCATTGGAAATTCCAGAGCGTGGTTTAGAAGTACCATTCGCTCTTTTTATCATAAGTATAACTTGGGAAGGGGCAAAACCAAGCAATTCTTTTAGTTCATTTTTAATTTCATCAGTACTTTGATCATTTGATAAGCCTTTCAAGACAGCCTTGAAGAGTCTGTCTGATTTTATATCATATGAATAAAATTTATGAAGTTTCTCGGACAAATATCGAATAATACGTTCGTAATCTTCCAATCCATCAACCAATCCATCAACCAAGACTCGACATTCTCCGCTTCGTCCGTTTTGAAAAATGTTGAATAACGGATTGTGATTTATCCCGTATTGAGCCTTAGGCTTGTTGCCTTTCCGGTTGGATGCAGGCATTTTTGAAATGAAAGAAATTTTAAATTAAATTAACTAGGCTAAATTAGTCTTCGATTAGACTCCTAGTTTGGAAAAGTCTTGATAAAGACTGATTTTGTGGTAGTCCTAATATAGACTGATTAGTTCGAAGAATAGTTCTTTGAATAGCTAGCCTTAAAAAAGGCTTATATTAGAATATCACTTTCTCTATAGCCTTGAGAAAGGCTGACTAATGGTTAGCATTTGAAAAGACTGTCAGTGACTGTTAGACTGAAGCCATGAATCAATGAAACTCTAGGTAGCCAGAAAAAAATTCCAGGAGCCGGTGGTGCGAACGACTGTTCAACACCGACTGAGATGCAGTTAGGTTCGCTGATTATTCGAAATATTATGTTACTACACAGTACATTTTTCACAACACTGTGTGACTATGTCGACTTTAGTAATTTGTCAAATGTAAATTTTTGCCCTGTTCTGAGTCAGTCAATCGTAAAATTCAATTCAGTTTACCATTATCGAGCAGAACCGGACCATCTGTCCTGCGACGCCGAATCACAAAGCGGGAATTAATTTTTATCACTGCGAACCGATTGCACAGTCCCTTTTGTTCTCGAACGTTGAAGTTGAACCTCTCGCTGTTCGGGTGGAAGCTGTGGGAAAGAATGATCCAATTGAAAATTAATAGCACCATAAGCTGTGAAGATTTGATTCGCAATGTGCTACAGATGCATCCACTTTGCATTTGGCAATCAACTTTGCTCTTGGTTTGCGTGTTTCAACCGACTTTTATGATTCTTCTCACATTCGTCCATAAACCTGATGGAAGCTGGTAAAATGCTGAGTGCCCATAATCGTTTGGAAACCTTGTTCGATCCTGGCGCTATGGAACAGACGAATGTTCGATTTATTATCAATCAAGTTGAAGGACGTTGGTTTCCATGTGACAGTTTGAAGTTTTATTGCAATTATAATCGTCTGGTTGTTTCAGTTTTGGTTTAATGTGTTTTATTGCTGTCATTAAACATACTAACTTAGTAACAAATCACACAAAAATTGTGAATTCTATCGTACAATAAGCCAGCATTGCTTAGTTATTACTACTGAGAATCTTAATGGATGTAAAGTTCTATTGCAATTAGTTCCAGATGGCCGGGTTCATTTCCATGAACATGAACTGACTATCCTGATTTCATCGTCTAGATAGGCTACGGGAATAGGAAGTAGAACGAATATGTAACCTGAAAGCTCTTGCCGCTTCCGATTGCACATATAGTTAAGCACATGTCATATGTTTTGAAGTGGGAGAGTATCCTGCCGAGCAACCCATATCTACACTCTTTGACGTAAGTTCTTTTTTTTTGCTTGCACATTCGGAAGGATTAGATAGAAGCTATACCAGCCAATCTTGAGAGCAAGTCGACTGTGTCAAGAGCACAGCCCAGTAACAGTAATACACGCGGACAAGGATCACTCCAATCCGTCTTCCATTGTTCCGATGTGGATTTTTTTCCCCTATGAGAAGCCTGTCTTACTTATATCGTGCTGCATAGAAAGTGAGTCTCTTCTGGTTTTTTTTTGAAGCCTTCTTCAAAGATCTGTGTTCGTTTGGTTGGAAGGCGCGTAGGCGATTTTTTTCTGTTGGAGGATAAAGCCTACCTACCCTGAGAGAGAAATCTGCGAACCGTGTAAGCCCGGGACAGTGATTTAAAAAACCCATATATTAGTAATACTTGAATTTGATAACTGTGTCAAGCATTGACTTTCAAGGGCATAATTAGTTCTGATCAGCCTAAGTAATTTATTCGTGTTTTCAATGGAAATGCTTTTTTCAAGTTCAATATCGCATAGGAAAAAAATAATTTATGCAAGCTAGAAGTTTCCTGTTACAATCAACCATTTACTTCTGAATTCCAAATTGCAAACCAGAAGAGTTGATGTGGCCATCAACTAAGAAGTCCTGGGAAATCAAAAACAGTTTGGTGCCGAGTTTAAAAAATTGCTTCCCTCTTTCAGTTGCAGTGTCATTTCCGTAGATTGACATTTTCTCCGGATACTTGAGCGGTACCAAGCACGAAATATCCTAGAGGAACCCTTCGTTTTACTCGCCAGACAAAAATTCAAATTTAATGGATCTGTAAATCCGTAGAAATCCGTGTTTTTCCATAATATAATTATACAGGAGCGTGATCAATCGGTTGGACAATCGGGCTGATTCCGGCCGACAAATTTCACTGGGTTAAATCATTGAAAACATGCGCAAGTTGAACTCAGTAGCACTAATTAACTCTTGAATTTCCAGAATGCACCCAAAGTTTGTGGTACATGTCATAATTTTTTACGATAAGTCATTTGTTTCTAGATTGACATAATTTAACCGACGACATGACCAGGCACTCCGAAGGAAAATCGGAATAAAATGTGTTCGTGAGCGATTTACCGCCAGTTACCGCAAATATAGCGACCCCTTGTTATTGATAAAAATGAAATCCTTAGAGCAAATTCAGCAGCTAGAAGTTCTATATGGAAGATCTATAATAGAACAGACACTGGAACAAACGTATCACCAGCAATCCGTTCAAGTTTTATTTATTCGACCAGTTCTTCTGTCAAATTTAAAACTGGTCTACGATGCCGTTCTATTTTTTGTATATTTGAAACACGAGTAAAACACTGCTGGGGCTGCTAGTTTTTCTTGTTATAAAATCCAGATTTAAATTTTGTAACTGGAATAAATTATGCATCTAGAACTAAAACACTACTGAATATGCCCTTAAGCAACACTGTTCTGGTTGCTACAACATAGTTACCAAGGTATCCTAGAAATAAAAATAAACAAATAAATTGAGAAAGTTCGTCTGAATTCGAATATCGCAAGATTGCTTCTGGGAAGTTTTGAAGATTATTTAAAATATTTCTCATAACAGATGTATAATTTCAGTTTGACCAGATGGTGGTGTTTTGGAAGAGCCTACAAGCTTTTTAATTTAGTAAGCTTTCAAATATGAATCTCCAGAAAATATACGAAATCTAGCTGTGTATATACCAGATTTCGCTGTGGAGCTCAACATAAACTTCGACTGCGAACTTCACTATCAATATATTCAAAAATTTGACGAAGTTACCATTTAATTGTTTCCTGATAAGAAATGAAGAGAGCGTGTATGAAACAGCCCAAGAATACGGCCATTAATCACTCAAATTGCTATCTGTCCATAGAATAAATATCGATTCTACTATGACACGACCGACCGCAGTAAAATGCCCATTAATTTATTTTTCAATAAAAAACTAAAAATAGTTGTTGCAAAGGTATTCTACTTTACATCTCGTTCATGGATGTTCTGTTTGTACAAGTACCGAGTGTTTGAATACGGGTGGATTATCTTAAGTATGACTCGCAAAACTTTTAATTCTGTGATATCAAAAATACTTCTTCACTAAGAATCTTGGTGAAGTTAATCTAAGTCGTCTTAATCGTTTTAATTTTTCGTTATATTTTCCCTGTATGAGTTTTTATTGATATTTTGTGGAATTGGTAACCATATTCGATAGTATCAATTTCGAGTGTAGGGAAGAAAATTATGCTTTGATTACACCCAAATTGGAGCGAACATAGTCACAGCTACACTACACCGATGCAGCGCTAACAACAAAAAAACGCCATTATAGTTCCTCTCCTTTTGATCCTTTTTCTATCTTGACGGCTGTCCAAAAACTTGGATTTCTAAGCATGGGCGCATAAGCAAACGATTTCGTAGCCGTTTGTACAAAAATCGTTAGATGGAATATAACCTAACCATTTATATTAAACCCATAATACATTTATAATTGCAATTTCGTCTTCTTCCTTTGCGACATACAATAGAACTATGGTGAAATACTTATTGATTTGTTTCAAGATCTCATTTTGACATTACGAGTTACTGAGAGGTAGTTAAATTTACGATACAGTTTTAAAAGCTAGTGTCGTCGATTTAACTTATCGATACGGAAACATTTAACTTAAACATTAATGGCAACGTCGTTTCAGTGTTTCAGTAGCGTACTATTAATAAATTGGTTTGAATTGACCTATGTTTTCACGAGCCAATCACAGCATGCCATAACGATGTCATCGAAACATGTAGCTTATCTAGTGAATGGGCGACAAAACAGAGTTACATCCATTTGCTCGCTGGATAGTCACTTTTACGCGGTGTATAGATGCCATTTTCCGTCTGCTGCATAGCGTGTTCGCTTGAGTATATTGAACACCGATCAGCTGTTGATTCTCCAGTAACTAGCAGGCCATTTTAGAACTATCGCCGATAGATTTTTCGTACCTAATTTTAAGCGCTTGTATCTCGGTGATTTGTTGATGTATTTGTCACATTTAACTTGATTCGAAAGCATTACTTCAATATTGTAATTTAAAAATGAATTGATTTGTCCATGGGGTCGTGCGTATACGGGAAACTCAAATTTCGAGTGAAAGGGGTAGCTTGGTGATGGATTCAGTTCAAAGTTGAGTTATGACGATGATCATAGACACTTCTTTTTCATAAAAATGTGCAATTTAAGATGATATATTAGTAACTGAAGGCTTAAACTTCCTAAAATTAGCTTTAGTTCAATATCATTTAGTAGAAAAACCATGTCTTCTTCTATTGAAACATATTTACGAAACCAATCAGTAGAAAAATGTTAAATTATTAGAGGACTAGGCGTAACTTTAGACTCAAAACTTACTTTTCGTGGAGCATTATAATACATTTGCCAATAAAGCAAATAATATGTTAGGCTTCAGTCATAAATTTCAGGACTCTTACACAATTAAATTATTATATACAACTCATGTCATGCCAATTTTGGAATATTTCGGCATAGTATGGACTTCCGTACACGAAGAACGCATCGAATCTATCCAAAAACATTTTATACTGTATGCGTTTCGTAAACTAAGCTGGACTACATTTCCTCTTCCATCATATAACATAAAGCGCGTTGTATGCTCATAAACTTACAAACACTCGAAGAACGCCGCCAAGCCACAATGCTTTATTTTATCAACGACATTGTTTCTTAACAAGTACTGAATTATTACTTTCACAACTAACATTTCATGCTATTAGCCGCCTCTAAGAAGTCGTTAAATATTCTCGGAAAAAAAATATAAGACAATAATAATAATCCTGTTAATATTCTGATGCGCATTAACAACGAAAATTGCCTAAAAATTGATTTAATTATATCCAGAAAGCAAATAAAAGAAAAATTGTTCCACAATTATTTGCCTATTTTTCAAATTAAAATATTAATTAGTTGATGGGAGAGTTGGAAAACTGCATTTTAATGTCACCATGATCGGTAGTATATCGTAAACAAACCCTGTAATTTTTTCGTACTAAAAAAAATTCTTCAAAAACCAAAATAAAACGCCCTTACATAAAATACGCAACATAGAAAAGATATAATAGATGGAAAATAAGTTATACGGATTTATACAGTTTTTCCTCCTCTGCCACCACTTCGACACAAGATGGAATACGGAGGCCCTTATTATCGGTATCACTTCACGGTGAAAATCGAGTGAAGTAAGTTTAGGTCCTCAGTACGGAAGTCGCTTCAAAGGCAAAAGTAATTATTTGGATGATCTTGATGTATATCGCCCATATCGCCGGAATCGAAAGTCATACCAGGATCAAATTAAATCGAAACTTATGCGACTATAGTATCTTTTTTTGCATCAAAGTTTGCAAGAATCGGACTTACCGTTTCTGAGAGAGATTGAACTGAGTTCTTTTCGGGAGTTTTTAGCTTCTAAAACCAGGGGTCCGGTATAGTCAGGTTGAGCTTGTATGCCCATCAAGTAACAAGATGTGTGAAGAATTTACTGACTACATGGTTTGAAAAAATAGGCTAGCACACTTTCGGAATTGTAGTTTGTTTCATTATCAAAATTAACATAAAATTTATGACGTTGTAAAGTTTAAGTTTTAGAAAACCGATGTAGCTCTCTCGAGGAAAAGGAAATGCGTACTATTCCCTGTAGCTCCAAAACCGGTAGTCTAATCTAGATGAAAATCGAAAATTTTCTATGGGGCAATAAGATTGTTGTTAGTTGTCAAATAAATTTCAATAATTTATAAAGGTACGAGGTCTGTTCAAAAAGTTCCCGGAATTTTTTAATTGCGCGCGTCTGGAGAGTCCGGTGGTCAAATTTTTTTTTATTGTGTTGGTACATATGTCCCTAATGTATGGTGAAATTTTCAGCTGTATTCATTGTTTACATTCTGTCTTGTAGCGGCTGGTGTAGACGTGTTTTTTTGAGCTCGGCGATTTTTGTTAGTTTAAACAATGGAAGAATTGAAGAGTCAAAGAATTTGTATTAAATTTTGCGTGAAAAATGAAATAAAGTGTAACCAAGTGTGCGAAATGTTACAGAGAGCCTACGGTGAGTCTGCTATGAAAAAAACAAGTGTTTACGAGTGGTATAAGCGTTTCCAAGATGGCCGCGAAGACGTTGAAGACGACGAACGCTCCGGTCGACCCAGCACGTCAATAATCGATGAAAATGTGGGAAAAGTGGAAAAAATGATTATGGATGATCGCCGAATCACTATTAGAGAAGTTGCTGATGAAGTTGGCATATCAGTTGGCTCATGCCATCATATTTTTTCAAATGTTTTGGGCATGAAACGAGTGGCAGCAAAATTCGTTCCAAAACTGCTGAATTTTGATCAAAAAAACAAACGCATTACCATCGCTCAGGAGCTGTTAAACGACGTCAACGACGATCCAAATTTACTTGAAAGGGTCATAACTGGTGATGAAACATGGGTGTACGGTTATGATGTCGAAACAAAAGCTGTTTTTCATCGATTGAAGAGATAAAGGCAGAATCGCTGAGAGTGCTACAGAGCATTACAAAAAGTGACAATCAGGGGTGTTTCGAAGACTGGAAAAAACGCTGGCATAAGTGTATTATATCTAGGGGGGATTACTTTGAAGGGGACCATATAGATGTAGACGAATAAATAAATATTTTTTTAGAAAAATGAGAATTCCGGGTACTTTTTGAACAGACCTCGTATTCAGTTTGATTATTAAAAAAAAAAACATTTCTGGTTTCTTGAAAAATTGGTGATTAGAAAAAACGACAATGTATAGAAGAAAAAAGTCATATTTTAGAATGAATTTTGGTGACGGATGGGTTCAGCAAGACCTTTTTCGATTTATCTTTAATTTAACGTATTATTCATTTATCTATCGATTCGAGGTTCCATGCAGCTTCCTACAAATGTTATGGGTTATCTATGCAAAAACTATATTCCTGGTTCGCAAGGCCCAAGGTATAAAAATAATTATCAAACACACACGCAGACTTCAATTTGTCGAGATGAATCGATTGACATACGTTTTCCGGCCTTCCGGGTCTTGGATTATTTTAACTATTTTAGCGAATTCTATACGTAATTTTTATAAATATAAAATTCTGTTTTTATCTACCCATTGGCGTTTTGATGCCTCTTTCATATTACTCATACAATTAAGGAGTGTATCGAAAATAAGCTATCAACACTCATTTGTGTTGTACGCACGTATTTGTGATGGTTTTTTTATGCTCAGATCACAGCATGCTGTGCGTTCGGCAGTCAGCTTTCGTATGTTTACTTGTTTGTGCGGTTGAAATTCTGCGTTTTCAAAATGTCGCGTATTGGAAAGGTAGTGAAAATTAAGGTTCTGGACACATGGCTAAGTGAGAAGGGTATTACTATGCGAAAATTGACGAAGCGGTTTGGAATTCATCATGCCAGTGTTAAAGCCATCATTGATAAGTTTGGGGAACACTATTCTTTGGATGAGCTACCAGGAAGAGGCAGAAAACCCGGTTCTTCCAACCCGAAACTGGACCAAAAAGTGGTATCTCTAATCATGAAGAACAAATCAATGTCAATACGTGATTTGGCCAAAAAAGCAGAAACAAGTGTCGGAATGATTCAGCGTATCAAGAGGTGAAATCACCTGAAGACCTTAAAGAAACAGAAAATCTCTAAACAAAGTGTAGAACAGAAGAAGCGAGTAGCAGGAATCAGAACAAATTGGCTCAAATGGCAAGTTCCCCTTGATATTATGCCCTCACTATGCCAAACCCACTCTCAATTGGCTTGCGGAAAAGGGTATAAATTTCGTTGAGAGAAATATCAATCCACCAAATTGCCCTCAGCTTCGACCCATCGAACGTTACTGGGCAATCGTGAAGAGGGTCTTCAAGAAGACTGGTAGGTTAGCAAGGAACATGCAGGAGTTAAAAAAAAAATTTGGCTCAAACGTCCAACAAATGCGATGCAGCACTTGTCCGGAACTTGATGAATAGCGTTCGATCAAAAGTTCGAAAATTCGCGAAAGAATAACTTAAATTTCATCCGGTTTTCATTATGCTCAAGTTTAACCTCGTACAAAAAAGGATCAAGTTATAGTTTGAAGAAAATATCGCTTTTTATCATAATTTGAAAGAAAATTTTTTGGATAGCTTATTTCCGATGCACTCCTTATGAATATTATTGTGGAATTCTGAAAGAACTAAATAGAAACAGGAAAGTTTGTTCGGACGTAATCTAGCAAAATCTAAAAATCTTGTTTACCCTGTAATTTTGGGACCGGAAGTAGTATCTACATCAAATTCAAAAGTTCCGTATGAAAATGTAAGGCTTTTCCTTTGAATATACAAGTTTGTGAAAATAAATTTGGCCATCTTGAAGAAAAGTGAGATAGATCCTTTTTGCAGTTTTCGATCACTATTTCCAATACTTCCGAAACCGGATTCCGAAGACCGGAAATTTGCTCGTATAGCAAGCAACAAATATGACCTACAAATTGGAACAGTTCTGAACCTTATTAAAAAGAGTTTTTCCCTCTTTTGTTTCGTCGCTTAACACAGTAGATCTGGGACGGGAAGTCGGTTCCAGATGAAATTCAGGAATTTTATATGGGACCATAAGACCTTCTACTTGAACCTAAGTTCGTCTAACCGTCTCTGAGAAAAAAGACTAAGTGAATTTGAGCACTGTTGCGGAATCGGAAATCAGGAACCAGGTTAGCCGAAGTCAATTTGATAGGCCGTCTACTAACAATTACTAACGATTGAAGTAGTTTCAAGCCCAGTTTAGAAATTCTTTTACGTTTCTTGCTTTGCCGCGTCAACTAACAATATAAAAATTTTTATCCTCTTCTACTTGGTTGTGTTTTCAAACCCAAACTTCAGAGTTGGTTTTTTTTAGCGTGTATGAAACTGAACAAAGCACGCTTTGTGCATCGTTCGTAAAAGCGTGTTCTGTTTTTTTTTCTTCCAAACCAGCACGTACCAATGCGTACCGTCATTTTGGACGACGGCTTGGAAGTTTTGATACTCATCGCCCTGTAATTGCGAGACCGATAGTCAGATTCGGATGAAATTTTACAGTAGCTTTGGAGACAATGTGGCCGCTAATTTAAATTAATATTTGTGAAAATCGGTTCAACCACCAAGTGTGTTCTACTTTTGGAGTTATCCTTCACTAGTTCCGGTACTTCCGGAACAGGAAACGGGAGACAAGTAAGCTGAATTAATTTCATAAACCTAGAAACGAACAAGTTCTGAAAAATTTATCGGTCAGTTCTATGTGATTTGTACATATTACTCATATAAATTTGTGAAAATCAGTTCAGTCATCTCTGGAAAAAGTAAGTGCGTGTTTTTATATTTCTTTGTGTATATCGCTCTGTATCTCCGAACTCGAAAGTCGGATCAGAATGAAATTCAATGGCAAACCTTACATTAGAATCTTGAGCCATTGGAAACGTGACGAATCATTGCTCAAGCTACATTTGCTGCTAAACTGCTTATTTGGGAAATATTTAAAGCCCTACTTTGCTAATGCGGCTAAATCTCTACGCCATACCGGAAAGATCACTTCGTCAGCACACCTTTCTGTTCCTGGAATCAAGGAAAACGGTGTTTGGACAGCACGATCCTTTTCGCACAGTCTGTACGCGATTCAACGAGTTTGACCAGTTTTTCGTTCCGTGTGTTCCATGAACTCCTACTTGACCTTAATATTGTAAATCGTGATAATTATTTTTAGTTCATTTAATTAATTATATATTTATTCATTAAGACAAACTATATCCAATGAATCATTAGAAACAAACAAATTTGTGTAGTATTTGTTGTTCACTCACTTTTGACAAGTCTCCTGATCATTTTTAAGTATAATTTGGATGCAGAGAAGCAATGTTGCAAATATTCTTCGTGTAACTAATTCATTCATCGATCTTCGCCGCGAATATGCTTCTATTACTCACGAGACGGACGAACAACGTTGAACTATTCACTGCACGAAAGAGAGAAGGGTGAAAATGAATAAGCAATAACCATAGATAACCCGAATATACTAATACATTCTTTGCTGGTGGTATACATCGTGCATGTTCGTTTTATACATTCTTTTGTCATTCGTTCATTTACTTTACTCTTCGAATTGGTTCGAATAGCGTCACTGCGATGATCGTTGGTTTCCATTCTTCGCGAAGAATCCTTCATCTTATAAATTCATCATATCTCGTGAGGTAGCAGCAATGGGAGAGTGCTGGGATATGATTCATCACATACACATAAGACTATGGTAATAATGCAGGGGGAAACGTCTTAATTTGCTTGTTTCAAAGACAGCACGAACGATCATCGCGAATTAGGTTTGGACGATGATCGCTTTATGAATATTCGTTCCATATTCGCGTTAAGTCATTCGGGGGTATGTTCAATGCGAATAACAACTGCAAGGAATAGATCTTCGTGCGAGCAACGAAGCAGCGTCGGCTTCGTTCACACCCGAATATACGGTAACAAGTCCGAATACCAGAACGATTATCGAACAAAGGCGAAGGGAAGCGAACGATCATCTTTGGCGTTCGTTGCATTTTTGATATTCGAGCAACATTGCAGAAAAATGCTAATTCTGATACGGCTCGATATGTTTGAATAATTTTAATACTAGGGGAAGATGTTCGGTTGCCGGCACCCCACCGTAACTTTTGACAGAAAGCAGTTAGCGTCTTTCCGACAAATGTCATGTGTGTGTGTGATAGCAGCACGTTCTTTTTGTGCCGAATACCAAAGTAAACAGATGCTTGTACTTTTTATTGCGCTCAAAACAAATTTTAATTGCGTGAAAATCAACACAAAAGTTTTGTTTGATTTTTTTTATAGCTTCATAAATTGACGAGCATCAATCGGAATGGTGAGTGGATTGAATATTTATGAAGTGAAATCGATCTATTTGTGATTTAATACCGGATGCTATCAAAATTTTCTCAACCAAAGATTTGTTTTGTCATTTTCAAAATGTCTACTGATTTCGATTACCGGCACTCCATTTTTTTCGACAAATCGTGGAAAAATGTCAGTGATATGCAAGCTGCTGTCGAGACAAAGCAAGCCAAGTTTTGGCCAAACATGCAGCTGCTCATGCAGCAGATGCTCCGGCTAAGAAAAAAACGTGGAAGTCCGGCCAAATCAACACCAAAGGCGCCACCATCCAAATCATCGGCCAAGAGAGCAAAGGCGAAGTCATCATCAGACAATTAAAACTTTTGTCCAAAACGTTTCCGAAAAGTATAAATTCCGGGTTTCCTTTGATTATTTACTATTCTTTACTTATATTTTTCCGAAATTTCTTGGGGTACCTGTAACCGAACACCTTTTTTGAAATGGCCAAAATTTATCACTTTACTAAATTGATAATAAAGTTTTTTTTTCAATCAATGGAATCAACTTAGTTTCTTAATCAGTTGTTAGCCAAGGACTTTAGCTTTCGATTGATGTATAGAAGTCCGCATAATGTGCACTAAGTCAGAAGTTATTAGCTTAAAATAAAAGAGTGCCGGTAATCGAACACTCTCCCTTACCATTTTGAATAGTTTTCATACTACCTTGATCAAAAAGTCGGTGCTTAATGCTTTGAATGGCATCAATTTCGCTATTTAACTTCTGAACGACGAACTGGACGGTAACCTTGCAACAAATCCTATATAAGTTTTAGGTACTTAGCTTGCAAATTCATCATCTTTGTTTGTTAATTTTAAAGCGATGCAGTGAAACGCAACGATTTGTGGCAGATCATGCTAGAACATGGCTTTCTGACAAAGTTGATTGAGTTGGTGTGGCTTCCGATAGATTTGTGAAGTTGGATGGACTGAAGTAGAGTAATGCACTCTCTGGTTTGTTGTTTGATATAGCATTCGAAGGTGCCAAGAGAAATGGAACTATCATCAACAATAAGTACACTCTTACAGAAAAATGAAATTTACACTTGACGTAAATTCAAGTATACCGTAATTTCTTCGGTGATGGCACAATATTACATCTACTAATATGTAAAAAAAAATTTGCGTCTGTATCATTGTTCAATTATATTTACTGTGGAGTTAATTATCAGCTCCTTTTATGTGCATCTATTAAGATGTAAATTTTTCTTACTGTGTATCATATGCTTTTTGGGTTAGCGTTAAAGCAAAGCCTTGGAATTACACACCTTTTGTGGAATTTTACCTTCCGTTTCAACAGACTTCGCAGCCGATTCATAGTGTACAGAACCATTGCATGGCTGGCGTTACGATCCAACTGACACTAGGAATCCTTCCAAGTCGGGGCTCGAACATACGACAACTATGCATTGAGTCGCCAATCTGACTTAGCGTACGGCATTGGTATTATCATAGTTGATCTTGAAGCTGTGCAGGAGGTTATCGTACTGTGAAAATACAATAGACCACAAATTTTATCAAGACTAAGTACACAGTGGCCAACACCTCGTCAACTAATCAATTTTCCTGAAATGAACTTCGGACATAAAGTATGCTACAAAATTAATCGGAACGAGTAAAAAACTTTTCATATTTTCCCACACAATCGTGTTTTATTCTATCGACCAACCGATTAGTAGGAAGCCGCTAGTGAATGTCAGCAAAGTACCAGTGGACCTGTGCCACTACTGGCACTCTGTGGTCAGTCTCTTTTACATTGATCTGCCCCGGCGGGCATCAGCTGCAGATAATAACAGATTCAATTACACTATCGACACACTGTTTGCGGGTACGCAGTTTTTTTTCCTATCCCAAAAGATGGATTGGTTGAGCGCCGGCAGATACGAAAATGTCATCACGGTACATTTTGTAACGGGAATGGAGGCCCGATTGGACGGAAATAACAAAAACATTGATGAATTTTTTTTATCACTGCGCGTTTCTACTTGCAAAGAGCCTTAATTTTTCTTAACGAAATCCGTTTTTTTTAAATATTTGATTTTTTTTAAATAATTTTCTGTTTTAAACATGTTTCTATTTTTTTTTGATCGGGGAAGCTTAGTGTAGCATCTGTTTTGATTAAATGTAATGATTTGAATAGCTTGTAGAGCTAGCATCTACGATTGCACGACTAATTGAATTCTGGTTTCATTCGTTAGATAAATTTATTGGGAGTTCAGAAAATGATGTATCAATATCATTCCTGAATGTTACAATGGTTTATCTGATCAATTTTCAACTGGTGAATTTGAAGCAATGAGCCGTGTTTTATTTGTTGTAGCATGAGGGCATATTCAGAAGTGTTCCAGTTCTAGATGCATAATTTATGACAGTTTTGAAATTTGAATCTAGCAATTATAGCAAAATAAACTGGCAGCCCAGGAGGGTTTTTATCTGTGTTTCAAATATAGAAAAAATAGAACGGCAGCGTATACCAGTTTTAAATTTGACAGTATAACTGGTCGAATAAATAAAACTAAAACGGCTTGCTGGGGATACGTTTGTTTCAGTTTCAGTTACATTTTAGACCACCGATATAAAGCTTGCAGCTGCTGAATTTGTTCTAAATAACTAATGTCGTTTTCGCTTGAGAAAACTGAAACTGACCCAGGGAAGTTTCATCAAACAAACACTTTTCATAAAACTGTGTTGATTTCGTACTTAGCAACGAGGGTTCGAGAAAATCCTGATATAAAAGCCAGGTTCGAAACTGACTCGATTTTCAGTTCAACGACGTTAAAACTAAGTTCAAAACTGGCTTCGAACAAACGGTTTGACAGCAGTTAGAGTGGAAAGTGGGTTAGGTTTGGCATCAAGCGAAAACGACATAACTGTGTAACTTGCAGCTTTTCAATGCAGCTTGCAGTGTAGCGAACTAAATCTAGTAGGCCATCGGTTGTTGATTTTGAAAGTACTCACTATGGACATTATTCCCTAGGTATTCTCGGGTGGTTTCTGGATGTAAGTAAATTCTGTCTGCTTTTCGATTTTGAAATGGCCCCGCAGACTGCGAAAACTGAGAATTGCTGTTATTAGGTTTTGCACGATGACGACACAAATGAACTGCCGATGAATCAAGTTCATCTTTGACAGTTAGGTTTTGCACGATGACGACACAAATGAACTGCCGATGAATCAAGTTCATCTTTGACAGTTGCCGTGCACTTGTTTTGTTTTGCGACTGCAGGTTAAAAAATGAAAAAATGACGAAAAAGTGCCTGTTAAAAACGTATTCCATAGTGAAAATAACTAAAAAGATTGCCTTGTGTGTGTTTCCAGCATCAAGGAGCGATAAAGGTATGAATCTGTTGAGTGTGAGGCGACTTGCAATTTTTCATTCGAACGATGAACTTCTGATGAACTTTTAAACTGTAAACAAGTACACGTCGACTGTCAAAAAAAGTTCATTCTGTTCATTTTAGTGAGGTTATGTCATGTTCGTGCAAAACCTAGTTGCCGTGTACTTGTTTTGTTTTGCGACTGCAGGTTAAAAAATGAAAAAATGACGAAAAAGTGCCTGTTAAAAACGTATTCCATAGTGAAAATAACTAAAAAGATTGCCTTGTGTGTGTTTCTAGCATCAAGGAGCGATAAAGGTATGAATCTGTTGAGTGTGAGGCGACTTGCAATTTTTCATTCGAACGATGAACTTCTGATGAACTTTTAAACTGTAAACAAGTACACGTCGACTGTCAAAAAAAGTTCATTCTGCTCATTTTTGTGAGGTTATGTCATGTTCGTGCAAAACCTAATAACCTAAGGTTCTATTAGGTTTTGCACGATGACGACACAAATGAACTGCCGATGAATCAAGTTCATCTTTGACAGTTGCCGTGTACTTGTTTTGTTTTGCGACTGCAAGTTAAAAAATGGAAAAACGACGAAAAAGTGCCTGTTAAAAACGTATTCCATAGTGAAAATAACTAAAAAGATTGCCTTGTGTGTGTTTCCAGCATCAAGGAGCGATAAAGGTATGAATCTGTTGAGTGTGAGGCGACTTGCAATTTTTACATTCGAACGATGAACTTCTGATGAACTTTTAAACTGTAAACAAGTACACGTCGACTGTCAAAAAAAGTTCATTCTGTTCATTTTAGTGAGGTTATGTCATGTTCGTGCAAAACCTAATAACCTAAGGTTCTATTAGGTTTTGCACGATGACGACACAAATGAACTGCCGATGAATCAAGTTCATCTTTGACAGTTGCCGTGTACTTGTTTTGTTTTGCGACTGCAAGTTAAAAAATGGAAAAACGACGAAAAAGTGCCTGTTAAAAACGTATTCCATAGTGAAAATAACTAAAAAGATTGCCTTGTGTGTGTTTCCAGCATCAAGGAGCGATAAAGGTATGAATCTGTTGAGTGTGAGGCGACTTGCAATTTTTACATTCGAACGATGAACTTCTGATGAACTTTTAAACTGTAAACAAGTACACGTCGACTGTCAAAAAAAGTTCATTCTGTTCATTTTAGTGAGGTTATGTCATGTTCGTGCAAAACCTAGTTGCCGTGTACTTGTTTTGTTTTGCGACTGCAGGTTAAAAAATGAAAAAATGACGAAAAAGTGCCTGTTAAAAACGTATTCCATAGTGAAAATAACTAAAAAGATTGCCTTGTGTGTGTTTCTAGCATCAAGGAGCGATAAAGGTATGAATCTGTTGAGTGTGAGGCGACTTGCAATTTTTCATTCGAACGATGAACTTCTGATGAACTTTTAAACTGTAAACAAGTACACGTCGACTGTCAAAAAAAGTTCATTCTGTTCATTTTAGTGAGGTTATGTCATGTTCGTGCAAAACCTAGTTGCCGTGTACTTGTTTTGTTTTGCGACTGCAGGTTAAAAAATGAAAAAATGACGAAAAAGTGCCTGTTAAAAACGTATTCCATAGTGAAAATAACTAAAAAGATTGCCTTGTGTGTGTTTCCAGCATCAAGGAGCGATAAAGGTATGAATCTGTTGAGTGTGAGGCGACTTGCAATTTTTCATTCGAACGATGAACTTCTGATGAACTTTTAAACTGTAAACAAGTACACGTCGACTGTCAAAAAAAGTTCATTCTGTTCATTTTAGTGAGGTTATGTCATGTTCGTGCAAAACCTAGTTGCCGTGTACTTGTTTTGTTTTGCGACTGCAGGTTAAAAAATGAAAAAATGACGAAAAAGTGCCTGTTAAAAACGTATTCCATAGTGAAAATAACTAAAAAGATTGCCTTGTGTGTGTTTCCAGCATCAAGGAGCGATAAAGGTATGAATCTGTTGAGTGTGAGGCGACTTGCAATTTTTCATTCGAACGATGAACTTCTGATGAACTTTTAAACTGTAAACAAGTACACGTCGACTGTCAAAAAAAGTTCATTCTGTTCATTTTAGTGAGGTTATGTCATGTTCGTGCAAAACCTAGTTGCCGTGTACTTGTTTTGTTTTGCGACTGCAGGTTAAAAAATGAAAAAATGACGAAAAAGTGCCTGTTAAAAACGTATTCCATAGTGAAAATAACTAAAAAGATTGCCTTGTGTGTGTTTCTAGCATCAAGGAGCGATAAAGGTATGAATCTGTTGAGTGTGAGGCGACTTGCAATTTTTCATTCGAACGATGAACTTCTGATGAACTTTTAAACTGTAAACAAGTACACGTCGACTGTCAAAAAAAGTTCATTCTGTTCATTTTAGTGAGGTTATGTCATGTTCGTGCAAAACCTAGTTGCCGTGTACTTGTTTTGTTTTGCGACTGCAGGTTAAAAAATGAAAAAATGACGAAAAAGTGCCTGTTAAAAACGTATTCCATAGTGAAAATAACTAAAAAGATTGCCTTGTGTGTGTTTCTAGCATCAAGGAGCGATAAAGGTATGAATCTGTTGAGTGTGAGGCGACTTGCAATTTTTCATTCGAACGATGAACTTCTGATGAACTTTTAAACTGTAAACAAGTACACGTCGACTGTCAAAAAAAGTTCATTCTGTTCATTTTAGTGAGGTTATGTCATGTTCGTGCAAAACCTAATAACCTAAGGTTCTATTAGGTTTTGCACGATGACGACACAAATGAACTGCCGATGAATCAAGTTCATCTTTGACAGTTGCCGTGTACTTGTTTTGTTTTGCGACTGCAAGTTAAAAAATGGAAGAACGACGAAAAAGTGCCTGTTAAAAACGTATTCCACAGTGAAAATAACTAAAAAGATTGCCCTGTATGGGTTTCCAGCATCAAGGAGCGATATATGTATGAATCTGTTGAGTGTGAGGCGACTTGTAATTTTTACATTCGAACGATGAACTTCTGATGAACTTTTAAACTGTAAAAAAGTACACGTCGACTGTCAAAAAAAGTTCATTCTGTTCATTTTAGTGAGGTTATGTCATGTTCGTGCAAAACCTAGTTGCCGTGTACTTGTTTTGTTTTGCGACTGCAGGTTAAAAAATGAAAAAATGACGAAAAAGTGCCTGTTAAAAACGTATTCCATAGTGAAAATAACTAAAAAGATTGCCTTGTGTGTGTTTCTAGCATCAAGGAGCGATAAAGGTATGAATCTGTTGAGTGTGAGGCGACTTGCAATTTTTCATTCGAACGATGAACTTCTGATGAACTTTTAAACTGTAAACAAGTACACGTCGACTGTCAAAAAAAGTTCATTCTGTTCATTTTAGTGAGGTTATGTCATGTTCGTGCAAAACCTAATAACCTAAGGTTCTATTAGGTTTTGCACGAACATGACATAACCTCACAAAAATGAACAGAATGAACTTTTTTTTGACAGTCGACGTGTACTTGTTTACAGTTTAAAAGTTCATCAGAAGTTCTTCGTTCAAATGTAAAAATTGCAAGTCGCCTCACACTCAACAGATTCATACATATATCGCTCCTTGATGCTGGAAACACATACAGGGCAATCTTTTTAGTTATTTTCACTGTGGAATACGTTTTTAACAGGCACTTTTTCGTCATTTTTTCAATGTTTGCAGTCGCAAAACAAAACAAGTACACGGCAACTGTCAAAGATGAACTTGATTCATCGGCAGTTCATTTGTGTCGTCATCGTGCAAAACCTAATTAGGTTTTGCACGATGACGACACAAATGAACTGCCGATGAATCAAGTTCATCTTTGACAGTTGCCGTGTACTTGTTTTGTTTTGCGACTGCAAGTTAAAAAATGGAAAAACGACGAAAAAGTGCCTGTTAAAAACGTATTCCATAGTGAAAATAACTAAAAAGATTGCCTTGTGTGTGTTTCCAGCATCAAGGAGCGATAAAGGTATGAATCTGTTGAGTGTGAGGCGACTTGCAATTTTTACATTCGAACGATGAACTTCTGATGAACTTTTAAACTGTAAACAAGTACACGTCGACTGTCAAAAAAAGTTCATTCTGTTCATTTTAGTGAGGTTATGTCATGTTCGTGCAAAACCTAGTTGCCGTGTACTTGTTTTGTTTTGCGACTGCAGGTTAAAAAATGAAAAAATGACGAAAAAGTGCCTGTTAAAAACGTATTCCATAGTGAAAATAACTAAAAAGATTGCCTTGTGTGTGTTTCTAGCATCAAGGAGCGATAAAGGTATGAATCTGTTGAGTGTGAGGCGACTTGCAATTTTTCATTCGAACGATGAACTTCTGATGAACTTTTAAACTGTAAACAAGTACACGTCGACTGTCAAAAAAAGTTCATTCTGTTCATTTTAGTGAGGTTATGTCATGTTCGTGCAAAACCTAATAACCTAAGGTTCTATTAGGTTTTGCACGATGACGACACAAATGAACTGCCGATGAATCAAGTTCATCTTTGACAGTTGCCGTGTACTTGTTTTGTTTTGCGACTGCAAGTTAAAAAATGGAAGAACGACGAAAAAGTGCCTGTTAAAAACGTATTCCACAGTGAAAATAACTAAAAAGATTGCCCTGTATGGGTTTCCAGCATCAAGGAGCGATATATGTATGAATCTGTTGAGTGTGAGGCGACTTGTAATTTTTACATTCGAACGATGAACTTCTGATGAACTTTTAAACTGTAAAAAAGTACACGTCGACTGTCAAAAAAAGTTCATTCTGCTCATTTTTGTGAGGTTATGTCATGTTCGTGCAAAACCTAATTTGACACCAAAAAAAAAACCCTTGACAAGTGGACAGTGACCCGAAAGGGAAGCAATCGAAAAATATATTATCGTTGGCTCTTGTTTGTTCTGGCGACGAAAATTGCGTGTCCAGAATCATGTATTACAAGTGCCGGACGATTCACTGTGAACACTGAAAATGTAATTAAATTTATGTTTTGCTATCCCGATAAATCAAGCCCGCCGGAAGTAAATTCCGACTGTCAAACCCATCACACAGGATCCATCTCCGGTCAGCTTGATCACCTTTCAGCAGACGACGAGCGATGTGCGGTGATGTTTTCATTCGATGCGGTTTCTGGGTTCTTTCCGGGAGCTAGAAATTTTGAATGTTGTTGATAGAATAACAACTGTTTCGGCCTGTTCAAATATACCTTTTCCGGTCTCCGTGAACCGCCAGTGAGAAAGCGAAAAGAATGAAAATCAATTTGAGAGCAAGTTTTCTCATCGAGCTTGACGATTGCTATGTAAATTAGCTTCACTTTACCGTTTTTCTTTCAGCGCAGAATGGATTTTTTTTATCATGAAAAGCAATTTTTCGTTTCAATGAGCATTGATAAAATATTTTTTTTTTCAGAGGAAGAACTTCTCGGCCTACTTTTGTCGTGGAAATCTGTGTGATAACTCATTTCTAGGACTTTCTGGTGCGACTGTAATAAAGCAATGAATGATTGATAGCTTCTCGTTAGCGCGATTCCGCCTGCGACGGTCTGCTGGTGATGGCTGCAAACAACAGTCATTTTACCCGACGAGGAAAAAGCGGGATTTAAAGTGGGATATTGGGTTTGAAAGTAGCTTTTATACGGAGGCTTACCAACCACGGGCTGATGAAGCATGCAAAGTAGAGAAAGATATTAGTGTGTTAATGTCTACGCGCAAAATGTTGGCATGCAAAGTAGGGCAACATTTGCTACAGTAGCTTGTGGCTTATTTTCTTAACAGAGCTAGTGGCGTTGCATTAAATTTTAGGGTTTTAGGTTGCATTAAATCTCATTTGTAAGAACGCCGCCTCAAAACCCCGATTTAGCCACTAAAATCACTATAACTTTTTCATATTACTGCTTCGTTCGCCTTGCTCTACGTTGAGAATTGATTCACATTTCTTGAAAATTTAACTAATAATCATGAAACAGCTAAAAACACTTATGATATGTTCACTACTTAGCTCCTAATTTCATCTCAATGGATTTTTATCCATCCTATCGTTGATCCTTTATTCATCCTATAAATTAGTAATGACGACAGCAATCAAAACAAAATATTCCACTATTACACTCTCAGGTTCAAAATGTCAGAATTCTTCTTAAAAACGGCCTAATGCCAACTATGAGACAACACACGATATTTTTAGAACCAGTTTGAAATCATTTCAACGTTCAAAAAATTTTCGGTCGTTTCCGTTACCTTTCGCTTTATATTTAAAATTTTGTTGAAAAGTTAATTTGGTGAACTTTAAATAAAACCAAAAACGGAATTGTTACTATTTAGGCATTAGCTCTTCATAAAACAAAATACAGAGCCAGAGATGCCATTTATACAGATTGTATAAATTTTTGCGTTCGCATACTGATTAAAATCAATGTACAGATTTTATACAGATTTCCTAAATTTAATACAGATTTGTACAGGTTCATAAAAAGTGAGAAGTAAAAAATTAGACTTTTCTCTCTGAGTATCTATTAGTATTTGATTGCAGTGATTCTTTAAAAGTTTATTAATCAACGGAGAAATCACATGTTAAAGTGGAAACCTTTTATGCAGATAATTGATTATGATTAACACCATTTCATTAGTGAAAACAGATAGAGCAGATATAGACTTTCTATCCAAAGTAATACATATTTTCTATGAAAACATCTGGCATCTCTGTGCACAGCTGTGGTTATTTCAATAGTATTTAACATGCTCTTTCTGGTAATTCGAAGCCGAAAAAGTTTTATTGAAATATTAATATCAACAATATAATTAAACTAATGTCACGGATACCATAAAAAATTCTTGTTGATGATAATTTGAAGAATAAAAACAATTTTTGTTTTGTAACATTATGAGATAACTTGGCAACTTTGCGAAACCAAATGAGATGAAAACAAAGCGCAATGAAGTGAACTAAGTGAAAAACTTTCATCTCATATTTTTTAAGACTTTTATTGCTTGTCGGGTAGTTTTTGAAGTTTTTAATCGTTAACTAAACAAGTGGCAAGTGAACATTACTTTTTTTTTTTTTTCAAATAAAATTTTTATTAGGCTCATTTGCTTTAGCTTAACGTGGCCGATTGTCTTGTTGTTAGGGGGGATGCCGTATTACGGGGCGGCATACTCCGCAGTTAGTAAGGGGACATAGGGAGGGTGGGACCTACACAGTATTGAATTGAAATTTGAATACATCATTGGTTTGTGGCATACATCATTTAGACACATTTTGCGTTCGATGAATCTTCATGTTTTTCAGCTTGTAGCAATGAAGAGATTATTCTGGATTGGGATGCTTCGTTGGTGTGTTCTGACGTTGATGTGACGTTTTTGGGTAGCTTCCAGCAACTCAGTCAGTTCAAGGCAGGTGCATGCTCCGAAGCATCGTTTACACAGGCCATACTTCCAGCAACGTAAAGAAGAGTGCGGTAGAGCTGTAGACGAGAAAGAGATAGGGAGAGCACTAAATTTGAGCATTGATAGTTTTCAAGAAGTTATAGATGAGAGTCATATAAGGAAGATTTCGAGTTGCCAAGACGTCGCGGACTGGTACGAAGGGTGGTATACCTCGGGCCCGAAGGGAACCTATGAGTTGGGACCTGGCATCACAATACTCGACACATGTCCAAACAACATGTTCGATGTCATGATAACCCTCACCGCAAACGCAGACACCACTCTCAGCGAGCCCCACACGACGGAGATGCGCGCTGAACATATAATGATTAGACATGAGCCTTGACATTACACGAATAAAGTCTCGGCTCACGTCTAACCCCCGGAACCAAGCTTTCGTCGATACCTGTGGGATTATTGAGTGTAACCATCGTCCCAGAGTTCCACTATTCCATGTATTCTGCCAGCTAGCTAGAGTTTTCTGACGACAGCAACTGAAAAATTCATTGAAGCAGATTGGTCTTTCATAGATATCACCTTCTAGTGCGCCCACCTTGGCTAACGAGTCCGCCCTCTCATTGCCCCGTATGGAACAATGTGAGGGGACCCAAACCAAGGTAATCTGGTATGATTTTGCAGATAAAGCACTCAATTGTTCCCGTATTTTCCCCAGGAAATACGGTGAGTGCTTTCCAGGCTTCACTGAACGGAGAGCCTCAATGGAACTGAGACTGTCCGATACAATGAAGTAGTGATCTGTGGGCAGAGTGTCAATGATCTCAAGGGTATACTGAATTGCAGCTAGTTCTGCGACGTAAACTGAAGCTGGATCACTGAGTTTATAGGAAGCGGTGAAATTTACATTGAATATACCGAAGCCAGTGGACCCGTCTAGATATGATCCGTCAGTGTAAAACATTTTATTACAGTCGACTTCTTTAAATTTATTATTAAAAATTTTTGGGATCTCTTGAGGGCGTACAGGATCCGGGATTCCACAAATTTCTTCTTTCATGGATGTGTCGAAAAGCACAGTAGAATTAGAAGTATCCACAAAATGAACACGATTGGGAACAAACGAAGAAGGATTTATATTCTGAGCCATGTAGTCAAAATACAAGGACATAAAACGGGTTTGTGAATTAAGCTCGACGAGCTTTTCAAAGTTTTCTATCACCATCGGATTCAAAATGTCGCATCGGATTAGCAGTCGATATGAGAGATCCCAGAACCTGTTTTTCAACGGTAAGACGCCCGCCAGCACTTCAAGACTCATCGTATGGGTTGATTGCATGCAACCCAAGGCAATACGTAAACAACGATACTGAATTCTTTCCAGTTTAATGAAATGAATATTCGTAGCGGAGCGGAAACAGAAACATCCATATTCCATTACTGACAATATCGTCGTTTTGTACAACCTGATCAGGTCTCCTGGGTGAGAGCCCCACCAAGTTCCGGTTATTGTACGAAGGAAATTGATTCTCTGTAGGCATTTTCGTTTCAAATACCTAATGTGACATCCCCAGGTACCTTTGGAATCGAACCAGACCCCGAGATATTTAAATGTGAAAACCTGAGCTATGGTTTCACCCCCTAGTTGAAGCTGTAGTTGCGCAGGTTCTCGCTTCCTTGAAAATACAACCAGCTCAGTTTTCTCCGTAGAGAACTCGATACCCATTTGAAAAGCCCATGTCGACAAGTTGTCGAGGGTATCTTGCAATGGTCCTTGGAGATCGGCAGCTTTGGGTCCTATAATAGACACAACACTGTCGTCGGCAAGTTGTCTTAGCGTGCAAGATGTGTTGATACATTCATCAATGTTATTTACGTAAAAGTTGTATAAAAGGGGGCTTAAGCATGAGCCCTGAGGAAGACCCATGTAACTGAATCGCTTTGTCGTCAAATCACCATGCTCAAAATGCATGTGTTTCTCGGACAATAGATTATATAAAAAGTTGTTCAAAACTGGTGAAAGACCATGCTGATGCAACTTCTCAGATAGAACGTTAATGGAAACTGAATCGAATGCCCCCTTGATGTCGAGGAAAACTGATGCCATTTGTTCTTTACGAGCAAATGCCATTTGAATTTCTGTTGAGAGCAACGCTAGACAATCGTTCGTTCCTTTGCCCCTGCGGAACCCAAATTGTGTACCTGAAAGCAATCCATTTGTTTCGACCCAATTGTCTAGACGGAAGAGAATCATTTTTTCCAACAATTTCCGAATACAGGAAAGCATAGCAATCGGCCGATACGAATTGTGATCGGAGGCTGGTTTTCCAGGTTTTTGAATAGTAATAACTCTCACTTCTCTCCATTCGTGTGGGACAATATTACCCTCGAGGAACTTGTTGAATAAATTCAACAAGCGCCTTTTGGCAGAGTCGGGCAGATTTTTCAACAAGTTGAATTTAATTCTGTCTAACCCCGGGGCTCTATTGTTACACGACAAGAGCGCAAGTGAGAACTCTACCATCGAAAACGGTGTTTCGTTTGTATTCAATGTCGCGACGCGGGATATCTTCTGTTCCGGAACAGAATCAGGACATACTTTCTTAGCGAAATCAAATATCCAGCGGTTAGAATATTCCTCGCTTTCGTTCGCGTGATTTCGATTGCGCATGCGGCGGGCCGTATTCCAAAGAGTGCTCATTGCTGTTTCTCTCGTTAATCCGTCAACAAACCTTCGCCAGTACCCGCTTTTCTTAGATTTAATCAGACTTTTCATTTGAAATTCTAACGCCGCGTATTTCCGATAATTATCTGGAGTTCCGTTCCTTCTAAACGAGATGAAGGCTGAAGCTTTTTTCGTTTTCAGCTCTGAGCACTCTTTGTCCCACCATGGGTTGGGAGAACGTATACTAGTTTGCGCGCTAGGTACTCGTTTCGTCTGAGCTTGAATTGCGGTGTCAAGAATCAAGCCAGCCAAAAATGTATACTCTTCCTCCGGAGGAAGCTCCTGTGATGTTTCTAGTTTCTCAGATATCGAGCTCGCGTAACGTTTCCAATCAATGTTTCGTGTGAAATCGTACGAAACATTGATTGTTTCCGATGGTCTTCCACGGTTGGTGATAGAAACTATGATCGGCAAGTGATCGCTACCGTGAGGATCACAGATTACCTTCCACTTGCAATCTAACTGTAGCGAAGTCGAGCAAAGGGATAAATCCAGCGCACTTGGTTGTGCTGGCGGTCTAGGGTTCCGTGTCATTTCTCCCGTGTTTAGAATTGTCAAATTGAAGTTGTCACACAGATCTTGGATTAACGAAGAACGATTATCATCATATAAGCAGCCCCATCCTGTACCATGCGAGTTAAAGTCCCCTAAAACCAGCCGCGGTGAAGGAAGAAGTTCTATGATGTCTGCAAGCCGACGATGCCCTATCGAGACTCTGGGAGGAATGTAGATAGAAGCTATACATAGATCTTTGCCTTTAATATTAATTTGGCAAGCAACAACTTCAATTCCCGGTGTCGAGGGGAGGTTAATACGATAAAATGAATAGCACTTTTTAATCCCTAAAAGTACCCCTCCATAAGAGTCTTCTCGGTCCAGGCGGATTATGTTAAAATTATGGAAGTCGAGGTTGATGTTAGAAGTAAGCCAAGTTTCACTCAAGGAGAATACATCGCAATTATGAGTATGTATTAAGTGTTTGAAAGAATCAAGTTTTGGGATGATACTTCTGCAATTCCACTGAAGCACAATGATCATATCTTCGATTCTCAGTGGTAAATTATCCATCAAAAGATACGATCGCTGCAAGGAGGGGCCATTGTTCAGTCAACTGTTTTAAAAATGTCCTTACTGTTGGCAGTAGAGCAGTTAGGAAGCTTTTCAGAGGATCAGTAATATTGAAGGCTGTTAATATCCAGTCCACGATATCAGAAAATTTCAATAATCCAGCGTTTGTTGGATTTTCTGGTTGTGCTTTGGGGTCATTCGGGTTTTTTGATGCCCCAGGAAGTGCTGGGTACTCCTTATCATCCCTAAGTTTTTTGAACCCAGGAGGTGTTTGCTTCGGTTTTGAGTCAGCACTTTTTGTTTCCGTTTGGTTCTTTTGTGACGAAGAGGACAGTCTGAGGCCTTTACGAGGAAGCTTGGGAGAAGCCAGATTTTGTCTTTTCCTGCTTCCTTCAACCTGTGTGTAGGAAGGTCCTTCGCCTGGGTCGTCAGAGGTATCCTCTTCAACTGGCAAGATTGCAAACGGGTTCTCAGGGGTCGATGGAGTGGTTCTTTTTAAGATTTCCGCATAAGAACGTTTGGAACGTTCTTTCACGGATCGCTTCAATTTCTCCGCACGCTGTATGTACGTAGGGCACACCGAAAGATCATGAGGATTCTCCCCGCAGTAGCAACACTTTTCCACTGCTCTTCTGCAGAGATCGTCCTCATGGGCCTCTCCGCATTTGCCGCATCGCAGTTTGTTGCAACAATAGGTTGCCGTATGACCTAGCTGTTTGCAGCTTGTACAATGCATTACCCGCGGTACATACAGCCGAACAGGTAGACGAACTCCACTCACTACCAAATAATTTGGAAGTGCAGATCCGGCAAAAGTCACGCGAAATGAGTCCGATTGGTAAAATTTACCATCTATCGATTTGGAGTGCAATTGCTTGCACTCCAAAATTTTCACTGGTTGAAGGTCGGGGTTTTTGAAACGGCCTACCCCGTCCTTCATCAGATCTTCGATTGTCAGACTTTCGTCACGGACCACACCGTCGATCTCCACCACATGAGACGGGACGTACACGCGGTACTCCTTCGTGAACAACTCGCTGGTAGCAATCTCGTTTGCTTGCTTCAGGTCGGACACAACAACGCGTAACTTGTTTGGCGAAACCTTATCTATTGTTTTTATTGCCGAGTAATGTTTTTCCAGGTCCCGAGCAATATTTAAAACTCTGAGAGACTTTAATTTGGGCCGGAAGTATACCACCCACGGACCCCCCGAGCCATCGTCTTGGTAAACTTTTTGGCGAGCAGGCAATATCTTAGAGGGAAATGGAGGCATCGGAGAGGGAGATGGCATCGGAGAGGGAGATAGTATCGGAGGGGGAGATGGTATCGGAGGGGGAGATGGTATCGGAGGGGTAGATGGCATCTCGGAAGCAAACTCAGCCTCTAAATGTTCTTCGTTCATTCGTTCAGCTTCGCCCTCCTCCGAGACACCCCCACTGTCATCAATATTCATATTTAAAGTGCGGGAGTAAAGAAGTCTCCCGCACTTGAAATGAGAAAGAAAGAAATAAAATGAAAAGAAAATATATGAATAGTAAAAGTTGAAAGAAAAAGTTTGAGAAAATACTTAACAGTATGTCACGGTAAGCTGTTAGGTGAGTTGCTCCTTCACTCCTTCGTTGTGCTTCAGCGTGACCTTGACTCAGGATTTGGCTGCTGCGATGCGGGTAGCAAACAATAGAAATAACTGCTGCCCGAGGATAGCACAATAGCGTCTACTGTCGATACCGATACAAAACCGGTGCACAGACAGAACTCACTTGCGGGGATGCTACTTTTTATCACTTTTATTTAATGCCTATACTACAGCCTCTGCTGTGATAGGCACCTTCGTCTTACCGATGTCGATTGTTAAAAAAACGCGTGTGCTCACTTCGAACATTCGGTTACGAATGTGAACATTACTTATTATGAAGTCATCCAGCATTCAATTGTAGTGTAATTGTGCGAAATAGTGATCACGTTTTGAGACGAATCGATTAGTAGATAATCAGAAACATGACGAAAATGTGTCCTAAATTGAAAAGTGAGTTTATTTTAAATGAAAAAAACGATCACCGAAGAATTTAAAAAGATTTCTTTCAATGGGAAAGTGTGACAATAGCTTTAATAATCATTTTAAAATATTTCACAGTTTGGTTCAGGTAGGTTGTAAAATATTATTCATGTTCAAAGTAATGAGGTGAAGGGATGAGATGAAAATATGAGCTCAAATGAAATAGGGAGCCGTAACCATACATTGAAAACGAAATGCAGCAAGAAGAATGAAAAAGAGAGAAGAACGAAATAACGGAAGAACGGAAGAACGGAAGAACGGAAGAACGGAAGAACGGAAGAACGGAAGAACGGAAGAACGGAAGAACGGAAGAACGGAAGAACGGAAGAACGGAAGAACGGAAGAACGGAAGAACGGAAGAACGGAAGAACGGAAGAACGGAAGAACGGAAGAACGGAGGAACGGAAGAACGGAAGAACGGAAGAACGGAAGAACGGAAGAACGGAAGAACGGAAGAACGGAAGAACGGAAGAACGGAAGAACGGAAGAACGGAAGAACGGAAGAACGGAAGAACGGAAGAACGGAAGAACGGAAGAACGGAAGAACGGAAGAACGGAAGAACGGAAGAACGGAAGAACGGAAGAACGGAGGAACGGAAGAACGGAAGAACGGAAGAACGGAAGAACGGAAGAACGGAAGAACGGAAGAACGGAAGAACGGAAGAACGGAAGAACGGAAGAACGGAAGAACGGAAGAACGGAAGAACGGAAGAACGGAAGAACGGAAGAACGGAAGAACGGAAGAACGGAAGAACGGAAGAACGGAAGAACGGAAGAACGGAAGAACGGAAGAACGGAAGAACGGAAGAACGGAAGAACGGAAGAACGGAAGAACGGAGGAACGGAAGAACGGAAGAACGGAAGAACGGAAGAACGGAAGAACGGAAGAACGGAAGAACGGAAGAACGGAAGAACGGAAGAACGGAAGAACGGAAGAACGGAAGAACGGAAGAACGGAAGAACGGAAGAACGGAAGAACGGAATTACGGAAGAACGGAAGAACGGAATTACGGACAAAACGGAAAAAATCTACTTTGTTCAATGAATAAAAATTAAATTAAATTAAACCTGTTCAATCCACCTAGTGGTGCAATGACGCCTTAATCATTAACATTTCATTAGAAATCAATGCAAGCTCCGATCGAGTTTTTGACAATCTTTTCCCAGAGCTATAAAGACTGTCCCAGAAAGTATGGACGCAACCAAAAACCGCTGCCATTTCACAATGGTTCAGAATCTGTCAATTTTTATGGATGCGTCCTGTTGTTTACACTTTTCTCTAACCACTTATGCAGTTGTTTATTCGTTTTCATTAGTTTGTTTCGAAATGCGTGGACTTTCAGCAGTACAACGTCGAAAAATTGTGTACAAATGGTGCACAGAACGCGTACTGTCACTGAGAAAGATAGCAAAAATGAAAGGAGTAAGTGAAAAAGCCGTGCGAAATGCAATCAATCGCGCCAGACCATTCCTTTGAAATGCCTAAACTTTGAAGCGTGTTTCCTCGAAACCGCCCGTTCTCACAATAAAAGCAGCACACAGCAACAATTACTGGAAGAACATAACTTCTTACACCGTTATAACATTCGAATCAGTTCGTTGAGACCAGGAAATGTGTGCGTGTGTGGCAAATGATGTCACTCAATTTTGTCAGAGACGACTAAACCGCTTTCTACAAACTTAGATTTACATGAAAGGTGCTACGCTCTCATAAACAATGTTCCTGAAACTTATCTGGATGCGACTTCTGGTTCCGGTGCTACAAGATGATATGTGTAACAAATATTTAAAAAAATTGTCACTCATTTTTCTAGATTTCATCGATTTTCAAACTTTTAGATTCAAATGATTGTTTTTATGGTTTCATACAATTCTTCTTATCTTCTTAGTTGGATCTTGCAGTAACGAGCGATTTCAACCTGTCAGGATGATGCGAAAAACCTAACAATTCTTCTCAATTGGGCCCAAAACTGTTTTAATATTTGATTTTATTAGTTGATGGTTAAACAAATCGAATTCTGTTATACCCGCCCTCTGTTTCCGATTCCGGAATAACCAAGAACAGTGGTCAAAATGTTTATAATGGAGCTCATTGTAATGGTATTATGCAGAAGAATTTTTTAAACCTTTATCGTTTTTGCCATTCTCATACAGAAAGGCTATGCAATCACTGTGAAAACCGACTTTTCAACCAAGACTCGGACGGTGTCACATACCATTCGATTCAGCTCGACGAACTGAGCAAATGTCTGTATGTGCATGTATGTGATAAAAATATGCACTCACTTTTCTCGGAGATGACTGAACCGATTTTCACAATCTTAGATTCTAATGTAAAGTTTGCCATTGAATTTCATTCTGATCCGACTTCTGAGTTCGGAGATACAGGGTGATATACACAAAGAAATATAAAAACACGCACTCACTTTTTCCAGAGATGACTGAAGTGATTTTCACAAATTTATATGAGTAATATGTACAAATCACATAGAACTGACCGATAAATTTTTCAGAACTTGTTCGTTTCTAGGTTTATAAAATTAATTCAGATTAATTGTCTCCCGTTTCCTGTTCCGGAAGTACCGGAACTAGTGAAGGATAACTCCAAAAGTAGAACACACATCGATGGTTGAACCGATTTTCACCAATATTAATTTAAATTAGCGCTCACATTGTCTCCAAAGCTACTGTAAAATTTCATCCGAATCTGACTATCGGTCTCGCAATTACAGGGCGATGCGTATCAAAACTTCCAAGCCGTCATCCACAATGACGGTACGTATTGGAAGAAGAAAACACAACACCCTTTTACGAACGATGCACAAAGCGTGCTTTGTTCAATTTCATACACGCTAAAAAACCAACTCTGAAGTTTTGGTTTGAAAATACTACCAAGTAGAAGAGTATAAAAAAAATTTATATTGTTACTTGAAGCGGCAAGGCAAGAAACGTAAAAGAATTTCTAAACTGGGCTTGAAACTACTTCAATCGTTAGTAATTGTTAGTAGACGGCCTATCAAATTGACTTCGGCTAACCTGGTTCCTGATTTCCGATTCCGCAACAGTGCTCAAATTCACTTAGTCTTTTTTCTCAGAGACGGTTAGACGAACTTAGGTTCAAGTAGAAGGTCTTATGGTCCCATATAAAATTCCTGAATTTCATCTGGAACCGACTTCCCGTCCCAGATCTACTGTGTTAAGCGACGAAACAAAAGAGGGAAAAACTCTTTTTAATAAGGTTCAGAACTGTTCCAATTTGTAGGTCATATTTGTTGCTTGCTATACGAGCAAATTTCCGGTCTTCGGAATTCGGTTTCGGAAGTATTAGAAATAGTGATCGAAAACTGCAAAAAGGTTCTATCTCACTTTTCATCAAGATGGCCAAATTTTTTTTCACAAACTTGTATATTCAAAGGAAAAGCCTTACAATTTCATACGGAACTACTAAATTTGTTGTAGATACTACTTCCGGTCCCAAAATTACAGGGTAAACAAGATTTTTAGATTTTGCTAGATTACGTCCGAACAAACTTTCCTGTTTCTATTTAATTCTTTCAGAATTCCACAATAATATTCATAAGGAGTGCATCGGAAATAAGCTATCCAAAAAATTTTCTTTCAAATTATGATAAAAAGCGATATTTTCTTCAAACTATAACTTGATCCTTTTTTGTACGAGGTTAAACTTGAGCATAATGAAAACCGGATGAAATTTAAGTTATTCTTTCGCGAATTTTCGAACTTTTGATCGAACGCTATTCATCAAGTTCCGGACAAGTGCTGCATCGCATTTGTTGGACGTTTGAGCCAAATTTTTTTTTTAACTCCTGCATGTTCCTTGCTAACCTACCAGTCTTCTTGAAGACCCTCTTCACGATTGCCCAGTAACGTTCGATGGGTCGAAGCTGAGGGCAATTTGGTGGATTGATATTTCTCTCAACGAAATTTATACCCTTTTCCGCAAGCCAATTGAGAGTGGGTTTGGCATAGTGAGGGCATAATATCAAGGGGAACTTGCCATTTGAGCCAATTTGTTCTGATTCCTGCTACTCGCTTCTTCTGTTCTACACTTTGTTTAGAGATTTTCTGTTTCTTTAAGGTCTTCAGGTGATTTCACCTCTTGATACGCTGAATCATTCCGACACTTGTTTCTGCTTTTTTGGCCAAATCACGTATTGACATTGATTTGTTCTTCATGATTAGAGATACCACTTTTTGGTCCAGTTTCGGGTTGGAAGAACCGGGTTTTCTGCCTCTTCCTGGTAGCTCATCCAAAGAATAGTGTTCCCCAAACTTATCAATGATGGCTTTAACACTGGCATGATGAATTCCAAACCGCTTCGTCAATTTTCGCATAGTAATACCCTTCTCACTTAGCCATGTGTCCAGAACCTTAATTTTCACTACCTTTCCAATACGCGACATTTTGAAAACGCAGAATTTCAACCGCACAAACAAGTAAACATACGAAAGCTGACTGCCGAACGCACAGCATGCTGTGATCTGAGCATAAAAAAACCATCACAAATACGTGCGTACAACACAAATGAATGTTGATAGCTTATTTTCGATACACTCCTTAATTGTATGAGTAATATGAAAGAGGCATCAAAACGCCAGATCAAACGGTAGATAAAAACAGATTTTTATGTTGATAAAAATAACGTACAGAATTCGCTAAAATTGTAAAAATAATCCAAGACCCGGAAGGCCGGTAAACGTATGTCAATCGATTCATCTGGACAAATTGAAGTCTGCGTGTGTGTTTGATAATTATTTTTATACCTTCGGTCTGACTGATGGGCCTTGCGAACCAGGAATATAGCTTTTGCATAGATAACCCATAACATTTGTAGGAAGCTGCATGGAACCTCGAATCGATAGATAAATGAATAATACGTTAAATTAAGGATAAATCGAAAAAGGTCTTGCTGAACCCATCTGTCACCAAAATTCATTCAAAAATATGACTTTTTCTTCTATACATTGTCGTTCTTTCTAATCACAAATTTTCCAAGAAACCAGAAATGGTTTTTATTAATAATCAAACTGAATACCTTTATAAATTATTGAAATTCATTTGACAACTAACAACAATCGTATTGCCCCATAGAAAATTTTCGATATTTAGCTACATTAAACTACCGGTTTTGGAGCTACATGGAATAGTATGCACTTCTTTTTCCCCGAGAGAGCTACACCGATTTTCTAAAACTTAAACTTTACGACATCATAAATTTTATGTTGATTTTGATAATGAAACAAACTTACACATGGATCAATAAGCGCTCGTAGTAAATCAGTAACCACGTCTTTCTAGAGTACTAATCTTTGTGTGAAACGGGTCAAAATTTTAAGTCGATCCGACCAGAAACAGCTGAGTTATCGAGGTTGGAGTAAAGTCGTTTTGTAGTTTGTTTAAAAAATGGAAAAAACCGAGTTTCGTGTTTTGATAAAACATTGTTTTTTAATGGGTAAAAACACCGTGCAAGCGAAACAAGGGATTGAAAAATGTTATCAGGACTCTTGTCCATCAAAAGCAACGATTTGTCGGTGATTCGCCGAGTTTAAACGTGGTCGTACCGACACAAATGACGCGGAACGCTCGGGTAGACTTGTGGAAGCCGGTACACCGGAAAATGTGAGTGAAGTGACAAAAATTATAATGAAAGATCATAAAGTGAAGCTCCGTGAGATTACTGAGATGACACAAATATAATATGGAAGTGTATTTACTATCCTTCATGAAAAATTGAGCATGGAAAAGGTTTCTTCCAAGTGGGTGTCGCGATTACTGCAATGCACCCTGCCACAAGTCGATGAAAACAATGGCGAAATTGAACGAATTGGGCTTTGATCTGCTTCCCCACCCCCCATACTCGCCAGATTTAGCCCCCAGTGACTACTGGCTCTTTGCGGATCTTAAAAAATTGCTCCAGGGAAAAAGATTTTGCTCAAATGAGGAGGTCATCGCTGAAACTGAAGCTTGTTTTGAAGCGAAAGATAATTTTTTTCATAAACATGGTATTGAAAAATTGGAAAAACGTTGGAACCATTGTATCACCCTAAAAGGTGATTATGTTGATGAATAAAAAAAAAATTGCAAAAAAAATGTTGTTTCCATTGTTAGTCTCAGGACTTAATCATCCATGTGTTAGATCGTTGATAAATTTAAGAATTTTCGTTGTTTTTATTTCTGTAGAGAGTAAGAGCTTTCATTTGACGAGCATGAACACTTCTATTGAACAATAGTTTATTGTTTCCAATTAAAAAAGTTAGCATTGCTCATTGAGATCACATCATTGTTAAAACGAATTTTTGTTCATTTTAAGACAAGAGCTTTAGAATTTTCTTGCAAATAAAACATGTTTTGTAAAGGGTGATTATTTAAGAGGTATAGGATTTTATTTTCAAAAACAACACAATCAAATTTGAAAATATTATGAAATCTTCATTGGAATCGATGGAACGATCAAAATAATTTTATGTTTGAAAATGATTTCATGCAAAAGTTGGTCGAGGCTCCGCCTTACATGGCCCATAGGCAAGGTTCAATTTTGGCACACTCTCTCCAACATATTGGCCGGTATTAGACGAATAAATGCTTCAATATTGGCTTCCAGTGCGTCAATCGTTGCTGGTTTACCCTTGTAGACATGAGCCCTAACATGGCATCACAAGAAATAATCCAAAGGCGTTAAATCACAAGATCTAAGCGGCCATTTGACGGGCCCAAAACGTGAGATAAACTATTCACCGAATGCGGCTCTCAATTTGGTCATTGTTTCGCGTGCCGTGTGGGACGTGGCACCGTATTTGTTGCAAGCACATGTCAGGCTTGTCCAATTCTTCCATTTTGGGCGAAAAATTAATTTCGAAGTGTTCTTTTGAAACTTTCCCCTTAATATTTTGTTGGAAGTTAGATTTAAAAATCAAATGACATTCATAATTACTATCTCGGAATTGAAATTAAACGTCAAAAACTTAATACCAGTATCATTTAATAAAATAATTCCTACAAATTGTTGAAAATTTATCTGATCAAGCGTGTCAGAATAAAATGAATTTACTAGAAAAAAGAACGGCTAAGCCTGCATTTGAATTCAATAAGAACAAAGAATAGCTTCAACGGCATATTATTTCTACATCCTACACATTTTTTTTTGCAGGAAAAGCTTGTACATAGCGAGCGAGCTCACTTCTAGTGCGGATTATAAGCATCGTTCAGTGCTCGACTATTGACCAATTGAGCGGTTCAGCTGCTCCGAACTCGGTCTTCCTCTCTATCTCACTCGTTTTCTATCTGCCTCTATTCGATGCCACTTCCAATATCCTTTGATAATGGAGAACTGCTGTAAGTTGACTTCGGTGGATTTTCAGTGCCAACTATATCGTCTAAATTGGTAAGATGTACTGGAAGGAAGAAATCAAAACTTTTCGGTCACCCTCTGCTTAAAGTTCAAACTTCACAAACTACCATGGTATTCCATCAAAAACAACTGGATGGAAAAGTTTACCGATTTCACATTGATCATCTTTCAGACGGGAAACTTTGTGAAAATAAGAACTCCGCATGTTCTGGGTCGTCATAACAACGACGGCTGCTTCCAACACTTGATCCCAGCCAGCTGTGGCGAGTTGTATTGATTTATTACACTTTTTCAGCTGAACACAATCTTTGACCTAAATACGCGCTCGACATACTCATCACTTCTTATCTGAGGAAGTGACCCGCAATCAGGTTAGTGCCATCTTGGTTACACGTCTCCATTCTGCGTTTGACGTTTGACGTGCAGTTTCTTTTTTTTACATTGAATGTCGCACGATGCATCGAAGTAGGTCTTGTCATCGAACTGAAGTTATGGCGTTTTCGTTTTTAATTTGCACTACACCGGTGCAGGGCTACACGGAGGCATGAATAAACGAACAAAAATGACGAAAACATAAACAGTAACCATTGACTACCATAAACGATTCCATTGCACAGAGCTACACCAAACTTTTGATGAGTGCTACACCAGTGGTATCGGCGCAGAAAAAGTGTAGCACTGGTGTAGTGCAATTGGCAAAAACGAACGGTTTCAGTGCAGCTTTCGCTACACCGGTGTAGTGCAATTTAAAAACGAAAACGACATTAGTTTTTGTGCTTCCGAATATTCGACGGAATTTCTTGTAACTAAATGTGAAAGTTTAGCTATCTTGGTTGCACCTTATGGTGTGTTTGTTGAGTTTACTTGTTTTCTATGTGATTACGTGTATCAATACACCAGTGCAGGATGCAGTTTCCTCGTAGGATGAGAATAATATTTTCTACTGAGTGCTTGCTGTGTGGAGAACGTGTTGATGTTTATCAAAAGAAACGATACGACGGCATCAGGAGAGATGCAATCCATTCCGTATCAAAACAAGATTTTCGATAGCATTTCAGGCACCATAAAATCACACTAAATATGTCGAATGCTTCTCATCAAGGTTTGACACAATCTCGAAAACGAATTCCTGCCAACACTGTCCAAAACGTTCTTAAATCTTTCGATACACGTTTGAAAACAGTCATAGAGGCTGGAAGCGGATCTCAGGATTCACCAGAAGGACGCGAAGGTGAAGCAATTATTGCAGAAGAGATAGTGGACGATGAAACTTATGTGCTGGAAGACTTTAAGCAGCTTCACAGAATGTACTACTTCTAAGACGAGAAAAAGGCCAAGTTTCCCAAAAAAATATTTGTGGTTGAGCAAGCCAAAACTTTATTAGCCTACCGGAAGGATACAACAGAACCTAAATACCTAAAGAAGCGATTGTTGCCATCCCTACGCAGCAGCCGTGACGCTTCCTCGCTGTTCTGCATGACATCTTGACATCTTGTCACTACGCCAAAGATGTTTTGGCATAAAGCGAATGGAGTCCATGCACAAGCTACAACTATAGAACAATCTCGAAAATTTTTGACACAATCAGCTAAATCGGTTGCAGTGAAGTCTGCCCACACTGTAATGGCTTGAGTAAACTCAAAAATTCATGCAGCCTAATTTGGTAACTATAATTAGAATTCCAATGACTAATAATGCACAATTAAATGAATAAAGAATACTTCTTAGATAAAACTAACAGCAATTTGGTTTGAATCTGACTTCCGGCTCCGGAATTACAGGGTGATGAGTGCAAAACCTGCAAATTCAAAAGTTGGTCTACATAGAAAAAGATGTAAAGATGATTTAACTTTTCAAAAAATAGTAAATTAACTTTGCTAGTGTAGAGTTGGCATCACTGGAAGAACGATGTAGTGCTCAAGTGTTGCTCTCAAAAAAGTCTGCATTCCTTTAACTATCAAACAACTTATAGTAAAAAATTGATCGAACCAGTTATTTTGAGTGATAGTGCAGCTGTTACAAGTGTGTTTTTGGTTAGTGAAAAGTGCTCAAAGTGTCATTTCTTGCATAATGTGATTCGCGAAACTAAAAAATGTTCAAATGATAATTTACCGCCCAAAGCTGAACGATTTTTTACCGACCGAAGCGTCATCGGCTTATCATTTTTGGCGTTATTCAGATTCAAGCATAACGAAAATGTATTATGATCGTTGGGTCAAGATAGTTAAATTTGAAGATGATTTTGATCGAAAGTTCTGGTTTCTTGTAAGAGTGTAGTTGTAGTTAATATGAAATATTTGAAAATTTTCAAGTCGACCATGTGAGTCTGGCTGAAAATCGGGAATTGGCCTACACAGTGTTGGTGATTGCTGAAAATTTGACAGAAGCTGCTCGATTTTTATCTATATTGTATACAACATTCTCAATCCGGTAGAAGATGCTACAAGAATTCGAGTCTCTCAATGCATGAACCTCTAGAGAATTTTTCTACATTTCTTCGCTCCACTTCATACTCTGAGTATTGCATGGCCCTTAAAAAAAATTTCAGTCCGATAATCATCGCCGCTGTGTGGAATTTACTGTGTGGAGCGTTCACATACATTTTCATAGACACAAATTATACAAAGGTTATAAGCACATAATTAGAATAAGCGGCAATAGTAAAATGATTCTATCGCAATTATCAACTGCCTGTATAGAATTGGATCGCGAAACGAGAATAAGCGACCGTTTGTTGTTTCAGAGAGAATCCCCACAGCAGCGTGCTAGCCGTTGATTCTCAGACGGTTCACCGAGAGAAATTCGCTCTCGCACTATTATCTATTCTAAGTTAAATGTACCATGCCGGTTTTTTTGTTGTTGCGATGATTTCCGATTCTCTTTGATGGCACTGATTTCATCGTGGAAGAGTTGCGAGTGGGCATTCTTTGATACGATGAAAGCCATCCTTGGGCCTACAGTAAAGCGAACCGCGAGTGGTTTATCTTTTCCAGTAATGGTGTCTCATTTCGCGACCACCATGATTTTTGTACACCAATGCGAATTAGAAACAGGATATCGGTGAGATCGTTCCATGAAGATGTTTCATGTTTTTTTTTCCTTATTTACAATCATTTAGGGGTTAGCCAAATTTTGTGCTAGGGCACATAACCGTTTTCATTATTTTTACGTTTCGTCTTTGACTCATCAGTGCAGAGCAGTTCAAAACAGACGAAACGTAAAAATAATGAAAACGGTTATGTGCCCTAGCACAAAATTTGGCTAACCCCTAAATGACCATACCTGCATCGGCCAGAAATAGTCGAAAACACGTTTTCGTTCGGCACGTCAGAAAAGACATTGCACTTCGTTGCAAAACAAAAAAGTGTTCTGTAAGTAGCAGAAACTTTACGTCTGCTTAGCGGTTCAAATTGAACTGCCGAGTTTAGCACTAAGCAGTTCAATTTGAACTGCTCTGCACTGATGAGTCAAAGACGAAACGTAAAAATAATGAAAACGGTTATGTGCCCTAGCACAAAATTTGGCTAACCCCTAAATGACCATACCTGCATCGGCCAGAAATAGTCGAAAACACGTTTTCGTTCGGCACGTCAGAAAAGACATTGCACTTCGTTGCAAAACAAAAAAGTGTTCTGTAAGTAGCAGAAACTTTACGTCTGCTTAGCGGTTCAAATTGAACTGCCGAGTTATTTACAATGCCTTGTTATATTTCTATTTAAAAATTTCCTTATTAACGATCCGGATAGACTACACTCCGTCGATTATCCGGGGAAGGTTTAATCAATGGATCGAGTTCTTTTTTTACAATTTATAATAATTGTTTTTTTTTCGGGTAGAACGCGAATTTGAAGACGCGCGCGTTAAATTTATATCCGTGCAGAATTTTTGGTTAGGGAGTAGGCATCGACGTTTTTTCATGTTCACTTAAACGGAAAATACCGCCTACATTTACCTGGTAGATATACCTATGCAATTGATTTGATGCTTAGTAGCTAATAGCCAACAAGTTTTCTTGAGAACTCCGTTCTGAGGTTCATGAATTAATCTTTATTCAAGAAGTACAATTTTAGGTCAACCAAACGGGCGTTAACGCTATCGTCTGTCATTTGTTTTTTATTTTAAATCACTTCTAATTATGATTTTAAGACGATTTCAGTATTCGGCGAAATGGCCCTTTTGGCGGAATGGCATTCAGCGAAGTGGCCCATTCGGCGAAATGTTATTCGGCGAAATAACCCTTAATGTTTCATTCATGTCAAATCATGTTAACTTGAATATGTGTATTAGGCCGCAGAAAACATTTTTGTTGTTGTCGCTCATTTGAATCACGATGTAAAAATCTAAAATTATAGCGGTCTATAACTACAAAGTGGAACTAGTATCGATCGATTTTCACAAGTTTGGATTCAAAAGAAAGTTATTATGAATATAATTTCATTAAAATCCGATTTCTGATTCTGCAATTCCAGAAATATGAGGCTTTTAACCTTATAGTTATTAACCTCTCCGGATCAGAAGAAGCCGACCAAAAAAAAAAAAATGAAACTGGCATATAAATGAACGCAAAAAGGTTATAAATAATTAAAACTGCTCTCACACATAGACTTCAAATAACCTTCTTTGTCGATTATATAAATAGAATCAGGAATACATTCAAAAAATATGGTGAGATTGTTTTTCATGTTCACTTGATAGTTTGCATCTAATTAAAAAGCGAGACCCATATGTAGAAGACCCTGCAGTTAAATTCTTGAATTTTACAGGCAGTGAAACTGTTAATTTCGGAGACACTGTTGAATCAGGACTGGAAGAATCAAGATCCAAATATCATCAAATGGTAATCACTAGCGAAGATGATCGCTTGTGATCTTTTCCAATAAAGATCACTAATCATCTGAATCACATCGATCAAAATCAATAATGGTCTTCCGTTACACAAATTCGGTAGTGATTTTGAGCTACTGTTATCACTAATTCCTGTAAGATCAAATCACTGGCCGATTCGATTCGATCAGCTTCGAGCATTGCGGAAAAAAATCACAACCGGAAGAAAATCGTTGAGGGGTGTGAAAATAAGTGACAACAGTAATCCTACAGAAATTTTTAACTAAGGAAAACGCGTGTTAATGAGACTTTTAAAATCGTGGAAAACTTGTTATCTTTGGGAAGTTTCATGCACTTTTTAGATTAAAATATATATACGCTATTTGACATGAATTTGATTTATAGAAGTAACAGGAGCGCAGCGTTTGAATTGACGTAGCAAAATCCTGCACTCCTGTTACTTCTGTGTAGGATATTCAAGTTAAATAGGGTAATATTATTCAGTTGCATAGCACGCTTTGTAATTGAATTTTTCTTATCATTATTATTATTATTCATGGGAGCGGGTCATTTCGCAGAAAGCCATTTCGCCGAAAGTCATTTCGCCGAAAGGGTCATTTCGCCGAAAGAGTCATTTCGCCGAAAGGGTCCTGTCTCCTGTATGTTATGTCTCCTGTATAACTGATGTGACGCAGCCACATAACCGTAGCCAACCGGTGCCCTTTCGCATACAAACCTGTAACCGCCTCGTTTGCTCGGTCTACTCAAAACTAGGTTCCTTTGCTTTATTTAGGTCAGCAAATGAACCAAAACGATGTAGCGTAGCCGCATTAGATATTTTCTCATTTTCACTTAATAAACGGAAAATACCACATACATTTGCCTGGTAGATACACCTATGCAATTACTTTGATGCTTAGTAGCTAATAGTCAACAAGTTTTCTTGGGAACTCCGTTCTGAGGTTCATGAATAAATCTTTATTCAAGAGTACAAGAATCAATTTGCATACAAGAAGTACAATTGTAGGTCAACAAAACGGACGCGAACGCTGTCCTCTTTCATTTGTCTTTATTTTAAATCAATTCCAATTACGATTTCAGGATTCGGCGAAATGACCCTGATCCATTATTCATTGCAGCATGTATGTTAATATTACTAGCTGTTTTTTATGATATTACTCCACAACGACGGTATTACCGAATAAATTTCGAATACATCACAATGCAAGCGACGGAATAAGGTCACCATACGAGCGTAACATTATTGATACCGGATAATCCATATCACCGAAACCGTAGGTGACAGCCATTTGAACTTAGATGAAATTTGACAGCGTTCTATGGGATCGTAAGACCTTTAATTTGAACCTTAACTTGTAAAAATTTGTTCAGCGTTCTTTGAGAAGATCGAGTGCTCTTTTCTTTGAAATCGGATCAGGATGAAATTCAATAGCAGATTATGGGACTATACGGCCTTTAATTTGAATCTGAATTGAAGAAAATTGGTGCTGGGCGGTCTCTGAGAGAATCGAGTGCACTTACCTCGTTACTCTCGAACAGAAAATTTGATTCGGATAAAATCAATAGTAGGCTATGGGAACGAGAGATCAAACTTTGTAAATATCCATATATCCAGTCGTTTTCAAGAAAATCAAGTACACATTTTTATTACATTTTGTTTGCATACTCGATGAATTGAATCGACATATGACAAGCTGACAAAGAAATAAACTCTAGCTTTGTTTCAATGCTTGCGAATTCTTGGTTTAATAATTGCCCAACTGGTAAATGCGGTTGGTTCATATATTCTGGCACAAAGTTTACTTCGATAGAATTCTAGCACGTTTTAAGCGTAGTGGCAGAATGCAAGATCAGAGCAAAACATAGATCTGCAGAAATAAGTGGTAAGATACACTTCTCTACATGAGCAAATCACCTGCCAGATCGGAAAAAAATCGAATACAGCATATTATTACTTAAAAAATGACAAATTCACAGATGCGACGCCAGCTCACGCTTCTAGGATACAAACCTGAAACCACATCGTTTGCCCAGTCTACTCAAAAGAAATGGAGGTAGCGAGGTCAAACAGCACGTGAACAAAAACGATATGGCGAAACTGAATTAGATATTGTTCCAGTTGATGCTTAGTAGCTAATGAAGTCAACAAAGTTGTTTGAAAGTTCCATTCTGAGGATCGTAAATCAATCTAAAAAGTTTAATCAAAATACTAATCTGCCTGAATTGAACACGGTGAAATGAATTCCTCCGGTATATTTAATTTGAGATACTTCATTTTCTTTATTTTAAATGAACTCCAATTACGACAAATGTACGATACAGCGAAATGACCCTGACCCGTCCCGAATGTGAATTTACAGGAATTCATGTCAGGCTGCCGATCTACAAGGTCGATCAATCAGTTTCCGAGATCCGGTTCCGGATGCACCGGTAATAGTGATCAAAAACTTCAAAATAAAACTAACTCATTTTTCTTCGCGACGGCTCAAGCGATTTTCTCAAACTTAGAATCAAGCTTACGGTCTTTTACAGAATTGACCCGAATCTGACAGGGTGATGAGTGTTTGAAATTTCAAGTCGTCGTATAGTGCGACGAAGCAAAAAAGCAAACAATATTCTAACTTGGGTGACTTGAATCGATGCCACAAAAAAAAAAAACTGGAAAAACTTGTAGTAGGTAATGTTAGAGACTAAATCGCGAGATTAACGTAGGACTGCCGTCGACAAGGGGCAGATCACAGTTGACAATTATTTCCACGAGCAAAATTCCGAACAAATCGGTTGCCTCTCGTTTGGCGAACGACGCACAAAATAAATCTGCCACTTGGCTGAGTGCCCTTCCTTACAGCGCTAACGTTCCGCACCGAGTCGTGACATCTATGAAATTGGACGCCATATGGATTAGTGACGACACTTATTCTGATTGAAAACCGATTTTATAAAACCAAATTTATGTATATGAGAAAATCCAATTAACTCTTTGCTTGATACTATGTAGAGATACTGAAAATGGCTTGGAACTGAATGGTTTGACCGTAATTGTGGATTATAACACTATTATGGTCCTTAGAATACCATCGATTTGCAAGGAAAATAATATTAATACTTCTTTAGATAACATCTAGAGCCAGCAGAATGGCTGATTTTGTATAATGTTCCCCATCGTTGTCCACTTTTCGTTTTCTTTTCCTTCAAGGCAAACGATCAGAAGCTGTATGACGCGATTCCTCTTGTTTGAAGCGAAACTGGCTTTGTGAAAGAACCGCTACACATCTCTTCGCACTGCCGACTAATTCCTAACTAAACCAATTTGGGGTAAGAGCTTTCTTTTTACGTGATTTCGTTTGTAGCTTTTGCACAAAAGGGCGGTCCCAACGACCAGAGATGTCTATCTCCTCTGTGTGACGAAGAGCAAGCAAAATTTCTCCCCTCGCACTGACAACTTCAACGAGAGCTCTTCTCTTTCACATATATACACCACTGTTGTATAAAGTGTGCACGCATCATCAGTGCGTTTGTTTATTTCCTTTTACCTCCTCCACTGAATCGCACCAAAGTGCTAGAGCATTAGCTAATAAATTCTCTGAGGTGGATGCAGATACTTTCACAGAGGTGTACACGCCGGTGAGCACTCTGCTGTATGGTTTGCGTAGAAGAAGCGTGGGGCACGCAAAATCAGCAAAATAACACAATTTATCGTTAAATTCTCAGTTTTCATTGCAAATTTTTCATAGCAAGACCAGATCTACTCTCTATTAATTGAAGTTCACAGAAGTGTTCGCTCACCATCACGCGCCAGTGATCACTTGGGTGTGTTAAGGCGAGAGCACGTGAGAGTGATTCGTGCGAAGAGAATGTTATTCTCTCGCACCAGCTTCTTTCTTCACAAGCACGCACTCAAAGTCTGTCTGTCTGGACACTGAGAAGAAGTGCGCTTTCCTCTTTGTGCGATGCTTTGTGTTTTGCATCCTCGGTGTGGACAAGAATCTGACTCTAGCGTGTATCACTCTGGTGAAATGCCATCTCTGCCAACGACCATAAAAATATCAAAATATAGAATTTTGATGTCGATTATTTCATTTCGGATTTGCATACTTCATAGAGAGGAATTATCAAAATGCTTCACGGGATTCAATTCTGGAATTCATAAATGGCCAAATTGTAAAATTCTCTACGATATTGAAATTTTTGGGAACCTTTTTTTCGAACGAATTTCGCACAGCGAAAAGTGCACGAAGCTAATTAATTTATTCTAAATTTGCACTAAACTGATCATTTTTATTTTTGATTTGAAAAGAATGTAACGCTGATAGTTCGTTAGATAACATTTAGAGCCACTAGAACGGCTGATTTTGTATAATGTTTCCCATCGTTTTTCACTTTTCGTTTTCTTTTCCTCCAATGCAAACGACCAGCAGCTGGATAACTCAATCGCTCTTGTTTGAAGCGAAGCTCACACTGCGAACGTTCAACAGCAGATATGTTTACAGAAAAACTAGTTGTTATTTTCTGCATTTAGGCTTGAGGAACTAGTAATCACTAATCGATTAAGGCAATTAATCTATCAAATTATTCAGAATAATTCCTATTCAAAGCAGAATAGGGGCTGGGGTCCACGTCTGCATGCGTTTTGATGGACGATGAGAATTATGTAAAGGAGGACTCAAAAACCTTTCCAGGTCCACAATACTTTACTGTCGTCGTTGGGGAGGATGTAAGCGATACGGACAGGTCGATTCAAGTGGAGAATTTCGGTAAGGTACTGATATGACAAGCAATATGTTCCTGTGGTTTGAAGTCAACCATTTTTACACTACCGGAACTATAAATGCAGAAATCTATCGATCTGAGTGTCTCCAAAAGAGATTGCTGCCTTTATATAGGAAGCATAGTACACCTCCACTGTTTTGGTCGGATTTAGCGTCGGCTCACTATGCCAAAACCAAGTTTGAATAAAATATCGTTTTTATCATAATTTGAAAGAAAAATTTGTGGATAGCTTATTTTCGATACACTCCTTACTCTATTTTACTAAATTATCTCTTCATTCAACTTATCAATTTCCGGCTAGCTTCTGAGAAAAGTTCTATTCGGAATTTTTTCTTCTTCCATGTTTTTGCTTGTCTGCTGCCCAGGTCAACCAATATAAAGAATTGATAATTTAAATAAATAATTGAAATAATGAGGATTCAAATGAAAGGTTTTATGGTTTCATAGACTTCTATACTGTTTCAATCGAATTCGTCTTCCTGATTCAAAATGAATCACACCCTATGCTCTTGTGTACCGGCGTATTGTCTCGAAAAAACCGATTTTTTCGACTTTTAATCGCTCCAATAATGCACAAGTGCTGTCGATGGTGTTTTCTTTTTTTCGAGGTAGTGCATGAAAATTATACTGTGACAAGCCCAAAGAACCGACTTCATATCCATTCCACCCAATTTCAGTCTATTGTCGGTTAATCATTCTGTTCTCTGGCGTATTATAAAGGATTTAGGCTTCGTCAACAGTAACCAACCGACACCAATTGACTTCAACTTAGGCGAACATGCTTCCGAAGTATGCTCGCATTCCTCGTTTTAATCCTGAGTGTGCAAGTATTTCATCTAGCGGCAGGGCATCTTTTTCATTCGTGGAATCTTGCTAAAAATATTATATGTTTGCTCCCGTAATATTTATTCAACTTGTGCCTCAAAAAAAATATTTTGGATGTTTTTTGCGCTTCTCATATAGAGAGGGTATGTAGGGCGTTGAGCCAAGGCCCGAAGGGTTGAATTGCACATACAATTCGAATAAGTTCGTCGAGATAAACCAAACTTAAACTTTAAAATATACTTAAATTTAGTTGAAAGGTCTTATTGTCAGGTATGACGTTCCATAATTTTATCTGATTCATACTTCCGGTTCCGGAATTACAGGATTATTAGTGTTCAAAAGTGAAAATTTGTGCACTAACTTTTCTCGGAGATTGCGGAACCAATGTTTACAAGCTCAATATCAAATGAAATGGCTTACGATCCAATAGAAAAATCTTGAATTTCATTTAGATTCGACTTCCGGGTATGAAGTTTCAGATAAGCACAAAAAAATTCGATTGCAAAAAAAGCGGGTTGTTTAAAACTGATTGGCAGAATCTTCTAATTAGCAGATCTTGTTAATTGATGGCCAAAAAACTCATCCTATTAGTCCTATTAGTTGATGGCCAAAGTAAGTGGTTTTGCTAAGGAGTGTATCGAAAACAAGCTATCCACATACATTGGTGTTGTATGCATGCATTTGTGATGGTTTTTTAAGCTCAGATCACAGCATGCTGTGCGTTTGGCTGACAACTTTCATTTGTTTACTTGTTTGTGCGGTTGAAATTCTGCGTTTTCAAAATGTCGCGTATCGAAAAGGAAGTGAAAATTAAGGTTCTGGACACATGGCTAAGTGATAGAGGTGCATGCAAAAATTGGCGAAGCGGTTTGGAATTCATCATGCCAGTGTTAAAACCATCATTAATAAGTTTAGGGAACATTATTCTTTGGATGAGCTACCAGGAAGAGGCAGAAAACCCGGTTCTTCCAACCCGAAACTGAACCAGAAAGTGGTATCTCTAATCATAAAGAACAAATCAATGTCAATATGTGATTTGGGCAAAAAAGTAGGAACGAGTGTCGGAATGATCCAGCGTATCAAGAGGCGAATTCACCTGAAGACCTGCAAGAAGCAGAAAATCTCGAAACAAAGGGCCCAGAAATTGTATTCGCGTCTTTTGCAGTGTCCGGATGTATGTGTTTTGATGGACGATGAGACTTATGTAAAGGAGGACTTCAAAACCCTTCCAGGTCCACAATACTTTACTGTCGCCGTTGGGGAGGATTCAAGTGGAGAAATTCGGTCGAAAGGTACTGATATGGCAAGCAATATGTTCCTGTGGTTTGAAGTCAACCACTTTTTACACTACCGGAACTATAAATGAATATATCTATCGATCTGAGTGTCTTCAGAAGAGATTGCTGCCTTTATATAAGAAGCAAAGTACACGTCCACTGTTTTGGCCGGATTTAGCGTCGGCTCACTATGCCAAGTATAAATTTCGTTGAGAAAAATATCAATCCACCAAATTGCCTTCAGCTTCGACCCACTGAACGTTACTGGGCAATCGTGAAGAGGGTCTTCAAGAAGACTGGTAAGACAGCTGGGAACATGCAGGAGTTCAAAAAATTTGGGCTTAAGCGTCCAAAAAAAAAAAAAAAACGATGCAACACCTGTCCGGAACTTGATGAAGAGCGTTCGATCAAAAGTTCGAAAATTCGTGAAGGAATAACTTAAATTTCATCCGGTTTTCATTATGCTCAAGTTTAAGCTCGTACAATAAAGGTTTAAATAAAATATCTTTTTTTGTTCATAATTTGAAAGAAAAATTTGTGGATAGCTTATTTTCGATACACTCCTTATACTGGCTCTCAGATTCCGGTTTCAGAAATACCGGAAGTAGTGGTCAAATGAATGTATAAAAACTGTCCTAGAGAGTATGGACGCACTTTGATTTCGCTGTAAATAATTCACAAGTGTTAGATATTCAAATTTTATTCGATATACTGATAATATTAGACTACAACAACAGAATATTATTCTCAACATTTTCTACTTAGCCATTGTAGACTAGCTGGCGCACCTTCTTGCGAACGTTCCTCATTAAATTCCGTACAGACTTCTTGGCGATAAGTTTTGATACTTTTTTCAATCTTTTTCGAACTGTTGAATGGTTTCGGCTGCCGAGACATGTTTCCTAAGATGTGCTTTCGTTAAAGTCCGAAATTCCTCAATTAGTCGAAGTTGTGGGAAATTTGGTGGATTCATGTCTTTCGGGACGAAAGTGACATTTTTGGTAGTATACCATTCTACCGTTGATTTCGAGTAGTGGCAAGAAGCCAGATCTGGCCAGAAGACAACAGGATCCTTGTGGCTTCGAATCATGGGTAGAAGTCGTTTTTGTAAACATTCCTTGATGTATATTTCGCTGTTCATTGAAGCAGAGGTGATGAAGGGTTTCGAAATCTTACCGCAGCTACAAATTGCTTGCCAGACCATAGCTTTTTTACCAATTTTTTCGACTTCAATCGATGTCTCGGACTGGTTTAACACTTGCCCTTCTCGCACCGTATAATATTGTGGTTCCGACAAGGATTTGTAATCGAGTTTCACGTAGGTTTCGTCGTCCATGATTATGCAGTTCAAATTTCCAGCAAGAATGGTATTGTACAGCTTTCGAACCCTCGGCCTGATTGATGCTGATTATTTCGGACTACATTTTGGTTGTTTCTGCTTCTTATCGGTTCGAAGATTCAAACATTCTTTCGCACAAAGAACATTTGACTTCGAAGTGCCCACTTTTTTGGCCACATCCCGAACTAAAACCTCCTTGTTTTGTTCGAACGCCTTCAGTATACGTTTATCCAACTGAGGGTTAGCAGGACCTTTTTTCTACCCGTTTTCGGTTTATCCTCAAAGGTGTTATCCTCACCGAACTTCCTGATTGCATTTCGCACGGCTTTTTCACTTACTCCTTCCATTTTTGCTATCTTTCTCAGTGACAGTCCGCGTTCTGTGCACCATTTGTACACCATTTTTCGACGTTGCTCTGCTGAAAGTCCACGCATTTCGAATCAAACTAATGAAAACGAATAAACAACTGCACAAGTGATTAGAGAAGAGTGTAAACAACAGGACGCAGCCATAAAAATTGACAGATTCTGAAGCATTGCGAAATGGCAGCGGTTTTTGGTTACGTCCATACTTTCTGGGACAGTCTTTAAATAGTATGTATCAAACCAACCGATGAAAGTGTCCAATTTCTGGGTACTTACCTGCGTAGTCCTATGGCAAAACACTAAACTCAAAGCAAATCAGCGCCCCGTATGTGCTAGGTGAAGTACTGCAATCAATTTTCGTAATCGAAATTTAAGGGTTAAAACGATCAGATTAATCATTTCAGTGTAGTGCCAACAAGTCGTCAATCTCAACATTATCAATCTATTGGCAGAAATCAGTACGGAGACTTTATGATCCACGTGAATGAAAAATATTCGGATTTGACAATCGAGCTACAGTCAATAAACGACTGCTGCGATGGAGACGCACGGGTTGCTTGATTAAACTAGGAACCCACCTAATGGGGACAGCTCGGTAAATGTAAAAAGAAACATTCATGGAAGCAAACTATTAAACTATTAAAGAGTGCCATTTACTTTTTTCTCATCATTTTAGACAATTGGTTAGATGATGGATTGAACAAAAATTTTCCTTCGGCGTAGCACAAATATTTTCCACGACAATTTTGCAACGATATTGGACGTTTATTTTACAGGATAATAATCCGTCGTGGTCCCATGGTTCGTAAGATGAATGTGGGTTCAATTGTCCTATTAGCTCAAACATGATATTATGTCACATAGCAATATTACGTAAACCCACCTCCCATTGTTCGTTCGTTCGCACATTCGCTTTCCGCTAGACTTGTTGTTATACCGGCAACCTCATTCGTCATAGCAACAGGATTACCAGAGCTGAAACTGCACGGGTGTAATTAGTAGTGAAAGCTCCTTCCACAACGAACTGACTTTCTTGAATACAACCCTGCAAAGGTTCATAAAACGCAGCGTGTTCGTGGCCTGATAGCAATTTTTTTACGAGCACGGATGATGCATGATGTAGTGCTTGATTGGCTTTCTGTCTCTGTGTCTATCCACTATTGTTTATTGCTCTAGTAGTCATGTTCATCATGTATCTACACGACATTTGCCGAGTGCACTTAATGGCATGTTTCGAGAAACGATCGAACCGGTAGTCCTGGTCGATGTTTTTCGATTTGATGAACGATGTCTATAATGAATGAGCGATTTTGAGCCCGATAGGATTGCAAGTGTGGGTGACAATGTGTTCAATGACAATTTCAAAACCATTTCACACTGTTGATGTTGTCAATGGTGTTGATTTTTTATATCATCCATCTAACACGCCCTCGTCTCCCAAGTGAACCAAGTCGAGGACCAGGACCCCAATCATAACAAATGGGAAGCTACGATTGCCGATAACCCTCGGCAGAGCAATAGTTATTAGTAGAGTTGACACCGATGTTAGAAGATCAATGTGTATTGAACTAAGGATAAATTCTGCTGCAACATATGCCGTGTACATGCAGAGACAAAAGATATTTGTGCGTACACACGAACATTGAACATTGAACGATTTTCATCCTCCATAAACATTTCGCAAGAATCAATTTTCCCGCAGTGAACCCGGAATGTGCATCACGGCCATTGCATCTGAACGGGCGATGATGTAGAAAATTGTTTCCATTTAATACGCTTCTACTTGAGCTACGCTTCTACTGCATAGTCCCCGTATCAATTGATGCTGGGATTAACGTCATTGACAGGGCAGACAGCATCCACCACCCAATGCTGCTCGATGTTGAATGTACATATCTTCAAAGATAACGGTGCCGGTTGGTGTCATCACCAGGGCAGAATTGTCATGTAGCCCCGGAACAACAGCGGTTTGTAGACTCCCGGAACACCATGCGTCTGTCCATGGAAAGATGGGATGCAGCAGCTCCCTACACTTGTTATTGTCACACGGCTACCTATCGACAGGGATCTGCTTTTACAGGACCTACGTCAAAAGGGGATGATATTGTTATTTGCGTGGTTTGGATGTGCTCGCCCTCCGGTTCAATTGTGGCAATGGCAGTAGTAGAAAGGAATAAGACCAACAGTAATAACAAAGTAATAATAGTGCAGTAGTAATTGTAGTAGTAGTAGTAGTAGAAATGCATTTTAAGCCTGAAGTTGGCAAATTTGCGTCACAAATATTTCTATTTCAAGCCTTCGAAGTTGTAGAACGACAATTGATAGTACGAGTAATTGTGTTTATGATGGTTGACCCGCACCCTAGGCCGATCCGACCGATCCGAGCTTTCCGGCACTGACTTTCGTAGTGAATACGACTTACTTTACTATGGGGCGCCTTTTCAAAATTTACCCTTTGAGAGAGTGATAAGTTTTCGATCGTGAATATCTCCTGTTGTATCTAATCATAATTCTTGCTACATGCCATCGGAAAAATGATCACAATTTTATGATAAAATTTTCAGTTGTGTGACATAATCTCAAATAGTTCAAAATTAAACTTTTCGAAAATGTTTGGTATAAACGAGTATTAAAGAGGATAATTCATAAGGCGCGTTTGCCTTTCTCGTATTTTGAAAGCTCAAAGCTCAGTGATCTGTGGAAGGATTTATAAAAGTTCGGCTGAAAAGTTCGTATCGTTTAATAGAAACACACATTTTTTGCCAAAATTCGTTTTTATTATTTAACATAATTGCCATCAGAGGCGATACAGCGATTATAGCGATCTTCCAACTTTTCGATACCATTTTTGTAGTACGATTTGTCCTTTGCCTCAAAATAGGCCTCAGTTTCAGCGATTACCTCTTCATTGCTACTAAATTTTTTACCAGCGAGCATTCTCTTGAGGTCTGAGAACAGGAAAAAGTCACTGAGGGCCAAATCTGGAGAATACGGTGGATGAGGGAGCAATTCGAAGCCCAATTCGTTCAATTTCAGCATGGTTTTTCGTTGTTGTTTTTGATCGATTGTGAGCTCACGCGGCACCCATTTTGCACAAAGCTTTCTCATATCCAAATATTCGTGAAAAATAAGTCCAACACGTTCCTTTGATATCTTTAGGGTGTCAGCTATCTCGATCAACTTCACTTTACGGTCATTGAAAATCATTTTGTGGATTTTTTTCACGTTGTCATCGGTAACAGCCTCTTTTGGACGTCCACTGCGTTCATCGTCTTCGGTGCTCATATGACCAGTACGAAATTTTGCAAACCACTTACAAATTGTTGCTTCGCCCGGTGCAGAGTCTGGATAACACTCATCAAGCTATTTTTTGGTATCGGCGGCACTTTTTTTCATCAAAAAGTAGTGTTTCATCAACACACGAAATTCCTTTTTTTCCATTTTTTTTTCACAATAACAAAAGTAGCTTCACTCAAAATGCAATATCTCACAAACTAATAATCAGACAGCTGTCAAATTTATACACGTATCTTTTGAAGATTAGTACTAACTGAAACTGGTATGGATTTAATTCTAGTGGCGCCCTCTCATAGAAACGATACGAACTTTTCAGCCGATCTGTTATAATCTAACTACCAATAGAATCGAAAATTTTCAACTTGAAGTGTATTGCAACAACATTGAAGTTTTTCAATAGTACACTATTGAAAAACCTGTTTGTTTTAACGCATGACAGCATCAGCCACTCAGAACGCAAGATGTCTGCATCTATATAAAAGTTGAGTGGTTCATTTTTCCTACCATTTGCTGAGCAACTGTTCCCGAAACAAGACACACATGAGAGCAACATCGAGGACCTGTCGTCTCACTGTTTTCCATTATGCGAACAGGAAAAGGAATTTTGGCAAAGGGGCTGTCCGTACGCCGCTGCCAGTAGCAGGTATAAAACGAATTGTCATGTGAGAAATAGCGTCATTTAAGTTAAAGCAGCTACTCTGAACGCACCGGACACCGTCAGCACGATGGCATTGAAAACCAGTGGAAAGGCAACCAAAAAGTCCAGCAAGGCCCATTCAAAGCACTTTTCAGTGCTTTTCAGACAATTCAAAGCACTTTTCAGTGCTAAAGATCATCATAAAGAACTAGTTGAATTTTGTCGCTTTCCTACCATTTTCTGAGCAACAGTTGCCGAAACAAGACACACACGAGAACCATCTCAGGTCTAAATGCAGATCTTGTTGATTGTGACAATTCAAGGCACTTTTTAGTGCCACAGATAATCATTAAGAGTTGATTAAACTTTCAATATTTCCTACCTAAAGATTCATCAAGATGGAAATTAAAATAATTTGTACCGTCACTAACACATTCAATTACAAACGGCAAGGCGAAAGCGAAAGTGATGATGTTGAACACATCTTTATACTAGTATGGGGTCGTGTGAAAATATGCCATGCGAAACAGGGTTTGCCATATATACAGATTAATCTGTACTATTATTATTATTATTATTATTATTATTATTATTATTATTATTATTATTATTATTATTATTATTATTATTATTATTATTATTATTATTATTATTATTATTATTATTATTATTATTATTACTATTATTATTTGTAAACTTATTCCCGGTTTACTTACGGAAGAACGCTCAACTAGCCAAGCCCCGGCCTAGCGTCTTACTCAAGACACACATACTACAGAACTTGGCTAGCTAGCACAGGAATGTGCAAGTTACATTAATTATTAGTCTCCTCCGGCCTTTAAGAGACTTACCACATGCTACATATTATTATTATTATTATTATAATTATTATTATTATTATTATTATTATTATTATTATTATTATTATTATTATTATTATTATTATTATTATTATTATTATTATTATTATCATTATTATTATTACTATCATTATTATTATTATTATTAAAATGACTCTTGCATACCGAAGATCATCGATACATTTCAGACCAGGCCATTGCAATTGTCTCGTACTGAAATTTCGAAAAGAATCAGATATCTTCGAACTTCATAGCTTCAATAAAAATAAACTAATAATTTGTCGTACCTAGCCTCCTATATTGGCAAATTAAAAAGGAATTGTTTCGAGTTTGGAATATGTAGTTGTAGAATAGTAGCTGTTTAATGTAACTAATCTGTACTTTAATGTAGGTGCATCGCTTCAAACTCTATTAGTGAAAAAGGGGAAAGCTTGCAATCAATCAACTAACTGATATTCGGAAAAGTGATGGGAGCGTGCCAATTTTATTCGTATTCACGACATCCAGTTATGTCTCTGACATTACCCACCCGCCTTTTTTTATTATTAATTTTTGCTCCATACCATCGGAAATATGTTCAGCAGTTTATGAAAAAAATTTCAGTAGAATGAGATAACCACAACTGACTCAAAATTTGAATTTTTCTAAAATGTTTAGTATGAACGAGCATTAATGTGAAATTCAGTGCCAAAATAGAGCGCGCAAAGTTCCAACCACATAATTTGAACGAATCATCACACAAAGCGTATCGTACAAAACTGACACATAGAAATATTAGATATTTTCAGTGGTCGAGTGCAGTAGGCTTACGGCACATTTTGTTGGCTAGTAAAACAGACATCAACTATGGATGGTTATAAACCATAACACATGGATCAATAAGTCTCGAGACTAAAGCAGAGATGGCGCTCGTAGTAAACCAGTAACCACGTCTTTCTAGAGTACTAACCTTTGCTTGAAACGGGTCAAAATTTTAAGTCGATCCGACCAGAAACAGCTGAGTTATCGAGGTTGGAGTAAAGTCGTTTTGTAGTTTGTTTAAAAAATGGAAAAAACCGAGTTTCGTGTTTTGATAAAACATTGTTTTTTAATGGGTAAAAACACCGTGCAAGCGAAACAATGGATTGAAAAATGTTATCCGGACTCTTGTCCATCAAAAGCAACGATTTGTCGGTGGTTCGCCGAGTTTAAACGTGGTCGTACCGACACAAATGACGCGGAACGCTCGGGTAGACCTGTGGAAGCCGTTACACCGGAAAATGTGAGTGAAGTGACAAAAATTATAATGAAAGATCGTAAAGTGAAGCTCCGTGAGATTGCTGAGATGACACAGATATCATATGGAAGTGTATTTACTATCCTTCATGAAAAATTGAGCATGAAAAAGGTTTTTTCCAAGTGGGTGCCGCGATTGCTTTCGATGGAACAAAAACAGCAACGAGTCGATGATTCAGAAAGCAGTTTATCGCTATTTACTCGCAATAAAAAATCGTCGTTACATGGCCATGGATACATCACTACACTCCAGAGTCGAAGCGGCAGTCATCTGAGTGGCACACAGCTGGCGAAAGCCGTCCGAAGCGTCCGAAAACGCAGCAGTCAGCTGGCAAAGTCATGGCGTCAGTTGTTTTGGGATACGCATGGCGTGATTTTCATTGACTACCTCGAAAAAGGTAAATCGATCAACAGTGATTATTATATTGACTTACTGGTGCGTTTGAAGAAGGAAATCGCAAAAAACGACCGCACATGCAGAGAAAAAAAATCCTTTTTCATCAAGATAATGCACCCTGCCACAAGTCGATGAAAACAATGGCGAAATTCAACGAATTGGGCTTTGATCTGCTTCCCCACCCCCCATACTCGCCAGATTTAGCCCACAGTGACTACTGGTTCTTTGCTGATTTTAAAAAAATGCTCCAGGGAAAAAGATTTGCCTCAAATGAGGAGGTCATCGCTGAAACTGAAGCTTATTTTGAAGCGAAAGATAAATTTTTTTATAAACATGGTATTGAAAAATTGGAAAAACGTTGGAACCATTGTATCACCCTAAAAGGTGATTATGTTGATGAATAAAAAAAAAATTGCAAAAAAAATGTTGTTTCCATTGTTAGTCTCGGGACTTATTGATCCATGTGTTAAGTATTCTTTTTTTTTTTACAAGGTGAAATGCAATTTACGCACGGAGTGTGGGACTCTCCACAGGACTCCACCCAACTGTTAATTGGAACTACCCACTAAAACAACTTGGATCTCCAACCCTACCTCCCCGGCACCATCGCAAAGGTATTACTTCGGGGTGGAAGGCTATTGGTGCTCACAGCACCCTCCCCAGATTTATGCAGAATGGGGATCAGCATCCTGCTCTCGAGGGATCGACCAGTTGGATGACGAGGTCGGTCCAGTGATGCCGGTTGGAGGGTAACTTCCGGTTCACTGGCGCCTCGACGACCCAAAACTGATGCTACGTCGCGGAACTACTCGACTAGTCTCCGCCAAAAGATCTAGTCTACACCGACGGAGGGAAGTCCTCCCGAACCGACTCTTACGGTACACGTCTACGACCCGACCGAAAGGATGTCTAAGTCGATCTAATGATTCCGGTTCCGGCTTCCGGTTCACTGGTGCCTCGACGACTCGAATCGGTGTTGTGGCGACTACTCGACTAGCCCTTGCCGAAGGATCTAGCCTACACCGACGGAGAGTTCTTCGACGAAGGAGGCTCTCCCGAAACCGACGCTTTCGATACCTATCAACGCTCGACCGAGAGGATGCCTAACACGATCCTAACAGTTTTACGTATTACTCGTCTAGTCCAAAGACAAAGGATCTAGACTATTCCGACGAAGAACTCCCCGGCAAAGGAGGTTCTTCCGGACCGACGTTTATTCGCTGATCCCTTTTGAGTCTACTACGGTTGCACGCGACCAGCGGTTGCGGCTGCCTGTTGTTGACCCGCACTCCATTTCCGCTGCAATATGCCCGCAATTTGGGATGCCGCGGTGGACACTGCGTTCCAGTTCTCTACACAGTGGCACGCAGTCTCTGGATCAGGTTCTCCGGTGTGGTGTCAATGTCACATGCCTCCAGTACCTCACTCGTTGGAGCCGCGAAACGAGAACATGCGAACAAGACGTGTTCTGCTGTCTCGATCTCATCTGGGCAGCTAGGACATACAGGAGATGTCTCGTGGCCGAACCTGTGGAGGTATCACCTGAAGCACTCGTGGCTTGTGAGGAATTGCGTCAGGCCGAAGTTCACTTCTCCGTGAGGTCTATCCAATCAACTTGAGACTCTAGGTATGAGCCGATGTGTCCACCTACCCTTGGTGGAGCTGTCCCACTCTCGTTGCCAGCTGCGTAGAGGAGCGGCTTTGGAGGCCCTACGGGCGTTCCTGTCTCCTCGCATGCTGTAACACTCCGCGAAACTGCCACTACTGCCAGTAGCCTACGTTTAACAGTTCGGCTGAAAAGTTCGTATCGTTTAATAGAAACACACATTTTTTTGCCAAAATTCGTTTTTATTATTCAACATAATTGCCATCAGAGGCGATACAGCGATTATAGCGATCTTCCAACTTTTCGATACCATTTTTGTAGTACGATTTGTCCTTTGCCTCAAAATAGGCCTCAGTTTCAGCGATTACCTCTTCATTGCTACTAAATTTTTTACCAGCGAGCATTCTCTTGAGGTCTGTCGGAGTGAAGTGATGGAGCCATGTTTCGTCCATTGTTATATATCGACGAAAAAAATCCAAAAAGCTCCAAACACTGCTCAGAATCATCAATTCGTTGTTGTTTTTGATCGATTGTGAGCTCACGCGGCACCCATTTTGCACAAAGCTTCCTTATATCCAAATATGTCCAACTTTGATATCTTTAGGTTTTCAGCTATCTCGATCATCTTCACTTTACGGTCATTGAAAATCATTTTGTGGATTTTTTCCATGTTTTCATCGGTAACAGCCTCTTTTGGACGTCCACTGCGTTCATCGTCTTCGGTGCTCATATGACCAGTACGAAATTTTGCAAACCACTTACGAATTGTTGCTTCGACCGGTGCAGAGTCTGGATAACACTCATCAAGCCATTTTTTGGTATCGGCGGCACTTTTTTTCATCAAAAAGTAGTGTTTCATCAACACACGAAATTCCTTTTTTTCCATTTTTTTTACAATAACAAAAGTAGCTTCACTCAAAATGCAATATCTCACAAACTAATAATCAGACAGCTGTCAAATTTATACACGTATCTTTTGAAGGTTGGTACTAACTGAAAATGGTATGGATTTAATTCTAGTTGCGCCCTCTCATAGAAACGATACGAACTTTTCAGCCGATCTGTTACTGGAGCGCACAGGCGAGCTGTTGGCCATCATTCGTGAGAGCGCCGCGATCGCTATTGATGCGCGCTAGCAGGCGTATTCAACGGGCTTACTGAAGCTGAGTTTGTCGTCAAGCATCACACCCAATTCCTTCAGTGATCTCTTGGAGGGGATCACGCAATCTCCGGCATGTACCAACGCCTCCTGTTCCAATTTGCGGTTGTTTACCACCATCACCTCTGTTTTGTGGTGCGCGAGTTGCAGTTTCCTGCTACGCAGCCAATCCTCCACCAAGCAGATTGAGTGTGATGCACATCAGTACATTATATTCCACAGGATCGGGCCCAAGATAGATCCCTGTGGTACTCCAAGCGTGATTGGAGTGTTACGTGTGCCTTCCTCGGTCTCGTAGAGCAATACTCGGTTCTGGAAGTAGCTTTCCAGAATCTTGTACAGCCCTTCCGGTACTCCCAGTCGAAGTAGGGAATCAGCAATGTCTGCCCAACAAGCACTGCGTTACTACCGCACAGTAGCGGATTCCTCGTCGTTTGCGCTGGATAGCTACCTCCGCCGTGGTTACCACCGATGTTATGGCGTCCGCCGTCGACCTGCCTTTGCGAACCCCGTACTGCTGGCTGGACAGTCCTCCTGCCTCCTCTATGAAGGGGGATAGCCTGTTGAGGATGATTTTCTCAAGGAGCTTCCCCATAGTGTCGATCAGACCGATTGGTCTATACGCCGATGGGTCCCGGTTTCGGTAATAGTACCAACCTCTGCCTTTTCCAAATGTCTGGGAACATACGCTCATCCAGACATCTCTGTATGACCTCCCTGAACATGCCCGGTTTTGTCATTATAGCCGCCTTTAGAGCCACGTTCGGGATACCGTCTGGCCCCGGGGCTTTCTTTGTGTCGAGCGATCTCGCCGCAGTGAGCAACTCCTCGTTCGTCACATTTTCAACTTCGTTCGCTGGTAGCGGGGCTGGTTGCCAGGGGGACGTGTCGTGATGGGGAAAGAGAACCGTTATGATTTCCTTCAACATCGCCGGACTACGTTCAGGGGGTGCTAGCGCCCCTCTCGTTTTGGCCATTACCATCCTGTAGGCATCGCCCCATGGGTTGGAGTTGGCTCCCTCACATAGCTGGTCGAAACAGGTTCTTTTGCTTGCGCTGGTGGCCTTGTTTAGTGCTAACTTCGCCGTTTTGAACGCCGTGTTCCTCTCCATCCTCATCTCCGCTGATCGAGCTCTTTGCATCCTTCTTCTAGCCCTGAGTCCTCGGTTGAGCCTTTCTAGGCATGGTCGCGTCACACGCCCGTGACAAGATAGCGACCAACTCGTCCCCTCTCAGGTTCGCGTTGTGCTCCTTCAATTCAAGGGCAGCGCAAAACGTTTCGCGGTCGAAGTAAGCAAACTTCCACGCTAGAGTTTTGGGAGTATTACTCCTCCTTGTGCTTCTCGCCAAGTGACCGATCGTGTAGCGAATGGCTAGATGGTCGCTATGGGTGTAGCCATCATCAACTCTCCAATTAAGATCTCCAGCTAGGCCAGGACTACAGAAAGTCAGGTCGATAAACGACTCGACTCCGTTCCGCTGGAAGGTACTCTTCAGTCCATTATTCGCTAACACGACGTCTAACTTGGCGAGGGATCTCTGTGAACTGTCGATACCGATGCGCAGTCGGTGCACAGGCAGAACTCACTTGCTGGGATGCTGCTTTTTATCACTACGGTGCAATGCCTATACTACATGTGTTCACTTCGAATATTCGGTTACGAATGAAAAGAAAATGATGTAAATTGTACAAACTTTAAAAAACCTGCTTAAAAATTTAACCTGGCATCCCTGATGTGCACGACATACGGCATTTGCACTAGTATAAGTGTGTGAGCAAAAAATTCCTTTCAAAAGTCTAAAAATTCATAACATTGGCGATTACATTCACAATATGCATAATCAACTTTACTTTATATTCTATTTGATTGCTTTTATGTTATAAAAAACTATGTTTACTGACGGAGCCTTCCAAGCTAGAAAGAAAATCCGACAAAATGTATCCAGTTAATTCCAATGGCCGGTGCACGCTGCCGATTTTCCTCGTCGTAAGTTATCATATACAGGTCCGAAGATAGTTAGCAGAGTGAAAAAAACACGACTTAACGTGAGAACCGCTATGTATAATGTTTTCCGGATAAATCTACAATAGCGTGCTGAACTAAAGATTTGATATTTCGGAAGGTTTACCGAAACACTAGTTTAGTCGTCGAATCTTGGGAAAGAACTGCCAAACTGTTCTCAGCCTAGTTGCCAGTTAGTTTATTATTTTTAAATCGATTTTGTAATGTTCAATTAAACTTTTCAAGTTGAAAGGAACAAAGTTTTCATGCTCAATGAGAGCTCTTACTCTCTACAAAAATGAACAACGAAAATTCTTTAATTTACTAACGATCTACTTGAAATAATCCGCGATATTTTTTATGTGTACCGACCCAACGTAGTCAATTTCCACTAAGATTAGTTTAATTACAGATTATCGGTTTGTAAAATTAATAGATGCGTTTCGATCTTGGGGTTTCGTTTAGTTAGGATAAGGGCTCCCTATTTCATCTCATTTGTAAGGACGTTACCTTAAAAACCGGATTTAGCAATCGAAATTACTACGATTTTTTTCATATTTCTGCTAAATTTGCCTTGCTCCACATTGGGAATTGATTCACATTCCATGGAAATTAAAATAATAATTTAAAAATCAGCTAAAAATACTTCTGATATGTTAACCACTGTGCTCTTAATTTCATCTCAAAGGTTTTATATTCATCCTATCGTTGGTCCTTTATTCATCCCATCAATTAGCAATGGCGACAGCTATCAAAACCAAAATATTGCACTAATACACTCTCAGGTTCAAAATGTCAGAATTTTCCTTAAAAAGGGCCTAATGCCAACTATGACACAACACACGATATTAAAAAAACAGATTGGAATCATTTAGACGTTTAAATTTTTTTGGATCGTTTTTCTTACCTTTCGTTTCAAATTTAAAATTTTACTCTGCAATTAATTTGGAGAACTTGAAAAAAAAAAACAAAAACCTATTTTAATCCACCTAGTGGTGTAATGATGCCTTTCTCATATTATTCATTACATCATAAATATAATTGTGAAATTCTCAAAAACAACTGTTTATTGAATAGAAATAGGATAATTTGTTCGGATCTAATTTCACAAACTCTATAAAACCTGTTTACCCTGTAGTTCCGGAACCGAAAGCAGTATCCACAACAAATTAAGGAATTCCATATGAAACTGTAAGACTTTTCTTTTGAACCTATAAGTTTGTGAAAATCGATTTGGCCATCTCCAAGAAAAGTAAGTGAGATCCTTTTTGCAGCTTTTGATCACTATTTCCAATTCTTCCTAAACCGGATTCAGATAAACGGAATAGCCGAAGTTGGTTCGATTTTTACCAACAAATATGACCTACAAATTAGAACAGTTTTGAACGTAGTTAAACCTATACTTACTATCTCATGCTCTATTTCGATTAAACCAATTAAACGAATTCTAACAAACGGAACGAACCTGCGTTTCTGTTACTTCTGCATATGTGAGTCAAGCTAAACAGCATGAATCAGCAGCACAAAGCATGTAGTAGGATTATTATTATTATTATAATAATAATAATAATAATAATAATTATTATTATTATTATTATTATTATTATTATTATTAATATTATTATTATTATTATTGACATCACTGCACAACGTGTATGAAATAGAACAAAGCACGCCTTGTTCGTTTTGTGTTTTCTTCTTCTTTCGGTGTTGTACATATTGTCATTCTATATGGCGATTTGAAAACTTTGACACTCATCGCCCTGCAACTGCGGAACCGGAAGTCGGATCCGGATGAAATTTCACAGTAGGTTTAAAGACAATATGAACTTTAATTCAAATCAAGATTCAAGAGCTTCGCAGAGAAATCGAAGGAAAATTTATCAGACAGTTTTATGGTATTTGTACCTGTTTTTAACCATCGTTCGTGGAAAAATATTAATGAAATTGGTAGTTTTCCACTTATCACGCTTTAGTTGCGGAACCAGACGTCGGATCTAGATAAAATGTTCTACAAAGTTTTAGGACATTATAAGACCTTTCATTTGAATCTTAATTTGCGAAAATCGGTTAAGTTGTTCCAGAGATAATTGAGTGTAAACTTTTACTCAAATTTTCACATATTACCATATAACTCCGGAACCGGAAGTCACATTCAAATGAAATTCAATAGCAAGCTACGGGACCATAATACCTTTTATTTGAATCTTAGTTTGTGAAAATCGGTTCAGCCATCTCTGAAAAAAGTGAGTGCATATTTTTTTCACTTTTTTGGTACATATCATCCTATATCTCCGGAGCCGGAAGTCGGATCGGCATGAAATTCAATAGCAGGCTATGGGACTATGAGAGCTTTCATTTGAATCTTTGTTTGTGAAAATCGGATCAGCCATCTCTGAGAAAAGTGAGTGCATATTTTTGTTACATACACACACACATACACACACACACACACACAGACATTTGCTCAGTTCGTCGAGCTGAGTCGAATGGTATATAACATTCGGCCCTCCGGGCCTCGGTTAAAAAGTCGATTTTCACAGTGATTGCATAGCCTTTCTATATGAGAAAGGCAAAAAAGAATTGTTACTATTCAGGCATTAGGCTTTCTAGAAACAAAATGCAGAATCAGAGATGACATTCATGCAGATTTATCTGTATGGCATAGATTTTTGCGTTCGCGTTCGTTAAATCAGATTACAGATTTTCTAAATTTAATTCAGATTTGTAAAGGTTCATAAAAAGTGAGAAGTAAAACGTTAGACATTTCTCTCTGAATATCTATTAGTATTTGATTACAGTACTTCTTTTAAAGTTTATTAATCAGCGGACAAATCACATGTTAAAATGGAAATCTTTTGTGCAAATGTTCGATGATGAACACTGATAAACATTCATATTAAAATTTAAAACCAATTTGAATTTGATTTGAAATTTAATTCGATTCATTTTATTAGTGAAAACAGATAGAGCAGATACATATTTTCTATGAAAATATCTGGCATCTCTGTGCACAGCCGATGAAACACACACATTTAACAGTGTTATGGTGACGTATAGCGGAAAGAAACCAGTGCTACTAGATTTGCCACAATGGTTATTTGATTAGTATTTAACACGCTCTATTTGGTAATATTAGAATCCGAAACAGTTTTATATTTATATATAAATATCAATGATATAATTAAACTAATGTCACGGATACCAAAAAATACTTGTTGATGATAATTTATAGAAGAAAATTTTTTTTTATTTAACATTATGAGAAAACTTGGCAACCTTGCGATACGAAATGAGATGAAAACAAAGCGCAATCAAGTGAATTAAGTGCAAATTTTCATCTCATATTTTTCATTGCTTTTATTGCTTATCAGATAATTTCAGAAGTCTTTAATCGTTGAATAAACAAGTGGAAAGTGAACATTACTAACTATAAAGTCATCCAACATTGAATAGTGGTGTAATTATGTGAAATAGTGATCATGTTTTGAGACGAATCGTTTAGTAAATATTCAGAAACATGATGAATTGTAAAACTTCAGACGAAAGTGGTTCCAAAATCAAAAAGTGAGTTTATTTTAAATGATAAAAGCGATCGTTGAAGGTTTTCTAACTATTTTTTTTCAATTGGAAAGTGAGGCAAAACCTAGAATAAATGTTTTAAAACGTTCCACAGTTTTGTTCAGGTACGTTTAAAGATATGATTAATGTTCAAAGTTATGAGGTGAAGGAATGAGATGGAAATTGGAGCTGAGATGAAATAGAGAGCCCTTACCCTATGTTGCGAGATTTTTTTTTAAATAACAAAGCTTCCAGTTGTCTCAGTTTTTTTTTTCATTTCTAGTGACCCCCTCCTAAATGTTCAATTATTTGCATCGAAACTTATCGATCAAACCACCGTCATCGATTCAATAAAACAAGCGGAATGCCAAAACCGGAGCAGCCCGGCAAACATAATTATTATCTTATGTTTCCTCTCCCAATTCTAACATCCTCCTTCGCCCGTTCTTAAAATATTTACGTTTGCCGACTGGTGCCATCAGAGTTCCGCGTTCTAGAGGCCGTACCATGGTTGGTTGGAGTGGGAAAGCGCCATTTCGGGGCGTGTTGAAATATCCCAACAAAGTGGTTGGATTTCGGCACTCGCTTGCGGCATTAGGAACGGAATGGGGGGGCGGCATCTCATGTTGGGTGTTATCAAATCGATCTCGTTTTTTTTTTATTTGGGACTGCCGCTGCAATCTAAATATTTGGATAACGTAAGTAAAACAACGTCAATTTTTATCGTTCCGATCTGCAGTTGGAGAGGAAATGCAAAATTCCATGAAACGGCAGTATGTAATTGATTGTGGAAAGGGTATGTGGGCGTTTGGGGGTGGCTTGAAAGGAAGCTCGCCAGTGGCGTGTGTGGCGAATGATAATCGATGTTTGATTTATTATCTGGACCCTAGTCTGGTCTAAGGGGAGACATGAGGGAGGAAAGTTATGTTTTCATCCGGCCTTTGTTCTAATTCTAACGGCTAATGGAGCATGTGGCATTCAAGAGCTTATTTCCGACATGGTTTGAACAGAAGGCGCTCGCCAGCTAAGATTTAAGTGCTTCTACGAACACGGAATGTCAAATGTGTTGAAATATTAAACCATTAAATACATGAAGACTGGAAACTGATCAGTTTTTGGGTAGACAATGACCGATTAAATTAATCAAAGCTTGTTCAACGAATACCATAATTTCAATTGGTTTCGCTTCACAATATCAATATTTTGATTAAACGATAAATTGGAATGTTATTGTAGCCGCTGTGGGCATACACGCTTCGATTACCCCTTACCCTCAGTTAACGGAACGGGTTGGAATCGGAGGAAAATTTTGCAATTAGTGTTCTCCTGCCTTGTAGTCCGTTCGCCACGCGCTTATCGAAATAATTTTGACACGCTCCGATCCGATTATCAAACACCGATTTTCCGCCCCATCGACTCGCAATTGATTTTCCCAATTCGATTTTGTGTTTCCTACGTCAACGACCGTCCGAACGGAGCTCGCCGTCAACCAGCGCCTAGCTGGCAGGGGCGGGCCATTAGACTGATGGATCGGTGGCCGGGTTTTCTGTGGCGGAAGAGTGTTGATGCGTTGGGAATACAATTGATTGATCGAACATTTTCGTCACTTACGGGACGCTGCAGTTGCACAATAGAAAACGCGCGTCCCTAACCCAAATTGCTTTCAAACTATTATGTGGATAAACTGCGCGGGCGGCTGTTATGGAAAAATTGATTGATTTGGGGAACGTGATTAATGTCAGGCCGATTTCTGGCAGCTGACGGAAGAAAGCTGTTTTTTAAATCTGCAAATTTGTGACAGCATGATCAAAACGTCAAACCCCTAATTTAAAAGTTATCCCGTGCCATAACTTCGGAACCAGCGAGGCAGGCCATGAGCTGCGTGTCAAAGAAAAAAAAAACGCTAACTCATCATTCAACTTCTTAAAAGAAATTTCCTTTCTGCGATAATGAGCAGAAGAACACCCTAATATTCAGCAGATTACTACCGAGCGATTAGGCGTGGATACGTGAAAGATGAAATGTTTTCCAAAAATGAAGCGTTTACAGTTTTATTACAACTCGTTTCGTTAAGTGTTTGTTATGGCAAAGTGGGGCACGTGGAACGATTGTTTATTGTATGTGAAGGAAAAGCCAACGGCGATAAACAAAGATCGCGTGTGGGAAGTGTGGACGCAGCCGGTTTCAACTTTTTTTTGAAGAGTTACTTTTGGGTTTAAATTGCAATCCCATGTCAGTCAGAAATTGGTTTCGTGCATCAAGCGTTGTGTTTTATAACGACCAATAAGCCACCTGTCAAGTTTTCGCTCTATTTGCAAGAGTTCCCGCCTGCCGTTCCTCTCCGATGTTCATGTTGACTTGATATTGCCTATTGGATGTTGTAAAAAGACGCGACTTCTGATTATTTACATAAAATAAAACATTTGTAAGATTATATCTTTGAATTTCAAGCGAGTCTAAGTCTATCGAAATCGATTCTTTCGTCTTTGAGAAATTTTGTTGCATTGAAAAACACTGGGATTTGTCGGTTACGTCACATGAAACATTACATCTATCGAACCAGAAATTTTCACCATAACCCTTCCAAGAATGATTGACATTGTTGGCTTTCAAATAAGTTTAACGAAACTATCAATCATAGTAACTCATGAGTCAGCAGACAAAATTTGACAGCTTTATCAGTCGAACTCTCGCAGTGAAGCAATTCTCCGTTCAGAAGTGTTTGCATCTAAAGAACGGCGCCCTGGCACTTTGCGGACGCCGCCCGTTCCGCCATCTACAACTTCTTGATACTATTAGACAACACTCAGAGCATCGGAAGAAAGTCCGGTTTCGGACGACTCTGGGCGACAAGAAGCTCCAGAAGAAACTGAAACAAACAGTGAAAAAGTACCTGGCGAACATGAACATACATGCCAGGAAGCGGAAGTGAGTCCACTGATTTCGGGGCTGCCGGCAATGACGCAGCTGTAGTGGCTGAAAAAGCTGGTCAACTCGATTTTCCCGGCGAGTCGCGTCGTGGCGACTATTTCACCCTGGATGGCCACGACTGTCAGGGTGCTTCGTATTTTACTTCCCCCACGAAGAAAGTGAGCTCCGAGGTAAAGTTCATTGCACACACCAAGTTCTCCAAGAAGGTGCTGGCTGCGCACGGGGAAATGTATTGTACGAAATACCTGCTGGAAGTTGCATCGTTCAGCAAGAAATACCATAAGGGCGAAGACGCGGTGTTCTGGTCGAATCTGCCGGCGTCGACCCACTACTCGAAGCGATCGTTAGAGGAGATGAAGTGGCTGAATATTAATGTGGTACCCGAGGCGGCGAACGTGACCAACGTCCCCCAGCTGTGTCCCATCGAGAATTTCTGGGTCAACCTGAAACGTCAAGTTGACCCAGACTCCAACAATTTGGTCACCAAAACTGAGGAGGATAAATAAAACGAAGACAGAACTCAAAAACATTCCTACACACATATTATAAAGACGCCATAACTCAGTTCAGTTTTTGCAATTACTGAGTGGAAACATATATTGGAGAAGCCAAATGAATGAAAAACTTAACCGAAAAGATGATTTCTTTTTGGAAAAAGATACGCTCAGAGATAGGACTCTAAAATGCGTTCTTATGCATACCGTGAATACCATGTTTTAGAACTGTGTTTATCACAAGGTTCAGGGTGGCGAAATGGTAGCGTCCTGTCTCTGAGCGTATCTTTTTCCAAAAAGAAATCATCTTTTCTGTTAAGTTCTTCATTCATTTGACTAACATATGTTTCCACTCAGTCATTGCAAAAACAGAAATGTTAGCCATTTGATCTTCAAACTTGAATAATGGATGAATAGTAGCTTTCAAACGAGCCCAGGCATGTTGAAATCGGTTCAGCCATCTTCGGGACAACTGAGTAGTTGACATTCTTTGAAAAGTGCACACACATACAGGCACGCAGACATTTTCCTCTCGAGCTAAGTCGAATGTAATACTACTGTGGGCGAAAAGTAGGAAGACTTTTGAATTATGTTTTGCGTGGAAGCCTTATTCGTCGAAATATTTTTTTTCCTAGGTTGTAAGTAAACGTCTGTCTTTCTGAAGTTTTAAAAGCGAAAACGGCAATTTTTACAATGAGTGAAATAATTCAACAAATAAGTTCCATTAAATTATGTGTGCGGAATCAAATTTTTGGTGCCGAAACGTTCAGAATGTTGCAAAAGGCTTTCGGTGATAATTGTATGTCACGAGCAAGTGTTTGTGATTGGTATAAGTTGTTCAAAGAGGCTCGAGAACGTCCAGTATGATGAACACGTCAACAAAATCAAGGAATTTGTGCTCGAGAATCGACGATTAACAGTCAGAGACCTTACTGGGCTGGCTATTCGTAAAAAGAAGTCGGAATTTTGTGCCGACAACTCTTGATTTTGGCATCACAATAATGCACCATCGCCTACTGCATTGATTCTTCGTGATTTTTTCACCCAAAAATTCAACCAATATCGTTCTGAAACCACCATATTCGCCTGATTTAGCTCCGTGTGACTTCTGGCTATTCTTGTAAACTCAAGCGACCGCTCCGGGAAAACTGTTTTGAGTCAATTGAAGACATCATACGTGAAGCGCTACGCGCATTGAAGGCTATTCCGGAAATTGACTTTAACAACTGTTTCGAGGATTGGAAGAAAAACAACGCTGGCATATGTGTGAATTGGGGTCGGGAGGGTATTACTTTGAGAGGGACGACATAGATTTGGAAAAATAAATGAAGAATTTTGAAATTATGAACAAAGTCTTTTTTTTTTGCCCACAGTAGTATAACACTAAGGGGTCATCGAAGCTTCGTTCAAAGGTCGGGTTTTTCGAGTTTTTTTTGGGTTTTCGGTGTATATTTTTTAATAGTGTTCAATTGATTCCCTCCAATTATTCTTTATTTATTTTATTTATTTATTTGGAGCATGAAAAAGCCCAATGAAGCTGAAATATTAATCTCTCACTCCAGCAGGCATAAAACCTCCTCATCGTTTATATCAACAGACTACAACAATTCAACAGATACATGTATGTACTTAATACTATCAATTGAAACTAACCCTAGCTAACTAACTCTATAGTAATTAGATGACACTAAACCTATCGGGTAAATGATGGTGATTTTGCATTAAAACTAGAGAAGAAAAGAAATGTGCTTTAAAAGGTGAGGTAGAAGAAGGGAGTGGTGAATGAGAGTTGGCAAACGAAACGGGGTTAGGTTCGGCATGCAGATCTAATTGGTGGTCGAAAAAGATGGTGAAAGACGGAGCGGAGAAGAGGAGATACAATAGGATTAGCTACAACGAGCGAATTTATTAGTTTTCAATGGAGATGGTGGAGAGACGAAGGGGTGGTCGAGCGGAAAGAATTAACATTAGTATTATAACTGCAAAAATAAAGAATCATGGAATAATCGTTCTATCGCATTACGAGAGAGATGAAAATCAAATTCCTGTGAGCAACTATTGAATAAACGGCACAACCGAGAATTCACGTTTGAGGACATTTTGCAAGAGATGACAGTGATATGTAATTATTGAGCGTTTGCGGGAAAAAGATATAATGGAGCACTTGGAAGTGTTTAGTACCATCCTGTTATTGTGGCCCCATCTTGGCGAATGTGTCAAACTGAGCTTTCAGAAAACGGGCATCTTCTAGTTCCTTCATAGGATGATATAGTTTGAAGTCATCAGCAAATGATAGTTTGAAACATATCACGCAGAAGTTGAGATCATTGAGGTAGAGTAGAAATATAAACGGTCCTAGGTGGCTTCCTTGAGGTACTCCAGAACTAACAGTAAAAGGAACTGTTGTGAAGTTTCCTATTTTCACCGACATCTCGCAACCAGTAATATATTTGTTATTTTAGTCCATTTGTTAACCAGTAAGATATGAACGCATCCAATTCAGTAAAGCGCCACTGAAGCCCAGTCTGTCGAGTTTAGCAATTGTTATTTGATGATTTATTTTATCGAATGCCGCTGAAAAATCTGTGTAGATAGCATCAACTTGTAGATGCGATTGTAGAGATCGGATGATAAAAGATGTGTAAGCCACAACGTTGGTAGATGTTGACCTCTTACGCATGAAATCGTGTTGAGTTTCAGGTATGTAGTCCTTGCATTTGTGAGTGCTGAAATCGATAATAATTATTTCAAATAACTTGGACATAGCACATAGTAAAGCTATTCCACGGTAGTTAGTAATATTGGATTTGTTACCTTTCTTAAAAACCGGAAAAATATATGATTTCTTCCAGGGGTCTGGATTGTTTCTTAAATTCTGTTGAACACGGTTTAAGTGAGTAAGGAGTGTATCGAAAAGTAGTTAGCAACATTGATTATTGAATAAAAAAGCAAAAAAAAAACATATTTTGACATCAGTTTTCGATATATTGTAGAAAAATTACATTTTTATGCATTTCACTGATTATATTGAAGAAAATCCTAGTTTCTGTGAAACGCTCGCGCTTTGGACTTGACATTCTGCATTAAATTCTGCACAGTTACTTTTGTTACTTTCCTGTTGGCAGCTGTCCAGTTTTTTTGAACTCCTGCATGTTTTGGGACACTGTACATTCCTTCCGAAAGTTCTGTTTAACAATTGCCCAATACCTTTCAATTGACCGAAGATCCGGGCAGTTCGGTGGGTTGATGTACTTTTCCACGAATTGTACATTATTTTTTACACTTTCACCCGTTTTGCAATTTCTCTGTACGCGATACCACTTTCTGAGCACCAAGTGTGCAGAATTTTCTTTCGCGTTTCCGGATCAATTCGACTCATCATTGAAACGATAAACCGTACCGAAACCAATCGATTGCGCAGCTGTTATTGACATGTAAACAAACATGTCACCGCAAAACACGCTGCAAAAAATTAGGCCATTTCAGAGTAATAACTGTTTGAATGTTGCTAACTACTTATCGCTACACTCCTTATACTGTACTCAAGTTTTGGATCTGGAAGTGCCTTTTTGGGAACGAAAGATTGCTATGCTTAGGACATGTGCCAAGTTTTATCCACAGCAGAGTATGGGAATGACTTGTTACCCATTTTTGAAATTGCTCTGTGGCTATTATCGACAAAGCGAACTTGTAAGTTGAGACACTTACACGCATTCCGCGGAAAAAGGATGCTCTTTCAGCCTGAATGTCCACATCTTTCAAGCCCGGCTGATGGTTTGAATTGCATTCAACTTTTTAGCTGTCGTCGTGGCCGTAAGCGGTTTATTTTGTATACTGTCTCAGATGCAATATGAAAGCTAAACGGATGTCATTTTGGATTATTATACAGGAATCAGGAATCAGAACAAATTGGCTCAAATGGCGCGTTCCCCTTGATATTTGGAGATTTGTGCCTTGCTATCAATTTGTTTTTAGCATCATTTTCCCGATATATAAGAAGGAAGGATTGAAAGGAAATGGTAAGGGTTGGACTAGGGGGATGGGAAAAATTGACGACACAAAAACACATAAAAGCAGAAGTAAATTCTGCACCCCTAAGGGATGCTGAACAATCTGCTGGGGATCACATTTAGTGGAAGCAAGGGGACGGGTATAGTGTGATGGGTAAGTCGATGCCTTTCACGCCGCCCGCCTGGGTTCGATTCCCAACCCCGCACATAGGGTCAGAAAGTTTTTCTGTCCCGAAGAGGCGAATGACATTAATGTTAAAGCCTCTATAATTGAAACAAAAAAAAAAAAAATTAGTGGAAGCAGAAGTAAATTCTGAACCTCTACGAGGTCCCGAACAGTCTGCTGTTAATAAAACCTCCAACCCCCGAGAGGATTTAGAGATCTTACAAAAGCGACACCATTCTGCACTCCCGGAAGAATGCAGAATGATTCGCAGTATGTACGAGCAGAAGTAAATTCGGTACCCCCTAAAGGATTCCAAACAATCTGCTAAACCCTATTTAAGGTGAATACAGAAAGGATTCATACACTCCAGAAGGAACGATGAACTTTTCTGTCTATAGCTCCTTACCACATTGGGCAAGAAACGAGAGAATATCCTTCAATTTTAGTTCCGCATACACAGACTCAACCATGTATGGAGAACCAAAAACCCGGAACTATTACTTGTCTGATTTTTCCATCTAAACCTCTGTAGCATGATAATATTGATCCGACTAACCCAGATGAAACACTTTCCCACATTCCCACGATTTCTGACCAATCCTTCTCTGATCACAGATCATAAACCAAAACCGAACATGCACTAAAATCCCAAACACCAATCCTTACATTCTTTATCCTTCAAGTACCATGCATCCAAATTAGTAACAGGTCGTAAAAACACTTGACGATCGTTATATTTCCCAAGAGTCAAACATTTGGTTCACATTAAGTTCTCATGCTAGCCGTCCGTGTTGCAACAAATGCTGCACACGGCGAGCTAAGCAAGCTTCTCACACTATCCGCCGATGCGACATTTCTTTCCCTTGCGTAATGCGCTATAGGTTCAATCGCCTCTTGCTGCATTGATGCACCAATCGATATTCTCTCTCTTTTCCCTCTCTCCCACTAACAATTTATTTAACGAAAGTATTGTAACTGGCTCCTCCCACCTTTATGTACATCATAGAGCAGGTTAGCTTAAGTTTAAAGCATTTGAATAAAATCAATCTTAACTGATCAACCAAAAGGAATGGTCCCCTATATTTTTATCTCTTCGAAAGTAAACCCTACAAGACAAGTGAAACCAAAGTAGACGCCTTCTCCATTGGACTTAATAACTTAGTGATACTGGTTTACTTAACAACGAAAAAAACATATTAGAAGAAGAAATTATAGAACATTGGTTGTAGTAAAACTAATAATACCACACCTCACTTCGTTCACTATACCTCTAATCCAACTCTTCCTGTTCTCTTTATCCGCCATAAACACCAAGGTACCAATTTGCACCGGGCTTTGTTCCTCTTGCCACTTTGACCTCAAGTTAATTGTCGGTAGATACTCTTTCACCCACCGTCGCCATAGTTTGTCGGCGAGAAATTTCGACCGCTCATATTGATTTCGCAATGCTTTCGCTTCGTTACTAGGCGATAACTTCATTTCTCTATTACAGGACGGATATCCGAGGAGAAAATGGTTCGGAGTCAGTGCTTCCGGATCCGCATTCTCATTAGACACGAACGTTAACGGTCTCGAATTTATCATACCTTCCGCTTCCGCCAACACTGCTTCAAATAATTCATCGGAAAGTGACCTGCCGTCTTCCAACTCTTTCAATGATTCCTTCACTGACCGAACGAGTCTTTCCCACACTCCTCCCATATGTGGGGCCCCCGGAGGATTGAAATTCCATCTGGTTCTCGAATTTGTGAAGGTTTCGCTGCATTCTTCATTTATACCTTTTACGATCTCTTTGCTCGCTCCGACAAAGTTGGTGCCATTATCCGAGAAGAATTCTATTGGACACCCTCGTCGACACAGGAATCGCCTTATCTTACGATTGGAAGAACCAATCGCTAATAATGGCGCGGTAGTGCTCACCACTGACCGTGGCGGCGGCTCCTGCCTTATTTTCGAAGAAAAATGGCCCAATAATGCCGCCAGACCAAAATCCGCACCAAACCGTCACTCTCTGAGGATGCATCGGCTTCTACATGATAACGTACGGGTTTTCCGTCCTCCAGATGCGACAATGTTGCTGTTATCAAATAGCTTAAGTCGCAAAGAAATCGTTCTTCTGTTAACTTTATTTAGATGAATCCAGCCAAATCGCAGTTACAAATTCCTAGTTGTATAAATGAAGTTTTAGATAGGATCGAGTTTTAGATATAGTTTTAAATAACTTACGTTTGGTGATTTCTTTAATAACGTAACTTAGCTAACATTAGTGCTCAGAACAAGAACAGCGTGAACAGATCTAAAATGAGCGGCATTTGTGATTAACCTCAAATTAACACGAGTTTGTTTCTCACCTATTGCTAATAGATTTTGTGAACGGTGATCGCTAAAGATACCTCGTCGTGTTCACACCTATTTCCTATTCAATACAAATTCAATGTATAAAGTATTTAATTCAGATTATAGAAATGACCTTACTGTAATAACTGAAGAATATATAAATGTATAAATGTATAACCGAACTTCACTATCTTGATCGAGGAAATGAAATGATGGTGATGACGGATGAGCTTCATTTCCATTTGACGTTTCTGTTTGTGTCGAGCATACACTGAAAGAATTATGGAGCTCGCTGATCGGCGTGGCGCGCTTATGCTTATGCTCCGAGGTTTTAAACTTAGGAGTATTTTCTCTTACGCCAACGTCGAGCACCGCAAGATTCACAGTTGGTCGTTCATAGATTCCACCACTAGCTGTTTGTACCGTTGCAGATCGCACCTGTCCGTCGGAAGCTATTTTTGTTGCTATGATTCTTCCTCTTGGCCAACAATTTCGCGGAAGCTTAGGGTCGACCACTACGACAATATCGTTTATTTCAATCGGTTTGGTTGCCGTGAACCACTTCGATCTTCTGTTAATAGTAGGAATGTAATCTCGAAGCCACTGTTTCCAAAAACTGTTTGCCAGGATCTGAGAGAGTTCGTAGTTATTTTTAAGAGCACGAGGACAATCATCGAAGGGAACAAAAGGTTTTAGACCATTGGATGATTGGAGAAGAAAGTGGTTGGGGGTCAGAACAGGTGAGAAATCATCATCTACCGGAATATTTGTTAGTGGTCGGGAGTTAAGAATATTTTCTACCTCATTTAATGAGTTCTCCAGCACCTCTGCAGAGATTACTCTAGATGCTATAACCTTTTGCAGATTCTGTTTCACAGTTCTTACAAGGCGCTCCCATGCTCCTCCCATATGTGGGGAAGCAGGAGGGTTGAATCTCCACTCAGTGTGTCTTGACGTAAACTCGGCTATTATCTTGTTTTGATCAATTTGTTGGATACTCTCTTCAAGTACTCTTGCAGCTCCCTGGAAGTTTGTGCCTCGATCACTGTATATCACTGAAGGCATACCTCGTCGGTTGAAGATATTCCTGAGTGCCATAATGCATGAATCAGTTGAAAGCGTGTATGCGACCTGCAGATGGACCGCTCGGGTAGTGAGGCATGTAGCAAGAACTACCCACCGTTTTTCTGTTCGACGACCAATTGATACGGTTAAGGGTCCGAAGTAATCCACGCCTGTGTGGGTAAACGGACGGGTGTATGCAGCAACTCGTGCTTCCGGTAAGTTGGCCATCACCGGGGGGCATGGACTTACGTGATCATTCTTGCATTGTTGACATTCTCTACATACTTTGCGATAAACAGTCTTCAGTCGTGGGATGTAGAAGTGCTGGCGGAGTTCGTTTACCACAGTTTAGTGATTTTTGTGATGAAACCGCCGATGAAAATGTGCAACAACAAGTTTTGTTATGATGTGTTCGTGTGGAAGAATTGTTGGATTAGATGCGTCTACGTCGATGTATTTACATCCTCCGGTGCGACCTTTAACTCTAAGTACACTTTGTTCATCCAAAGTAGGGCATACACGATACAATGAACTGCTTTTCGGTACGGATGTATTAATGTTAGAGGATCCATTTATCTTAAGTATGGCGACTTCGTCAGCGAATACTTCTCCTTGAGCGAGGCGGTAAAGATAGTTTTCAGCTTGTACGAGTTCGCCTTGCGTCAGCGGTCCACTGAGCAGACGTTCTTTTTTTACCAGTCGTTTCCAATTTAAGGCTTGGCGAACAACTATTGCCGTTTTGTGTAGCAGCGTTGCCCAACTTGAGAATTGCTCCGGTGAAATCAAAGGTTCTGGAACCGCAACGTGTGCTAATAAATGTGGACGAAGTTCTTCATCGGTCGTTCCAGCTTTTTGCAACTTAATGGGCCAATCCTCTTCGTTTTTCCATAAGAACGACGGCCCCCGAAACCATGGACTCTCAGGACTAAGGTCCGGAAGTCCTTTCCATTTGGTACCTAGGTCCGCGACGATTATTTTGCTTGAAATCCAGTACCATTCTGAGACGTTGGTAGTCTCCAAAATCTCACTTATCCGAAAGGCGACAAATTGGCTATACCTTTTGTGGTCGGAGTTCAACCAGCAGTATACATCTCTGGCGTCAGTGTAGAAAAACCGTTGACCAACTTTACGACTCAGTGACTCTTGTATAGTATTTGCCAGGCGTACACCAAGGACCGCTGCTTGAAGTTCAGCGCGAGGTACAGAGAGAAAACGAAGTGGCGCCACTCTTGTCTTGGCGGCCACTAATGCGCACTTTATCTTGGACAACTGTTGGAATCGTAAGTAAACTATGGCTGCGAAACCGTTCTCGCTAGCATCAACAAATGTATGTAACTGTAGTTCAGCAGTAACTGATGTTTGATTGCGGAAACTTCTGGGAATTTCGACTTCTTTTACTTTAGGGAGGATTTTCGCCCACAGCAGCCATCGTTCATACTCGTTATCTTTGATTTGGTCATTCCAATCTATACCAGAACGCCAGATCATTTGTATCAAGACTTTAAGGTACATAAGAAAGTGAGCTATGAACCCGCACGGGTCGTACATCAACATTAGCATCCGAAGAGCGTCCCTTTTTGTTGGTCGTCGCCGGCCGGATAGGAGATCTCCTTCACATCTAACAGAAAGGTTGAAAGTGAAACAATCTTTTTCTGTGTTCCACCACATTCCGAGGACTTTCTCTGTAGGTGGTCATTCGCTTACATTCAGGTTTTTCAGATCACAGCTAGCGTTTTCCTTCAGTTGTACCAAAACCAACGGCGAATTCGAAAGCCAATTTCTCATCTCGAAACCGGCTTGTTGATGAATCCATTTGACGTTTTGCACGAGTGATACCGCTTCTTCTTCCGTTTCAACGCTGACGAGCATATCGTCGACATAATGCTGCTCAACTATAGCACGAACGGCGGCTGGAAATTTATCCTCGTACTGTTTAGCATGTTTGTTCTTCACATATTGTGCCGTACTTGGCGAACAGCAGGCTCCAAACGTCATCACTTTATTATATAGACTTTAGGTTCATCTGATCTCTCCTTGCGTCCCGAAAGGAATCGTTGACACTGTGGGTCCTCTTCTCGCATCAGCACTTGATGGTACATCTCCTTTAGATCGCCGCATACTGCTATGCGATATTCTCTGAACTGAATCAGCACACTCAGTAATGACGTGAGGTAATCCGGTCCCTGAAGGAGTACTGAATTTAACGATATGTCGAAGGCTTTCGCGGCGGCGTCCCACACTAATCTCGTCTTTGAAGGCTTGTTCGGATTTACTACGGGAAATACAGGTAAATACCAGATTCTCGAGTGCTTGATCGTAAGTTCGGTGTCGGTAAGTTGTCGGATATACCCGCTATTAACGTAATCAACTATTTTCGCATTCAAAACCTCTCCCAGCGCTGGATCATTCTTCATTCGCCGTTCTAGACACTCCCAGCGTTTAAGTGCCATTATTCTGCTGTCGGGCAGACGGACGCCGTCGTATTTCCAGAGAAGACCCGATTCATATCTATTCCCCGTTTTTCTAGTCAGTGTGCTCAACAACCGTAAAGCTCGTTCGTCTTCGTCGGACATGAGTTGCTTTCCTAGTCTTATCACACCCATACTGTCTAGGGTGAAGTATTCCTTCATAATCTTGTTGAGATAGTCTCCGTTTTCGTGGTAGCCGCTCTACCAACTCATATCGCAATGATGAACTGTACATGTAGTCATTTATTTCGCATGCTTGGATTGTAGCGCAAAGATTTTTCACGGAAAGAGCGAAATCGACAAGAGTTTCCAATCTTTCGACCTTCGGAGATGGCAGTTCTCTTACTTTCTGTATCACCGCATGAATAATTGCTTCCGGCTTGCCGTACAGCATTTTAAGTGTAGATAGCACGCTCGCTACGTTAGAGGGATGTAACAATTCGCATCTCACCCTATTAAGGGCTTCGCCTCGCAAGCATTTGCGCAAACGAAGCATATTTTCTTCGTTGGAGAAGCCACACATCTGCGTTGAAGAATTGAACATAGCCAGGAATAATGGCCAGTCTTCGGCTCGACCAGTAAACTCCGGTAAATCCTTGGGAACAGCGTGACGGGCTGCAAGCTGACTCCTATTCAAGAGGCACACAGTTTCATCATCGTTGTTTTCCATGGTTTCAGCGCGATAACGTGGAGGGTTTGGGGTTGAACCCTGATCTGGAACGAAATCATCTACTCCACTAAATGTGGCTCTCTGATTTACCATAGTCGGCTGTGTCGACTGCAGGTTTCGTGCAATCGGGTACGAAGGCTGCGCCCGGACGAAGCGATCGCTGGTGTGTTGGACAGAACGTGGTTCGGGATTTCTAGTTGGAAATGGCAATCTTGTGTTGTAAGTAGTTTGTAATTGCCTTTGACTCAGAGCGGTATGCTCTACATGCTGCAGGTTTACTGGCTGCTGTTCTACTGTCGCTGGCTCGACTACTTTGCCAACTCGATCGGTTTTATTTATCCATTCTTCTACATGTGACACTCTATCAATTAGAGACCCTACTTCGTCTTCCCCACTATCGCTTTGATATTTGTTTAAAGAGGCAGTTCTTTGATTTACTATAGTCGGCTGTGACGACTGCAATCGAGCACTCGGGTAAGAAGGCTGCGCTCGGACGAAGCGATCGCTGGTGTGGCGGATAGGATAAGATTCGGGATTTCTATTTGAATTGGGAACGTTCAATGGAACTTGAAATGGCAATCTAGTTTTGTACGTAGTTGACAATTGCCTTTGACTCAGAGCGTTGGGCTCTACAGGCTGCGGGTTTACTGGCTGCTGTTCAACTGTCATCGGCTTGACTACGTTGCCAACGCGATCGGTATTCTTGATCCACTCTTCTATTTGTGGTACTTTATCAATGATAGATCCTACTTCTTCTTCCTCACTGTCGCTTTGATATTTGTTTAGAATGTCAAACTTCATTTCCAAAAAACGCTGTTCCAGAGCTTTTGCCTCTTCTAACTTGCGTAGTTGCAGTTCCCTCGACTTCTACTAATGGACTTATTCGAGTTTTTCGTGTTATGAGATTGTACAGATAAATTATCAACTGATTTTCCCGGTTCAGCCTGCTGTAGCTGATCCACAATAGGCGACGGAGGTGTAACGTCTTCAATTTGATTAGAATTATTCTTGTCTTCAGTTACGCAAAATGAGCAGCTCCAATCCCTTTCCGCTACGTCTTCATTCACCTTCGCACAAGTAAAATGGTACCACTTGTCACAAGAGTCGCACTGCACCATTCTACTGTTATCCCTGTCGTTGCACATCGGACAGTGATAATACCGTTTAGACCGACGTAAAACTACTTCACCGATTTCATCCTTATTCCCGGTGTTGCCATTCGCTGACTTGAAGCTGTTAACAATTGGTAAGGTTGGAGTAAGTGCACTCCCAAAATCCCGATTAGCTGATCGCGAAATGTTATTGCAGGATACAGAAAAGATCTTTTTTGTGCGGACGAGGCTGGGTGCGACATCCTGCGGATGATCATGTACAGTCTTTCCCTGGACATTGAGGCAGGGTACAGGAACCGGTACGTTGGCGATATTTGCATCGGAATAATCTAAATTGGTAGATTTCGATGGTGTTCCACTTGTTTCAGCAACACTTGTAGAGGCTTCAACTGATTTATTTGGTCCAGTCTTTGACGATCTGCTCGACATCTTTCTGAACTAACAAACGAATTTGTAAATTGTTATCAAATAGCTTAAGTCGCAAAGAAATCGTTCCGATTCTGTTAACTTTATTCAGATGAATCCAGCCAAATCGCAGTTACAAATTCCTAATTGTATAAATGAAGTTTTAGATAGGATCGAGTTTTAGATATAGTTTTAAATAACTTACGTTTGGTGATTTCTTTAATAACGTAACTTAGCTAACATTAGTGCTCAGAACAAGAACAGCGTGAACAGATCTAAAATGAGCGGCATTTGTGATTAACCTCAAATTAACACGAGTTTGTTTCTCACCTATTGCTAATAGATTTTGTGAACGGTGATCGCTAAATATACCTCGTCGTGTTCACACCTATTTCCTATTCAATACAAATTCAATGTATAAAGTATTTAATTCAGATTATAGAAATGACCTTACTGTAATAACTGAAGAATATATAAATGTATAAATGTATAACCGAACTTCACTATCTTGATCGAGGAAATGAAATGATGGTGATGACGGATGAGCTTCATTTCCATTTGACGTTTCTGTTTGTGTCGAGCATACACTGAAAGAATTATGGAGCTCGCTGATCGGCGTGGCGCGCTTAACAGTTGCTTATTAGCACACCCGCCGAGATGAAAATGTGCCTCATCCGAGAAGATGATTTTTTGGCACACATTCCGCAACATTACCATAATTTTCAAAGTAAAACTGCACTATTTTCACGCGTTCCTCAAGGGTATACACAACCATTTTCGTTCAGCGGAAGGATAAAACTTAGTTTCTGTCAAATCAGAAGTGACATTGAGGTTACCAATGTCGAAATAACCGCTAGTTCAAACAAAAAAATGTTAGATGGCGGACCCTGTATGTCAAAGATACCATAAATGGTAGAAAAAAAAAGATGATTCAATATATTCCGACGTAATATTCACTAACTAACGCTTACAGATTTATTATTCAAGGTATTGTCTGTTGTTAGCGACAACTTTCTCCCATCTTTCCGGCAATTTTCGGATCCCGGCTCGAAAAAAGGAGTCCTCTTTTGACACTATCCATGAAGCAATCCATTTTTCCTACTCTTCGAAGGATTGAAAATGTTGATCTGCCAGGCCGTGTGCCATCGAACGGAATAGGTGGAAGTCAGAAGGGGCGACATCTGAGGAATACAGCGGGTGGGGTAAGACTTCCCATTTCAGCGTTTCCAGGTACTTTTTTACCACTTTTGCGACGTGAGGCCGAACATTGTCGTGTCGGAGGATGACTTTGTCGTGTCGCTCTTGATACTGTGGCCGCTTTTCTTTTAGCGCGCGACTAAGGTGCATCAGTTGCGTTAGGTAGCGATCTCCTGTGATCAAATCTCGTAGTAAATCACACCGAGCTGATCCCACCAAATACAAATTATAACCTTGGCACCGTGAATATTCGGTTTTGCCTCCGACGAAGTAGTATGCCCGGGCATTCCCCACGATTTTCTGCGTTTATGATTATCGTATCGAACCCACTTTTCATCACCGGTTACGATTCGATGTAAAAACCCCTTACGATTTTGTCTTTGAAACAGTTGCTCACATACACTCGATGCCCCTCGGTTTCAACTCGTACGGCACCCAGTTTCCTTCTCTCTGAATTATGCCCAGGGCCTTGAGACGTTTTGAAATAGCTTGCTGACACACTACCAACGATTCGGCAAGCTCTTTTGGGCTTGGCACGAATCTTTATCAAGCAATGCTTCTAGTTGTTCATCTTTGAAGGTTTTTTCTCTTCCACCACCATGTTTGTCTGCGACATCGAAATCACCATTTTTAAAACGTTGAAACCACTCTCAACACGTTCTTTTACTCAGAGCAGCATCACCGAAAGTTTCTTAGAGCATTCTATGCGCTTCAGCTGCATTTTTTTCGAATTGTAACAGAAAAGTAAAACTTTTCGCAAATGGCGAGAATTGGGCACATAAACAGTCATTTTCGAGCGTGAATAATACGAAAACAAGAACAACTCTCACTGAAACGGCGATGACAATTCGTTAGGTACTGTACACACTCACTTCAAATCTATGTATTTTGACCAGCCTCGGCCGGTACAGCCATCTATCGGAAAACGGCGGAAGCAAAGTTGTACACCTGATATTTCTTTCAATAGTGTGAGAGCGGCTTTCAAATGAGGTTCATGTAAACATTTTGCTAGGTATTTGATGACGTTATAACCATATATCAATATCATTTATAGAATACACATAAATTTATAGTTTCCTCCTTCAATTTCCATTTTTAATACTTTACTCCATTTATAATTCTATTCATTCGAACTTGCTAACTACCAACAGCGAAGACAATGAAGCAGCTAGACTACTTGGCACTTGAAACTGAGCAAGCAAAACTTCAAATGACTAGTTACGATTATTCAGCTGACGATGAATGCTGGGAGCTTCACTTGAAAATGGCTGCAAAAGTCATATGAATTTGTATCGATATGCTGACGGTCAGTGGCCATAAATTTTGGTTTTGTCTGATATTATTCGATTGAAAATGAAATTTTACCGCACTGATAAGGATTATAAAAAGCATTCGTTTTTGTCATATTGAACTCTATAACTCCGGAACCGGAAGTCGGATCCAAATATTATTCAGGAATTTTTATGGGACCTCAAGACCTTTCATCTGAATCTAAGTTTGTAAAAATCGATTCAGCCATCTCCGATAAAAGATGGTGTAAAAAAACGTTACATACACACATACACACACAGACATTTTGCGTACTCGACGAACTGAGTCGAATGGTATATGACACTTGGCCCTCCGAGCCTCGGTTCAAAAGTCGGTTTTCACAGTGATTACATAACCTTTCTATATGAGAAAGGCAAAACATAAGATTTCAATGAACAATGTAGACAAATCGATGTTAAATTTGACCAGTATCAAACGAAGCAAACAGATCGAAAAAATGACACGCGAATGCAACTATGTAATGAAAACCGCGAGAATGTTACCGCAGAGACGAGACTCGAACCCGTAGCTAACTGCTAACTGGGAAATTGTTTTACCAATTAAGCTACCCTGCAATTATAATTGGTAAAACAATTTCCCAATTAGGAGTTGGTTACGGGTTCGATAGCCGTCGCTGCGGTAGTTTTTTCGGGGTTGTCATTACATTGTTGTATTCGCATGTTATTTTCCAATAGGTTTCCTTTGTTTGATACCGATCAAATTTAAAACTAGCTCAAGACAGCCCCAACCCAAAAATGATGGAATATTTAAGCAGTTTTGAAAATACAAAATGGGATGAAGCTAAAATCGATGTCAAGAAATGACCGATAAGAGTAATGGTTCAAAATACCCTACTTTCCCCTACCAATTAGAGCCCATCGTAATTTGAAAATATTCAAAACAGAAAATATTTCACAGCATTACATTAACACATTATTTGCGAACATTTATGAACAATGACTGCACTGATGGTTGGATCACACGATATAAAAACGAACGCTATTGTTCTATTTAATACACATATTTAGGTCGATATACGGTCTTATCCAACTCTCTGTTAGGGCCACTTTCTACTAACTACCAACACCGAATAAAAAAGGTTATTAATATTGAACGATAGCAACGGTAATAAAGGCTGTATGTATATCATGCACTGAAAGAAACATAACATTGGACCGCTTCAATTTTCCTCCCTTTAATCAGATGACATCGGATGCCAGCCGTGTACCATCAATCTCTTTCCTTGACACTGTCCAGCGGATAATGAAAAAAAACCGTTCGAAGACAAAGACGTTATTATGCAACGTTACGTCAGGAAACAATCGTTTATTAAATTACCAGATTGTTTCATCATCTCTACGCACCCGAAGCTTATGCTGTCCTCGTCGACTCCAAGGACTCCCGACTATCAGTTACGAGAAACAAATTAACGTTTTGCCTTTGTCACTGTTCCACTTCTTCGTGTTCTAGTTTTCTTTCCTTTTCACTGATGGGATGTCGTACAAAGTTACATTTTAAGTCAATCAGATTTTTGTTTGTCCAGTTTAGCATAGAATTCTGCAAATTCCAAAATAGAAAGAGCTTATTTTCCTAGATGGTGTAATGAAGTAAGTAATTGTTCTAGTCATGGTCGCTTGGAATTGCTTTGAAATTTGTTTCGTATATAATAGTAGCACGGAACTGAACTTATCAACAAACATTCGTAGGTAGGATATCAACAAATTGGCCGCATAATCCATTGACTATCTTTAAAAGGGTGAAAACCTAAATATTTTAGGAATAACGGCACCAGAGTAACGACATCTTAGCCGTAATGTTGGCAGTTTCGTTAGCTTTACATTTACATTTGACAGGTCGTTTGCTTGCTTGGAACAAAGCTGTCATTCCAAACGAACAGCTGTTGTCACTCTGGTTATAGACACACACTTGGTCTAACGTGTTCGATGAAACGATCGCAGTAGGCGTGAGCGTTGGATGCGAAAATGTCTTCAACGGCTTTCGCAAATTAATGTCGCTTTCGCTTGATGTCAAACCTAACCCAGTTCCACCTTAACTGCTGGCAAACCGTTTGCTTGAAGCTAGTTTCGAACCTAGTTTCAATGTAGTTGAACTGAAAATAAAGTCAGTTTCGAACCCGGTTTTTATATCAGGTTTGCTCAAACCCCTGTTACTTAGTGCGAACCTAACATAGTTTCGCGAAAAGCGTTTGTTTGATGAAATTACCCACGGTCAGTTTCAGTTTTCTCAAGCGACATAACGTTCGTTCTTTTTTTTTGTAGAAATATCATTGTACAGCGATTGTATGCGGAGAGAAGTGATGTTTTATTTATTTATTGTACTCAATTAGAGTGGCTCATGAAGTTTCTTTATCATTACCGATTGGTGATTACCCTCTGAGAGAGTGATAAGTTTTTGATTGTGAATATCTCTTGTTGTATCTAACGAATCAACATAATTTTTATGATAAAATATTCAGTTGTGTAACATAATCTCAAATAATTCAGCATTAAACTTTTCTGAAATGTTTGGTATAAACGAGTATCAAAGAGGATAATTCATAAGGCGCGTTTGCCTGTCTCGTATTTTTAAGGCTCATAGCTCAGTGATCTGTGAAAGGATTTATATAATCTAACTACCAATAGAATCGAAATTTTTCAACTTAAGCGTGTAAAGAAAAAGTATTGAAGTATTTCAATAGTACACTATTGAAGAATCCAGTCAACTCTTCTGCGATCGCGGCGCTGCTCAAGCGGCGAGCTTTGAACTAATCAATGGTGATAATTTTCAGATTTTGCTTGAAGATTCGAAAAAAATGACGGGTTTTTCTTCTTTTTTCTTTTGAATCGAATACTAACATTCAAAAAGGTGTGAAAATTTGGTAAAAAAAATTGATCATCGATTTTCAGTAACTTTTCGCGGAATGTCTGATTTATATTTAAAAAAAAATCGTTGGATGAAATATCAAATTCGAAGAAGTGAGGTTGGGTGCTGTTTTCATATCTGGGAAATTCTTTGTTTTTATGGTTGGATTTTGAGATTAATTGATAAATTATGATCAAAAGTTGTTTTATTCGTCTATTATCTCATATTTTATCATCTAAATCAATCTGTATTAGAACTGACTATTTCAAAGGTAGGGTCTTAACGATGAAAAAAATCATCATTTTTGAGAATTTTATCCAGAATTATCATTCAACAAAATAAATTCAAATGTTTTGCATGATTAAAAGCATCATTCGAACAACATTTTGTAATTTTTTTGTGGAAAAATATTGAGAAATAAATCGGTGAAGAGGTATTTTCGAGAACGCTTCCTTAAAATCATGATTTGCGGTGTCCACTGTATCTCAGCGCTGGCTAATCAGAAGTGAACAAACGAACGCAGCATAGTTAGAGTAGATGTTTTTCTAGACCCCAACATTTCTGTTTGATTTTTTTTAATTTTTTCAATTTTTGGTGGTTGTTCAAAGTGAAAACTACGATTTTTCACGAAAAAATCTACCATTTTGTAGCTATTAAACTTCCTCAAAGTAACAAACAACGAAAAGTAAAATGTCGGGTCTGGTTTTTATATGTAGAAAGTGTGTGCAAATTGGTGCAGTAGTTTTTGAATGACGATGGACACGGACTTTCAAAACCTGCTTTCGAGGAAAACGCGTTTAAAGGTTTTTATCTATAAAATCAATTTAAACAATTAATACCTATCCAACAAGCCATGGATTGTTGAAATCCGTCCATTTTTAACGGAGATATCGAAATTTTTATGTAAGCGACTTTTTCTCCTTTTCCAGCAGTAGAAGTTTTAAGCGCTGTCTGGCAAATAAATGCTTGGGATCAACAAAAACACGATTTTTATTCTGTTACATACATTCAAAAAACTGAAAATCATTAACCACACATAATTCAGGAACCTTGTTTGGGAGTATACGACTTTTCATATGAATCTGAGTTTGTAGAAAACGGTTGAGTCATTTCCGAGAAAATTGAGTGAAATTATTTGTCACACACGCATTCGCTGATCGCGACGAACTGATTCGAATGGTATATGGAAGTTATGTTCTTCCAGCATTTATTGCTGTAAGTAGTTTAAATCAATATGATTATGGAATTACTTTCAACTCGAAAATGCTGATATCATCTGGTTTGCCATATTCGAACGATTATGTTGCCAAAAACGAACCGTGCTAAAATCGGTCCAAGGCAAATTATCATGAAAAAGGATGCTGTACACAGTCTTTTTGGTACTTAGAAACGATTGCATGTCACAGTATAAAAAAAACGTGTTTTCCGTTGCTCCTAAGCATTTATTTGTCATACAGTGCTCAAAACTCCAACTGCTGGAATACGGGGAAAAGTCGTTTACACAAATATTTCGATATCTCCGTTAGAAATGGACGGATTTTAACAATCTATGGCTTGTTGGATAGCTATTACCGTGCGGAATCTAAGTCTGAAAACATATTCTGTTTTCAAGGTCAATTGTGACAGATACTGTCAAAAAACTGAAAATTTTGACATAAAACTTCGAATAACTCAAAAAGTAAACATCCGATCTCAAAACCATTCAATAGCGTTTTGGGTGACGGGGAGACCTTTGATTTGCGACTAGTTTGATCAAAATCGGTCCAGCCATCTCTGAGATCTCGACCTCTTAGTTGACAACACACATACACACACATACACACACACACACGGACATTTGCTCAGTTCGTCGAGCTGAATCGATTGGTATATGTCATTCGGCCCTCCATTTCTAAAGTTTGAGCGAATTCTATACCTATTTTTTATATATATAAAAAAAGGTAAAAATATAGGAAACTCACGTTGCTTCTAACGAACAAGTGATATATTATTTACTTGTCGACTAAGATGCATGATATATGACCAATCTGGTACAATTCTATATATCTAGAATTTATGTGAAAAGTTGGGTGGATGAGATTTATGTATGTATTCAGGTAGAAGTAACGTGATTTCTTTTTTGAGTGCAGTTAACCATGAAACGACAAGAAATTCTACGGACTTTAGCCAAACACCCAAAAAGAAACCTCAAACGCGTAATAAAATCTAATCTAGTTAGCCTCGATTAGTCCAACACTTTATTGGCAACCAGGCCAACCTCTCCCGGATCATAAGAAAATACGGAAGAGAAACAATGCTAGGTCCCGTTCCTATCCATCACGCAAGACTCAACCGTCAGCTGATATCAGTCAGTTACTGAACTTTTATATACAAATACAAACACAAACCCAACAGCCCATGCTGAAAGGCGGGCGGGCGGCTGGTGCCTGTTCGCGTCCTTTTCGGTTCTCGCGTAAATCCACCCAATAAAACCACGTGCAACATTTCGCTCGTTGGTCTGTTGGTTGGTGTGTGTGTGTTTGCGTATCACCGACATCCGGAACAGTACGAACGAGGGGTCCAGCACGAGGTTAGCAGTTTTCCGTCCAGTACGGCAGCCACCGACTGTTTGCTTCCAGTTCGGCGCTGATTTCAGTCTCCGGGCATTTACGAACGAGAGCGGACGTGAAAAGTGGAAAATCTTAAACTCGACCACCAGCCAGCAGTACAAAAGCATAGCAGTTGGAAAATTGTTCTTCTTCAGAAATGGGAGCATCAGTGGCAGTGAGGCAGTAGAGATTGAATTTTTTTTTGCTCTAGTGGAATAATTAGCTTGTCCATTCTCTTCCTACTCCGAGTGGGCACGGCAGCCAGTTTTTGGGGGTCGGAGTGAGGAAGTGTGTACAAGTGAAGTGTAGTGAACTGTAGTGGCGCCTGAGCTTAGGCCGGAAAGGCGCGCGATTTTCACTTCGGTTTCGTCGGTGGATTTCTGCAAAAAGAAGCGTTCGGTGCGGGTGAGTTCCGGCCTCCGTTACTACTCAACGGGGTTTGCGTGAAGGAGATGGAGCCGCGTGGTGGTTCTTCGCTTTGGCGGGAGCAAAACGGAAGAAACACTAAAATGGTCAGCAGATAAATCATTCTGTGAGGTCGTTTGCGTTCCCGATGGTCAACAATCATCGTGCGCTTCGTTACTCTTCAAAGCAGATTCTTCCATCGGATCGGTTTAAGTGCTTCAGTGGTACCGAAGAAGAAGAAATTCCGCGTGTGCCACTCACTCACTACTGGTGTGCAAGTGTACAGAGAGCTCATATTATTAGTAACGGTCCAGGAATGTGATATAAAATCGCGAAATAGTACATTTTTATTCCTCACGTCAAGTAAGTGCATTCGTTTGCGATTCCGAAGGTGTCGGAACAGGGCTAAAGAGTTCTTTGTCTGTCGATGCAGAAGATTAATAGATGGAACGGTGGATGGGGAAATGGAATTTTCAACAGGGCGAGAGAGAAGATCTACTGGCGCCAAACAAGTTGAAGGCTGTAAAATTGCATCCATTGAACCGAGTGGCCCTTCGGATATGTGTTGGTATTATGGACGTTTTGAAATTTTCCAATTGGATATGGCAGGAAAAAACGGAGGATTTTAACGTGGATTGTATTTCAGTTGAACGCGATCGAAAATCACTAGTTCTACATGAAAATTTGCCAGCAATAAAAAAACAAGTCGTAAATAATCTGTCTTGACCTAGCCCAAACTATTCGAATTCTCATTGTTCGAATTTGTATGCTCCGGAGCCGGAGCCGGAGCCGGAGCCGGATGTCCTTCGACGGGGGGTCAGTGGGTCTATCGTTCAAATTTTATTGTTTCGGTCCCGATGCGGAATTCATTGAATCAATCCTTTTGGCGGAAGTGGGATACTGGCGGGATTGTTCTTTGCCAAAACAGGATGCCAGAACAAAAAAAAAAAAAAAAAACAAACAAAAACAAAAAAACAATCGAAGAAATCACATTTTCCGGAGGATAGCTACCGAGTGCGATTTCGTAGTTTCAGTGCATTTAGTTATGCTGTGACTATAAATTACGAACGAAAGCTTAGCAATCCCTTGAGGATGTTAGAACCATTTTTAGATTTCGGAATACTTGTACTCTGCTTGTACTTCATGATTTATGGCTTTTCTTGTTTCTTCCTTGCAAGCAAAAGAGGTAATGTTGGAGTGCAGAACCGTGTTTTCGTATTTTCCGCCATGTTTAAATTATGGCAAATGATTATTAGAAAATTTAAGTTAATGGGGTCAGAAAGTGCACAGAGAAAAAACGGACCAAAAACGTGACGGTTTTTTTGGAGGTATGATACGGCTGACCACAACGTACTTTTTTGGTGTAAACTGTTCAGTTTACCCCAAGTTCCCTTTTCGTACTGTATTGTATTCAAGCTTAACTAGAGTGAGAGAGCGAATAGTGTCAGTTGAAATATGATCTACAATTCAAAAGCAGATCCAATACAAACCTTCAATATTGATTCATATTACGTACAACACTTCTTTGATCCAATGAAATAAGGAGTAAGGGATAATTTGAATCAAAAAACACTTTTTTTGTAATTTTGTACGAAGAAATAGCTTAAGCAAATTTAAAGACTGTCCCAGAAAGTATGGACGCACTTTGATTTCACTGTAAATAATTCACAAGTGTTAGATATTCAAATTTTATTCGATATACTGATTTGTGGTCTCAAATGGTTACCTGGGATGAGTATTTACTCGCTCCTAGTGACCTAACTCTCACATGCAGTTTTCCTTTCAAAACATTCCATGTGAGCTATCCTCTTCGTGAGGAATGGTTGTCTGGTTGTCTGGAACGACAACTTGATGAACACATAGTTTGTTATACGGACGGTTCTCTGTTGAATGGTCGTGGTGGTGCTGGTGTGTACTGTCGTGAAATGAGGCTGGAGCAGTCTCATTCACTTGGTAGATACTGTACTGTGTTCCAAGCAGAAATCTACGCAATTCTGTGTGGAGTACAATCGGCACTTCAGCAGAGGATCTGTGGTAAGCGAATTTATTTTTGTTCCGACAGTCAGACAGCCTTAAAAGCACTCAGTTCGAATGACTCACGGTCGAATCTAGTGATCGCATGTCGAACTCAAATTGAAGACCTCAGCATTTCAAATGCTGTTTACTTCTTATGGGTACCCGGCCATTCTGGTATTACTGGAAATGAATGGGCTGATGAGTTGGCTAGAGCTGGTGCAACGAATGATTTCGTTGGTCCTGAACCAGCTTTACCACTTTCAACTAGTTGGATAAAGCACAAGATTCGTTCTTGGGCTGCATCCAAACATGCCAGCTACTGGCGCAGCTTGCAAACTTGCGCTCAGACAAAAGCATTTCTACCAGATTTAAATCTGAAAATGTCAAAGTGTCTACTGCATTTCTCCGAGCACCATTGCAGTATTCTGGTCAGAGCTCTGACTGGACATTGCAAACTCAATTATCACATGGCTACTATTCAACGTGCTGAGTATTATTCGTGTGATTTGTGTGAATGCGATTATGGTACTTCATATCATCTGATATGTAACTGTCCCGCATTGACGCAGCTACGTATCCGGGTTTTTGGTTCTCCATACATGGTTGAGTCTGTGTATGCGGAGCTAAAATTGAAGGATATTCTCTCGTTTCTCACCCAATGTGGTAAGGAGCTATAGTCAGAAGGGTTCATCGTTCTTCCTGGAGTGAATGAATCCCTTCTGTATTCACCTTAAATAGGGTTTAGCAGATTGTTTGGCATCCTTTGGGGGGTACCGAATTTACTTCTGCTCGCACATACTGCGAATCGTTCTGCATTCTTCCGGGAGTGCAGAATGGTGTCGCTTTTGTAAGATCTCTAAATCCTCTCGGGAGTTGGAGGTTTTATTAACAGCAGACTGTTCGGGACCTCGTAGAGGTTCAGAATTTAATTTTGCTTTCACTAAATGTGATCCCCAGCAGATTGTTCAGCATCCCTTGGGGGTGCAGAATTTACTTCTGCTTTTTTGTGTTTCTGTGTCGTCAATTTTCCCCATCCTCCTAGTCCAAACCTTACCATTTCCCTTCAATCCTTCCCTCTTATATATCGGGAAAATTATGCTAAAAACAAATTGATGGCAAGACACAAATCTCCAAATATCAAGGGGAACGTGCAATTTGAGCCAATTTGTTCTGATTCCTGATTCCTAAAGATGTGCCTTCGTTAATTCTCAATTGGTCGGAGTTGTGGGCAATTTGGTGGATTCATGTCTTTTGGGACGAAAGTGACATTTTTGGTAGTATACCATTCTACCGTTGATTTCGAGTAGTGGCAAGAAGCAAGATCTAACCAGAAGACAACAGGATCCTTGTGGCTTCGAATCATGGGTAGAAGTCGTTTTTGTAAACATTCCTTGATGTATATTTCGCCTTTCGTTGAAGCAGTAGTAATGAAGGGTTTCGAAATCTTACCGCAGCTACAAATTGCTTGCCAGACCATAGCTTTCTTACGAAAATTTTCGACTTCAATCGATGTCTCGGACTGGTTTAACACTTGCCCTTCTCGCACCGTATAATATTGTGGTTCCGACAAGGATTTGTAATAAAGTTTCACGTAGGTTTCGTCGTTCATGATTATGCAGTTCAAATTTCCAGCAAGAATCGTATTGTACAGCTTTCGAATCCGATTCCGGCTACTGGATGTTTTCTATCATTTCAAGTAAAATCGCCCGAAGGTATACAATTGCATGTTTTTGAAGAAAAGCTATTTTTAGAAATGCACGGTAAAATCTCACGCACCATACTACGAGTAATAATAGTAGAAAATCCTACAACTTTATAACAAGTTTGGATATAATGTTGAAACGCATTTTACAATTTTGTTATCACCTAAGCCACTTTTTGTTATAACTAGCTGAATTACCCGGCGTTACTCGGAAATGTTTCGTGAAGGGAAGACCGAAAAAATTCTCGAAGTTGTCCTGCTTAGTGAAATACTCTGATTGTAGTGAAACATAACTTAGACGGAAACCCGATTGAACAATACTCCGTTCATGTTCAGATTGCGAATGATCAGTGTCCCATCTAAGATCTCACAATAATCATAATTTTCATGGTATTCTCGACAAATTGGGTCAGTTATTTTATTTGAACCCTTCTGTTAGAAACATTTAAAATACCTTTCTCTCTATAAATACCTTCTTAGTAACCTCCAAGTTTCATATGTGTATGTGCTTTTAACGTATTTCCGTACTTCCCTGTCACATTCGATCTACAATACCTTTGACTTCCTTGGGTATGAACACTCTCTCCTCTTTATAAAAATATTTATGACATCATTAATTGCTCAAAATTTCCATCTGATAATGTTTATTTTATAACGAAAGGCTGTTTAACATCATAACTACATTCGTACTATAGAATGACGTTTTTATATAATTTATTTTACCAAGGTTTTAGCCATTTTGGTCGTTCATCGGAGAGGAAAACCTATATAATAATGATTCAGTTAATACAAATGTTGTTTTAATCTTATTTCCATCACCTTGAGTCGACAGTTTTCTCAATTTACATAATAAAATGCACATTGATTGTATGATTTCGTCAATTCAGATCAATGTTGAGAATACTTATTTCCCTTTTCCTCTTGTGAATATTTTTGTGAACCTCACTCAGTTGCTAGAAATATACTGTACTCGTAAAGAAGTACCAATTTTTCGTAAAACCCGATCATTTTTCCCTTACACTTTCCATGTTCGGGGCACTTGCTACTCTCTCTAAGCCTCAAAATAACCTTATCATCTATTTTGATTTAACTTTCTTTTTGTCAGTGAACTTACTACATATCTCCTCCATGATTACCCTGAGTAGTGTATCTGTGCTTTTCAAAAAATATCGATTTGCACCTTGGTACACGTGCCAAACTTGGTGGCGATTCGTTTAGCGTAGTTATGCTGAAACTTAAATACACTCGCGTTCATAGACAGAAATTATTTTCCCTTAGGTCTTTGAATTCCCCGGCAAAATGGAACCAGATCCTTTGAAATTATTCCAAGAAAAATACGACCTTGAAATTTTTGCCACTCTCTTATTTTATAAAAAATGGAAAATATTATCGATTCTTGTCAAATTTTATGAATTTTTTCATAACCTGTTAATGATACGCATCCTCCCCTATAAAAATGCCTTTATGACTATTTCTGAAGAGAAAGAAAAAACTGTGCCAAATTTTATAGCAATTCGTGCAATAGTTTCGAAGTTATTCCGTTACAAACATTACACTCCTTTTTTAGAGGCACTTACTACACTCTCTCCTTACAGAATATGCCTATAATCATATCTAAGTTGTTCAAAAAGTATCTATGGTCTTCAAAAAGTACCGATTCTCAACAAATTAGATAATTGTTTTAATGACTCCCTTTGTTAGGGACACTTGCCCCCCCCCCCCCCCCCCAAAAAAAATATTTTTATAACCGTCTCTAAAGAGCAAGAAATACATGTGCCAAGTTTGATAGCAATCCGTTCGTCTGGAGTTATGCTGTTACATTCCCCTTTTTAAAGGCACTTGCTACATCCACCCCCCATATAATCATATCTAATATTTGCAAAATGTTTCTACGGTCTTAAAAAAGTATCGATTCTCGCCAAATTAGACAATTTTTTTTAAAAAATAAAATCAGCCGTTCTAATGACTCTAAATGTTATCTCAAGAACTATTAAGATTACTTCTTTGCAAATCAAAGGTAAAAATCATCAGTTTAGGCAAAATCCAAAATAATTTGATTTGCTTCGTGCACTTTTCGCTGAGCGAAAAACATTCGAGAAAAATGTTCCGAACTGTGCTAAATATCGTAGAGAATTCCACAATTTGGTCCTTCTAAAAGGCAGAAATGATTCCTGTACAGCATCTTGATAGTTTCTTTCAATGAAATATGCAAATCCGAAATGAGATAACTGACGTCAAAAATCATTTTTAATTCTAGTAGTGAAAAAGAGGAAAGTTTCACAACTCCCACAATCGATCAACTATCAATACGAATTCGAAAGTATAAAGAAATCGTGTCAGTTTTATTCGTATTCACGACATCCAGTTATGTCCCTGACATTAAACACCCATACTTTTTTTGTTGATTTTACGTATGTAGCAAGTGGGATCAAGAATCGACTAATCCCTTGGCTTCCTCGTATGAAAAGATATGCTTTTTCGTGTCAAGTCATGAGCTACTGATCGATACAATCGAACGCGGAAAAAGGTTTCGTATGACATCCCATTTAAGAGCGTCCATAGTTTTTTCTTTATAGATGAAAAGCGCCTTTCGCAATTTTGATCGAAATAAGACGGTCTAGTTTTCATGAGAAAAGAATGACGGCTCAATGAAGATTGACGCAAATTTGTCTCCTTTTCTTTTATGTCGTTTTCGCTTGATGCCAAACCTAACCCAGTTTCCACCCTAACTGCTGTTAAACTGTTTGTTTGAAGCTAGTTTCGAACCTAGTTTTAACGTTGTTGAACTGAAAATCGAGTTCGTTTCGAACCAGGTTTGCTCAAACCCCCGTTGCTAAGTGCGTAATCAACACAGTTTCATGAAAAGTGTTTGTTTGATGAAACTACCCTGGGTCAGTTTCAGTTTTCTCAAGCGAAAACGATAGTAGAGTACCCCTTGTTTGGTACTCATGATTTTAACTAAAAATCCAAGTTATTACACTTTTTATGAGTCAAAAGAAATTTTCATGAATTTAATGTGTTTTACATGTATGTTGACGTGCAAATTTTTTCGGTTCAATCTTTCTACCTGACGGACAAATGTTTTGAAAGAAAACTCTATCGTATTGTTCGTATCAATATGCGTCGAACGTAAATAAATCGTAAACGCCCGCAGACGAGAAGAGTAAACATTGGAGTTAAGTTTCGATTTCCCATGGCCTACGTTGTGACTCGGCAAACCATTTTTCGTCTTCGAGTACGTTGGTGGGATTTAATACTGTTTTAGCTTTTTAAATACACTGTGCTAAACCAGTGTAGCATCAGCTACACTTGCTCGAGTCTAGCTGGAATTGGGGCATCCTGTAGAAAATGAAAATGTTGTAAGTCATTCAGCAGCACGTACTGTAGATAAACGGTTTCCAATCAAAAACTCACTAACGAGGAAACAGTCGGTGCACGTTTAAACTCAACAATTAAACTACGGTTGCAATCAACGGTTGAATCTGAAATATTTAATTCTTGTTTTACTCGTGGTAACGAGCGCACCGGTTGCTTAGATCACAATGCAATCACTTCTGCGATTTTCCGGAACTTACAAATCGTTTTCGTATCGATGTTGCTGCAACGTTTTACTATGTTTTTTCGTAGCAGATTAGAACACGGTGTCTGCGTGAATACCTAGTCAGCTGTGACTGTAAATATATTGCTTGATTTCAAGAATTTATAGAGTATAAGTTTAATTCACTACAGTGATTTCCAAACTCACCCTATTCCACTACGGCAGCGAAGCGAAATGTCTTAAGCGCGCTACCGTGTGTTGCCACGCACTAGGGGTTTAGTGGTATTTATAAAATCCTAGCTTCAAATTAATTTTGTTTTATTTTAGCAAAACAAACATATTCATTGATGTAATCAGGATACTACCTTCAGAATTTTATATCTCTCTGTCACCCTCAATGCTATTGAATGGTTTTGAGATCGGATGTTTACTTTTTGAGTGATACGAAGTTTTATGTCAGAATTTTCAGTTTTTTGACAGTATCTGTCACAATTGACCTTGAAAACAGAATATATTTTTAGACTTAGATTCCGCACGGGAATACCTATCCAACAAGCCATAGATTGTCAAAATCCGTTCATTTTTAACGGAGATATCGGAATTTTTGTGTAAGCGACTTCCCAAGTAGCAAATGTAACTTATTAAACATTCAAGATGTTTTACAATTGATTTAGAAATGTTATTTACGTGAGATATGAGATATATATAAAAATTGGTTGTGCAACTTATCACTTTTAAGTTTCACAATACTACCAAAAAAATCACTGTAGAACAACTTTAAGTACATCGAAAATAATTGTGCAGTAAGTCACCATCAGTGTGTGCAGTTTTCTTCAGTTTTAGAAAAACATTGAAATGCAATTCAAAACTTGCAAAAAAGTTGTGCAAGATTTATCTGTTTGAATTGAACGCAAAACTTGCAGACATGGGATTATTATCATAAAAGTTGCAGCGTTATATACGCAATGAAAACAAAAATCAATCAGATAACTTGTATTCGGTTTTCATCTCGCGAAAAAAAGCAGACCTGACATCACTTTTTAAAAATATTGAATGAAAAGTTAATTTCGTCATAGTTACTCCCATAGTTATATATTACCGCTTGTGCAACTTGTTTTTGCAACTCCAGCACACGGACTTACAAAAAAAATACCTACAGTGCGTATCACAAAAGTCGGGCCCGCTAAGATGAATGACTAAACTGTATTGTTGTTTAATTCAACTAGGAGATTGAAACTGATAAAAAAAAAAACAAAACGTAGAGCATTTCTTTCCGAAATATTAACATGTTAATGTTTCCTGTTATTTAGATAATATATGTCATTACGTTGGGTGAACCATTCTCTATTCAACTCACTGTTACAATCCATGCCTTATTGGAAAATATTCAAGAAAAAATCATTTCGAGATTTTCAGGTTTAATTAAACATTAATTTGATTAAAATCGTCTGACATTTTTAAAGAATGTTTGAATACACGTATAGACTGTTATTTTCACAGAAGTTGGTTTCGAATCATTAATTCAAAGGCGCTTGAAAATTTCGGGCGTACTAATACATGTTTCACCATAAAAATGCAGTTAGTTGTCGATTTTTTATTCACAAAAACACAAAAGATCAATTCTACAATATGTATTGAAAATCAAATGTGAAACTTATTCATTAGAGATTATGTTTGTTATGTTTTTGTAAGGCAAGCTGAAACAAACTAAAGAAAAATTTGTCCTACCCGTGGAATGAATTCAATAAGTATAATTTCGGAAGCTACAGTTGTGGAAAGCGTTCAAAACAATTTCCGCTGCATTTTTTTGACTCATGTATCTGTTTGATTAGAAAACCCAGAAAGTAATAATATAATCTATTGAATAATCATCGAACTAAACATCTTTTTTTCTCTTAATAACGAAGCTATCGTAATTTTCTTGTGTTATGCTGTGGTATAATAGATATGAAATAAACTACAACTTTGCTTCCGCCGTTTTTTTCCAAAATTTAAAGCTTAGTTGCGAAAAAGTGCTTACAGATGTATTATTCAAAGTATTGTCCGTCGCTTGCGATAACTCTCTTCCATCTTTCCGGAAATTTTCGGATCCCGGCTCGAAAAAAGGAGTCCTTTTTGACGCTATCCATGAAGCAATCCATTTTTCCAACTCTTCGAAGGATTGAAAGTGTTGATCTGCCAGGCCGTGTGCCATCGAACGGAATAAGTGGAAGTCAGAAGGGGCGACATCTGGGGAATACGGCGGTGTGGGCAAGACTTCCCATTTCATCGTTTCCAGGTACTTTTTGACCACTTTTGCGATGTGAGGCCGAGCATTGTCGTGTTGGAGGATGACTTTGCCATGTCGCTCTTGATACTGTGGCCGCTTTTCTTTTAGCGCGCGACTAAGGCGCATCAGTTGCGTTCGGTAGCGATCTCCTGTGATGGTTTCACCCGGTTTTAAGAGCTCGTAGTAAATTGTTATTCATCTTTGAAGGTTTTTTCTCTTGCACCATCATGTTTGTCTTCGACATCGAAATCACCATTTTTAAAACGTTGAAACCACTCCCGACACGTTCTTTTATTTTGTAACAATTGTAACAGAAAAGTAAAATTTCCCGCAAATGGCGAAAATTGGGCACATAAACAGACATTTTCGAGCGTGAATAATACGAAAACAAGAACAACTGTCACTGAAACGGCGATGACAATTCGTTAGACACTGTACACACTCACTTTAAAGGCATTATCATCTATGTATTTTAACCAGCCACAACCGGTACAGCCATCTATCGGAAAACGGCGGAAGCAAAGTTGTACACCTGATATAAAGAAAATATTAGTTCATTAATTTTTAATTTTTAATTGAAAATGTTGAGGACAACAAAGTTCAAGTACTGAATTAAACATAGGGGCTCGGGGTCTACTAGGAGATTAATAGTACCTATTATCTTTCTTCGTACAGTACCAGTCTAGATGTCGTGATTAGTCTACGCTGAGATACAGTGGACACTGCGAATTATGATTTTTAAGAAGCGTTCTCAAAAATACCTCTTCACCGACTTATTTCTCAATATTTTTCCATGAAAAAATTACAAAATGTTGTTCGAATGATGCTTTTTATCATGCAAAACTTTTGAACTTATTTTGTTGAACGATAATTCTGGAAAAAAATCGCCCCCTCCTCCCCCCCCTTAAATCAAAACTGGAATGAAATCAACACCACGTTACTTCATACTTACAAATACTTTTTTTCTATATTCCGAAATAATAAACAAAATCCATGGAAACGTTACTTTTTATTCACTGAGGTCTTTAGTGGGGCCAGTTATTTGGGAAAATCATCAGAGTTCGTTGTCACTTTGACTATGGTATTCTACAAAAAATTCACATTTCACAACCGTACCATCGAAAAAGTTTATTAAGTACTTCACAAGATTATCAATAACTGAATCCAATCAGTGCTGCAATGTCTTTACGATCAGAGACAAGCAATTCGTTAGCAATATTTTCGGTTTATTACGTTTATGGTCCCAGACAGATTTTAAGCCACGCAAAATATCTTTTTTCCCCATCTACCGTACTCAATTGGATCCTGCATACGAGCGGCGGCAATGAATCGAACCGAAAATTGAGATAAGCTTTGTTTATGTCTTATTTTTTTTTCAGACTTCAGAAACCAATTGTCAATTTGGCTAGCAGCAGAAGAGGAGGAATAAAAAAACAAGATTACGTAGAAAAACTGTTTGTCTGTGCTCCAAAAGTTGTCGTGTAAACTACGGTTCTACGGCCATCGAGGGCCCATTTACCTGCCACATCCGGGATTCGTCCAGCGTGTAGACACACGTACCTACCCGTTGGCAGTTGACAGCTGGCCTGAGCTGGCCTACCTGGTCGCAGTAGGCGAGGTGCCAAATAGAACAGCAAAAAGGAAAATGAAAAAAATCGGTGAAAGTGATAGGGCTGTGTCGTTCAAAAGGCTGTTAGATATTTGAAGAAACCAGTGAACATCGGTGTTAGTGGGGAAAATTGTAACGAGGTTTTCGCCACAAACAACCGTCGCAGTGCTTAGCAGCAAACCAACGCAGTCATAACAGCCGGTAATTGCTTCTGTGGTGTGCGTGAGTGAACGTGAATTTTTCCGGCTGATAGCGAAACAGTTTCAGGTGCGAAATGTGGTCGGGGAAGGGCTTCCGGTAGGTGGTCGATTGGGTCGCATAACTCCAGTGTTCCAGTGGGGGTTGCGAATACGGGTGTAATCCGGGTAAGAAAATCGGACCGTGTTAATACGAATTAATTCAGATGTTAATATAAATTAGATTCATTAGATGCCGGATCCTTTTCGGTGCTCGTGTTAGGTGAATTTGACTTGATAGTGAGAATAATAACCCTCGTCAAGTGTGCAGTATTTGTGCGACGGAAAACCATCGGATCGAACCGTTTTTTTGACCATTTTGACGCGTGAAAACCGAAACGAAGGGAGCTACTGATCCGAAGGTGGAAGCTGATGATGCTGGTGCCGAATACCAAATGATGATGATGATCATCGGTCATTGAGGCACAGAGCATGTGGTAGAAACTAGCCGACCTGATGTTTTAGACGGGTAATTTCGGAACCGGAACAAATCGACCCCACGAGAACCCGGCGGAATGATTAATCAAATGGGAAAATGAAACAGGTATTTATACTAAATTATAATCACTGTCGCTTACACAGCAGTGTACCGTGTTCGTAAGGGGGTGCATAAAAGTGATTAGCTCGAGGAAGAGTTTCTGGTGCAGCCAGCGTTGCCAGACAGGCGGTTCTATGGTATTTAGTTTTTTTTTTTTCTATAGCAAATATTTGGAAAGTTTACACTTTCAACGTTTTCTTTTCGAAACTGAACGGAGAAAGAGTAATTAGAATTTCCAGTTTAAGTCATATCTTGGTCTTTGAATGCATAAAATGGACTTTATACTTTCTAGAGATTTATGTTTTTTTAGTCGATTTTCCACGATTTCCATAAATCATGTTATTCTTGTTAGTGCCAGAGATGAGTTGTGAAGTTTTTTGTTTATCATTTGTATGAATCAGGAACGTACCCAGAAGGGGCTGGCCCCTCCCGAAATCGAACACTTTTATTTATTCGTTTGTTACATATTATCAAACTTTATTGAAAATTGTTTTGATCTACTGATGAAATGATGTATTTCTAACTACTGCCAATATAAGCAATTTATGCAAGTTTTATTCCAGAAAATTTTCACTAAAAAGCCCTATATTTCAGAATAGTATTGAACACAGTTCCAAAGAGTTTTCACGAAATTTGCATCGTCGCCTCAAATGATAGTTTGAAATTTATTCAATACTCGGCCCTTCTACGGTTCTAAAGAGGATTTCGCAGTGATTGCATAACCCTTCTATATGAGAAAGACAAACTGATTACCGTTCTTTAAAAAAACATTTTTTTTATTTTAACAAAAACAAACTGGATGCTACGATATTTTATGAAATCATCTGCATACACTACATCAACTGATGACAATTCACTGCATAGATCATTTACGAATAGCATTAGAAGAAGTCCGAGGTGACATCCTTGTTTCGACTCGTGAAGAACAGATAAAGTATTCTTAACGCACATCAAAACTATTCCAATTTGTAGGACACAGTTGATGGCATCCATACTAACTTAGGCGGTTGCTGGTTTCCTGTTCCGGAAGTAGCGGTCAGAACTCCAAAATGGAACTCATGCGATTCTTTTTCGAGGTAGTTCACGAAAAGTTATTACATGACATTCTCAAAGAATCGTCTTCATGACCTTTCCGCCCCATTCAGTCTACCTAGACAGCTTCGGAGCACTCGTGCCGACGTGAGTCCATTATCGGGTAATCTTTCTGTTCTCTGGTATACAATAATTGATCCAACTGAAACCAAAAGTCCAACCGAATCTAATCACCATAACCGAAAATGCTTCCGAAGTGTGCTCGCGTTCGTCTTTTTAGTCCAGAGTACAGACAGTGAAGTAAAAGCTAAGCAAAGTCTTGGCATTACATTCCTGTGGTGGCCTTTCTGTTTCAACAGACTTCGCAGTCAATTCTTAGTGTACAGAATCATTGCATGGCTAGTACTATGGATCCTACTGACACTAAGAATCCTTCCAGGTCGGGGCTCGAACAGACGACAGCTGGCTTGTAAGGCCAGCGTCCTATGCATTGAACCGCCAACCCAGGACATGTGCAGTAAAACTTCATACAATTCAATTGAAACCGAATTTGAAACACACTGACGATCTCTCTACTGCAGTAAACTTCACACTCTGATACACACAACGTTCGCTGATATACCGAACGGGCAGCATTCAGTTCGTTAATTAATTCTCTTCAAATCAAAGCTCAGTTTAACCGCCGTCAGTTGATCTCTTGAAGTAACAAAATATCTCTTTCAATGGTGTGAGAGCGGCTTTCAAATGAAGTTTATGTAAACATTCGAATTGGTTCAAGATAATAGATGAAAGACAAACCAGGTAGCTGAAATATCAATTACAGAATTCAAATAAATTGATAGTTTCCTCCTTCAGTTTTCATTTTTAATACTTTACTCCATTTATTATTCTCTTCATTCGAACTTGCTCACTACCAAGAGTGAAGACAATGAAGTAACTAGACTACTTGGCACTTGAAACTGAGCAAGCAAAACTTCAAATGACGAGGTGCGATTATTCAGCTGACGATGAACTCTGGGAGCTTCACTTGAAAATGGCAGCAAAAGTCATATGAATTTGTATAGATATGCTGACGGTCAGCGGCCATAAATTTCAGTTTCATCTGATATCATTCGATTGAAAATGAAATTTTACCGCACTGCTCCTTACTCTTCACTCCTTGCACTCTCTTAAATCTGTATTCTGCAACTAAATTCTGAAACTAAGAAAGTCTATTGTTGTTGCTGTTGGTGGGAAAGGTCATCACCACGTCATCCAGTGCCGTCTAACGCACAAGATATCGATGATCGATTTTCGACCCCGGTTTACTTTTTATACTCGTCCAGTTAAATTTTTATGTTATTTACTATAAATTATTTATCTATCTATCTATCTATATATATAAAAATGCAGAGATCATTCTTTGTAATAGCATCACGTAAGAACGGATGGACGGATTTACATGATTCTTTTTTTGTTTGATAAGTTTTTACCCCCACCGGGTTCGTACATCAAAAAAATTAGGAAAACTTTCCGGAAAAGTGGGAAAAGTCCATAATGTTGTTTTGTATGGACAATGAAATTTTCCGTTGAAAAACATGTTTAATCCACCTAGCAGTGAGATGATACCCATTTTTACCAATCTGCATGTGTTTTTTGCATGAATATTCTTCGGTGTTTAAGTTTTCATGACATTATTTTCATGACCGTCGTTTTAAGTGGCAATTTGAGATTTTAATCACTCATTACTCTGTAATGTCGAAACTGCAAACCGGATCGAATTTGAATCTAAAAGTGTGATAATCGATTAAACATGCCATGATATGTCGAAGTAAGTTCCACTTTAGAGTTTACGGTAATTTAAGATACTTCGAGAGCTGGTATTCAGGAACCAGCATAATCCAAACCGATTCGTATGGCCATATGACGAATAAATTACAACAGTTTTGAGTCCAACTTTGAAGCTCAATCCCATCTTCTATATCGGTTTGAATTTTAAAAATTCATCATCATGTAATTCGAGAACCGGAAGTCATAATTGGATAAAATTAATTAATTTTGTATATAAGTTTATTTTAATTTGAATTTTCGTTTCTGATAATTGATTAGGCTTTTTTTGAGAAAACGATTGAGCTTTGAGAAACGATTTTATACTGGAACCGGAATTCTAAAATCGGTGTAGCCGAAGTCAGATAAATTCACCTGAGTAGCTGTATAGTTTACAATTGTTTCAAAATGTTTGAAAATCAGTGTAGACATCTTTGAGAAATCATAGCACGAATTAAATTTTTAGGTGCCTTCTGAATCGGCAAAAAGTTAATTTTTTTTATCGGCTATCCAAATCTGCTAACCCGATAAACCTGATTAATTTATGTGGAATAGACATTTTTATACCAATCACCCTGTATCCCCGAAACCGGATGTTGGATCTGGCTGAAGAGCAAAATGTTTTATAAAATCTTGAAACTTTTCATTTGAATCTTAGATGATTCTTAGAATTCATTTGAATCTTAGATCGGTTCAGCCATCTACGAGTAGAATGAGTTACACAATTTTGATTTCGTTTTACATATCATCCTGTAGTTCCGGAATCAGAGGTCAGAACCAAACATAATTCAGGAACTTTGTTTGGGAGCATACGACTTTTCGTATGAATCTGAATTTGTAGAAAAGAAATTTTCCGAGAAAATTGAGTGAAATTATTTGTCACACAAGCATTTGCTGATCTCGACGAACTGATTCGAATGGTATATGGATGTTATGTTCTTCCAGCATTTATTGCTGTAAGTAGTTTAAAACAAAATAATTAAAAAAAAATCTGCCATCATCTGGTTTATATATGTCATATTCGAACGATTATGTTGCCAAAAACGAGCCGTGCTAAAATCGGTCCGAGGCTAAATGTCATGAAAAAGGATGCTGTACACAGTCTTTCTGGTACTTAGAAACAATTGTATGTAACAGTATAAAAAATCTCGTTTGACGTTGCTCCCAAGCATTTCTTTGTCATACAGCGCTCAAAACTCCTACTGCTGGAATAGGGGGAAAAGTCGTTTACACATCTCCGTTAAAAATGGACGGATTTTAACAATCTATGGCTTGTTGAATAGGTATTATCGTGCGGAATCTAAGTCTGAAAACATATTCTGTTTTCAAGGTCAATTGTGACAGATACTGTCTACTTCGAATAACTCAAAAAGTAAACATCCGATCTCAAAACCATTCAATAGCATTTTGGGTGACGGGGAGACCTTTCATTTGCGACTAGTTTGATCAAAATCGGTCCAGCCATCTCTGAGATCTCGACCTCTTAGTTGACAACACACATACAGACACACACATACACACACACAGACATTTGCTCAGTTCGTCGAGCTGAATCGATTGGTATATGTCATTCGGCCCTCCGGGCCTCGGAAAAATTTTCGAAAGTGAGCGAATTCTATACCTATTTTTTATATATATAAAAAAAGGTAAAAAGTCGCCAATGATTGCTAGATCTACGATTGATGTTTGGCGCGCAAGAAAATGCTCAGTATTTCGCCGTTGAAGAAAAGAATACTAGATCGTTGGAAAATTGTTTGGCACGCAACGCGTTGTTTTATGTGGAGATTTCACATAATTGCGTAATACTAACCAAATAAATGTTGTATTAAAACCATTGTCGGTAGGAGGAAAAAAAATCTAATATCGTATACCAGTCAACAAATCAGCAAATTGTGGAACGAATTTACGAATGAACTGTACTGTACCAGGTTTAACGTAGAAATAAAGAATTTATCTTTCACATGAATTAATTTATTAAGGCGCGTATTATGAGTGCTAATTAGATGTTACTGTCAAATACGATTTCTGTAAAGGAATGAGATTTTTTGGTGTTTGTGAAGAACATCAAAATTTGACAGATCAGAAGGAAACTAAAATCAATGCAGAACTTCAGTTTCATTGCCATGAGTGCAGATGCAGTTGATCCGAGAATCATTGGATCGCAAAGTACGTCAATTAATCGACTGAGCCATGGAAGCACGCATCAGCTTTTCTTACACATAAATTCAAGCAGTTGCACTTGCTAGCCGAATAGAAAAAAGCATTGCGCATTTACAATTGGTTAAATACAATGTCAAACTACAAAATTTCTGCTAATATTTGTTTGGAATATTAAGTCAGCAGTCTTTTAGGTTCCGAATAAACTTATTTGTGTTTGCAAATTTTTGAAATTATTTCTTTGAGAATTTTGGTTACCCTGATCATTTAGTTGGTTGGGGTTGATGTTGAAAGATGTCTCGCATGAATCGAAAGCAAAGCCTTGGTATTACATTCCTGTAGTGGAATTTGACCTTCTGTTTCAACAGACTTCGCAGCCGATTCAGAGTGTACAGAACCAGTGCATGGCTAGTACTATGGATCCTACTGACACTAAGAATCCTTCCAGGTCGGGGCTCGAACAGACGACAACTGGCTTATAAGACCAGCGCCGTATGCATTGAACCGCAAACCCGGGCGAATCGTACGGCGCACAAAACAAATCCAGCCGTTGATGTGCATAGCACATTGTTAAAAAAAAGTCCCGGGACCGACTGAGATGACGTTTGTAATGTCAAACTATCATCATCGTTCAAAAGACAAGTGTTTTCACGTCAATCGCACCACAAACAATAAACTTACCGACATATAAATGACGTTACTTTTTGATTTACGAAAACTTAAAAATAACGAATTCCGTTTATTGATAAAACATTGCTTCCTATAAGGAAAAACCGGGCAAGTCCAGCAATGGTTTAAGAAGTGTTACCCGCACTCAGATTGAAAACAAAGATTTGTGGTATGCTGATTTTAACGTGACCAAATTGAGCAGTCATCCAGAAAAAATTCGCTCTCATACTATCAAAAGCAACAACGCATCAACAATGCAGAGAGCTGGTCGGCATTGTTTAGTCGCAATAAAAAGGATTTGCGTTTGTATGAAACAGTGGACGAAACATGGATCTATCTTTTATCTTTAAATAACTATTTTTCGGAATGTGAGTTAAAATTAAATTATTAAGATTTAAATTGGGTGTTCAGCCACAAGTGGTGACTTTTCAGCACTCTAATATATGTATGTGATTTGGTTGTTACCATGAGGACATCATTTGCTTCCGCAATTCTGAGATTTTTGTGTAGGGAAATTTCTAAAGAATAGATCTATCTTTATTCTCCGGAGTTGTTTCAACATTTAGACAGGGAAAACGCAACCGGTAGCTGCAACAAGTATGGCGTCAGTTTTCAGATGCTCGAAGTATAATTAACGTTGACTATCTTGAAAAGGAAGTACCAACAAAAGTTTTTAGTTATTAATGCGTTTGAAGTATGGAATCGTAAAAAACGGCCAAATATGAAGCAGAAGAAATCATCTTTCACCAAGACAATGCACCGTGCCACAAGTCAATAAAAATTATGGCCAAATTGAACGTATTGGGCACCGATCTGTTTCTTCACCCACCATATTCTCAATAACCTAGCCCCCAGCGACTACTTGTCATTTGATGGTCTGAGAGAGTCATCGCCGCAACTGAAGCCTATTTTAAGGCCATGGACAAATCATTCTATAAGTATGATATAAAAAACTTAGATACTAAATAAAGAAATTTTGCTCAAGAAATGTTGTTTTCCTAGTTAGTTCCTGAACTTTTTGGACGATGTGGAAGCAGCCTTCTCTACGGCAGTATCGAACCGCACAGAGTGCAAGTCGATTCGACACTGAATTTTGTTTTCTGTGAGTGATTTTCTCAAATGCGAACGTACTCATTGAAGAGCAGAAATCATATGGAAACCGTGAACTTATGTATACGAAATCGTCATATCAATTAGTGGAATGACAATGGTTTGAAAAACAGGGAGAATTACACATTGTTCGTGGTTGAGTTGTAGATGTTCAAAACCTAACCACTGTCTATATGGTTTTACTTCTATATTTTGAATTTGTACCCCGGTATAGAAAACAAAGACGCAATCCTACGTCAAAAGATTTTGAGTGATTTCATTTATGTGAAGAAAGAGAATGGAAAGGCGAGACGTGACAAGGTTGATTTTAGCAAGCAGAAATGTTTTACTTTTACTTTTAACTTAACTTTCGCAAGAGGAGCTGATCTTAAGCATCTCATCAATGCAAATCACTCGAGTCTCTGGTATGCCGGAAAGTACCGATGAAGGTCTTTTACCACTTACTATCCGAACCGACAATCAGAAGTTGTTACTTTCTACTTGCGGCTGCATTCTCGTTCACAATTAATTCTTCACTATCTCTAATAGTGAAAAAGTAAAAATAGCATGATGGGTTTCCATCAGGTAGTGGTGAGTGCAGCGCTACTGAATACCGCTTACAACCTAGGCTAAACAGCCAGCACGCTGTGACTCTGTGGGGCATAAGCAATAGTTCGAACAAACCTTTCATTCTGATGTTCAACTAGCTGTACAGAGATTGAGAAAAATATCCATTCAGTGAAGAACTCAATGTGTATAAGTAGAAACTGACAACTTCTGGTAACTATTCTTTTGTCGATTCGGATAGTAAGTGGTAAAAGAACTTTTTCGGTACTTTCCGGCATACCAGAGACTCGAGTGATTTGCATGAATGAGATGCTTAAACTCGACCCCTTTGGTTGATGGTAAAAGTTAAGTCACTAACAGATTTCTGTTTGCTCAAATGACCATTGTCACGTTTCACCTTTTTGTTGTATATCTTCACATCCTTGCTCAACCTTGAGTACTAGCATTTTATAATTCTGATTTTATTTATTATTCTCAGTTACAATAAAACTATTTTTATTATTTTAAATGATTTATTATTTTCCAGACGGGTAATTACCCACCTTTGAAATTTTCGGATGGGTAGTACTACCCAACGTATCCACCTCTTTCAACGGCCCTGGCTCATCCAGCATTAAGTCATTACAAATGGAATTTTCCGTCGTTTGACCAATTTAGTCTTAATGAATTACATCATATGTGGGATTAGATCACCAGGGAAAATTTGTGTGTGTGAGTATATTTAAATGAAAACATTGATCTGACACGCCACGTAACATCGATTCACTACGACTTTGTTAGGGTATTAGACTAGCGGTGAGAGAGAAGAGAAGTAAAAAAAGAATTTTCCTCCTGGTGATCTAAGATGATTTAACATTCGGGTTGATAAACAATATTACGACCATTTGAAAAGTTCACAGTGAATTCAAGAAAACTATTTTGGTCGAGATGAAGTTCGTCGGGTCAGCTAGTTTATTATAAATAACTAAAAGTATTCTTCAAAGAATGATTGTTGACGGTTCGGGTATCAAAGTAGTGCTGAAGTCTCAGATTTGGTGTTGCCGGTGTTCATGTGGGCAACTTAGCCTAGTACCCGCGAGTTCATGAGCCGGTAAAAATAATATTCAAGTAGTAAATATAAAATTGGCTAAAAAATAGAGAACGGAAAAAATAAACAAAAAGATGCTGTCACCTCAACTATTCTGCAGGCAAACTAAAATTCTTTCCAGTACACATCGCAACTGTCGTGAATCGCTTTAGGAATAATCTATCAACAAACAGAGCAACTGATAGCGAAGCCGGAGCCAAAATATAATTTCCCCCTTCACACCCGTGTCGCACCGATGAACCAGGTTGTTACCAGCATTGCAATCCGCTAGCTAGCTCTAACTGCCCCTAATGAGCCGCCTAGTGAGCCTTTGTTTGAACTATGTCAAAGTGATTAATTCGTTCCTCGGCGTGGGTGATAATAACATCCACGCATTTTCTCCTCCATGACCGCATTTGGGACGGATCCAGTTCCAACTGACGACTCCATATTGATAATTACTGATAAAATACTATCTGGAGTCCGGATCGTTATGGTGAACTATTCGCTAAGTTGACACATTAATGTGAGCATCCGAAAATAGAACCCGAGATGCTTAGCCCGTTGCTTGCTTGTTAGGGGGAGGAACTGAGTAACTGAGTGTGCAGCCGGACCGGGGAAAGATCCGAGGAAGGACGCGGACGCGTGAGCTAAGGAGAATGGTACAATTATCTTCGCAGAAATAATAACAACAACGACAACCGGTAGCAGCCTTTGCTTTTGACATGGCGTGGGAGTTTCCACAGCTGCCACACTGGGTTAAGATCGGTTTATTTACAACTTTAGCCTACATGTCTGCGGCCGTTTGTGGCGGGATTCAATCGTTGCCTTTTGGGGAGCCTCGTTATGACTGGGTTACGGTGTGCATGTGCAACGCTTTTTTTCTGTGAGGGGTTTTCCGCTCTACTACCAACCTACCGGCAGGCATCCCGGCAGTGACCTAGTTCGGAATCTTCTGTCAGCTTGTCAGCAGGGTTTGTCATAGAATGTGTTTTCCCTGTCTGCACTCGCGCGCTGGAGTGGTGTCCTTAATTATTGCGGATTTTGTATTCATTCGAATGGAAAGGATTTATGGAAGGCCAGTGCTCGAGTGACAGCATTATCACTGGGATTTAAAAGTTTCCGCCGTTTCGAGGTTTAGTGCGTCCCCGTGTCTTTATGGAATTATTCCTGCCATTCGAATGGACGACGACGTTGGGCTGAGATTGTTGTTATCTTCACCGATTTCCCACTGCTTTACTTTACGGATGATGTTCAGAATAAAGTTATAAACTTAACAACTTGTTTTGTTTTTCTCATACAGAATCAGTTGGCCGAGAGCAGAACATGTCTATATGAAACGCAAATGTGCTACACACGACTCTCTTTCTCTCGAAGATGGCTGAGCCGATTTTCATAGACTATATTGCATACGACGACACGACCAGGCACTCCGAAGAAACATTGCATTAAAAAGTGTCCGTTAACAATCCACCGCTAGTTACCAGAAATTGAGCGACCCCTTCCTAATGGTAAAAATAATACTCTTGAGTAACACTGTCCTTGTTGCTATAAGTTAGTTGCTAAGAAATCATATTAATATAAATAAACAACTCAATTGAGCAAACAGCGGGAGTCTTGTAGTACTCTTTTCCGAAAATTTGAATCCGTTGCTTCAAACTGTTTTGAGACGGTTAGTTAATTGTTTTAAGTTCAGTATTTTTATTGATCATATTAAAATGTATTTCAGTTTCGGATAAATTCACAAAACTAACAACCGAAAACTTTTATTCAGTTTTCTTTTAATTCTTGCACCAATTTCCAATGCTGAGAATCCGAAAACCATCCTTCGACACAACCTTCCAATATCTGGTGTTGCAGACCACTGATGTATCCTTGGCTAGATTAGTAAAAAAATACAATAACAATGACCACTACGATAGCAGTGATAGCAGATTTGCTGTACTTTTGTTGAGAAAATCGATGCTCATCTACACCAAGTTGAACAATACATTCGGATTGCCGCTCTAATAACTTTTAATTCCGCTCCGGCAAAGGTTAACCATCGAATAATTATTTCTTCTCAAATATCTCAACTATTATATTGAAGAAACTTTCCAACCACTACCAAAGTTTCTTAATACATCATTCACTAATCAGATCACCTAGAGTGACTTGAAGTTGATCCATAGCATTTGTATCAAATACTTAGCAAATAACGAAGTTCCAAGAAGATTTGAAGTTGGTTAGCGCTTATGACGTCATATCCCATCATGTAGGGTACGATATAATTATGAAATAAAAATTGTTCGAGAATATTGCGAAACAAATTTTTTTCATTAAAAACTAAGTTTGAACGAAACTGTGATAATTTACAGACATATTTTTTAGTCAATTCCCAAAAGTCCGGTGAGTTTCGCCCTTATTCTGAATAACGACGTATTGATTTTTCGATCAAATCATAGCTACCTGTGATTTTGCTAGCGTTGAAAATGAAATACGAGCGGAAAAACGATACGACGTTATTCAGAATAAGGGCGTTTATTGTAATGAGCAACTCTTAATTCTAAAGTAACATTTGAAAATTTGTTTTTTTTTGGTATTGTAAATTTGTTTATTGTCAGTTTTAAGCAATTAGTATCATTTTCAGAAAGCTCGAAAGTGTCGTTCTATACACGTTTTTAAACTGTGATTTCCTAATTGGGTTATTTCGCATCAATCGATGCACAACGTATGTCTTGAAACGGTTGTCGACGTTGCTCAGAAAATAATGGGAAAAAGTATTAAAATAAAACGAGAGATATTCACGATCAAAAACTTATCACTCACTCCGAGGGTAAATTTGGACAAGGTGCCCCATATTGAAGTAAAGACTGTCCCAGAAAGTATTGACGCAACCAGAAAACCGCTGCCATTTCGCAATGGTTCAGAATTTGTCAATTTTTATAGCTGCGTCCTGTTGTTTACACGCTTCTCTAACCACTTATGCAGTTGTTTATTCGTTTTCATTAGTTTGTTTCGAAATGCGTGGACTTTCAGCAGAACGACGTCGGAAAAATTGTATACAAATGGTGCACAGAACGCGGACTTTCTCTGAGAAAGATAGCAAAAATGGAAGGAGTAAGTGAAAAAGCCGTGCGAAATGCAATCAGGAAGTTCGGTCAGGATAACACCGTCGAGGATAAACCGAAAACAGGTTGAAAAAAGGTCCTGCTAACCCTCAGTTGGATAAACGTATACTGAAGGCGTTCGAACAAAAGAAGGAGGTTTCAGTTCGGGATGTGGCCAAAAAAGTGGGCACTTCGAAGTCAAATGTTCTTCGTGCTAAAGAACGTTTGAATCTTCGAACCTATAAGAAGCAGAAACAACCAAAACGTAGTCCGAAACAAGAAGCATCGATCAAGCCGAGGGCTCGAAAGCTGTACAATACGATTCTTGCTGGAAATTTGAACTGCATAATCATGGACGACGAAACCTACGTGAAACTCGATTACAAATCCTTGCCAGGACCACAATATTATACAGCGCGAGAAGGGCAAGTGTTAAACCAGTCCGAGTCATCGATTGAAGTCGAAAAATTTGGTAATTTCGAAACCCTTCATCACCACTGCTTCAACGAACAGCGAAATATACATCAAGGAATGTTTACAAAAACGACTTCTACCCATGATTCGAACGCACAAGGATCCTGTTGTCTTCTGGCCAGATCTTGCTTCTTGCCACTACTCGAAATCAACGGTAGAATGGTATACTACTAAAAATGTCACTTTCGTCCCAAAAGACATGAATCCACCAAATTGCCCACAAGTTCGACCAATTGAGGAATTTTGGGCATTAACGAAGGCACATTTTAGGAAACATATCTCGGCAGCCGAAACCATTCAACAGTTTGAAAAAGATTGGAAAAAAGTGTCAAAACTTGTCGCCAAGAAGTCTGTACGGATTTGATGAGGAACGTTCGCAAGAAGGTGCGCTAGCTAGTCTACAATGGCTAGGTAGCAAATGTTGAGAATAATATTCTCTTGTTGTAGTCTAATATTATCAGTATATCGAATAAAATTTGAATATGTAACACTTGTGAATTATTTACTGCGAAATCAAAGTGCGTCCATACTTTCTGGGACAGTCTTTAAGAGGTATAGGGTTTCGATTTTTGAAAAAAAAAAAACAAAAACTTCAAGGGAATCGATGAAATCTTCATTGGAATCGATAGAACGATCAATATAATTTAGTGTTTGAGAATGATTTCATTTTTTTGCGCAAGGTCCAATTTTGACATACTCTCCAAAATATCGGACAACATTTCACGAGTACATGCTTCAATATTGGCTACCAGTGCGTCAATCGTTGCTGGTTTATTCTTGTAGACATAGGCCTTAGCATGGCCCTTACAAGAAATCGCCCAAAGGCTTTAAATTACACGATCTAGGCGGCCAATTGACGGGTCCAAAAAGTGAGATAAACTGTTCACCTCTCAATTTGGTCATTGTTTCGCGTGCCGTGAGGGATGTGGCACCGTCTTGTTGAAACCATATGTTAGGCATGTCCAATTCATTCATTTTGAGCCAGTAGCCCGATGATACCACCGGCCCAAAATCTACACCAAACAGTGACTTTTTTGGGATGCTTTGGTAGCTCTTGCAAAGACTGGTCTTCACTTCAGATGTGGCAATTTTGCTTGTTGACATATCCATTACACCGGAAATGAGCTTCGTCGCTGATCACAATTTTTTGATAAAAAAGTGGATCTTCCTCCAACGTTGCCGAACAATGATTCATGATTGATTCATAGACTAAATTGATCAAGTTTTACAATGACACACACACGATTCACAGGTGATCTGTCAAAAACAGTGTTGCCAAAAAGATACCAGCAGCAAAATTACCCTTTATTACTAAGGGAGTTTTGTCTATGATAATACAGGGTCCGGCACTCGAAGTGTAACCAATTAAAGAGGCCATAAATTCAGTTTGGAAAATTACTTTCACTTAATTCAAAGTACAAAATGTGTAGAAATAATACAAAATTCAGAATCAATTCACTTTTGCTCGATATGACCACCTTTTGTCTTGATTTGATGACTTGAGAGAGCGAAGGAGTTGCTTCGTTTGGCCGAATGTGACTTGCAGGTATTTTGGTCCACTCGCGGACAATAACTTTTTTCAGCGCCTCGAGACTGGTGTATCTTTTAGTTCGGACTTTGCTCTCCAAATTGGCCCAAAGAGAATAATCCATTGGATTCGCATCTGGTGAATTCGAGAGCCATTGTGTAGACGTGATGAAGTTCGAAACGTTGTTTTTCAGCCATTCTTGGTTCACTCGAGCTTTGTGAGACGGTGCCGAGTCCTGCTGAAACGTCCATGGTCTGCCACCGAAATGTTTGTTTGCCCACGGCTTCAAAGCAACCTCCAGAATACTTTCCCGATAATATGTCGCATTTACCTTGACGCCAGGCTCGATGAAAACGATTGGAGAGCGCCCATCTGCGGTTACAGCGGCCCAAACCATTATCTGTTGCGGGTGCTGCCTCCTGGTGGCCAATCGATGACTCAAATTCTCGTATGAACGGTCGGTCAAGTAAACCCTATCGTTTTGAGAGTTTATGAATTGCTCAATTGGAAAAATTTTCTCGTCAGAAAATACAATGTTCGGAAATTGACCGCTTTCGGCCAAACGAAGCAACTCCTTCGCTCTCTCAAGTCATCAAGTCAAGGCAAAAGGTGGTCATATCGAGCAAAAGTGAATTGATTCTGAATTTTGTATTATTTTTACACATTTTGTACTTTGAATTAAGTAAAAGTAATTTTCCAAACTGAATTTATGGCCTTTTTAATTGGTTACACTTCGAGTGCCGGACCCTGTAATATCTATTAGGTGTACAACTTTGCTTCCGTCGATTTTGTTCCAGAATTTAAAGCTTTATTGCGAAAAAGTGCTTACAGATGTATTGTTCAAAGTATTGTTTGTCGCTAGCGACAACTTTCTCCCATCTTTCCGGAAATTTTCGGATCCCGGCTCGACAAAAGGAGTCCATTTTTCCAACTCTTCGAAGGATTGAAAATGTTGATCTGCCAGGCCGTGTGCCATCGAACGGAATAGGTGGAAGTCAAAAGGGGCGACATCTAGGGAATACGGCGGGTGGGGCAAGACTTCCCATTTCAGCGTTTCCAGGTACTTTTTGACCACTTTTGCGACGTGAGGCCGAGCATTGTCGTGTTGGAGGATGACTTTGTCGTGTCGCTCTTGATACTGATTTTTTTTCGAATTGTAACAGAAAAGTTAAACTTCCCGCAAATGGCGAGAATTGGACACATAAACAGACTTTTTAGAGCGTGAATAATACGAAAACAAGAACAACTGTCACTGAAACGGCGATGACAATTCGTTTGGCACAGTACACACTCACTTTAAAGGCATTATCATATATGTATTTAAACCAGCCTCAGCCGGTACAGCCACCTATCGGGAAACGGCGGAAGCAAAGTTGTACACCTGATAAATTTATGAAAATCGACTCAGTCAATATTTAAAACATTGGGCCACTGTTCCCGGTTACTTCCGGAACCGTAAACTGAACATTTGCCAACAAAAACAACGAATTAAAGAAATTTATGAAAAAATTTGCACCAAAAAAAAAACAAAATAGCTTCACTATTCACCCCGTTATTTCAGAACCGGAAGACATAAAAAAAATCAGAAATTTTGTATGCCTCTTAATGCCTTTCATTTGAAACTAAATTTGTAGAAATCGGCCCAATCATCTCTGGGAAAAGTTGATGCACAATTTTCCGTGTTTCTGCACCTGTAATTCCGGAACCGGAAGTCGGATTTGAATTAAATTCAGAAGCTTTGTATGGGACTACGAGACACATACACTGCTGATCTTGACGAACTGATTGGAATGGTATGTGAAACTCCGTTCTTCAAGCCTCGGAGGCGTTAGCAGTTTACGTTCAACTGCTAACGCCACTCAACGGTTAATCATAAACCACAATTTTTAATGTCAATGACTACTATGTTAACATTAAGCAATATACAACTATTAATAAGTTGGAATTAAGTCAATTTCAATTTCAATTCATTTATTTCCAAAGTCAGCAAGCTATTCAGTTAGGGACAACCAAACCCTAGCGGGTCAAAACAGAAAAAAGTAATTAAAAACAATTCACTCCCGCTGCCGGGAAAAAAATTCTACTGTGTGTCACAATTTCCAACCAACCCTAAATTTATAAATACCAGTTTGCAACATAATTATAAGTTATCAAAACATCATTTAGCTTGGTATGATTGAATTCTTCCACCCCGGTTCACTCCAATTTTATTCGAAGCAATGCTTTAATAAAGCCATTTTCTCTTTAAACGGTGACATCCGCTACGAATCATCATCCAAAACCATCCAAAAGTTTATACCGTTGATGAAATATACACCGCCCAGCATAATAATAGTCTCTTTTCTGATGATGCTCAGAGCACACAGAAAAAAAACGAAAATCAAAAGAAGCTAAGATAACTTCAATGACAATGACACCGGACAGCGGACCGACTGTAATAAAAATGCAACGAATCCACCCTAAATTTTTCATTACGAAACCATCGCAGGTTATCGTGGAAAGTTCAAAGACCTTCCCTATTTAAAAAAAAAGAAACCGTCGGATGACTAGCAAAGAGACTGAAAGTTTCCGGAATTCCGAGTTGGGTAATCATGTTTCGAAGCGAAAAAAAAATTTAATACCACAGGCAATCTTTGCCTTCATCACCTTCGAGAACCGGCAACAAACTGAGATTGTCCCGGCAGACTCGGACTGTCGTGTAAAAAGAAGAAAAAACGTTTCCTGTACCCGCGGCGAGAACAGGAATAAATACCATCAAAAAATTGAATCATCTTTCCCTTTCCTTTTATTTTTGGTTGTTGTTAAGTCTGAAATGTCAATTGGAGGCCAGAAGACTGATAACCATCCATCCCTCCAGGATACAGAAAAGACGAGGGTCAACCCATTTAGTATCATTCATTGTTTAATTTTCACTTGAATTCCGTTTTTTTTATTCTTTTTCTTTCGTTTGAAGGATTTTGACAGGATCGCTGGAAGGCCTATCGATTGCTGCCCTACCCTTTTCGGATTTCGGGCAATTGATTATCTGAGAGCTCCTGAAAGTGAACCCAATTAGGACGATGAAACCGCACAAAACTTTGCACCGGACCCAAACAATGTATTCACTTGACGAGCAGCACTTCCAACTGTCAGAAACACTGATCGTAGTAGGCATGTAGGTAGTTGTAGGTTATGATTTTCATTGAAAAACGATGGTGTCGTGGATTGCTCTGATGAAGTGTTTGTGTGCAGATGTGATAGTGAAATACCGTCCCAGAAATTGCACGTCAGTGTTTGGCAATGAAAATCGACACTTAAAAACGTAAATGTTTCAAAACTAAAGGGCGTAGCGATCAAAACTTGGTCATCTGGAACCAATAGCACTTTTTTTCATCGTGCAACCCTTTAATCAGAAAATCTATGAGCAGGAGTTCCCGGGAAAAAAAAACATCCATCGCTCATGCAGAAAGCTCCGGCAAAACAATTGCTTCGTTCCGTTTTAACCGGATTAGGAGTCGTGCCATAACGGAAAATGAAGAAAAAAAATTGGATCATTGTCAAGCGTAATCTCACCAAAAACCGTTGTTAGCGAGTTGCATTTCAAGGTAAACCGGGCGTGCGATACCGAAGAAAGCGAACAAGCAGGCTGTGCCAATTTTGTAGAAATTGAACTTGAAATAAGCTCTCATGTTAGATTTTTTTATTCACGTTTTTGTCCAGCAAAAGCTAAAACTTTTACTTTTGCTGATAATTTATGAATAGCGTATCACAAAAATAAATCTACTCGTCCTAGTCGAAGGAACCGAGCCAACTTTTCGATTCTGCATTGATAGAAAAATGTGTCAATTGGATGACGCTGAGTCTGAGTCTGAGCGACGACATTCAAATTGATTTTGTGTGGAGCTCGGCAACAAGTGGCCGAGCGTTGCCATGATAGAAAATTACGGATTCATTCCTTGTCTTTTTTTATTTCTTCAAAAGTTTTTATTCGAATTTTGAGTGAATCAAGGGGAGCTTTTATTGTAAACGAGGTTTTTCGCTTCTTCATTTGGAGCATGAGATTTAAAATAACCTATGAGCTGTCTAAAGACTGTCCCAGAAAGTATGGACGCACCTTGATTTCGCTGTAAATAATTCACTAGTGTTAGATATTCTAATTTTATTCGATATACTGATAATATTAGACTACAACAACAGAATGTTATTCTCTCTGGAAGACACTAGTGTCATATTTAATCCACCGACCATTGCCGATCGCCAGCTGCAGACTCAATCTGCCAGAATCGACCATTGCGACCGGAATACGCCAATACCTTAAGGATAATACCCTAGCTTTAAGTTAGTCATTAATTAAAATTAGAAAATGCCCTTGGCATCTTAGAGCTTAAGCAGTGTGCCTTCAAATATGTTACTATTGAATAAAAAAAAAAGAATATTATTCTCAACATTTGCTACTTAGCCATTGTAGACTAGCTGGCGCACCTTCTTGTGAACGTTCCTCATTAAATTCCGTACAGACTTCTTGGCGACTAGTTTTGACACTTTTTTCCAATCTTTTTCGAACTGTTGAATGGCTGCCGAGAGTTGTTTCCTAAGATGTGCCTGCCCAGAATTTCTCAATTGGTCGAAGTTGTGGGCAATTTGGTGGATTCATGTCTTTTGGGACGAAAGTGATATAATGGTAGTATACCATTGGTAGTATACCATTTTACCGTTGATTTCGAATAGTGGCTAGAAGCAAGATCTGACCAGAGGACAACTGGATCCTTGTGGCTTCGAATCATGGGTAGAAGTCGTTCTTGTGAACATTTCTTGATGTATATTTCGCTGTTCATTGAAGCAGTGGTGATGAACGGTTTCGAAATCTTACCGCAGCTACAAATTGCTTGCCATAGCTTTCTTACCAAATTTTTCGACTTCAATCGATGTCTCGGACTGGTTTAACACTTGCCCTTCTCGCACCGTATAATATTGAGGTCCCGGCAATGATTTGTAATCGAGTTTCACGTAGGTTTCGTCGTCCATGATTATGAAGGTCAAATTTCCAGCAAGAATCGTATTGTACAGCTTTCGAACCCTCGGCCTGATCGATGCTTCTTGTTTCGGACTACGTTTTGGTTGTTTCAGCTTCTTATAGGTTCGAAGATTCAAACGTTCTTTAGCACGAAGAACATTTGACTTCGAAGTGTCCACTGTTTTGGCCACATCCCGAACTGGAACCTCCTTCTTTTGCTCGAACGCCTTCAGTATACGTTTTTCCAACTGAGGGTTAGCAGAACCTTTTTTTTTGTCGGAACTTCCTGATTGCATTTTGCACGGTTTTTTCACTCCTTCCATTTTTGCTATCTTTCTCAGTGACAGTCCGCGTTCTGTGCACCAATTGTACACAATGTTCTGCTGAAAGTCCACGCATTTCGAAACAAACTAATTAAAACGAATAAACAACTGCACAAGTGGTTAGAGAAGAGTGTAAACAACAGGACGTAGCCATAAAGATTGACAGATTCTGAACCATTGCGAAATGGCAGCGGTTTTTGTTTGCTCCATACTTTCTTATATAAAAAGTTGTTCAAAACTGGTGAAAGACCATGCTGATGCAACTTCTCAGATAGAACGTTAATGGAAACTGAATCGAATGCCCCCTTGATGTCGAGGAAAACTGATGCCATTTGTTCTTTACGAGCAAATGCCATTTGAATTTCTGTTGAGAGCAACGCTAGACAATCGTTCGTTCCTTTGCCCCTGCGGAACCCAAATTGTGTACCTGAAAGCAATCCATTTGTTTCGACCCAATTGTCTAGACGGAAGAGAATCATTTTTTCCAACAATTTCCGAATACAGGAAAGCATAGCAATCGGCCGATACGAATTGTGATCGGAGGCTGGTTTTCCAGGTTTTTGAATAGTAATAACTCTCACTTCTCTCCATTCGTGTGGGACAATATTACCCTCGAGGAACTTGTTGAATAAATTCAACAAGCGCCTTTTGGCAGAGTCGGGCAGATTTTTCAACAAGTTGAATTTAATTCTGTCTAACCCCGGGGCTCTATTGTTACACGACAAGAGCGCAAGTGAGAACTCTACCATCGAAAACGGTGTTTCGTTTGTATTCAATGTCGCGACGCGGGATATCTTCTGTTCCGGAACAGAATCAGGACATACTTTCTTAGCGAAATCAAATATCCAGCGGTTAGAATATTCCTCGCTTTCGTTCGCGTGATTTCGATTGCGCATGCGGCGGGCCGTATTCCAAAGTGTGCTCATTGCTGTTTCTCTCGTTAATCCGTCAACAAACCTTCGCCAGTAACCGCGTTTCTTAGCTTTAATCAGACTTTTCATTTGAAATTCTAACGCCGCGTATTTCCGATAATTATCTGGAGTTCCGTTCCTTCTAAACGAGATGAAGGCTGAAGCTTTTTTCGTTTTCAGCTCTGAGCACTCTTTGTCCCACCATGGGTTGGGAGAACGTATACTAGTTTGCGCGCTAGGTAGTCGTTTCGTCTGAGCTTGAATTGCGGTGTCAAGAATCAAGCCAGCCAAAAATGTATACTCTTCCTCCGGAGGAAGCTCCTGTGATGTTTCTAGTTTCTCAGATATCGAGCTCGCGTAACGTTTCCAATCAATGTTTCGTGTGAAATCGTACGAAACATTGATTGTTTCCGATGGTCTTCCACGGTTGGTGATAGAAACTATGATCGGCAAGTGATCGCTACCGTGAGGATCACAGATTACCTTCCACTTGCAATCTAACTGTAGCGAAGTCGAGCAAGGGGATAAATCCAGCGCACTTGGTTGTGCTGGCGGTCTAGGGTTCCGTGTCATTTCTCCCGTGTTTAGAATTGTCAAATTGAAGTTGTCACACAGATCTTGGATTAACGAAGAACGATTATCATCATATAAGCAGCCCCATCCTGTACCATGCGAGTTAAAGTCCCCTAAAACCAGCCGCGGTGAAGGAAGAAGTTCTATGATGTCTGAAAGCCGTCGATGCCCTATCGAGACTCTGGGAGGAATGTAGATAGAAGCTATACATAGATCTTTGCCTTTAATATTAATTTGGCAAGCAACAACTTCAATTCCCGGTGTCGAGGGGAGGTTAATACGATAAAATGAATAGCACTTTTTAATCCCTAAAAGTACCCCTCCATAAGAGTCTTCTCGGTCCAGGCGGATTATGTTAAAATTATGGAAGTCGAGGTTGATGTTAGAAGTAAGCCAAGTTTCACTCAAGGAGAATACATCGCAATTATGAGTATGTATTAAGTGTTTGAAAGAATCAAGTTTTGGGATGATACTTCTGCAATTCCACTGAAGCACAATGATCATATCTTCGATTCTCAGTGGTAAATTATCCATCAAAAGATACGATCGCTGCAAGGAGGGGCCATTGTTCAGTCAACTGTTTTAAAAATGTCCTTACTGTTGGCAGTAGAGCAGTTAGGAAGCTTTTCAGAGGATCAGTAATATTGAAGGCTGTTAATATCCAGTCCACGATATCAGAAAATTTCAATAATCCAGCGTTTGTTGGATTTTCTGGTTGTGCTTTGGGGTCATTCGGGTTTTTTGATGCCCCAGGAAGTGCTGGGTACTCCTTATCATCCCTAAGTTTTTTGAACCCAGGAGGTGTTTGCTTCGGTTTTGAGTCAGCACTTTTTGTTTCCGTTTGGTTCTTTTGTGACGAAGAGGACAGTCTGAGGCCTTTACGAGGAAGCTTGGGAGAAGCCAGATTTTGTCTTTTCCTGCTTCCTTCAACCTGTGTGTAGGAAGGTCCTTCGCCTGGGTCGTCAGAGGTATCCTCTTCAACTGGCAAGATTGCAAACGGGTTCTCAGGGGTCGATGGAGTGGTTCTTTTTAAGATTTCCGCATAAGAACGTTTGGAACGTTCTTTCACGGATCGCTTCAATTTCTCCGCACGCTGTATGTACGTAGGGCACACCGAAAGATCATGAGGATTCTCCCCGCAGTAGCAACACTTTTCCACTGCTCTTCTGCAGAGATCGTCCTCATGGGCCTCTCCGCATTTGCCGCATCGCAGTTTGTTGCAACAATAGGTTGCCGTATGACCTAGCTGTTTGCAGCTTGTACAATGCATTACCCGCGGTACATACAGCCGAACAGGTAGACGAACTCCACTCACTACCAAATAATTTGGAAGTGCAGATCCGGCAAAAGTCACGCGAAATGAGTCCGATTGGTAAAATTTACCATCTATCGATTTGGAGTGCAATTGCTTGCACTCCAAAATTTTCACTGGTTGAAGGTCGGGGTTTTTGAAACGGCCTACCCCGTCCTTCATCAGATCTTCGATTGTCAGACTTTCGTCACGGACCACACCGTCGATCTCCACCACATGAGACGGGACGTACACGCGGTACTCCTTCGTGAACAACTCGCTGGTAGCAATCTCGTTTGCTTGCTTCAGGTCGGACACAACAACGCGTAACTTGTTTGGCGAAACCTTATCTATTGTTTTTATTGCCGAGAAATGTTTTTCCAGGTCCCGAGCAATATTTAAAACTCTGAGAGACTTTAATTTGGGCCGGAAGTATACCACCCACGGACCCCCCGAGCCATCGTCTTGGTAAACTTTTTGGCGAGCAGGCAATATCTTAGAGGGAGATGGAGGCATCGGAGAGGGAGATGGCATTGGAGAGGGAGATGGTATCGGAGGGGGAGATGGTATCGGAGGGGTAGATGGCATCTCGGAAGCAAACTCAGCCTCTAAATGTTCTTCGTTCATTCGTTCAGCTTCGCCCTCCTCCGAGACACCCCCACTGTCATCAATATTCATATTTAAAGTGCGGGAGTAAAGAAGTCTCCCGCACTTGAAATGAGAAAGAAAGAAATAAAATGAAAAGAAAATATATGGATAGTAAAAGTTGAAAGAAAAAGTTTGAGAAAATACTTAACAGTATGTCACGGTAAGCTGTTAGGTGAGTTGCTCCTTCACTCCTTCGTTGTGCTTCAGCGTGACCTTGACTCAGGATTTAGCTGCTGCGATGCGGGTAGCAAACAATAGAAATAACTGCTGCCCGAGGATAGCACAATAGCGTCTACTGTCGATACCGATACAAAACCGGTGCACAGACAGAACTCACTTGCGGGGATGCTACTTTTTATCACTTTTATTTAATGCCTATACTACAGCCTCTGCTGTGATAGGCACCTTCGTCTTACCGATGTCGATTGTTAAAAAAACGCGTGTGCTCACTTCGAACATTCGGTTACGAATGGTATGTATTTATTATTTATTACTAAAGATTGTTACAGTATAAAAAATATGTATTGTTCCTGAGATATTGTTGCTCAAAATAGGAGATGTGTTTTTCAAATTTGTGTGTACGATACCAAAAAAAAAATCTTGCAAAATCTCAATAAATCATCGTCTTTTTTAAAGAAAATTTTTGAACTGTAAATTCACCACTTCGTCATATTTTGGTGAGATAAAATTGTAATGATGGTGTGGTTATCCTCTTGGAATTATACTACAACAGCAATAGAAAATGAAGTTGGTTTCATGCCAACTGGTAGCATTTTTTTTTCTTCAACCTTTTATACTTGGCGTAAAGGAAAGCTAACGAAAGTTCTTCCATGGACAATGCCCGAAAATTCAATCAGCTTTTAAAATGATAGACAACAAAAAATCATTCGTATTAATCTGGAAGATTTCTTAGTTTCAATAAAAGTTTTGTACGCTAAACAACGGCTGCGAAGTCTGTTGCAAAAGAATGGTAAAATTTTACCAAAGGAATGTAATGCTTTGCGATCAGAATGATATTCAGATGAAGATATGCCACAAGTCAAAGTCAAAATATATGGAAACAACCGCTTTCTGTAACACTGATTATTGATTAAACTCCATGGCAATGGCACAGTCTGGCAGTTGAAACTATTACAGACATCCTTCTGGTCATCGCTGTCAAACGGTGGAGCTTTCATTTCGTATCACTGCCTGTCATTTTCACTACTATTACTACTTCTACTACTTGAATAGTGCCAAACTGCAAATTTATTCAAAATTCTCACGAACTTCACTTAACATAAAAAAACGAAATTTAAAAAGATATAATCATTTCAATAAAACTAAATTAAATTCATTTTCAAAACCTTTCACGTGGAAAAATACCCCTTGACGACACGCCCGACTGCTATGATCGGTTTCCTGATTATTCAAAGAGGTATGCCTTCTCTGCCAAATTTCCATCCCATCGGCATGCTGAGAAAGGGACGATTGAAAGTTCTAATTTTTTTCTTTGAAACACTCTAAATATTTCCATGGGTCTCAATCGCCAACTCAAAAATAACGAATATCTATACGAGGTTGACATGTACTTAAATTTACTCCCATCTCGCCTATCGGTGAAAAGCCAATGACTATTCGACTGATGTCGATTTACGTCTCACTACATCTAAATGATTTATGTGCCGTCGATGGATGCACTATCTCTCCGGGCAAATCATTCTCTTTGTTTCTCATTTTCTAACCACCCCAAAATTCGACCGAATGTGCACATTCTTTCGCTACACAAAATTTATGGCGCTTTGATCATCTACAGCCCGGTTGTGTTTTTTCTTTCGCTCTCTCTCTATCAAGGCCTAAATTCATTGAGGGTTTTTCTATCATTCATTGATAGAACGTTGTTGGAACCCTATGACCTGTACCACACACACTCACACATGCTTTGAAAGGCAAACATTTGGTGTTTTTTAATTATCAGAAGCATCTGTTCAATCTTTGCCTTTCCCATGACCGGGAAAGGGGATTCTTCAAAATCTGTTTCTTGATCTTAGTTTGGCCATAAACTAATGCAGCCAACAAATTGGAGTAGTTCTGAGACTAGACATGAAAAAAATCAATTTTACAGGTGACCTAAATTTACAATTCACCAGCCCAGCAAATGTGTGCTTCTGTGGCTCAGTCGATTAACGAACGTACTTTGAGATTCAATGATTCTCGGTTCGAGACGCCGTTGTGTGAAATTTCCGAAATCGAAGGTCGCGGACCAGAATAAAAGCAGCAAGTAGCAAGTGCTGGAATCGGAAATCGGAGCCCAGCATTGCCTTAGTGGTTTCGTTTAACCATCAACTGACAAGTTCCTCAAATCAGAAAGAATTTCTGTTCAGTTTCAAAGGAATTAGTTTGATTTTTACATTGAAGCTTTAAAAGGAAAATCCAAAAACTGCTGATTTGAACACTCGCCAAACTGTAATTCAGGAACTGAAAGTCGGATTCCAACAAAAAAGGGAAGGGAACCGATAGAAAGCTATGGGACCATAAGACTTTTGCATTTGAATTCAACCATGTGGAAAACGGCTCAGTAGTCGTTGAGAAAATCAAACGAACTTATTTTTACTCTAAAGACTGTCCCAGAAAGTATGGACGCAACCAAAGACCGCTGCCATTTCGCAATGGTTCAGAATCTGTTAATTTTTATGGCTGCCTCCTGTTGTTTACACTCTTCTCTAACCACTTGTTCAGTTGTTTATTCGTTTTCATTAGTTTGTTTCGAAATGCGTGGACTTTCAGCAGAACAACGTCGAAAAATGGTGTACAAATGGTGCACAGAACGCGGACTGTCACTGAGAAAGATAGCAAAAATGGAAGGAGTAAGTGAAAAACCCGTGCGAAATGCAATCAGGAAGTTCGGAGAGGATAACACCTTTGAGGATAAACAGAAAACGGGTCGAAAAAAAGGTCCTGCTAACCCTCACTTGAATAAACGAATACTGAAGGCGTTCGAGCAAAAGAAGGAGGTTTCAGTTCGGGATGTGGCCAAAAAAGTGGGCACTTCGAAGTCAAATGTTCTTCGTGCTAAAGAACGTTTGAATCTTCGAACCTATAAGAAGCTGAAACAACCAAAACGTAGTCCGAAACAAGAAGCATCGATCAGGCCGAGGGTTCGAAAGCTGTACAATACGATTCTTGCTGGAAATTTTTAACTGCATAATCATGGACGACGAAACCTACGTGAAACTCGATTACAAATCCTTGCCGGGACCACAATATTATACGGTGCGAGAAGGGCAAGTGTTAAACCAGTCCGAGACATCGATTGAAGTCGAAAAATTTGGTAAGAAAGCTATAGTCTGGCAAGCAATTTGTAGCTGCGGCAAGATTTCGAAACCCTTCATCACCACTGCTTCAACGAACAGCGAAATATACATCAAGGAATGATGATTCGAAGCTACAAGGATCCTGTTGTCTTCTGGCCAGATCTTGCTTCTTGCCACTACTCGAAATCAACGGTAGAATGGTATACTACCACATATGTCACTTTCGTCCCAAAAGACATGAATCCACCAAATTGCCCACAACTTCGACCAATTGAGGAATAAAATTTGAATATCTAACACTTGTGAATTATTTACAGCGAAATCAAAGTGCGTCCATACTTTCTGGGACAGTCTTTAGACAGCTCATAGGTTATTTTTAATCTCATGCTCGAAATGAAGAAGCAAAAACCTCGCTTACAGTAAAAGCTCCCCTGAAAAAAATTGATTCACTCAAAATTCGAATATTAACTTTTGAAGAAATAAAAAACACAAGGCTATAATAAAAGACCATGAATGAATCCGTAATTTTCCATCAAGGCAACGCACGGCCACTTGTTGCCGAGTTTCACACAAAATCAATTTGAATGTCGTCGCTTCATAAACCAGACTCCAACCCAATCGTCATCCAATTGCCACATTTTTCTATCGATGCAGAATCGAATAATTGGCTCGGTTCCTTCGACTAGGACGAGTAGATTTATTTTTGTGATACGCTATTCATAAATTATCAGCCAAAGTATAAGTTTTAGCTTTTGCTGGACGAAAATGTGAATAAAAAAATCTAACATGAGCTTATTTCAAGTTCAATTTCTACAGAATTGGGACACTTTCTTCGGTACCGCACGCCTTGTTTACCTTGAAATGCAACTCGCTGACAACGGTTTTTGTGAGATTACGCTTGACAATGATCCAATTTTTTTTCTCAATTTTCCGTTATGACACGACTCCGAATCCGGTTAAAACGGAACGAAGCAAACGGAGCTTTCCGCATGAGCGATGGATGTTTTTTTTTCCCGGGAACTCCTGCTCATAAATTTTCTGATTAAAGGGTTGCACGATGAAAAAAAGTGCTATTGGTTCCAGATGACCAAGTTTTGATCGCTACGCCCTTTAGTTTTTAAACATTTACGTTTTTAAGTGTCGATTTTCATTGCACTGACGTGCAATTTCTGGGACGGTATTTCACTATCACATCTGCACACAAACACTTCATCAGAGCAATCCACGACACCATCGTTTTTCAATGAAAATCATAACCTACAACTACCTACATGCCTACTACGATCAGTGTTTCTGACAGTTGGAAGTGCTGCTCGTCAAGTGAATACATTGTTTGGGTCCGGTGCAAAGTTTTGTGCGGTTTCATCGTCCTAATTGGGTTCACTTTCAGGAGCTCTCAGATAATCAATTGCCCGAAATCCGAAAAGGGTAGGGCAGCAATCGATAGGCCTTCCAGCGATCCTGTCAAAATCCTTCAAACGAAAGAAAAAAAAACCGGAATTCAAGTGAAAATTAAACAATGAATGATACTAAATGGGTTGACCCTCGTCTTTTCTGTATCCTGGAGGGATGGATGGTTATCAGTCTTCTGGCCTCCAATTGACATTTCAGACTTAACAACAACCAAAAATAAAAGGAAAGGGAAAGATGATTCAATTTTTTGATGGTATTTATTCCTGTTCTCGCCGCGGGTACAGGAAACGTTTTTTCTTCTTTTTACACGACAGTCCGAGTCTGCCGGGACAATCTCAGTTTGTTGCCGGTTCTCGAAGGTGATGAAGGCAAAGATTGCCTGTGGTATTAAATTTTTTTTTCGCTTCGAAACATGATTACCCAACTCGGAATTCCGGAAACTTTCAGTCTCTTTGCTAGTCATCCGACGGTTTCTTTTTTTTTGAATAGGGAAGGTCTTTGAACTTTCCACGATAACCTGCGATGGTTTCGTAATGAAAAATTTAGGGTGGATTCGTTGCATTTTTATTACAGTCGGTCCGCTGTCCGGTGTCATTGTCATTGAAGTTATCTTAGCTTCTTTTGATTTTCGTTTTTTTTCTGTGTGCTCTGAGCATCATCAGAAAAGAGACTATTATTATGCTGGGCGGTGTATATTTCATCAACGGTATAAACTTTTGGATGGTTTTGGATGATGATTCGTAGCGGATGTCACCGTTTAAAGAGAAAATGGCTTTATTAAAGCATTGCTTTGAATAAAATTGGAGTGAACCGGGGTGGAAGAATTCAATCATACAAAGCTAAATGATGTTTTGATAACTTATAATTATGTTGCAAATGCTTTGACCTACCGGCAAACTGGTATTTATAAAGTTAGGGTTGGTTGGAAATTGTGACACACAGTGGAATTTTTTTCCCAGCAGCGGGATTTGGAAGCGGGAGTGAATTGTTTTTAATTACTTTCTCCTGTTTTGACACGCTAGGGTTTGAATAGCTTGCTGACTTTGGAAATAAATGAATTGAAATTGAAATTGACTTAATTCCAACTTATTAATAGTTGTATATTGCTTAATGTTAACATAGTAGTCATTGACATTAAAAATTGTGGTTTATGATTAACTGTTGAGTGGCGTTAGCAGTTGAACGTAAACTGCTAACGCATCCGAGGCTTGAAGAACGGAGTTTCACATACCATTCCAATCAGTTCGTCAAGATCAGCAGTGTGTGTGTCTCGTAGTCCCATACAAAGCTTCTGAATTTAATTCAAATCCGACTTCCGGTTCCGGAATTACAGGTGCAGAAACACGGAAAATTGTGCATCAACTTTTCCCAGAGATGATTGGGCCGATTTCTACAAATTTAGTTTCAAATGAAAGGCATTAAGAGGCATACAAAATTTCTGATTTTTTTTATGTCTTCCGGTTCTGAAATAACGGGGTGAATAGTGAAGCTATTTTGTTTTTTTTTTGGTGCAAATTTTTTCATAAATTTCTTTAATTCGTTGTTTTTGTTGGCAAATGTTCAGTTTACGGTTCCGGAAGTAACCGGGAACAGTGGCCCAATGTTTTAAATATTGACTGAGTCGATTTTCATAAATTTATCAGGTGTACAACTTTGCTTCCGCCGTTTCCCGATAGGTGGCTGTACCGGCTGAGGCTGGTTTAAATACATATATGATAATGCCTTTAAAGTGAGTGTGTACTGTGCCAAACGAATTGTCATCGCCGTTTCAGTGACAGTTGTTCTTGTTTTCGTATTATTCACGCTCTAAAAAGTCTGTTTATGTGTCCAATTCTCGCCATTTGCGGGAAGTTTAACTTTTCTGTTACAATTCGAAAAAAAATCAGTATCAAGAGCGACACGACAAAGTCATCCTCCAACACGACAATGCTCGGCCTCACGTCGCAAAAGTGGTCAAAAAGTACCTGGAAACGCTGAAATGGGAAGTCTTGCCCCACCCGCCGTATTCCCCAGATGTCGCCCCTTCTGACTTCCACCTATTCCGTTCGATGGCACACGGCCTGGCAGATCAACATTTTCAATCCTTCGAAGAGTTGGAAAAATGGACTCCTTTTTTCGAGCCGGGATCCGAAAATTTCCGGAAAGATGGGAGAAAGTTGTCGCTAGCGACAGACAATACTTTGAATAATACATCTGTAGGCACTTTTTCGCAATAAAGCTTTAAATTTTGAAAAAAAAAAACGACGGAAGCAAAGTTGTACACCTAATAGATTCAAATGAAATGTATTATTATCATAGACAAAACTTTGACAAACCCTTAGAAATAAAGGGTAATTTTGCTGCTGGTATCTTTTTGGCAACACTGTTTTTGACAGATCACCTGTGAATCGTGTATGGTGTCATTGTCAAACTTGTTCAATTTAGTCTATGAATCGTTGTTTGGCAACGTTGGAGGAAGATCCACTTTTTTAGCGAAAAATTGTGCTCAGCGACGAAGCTCATTACCGGTGTAATGTCAACAAGCGACGTTGCCACATCTGAAGTGAAGACCAGTCATTGCAAGAGCTACTAAAGCATCCCAAAAAGTCACTGTTTGGTGTAGAGGCCGGTGATATCATCGGGCTACTTGCTCAAAATGAATGAACTGGACATGCCTAACATGTGGTTTCAACAAGACGGTGCGACATCCCACACGGCACGCGAAACAATGATCAAATTGAGAGGTGAACAGTTTATCTCACTTTTTGGACCCGTCAATTGGTCGCCTAGATCGTGTGATTTAAAGCCTTTGGGCTATTTCTTGTAAGGGCCATGTTAAGGCTTATGTCTACAAAAAGAAACCAGCAACGATTGACCCACTGGTAGCCAATATTGAAGCATGTACTCGTGAAATATGCTCCGATATTTTGGAGAGTATGTCAAAATTGGACCTTGCGCAAAAAAATGAAATCATTTTCAAACACTAAATTATATTGATCGTTCTATCGATTCCAATGAAGATTTCATCGATTCCCTTGAAGTTTTTGTTTTTTTTTTTTCAAAAATCGAAACCCTATACCTCTTAAAGACTGTCCCAGAAAGTATGGACGCACTTTGATTTCGCAGTAAATAATTCACAAGTGTTAGATATTCGTTTAAGGGTTATTAAGGGTTATTAAGGGTTTCGAAATCTTACCGCAGCTACAAATTGCTTGCCAAACCATAGCTTTCTTACCAAATTTTTCGACTTCAATCGATGTCTCGGACTGGTTTAACACTTGCCCTTCTCGCACCGTATAATATTGTGGTCCCGGCAAGGATTTGTATTCGTGTTTCACGTGGGTTTCGTCGTCCATGACTATGCAGTTCAAATTTCCATTAAGAATCGTATCGGACTACGTTTTGGTTGTTTCTGCTTCTTATAGGTTCGAAGATTCAAACGTTCTTTAGCACGAAGAACATTTGACTTCGAAGTGCCCACTTTTTTGGCCACATCCCGAACTGAAACCTCCTTCTTTTGCTCGAACGCCTTCAGTATACGTTTATCCAACTGAGGGTTAGCAGGACCTTTTTTTCGACCCGTTTTCGAAATGGCAGCCTCTTTTTGGTTGCGTTCATACTTTCTGGGACAGTCTTTAAAAAATCACCCTTTTCTTTTGGAAATGGTTCAGCTCCAAGTAAACAAATTTGCTTAGATATTTGGCAAAGCCCTGACCGAAATCGGTACTGTTTCCCAACCAGGCACGCTTCATTCGACCCCAAGTCAAAAGTATACTTCATCCGATAATGTCGTTTTCATGCTTTTTGAATTTAGTTTTTTTCCCTTTTTCATTCTTGTGGAACAGACTGTATATTGTTATGATAAACTTTCAATTTAAGCTTAGTAGCCTTTGAAAAAGGCGGGCGGGTAATGTCAAAGGCATAACCGGATGGGGTGAATACGAATAAAACTGGTACGTTTCCTTCGTAATTGTGCAAGCTGTAACCCTTCTTCGCTACGAGGATTCAAAACGATGCACCTACACTAAAGTACGGATTAGTTACATCAGTCAGTCTGACAAATTGAAATATTACGGAATAATTTGTATAGTTATTTATAATACATAAGGAGTGTATTGAAAATAAGCTATCCACAAATTTTTCTTTCAAATTATGATAAAAAACGATATTTTATTCAAACTAAAAATTGATCCGTTATTGTACGAGGTTAAACTTGAGTATAATGAAAACCGAATGAAATTTAAGTTATTCCTTCAAGAATTTTCGAACTTTTGATTGAACGCTCTTCATCAAGTTCCGGGCAAGTGTTGCATCGCATTTTTGGACGCTTGAGACCAAATTTTTTTGAACTCCTGCATGTTCCCAGCTGTCTTACCAGTCTTCCTGAAGACCCTCTCCACGATTGCCCAGTAACGTTCGATGGGTCGAAGCTGAGGGCAATTTGGTGGATTGATATTTTTCTCAACGAAATTTATACCCTTTTCCACAAGCCAATTGAGAGTGGTTTTGGCATAGTGAGACGACGCTAAATCCTGCCAAAACAGTGGAGGATTACTATGCTTCTTATATAAAGGCAGCAATCTCTCCTGGAGACACTCAGATCGATAGATTTCTGCATTTATAGTTCCGGTGGTGTAGAAATGTTTGACTTCAAACCACAGGAACATATTGCTTGCCATACCATTATCTTTCGACCGAATTTCTCCTGGACCTGAAAGGATTTTTGAGTCCTCCTTTACATAAGTCTCGTCGTCCATCAAAACGCATGCATCCGGACATTGCAAAAGACGCGAATACAATTTCCGGGCCCTTGTTGCAGATCGCTTCTTCTGTTCTACACTTTGTTTCGAGATTTTCTGCTTCTTGTAGGTCTTCAGATGATTTCGCCTCTTGATAGGCTGGATCATTCCGACACTCGTTCCTGCTTTTTTGGCCAAATCACGTATTGACATTGATTTTTTCTTCAAGATTAGAGATAGTACTTTCTGATTCAGTTTCGGGTTGGAAGAACCGGGTTTTCTGCCTCTTTCTGATAGCTCATCCAACGAATAGTGTTCTCCAAACTTAATAATGATGGTTTTACCACTGGCATGATGAATTCCAAACCGCTTTGCCAATTTCCGCATAGTAATACCCTTCTCACTTAGCCATGTGTCCAGAACCTTAATTTTCACTTCCCGTTCAATACGCGACATTTTGAAAACGCGGAATTTCAACCGCACAAACAAGTAAACATACGAAAGCTAACAGCCAAACACACAGCATGCTGTGATCTGAACATAAAAAAACATCACAAATACATGCGTACAATACGGATGTATGTGGATAGCTTGTTTTCGGTATACTCCTTATACGTAAAAAATTTTCTTCATTTAATATCATACGTAAAATTCCCTCTAATTTAATGCAAATGTTATGAACAATAAAATATCTGACATCACTTGCATACTATGAAGTCAACTAAACGCATTCAAACCAACCCAGTGCATACAAAGTCCAGTTAAAAAAGTGCCAAGAAAAAACGTGCGAAAATTTTCCAATTAGAATCCATCAGACTGTAAACCTTCACTTACAATAGATAAGAAATTTTAACAGTTCTTTAGATAACATTCGGAGTCACTAGCCATTTCTCATTGTTGTCCATTTTTCGTTGTATTTTTACCCAATACAAACGACCAGTAGCAAGATGACGCAACCGATCTAGTTTGAAGCACAACTGACTCTACGTGAACGTCCCGCAGCAGAACTGCTTCCTGTGCGAATTGATTCAATACTAAACCTATTTTGGTAAAGGGTTTTTTACGTGATAGACATTTTCATTTCGGATTTTCCTATTTCAGTAAAAGAAACTATCAAAAAGGTTGTACATACGGGGTTCAGATGGACCAAATTGTGGAATTCTCTAAGCTATTAAATCATGTTTGGAGAATTTTGGTCGAACGCGAAGCAGTCAAATGCTGGTTTTATTAGCACTCGTTTGGAGCGAATTTCGCACTGCAAACAGTGTACACAGCTAATCAAATTGTTCTAGATTTGCAGTATATTGATGATTTTTATCTCCGATTTGCAAAGAAGTAATCTTTATAGTTCTTCAGATAACATTTGTACTACCCATACTTGCATAGGCGGGAAATTTGCATATGGGACAGACATGAGTTGGTTTTTTTTTCACATTTTACCGAACAAACCCTCAACTTTTATTACAATTTCTGAGAGTATATTGTGGATAGATTTCATTCGTCAAGCTAACTCAACATTGGCGGAAATCGATATGGGACTGATATGCGAGTATGGGCAGTGTAGCCATTAGAAGGGCTGATTTTGAACAATGTTCCCCATCGTTGTACACTTTTTGTTGAACGTCTCGCAATTGATTCAATACTAAACTGAATTCTTGATACTGGAACTGGAACTGAGCTCTGGACCGAAACCAGTCGGCATGATGCACTTGCTTTACTTCCTGCTCTGTCAACTGCGCAGGTTAAAGTGAACGAAATATGTCAAGTGTTAACATTTCATACCTACCCAGGTACGAAAAAGGCGTCATAAAATCGATAATCGAAAAGATAATCGAATCGATAATCGAAAAGTACTTTGTTGATTACGACTTTCCGGAACGAACCATTTAAATGTTTTTTTCCGGAATGTATCATTTTTACGTGATCTTTGATCAAACGAGTTCAAGTTTGATGGAATCGGTTGAGTTATTTCTAAGAAATTGGGCGGTTTGTCGGTTACGTCATTTATACGGCTACATCTCCGGATCCGGATGAAATTGTCTTGAGCCAGTCTAACTTATCAAATTAGTCTTAGATTATATATCCAAATGTGTCCGCTAGTTATATTTTGGACTTGATCACTTACTCAATAGTAGCTATTGAACGAGTATAAGGTTGTTGAAATCGGTACGACCATCTCCGAAAAAAAAGTATGAGTTTAAAGTTGTACAATAGGATGTCAATAAATAGGGGTCATTTCAAATTTTGTCTTAGAATTGCATGTAACGTCGAGATCTGCCACTGTTGATTCCATGTACCACTCCTCCCTTTTAGTAATTTTTCAAGATCAAAAATTTTCACACATAATTAGAGTTTTTTGCCTCCAAGAAGAGAAGATGGTAGCAGTAAAAAATAATCCATTTCATTGTTCCTACTTCTCTTGCATAAGACCGGAGTTGTGCATGTCGAAGAATCGAGACAGAGGTTTACTGGTTAAAATAACTTTCATAAGCCTACATGTATTGGTGTAAAATGTTGTTTTCTTCCCCCTGGTGTTTGACAGAGTGCTAAACGAAATCGGTATCGTTTCCCAACCAGGCACGATCCTACCAATCGTGTTCTTCGTAATTCATTGGCCTGCTCAGGCGAACTTGTAGAACGTAACTGGGATTCTAGTAAACATTTGCTGATCATGTTAAGGCTGGATGATATTCTTGATCAAGAACATGATTTCAAGAATCACACCGACTGAGTAACTTCGAAGGCTTACTTATTTATCTATTACCTTGCTAAGAATTTCGTTAACAAACACTTCTTGGAGATTCTTTACTGTGCACGGTCACGTCTTTTTTTTCAGAACCAACCTCTTTAACGTGATCTGTGATCATATCATAGCTTTCAAAGGAACCCAAGTTAGTCGAAATCAATTAGGTTATCTTTGAGAAAATTGTGTTATTTGGCGGTTACGTCTGTTATACGATCATTTCTTCAGAACCGGGAACGTTTACGTTCAATGTTATTCAATAGTCCTGCAATAACGATCACACTGTAGCATGAAAATGAGCTCTATTTTATCTAAATCGTCCAGAGCCATCTCTGTGCGGATAGACAAATGGTGCGTTTTGTCGGTTACGCCACGGGAAACGAAAGTTTCCGCCGATTATACTTTGAATTAGATCAGTATTGTAAAAGTATCTTTTTTCAGATAAAATGACATTCAGAGGATTTACAAAAGACACTTCCTTTAAATTTCGCACGGCAAAATCAGAAATTCTTCAAATTTTATGGAGCTGAATAAGATTTGGAAATGCACCGGCTCAAACGTAATGATTTTGATGTTCAAAACAAAAACAAAAACGTCGAAGAATTGGAGACTTTGTTGCTTAACAATTTGCGCCAATCACTAGAAGATTGATGCACCATTGGGCGGGACACAAAACAAAAAACAACCAATTTATGTGCATAGGGCACATTATCGTGTTTATATACTTCAGGGTTCAGTCTTCGATTTTTCAGTGCAAAATAGTTTATATTGAACTGTTATGCCATTCAGCAGTTCAACATAAACCGCTGAGCGGAAAGAAAGTTACTGCTACTTGCCCTATACTATCTGTTCTATGCACAAACATCGGTTTCGGCACGTCAACCGAGACGTCAATTCGGTGTAAACTTAGGTGTTCTGAAAGTAGTAGAAACTGTATGTCTGCTTAGTGAGTTATGACGAACTGCTTGGTGACATAACCATACAACCGAAACTGTTCTGCACTGACGAGTCGAATACGAAACGTAAAGAGAAGCAAGATATTTTTTGCCTTTCTCATATAATAACTGCCCCAGAAAGTATGGACGCAACCAAAAACCGCTGCCATTCACAATGGTTCAGAATCTGTCAATTTTCATGGCTGCGTCCTGTTGTTTTCACTCTTCTCTAACCACTTGTGCAGTTGTTTATTCGTTTTCATTAGTTTGTTTCGAAATGCGTAGACTTTCAGCAGAACAACGTCGAAAAATTGTGTACAAATGGTGCACAGAACTCGGACTATCACTGAGAAAGATAGCAAAAATGGAAGGAGTAACACCTTTGAGGATAAACCGGAAACGGGTCGAAAAAAAGGTCCTGCTAACCCTCAGTTGCATAAACGTATACTGAAGGCGTTCGAGCAAAAGAAGGAGGTTTTAGTTCGGAATAGGGCTAAAAAAGTGAGCACTTCGAAGTCAAATGTTCTTCGTGCTAAAGGAATTTTGAATCTTCGAACCTACAAGAAGCAGAAACAACCAAAACGTATTCCGAAACAAGAAGCATCGATCAGGCTGAGGGTTCGAAAGCTGTACAATACGATTCTTGCTGGAAATTTGAACTGCATAATCATGGACGACGAAACCTACGTGAAATTCGATTACAAATCCTTGCCATAATCCACAATATTATACGGTGCGAGAAGTGTTAAACCAGTTCGAGACATCGATTGAAGTCGAAAAATTTGGTAAGAAAGCTATGGTCTGGCAAGCAATTTGTTGCTGCGGTAAGATTTCGAAACCCTTCATCACCACTGCTTCAATGAACAGCGAAATACACATCAAGGAATGTTTACAAAAACGACTTCTACCCATAATTCGAAGCCACTAGGATCCCGTTGTCTTCTGGCCAGATCTTGCTTCTTGCCACTACTTGAAATCAACGGTAGAATGGTATACTACCAAAAATGTCACTTTCCTCCCAAAAGACATGAATCCCCCAAGTTGCCCACAACTTCGACCAATTGAGGAGTTTTGGGCATTAACGAAGGCACATCTTAGGAAACATGTCTCGGCAGCCGAAACCATTCAACAGTTCGAAAAAGATTGGAAAAAAATGTCAAAACTTGTCGCCAAGAAGTCTGTACGGAATTTAATGAGGAACGTTTGCAAGAAGGTGCGCCCGCTAGTCTACAATGCCTAAATAGCAAATGTTGAGAATAATATTCTCTTGTTGTAGTCTAATATTATCAGTATATCGAATAAAATTTGAATATCTAAAACTTGTGAATTATTTACAGCGAAATCAAAGTACGTCCATACCTTCTGGGACAGTCTTTAGAAAGGCTATACAATTACTGCGAAAACCGACTTGTGAACTAACGCCCGGAATGCTTAACCAACTGAACAATTGTCTGTGTGTGTATGTGCGTATGTGACAAATAATGTCACTCAATTTTCTCAGAGATGGCTGGACCAATTTTCACAAACTCAGATTCAAACGAAAGGTCTTATGGTCCCATAGATCTCTATTGAATTTTATCTCGATCCGACTTCCGGTTCTGGAATTACAAGTAAATATGCGCAGATTTAAGAGAAAATGCTCATTAAATTTTCTCGGAAATTTCTTAACCGATTTCTACAAACTAAAATGCAAAAGAAAGGTCTTGAAACTCTTTGAAAAGTTCCCTAAAACTTTATCCAGATCCGAGTTCCGGTTCCGGAAGTGCAGTGTGATTAGTAAAAATTTTCAATTTCATGAGTACTTTTTCACAAGCGATAGCGAAACGAGGTGCACATTTTTAAAAAAATTACTGGAAAATTCAGTTGGTTGGCAGACCTTGTTAGTTGGAGGAGTTATATGTATCTACTTTGGGACTACTAGTGCCCGGTTTTCGCTTCCGGACGCACCGGTAATAGTGAAGAAAATCTTATAAAACGGAACTCACTTCGATTTCCCAGTAACAGGTAAACCGATTTTCACAAATCATGGTTCAAATTAAAGCTCTCATTGTCATAAAATGTACTGTGCAATTTCATCCAGATCCGACTTCCGGTTTCGAAATGATAGGACGATGAGTGTCAAAACATTAAAATCATCATTCAAAATGATGATGCAAAACTGGTACGCGTCGGTACATGCGGCTTTGCTCCGTTCGCAGCGTGCTTTGTGCAATTTCGTATAGCGTGCAGGGTTGCCAAATTCAAATCTATATTTTTCTGGTAAAAGATAAGTAAATTTGTTAATATTTTATTCAATTTGTACCTACTTGTTAGTGTTATTACAAAATCGTGATAACGATACTTTTTTTTATAAAAGTACACATATTGCCTTTCTCATAAAGAAAGTTCAATTTAAACGTATATTGCAACAGCATTGAAGTCCTGTGACCTGTCTGATTTGACCCATTTCAGCACCAGTCAATCGGAACGCGTTCTGAGGAAGAGAACAAAATATGTGCTGCTCCAGCGATATAAAAGCTGAATATTTCACTTTTTCTATCATTTTGTGAGCAACGATTATAGTAGAGCAATTCCAGAAATGTTTAGCAGATCATCAGACTCGACCTTCTCCGATTTGGATGAAACTTTGCACATGGCTTCAGTATGGCAAACCATAAGTTTTGAACCAATTGGGAGGTCAATACGACTCACGACTGATTTTTAAAAAGGGCGAATGATTTTTTGCATTTCCCAAAAATTGTCTTTTCAAATCGTTGTAACTCGGAAACCGTTGATTGTACAAACATGGCGTTCAGGAAGAAGTTGTAGGGAATCAATTGGGCACTCTAAAAAAAATACTCTGAAAAAAATTTTTGATTTTTTTTTTCACAATAATTACAAAATAATCCTTAAAGTTAAGTAAATAATATCAGAGTTTAATTTTTTTTGATAGTTTTTATTTTAAAGCTGTTATCAAAACCTACAGATTGATGGCTATCCCATTTGTGCTTTTTGAAAAATGAAAAAGTTACAGCTAAAACAGTTTAAGGGTGTATGGAAATGATCAAATTCTTCTCGTTGTAATTCGGAAACCGTTTATCGTACAAAAATGGCGTCCAGGAAGAAGTTGTAGAGAATCAATAGGACACTCTAAAAAAATATACACTGAAAAAAAAAATTCAAAATGAATTCAAAATTAAATTTAAAAAAAAATCAGGGTTTCGATTTTTTTGATAATTTTTATTTTAAAACTCTTATTAAAACCTACAGATTGATGGCTATCCCATCCGTGCCTTTTGAAAAATGAAGATGTTACAGCTAAAACAATTTACAGATATATTCGAAATTTCAAGTTCTCTTTGAAAGATAATCATTTAAACAGTAGAATATTATTCTACAGGTTGAAGGCAATAAATTTGTTCATGATGTCCTTTCTTCTAAAAGTAGCTGTTCTTGAGATACTTGGATATTTAATTATAACACCATTTTTTATATTTCCATAAATTGTTTATTTGCTTGCTATAACTACAATTATTACATGAACATGAATAATTCTTAATTATATTTAAGGTTTTAAGTTTTTGAAAATTATAAGAGTGCATCGTCATTCGAATACAGTCTTGTGACGATTGTGGTTTCTGAAATCGGTCCGAAAGAATGGTATTTTTGTGTGCCTGGAATCATTTTGGTATCCTTATAAACACTACTCTACTTGGTCACACCCGGTCATATTCTTCTTGTGACACGTAACAAAAAGACATGGTCGTGAATGCATCTCGACGTCTCTGCTCTGCCTGCTTCATATAATTGTTTTGCAGTTGTGATTGGGTGTTCATGTATTTTAGCCAAGCTTTCACGTCGTGCCATTCGCTTTAAATTACCCCCGGGTGCATCACATGATCGTTTATCATGAGAAGTTGCAAAAAAATGCCACTCAGCATCAATGTTATACATTGATTTAAATTTACAGAGACTTGCAAGACTCCGTCAGACATAAATATTTCTTTTTTAATTTAAATTTTGTCTTTTAAAAATTACATTGAAATAAACACTTGAACCGCGATGGTATCGTGTTTAAGCAGTTCTGAAATCACAATGAAACTTAAATGTTTAAGCTCTTCTGATTCTTCATAATAAATTTCAAACGGATGAATGGTTGCTTGATCATTGCTTCGATGAGTAGAAGTTAAAAATGATGCTTACAGTCGTTTCAACATTCTAGATGGTGGACAGAATAGCTGCAATTTTTTTCGGTGCGAATTTCATTTTTGGTTATAAACTGTCATAAATAAATTCATAAATTGTTTTCATCTCGATATTCTTCCAAATACTATATTGCTGCTGTGGAGGCGATCGAAAATCGCAGTTTTGTACTTTTTCGAAAACAAACATTTTTTGAAGAAATAACATTGTAATAATATTTAGACTACAACGGAATTAAGGGATCGAAAATCATTACATTGTGTGCATAGGGGTTTATACCAATGAATATTCACAACTTTCGAAAAAAAAATTTAAACATGAATTGAATGGAAAAAAACGTCCATATTGATCTATGATTACGATATGGCCCGTTTGCATTTCTGCTGGCTGCCAGTATTTTGGCACAAGCACACCAGCATAATGTAAACGCTTGCCAACTCGATTTGTTTACTTTTAGTTCCGATGAATATTAATTGAAAAAACATTGCTTTTTGTGTTTCTATGATACATACACAGTATAATCTTCCAAGACAAAAAGGGATCGTTTTGAAAACGGACTCAGTTGCAAAATTTATGCTATACAATGTCTGAAATATTTTTGAAATGTGATCAATTTTGGTCTTGGAGTACAAACGTTATGTTCAAAAATGATTTCTGCAAACCTACACTAAAAAAACACCGTAAATATTGCCTGTATGACCTTGCTTCGCATCTTGTAGCACGCCGTGAGGTAAAGTTCTTCATTCTCGTACAGCACTAACGAAAATGAACCCTTCATTTCATTGCATTGCCATGGATTGCTTAGTTCATGTGTTAATTGAGACTGAGAGCACAGGCAATTTACCAAGCAAGGAAACTGGTCTGCTTAGTAGCATATACTTCTCACGCATCCAGTTTCTCTCTAATATAGGACTCTCATTCAGTTAGGGGCTGGGGTCCACTAGGAGATTGATAGTACCTATTAGCTCTCTCCGGACTGTACCAGCCTAGATGCCGTGTGGAATCCGGCGGAAAAAAATGAACCAAGAATAGATCTACTGGGTTCCTGCTTCCATGTCGTAAAAGGCGACAATTGCAGGAGTTTCTTTTTTTCCTTTCAGTTATCAGATATTTTCAATGTTTTACTTCTGATTACTCTATTTTACTAAATCATCTCTATTCAATCTATCAATTTCCGTCTAGCTTCGGAGAAAAGTTTCATTAGGAACGATTTCTTCTTCCATGTTATTGATTGTCTTTCAGGATTATAAAATGAATGATAAAAATCAACCGTTGCGCAAATCCGTTTATATTACAAAGTTAATAACAGAGATGACATGTATCGGTATATTGAATACATAGTAAAAAACACTTGATATTAATATTTCAAACAGTAAATTAATATTTTTCTCGGTAGCCGGCTGCCCAGATCAACTAATATAACCAATTAATAATTTCAATAAATAATTAAAATAATAAAGCGGAAATAATAAAGAATCAAGACGCGTGTGAAATCTGTTGACCTTTGTTTGGTGATTTAAAATGATTTTATAATAACTGTTTAGAATACTTCAATGCAATGAATCAACTTTTTTGTCTAAATCCTATTCGCTCGTTTATTTTGTATCACGTAGTTTCATTTATAAAAACGTGCTTAATCCACCTAGCAGTGAGATGATACCTTTTTTTTATCAATCCGCATGTGTTTTTTTTGCATGACTATAAAAAACGCGAAAGGTAGATGCATAAACGAGTGACTGCATACTCGACAGCCGGCTGTCCGGAGTTTTGTCAATTTCGGAGATTGACTGTTTCGTGCATTATATTGCCAGCACAAAGTAACACATAAAACCATAATACTTTAAAACATTCTTGGTAGCCGGCTACCCAGAGCAATAAACACATGATAACATTTACTAACAAAGTATCCTCTCCTGTGATGCATGTGGGAATGCAGAGGATTCCTCAGTTCTTATTAGCAACATGCATCGAACTAACAATCCTTTCCCTCCCAAGTAGATCTGCATTCGGACGTGGCCGGCGTCGGTATTGATCAGCATGCATGCATCAATACAGTTTGCACAGTGTGAAACAATGTGTTATTCCCAAACATGTTGCTTCAAAAAATCATTCTGCAATCTCAATTGGTCCAGATCAATAACGGAGTAGCAACACATGGGCGGTCTCTAATGCTAATGCTAATGCTAATATAGGACTCTCATTCAGTTATGGCAATCAAAGTGTTCTTCTGCAGTGCGGATACGAAGATGATAGCTCTAGTTATTATTACAGGTGAATAATTGTAGAGGGTGTTTGCTAAGAGTACCGTAATAATCGAAAGAGAAAGTAAACAAAGAGAATCTTTCATTGTTACTTAGGTCGAACTGAACATTTTGTACAGATATGATGTCTTCTATTGCTGTTACGAGACACGTACACGCTAATCGGAAAGTAAATCGATTTCAATTGGTAATCTGAAGAATACATCGCAACGCTCCAGGTAATGTTGCACGATACGATTGAATTTAATATTAATTTGGTTTGTAGTAGACAAACATCAAACATTTTCAAATGGACTTTTTATTGCTATAATCTGATTTCGATTTAAGGGCGAAATAAGAATAACGTCTAATAAATCAACAGTGATACCAATAAAAAAAAATCTTTCTTCTGGTTTTTAAATGTATGCTCACCTATCTGTCCCAGCAAACTTCGTCTTTGCTTAAAATTTATCTTTGGAGCTCAAAAACATAATCGTTGAACGCAATAACATATCATTCCAAACTTATTACTTCTTAAAAATATTTTTGAATCAACATTTGCCATATTACAAACAATAAGAAATCCTACTTGAATCGTTCTAAAAAGGAAGTGCATTTGTTTTGATTTCATCTGGATGGGATGAACATTTATTTTGATGTGAAATTTATTGCTGTAATAATATATACTAATATTGCTGTATAATACTCAATTTATCGGAACAAATCATGAATTCCGTTAAAAAGTGCAAGATTTTCAATCTGTCGCTATCTTTGCATTTCTTCACCAGCATCACTCGCTAGCATTTAATTCAGAACGATCGAAAATTTTGATACTAATGGCAATCAGCAGCAGGCAAGCGATTACATTATGCTGGTGTGCTTGTGCCAAAATACTTCTTTTTGAAAAACCACAAAACTGCGATTTTTGATCGCCTTAACAACAGCAATATAAGATTTATAAGAGTATCGAAATGAAAACAATCACGAATACGTAGTTATAAATTTCTTTATGACAGTTCATAACCAAAAATGAAATTCGCACCAAAAAGATAATACAGCTCATTCTCATTCCCGCCATCTTGGATGTTGAAACGACTGTAAGTATCGTTTTCAACTTCTACTCTTCGAATCCGTTCGAAAAATACTCATATTGATATGGTTTGTTACAAATGTCGATATAAATATTCATTATATTATGTCGAATAATGTACATAAGATAAAAATTATGTGGAAAATCTGAAATATCGTCAACTTATTTTACGTAATGAATTTTGAATTACATAAACTTTTGTTTATGTAATGTAATGTTTTTGTTAAACTTTTTTTTTACTTCATGATTCGGTTGACGAATCCTAAATTATTATGTAAATGGAGGTTTTAGTGTGATATTTGAGTTTTTACAGATATAGTTAATTTACGCTGTTGGTAAACCCTATGCACTTTAAAAAGGGCATGATCCTAACAATTTTATAACTCTATTTATTCACCTTTCCATTCAACTAATGCATTAAATTTTTTTAATTTTTTTGGTCAATTTATTTAACTATTGACTTTACTTTTCATTGAAATAAACTAGAAACTGTTCAAAAGTGGTAAATTTTTGCTGGTTGACAACTCTATGCACTTTTAAAGTACATGAATATGGTAAATTTTGTACTCTAGAGACTTGCTTTTTGAAAATTTGAGCTGGTTGACAACCCTATGCATCTAGTAAATTTTTTAATGTTGTGATTTTATATAAATATTCATTTCTTCTGCCATTCAATTCATGTTTGAAAATTTGAAGAAAATTGAAAATTTTCGTTGATCGACAACCCTAACCCGCGCTTTTTCATTGACATTGACGTTCTCCTTTTGCAATAATGGTATGAAATTTGACCATTCCATTGGAACATTATCGAAATGAAAACTATCACTAATGACACCGTTTTGAATTTCTTAGTGAAAGTTTATTGCCAGAAATGAAATTCGCGCCGAAAACAAAATGCATCCGATTCTATTGATGACTATCATTCTTTCGTTTTGCATTCATTGCCCAACACGAGTAAAACTGTCGCCACTACATTCATGAAGCGCTCGCTCATGACTGTCACATGCGACTTTCATCTGTATGGTTCGCGCGACATTCAGCAGTGTGACTGCTCGGGTAGTAGGCAACATGAAAGTTTTCAGCACACGACATTCAAAGCAAACATCTACAGTTTTAGGTACCAACATAGAAATTTCACTTAAAACTTAAAACGTGAAGGGACCGTTTCCAGCACTGATTACAATCATTGGTATGAAAATCTTTTTTGCAACATTTACTGATGCACTCAAACGTTACAAATCATTTCATTTCCCATTCGTCACCAACATATGTTCAAGCTAAAATTTTTCTTGGAGAATATTTTACACATCTTACATGAAATAGAGCTTCTATCGGCAGAGCCGGCAAGAAGCGTGCAGGTTACAGAGAGTAATTTTCTGTAATAAATTATCATTCCTCGTTAGACGGGCAAGTGTCGAAGAATTATGACAAGTGCAAGTTCTCTAAGTGCACCGGTTATGAACTTCTCTCTGATCAGCAAAATTTCGACGAAGACGCCTTGGGAGCTCAATATTCGAGGCTATTAGGAACGAACCGGTCGGAAGCGCTTTTAAATTGTGATTGATTGTGCTTCACTTCGAAAGGTGCAAAAGTGTGATGCTGATAGCGTTTTTTTTGGGCGAGGTGAACGAATATCGATTACTACTGAGTAGTAGCAAAAAAAAAATGCCTCCATCATCGTTATTATTATTACTATGACGAGAAGGGATAATGATTTCAACTTACTGAACCTTTTCGTTAGGTTACGCGTTATTCTGAACTCCGTGCGAAAGGATTGAGTGTTGCTCAATTAACCGTGCCGTTGGATCAGGGCTGCTGCTGTCTGCCATCAAACATCAAATTCTATCCCTCCGAAACGAGATCGGCCGAAACGAAATATCGACAAGCATGCTTATATTCTATAAATAACTTTCGCTTCGTCCCGTAGGAAGGAGATACTCGGAGTGCCCGGGTACGAACAATATATACTGTTGTTAAAATGTCGTTAAATTTTATAATGGCATCGTTCTATCGTGAGCCTAGCTGAAAGTGGGGTCTTCCGAAAAGCAAAAAAAAAAATTACTGGCACCATCAATTTTCTCCTAATTGCCAAAATGACTTATGAACGTATGTGGACTTAGTGAAGGGAGGGAGAACGAAGTTGTTCGAAAAACATTAAAAATTTGCATCCACATTTGAAAAAAAAAGTGGATTTAAAATCTGACGAACATGTGTTTTGCGTAGACCGTGCCGCCGCCTTTGATGTCCCCGAAGAAACAGTTCATGTTTGTGCAAGGTGAAAAAAGAAGGGCTATTAAAATTTTACAAAGAGCCATTGTTCTACTTTGGATGTACAACCTGAAGTTGCTGTCTCGTACGCTAGAGAAAGCACTCGTAGAACTAGTAAGGAGTGCCCTAAGGAGAATGGGTACTCGTGCCGAGATGCATGAAAATTTCGGTATAGAAGAACGTGAGCCTCTAGAATTCGTCATTCGTTCTGGCAGGGTGAGGGAAACGGTTTAAGTGGCGGCTTGGATAATTCCACCATAGGAACAAAGTTTCCGCACTAACATTTCCAATTGATTTTACGGCTGAACAAATTCCACGTATCTCGAAAGAACAAAAGTTTGGAAAGTTATAGACAACCCCCAAGAGTCGTCGGATGCAAAGATCGATAATGATGTCCCTGAGAGCAACTGCCAGCTTCTTCCTTTGCCGAGTGTTGTTGCAGATTCCTACTGTGTAAGCTGAAACACTCTACGGCTCAGCTGTTCCGTCGTAGCCGTTGTCTCCTAGTAGAGTTGCTCTTCCGAGTGGCCCGAGACGTGACTACACACATTGTGAAAGTGGAAAGCTCTCCAGTTCTTTTCTAGACCATCCTCCTTTGGGCGAAGCTCGAGGCTTGAAGGCAGTTGTTTAGTTTTCGGAAAGACTGGTCGGTGTTTGATGACAGAAGAGCAAAGCTTTAATTTGTGCATTAAATGAATCTTCTTGTCATTAGAGTGCATTTTGATTGGACTCGCAGTAGGCGTGTGCTTCGGTCACAATATTATTTTCACACTTGTCAAAGTTTCAGATGAAACCCAAAAACTTTGCATTTTTTCTATTTAATTGAAGTAAATTTACAATGTTTGAAGGTTTTCATTCGAAGTAGTGCTATTTTCATAGTAATAGTCATGGTGTCGTGCTCGTAGGGAAAACATTCCAGCTGGTTCGGTCGGACACTCTGACGCGACGTCGCATAACCTGGGCCTCTTGTTCGAGTGTTATACCGCGACCGGATTTTTTCATTATTTCGATTATTTCGTTTCTATGTTTCGATATAGTACGGATGTTTTGATAGAGTGTGTTATTTTCATTCAGTATTTCGATCGAGTTTGAGTTTACCAAACAGAAAGGAAGTTTCGAATTCAGTTTGATTTGATTCAATCGAGGTACAGAATTGGGATGAGAATTAGGGCAATGGCTATGTTTTAAAAGTGTTATTTATTGATTCGCGAGACTCAAAAATGTTCGAGCGACGGATATTGTGAATTTACCGCCTGTGAGGTTTTGTATTAATTATTATCCCTTGTAAAGTAACTTTTACCCCATCAAATATATATCTGATATTTGCACTTATATTACGCGTTTACATTTGAGCCAGTTCGCTTGCGTGGACCCCTCTTGCTTGTATTAAATAGATTCGCTCACTTTTTCTGCTGCTGTCAACCACATCACACTCAAGTAAATCTAGTGCTGGATAAGCGGAGCGATTAACAACAAACATAAGTGGTCCTTCGAGCCGGATTGGGGTTCGGCCTCAGGTAATTTCAATTTCATTTCTACGCATTACAGAGAGGAGTTAATACATGTTGATGGCTAATATGAGTGTTAGCAGAACTCGGGATAGCGAGATTGCAGGTTTAAACAAAAAAAAAAAAAATGAAGTTGACGCTTGGGTCGATTTGATGTTATTGCTGACGCGTGGGTTAGCAGAGAGAATTACGACGCTCGGGTCGAATTAATAATAATTGCAAATGCGAGACATAAACATGAACTAAAATCTCGGCACTTGGGTCGATTCTATATTTTTTGCTGACGGGCGAGAAAATTTTAACGTTTGGGTTGGTCAAACAAAATGGCTGATTAACAGATCGGCAAATAATCACTCACATTAGCCAACAAAAATTTTATACGGCAGTGCTGCTGGAAAATTGGATGAAAACAAAACGGTTGTGATTAAAAGAAAAAATTGTCTCCAACCTCGTCTAATTCTAAAGAAAATTAAAATCACGATTCTAACAAGTTATGTTTCTATACGGTTCACAGATGCTAAAATGTCCAATATTGAAACAAACAGTGAACAGATAAGTCCAACTAGCCCACTTACGGACATTGTGCAGACGGACTACGATCGCATCACAGTGCAAAGGGATCATGGCGTGTCCAGAATGACCGGTATCATCAACACTATGGAAATTTTCCAAGCTGATAGGATGGCACTTCAAACTCGACGTGACATGCTTAAGGAGTGCTACAAATCTTACGATCAAGCGCAAAGTACGTTAGAGCAATGGAATCCCGACGAGAGTTTGAGTCGAGTAGAAGTGGAAATCAACTATATCAATGGCTTAACTGCATTCGAGAGAAAAATTGCATCCAAGGATTCAGAAGATACTAACTGCAATATAGCTAGCAAGGATTCTGTGAGACTTCCAACTGTTGATCTCCCAATATTTTCTGGCCATGGAGAAAACTGGCTGGAATGGTTCGATAAATTCAATGCGTTAATTCATCGACGAAATTCACTAGCTGTAATACAAAAATTCGAGTACTTAAAACTGTCACTTCGTGGCGCAGCATTGGGACTAATTGACTCTTTACCTATTACCGAGGATAACTATAAAATCGCTTATGAAATGATTGAACAAAGATATAACAACCCGAAATTGCTAATTCAAAAACACACACGAGAGTTATTTGAGTTAAAATCATTAGAGTTCGAATCAGCCACCGGATTGAGAAACCTGTTTGATGCTGCCAGAAATCATCTTCGGTGCCTTGAAAATTTGAGTCAGCCAGTATCATCGTGGGATGCGCTACTAATCCACCTAATGTCCAATAAATTAGATCACGAATCCCGCAGAAACTGGGAGACAGTTGTATCTGGATCCATTCCGCCGCAATATAAGCAATTGGAAAAGTTCGTGTCGGAGAGATGTCAAGTGTTGGATGCTATGCCTCTCAAACGAAAATCTACCACTGATTCCAATAACAATTTACCAAAAAAGTACAAATCAGAAGTAAAAACTTTCACTATAACTAAACCTTTTGGATCTCAGAGATGTCAAGTTTGCTTCAAATCTTCGCATTTCATCGGTAGTTGTAATCAGTACAGGGCTAAATCCTTGGATGAGAAAATTAAAGTGATTAAAAGAGCCTCTTTGTGCTATAATTGTTTGAGACCAGGACACAATGCAGAATTTTGTAGGAGTAGAGGGTGCCTTAAATGCGATCACAAACATCATACGTCGATACATCGAGAAAAACAGTCAACATCGATCAAGAATTTTCACCCATCCAACAGAGTTGAAAATAGTGAGTAATAAAGAGAAAATGCAATTATCGATATAACTTGTTGAATTAATATGTATAATAAACCTTGTTACAGTAATAGATGGAGTGAACGATCATTTAAATAACACGATTATTCCTACCGCATCCATAGTAGTAATGACAAACAACGGTTCTGTTGTGTGTCGCGCGCTGATTGATTCCAGATCCCAATCAAATTTTGTTACCAGCTCCTTCATACGTCGAGCGGGAATTAGTACAAGTCAGGCCTATTGTCAAGTAGCAGGGTTTGGCCAACATTCGCAAACTATCCGAGAGAAGGCAATTATATCATTCAAATCACGTTTGAGCAACTATCGTAAAACGATACCAGCATTGGTTACAGACAAAATCACCGGATTTTTACCATCAACTGATTTGAACACAGACGGATGGGATATGCTGGGTGTGAACCTTGCGGACCCCGGGTTCCATCTCAGCAGTGCAGTTGATATACTGCTTGGCTCAGCTGTAATGTTCGACATCTTGCGCGACGGAAATAAGGAAGTTGGCAAATCCTTACCATATATGCAAAATACTACTTTGGGATGGATAATTGGTGGAACGATAGCACATATTAATGCTAATGTTGCTGTAACCCGATTCATGAACGGCAACACAAACAACGACGTGCGTGCGGATAACTCAGATGAACATAGTTTATGCGAAAAACTGTTCGTGGAAACAACATGTCGAACCAAAGATGGCAAATTCAGTGTTAGGCTACCGCTAAAATCAAAAGTAGCTCAACTCGGTGACTCCAAAAGTTTGGCTCTTGACAAATACCTGCAATTAGAAAAAAGATTCGAGAAAGACTTTTTACTGAAGAACGAATATACACAATTCATGAGCGACTATTTGAAATTAGGTCATATGGAGAGATTAGATGATTCATGTATTTTAATGAATGGACCTATCTTTTATTTTCCACATCATGCCGTGCTTAGACCTGAAAGCAGTACCACCAAATTGAGAACTGTCTTTAATGGATCAGCGACGACATCCAGTGGAATGTCGTTAAACGATGTTATGATGACGGGGCCATCCTTACAACAAGATATTTTCAACATCCTAGTAAGATTTAGATGTCATCGGTATGTTCTGACAGTTGATATAAAGAAAATGTTTAGACAAATCGAAGTGCAAGAAAAAGATCGACAACTACAACTCATACTATGGCGTTTTTCTCCTGAAGATAAAGTGGACACGTATCGCCTTAAGACCGTGACATACGGTACCTGTTCGGCCCCTTTCATTGCAGCTCGATGTCTTAAACAGCTGGCTATAGACTTCGAACATAAGTATCCAGAAGCTTGTCGGATTATTCAGAAGGATTTTTATATGGACGATGCATTGACTGGTCACAATCAGCTGGAAAAGCTTATCGAAATAAAGGACCAACTCATTGAGATTATGAGCAGTGCGAAATTCGAACTTCATAAATGGAGATCAAACGAACAGAGTTTAGCGGATAACGAAAATGAATCGGAAATAGGGAAAATTTTGGGATTGCGTTGGGACACATTACTAGACAGGTTCAGTTTTAGCAATGAAGTCAACGTGCAAGTTGGAATGACTAAACGTAACATTTTATCTGAAATCCAAAAAATCTACGACCCTCTAGGAATTTTAAGTCCCATAATTGTACACGGGAAACTTGTGATGCAGAGCATATGGTCGAAGAAACTGCAATGGGATGAGCCATTACCTGATCAAGTTTCTCAGGAATGGAAATGGTTTTGCAACCAAATAGAGGAGCTCCACAGCATAAGTTTTCCACGGCACGTTACCAACAACGGTAGTCCAATCGAGCTTCACGGGTTTTCCGATGCATCAAGCCGGGCCTACGGTGCTGTAATATATACCCGAAGTATCGTTCATGAGAACGTCCATGTGAGCTTACTTTGCGCTAAATCACGCATAGCTCCATGTGCCGAAAAGAGCGAAAACGAAGATAGGACGATTCCTAGACTGGAGCTTCGGGCTGCCACATTACTGGCAGAGTTGATGGCAAAAGTAAGAAAATCTGTTTCCTTGGATATACAAGGAGTTTACTATTGGACTGATTCAATGGTTACTTTAGATTGGATCGCTAGGCCTACCAAGTCTTGGCCTACATTTATAAGCAATCGCGTAGCGAAAATCAATTCTTTGTCGTCATTCCTAAATTGGAATCATGTACGATCGAAGGAAAATCCAGCCGATTTGATCTCAAGGGGTGTTTCAGCAAGAAAATTAACAGAAACTACGATGTGGTGGACAGGTCCAAACATTTTGCGTACAAAAAACCGTACCTGGGCAAAAATACCAATAAGTACATTAACAACAATTACAAACCAACAGACACAAATTGCAAAACATGAGCCAGATTACAGTTTCATTGATCGGCATTCTACTTTTTTAAAACTGCAAAAAATCATTGCATATTGTTTACGATTCAAACGAAACTGTTTGAAAGGTAAGGCGAACCGCATATTCGGACATCTTACCTTAAAGGAGATGAAACAGTCGCACAACCAAATTATAAAGATAGTTCAAAGGAAACATTTTGCCGGTGAGCTAAAGAACTTAACTACAGGAAAAGCAATAAGCAGATCTAGTAAATTATTAACAATGAACCCGTTTTTGGATAGCGATGGAATAATTCGACTTGGAGGGCGATTACAGGCATCTGGACTGGATTTCAACCAACAGCATCCAATAATCTTACCCACTCAATGCCACGTGACATGGTTGATTGCTGTTCAATACCATGAACTAAATTTACATATCGGGCCTCAAAGTCTTTTGTATGCACTAAGATTGAAATATTGGCCGATACACGGTAAAAGTTTAGTTCGCAAAATTGTGCACCAATGTATGACCTGTTTTAGAAACAATCCTATAACTATAAAACAAAGGATGGGACAGATGCCTGAAGCTCGACTAACTCCTGGCAGACCGTTTCACACCTGTGGAGTTGATTTTGGCGGACCATTCATCATCAAGGAAAATTTTGTTCGCACGCAAAAAACGCTAAAAGCATATGTAGCGTTATTCATCTGCTTGCGAACTCGAACAGTTCATTTAGAGCTCGTTACCAGCCTGTCTAGTGCCGCGTTTATTGCTGCCTTAAGAAGATTCACCAGCCAGCGGGGACGATGTAATACTATTTATTGTGACAATGCTACAAATTTTCTTGGCTCAAGAAATGAGATTAAAGCCTTAACTACTATTTTTGAAAGACAAATAGGACCAGAAATTCACAAATTCTGCACTATTGAAGAGATGGAATGGAAGTTCATCCCTCCTCGTTCTCCCAACTTCGGAGGAATTTGGGAGGCAGGAATCAAAAGTGTAAAACAACATATGAAGAAAATACTTGGCGCTTCGATCCCTACGTACGAAGAAATGCTTACAATGTTAAAACAAATCGAAGGGTGTCTGAATTCAAGGCCTATCTCTCCATTATCAGCAGATCCATCTGATCCCTTGCCATTGACACCAGGACATTTCATAGTTGGAGGACCGATAAATGCTCTTCCTGACATTGATGTCACGGAAACATCTTTTAACAAGTTGACAAGGTGGGAACAGGTCCAAAGAAATGTACAGGTATTTTGGAAGAGATGGAGTCGCGAATATTTAAACAACCTACAGCAAAGAAACAAAATGACATCTTCGACGCATCCTAATTTACTTGTCGGAGAATTATGTTTGATTAAGGATGACTATCTTCCTCCGTGTTCGTGGATTACAGGCCGTGTTGTTAAGATTCACCCGGGCCCGGACGGTCTTGTACGTGTGGCCACCTTGCGTACTGCTAAAGGCGAAATCAAGAGGTCTATTAGTAAGCTATGTCTTTTACCATTTGAAGGAAATTTCGGTGTGGGGAGTATGTGAGGTTTTGTATTAATTATTATCCCTTGTAAAGTAACTTTTACCCCATCAAATATATATCTGATATTTGCACTTATATTACGCGTTTACATTTGAGCCAGTTCGCTTGCGTGGACCCCTCTTGCTTGTATTAAATAGATTCGCTCACTTTTTCTGCTGCTGTCAACCACATCACACTCAAGTAAATCTAGTGCTGGATAAGCGGAGCGATTAACAACAAACACCGCCCAAAATTAAACTATGTCGATCGATCGAAGCGCCATCTGCATATCATTGTGGGTGTTATCAGATTTACGTTTTCAGATTTTTATGGAATGTGTGAAAATTTACAAGTCAATCGTGTGATTCAAGCTAAAAATCTAAAATCGGTCTGCAGAAAACCCATTCTAGAGTGTTTATTTTTTTTCAAGATGCTGGAGAAATCTTTCTTTAAAGATATTTCACATTTTTCTTATTTACAACGTCTTATTATACTATTTTTACCTGTAGCTGTTAGCGGAATATATTCAATAGTTGCACTACTGCAGTGTATCGGTTTTATAAGTTTGTTTTTTTTTTAGTGCAACTATTGTCTTATTATATTTCTCATTACTAAAAATCGGGCTAGACTAAACTCCGTCGGGGAACGTTTGATCAATGGATCTATTTTTCGTCGGGTTTAGGACGCGTGCGTGAAGTTTAAAATCGTGCTTAAATAAGACGTATGTAGATATGAGTTGCAATTTTCGTTAAAGGTTGTCGTTACTTTGATGTTAAGCACTCTAGTTTTATGCACGGCGAACGATGCACTAAACTGAATATTTTATTACGGATTTGCACTAAATAATTGTTTGATTTCTGATTTGCATATTTGAACAGAAGAATAATTCTGATAGATCTTTGGGAAAGTTTTGTGACCCTGTTTCGTTGCTCGCTTTTCGGTGAATTTTGTTCAAATGCACACGACCAGTAACTGTAATACGATGCAGATACTATTTTCTTTGTAGGCAGATACGGAATTCCGATGAAAATGTTTGCCACCCATGGAAGCGAATTGCGCAAAAAGCTAACACAAAACGAAAATCAACTTTAAATCTACTAATGAACTGCATAGAGTGCAAACCGGTTCAATGCTCCAGTATGAACACCTACACATTGAAGAATTACGGACAGATTGATTTACTGCAAAATCATCCATTTAAAGTGAAATCTCATTAGATTTTTTGTAAAATGCTTTGGATTCTGAAACGAACGGAAGGTTACCATTTCTCCGACTTTCAATACAGTTGATAATTATTTCAACGAGCAGAATTACGAACAAATCGATTACCCCTCGCGTGGTGGGCGGCGTTAAAAGCCAATCTGCTAAACTTGCTTGTGTTGCCTTTTCTACAGCGCTAACGTACCGCACCGAGTGCATACGCGCAGCAAAAACTCAGATGGCACCCATACTGAAGTTGGACATTGTATGTATTAGTGATAACACTTATTGTGATTGAAATTCGATTTTATTTATGAATATGAAGGCTTCACTTTTTCCGTCTAACAGATCGGCTGAAAAGTTCGTATCGTTTCTATGAGAGGGCGCCACTAGAATTAAATCCATACCATTTTCAGTTAGTACCAACCTTCAAAAGATACGTGTATAAATTTGACAGCTGTCTGATTATTAGTTTGTGAGATATTGCATTTTGAGTGAAGCTACATTTGTTATTGTGAAAAAATGGAAAAAGAGGAATTTCGTGTGTTGATGAAACACTACTTTTTGATGAAAAAAAGTGCCGCCGATACCAAAAAATGGCTTGATGAGTGTTATCCAGACTCTGCACCGGGCGAAGCAACAATTCGTAAGTGGTTTGCAAAATTTCGTACTGGTCATATGAGCACCGAAGACGATGAACGCAGTGGACGTCCAAAAGAGGCTGTTACCGATGACAACGTGAAAAAAATCCACAAAATGATTTTCAATGACCGTAAAGTGAAGTTGATCGAGATAGCTGACACCCTAAAGATATCAAAGGAACGTGTTGGACTTATTATTCACGAATATTTGGATATGAGAAAGCTTTGTGCAAAATGGGTGCCGCGTGAGCTCACAATCGATCAAAAACAACAACGAATGATTCTGAGCAGTGTTTGGAGCTATTATATCGAAATAAAACCGATTTTTTCGTCGATATATAACAATGGACGAAACATGGCTCCATCACTTCACTCCGGAGTCCAATCGACAGTCAGCTGAGTGGACCGCACGCGATGAACCGAACCCAAAGCGTGGAAAGACTCAACAATCGGCCGGTAAGGTTATGGCGTCTGTATTTTGGGATTTGCATGGTATAATTTTCATCGACTACCTTGAAAAGGGAAAAACCATCAACAGTGACTATTATATAGCGTTATTAGAGCGTTTGAAGGACGAAATTTAAAAAAAACAGCCTCATTTGAAGAAGAAAAAAGTTTTGTTTCATCAAGACAATGCACCGTGTCACAAGTCGATGAAAACCATGCTGAAATTGAACGAATTGGGCTTCGAATTGCTCCCTCATCCACCGTATTCTCCAGATTTGGCCCCCAGTGACTTTTTCCTGTTCTCAGACCTCAAGAGAATGCTTGCTGGTAAAAAATTTAGAAGCAACGAAGAGGTAATCGCTGAAACTGAGGCCTATTTTGAGGCAAAGGACAAATCGTACTACAAAAATGGTATCGAAAAGTTGGAAGATCGCTATAATCGCTGTATCGCCTCTGATGGCAATTATGTTGAATAATAAAAACGAATTTTGGCAAAAAATGTGTGTTTCTATTAAACGATACGAACTTTTCAGCCGAACTGTTATCTTGCAGCAGAACTGCGCACAGTGCGGATTTATTCAATCCTGAAGCACTTTTTGTAAAGGGGTATTTTTTTACGTGATTTCGTTTGGACATTTTGGAAAATGAGCTGTCCTTACGGCTGCAAAAACGGCAACATATAGAATTTTGAGGTTGACTACGTCATTACGGATTTGCATTTTTCAGCGAAAGAAAATATCCTAATGCTACTTGGGATTCATTTCTGGTCCTTAGAAGTGCTCAACTGTGGAATTTTTTTCGGTGCATTTTTCTTTAATGTAAAGCAGATGAATGTTGGATTTATTAACATTTGTTTGATACGCGAACTAAATTGATAATTTCGTGATGTGATTTGCACTAAACTAATCATTTTGATTAAGTTCGAAGATCAAATGACTATCAATTCCGGAGATATAACGGTATAAGTGACGTAAACGACAAAACGCATTTTTGCTTTTCACATTCAAAAGGGCTATACAACCACTGTGAACACTGACTTTCCAACCAAGGCCCGGAGGGCCGAATGTAATATATTATTCGATTCAGCTCGATGAACTGAGCGAATGTCTGTGACAAATAATGTCAGTCACTTTTCTTGGAGATGGTTGAACCGATTTTTACATTTTAGATTCAAATGAAAAGTCTTATAGTCCTACACAAAGTTCCTAAATTTCATTTAGATTGTAACTGGACCGCCTGAACGTGCTTCCGAGGGGTGTAAGCGGGTGATTTATGCGCCACTCTCGATGAGAGACCACCCGCCAGATGTGTGACTGCCCGGCCTTTTGAGACTTCTCGGGAGAAGGTTCCGGTTTCCCTCTTTGTAGGGTGGAAGCAAGCTAGTCGATCAAAAGCGCGTCCGAGTCGCGCGTGTCATACAAACTACGTCACGTCCGAAATGTTCAATGCGATCTCAGTCCGAAAACGATATTCTCACACGGTCGTAATCATCACGGACAAAGTCTAACTTCCCAAATTAACCAATCTGCAGAAAACTTGAGAGTGGTTCCGGTAGGTTTCAGGGCCAACCTCCCCAGTAAAAACAAAATACAACAAAAAACTACAAACGAGACGGAACTCTGGACTTGAAAAGCTTCATCAATCTGAAAATTGGAGAACTACATCAAATAAAAAAAAAAGGTTTTTACAGATTCACAAATCCAACATTTATTGGCCTTTATCGGTTTTCCCGATCATGTTCTCTGTTCACTCTATTCTGTGCTAGCTAGCTATTTCCATTCGTTCACCTTTCCCTCATCTATCCTAACTGGCGATTTTTTTATTGTCTGCGGTGCGTGCTTTCGGTGTTCATTGTTCACCTCACTTGCCTCTTATCTCATTGTGCAAAATCACTTGGCAATTTCTTTAATTATTATATGTCGATATGCAAATTAGACGGTAGGGTAAGGCCGTCAATAGTGACCCCATGCGCATGGACTTCACAACAAATATATATTGTACTCACGACCTAGGATTTACGTGTTGGCGGGAGACGGCGATTCCTACTGGTGCTGCTGATGATGACGATGATGATGCTGACGATGCGACGCGATGCTGCGACGAGTGCGTTTCCCTCGATCGAGCTGAACGGGCGACGCTGGTCTCCCCCGCCGATTTGTGGACTTACGATGACGGGATACTGCCGTCGAGTTTTCCGATCGTCACCAGAAAACTTAATAGCGTTGATAACTGCGATGATGGTTGTCTACTAACCCTGCCAAGGCGCAAGATTGACGGATGCTGCCTTCTTCCGGCCCAGTGTATCGCCGGGATCAAACCTTGAGACAGATCGTGGGGTCAAGAGCGGTCTCTAATGTACGGGTGTGATGTGTCGGGTACTTCGACGGTAGCCACAAACCTGTGAAAGAAATTGCCATTGCACAGAAAACGCATAAGCACGTGCACCTTGGTAGTGTCACAATTTACGAGTTTACCTTGATCTCTTGGTTTCAACACACACGCGAACCGCCAAATTAAACGATTGGGAAAATAAATGCGTTTCTGTTCTATTTGAGAAAGGAACAAATTTACATTTTGATGAAGAATTTCAAGTTACATTTAAAATTTACCGAACTTAACACACCACGGCGCGAACTGAAATCGAACCACTCCTGCCTCTTCCACTGATAAGTTCAAAGTGGTTTATTGGGCTTTGAGAATCCTCAGAATAACCGCGGTTTGTACATCTTCGTTAGCGGATCTGACGCATTTTCCACGAAGTGGATAATAGCGATAGTTCCGAATTTGCATTGATCAACCCGAACTTCCCCAGTCGCATGATCGCATCTCGTTTCTGCGAACGACCCCAATCAAACCAACCCACCGCCAGACCAGTCATCAGAGCGAAACAGAGCATTCTCCCGAAAGATTAACGCGGTCATGAACTTTGTAAAGGTCGACGGCCTCTTTCGGTAACCCAAACAAAACACCCCATCGGCTGCGACGCCAGGCAAAACAGAAAGCAATTGGCGCGTACTAAGAACGGCGGGAAATCAGCTGCTGTGTCTTAGGGCAAATCTCTTACTTAGAGCTTTTTCATCATAACGGGATGATTCGATTTTGTGAACCTCTTTTAATATCGTTTCGTATATTTATTATATTAAATTTTAATACAAGAATCTATAAACATTATTATTAAAGATCATTAACCTACTAACTATTATTTACAAAAATATATATTCTAATTCCGTACTCGTTACAAGATTCGACTTCAGGTTCCGGAATGACAGGGCCATATGCACCAAAATGGTGTAAATAATGTCAGTAACTTCTTTCGAAGATGGCTCAACTGATTTTTACCGTCTTAGATTCTTATGCATTCACTGTGAAATCCGACTTTTGTATCGAGGCTCGGAGGGTCGAGTGCATATACCATTCGACTCAGTTCGTCGAGTATGTGTGTGTTTGTTTGCACTTTTCTCGGAGATGGCAGAACCGATTTTCAACTTAGATTCAAATAAAATTTTTTATTCAGGCCAATTCGCGTACAAGCTTTACGTGACCGAATGAGCCATGTTTTCATTATCAGGTGTACAACTTTACTTCCACCGTTTTCCGAGAGGTGGCTGTACCGGCTGAGGCTGGTCAAAATACATAGATGATAATGCTTTTAAAGTGACTGTGTACAGTGCCAAACGAATTGTCATCGCCGTTTCAGTGATAGTTGTTCTTGTTTTCGTATTATTCACGCTCGAAAATGTCTGTTTAAGTGCCTAATTCTCGCCATTTGCGGGAAGTTCTACTTTTTTGTTACAATTCGAAAAAAAAAATGCAGCTGAAGCGCATCGAATGCTCTCAGAAACTTACGGTAATGCTGCTCTGAGTAAAAGAACGTGTCGGGAGTGGTTTCAACGTTTTAAAAATGGTGATTTCGATGTCGAAGACAAACATGGTGGTGGAGTGAGTCAGCAAGCCATTACAAAACGTCTTAAGGCCCTGGGGAAACTGGGTGCCGTACGAGTTGAAACCGAGGGACATCGAGCACCGTCTGTTTGTATGGGAGCAACTGCTTCAAAGACAAAATCGTAAGGGGTTTTTACATCGAATCGTAATCGGTGAGGAAAAGTGGGTTCGATACGATAATCCTAAACGCAGAAAATCATGGGGAAAGCCCGGACATGCTACTTCGTCGAAGGCAAAACCAAATTCCATTTTTATCTTGCGATGATTGAGGGGCACTTTGTCCGTGGCTTGTATCGTCAATACAAATTGAAGTTGGCCTTGTAGGCCAAATTTCAGGCTTTGTTAAATCGTATTTGTCCACTTCGTACAGTCTATTGTTCACTACACTGTATTGTCTTTGTTTCTATCGTCTCGACCGTAAGCAATTTTCGACTATGTTGGATGAGATGCGAGCACGAACTCAAATGAAAGGTTTGGCAGTTCCACACAAAATTCTTGAATTTTCCTTCGATTTTTACAATCAATGATCAAGTTCGGAAGGATCATGTAAACTTTTCCGGTTTGGAAAATATAATATTATAAGTGATATAACCGAAAAATCGTCGTAGGTTCAATCCGACGTGTACATTATTTTTTGACAACCACTGTAGAACGGAGTTGGCGTAGTGGGCTGAAGCCAAATCCGGCCAGAAGAGAGAGGGGCCTTATGCTTTCTGTACAGTGGCAGCATTCTCTTCTTCAAACATTCTTCCTCGTACACGTCAATTGTGCCCTTCGTGAAGAAAATCGACGACCGCAAACCACAGGTACCAATTGCTTGCCAGACCAACACCTTCCATCGCCAACGTGGTGTCAGCGTCGTCAAGGTCCTGGTACACCGATTTCGTATAATATTGCGGGATGCATCCGTCTTTATTCTGTAGAATCCGGTTATACAGTTTTCGCGCTCTTGTTTTGGCCTGAACTTGCTGTTCCAGGGACTTTTTCGGCACCTTCTGTTTCTTGTACGTTTTCAGGGAGTTCCGAACTTTGATCCGTTGAATCATCGCGAAGCTGGTGTTGAACTGCTTGACCAAATCCCGCGTCGACGCCGATGGGTTTTTCCTGATGTACTCAACCACTTTTAAGTCCCGGCCGGGCTGGCTGGGACCCGTTTTGCTACCGGATCGGGACAAATCCTTCATGGAAAGGGTCTTACCGAACTTCTCAATAATATTTTTGACACTGGTGTGGTCAATATTTTCCAATAGTGAACAGTTAATTGAATCGAAAAGGTGACCACAACATAATTCGTAATGCCGTGAAGTAATAAAACTGTCACAATCTCAGGTCCAATTTATTGGTTATAGAATGAAACATTTTTCCACTTAGTGATATTTTTCTTAAATCAAAATAAGCATTTATTTCTCACTTTCCCATAGACATTCCGAAGTACTGTACAGAAGAGAGCTCCAACATCGAAATTTCCCTAATTCCAACGAAGAAAGTTCCTCTCTGCCGATACACTTTATTGCCTCCATATTGTACTGGAGCGACGTACGGCCGTAATGAATCGGTATCTTTCATCTCGATAAATAGCCCATAATTCTTCTTTTTTACGATAGCTATCAAGATGGAGCGGGGGCACAGTGATGAATACGATGCGAGACGATAAACACAACATTACGTGCAACGGGACAATTCGCCAAAACCAAATTTACTGCGATGGTTTACCGCACTTCAATTATGTCTACATTAAATCAGCGAATAATTGGTGTAATCCAGTTGTCCATAAGGAATGAGGTTTAATTGGAAAAATACATTCGAAAAAGACGGTGTAATCCAGGAAAAGTTTCATCAATTCGAGAACGGAATTCAGACTAAAAGTAAATAAAAGACGGAAAATTGTTCTTTCCTACAATAACAACCGATCTCAACGAGGCATTAAAGTACATGTGCACTGTACAGCATATGCAATTGCAATCACCATCAGCATCCATCAGTGCACTGGACATTCGTACGAACTCGGAACATGGCCACGGTGGTCATTCAATCCGGCAATAATCCAGTATGGCACGTTTTTGGACAAGCTGTGCCCCGTCGTCGCTCTTTTGCAATTTGAGTGCAGTTGGTGGTTATTGAAATCTTGACTAGGGATGTTTAACTATTTACCTTGAAACTGGCTTGGTTCTGTTGCAGGACATCTCTGCTGGTTTCCGAGATTTTTATTTTTCGTCTACCAAACCGTAGATGAACACGTGTGTGTGTTAGTCGATGTTTACTCACCCTACCAGATATCATTGGTCAGTACAACCGGCTGCCGACAGCTGAGATGATGCTATTTTATGATTATTTCGCACTGAATGTAGGAAAAGATTTATCAATGTAAACATTTTTGTGTTGCTAGGAGCCATCAATCAAGCGGTTCGGGCACCGGTCGCTGCGGGCGAGGATGGACTGCCAAATATCTGTAGTAAATAAATTTCAATCAGCGCCTACTTCGATAGGTTTATCAATCTGTGTTTTGGTTTTTCCTCTGCGAGTATCTGAGTTCGAATGATACGACGACTCACGCACACTGTTAAGTGAAATAATTCCATTATAACTTTCTTGCAATGAATTAATGGTGTTGAGAATATTGATTACGTTTTCTAGTTCTCATAGAAGCATTCAACTTTTTTTCAATGTGTACTTTCTTCAGACTGTACAAATGATTTCCTGAGATTTCTTCTTGAAAATTTTTTTTTTACAATTGGCAGCTAAGTTACGTTTTGAAGACAGTGCATGCAAGAAATACATTTACCCTGTTTAGAAATCAGTCTTGATTCGAATCGGTAGTTTTTCGACAACACAAACTTTTAATAGAGAATATAATTTTACGAAATGTTACCCCAATTGTGAAAATATCTTCCCTGCACTTCCTCACGTTACAAGTAAAATGCTAGTTTGCAGATACGTACGTTACCTTTGTGATTACCAAGATGGGTTGTTGAAACAATGAGAATTTCAAAATTTATACTTATTCAAACATCAGAAAAGCGGGTAGGTGATGTCACAGACATCACTGAAGGATACGTGAATACGAATAAAATTTACCTGATTCTTTCACACTGCCGAACATCGACAATCGATCGTATTAGCTGTTTGTTTTTGTCAGTTTGACTAAAGATTGACTTATTTATTGAGAAGTGTGTACTCAAACAAGTGACAGTTTATCTTTGTCTACTATCTCTTTTCATTACTGTGATTCGACTATTAGGTTTTTTATCGGCACTGCTAATATCACTTTATTTGCAATTCAACCGTACTGTTTACATGCTCGCAAGGCAGGAGGTGGTAGGCAGACCGATTGGGTGTTATTTTGAGTAAGCTTTAGTTTTGTACCAAATTTGGGTAAGCATTAGCATTAAGGGGCCCAGTCCACTAGGAGATTGATAGTACCACCTATTAGCTCTCTCTCTCGGACAGTACCAGTACTGGGTTCCTGCTTCCATGTCGTAAAAAGCGACAATTGCAGGGGTTTCTTTTTCCTTTCAGTTATCAGATATTTTCAATGTATCACTTCTGATTACTCTATTTTACTAATTTCGCTCTTCATTCAACCTATCAATTTCCCCCTAGCTTCGGAGAAAAGCTTTTTTTGGAATGTTTTCTTCTTCCATGTTATTGATTGTCTTTCAGGGTTATAAATTGAATGATAAAAATCAACTATTGCGCAAATCCGTTGATATAACAAAGTTAATATAAGAGATAACATGTACCGGTATATTGAATACATAGTAAAACACCTGTTTTAATCCACCTAGTGGTGTAATGATGCCTTTCTCATGTATGTACATATAATATTGTGGTATTCTATTCAAACTTTTTCTCTTCGATTTTTGAAAGAAACCAAGAGATTGTTTGTGCATTAACTAGTATAACATACAGAACAAAACAGTGCTTTGATTGCGTAGGTCATCCTTAAGAAAACGAAGCGGGTTCACTATTATATGCACTTCCAGCATCGGAACCCGAGAACCGGTATAATCAAAGTCGGTTCATACGGCCACCAACTAACATAACATACAAACTCTACTAGTACGCACTCTAAATTACGATTTAAATGTTTGTTGCATCAGAAAATATACAGTAATTTTTGGTAGGACCATAAGACCTTTAAATTGACCCTAAGATTGGGAATAACGGTTTAGGGTCCAGTTTATAACATTTTTTACGGTTTTTGTTCCGCTGGTTTGTTTGGCATGTGATAACGGATCGGCTGAAAAGTTCGTATCGTTTCTATGAGAGGGCGCCACTAGAATTAAATCCATACCATTTTCAGTTAGTACCAACCTTCAAAAAATACGTGTATAAATTTGACAGCTGTCGGATTATTAGTTTGTGAGATATTGCATTTTGAGTGAAGCTACTTTTGTTATTGTGAAAAAAATGGAAAAAAAGGAATTTCGTGTGTTGATGAAACACTACTTTTTGATGAAAAAAAGTGCCGCCGATACCAAAAAATGGCTTAATGAGTGCTATCCAGACTCTGCACCGGGCGAAGCAACAATTCGTAAGTGGTTTGCAAAATTTCGTACTGGTCATATGAGCACCGAAGACGATGAACGCAGTGGACGTCCAAAAGAGGCTGTTACCGATGAAAACGTGAAAAAATCCACAAAATGATTTTCAATGACCGTAAAGTGAAGTTGGTCGAGATAGCTGACACCCTAAAGATATCAAAGGAACGTGTTGGACTTATTATTCACGAATATTTGGATATGAGAAAGCTTTGTGCAAAATGGGTGCCGCGTGAGCTCACAATCGATCAAAAACAACAACGAATTGATGATTCTGAGCAGTGTTTGGAGCTGTTATATCGAAATAAACCGATTTTTTTCGTCGATATATAACAATGGACGAAACATGGCGATATATAACAATGGACGAAACTTCACTCCGGAGTCCAATCGACAGTCAGCTGAGTGGACTGCACGCGATGAACCGAACCCAAAGCGTGGAAAGACTCAACAATCGGCCGGTAAGGTTATGGCGTCTGTATTTTGGGATTCGCATGGTATAATTTTCATCGACTACCTTGAAAAGGGAAAAACCATCAACAGTGACTATTATATAGCGTTATTAGAGCGTTTGAAGGACGAAATTTCAAAAAAACGGCCTCATTTGAAGATGAAAAAAGTTTTGTTTCATCAAGACAATGCACCGTGTCACAAGTCGATGAAAACCATGCTGAAATTGAACGAATTGGGCTTCGAATTGCTCCCTCATCCACCGTATTCTCCAGATTTGGCCCCCAGTGACTTTTTCCTGTTCTCAGACCTCAAGAGAATGCTCGCTGGTAAAAAATGTAGAAGCAATGAAGAGGTAATCGCTGAAACTGAGGCCTATTTTGAGGCAAAGGACAAATCGTACTACAAAAATGGTATCGAAAAGTTGGAAGATCGCTATAATTGCTGTATCGGCAATTATGTTGAATAATAAAAACGAATTTTGGCAAAAAAAAATGTGTGTTTCTATTAAACGATACGAACTTTTCAGCCGAACTGTTATATGATTTTAGAACTAAATACCATGCGTCTCCATCGGATGATGACAATTTGATGGAGACGCATGCTTTTCGAATGAATTATTTTTTTTAAAGTCTGAAAAAAATGGGAGAGGTTTTCCATTATTCCTAAAATATTCTTGATTTTTTTCAGTTTTTTTGCTGAAGAGATATGATAGTTAAAGGGTTAAAATTTTGGGAAAATCATCTCCAATATAACCCCTTTCAAACAGCGTATATCAATTTTTGTTCTGCTGGGGGGGAAGTTTTTGTATAAAAACCCGGCTATACCGGGTCATATAGAAAGACTGCAAATGCGTGTATGTCTTTCCTTAATTACGTCTGGATCCGACTTCTTGTTCCTGAGCTACAGGATGTTATGTGAAACGAAATTAAAATAGTGTAAATCATTTTTCTCGTTGATCCATCTAAGATTCAAATGAAAGGCCTTAAGATTCTATAAAACATCTTGTTTTTTTAGTCAGTCTGCACTGATTTTCGAATTTCGGCTACACTGATTTTGAATTCCGTTTCCAGTATTGAATCGTTTTCTCAAAAAATCGAATTTCAAAAACAAAAATTCAAATTACAGGATTTATGGTCCCATGCAGAATTAATGAATTTTATCCGATTCTGGAATTACAGGGTGATGAGTTTTTAAAATTCAAACCGATATAGAAGATGAAAAAGCTTCAAAGTGGGACTGAAAACTATTGGAATTTCGTCATATTTATTTTTTGGCCAATGTGTGTGACCAATAATTTCACTCAATTTTCTCGGAGATGACTTAATCGTTTTCTACAAACTCAGATTCGTATGAAAAGCCGTATACTCCCAAACAAGGTTCCTGAATTATGTTTGGATCCGACTTCTGGTTCCGAAACTACAGGATGATATGTGAAACGAAATTAAAATTTTGCAACTCATTTTTCTCGTAGATGGCTGAACCGATCTAAGATTCAAATGAAATCTAAGAACCATCTATGATTCAAATTAGAGGTCTTAAAATCCTATAAAACATCTTACTTTTTAGTCAGATCCGACTTCCGATTTAGGTGATACATGGTGATTAGTATAAAAATGTCCATTTCACAATAATTAATAAGGTTTATCAGGTTGGCAGATTTGAATAGTCGATTACCAAATAAATTTATTTCAGTTTAAGCGGTATTCAGTTTTCGATTCGAAAGGTACCCTCAAATTTAATTCGCACTACCATTTCTCAAAGATGTCCACACACTCCTCAGGTGAATTTAACTGATTTCGGATTTTAGAATTCAGGTGAATTTAACTGATTTCGGATTTTAGTATCGAATCGTTTCTCAAAGCTCAATCATTTTCTCAAAAAGGCCAAATCGAACTTCAAAAACAAAAATTCGAATTAAAGGACTTATGGTCCCATACAAAATTGGGTAATTTTATCCGATTCTGGAATTACAGGATGATGAGTTTTTAGAATTCATACAGATATAAAAGATGTAAATTGTTTGGCGTATTAATTTATGGCCATACGAATCATTTAAAAAAAACCTCTTCTTAATCCACCTAGTGGTGTGATAATGCCTTTCTCTTCTTTTATAACAGTCTCATGAAAATATATTTCATACTTTTATTAAATAATTTCGGATACTAATTTTGACACCAATTGATTCAGATTGTTTCAAGTAGTTCACAAAAGCATGCTTCAGTGTTTATGTCACACAGTCAGCACCATTTTTCCAAACTAGTGCTTGATATTTGCGTTGCCTATTTGTATGAGAACAGTGATGCTAATCTAAACAAAAAAGCATTCTTAGTCCACTTAGTGGAATTTTCATATATCTTGAAAACTCACCATAGGGGGGAGTATATGAAATTTTCGAAATCGAAAAAAAAATTGTTGATGCCAAAAGGCTTAGAATTGCATGAAACGTCGAGATTTAGTGTCAATTTTTTTGAAAAAGTCGACTTTTTGGGACTTAGAAAAAATATGAAAAAGTTGATTTTTTCAAAAATTTCGATGTTTCATGCAGTTTTAATAGTTTCGGCATCAAAAAAAATTTCGATTTTGGAAATTTCATGTACTCCCCCCTATGGTGCTTTTTCAAGGTCGAAAATTGTCAAACCTTTACCACCGGGCAGCACCCCTTACGCATGTCCGATTTAGCTCAAATTTTGCATGAAGGCTTTTTTCGAGGTGCTTAAACTTTTGAGCACTAGAGTTTAACGAAAATAGAGGTGATCCCAAAATTTTGGCACCCTTATATATATAAGAGCGGTAAAAATCAATGTGTTTTGTCGGTTACGTCACATATACCATCATATCTCCGGAACCAAAAGTCACAGCCATTTGATCTTCGAACTTGATCAATGGCCCGATAGTACCTTTCAAACGAGCCCAAGTTTGTTAAAATCGGTTCAGCCATCTCTGAGAAAATTGAGCGCGTTCAAATATCTTCTAAAAGTGCACACACACACATACACACACACACACACACACAGACATTTTCCGATCTCGTCGAACTGAGTCGAATGGTATATAACACTATGGGTCTCCGAGGCTCCGTTCGAAAGTCGGTTTTTCCAGCAATTCTAATACCTTTCTATAGAGAAAGGCAATGATATCATCTCACTGCCAGGTGAATTAATCACGTTTTTACTAATATAAATCCTCCACGACCTGGCAGTTCCAAAGAAGCAGTTGAGAGCTCCTCACGAACTGCCACTTTCATTTCAGTTCCATTAGTCTTGAAGGATTTGTCAACAGCAGTAGCGATCAGAGGGCCATGTTCCTGCTTCTTGTCTAGAACTGTTTCACTAATGGCTTCGTCTTTGTCTTTGATTTGTTCTTCGTGATTAGAGATACCACTTTCTCCAGTCCAGATACGGGTTGGAAGAACCGGGTTTTCTGCCTTTTCCTGGTAGCTCATCCAAAGAATAGTGTTCCCCAAACTTATTAATGATGGTTTTAACACTGGCATGGTGAATTCCAAACTGCTTCGTCAATTTTCGCATATAGTAATACCCTTCTCACTTAGCCATGTGTCCAGAACCTTAATTTTCACTTCCTTTTTAATACGCGACATTTTGAAAACGCAGAATTTCAACCGCACAAAGCTGACAGTCGAACGCACAGCATGCTGTGATCTGAGCATAAAAAACCATCGCAAATACATGCGTACAACACAAATGTATCTGGATAGCTTATTTTCGATACACTCCTTATGATTTGATATGATAAATCAGTTGGTAAAGAAACAAATATTTCTCGTCGGAAGTGGAATCTGGATTCGTCAAATGTTCTATCTGATGCGTAATGTATATGACAGCGTTAAGAATTGGTTTTCGATCAGGCCATCGATGTTAAACTGATTTCCACTTGAATTTAATACGATGTCAAACAATATCTACATGCAAATCATATTTACTATTAGCATATGACCGGCATATTAGTTGATCAGTTTATCGCCATATAACAATAGCTTACGGTCTTTGGTTCTGCCGTTATGTGCTCTCGATTCCAGTACACATAAATAGCAACACTGTGATCTGGAGAATCAACCGATTCCATCCCATCTGAAACTACCGACACTGGAGACCACAAAGATAATAGGAAATGTTCGCACGATATACGAACGAATAAAGAAAATCGGTAACATTTGGTGTAGCATCATTTTCCGACCCGACATTCGAGCAGATGAAAAATGAGAAACATTAGGCCATCCTTCCACCACAGGAAAGTGTTGCCCTAAAGCCTAAAAGTGTACCAATCTTTCTGTACGTCGTTCGTAGAAGGTGCCGAGAAGAATAGCTTGGAATGTATGTTCTGGCAAATCGAAGCCAATGAGAATTTCATGGGAAAACAATACAAAGCAATCCAACGGGGAACAAATAACTTTTCCGTTTCCAGTAAAACACAGAATCCAGGGCCAACCGACCGGGTGCTTAGTGTAATGGCCAACTTTCACACAATAGCTTAACTTTTTCCCGTGACGGTTGGTTGGTTTGAATCAAAAAGTTTGATCCTGCGGCGAAAGCTTAAAGCTCTGGAAGCAGAAGTGAATGACGGGCAAACTAGCCCCCGTCGTAAAGTGCTTGAACTTTTCACATCGATAAACACTTTACTTTTGGAAGCAACTAAATCGTGACTTTTCTCTGTTGGATTACTTGACTTTTGGTTATTCTACTGTGTTCGAAAACAAAACCGGTGCCTTTCCGTCCCGTTCTACAAAAGAATCGAATATATATTATTAAAGAGAAGACAGAGATTGAATCTCAGACACTCCAATGTCTGCTGCGGGAATAATATTCAATAAAACTCTCAATTAAACTGGGGAGACACAATAAAGCATCCTCTTTTCTATTCACTTAATCATCTTTGATATAAATCTAAAAGCTAACCGCTGAAGTTTCTACCTCCAGTATCTCCAGTATCTCCAGTACAATGCCCGGATGCCCGGGGAGGATGCCGCAGTCATTCACAGACTTCATACACCGTTAATAATCTCTGCTGCTTTCAATATAAATTGCAGGATTTACGCTCGGGACTGTTCACGGTGTCTGCCTTGGACGGAGCTTCACTTCACCGGATTATGCATTTGCCCGGTACTGACTGCAGCCTTCAGAATCGAATGAATGGAATCTTAGATTTGTGGATTTTCGTTTCATCTGTACAGTCTCGAACAATTTTCAATTTTGGTTTCTCGGGATTTAATCAATCATAGATGAATACTTTCTGGCAGGTTCACCTTCCAATCGTAGATTACATTTGGGATGGGTATTGATCTTTAATTTGGACTGATAAAAAAGATGGTATAGAACTTTAGAAAAAACTTCCGACCAAACGCCTTTGAATGTTTTTGAGATCGGATTTTTACTTTTCCAATTATACGAGTTTTTATCACAAATTTTTCAGTGTTTGCCTTTTTCATATAGAAAAACTGCAAATGCATGTATAAACATTTAATATATTTATTACACTTTGCCTGGATTCCTTCAATGTGATCCTTGAAAGTGAGTTTTTTGTCATACGTTAAACCTAAGTATTTAGCTTGATCAGACCATGTCAATTCCAAGCCATTCAATTTGAGAATGTGATTATTGTTTGGTTTAAGAAAAGAAGCTCTTGGCTTATGAGGAAAGATAATTAATTGCGTTTTTGCTGCATTTGGCTTAATTTTCCATTTTGACAGATAATCACTGAAAATATTTAAACTTCTTTGTAGGCGACTGCAGATCACTCTTAGATTTCTACCTGTGGCTAACAGAATAGCGATTTCTGATAACCAACGGGTAGATTTGGAAGATCAGAAGTGAAAATATTACACAAGATTGGAGCTACGATTTACAATTCTGATAGCTAACCTGAAGAGTACGATCAGTTAAATAATTTTGAATCATTTTAATCAAATAAATAGGAAACTGGAAATCAGGCATTGTTGCTTTAAACCTTTGTGCCGAACACTGTCGAATGCTTTTTCTATGTCTAGAAGAGCAAATCCAGTGGATAACTCAGAAGATTTATTTGCTTTTATCATGTTCGTTACTCTGACAAGTTGATGAGTAGTTGAATGTTCATGACGAAATCCAAACTGCTCTGGTAAAGAATTTGAACTTTCATTTATATGAGACATCATTCTCAACAAGATAATTTTTTCAAAAAGTTTACTGATAGAAGAAAGTAAGCTAATTGGTCGATAACTTGATGTTTCTGCTGGGTTTTTATCAGGTTTGAGGATAGGAATTACTTTAGCGTTTTTCCATCTTTTTGGGAAGTAAGCTAATGAAAAACACTTGTTGAAAATTTTAACCAGGAGTCTCAACGCAAAATCGGGAAGATTTTTAATAAGAATATTAAAGATTCCATCATTACCAGGAGCCTTCATGTTTTTGAGTTTCCTAATAATTGATTTAATTTCATCAAAATTCGTCTCAATAATGTCATCTTGTGATAACACTTGAGTTGAAATATGATCATATTTCAGTGAGACTTCATTTTCAATAGGACTCACAACGTTCAAATTAAAATTGTGGACACTCTCGAACTGCTGTGCAAGTTTTTGAGCTTTTTCGCCATTTGTAAGAAGTATTTGATTTACTTCCTTGAGAGCAGGAATTGGTTTCTGAGGTTTCTTAAGAACCTTAGAAAGTTTCCAGAAAGGTTTAGAATAAGGTTTAATTTGGTCAACTTCTTTAGCGAAATTTTCATTTCGCAAAAGAGTAAATCTATGTTTAATTTCTTTTGTTGATATTGTCGTCGACGAACATTCTTCAACCGAATGAGCAGTTGAAGATTGTCATCGATGATAGGAGAATTTAATTTAGTTTGAGCTTTGGGAACTGTAAGATTTCTAGCTTCGATAATGTAATGATTTAAATTATCAATTGCTGTGTCCCGCAGAATTTTCTAAAATAGTTTCATAATCCACATGATTTTCAATGTGAGATCTGTATTCCAACCAATTAGCTCTATGATAGTTGAATATAGTATTAATTGGATTAATTATAGCTTCGTTGGAAAGTCTGAATGTTACAGGAAGATGATCTGAGTCAAAGTGTGATCGGTTCACTACAAATGTGACTTTGATCTGTTAGAACCAGATAAATTGTAGAGGGGTTTCTCACGGAAGAGAAACAAGTCGGATCACTGGGATAAAGAGTTGTCAAGTAACCAGCAGAAAGTTTCTTATGAAGAATTTTACCATTACTGTTATTTTGCCTACAATTCCACTGGACATGCTTAGTATTCAAGTCCCCTATTACGAAAAATTTCGATCGATATCTTGTGAGTTTTTGCAAATCGCCTTTGACGAAATTAAATTGTTCGCCGGTGCATTGGAATGGCAAATATGCTTCAGTGATGCAATAAATTCCATGAATGGTTTCAACTTCGATTCCCAAACTTTCAATAATTTTAGTATTGGAAGAAGATAAAATTCGTTGTTTAATTTGCCGTTGGACAAAAATGGCAACTCCACCACCCATTCCAGTAAACCTGTCAAATCGATGAACCACATAATGTGGATTACTTTTCAATTTGACATTTTGATTGAGTTTCTGTCACAATGGCAATATGAATTTTGTGAACTTTGAGAAAATTATAAAATTCATCTTCACTCGATTTTAAAGATCGAGCATTCCAATTTAAAATATTGAAATAAATATTTAACATCACTATTGAATTTTAAATTCATTATAATATTATTTGCAAATTGCCATCCGATTTGAAATGCTTAAAAAAGTGATGAAGTCGAATTCATTCGGATGATCATTTGAAAAAGTTGATCTTGTAGGTAGATCATTTTATTTTCAGTTATATCGCCTAAATCAACTTCATTTAAGGAAGCGAATGGCATTGAAGGAATATTTATAGGTAGACTGCCATTAGAAGAAGATGATACGACCGATCTATCTATTAATAAATTGTTTTCGTTAGAAGATGAACTGCAAGGCGGTCCTGTGTGTTGATTATTTACATTAGAAGAATTAAGAGGTATTTGTCTACCTGTTACCAAAGCGTAACTGTCATTAGAAGAAGATGATGACGAGGTCGATCTACCTGGTAATAAATTGTTTTCGTTAGAAGACGAATTGGAAGGCGTACCTGTTTTTTGTTTTAAATTCGAAGAAATAAGTGCCTTTAGAAGAATTAGGCGTGGCATTTGTTACGGTTTTTTGATTTACAGGTATGTTCTGTGAATTTAAGGTCGTTGATTTGACTTGTTGTCTAAGCGAACGAGCGTTTAAATTTTTTCCCTGTCAGGACATTTCAAATAATTAGATTTATGATTTCCATCGCAATTTGAACATGAAAATTTATCAGTGGTTTCATTCATTGGACAAACGTCTTTCGAATGCGATTTACCACAATTCAAACACCGTATATCCATAAGACAATTTTTGGTTCCATGGCCGAAGCCTTGGCAACGACGACATTGCGTTAAGTAAGCAATACGATTATGCCGTTTACAATGTTCCCAATGAATTTTAATGTGGGAAATGAAACGTACTCTTTCTAAAGTTTTCAAATTGTCACTTCAATTGCAGTGTATTAAGTAAAGTTCATTGGAAATTCCAGAGCGTGGTTTAGAAGTACCATTCGCTCTTTTTTTCATAAGTATTACTTGGGAAGGGGCAAAACCAAGCAATTCTTTTAGTTCATTTTTAATTTCATCAGTACTTTGATCATTTGCATTTCAAGACAGCCTTGAAGAGTCTGTCTGATTTTATATCATATGAATAGAATTTATGAAGTTTCTCGGACAAATAAGAAGTTCATAATCTGCCAAACCATCAACCAAGACTCGACATTCTCCTCTTCGTCCGATTTGAAATGAGACTTTTACTTCCGGGAGAAAAGTAGAAAGCTCAGTACGGAATGCTTTGAAGTCGGAAATCATCACCGTCACTGGTGGCATAGATTGTTGTTTCTTCTCAGAACGACAAGCGTCCAGTTTGGGAATTTTTGAAGAATTTTCTTCTATGCCACTACAATCGGATTCAGGAAGGATCTCGTAAATATTGTTAGACGGCATAGAATCAACGGAAGGGAAATCCGTCCGTTGTCTTTTATTTTTACATTCAGATTCTATAAGATCGTGAATGTTATTAGAAAAATATTGAATAACGGATTGTGATTTATTCCGCATTGAATTATTTTTAGCCTTAGGCTTGTTACCTTTCCGGTTGGACGCAGGCATTTTTGAAATTAATGAAATTTGAAATTGACTTAACTAGGCTAAATTAGTCTTCGATTAGACTTCTAGTTTGGAAAAGTCTTGATAAAGACTGATTTTGTGGTAGTCCTTATAAAGACTGATTAGTTCGAAGAATAGTTCTTGGAATAGCTAGCCTTAAAAAAGGCTGATTAATTTCTTAGTCACTCTAATATCACTCTTTGTATAGCCTTGAGAAAGGCTGACTAATTGTTAGTCTTTTAAAAAACTGTTAGTGATTCAGGTAGCCTTGAAAAAGACTGAAGCCTTGAATCAATGAAACTCTAGGTAGCCAGGAAAAATTTCCAGGAGCCAAGAGCAATACGCGTGCGGTGCGAAAACGGTTCACCACCGGCTGGCCAATATTCTCTTGTAATTTTTTTTACTCTAGCCTTACTTTTGAGAAAGGACTAAGCAAAAATCCCTTGAAAATTTTCAGTATTTATTTCAGAAACGGTAGATCCGATCGATTTGGTATCTTCTGAAAGGTTTCAGGTAATTCTAAGGATTATGTAAAAATAATTAGTACTGTTGAAAAAAGGCAACATTGGGTAATGTCATGAGAAATAACCGGATGACGTGAATACGAATAAAATGGATTTTTTGTTTCTTTGATGTTTAAGAACCTGAATTCTGGATCTAGAATTCAGGAACCGAATTTAGCAGGCGAATGCTAGAACTGAATTCTGAATCCTAATTTTGATGCTAGATTCTGGAGCTAAACTCTAAACCTGAACGAGGAAACTGTACACTGAGGTCTTTTTTTATGCGGCCTTTTTTTATGCGGTTTTTTTATGCGAATTTTCAGAGTTATGCGGTTTTTTTTTATGCGAAGTTTCAGAGTTATGCGGTTTTTTTATGCGAATTTTCAGAGTTATGCGGTTTGCCCTTCTGCGGTCTTTTTTTATGCGAAGTTTCAGAGTTATGCGGTTTTTTTTATGCGAATTTTCAGAGTTATGCGTTTTTTTTATGCGAATTTTCATAGTTATGCGGTTTTTTTTATGCGGTACGTAAATTCGCATAAAAAAGACTTCAGTGTAGTTCAAAACATGATTGTTGAGCAGATCACTCCGAACCTATGATCTGCAACTGAATCCGAGTACACCGAAACCTCCATTTACGAAGTAAACGGGGGTTTGTAAAAAGAGGTAGTTCGTAAAAAAAGTTTACATTATTTGGAATTTACTTCATAAAAAAAGTTTTGTGTAATTAATGTGGAAACCGCGCATCATATGGTTATTTTCGGAACGGATGTGAAGAGTAAGTGCAAGAAAATGATGTTTAGGCTCGTTTTAAAATCCAAGATGCAATTTAAGCGTCAAATCAAATATGGCAAAATTAAGTGTAGAATACTTTAATACAAACGTGTTGATTTTTATCAGTGCACCACAAACGCTGTCATACACACAATAACGAAATGTCAAGCACATGAAGATGCTTCCAAAAGAATATTTACTTTCGTATGTGCGACTACGAATGGTTGGCAGACGGGATCTTCCGTAAAACATTTCAAATTGATTCCATCAAATTGGTATTTTAAACAAAAGTCATTTCAGTGTTTCAATACTAAAACGTGTTACGATCGAAAACTTTAACTTAAAAAAAAAAAACAAATCGCGTTTCTCTGTCAGGTTCAATTCAACTAGAATACGGCAAAAAAATCAATCGAGTTACCTTTCTAGCGAATGTTAATTACCGGGCCTTTCCATCAAGTTTTGCGCAGCCTCCTTGGTTAACTCAACGTTTTAGTCGTTGTCCATGTCGAAAAATCCCGCATACGCATGGCTGACTAAACGCTGCCAGCTGGAAAAATATAGCTGGCAAACATTCTAGTGACCGACTGTCTCATCGCTGCCAGATATACAACTCAAACGATACAACCGTATCCACCAGGATTTTTCCACATTGAAAACTTTGACATTTTCAGCGAAGGTGAGAAGATGAAAACGCTCGGCTAACTTAGATACAGGAGACTTTTTTATGTCAAATTGGATTTGACAACCGTCACTGTATCAATTTTGGTAGCCGTCTGGTGGCCATCGCTGCCCAGGTAGCCAAAACGCTATGCGGGATATCATGCAGTCTGGGGCAGAGATGCCAGATCTGCAGATTTGTCTGTAAATCTGCAGATTTCGTACATAGTGCAGACAGTTTTTGTTGTGCAGACTTTTGCAGACTTTTGAAAATCTAGTTTTCCTAGACTTTCGTAAAAATTTACAGACTTTCGAAATTGCCGCGACCTTTTTTTGCTCGGCAATTCAGTTTAGCGTAACATACTTTATAGAGAAATAAAGACATACTTGCTAACTGCAGATTTTTTTTCGGATATACAGACTTTTGCAACCTTGTCTGAAGATATTTGAAATTTTTACCTGGCATCTCTGGTCTGGGGAGGACAAAACGCTACCCAGTAAAATAGCTCTACACAATGTTTTTTTTTGTTCTTCCCAGTTGGATTTATGCATTCCAATTAACAACTCAAATTTCTTATTCGTCTAAAAAAATATTGCTTCGTTCTCATCTGCGGTGAAATTCCATAACAAAAAAAAAAGAACACAATCCCCAACATCGCATGTCCGCTTCAATAACGAGGTATGTATCATCACAATCAAAAACGGAATTGTCAAACAACCGACAAAAAAAACTTTTTTTCTTCTGATTTTGCATCAGCTGCATATTCATTCTAAATTGAATCGGTGCAGATGAAACAATACTAACAAATAAATTCTAAGCCGCTCGGTAGATATCGTCAGCTCATACAAAACACAAAACCAATCCAATCGTACATATTTGACGTACTTCGGATGATTGAAAAGTAATTCTCTTGTGTTTTTTCACAGAACCACCAAAAAAACACAATTCTTATTTTGAGACCATCCAACCGATTTGAAAATCTCTAAACAACAGTTTCAGAAAGAAAGCTCATATCCGATTGATCCCTTGGATGCCGCAAACAACCACGTGAAAACTTTCCGTCCCGGAAATTCTACCTCCGATGGTTCCGCGACTCGGTATTTTCAATCTAGCAGCCCGTTCGTTTTTGATACGTTAGCGACAGATGCTAAAAGCGTAGCAACACACAAACACACACGTACTAGCAAGAAAATAACGATCAAATTTGCTCTCGCTGAAAAGGCAAACGAGAGAGCGCATTCAAGATAAACAAATACTGCGATTTGAATTTGATTACATATTGAGCTTGTTCCTGCCGTTTTCTCCCGCAACGACGTCAAGTAATATTTGCCCGGTCTAATGAAGTTCCTCTGGCAGTGTTTTCAATTGCCAAGTTTGTCATTTCCGGACGGAAGATTAAAATTTCCATGAGTTCGTTAATTTTCGACCTCAGCTAAAAGCTGACGGATCTTGAATTGAATGTAGAAAAGTTTCTCTACAAAGAAAAACGCTGTTCGGATTTGCTTGGATTAAATTTGATCGGGCATGGTTTTCGTGAATCATTTGGAAAAATTAATTCGACACTAAATCCTATCAACATTGTTTTGCAGGGATGAAATCAATTAAACAAAACTTTACTGTCGACTTGTTGCTACCTGCTTTCTTGATTGAGGGGCAATTTAGTTCCGAATCGCGTCTTCTTCCATTGGTTCGGTTTCGCTGTTGCAAAAACGCCATTGCGGAAGGACTTTGTCTTCATATATAGTATTATTCCGGTGTTAATACGATAGTTGATTGTAGACGTACATTGTTGTACTGATTCATAAAATCTGTATTGAACCCACATTCGCTTATCTGTGACAAGACGAAACTGTAATATTGTCTGTAGAAAATTTCTGTCAAATTTTAATTTTTTTCAATAACGAAAATCTTTCAAATTTCTTCATAAAGATTGCTTTGAATACGACAAATAGGGAAAGGAAAGTTGGAATCACAGAGAGTACGTGCCAATTCGTCTTCTAACGAAAACAATTTATTGACAGGTAGATCGACCTCGTCATCATCTTCTTCTAATGTCAGTTATGCTAGTATAACAGGTAGAAATCTACCACTTAATTCTTCTAATGTAAATAATCAAAACACAGGAACGCCTTGCAGTTCATCTTCTAACGAAAACAATTTATTAATAGGTAGATAGGCCATATCATCTTCTTCTAATGGCAGTTTACCTACAAATATTCCTTCAATGCCATTCGCTTCTTTAAATGAAGTTGATTTAGGCGATATAACTGAAAATAAAATGATCTACCTACAAGATCAACTTTTTCAAATGATCATCCGAATGAATTCGACTTCATCACTTTTTGAAGCATTTCAAATCGGATGGTAATTCGCGAATAATATTATAATGAATTTAAAATTTAACAGTGATGTTGAATAATTATTTGAATATTTTAAATTGGAATGCTCGATCTTTGAAATCGAGTGAAGATGAATTTTATAATTTTCTCAAAGTTCACAAAATTCCAACTGTAATCAGTGAAGGAGAGGTTATGTTATGTCTCAATTTAAGTTTTTTCTTCTTATCTGCAAACTACCGGCTCCATTGTTTCACCGTGCTATGATACCATTTTCCCGATAATTTCCTTCCATATCAATAATCCATTCGATCACTCGTGCTACTCCGTTGAAGGACACGTTACCCTGCTGGGTGGCAATAATTTCCTAATGATCATTTTCCGAAGCAAAAAAACGAACACAATAAAGTGATTGTAACTAAGTCATCAGCATCGGTTCGCCGGTATCATCTCGCATATGACCTACGGTAGGGTGGGTGGAAAAAAGCAGCATAAAATATCTCCCGCATCGCAAAGTGAACGATGAAATTGGGCATGATTAATGATGGTTGGTTTGTTCGTTTTTTTTTTGTTGTTGTTTGTCACGGAATTTGGGATCAGCTCGCCTACAGTCAACCACCGGCGGAGTGCGGTCGATGGAAGCCTTAGCTCGGAGAACGAATTAATGTTTTATTGTTACGAGAAGCATTTGGGATTTGTTGGTCGTCCTTTTGAAGAGAAGACTGTCACCGGATTGAAACCATCAACAACCAATTAGAAACTCACGGTCAATTTTTTCTTGGTCCGAAAATCCATGTAGATAACAAGGTTTTTTTTCGTCGCCATTCGAGCATCCCGTTTACATAAACCAGTCGCGACTCCGTGGATGACGTTTGTAGATTCTCTTTGGACACGTGGGAAAACGTAATTCTATTTTCATCCAACCCCTGAAGTGCCCTTCATCATCAAGAGAAACCCCTTACGCTTCGGTAAAGGTCCCATCCTAACAAGCGACAATAAAGATTTAGAGTTGGTTGATCTGAAAGCGAATTATCGGAGAGGGTGGATAAAAAGATTTTTGCTCTAAGTGGTTTTTCGACTCGTGGAAAGATCTAATACAGATGAATTATTAATCCTGATTTCACATTTCATTCGAACGTGGGACCGTCAGAAATCGGTTTTTCATCAATAAATGAAATTCAAGCCGAACCAACAAACAAATAATTCAAAGCTCAGTTAATCAATGTGATTATCAAGATTTACATTCTGCTTTTTAGGTCAAGTGTAGTCCATCCAGGATAAATAATCTCACTTTGTTTAAATGGAGTAAACATATCCATCTTCATTTATCAGGTTGCAGAGAAAAAACTTATATATTTTACGTGAACTTCAAGACTTTATTTTACATGAATCGGATTTGTCCGATTCGGGCTAAACATGCACCGTTTTGTTCTATATTTTATGCCATTTGTCTCTCAAATAGAAATTGATGAAAGCTTCTAGTAAATGATTTTGACAGTCTTGTTTAGATGCCAATTTATTATCACATTATTATCCAATTGAGCTTGCTTCTTGTTCTTTGATCAGATGGTAGAGCTTAAAGTCATTCGTAAATGATAGTTTGAAACATTTCAGAAAGAAGTGCAGATCATTGAGATAGAGTGAAAATATATACGGTCCTAAATGACTTCCTTGAGGTACTTCTGAACTAGCTGCAAATGGTGATGTTATTACAGTTTCCTATTTTTACCGAAATCTCTCGACCGGTAAGATATGAATGCATCCAATCCAGTGCCAAGTGCCACCAAAGCCAAGTCTGTCAACTTTAGCAATTGTGATTTGATGGTTTATTTTATCAAATGCCGCCGAAAAATCGCTGTAGATAGCGTCTACCTGTAGACACGGGATGACATGGATCGGATGATAAAAGATTACACATCTTTTAGTCGAGAACAATGTTTTAAAATAACTTAAGAAACAGCACATAGTGAGACTATTCCACTGTAATTTGTATTATCTGATTTGTTGCCTTTCCTAAAAACCGGGCAAATGTAAGATTTTTTTTTCCAGAGGTCAGGAAATGTTCCCAACTACAGGTACATGTTGAACGGCATTGTCAGTGGTGAGACGAGGCTATCCAAGCTCTTTTTTTGTACTATTGAGGGAATACCATCAGGTCCCTGCGTTTGTAGAGTTTTTTTTATTTAAAACATGCATCTGTCGTTTTCTTCAGTTTATGTGGAACCCATTTACCAACCTTTTGATATTTTCACGTGGTTTGCCGCGTAACATTCAGCAGCTGTCGTGTTTGTTTATCATTTTCGTCAAACAATGACAGTAGCTCGGCATCTTAAAACTTATGATGTGGAACACATCTGCAAATTATAAATCTAAAGAAATATACGTACAGATATGTGGTCAGGTTTTGATCACTTCCAGCTCAGTCAACTGTGTTAAAATCACTAATATGTGCAAGCGCCTATCTATGAAAATTAGTGTAATCATCATTGCAAATGCTTCAGTCTCACATGAAGCACGTCTAATGATGGTTGCTGTCAGTCAGAAATGGTCTCAGGAAGCAATACAAAAAGTTTCGATTCTCCGACCGGCTTGCTTTGATCGCGACTCGCTTAGAAATGAGAACAGCTTTATCGTTTTCAACAAAATGTCAGCGTTCACAAGATTTGATAGGTGAAGGAAGATCGCCGTAAGGCTCAACAAACAAGGAAATCATTACATGTCCCAAATCATCACGGAACAAAAGTATATTTCTAGTTCGTAACCAAATAAACAAATAAGGAGTGTATCGATAAGTAGTTAGCAACATTCAAACAGTTATTACTCTGAAATGGCTTAATTTTTTGCAGCGTGTACGGTTTATCGTTTCAATGATGAGTCGAACTGATCCGGAAACGCGAAAGAAAATTCTGCACAGTTGGTGTTCAGAAAACGGTGTCACGTACAACGAAATTGCAAAACGGGTGAAAGTGCACCACACCAGTGTCGAAAATATTATCGAGAAGTTCGGTACGACCCTTTCCATGAAGAATTTGTCCCGATCCGGTAGGAAAACGGGTCCCAGCCAGCCCGGCCGGGACCTAAAAGTGGTTGAGTACATCAGGAAAAACCCATCGGCGTCGACGCGGGATTTGGCCAAGCAGTTCAACACCAGCATCGGGATGATTCAATGGAACAAAGTTCGGAACTCCCTGAAAACGTACAAGAAACAGAAGGTGCCGAAAAAGTCCCTGGTACAGCAAGTTCAGGCCAAAACAAAAGCGCGAAAACTGTATAACCGGATTCTACAGAATAAAGACGGATGCATCCTGATCGACGACGAAACATACGCCAAGGAAAACTCTCGAGCGCAGCCCGGATCGCAATATTATACGAAATCGGTGTACCAGGACCTGGACGACGCTGACACCACGGTGGCGATGGAAAAGTTGGGGCAGAAGGTGTTGGTCTGGCAAGCAATTTGTACCTGTGGTTTGCGGTCGTCGATTTTCTTCACGAAGGGCACAATTAACGCCAAGGTGTACGAGGAAGAATGTTTGAAGAAGAGCATGCTGCCACTGTACAGAAAGCATAAGGCTCCACCTCTCTTCTGGCAGGATTTGGCTTCAGCCCACTACGCCAACTCCGTTCTACAGTGGTTGTCAAAAAATAATGTACAATTCGTGGGAAAGGAAATCAACCCACCGAACTGCCTGGATCTTCGGCCAATTGAAAGGTATTGGGCAATTATCAAGCGGCACTTTCGAAAGGAAGGTACAGTGTCCCAAAACATACATGAGTTAAAAAAATTGGAAAGTCACAAAAGTAACTGTGCAAAATTTAATGAAGAATGTCAAGTCCAAAGTGCGAGCGTTTCCCAGAAACTAGGATTTTCTTCAATATAATCAGTGGAATGCATAAAAATGTTATTTTTCTACAATATATCGAAAACTGATGTCAAAATATGTTTTTTTTTCGCTTTTTTATTCAATAATCAATGTTGCTAACTATTTTTCCAAACACTCCTTATGTCGTTTAGAAAAGGGAAATTGCGCTCTGCGTTCGAAATATACTTGAATGGATTTTAAGTAACATGTTGATCACAAAACGACATTTTGAACTTGAGCGCCTAGTATGGAACTGGAGTGATCCAGCCGAGATCTCATTATTTGTATTTCAATAACCCATGGACTGAAAAGTCCCAGACCTAACACATAGATGGCGCTAGTTTTATTGGAGTCACCTTTTTCAAATATTACTGACCTTCAAAAGACAGCTGTTGATATGTTCACAACAATAAAACGTTGGTGTGCTGACTTCAAACGTGGTCGTAGAGACACCGGTGATGCAGAACGCAGTGGCCGTACAAATGAGACGAAAACACCAGAAAACATAAAAAAAATCACAAAATCGTTATGAATGATCGAAAAGTGAAGTTGCCTGAGTTAACTGACTGTTGACAAAAAAACGAGAACGTGTTGATGATTCTGAGCAGTGCTTGGTCTTGTTTAAGCGTAACAAACCGTAATTCTTGCGTCGATATGTGACAATGGATGAAACCTGGATCCATCACTTCACTCCGGAATCAAAACGGTCGTCATCTGAGTGGACAGCAACTGGTGAACCTCGTCCAAAGCGCCCGAAAGCACAACAATCGTCTGGAAAGGTTATGGCCTCGGTATTTTGGGATGTGCATGGTGTAATATTTATCGACTATCTCGAGAAAGGAAATACCATTACCAGTGAATATTATATAGCGTTATTGGAGTTGTTGAAGGCTGAAATTGTATAGGAACGACCACACTTCGACACTTTACGATCCACCTCTACAAGTTTAGTATCCTACCCTTCGTTTATCATTCGTTCTCGTCAATGGGAGCGGGTTATATCGCCGAAAGCCATTTCGCCGAAAGTCATTTCGCCGAATAGGTCATTTCGCCGAAAGTCGTTTCGCCGAATAGGTCATTTCGCCGTCGGAAGCAGCGGCCTCTTGCATACAAACCTGTAACCGCCTCACTTGCCCGGTTTACTCAAAGCTAGGTTTCTTTCCTTTAGTTAGGTCCGAACAAGCGGTAGCGAGGTCGGACAGCACATGAATCAAAACGATGTGGCGTAGCCGCATTTGATATTTTTTCATTTTCACTTAATAAACGGAAAATTCCGCCTACATTTGCCTGGGTTTAGTAACTAATAGTCAACAAGTTTTCTTGGGAACTACTTTCTGAGGTTCATGAATTAATCTTTATACAAGAAGTACGATGGTAGGTTTTGGCGAAATGGCTTTCGACGAAACGGCATTCGGTGAAATGGCATTCGGCGAAATGGCATTCGGCGAAATGTCATTCGGCGAAATGACCCTTTCGGCGAAACGGCTTTTGGCGAAACGGCTTTCGGCGAAATGGCTTTCGGCGAAATGACCCTGATCCCTCTTCAATCACGTCTATTTACACAGAACTTTTGAGTGGCATTTGATAAAATACACTTCAAATAGTAATTGCTAAACTCGACAAACTAACTGGTCTGAAAAAGGTCCTAGTTAAAATTTTTTCTCTCTTCCACTTCGTTTCTCTAGGTTGCACTATAGAAATTTTTAACCCAGTAGTTCCGAATCCTGATGATATTCAGGAATTTTATTTTGGATTACAAGACCTCTTACTTAAACTTAAGTTCATGAAAATCGGAAATAGGGAGCCAAGATAGTCGGAATTAGTTTGATAGATTCGAGCTCAGCGTAGAATTTTTTTTCACGTTTTTGGCTTCGCCGCTTAAAGTGACACTGTATTCGGATGAAATCCTAAAGCTTTGTATCGGATCATAGGACCATTAATTCGAACCTAAGTTTGTGAAAATCGATCAGGCTATATCTGACGATAGTGAGTAAGTGAGTAAGTATGGGTGTTGGTTTTCGTTTTCTCCATAGTGTGTACGCAATTAAACGAAGCCCGTTGGGTGCATTGTTCGTAAAGGCGAGTTGTGTTTTCTTCTTCCGTACCTGCTCCTACCGGCGCAGCTTTCTGCAGCTAATTTCTGCAAACTAGAAGAATTTATCAGTCAGTTTTAAGCGATCTGTATTTGTGTGTGTGCCATCCCGAAACCGGAAGTTGAATCCGGACAAAATATTCTAGAAAATTTTAAACAATTTAAAGACTTTTTGTTTGAATCTTAGTTTGTGAAAACCATTTCCGAAAAAAAAAATGAATTTATGCATTTTTTTAAACACGGAAGAGCCACCGATCGCGAAACAACTAAAATGTTAGTTGTTTTTCTGAATTTGATTGGTTAAAAATTGATACAACTAAACAATTGTTGTTTTACCTAAACTGTCATTTTTGATTGATCGTGCTGGCCGTTTTAGCAATGACACCCAACGAAGGCTCGCTTTACAAACGCGAGTATGGAAACGTTACAGCTGAGCAATGGCATACGCCCTAAATGGACAATGAAACGTTTCAATGAGGTGCCACTCGTCCAACTGAGCAATGGCACAATCCCAGCAAAGTTACCTGTATGCATGTGCAATTAACTCTTATGTTCATCTGTATACTTTCACTTACATGAAATGGCCACTACATGGCTGACATAAATGACGTTCGATTGCCATTGAAAATTTTCATCATGAAACGTTTCTGGTGAAATGAAGAGGTTTTTTTGTCTTGTTGTATTCGTTCTCAGCCAAGTGACAGTATTCGAACACATCGATTTCGCTTACCTGTTAAGGTTATGACAAAATCAACAGATATGTTCAGGGCTGGCAATAATCAACTCCCTACTTCATCATCACCGAGTTCAGCTCACCTGCAAATCGGTTTCAGAAGCATCGCTGAGCGAGTTGAGTAACTGGGTAACCATTTGTGTAGAGAAAACATCGTCTCAACATCGTAGTGTCAAGCAATCAGCAGATGAGCGCTGAGTGCACATCAAATATTAGAACCCACTGAGAGACGATTTGTGAGTTGTGATTTGATGTGTTTGTACATCAACACATTGAATCAGATTCTTGTGAGACTGTCTCGCTTGTATTCCCCATCCAACAGAGTTGCCATGGGCGGCCAACGTTCGAATCGATGCCATTTCAATCCAATTCTCAAGACATGTTTTCGTATGCTGGAAAACGAATTCGGTTTTAGTAGCCAGTTGTGTTTAGCTCGAGACATGAAATTCAATCGCTACGGAACATCACGCTACGATTCGACTTTTGTTTTCGTACATTAATGCACGTGCTCGTTTTGAGTACCAGCAAAAACAAAACCGAAAAGCTGGGTCGTGTTGGCAGCTCTGTGGTTTAGGCATACACTCACCGGTGTAGCTCGTACGGTGATGCCAAACTCAGTACTCACTTTTTAAAACTAGGAATGAGAGTTAAATGCTATGAAATCAAAACTGAGAACCATCAATACCATCATAATTTGATGTCAGCGGTGCTCTGTATAGGTGAGTGTGTTTGCTTAGATCAGCGATGAGTTTCATCTTTACCATCATTTTACGGATTGCATCGTAAATCATGAGGTGAGCTGATTAATAGAAAAAATCGAATCTTATGAGCGAGTTTTTGCCACCCTTGGATATGTTAGTTGTGACCAGGGCGAGAAACAACAATTGCAATATTGGAATTATGAGATCTGCGGGTTCGCCATGTACTTATTTTCACACATATTACCCTATAACTCCAGACCCAAAAGTCGGATCCAAATGAAATTTAATAGCAGGCTGTGGGATCATAGGATTTATTTGAATCTAAGTTTGTGAAAATCGGTTCAGCCGTCTCTTAGAAAAGTGAGTGAATATTTTTTTCCATTTTTTGGGGTATATCACCCTGTATCTCCAGAACCAGAAATCAGATCGAGATGAAATTCAAAGTTCTAAGCATGTGAAAATCGGTTAAACCATCTCCGAGAAAAGTGAGTGCATATTTTTGTTACTTGTTTACACACATGCATTTGCTAAGTTCGTCGAGCTGAATCGAATGGTATTAGACATTCGGTCCTACGGGTGAATTTTTTTCAAACATGCTATCCAACTTTTCATTGAACAGGAAGTAACACGTTTATAAGAATAACATGAATAAACATAACACAAAAATTGATTTCTGATTTAGTTGCACAAGCATTACAAAGCTTTTCCCTCTGAAATATTACTTCATATTAGTTCATTAGTATTGTATCAAGCTTAGATAGCCCAATGAAAATTTTGTTTTCGATGAAACACCAATGCTCTGATATATTATGATAGTCATTCATACGGAAAAATTTGTCACCGGTAGAATAATCCATTAAAGCCTAGTGGTACCTTGATTTATGAGGAAGAATATAGATAATTTTTGCTTTCTAAGTAAAGTTTTTCCATCACCTACAAAGACATCAATAATCGTAGTCACATATCTTTTTTTCCACTAGTGCATTGATTTTTCTCCGATTTCAGATCCCCTAGGAAATGGAAAACATATCTCAATTTGATTTATTACATTTCATGGTGTCAATTCCAATTACTTGAAAAGTGTTATGTAGGTAGCAAAGGCAACTATAATTCACACCAACTTAGGTTGAGTTTGCGTAAACACAAAAAAGCTGAATCGATGGGCTACTTTGATGTGGTAAACAAGCTGCTATTCGTCGGTTACAGATATCGATGACAGTTTCACTACACCATTGCAGTTCTTCTGGTGTAGCACTCATCAAAAGTTCGGTGTAGCTCTGAGGAATGAACTCGTTTATTGTAGTCAAGGGTTACAGTGTGTGTGTACAGACGAAAAAAAGAAACTACGGAGCCAATCGACACGGAAAAATTTGCATTGTTAAAACAAAACTTCGTTTTCCTTATAAATTTGCTTTAAAGATAGCAAAATATTTAACATGGTTTGTTTTTTTTTAGGTTCACGTACTTGAGACAAGTCTCATAATGAATTGAACTCCGGACGATATCGGAAGACGCCTTTTGTTAATCAGCCTCGGGAAACATTTGACTTCTTCACAAAGTTTGAAAATTATTGATAAAACAAACAAAATGACGATTGTTTTCATTTTAAATTTTCGAATAATTTTCTAATCCTCGAAAAAGTTACCAACTGTATATGTCAGTGTATGGCTGTTTAGAATGCCCAATTAGGTTTTACATGAACATGACACAGAGATTCACAAAATTCGTTGAATGAACATCGTTTGACAGCTAACGGTGGTCTGTTTACATATCCATTCTAATTTAAATATGTGTTATGTGGAAATGTAAACAAACTACTGATGCATGTCAAACATGAATTCTATTAATCGCGAGTTCTTTTGTGATGTCATCTTGCGAAACCTACACGGATAGAAATCCGTTACTGCTGTTATGATTAGAAAATCATGAAACCAATCATTTTAACTTTTCATGAAATCATGAGCAATAACTCTTCTCCCATGAAAATTAATCATGGTTCGAAAATGCGTTACTTGAAGAATGCATTTCTTTCAAAGCTCGTAACTCTAATTTTCTACCCGGATATCACTTTGAACCCTCTGCCTTAAGTGATGTGATAGATTATTAGATTAATGGTAAAGCAAAAAGCAGACATTTTAAAGCAAGACCTACTGAAAATGTTTACTTGATCCTGAAGCATGTTATTTAATAATCGTGTTGTTTTACCAAAATAACATAAAAATGAAGATAATGAACCGAAAATTGACATCATAAGAGACTAAGCACGGCTACGCTTTTCATTTGACAAACATCAATGTTACATTTTGTTCGAATGTATTCTTACATAATTGATGTGATCGTTGTTGCTAGAATAATATTCCGAGAGCTAGCGTTTAATTCGATTGTGAATTTGGAACACCATCTAACGAAAATCAGAAAAATATTTTGTCCAACCACTTTGATTAATTTGTTTCATAGATATAACAACACAAGCTGTACTGATGCACCTAAATATTATGAATAAGACGATTTTTTTTTGCAAGAATTCAACTTAGAGTTTCTTTTTAAGAGACTTGATTCACTCGTGTTTTTTCATGCAGTTCGTTTAAGTGTTTAAATTCTGAAACACAAAATCAAAACTGAAGTAATGAACGCAAGTAAACACGTTATCTCTTGCGTCGTCGTTTTTCAAAAACAAAATATTTTCATTTTAAAAGAAGTTCGTCGTGCTTTTCACTGAATTTATATTGCAAAAATTACCATCGTAGCAGAAACACGCCTGAAGTTATACCCAACAACTTCAAGTGCGTTACGTTTAAATTTCATTGAAATCAGTCCGAATGGATCATGATCCGAGAGATTTTAATCACGGTGTATTATCATAACATGAAAATATATTATTTTCCCCAAATCATGACTCGTTTTGCTCATTTCTAGAATCGGAATTTTGCCCGTGTAACCACTTTCAGGCAACTTCTTGTTTGACAGAATTTTTGAGCAATTTACAGTTTCTTATTTACCACGGTTTGAAGAAAATGCATGAAAAAGCGCATAATCCTTTTGTAAAAAAAGTACGGGTGTGTAATGTCAGAGACATAACTGGATGTCGTGAATACGAATAAAACTGACACACTTTCTTTATACTTCCGAATTCGAACTGGTAGTTGATCGATTGTGTGAAATGTGCAACTTTCCCCTTTTTCACTACTAGAATTTTAAACGATGCGCATAGACTAAATTACAGATTAGTTACATTAAACATTCTGAAACGCAATTAAATGTAATGAAATAACTAGATAGTTCTTCATAATAAAAATGGGCCGTATAGAGTACAGTAAAGTAAAATTTCGCATAATTCTTTGGGAGTATTATTATGGTTTAAAAAGAACCGATTTGAAGAATTCTGAAATTAGGAACTGGATCTGAGTTCAAGAATTAAATTCAGAACATAGAACAGACTTAAAACTCAGTTGGATTTTAGTTCTACAACTACAATTTCGAAGCTGAAATCAGTTCCGGAATCATTTTCCAGAATCCAGTTCAGCACGCAGACTCTGAATTCTAAACCCATATTCCGGAACTAAGCTCTGAAATTTGAGGACGATTTTTCGCCATGAATAAAAAATGGGTTGTATAGAGGTACAGTAAAGTAAATTCCGCATAATTCTTTAGGAGTATTATTATGGTTTTAAAAAGAACCGAATAGAAGAACTGGACCCTGAGTTCAAGACCTAAATTTAGATCCAATAACTGACTCAGAATCCAGTTTCAAATCAGTTCCGAAATACAGTTCCAGAATCCTGTCCCAGCACGCATTGATGGCCAGCAAGCGAATGAGAGATGCGACCTGAGCGTTTGAGGTTTTAACCACGCAGAAGGTGCATTCTCCGTCGCTGCTGGTTGATGATTCCACTACCACGACGTCTGCTTCCACCGAACGCACGAAAAGAAATGATCGATTTTCGACCACGGTTCCCTTTTTATACGCATTCAGTTGAAGATATGTGCCTGACTACCTTAAAATCGTCGTCCTTGCGCGAAAAACCCAAGCGAAAGTAAAGAGTTTTCCGCGTTGTTTTCAAATTTTAAGAAAACTTAATTTTTGAGTTGTTTGTGGTTATCGCACACTGTTCAAAATATTATCCTAAATTCCTGATCATATTTTTGATGAAATGGTGAAAGAATTATGTTGCTACCATTAATACAAGTCGAGATATTCACGATTAAGTTCTGCTCATTCTTCCATATGGCTAATTTTGAAAAGGCACCCCATAGTAAAGTAAGTCGTATTCACGACAAAAATCAACCTTGTGCCAAATTGGTCTCTCCATCGTCGTGAAAATAAATGGTTTGCATTACTAAAAACGTAGGACCCAAAGTCTATTACACAAAATTATTAGAATTTGACTTCCGAATCCGGAGTTACTGGGTGAAGTACGGGTCGGGTTAGGGTTGAAGAAATTGCATACTGGACCATCTACTACTACATATTTCCATTTCGCAACAGTTTAATAATGAATATTTCTCTCTAATTTCCTCTCTTCCAGGTTAGTTGCAGCGGCGCGCTTTCTGTTTTCCTACTACAGGTTTGTGTACACATATTTTTCACAGTATTAAATTTGCTGCTCTGACTAACCATACTAACACGGGGTTTCGGGTCAAACGAAGATAAAGTCGACTTTTTACCGTGAAAACTTTTTTATTCTTCAGCATAATATCCATTTGGGGCGATACACTTGACTCATTGGTCCTCCAACATTTCGATGCCCTTTAAAAAAACAGGCTTCCGTTTCTGCGATGATCTCAGCATTCGACGAAAAAAATTTTTTCCTTGAAGAAACCTTTTCAAGTTTGGAAATAGATAATATTCACTGGGGGCCAGGTCTGGAGAATACGGAGGATGGTGGACCAATCCGTATCACAAATCATTCAATTTCACCGTTGCTTTTATGCATGAAACTCGTCTTTTTCCATAGTTTGATGAAAACTAGAACTCGTCTGACATGATCAGCTGTTATTCAAACTCTAGTGCATAGATTACCATGAAATGTGGCATTGGGCCATCTAGAGGCTTGCTTTCAACAAAAATATACACGGTTAATGTTAATGCTATGAGGTTTACCTACTCTATTTTAGAAATGCACGAAACGTAGAGATATCCCAAGAAAGAGAGTCCTCTGGGACATTTTTTTTAGATATCACCGGATCTCGATATTTCATGCAACTCTAGAACATTTGGCATTTTTTTCTTTTCCGGAAATTCCAATGTCGATATTTTCCAAATTTATTTATTTTCAAGATTACATCAGATCTCGAATTTCATGAATAAATTTTCATTGCCAATTTCATCCGGATCCGATTTCTGATTCCGAAATTGATGAATGATAAAAAAAATTATTTTCAAGAGAGTGATTTTAAAAATGAGGATTTGAAAAGAAGTGAATTCCTAGTCCGGAATTTGTCTGGGCAGGTTTTGTTAGATTCTACTGTTGTAATTGTCGAAATCTAATCTAGTGGTCATTCACCTTTGGGGTAAGGCAAATTATTTTTGCGTAAAATGTTTATTGGGCTCATTTGCGTTAGCTTAACATGGCCGATTGTCTTGTTGTTAGGTGGAAAAGAGTGGAAGCCATATTGAGCGCTATTCACACTAGGCCGTGACGTATCCGGAACGGGACTGGACCGGATCTCATCCGGGTTACGCTTCAAATTTGTTTAATGCAGCTCCATGTGAATATTCTCACTAGAGCGTGTCGTACCCGTCGTTCTGTATCGACACACGTTCGAAGCACGGTTAAAGCATGCGTTAACTCAAAGTTACTATTGGCAGGGACTGGAAATGTCACGTGTTTCCATCGAAGGCTCCAAGATACAGCGGGAAATTCCACAAAAATCGTTAGCAATGTTCTTCCACATATCTTCTGTTGGTTTCGGCATTGCAACGTCGATTAATTTTTCGGTAACTACACGACATATCTCGTGAACAATCTGGTAGACAGCTCCAAATCTGTAACTAAATGCTTTGGTTTTTTGCGTGCCTCCTGTTGATAAATATCTGAAATCATGAGACGAACACAAACTATAAGTTATATCTCAATGATAGTTATACAATTTTTGGTTGGAGTTTTCTTGAAGAACAAATCAATGAAAATATCTTAAACAAACTGCCAATCTCTCTCGGGGAGTCACTGCTAATCGGAATGTAGTATCATGCTTTTTAAGATACGGATGAATTTTACTCAACAGCTAGTTAAAACAAGCTTCTGACATTCGGAAATATTCTTTGATCTCGTCATTCACAAGCTGCTTGTATAAGGTGGTGAATTCACCCTCAACAGCTACAACGATTGTGTATGTTACTACTAGCAACGGCAGTGGCACGGAAAGTGCACGGTATGATGATTTTACAAATAAATCCCGGCACGTTGTGGTCCAGTGTGAATAGCGCTTTACTCGCCTTTCCCGTACGGCCCACTTGCAGTTGCTGTAACACGCTTGCTTTGATCAACCGCTTCCATACTGTGGTAGTAACCGTAGACGAATCAACTATCTTCGACATTGTAAAGAAAACTGGCAACTTGGCACGCTTGGTTAATGGTTTCCCAGAGAATAAAGTGGAATTCAGCAAACAGTTCGCAGCTCTATCTGCACAAAATTGATAACGCTGTAAATAAACGATGATAGTTAGATGCAAATGAACATCCCCCCCTCCCGCCAGAACCATTATCGAGGCGGAATATTCATGGAGATAAATGGCTGTTATGCATCTTGCAACACTACGAGCGCCCTGTTGTTTCTAGGGCGGAACCCAACTCTTTGTTGAAAATTGTAATGTAAAAAAATGGTTAATTTAAATTTTTAGCATAATCTATAGCTGAACTACGTCTAGCTAACAGATTCAGAACTCAAAAAGGAGATACTAGTAATATGAAACTAAATAAAATATGTAACTAGATGTTCTTAGTACTGAAACGAAATTCAAGAAGAACACTATGGTAAAGAAAATAATCACATCACAATGTTAACCTTCTCGATAACCCAATAATGTTTCTTTCCATTAAAGACTGTCCCAGAAAGTATGGACGCAACCAAAAACCGCTGCCATTTCAATTTTTATGGCTGCGTCCTGTTGTTTACACTCTTCTCTAACCACTTGTGCAGTTGTTTATTCGTTTTCATTAGTTTGTTTCGAATTGCGTGGCCTTTCAGCAGAACAACGTCGAAAAATTGTGTACAAATGGTGCACAGAACGCGGACTGTCACTAAGAAAGATAGCAAAAAAGGAAGGAGTAAGTGAAAAAGCCGTGCGAAAGGATAGCACCTTTGAGGATGAACCGAAAACGGGTCGAAAAAAAGGTCCTGCTAACCCTCAGTTGGATAAACGTATACTGAAGGCGTTCGAGCAAAAGAAGGAGGTTTCAGTTCGGGATGTGGCTAAAAAAGTGGGCACTTCGAAGTCAAATGTTATTCGTGCTAAAGAACGTTTGAATCTTCAAACCTATAAGAAGCAGAAACAACCAAAACGTAGTGCGAAACAGGAAGCATCGATCAGGCCGAGGGTTCGAAAGCTGTACAATACAATTCTTGCTGGAAATTTGAACTGCATAATCATGGACGACGAAACCTACGTGAAACTCGTTTACAAATCCTTGCCGGAACCACAATATTATACGGTGCGAGAAGGGCAAGTGTTAAACCAGTCCGAGACATCGATTGAAGTCGAAAAAATTGGTAAGAAAGCTATGGTCTGGCAAGCAATTTGTAGTAGCGGTAAGACTTCGAAACCTTTCATCACCACTGCTTCAATGAACAGCGAAATATACATCAAGGAATGTTTACAAAAACGACTTCTACCCATGATTCGAAGCCACAAGGATCCTGTTGTCTTCTGGCCAAATCTTTCTTCTTGCCACTACTCGAAATCAACGGTAGAATGGTATACTACCAAAAATGTCACTTTCATCCCAAAAAACATGAATCCACCAAATTGCCCACAACTTCGACCAATTGAGGCCCTGGGGAAGGCCCATGTAGCTAATTCGTGATGTTGTCAAGCCTTCATGTGTAAAAAAACATGCACTTTTCAGACAATAAGTTGTGTAAAAAGTTGTTTAAAAGTGGGGAAAGACCATGCCTGTGCAGCTTCTCCGAAAGAATTTTTATGGAAACTGAATCAAAAGCCCCCTTTAGGTCTAAGAATGCCATTTGAATTTCTGTGGAAAGCAGTGCAAGGCAATCGTTCGTTCCTTTGCCTTTACGGAAACCAAATTGTGTATCTGAAAGCATGCCATTTGTTTCCATCCATTTGTCGAGACGAAACAGAATCATTTTTTCCAACAGTTTTCGAATACAGGAAAGCATTGCTATCGGCCGATACGAGTTGTGGTCGGAGGCTGGTTTGCCCGGGTTCTGAATAGCAATAACTTTCACTTGTCTCCAGTCTTGGGGGACAAAGTTCTGTTCGACGAACTTGTTGAACAAGTTCCACAGACGCTTTTTCGCGATATCGATAAGATTTTTAAGTAAGTTGAATTTGATTCTATCGCACCCAGGTGCATTGTTATTGCATGATAAGAGGGCAAGAGAGAACTCTGTCATCGAAAATGGGGTATCGTTACCAGTACATCGGGTGGGCGCGGCGCGATAGGTGTTTAGTTCACGATCACTACCGTGGGGATCAGGGATTAACTTCCACTTGCAATCTAGTGAGGTCGAGCAAAGGGATAAGTCCAGCGCACTAGGTCGGGATACTTGTTTGTGCGGTTGAAATTCTGCGCTTTTAAAATGTCGTGTATTGAAAAGCAAGTGACAATTAAGGTTGTAGAAGCGAGCAGCAACAAGGCCCGGAAATTGTATTCGCGTCATTTGCAGAGTCCGGATGCATGCGTTTTGATGGACGATGAGACTTACGTAAAGAAGGAGGACAAAACCCTTCCAGATCCACAGTACTTTACTGTCGTCGTTGGGGAGGATGTGAGCGATAAGGACAGATCGATTCAAGTGGAGAAATTCGATCGAAAGGTACAGGTATGGCAAGCAATATGTTCCTGTGGTTTGAAGTCATCCATTTTTTACACTACCGGAACTGTAAATGCAGAAATCTATCGATCTGAGTGTCTCCAGAATAGATTGATGCCTTTATTTAAGAAGCATAGTACACCTCCACTGTTTTGGTCGGATTTAGTGTCGGCTCACTATGCCAAAACCACTATCAATTGGCCTGCGGAAGAGGGTATAAATTTCGTTGAGAAAAATATCAATCCACCAAAATGCCCTCAGCTTTGACCCGTCGAACGTTACTGGGTAACCGTGAAGGGGGTCTTCAAGAAGACTGATAATGCAGCTGGGAACATGCGGTAGTTCAAAAAAAAAATCGGGCTCAAGCGTCAAAAAAATGCTATGCAACACTTGTCCGGAACTCGTTTTTTATCATAATTCGAAAGAAAAATTTGTGGATAGCTTATTTTCGATACACTCCTTATTTTTCTTATTCAATGTTTGCTCGATAAGATCCTTGATTACACATTTTATTTTTTACCTTGAAAAATTGGCAAACCACTAGTTTTTGTTTTGCCATTTCTCTCTATTTTAAATTTTGAACCTCAAGTGAACAGCAAAAGTGCTAAATCGATGAATCAGTAAACCGGAAACAGCAAACTCTGTGAAATCTAGAAAGTTGTAAGGTCTGTACATATGAAAGACGAATCATTCGATCTGCGAAGGAACGCGAGAAAAATCTGAGTTGTCAAAAAAAACCGCCTTGTCAAAACCACCTATCAGAAAACTACACCGAAAGTAGCTAACGAGTTTAAGGTATGTCGTACGGAATGACAAGAATTAGAGCAGTTCCCGGTGCTGACTGCAGTTTCGTGTTGCCACATCATAGTTGGCCGTCACCTATGACAACTATCATGATAGTGGTTTTATTTTCCAAGCGTTTAAAGTTTCCAAACAGTTTCAAATGTGAGAATGGCAAATCAAAAGACCCTAAATCAAATCGTCAAAGGTATTGTACCTTATTTTTTTTCAGCAGTTGCGGTTTGCTAGTAACATTCAAAGTTTAACACAATAAATCGAATTAAATTGAACACCAAACACAAAAAACGTACATGGCTTCATCGAGACTCATCTTTTTGATTTAATCTAATAGCTGGAGCAAAAGAGCAAAAGTGAGTAGCGTTCGGCTGTCATTATGATATGGTGGTTAAACGGTTATTTGCAGGACGTTAAACAACTACAAAAAAACTGCACTTGGTTCAAACAGCAGCTGAGGGATGTGGGAGCCTTCTCACAAACTGCGTTTGATCCCCTGTCATGTCGTCCAACAATTTGTGTGTAGAATGATAACAATTTCAGTCGTAGGGCAGAAGGTAGCAGAAAGGAATTGTTGAATTTATGAAAATCCATTCTAACAAATGATTTTAGGTCTCACCCAAACAAAAAATGATTAATAGCCAAGCAATCCTGAGCTTGGTAAAAATCTTCCATGGAACCGTGTGTGTGTGTGTAAGAGAGAGATTGATAACGTCGACATTAGACCTGAAATTAATGGGTCGTTGCAAAAAAAAAACATGTTGTACAAATACAGATACAGAGTTCCTTACATCGATCAGACTAAACGCAGATAACAAAAATAAAACAGAACATTCAAAAGCAACAATTAGTAAGTAAATATTTCACATGTTCCGTCCTGTCACATTTTACATTTAACGATGTGCTTCAACTACAATCTGTTTCGCTCTCAAAACAATTATGAGAAATTAGCATGCGTTGCGTTAAATTTTGACCGTCGTTGAACAAACGACGAAGCAAGCTGTGGACGGGCATACCGTGCTGTCAACTTTGTTTCGTGGAATCTGCATACTCTCTCGCCTCCTAAATGCCAGAAAAAGGGATATGTTTTTATGCTAAACCAACCGCGAAACCTTTGTTCCCTGTCCGTACTAACAACTCGTAATGTTGGAAAGTATTTAGACGAGCTGGACGGTTCTATTGTAACGCGGTAATTGTTTTATATGTACATATAAGAACGAAACACAAATGACGATGCTCAGTTCTAGAACAGTCCGAAAAATAACTTTGTGAAAGTTGTGGTAATTTTTTTAATTGTCTGTGTTATGTTTTACTCACAGTCACTTCGAGTTGAATCTATTCAACTACGGAACTAGGTTTTTCGAAACTGACTTGCGCTTATGTTAAGAGAATCTAAAAATTTAACCTAATTGTTCCAAATCATCGTTTTTTCCATAACGTCTTCTCTTTCATTTTAACGTTTATTTGGGTACGATTAACCCAAAGTTTTGAAGAGCTGCCATTTTAAAATCTGTGTACCATCTGTGTTGCATATTTTCGATCATAATCTGTGAAAAACATTTTGAAAATCTGCCATTTTTTTTAAATATTCACAAAAATCTGTAGAAATCTGTGAATTTTGATAAAATCTGTGTTCGGTGACACAGAATCTGTGTGGCAAAATAGGCCGAAAAATCTATGGTTGTGCAGAAAAATCTGTGAATATGGAAACTCCGGTATCCACCCCTATTCTGCATTTCGATCGAATCGGATTTTATCGAACGAATGTAAAAATTTGCATTCTGTAATTCGATCGAGTGGTGCTTTTGTATGGAAAACTCGAGCTCGATCTTGCTGCAGAATGCAAAGTTTCGTATTCGATCGAAACAATCCGATTCGAGCGAAATACAGAATCGTGGTGATCGTTTCAAATTCTAGTAGTAAAAAAGGGGAAGGCTTGCACAATTCACACAATCGATCAACTAATTGACATTCGGAAGTAAGAAGAAAGCGTTTTAGTTATATTCGTATTCACGACATCCAGTTATAGCACTGACATTACACACCCGTATTTTTTTTTCGAAAATATCGACTTTCTGGAATTTTGAGATTTACAAAATCGAAAAAAAAATTGTTGATGCCAAATGTCTTAGATTTGTCTGAAACGCCGAAATCTACTGTCATCTCAAAAATATTTTTTTGGAAAATTCGACATTCTGCGACTGGGAACTTTGAGATTTCCGAAATCGGAATTGGTTTTTAGTGCCCAATGTCTTTAGAATTGCATGAAACTTTGACATTTTATGTTACCTTGAAATTTTATTTTTTTATTTCAATCTCGACTCTTGGACTACCGAATGCTTTACAATTGCATGAAACACAAAAAAAAACCCAACAAAAAACCCTAAATCTTAGTACCATTCTGTGAAATATTGCTAATACACAACAACTGTGAAGCTTAGAAAATTTCCGTTTTCCTCAAAATTATTTTAGATTACACCATCTAGGTAATATCGTCGGTAAGTCTCAAAGTCGATTTTAGTCTAATATTTTTTTTTTTTAGATTACACCAGATCTCAGTGTTTTATGAATTTCTAAAATATTCGGCATCTAAAAAAATTCCTCGCAAAGGTCTAAAAATACTACAAAGTGAACATCAAAATGGAAATAAAACATTAAAATTGAATCAAAAAAATTCCGTAAAACCCAAGTCAATACCTCCTGGATTTTTAAAATATAACCAAGAATTTCCTGCACTTCCAGGGACACCGAAAAACTCAAGTGAACCCAAAACACAACCAGAAAACCCGACAAACGTTGGATTACTGAAACTCTCTGATATCGTGGACTGGATATTAACAGCCGCCTTCAGTATAACTGATCCTCTTAAAAGTATTCTAACTGCTCTACTGCCAACAGTAAGGACATTTTTAAAACAGTTGACGGAACAATGGCCCCTCCTTGCAGCGATCGTATCTTTTGATGGATAATTTACCACTGAGAATCGAAGATATGATCATTGTGCTCCAGTGGAATTGCAGATTGGGATGATACCCAAAACTAGATTCCTTCAAATTTTTGATAAATTCTCGTAACTGCGATGTATTTTCATTGTGTGAAACCTGGCTTACCTAAAATATAAACTTTGACTTCCACAATTTCAACATTATACGACTGGATCGAGAAGACTCCTATCGAGGGGTACTTTTAAGGATCAAAAAGTGCTATTCATTTTACCGAATTAACCTCTCCTCGATACCAGGAATTGAAGTTGTTGCTTGCCAAATCACAATTAAAGGCAAAGATCTTTGTATAGCTTCTATCTACATACCTCCCAGAGTCTCGATAGGGCATCGACGACTTGCAGACATCATGGAGCTTCTTCCCACTCCGCGGTTAGTTTTAGGAGACTTTAACTCGCATGGTACGGGGTGGGGATGTCTATATGGTGATAACTGTTCTTCGTTAATTTATGATCTGTGTGACAACTTCAATATGACCATTCTAGACCTCCTAGTCCTCCTTCCATTTTTGCTATCTTTCTCAGTGACAGTCCGCGTTCTGTACACTATTTGTACACAATTTTTCGACGTTGTTGTGCTGAATTTCCACGCATTTCGAAACAAACTGATGAAAACGAATAAACAACTGCACAAGTGGTTAGAGAAGAGTGTAAACAACAGGACGCAGCCATAAAAATTGACAGATTCTGAACCATTGCGAAATGGCAGCGGTTTTTGGTTGCGTCCATACTTTCTAGGACATTCTTTAGTAATACCCTTCTCACTTAGCCAGGTGTCCAGAATTTTATGGGCCAGTAGGTCGCGTATAATCACGTGGCTCGCTCTGCGTATTACATTTCTCTCCATGCTCTCTCGCAAATGTGCAAAATGACTCTCGATGGGCCGGGTGACCAAGAAAGTTTTGATATTTTCGGTTACAAGTTTGACTACATCTCTACACACTTTCTGAGCCGATTTTATTTCTCTCTCAGTTTTTGTTACGTTACCAGGAAATCGAAGCAGAAAAAATGGCGCGGACATAGAAATCGACTTGTTACCTTCACAAAAATAACATTCACTTCATTTTTATCGCGACAACATATATGTTTTATGCACTAATCGCATCTAATTTAAATTATCTAGACATTGTCAGGGTAGATTTTTCATCCATGCTTTTGAAGGCGAAATATTCCATGAACAAGTTGGAAGACGGCGTTTTCAGCTATGCAATTCTTTCATCAGAAAAAAGACTAATCAGAATAATCTAAACTAATTTTCTAAGAGATTATCAGTTGGGTTTTTAGAAATTCGTCACCGTTTCTGAGAACATCAGATTTGAAGCATGAAAATAGCCTTCTAAAACACACTGACCTCAGACCGTTATTTTCACTTCCTTTTCAATACGCGACATTTTGAAAACGCAGAATTTCAACCGCATAAACAAGTCAACAAACGAAAGCTGACAGCCAAACGCATGGCATGCTGTGATCTGAGCATAAAAGGCGGGTGGGTAATGTCAGAGACATAACTGGATGACGTGAATACGAAGTCAGTTTCTCTGATTTTTTTAATTTGAATTTAGGAATCGAATTTTTGATTCAATTGCTAGAATTGATATTTGAAACTTAATTTCGACGCTAGATTCGGGTATTTGTTTCTGAACCTGAACTCGGTAACTGAGTTCTGAATAGTTAAACTCATCATTCGAGTCCAGGATTCTTTTTCGGGTTTTGAATTCTGAACCAAGCACTGAACTCTGGACCTGGATTCTGATCCGCAGCTGAATTTTAGTTACAGAGCTTCGGTCCAGGATTTCATTTAGGATCGACAATTTAGCTCAGAAGATCCAGACTGTAGTTCAAAGTTCTTCCGAATCTAATTCCTAAACTCAGTTACACTTCTAGAATTGTACAACTGAACTTTGGAACCAAACTCGAGTCGAATAATATTTTGCCACCATGCAATTTCACTATATATAGTGTTAAAATTCGTTATTCCATTGAAATTATTTTACTAAACGCTCAAGTGACAAATTAGTGGTCAAACTCTAGACTTGTATTCTGATTTCGAGCTCCGAACCTGGACTCTGGAATGCGGTTTAGAACTCAATTAATGAAATACAATTTAATTTGAGATCTGAGTTGTGTTCCTGGATTTCGGATTTTGGATGTTCTGATATGATATTTCAGTTCCAAAACTCAGTTTCAAAATGCACATCCAAGGTTCAGGTCTCAAATCAATCCTGATCTCAGATCCAGATCTCGATTCCAAAATCCCGAGTTAGGATCAAGCTCTGAAATTCGGTTTCAGTTCCAGAATGGATGGTACTTGATTCTGGCCTTGGATTCTGGGCGAGGAACCGCATTTTAAACCTGGCTTCTGGGAATTGAAAAAAATATCAGCTATTGGATTCTGAAACTGAATTTTAGAACTAAACCCTAGAATTGGATTCTAATCTTTACTGAACGAGCCAACTATGTAGGCAGGAATAAATGAAGCATCAATTAGAAGAGCTGATTTTGTACAATGTTCCCCATCGCTTTTCAATTTTCGTTGTATTTTGCCACAGTGCACACGACCAGCACCAGGATGACGCAATCGCTCTTGTTTGAAGCGAAGCTGGCTCGCCAAACGTCCCACAATCGATTCAATATTGAACTGAATTCTTGATAGTTATATAACTGGAACTGAACTCTGGACCTAATCCAACCGGGAAGATGCACTTGCTTTACTTCCTGCTCAGTCAACTGCGCAACAACAGAATGAACGAAATATATCAAGTGTTATCCTTTTATGCATACTGAGGTACGAGAAAAATGTTATCATAAATTCCTGATCATATTTCTGATGGCTTGCAGCAAAAATTATGTTGATACGTTAGACACAACAAAAGATATTCACGACAAAAAACCATCACAAATAAATGCGTACAACACAAATATATGTGGATACTGGATAGCTTATTTTCGGCACTTTTATTTCGATTTAAGTTTCATCTGTCACTTTCTGGCAAAATAAAGTCGTTAACAACATTAACTTATAGAACATTTTGTAGTTACACCGCTCCAGTCAGCTCTTCATGCAACATGCATGAACACCACCAATCAACCTATTCACGAAATCGTGCAATTTACATTATCATTTTACCACCGAATGACAGCAACCAGGGAGAGAGTGGAAGCGAGATAGAGAGTCCTCAGTCACCTAAAATACCGTGCAGTTTTCCATTCGCTGTCAGCGAAACGAATCGCAGCAACCATAGGTTAGTTTCGCACCGATGCGCAAATTCAGTCGATGACGGTAGTTTGTTGTACCGAGTGGGTATTCCGTCGAGACCGCCACCCCACATTCGAACAGTGGGATGCTGCGATACTACCTTCTAATTGGGCACGTACCAGTCATCATCAGAGACGGACACAGTGTACGACGGTGCGATCAAGACTGGGTGGGTGAGCTCTTGTAACTTCCAGTAACAGATGACGGGTGAAATATATCCGTGCTGAGCAGTAGCAGCAGCAGCAGCAGCACCAAAAGCGGAAAATGCCAGCCAACCGAAACCGGGAAGAAATGTTTATACATATTTGATGCACTTCATGACGATAGTTAATGGAAATTCATCATCATCATCATCATTCGTTGGATGACGAGGAGCGGGGGTTGTTAGTTTCTGCGGAGTGTCGTAAGGTGCTTGCTCTCTGATGATGGGCGTACGAGTGGTTTTACTGTTCTTTGTTCTTGAAGTGCTTTCAGATACCGACGTGATGCCCGGATAGTTGGGCGGATTGAAATATTTACGCCGCCGGCTGTGCCGAGCAGATGGTTGAAATTTTCGTCTCGGAAACCCTGAAAATACGATCGGAACGTGATTGTGCCACGTTGAGATTATAATGAACTCTGGTACTGGTGGAATAGTTGGGTGACATTTCCGTAGTTGAAAATGTAAGAAACCGCGCGTCTCCATCGCAAGTTTTATGATTCAGACGCATGTCTGTTTTCAATGAAATTTCTTCTGCGGGAAGTCTTGGTTTATAGGGTAAGGGCTCCCTATTTCATCTCATTTGTAAGGACGTTACCTTAAAAACCTGATTCAGCCACCAAAATCACTACGATTTTTTCATATTTCTGCTTAAATCGCCTTGCTCCACATTGGGAATTGATTCACATTCCTTGGAAATTAAAATAATAATTAAAAAATCTGCTAAAAACACTTCTGATATGTTCACTACTGTGCTCCTAATTTCATCTCAAAGGTTTTGTATTCATCCTATCGTTGGTCCTTTATTCATCCCATAAATTAGCAATGGCGACAGCAATAAAAACCAAAATATTGCACTATTACACTCTCAGGTTCAAAATGTCAGAATTTATGCCAACTATGACACAACACACGATATTAAAAAAAACAGTTTGAAATCATTTCGACGTTTAAAATTTTTTGGATCGTTTTTATTACCTTTCGTTTCAAATTTAAATTTTACTCTCCAGTTAGTTTGGAGAACTTAAAAAAAAAACAAAAAAAGAATTGTTACTATTTAGGCATTAGCCCTTCTAAAAACAAAATGCAGAACCAGAGATGCCATTCATACAAATTTGTCTGTATTGTAGAGATTTTTGCGTTCGCGTTCGTTAAATCAGATTACAGATTTTCTAAATTTAATACAGATTTGTAAAGGTTCATACAAAGTGAGAAGTAAAACGTTAGACTTTTATCTCTGAGTATCTATTAGTATTTGATTGCAGTACTTCTTTAAAAGTTTATTAATCAACGGACAAATCTCATGTTAAAATGGAAATCTTTTGTGCAAATATTTGATGATGAACACTGATAAACATTTATATTAAAATTTAAAACCAATTTGAATTTGAATTTGATTCATTTTATTAGTGAAAACAGATAGAGCAGATACATATTCTCTATGAAAATATCTGGCATCTCTGTGCACAGCCGATGAAACACACACATTTTAGAGAAAATTCAGCAGCTGCAAGATTCATATGGGTGGTCTACAATATAACTGAAAATGAAACAAACGTATCCCCAGCAAGCCGTTTTAGTTGTATTTATTCGAACAGTTCTACTGTCAAATTTAAAACTGGTATACGCTGCCGTTCTATTTTTTCTATTTTTGAAACACACACTCAAAAAAATTCACACGTTAACCTTATGTGAAAAAACACGTAGATTCCAAAAATGGCTTTGTCATCGGAGTTTACGTGATCTTATTAACAACCAGCGAATCATGATTGAATATGAAATGAATCATATGTCAGAATTATTGCTGTTGTCACATATATTTTATGTGTCACGCACTTACTTGAATTCATTTTGTGCTCGCAATATGGCGTCAGTTAAAAAACCTAGAACAAACAACATAGGCCAAATCCCTTTTGACCTTTCTACGGTATTTATCACAGTGATTTTAGGGTAAATAATTGCTCATTGATTTTATCAACAGTTATGAAGTCTAGCTAATTTTTATTATACTTTCTGATCTAATATTAGTACATAGCAGAAGTATAATTTATAAGCGAATGTACCATTTAGGGAGTTGACTAAATGGTTCTGCGAACCCAATCCTCAACAACTTATTTGCATGACCAATTGGCATTACGCGAATTTTGTGCTCAAAAAATACGAAACTGAAACACAATTCAATTTTGTTTTTTTTTTACAGCGGAGTTCAAAAGGCAAAACCTCTAGATTGTGTTCCAGCACATCAATCACATCTTGAACTACTAGTTTCAGCTGAATGCATTCCTTAAAGGGAACAATGTTTGCTGCAGTTTAGCTGCTCCGGGGAAAGGATTTAGAACAATGCATTCTGTATTTTTGATATTTTTCGCAAGTGATTTAACAGAAACGAATTTAAAAGTAAAATTTTCAGAATATTTGCGTGCGAACAAAATTTACCTCAATGTTATGTCCAACAGACTATGTAATCTATTAGTTTTTAATACCAATATACATTATTAAGATTCAATACAGAACTTTATAGTAACAATTACATGAAAACAATGTGACTATTAAGTAAAATTCTGGTAAAAAGTTAGTTCAGATGAAATAAATTTTACAGCAGTTTTCACGTAACATTGAAGTGAGAATTTTTCTGAGTGCAGATAAAACGCTGCTGGGGCTGCCAGTTTATTTTGTTATAATTTCTAGGTTTAAATTTTAAAACTGACATAATTTATCCATCTAGAGTTAGAACACTACTGGATATGCCCTAACAGTGTTATGGTGACGTATAGCGGAAAGAAACCAGTGCTACTAGATTTGCCACAATGGTTATTTGTTTAGTATTTAACACGCTCTCTTTGGTAACATTAGAATCCGAAACAGTTTTATTTATATATAAATATCAATGATATAATCAAACTAATGTCACGGATACCAAAAAATACTTGTTGATGATAATTTAAAGAAGAAAAACAATTTTGTTTTGTAACATTATGAGAAAACCTGGTAACTTTGCGAAACCAAACGAGATGAAAATAAAGCACAATAAAGTGAACTAAGTAAAAAACTTTCATGTCATATTTTTGAAATCTTTTATTGCTTGTCGGGTAGTTTTTGATGTTTTTAATCGTTAATTAATCAAGTGGCATTACTAATTATGAAGTCATCCAACATTGAATAGTGGTGTAATTATGTGAAACAGTGATCATGTTTTGAGACGAATCGATAAGTAAATATTCAGAAACATGATGAATTGTAAATCTTCAGACGAAAGTGATTCCTAAATCAAAAAGTGAGTTTATTTTAAATGACAAAATCGATCGTTGAAGGTTCTTCAACTATTTTTTCAATTGGAAAGTGTGGCAAAACCTAGAATAAATGTTTTAAAACGTTCCACAGTTTTGTTCAGGTACGTTTAAAGATATGATTAATGTTCAAAGTTATGAGGTGAAGGAATGAGATGGAAATTGGAGCTGAGATCAATTAGGGAGCCCTTACCCTATTTCCAAAAATATCACTAGAAGATTTTTTTTTTCCATAAATACGTTTATTTCATAGGTAATATACATGAATTTTTTTTCGCCGTGGTATCCACAGTACATAGTACTTTAAACCTAATACATTTTGAATATCACATTAGTATGTTGGTATTCATTAGTTAACTTAAACACTTCACTTTTATTCAATATCATATAGTTGGCTATTGATTGAACTTATGGAGGGGAAAAGAGTCTAACATAAAATAAAATTTAAATTGGAACTCCAATGGACTTAATGAAATAATAAAGAAGTTTCATGTAAGGAACGTCACGACAAGCAAGAATGTCTCGAACTGGGACATTGGATAGTCTACCTTCACGATACTCCACGCATGTCCAAACGACATGATCAATATCGCGATAACCTTCGCCACAAGCACAATGATTAGTCTCGGAAAGTCCAATTCGAAGGAGATGTGCATCTAACGCGTAGTGATTGGACATGAGTCTGGACATCACACGAATGAAGTCCCTACTCACATCCAGTCCCCTGAACCATGCCTTTGTCGATATTTTCGGAATAATTGAGTGCATCCACCGACCCAGATCATCTCTATCCCAAGAAACTTGCCAGCTGGCAAGTGTTCTTTGGCGAGACGCGCTATAGAGTTCGTTGAAAGCAATCGGTCTCTCATAAATTTCACCCTCAATAGCACCACATCTGGTTAAAATATCGGCTCTTTCATTACCAGGAATGGAGCAATGAGCTGGGACCCAGACTATAGTGATTAGATAATTATTGTTCAATATGTCGTTCAGGCACTGTTTTATTTTGCTCAAGAAAAACGGTTCATTTTTGCCAGCAGCGTTTGAGCGAATGGCTTCAATTGCACTCAGACTATCTGTGAAGAGAAAATAATGATTTGGAGACAATGTGACGATTACACTCAAACTATAATGAACTGCTGCTAACTCTGCTATATAAACAGATGCAGGTTCTTGAAGCCTTAATAAAGCCGAAACATTATTGTTGAACATACCAAACCCAGTAGCCTCTTCAATTCGTGATCCGTCCGTGAGAAACATTTTCTCAGAGTCAATATGCCTGAAATTACTTGTAAATATTTTTGGGATTTCCAACGAGCGTAGATGATCCGGGATTCCACGCACTTCGCGCTGCATGGATGTGTCGAAAAATAAAGTTGAGTCAGGGACATTTAGGAGGCTGACACGGATAGGAATATATCTTGAAGGGTTCATTTCCTGTGACATATGGCTAAAATATATTGTCATAAATCTTGTTTGAAATTGAAGCTAGACTAATTTTTCGAAATTATTAATTACCAGGGGATTCAGCACCTCACATCTTATTAGCAGGCGTGATGAAAGCTCCCAAAAACGATCCTTCAATGGAAGAACTCCCGCCTGAACTTTAAGACCTAAAGCAATTCGCAAACAACGGTACTGAATTCGCTCCAGTTTGATGATATGAGAGTTTGCAGAGGAACGAAAGCAAATGCATCCATATTCCATCACTGAAAGTATCGTTGTCTGATGCAATTTTATTAGATCTTCCGGATGAGCACCCCACCAAGATCCTGTTATTGTTCGAAGAAAATTTACTCTTTGTTGGCATTTTGTTATCAGATACCTAATGTGTCCTCCCCACGTGCATTTGGAATCAAACCACACCCCGAGGTATTTGAAAGTCAAAACCTGTTGGATCATTCTTCCCATCATATGAAGCTGAAGCTGCGCGGGATCATGCTTTCTTGAAAAGACGACCAGCTCTGTTTTTTCCGAAGAGAATTCGATACGAAGATGAACAGCCCAATCGGACAAGTTATCTAAGGTATCTTGCAATGGTTTATGCAGATCAATAGCTTTGGGTCCAGTAACTGAAACCACGCCATCATCTGCCAATTGTCTTAGTGTACATGGGGTTACCAGACAGTTGTCAATGTCATTCACGTAAAAATTATACAGGAGCGGACTGAGACATGAGCCTTGCGGGAGAACCATGTAGCTAATTCTTATTGTTTCCAAATCGGCATGTGAAAAATGCATGCACTTCTCTGACGAAAGGTTGTGCCAATAATTATTTATAACCGCTGGGAGTCCATGTTGCTGGAGCTTGTCTGAAAGAACATCAATGGAAACTGAATCAAAGGCTCATTTAATGTCTAAAAATACAGATGCCATTTGTTGTTTTTGAGCGAAGGCGATTTGGATGTCAGACAAAAGTATTGCAAGGTAATCATTCGTCCCTTTATTTATACGGAGGTCAAATTGAGTATCTGATAACAAACCTTTCGTCTCGACCCAAGTGTCGAGACGTCGAAGAATAATTTTTTCGAACAATTTTCTGATGCAGGACAACATTGCAATAGGTCTATATGAGTTGTGATTGGAAACTGGTTTCCCCGGCTTTTGAATGGCGATAACTTTCACTTGCCTTCAGTCAGGTGGGACAATATTTTGCTCAAAAACTTGTTGAACAATTCCAACAAACGTCTTTTTGCGAGGTAGGGCAGATTCTTCACCATGTTGAATTTCATTCTGTCCAACCCAGGAGCGTTATTGTTACAAGACATGAGTGCTATGGAAAATTCCATCATTGAAAAGGGCCTATCAAGGGTACCATAGTTTGGAGAGGACTCTCTAATAATGCTATGCGTAGGAACAGAATCTGGACAAACTTTCCTCGCAAAATCAAATATCCATCGGTTTGAGTATTCCTCACTCCCATTTCCTACATTACGATTCCTCATAATACTTCTTCAAGTGTGGGGAGCTCTTCCATTGAGTTCAAGGTACTTGAGATACTACTTTGGTATTTAATGCAGTCAATATTTATTGTCAAATCATATGGAATATTAACTGAATTAGCAATGCCTTTGTTACTGCTAATTGAGATGATGATTGGTAAATGATCGCTACCGTGTAAATCAGGAAATACTTTCCAGGTGCAATCTAGTCGAATTGAAGTCGAGCAAAGAGATAAATCAAATGCACTTGGACGTGCGGGAGGTCTTGGGATCCGTGTCATGCTACCCATATTTAATACCGTCATGCTAAAATTGTCACAAATGTTTTGTATTAAAGATGATCTGCTATCATTGTAAACGGAACCCCACATCATTCCGTGCGAATTGAAATCTCCCAAAATCAATCGTAGAGCAGAGAGGGCTTCGACCATTTCATTAAGTTGTCGCTGTCCAACTTGAGCTCTTGGAGGAATATATACCGAAGCAATGCAAATGTCCTTTCCTTTAATGTTTATTTGACAAGCAACAACTTCTATACTAGATGTTGAAGGGATGTTTAATCTATAAAAGGAATAACATTTCTTAATTCCTAAAAGCACTCCACCATACGGAGAGTCTCTATCGAGACGTATAATGTTAAAGTCATTAAAATTTAAAGCTATGTTTGAAGTAAGCCATGTTTCGCATAAAGCAAATACATCACATTTTTGACTATGCAATAATATTTTAAATGAATCAAGTTTTGGCATGATGCTTCGACAATTCCACTGCAGGACAGCGATTGAATCATTTGCGGCGGATGATAAATTATCCATCAAATGATACAAAACCTGAAAGAACTGGCCATTGAGCTGATAACTGTGTGGAAAAAGTTCTAGCTATTGGAAGGAATGCCATTATGATGGTCTTTAGAGGTTCAGAAATATTGAATGCTGCGAAAATGCATTCTACAATTTCCGAAAACTTTAGTAATCCTGATGGTGGCTGTGAAACGGAGCCCTCTGGATATTGTCTTTTCTTGTGCTAGTTCCTGGATTGGTTTGTGAATTTGACAAACCAGGAGGCACAGCTTTTGGTTTTAAATTTGGCTTTTTAGCTTTAACACGGGGATCGTTTTTTGAAGGTGTAATTTTAGGTGTCTTTTTTTGGTATTTTGTGGTTTGGTAATCACCTCTTAACAAACCCTTGAGGAGTGACAAACGAGGTATCTTCACTATTTCCGTCAGAGTCAGATTCCTCTGGCTCCGCAAGATTTGAAAAACCGTTTTCGGTTTCCAAAGGTGGGACATAAATGATCGTTTCAAGCCTTTCTGCATATGTGCGCTTAGACCGTGCTTTTAAAGAAAGCTTCATTTTATCCTTACGCAACTTAAATGCAGCGCATACTGAAAGATCATCATGAGGACGCTCCCCACAATAAACACATTTTTCAACATCTTTATCGCAAAGATTATCCTTATGAGGCCCTTGACATTTTATACATTTGGACTTATTACTACAGTAAGTAGCTGTATGCCCGAATTTTTTACAGTTCGTGCAATTCATAACATGCGGTACGAAAAGCCGAACAGGAAGACGAATTTTATCGATATAGACATGGCTAGGCAACGCAGATCCGGCAAATGTTACTCGAAACGAATCTGAGGGACGATAATGTCGTTTTCGCTTGAGAAAACTGAAACTGACCCAGGGTAGTTTCATCAAACAAATACTTTTCACGAAACTGTGTTGATTTCGCACTTAGCAACGGGGGTTTGAGCAAACCTGATATAAAAACCAGGTTCGAAACTAACTCGATTTTCAGTTCAACAACGTTAAAACTAGATTCGAAACCAGCTTCAAACAAACGGTTTGACAGCAGTTAGAGTGGAAACCAGGTTAGGTTTGGCATCAAGCGAAAACGACATAAGACTTAATACCATCAACAATAGATGCTGATTACAATTGCTTGTACTCGAGTATCTTAACTCCCTCAAGCATGGAATTTTTAGAAACGACCAACTCCATTTTTAAGTAAATCATCGGCTGTTAGACTTGTTTCCATGACAACACCGATATTTTCCACCTCCTTCGATGGAATGTAAACTCTATATTCAACAGCAAATAATTTACAGGTTACAGTATTGTTTGCCTGTTTCAAGTCGTTAACAACAACTCGAATTTTATCTCTATTAACTTTAGTGATTTCGAAAGCTTTTGAAAAATGTGATGTCAATTCCTTTGTAATTCGCATCAAATTTAATTCCTTTTCCCTTGGTACCAAGCGAAAAAATCTTCCAACTGGTGACCCTCGATCATGGTTTATCCTCTAGAATCAATTAACGATGTGATAATTAATCAGAATGAGCAACACGGTGCTGTTTACCAGTGAGTGAGTAAAGTAGCTTAGCGAAAGGCAACTCTCGAAGCCTGAGGCCGTCCTTTCGACACGAATGAATGGCACCGACGGCAAGCGTTCCGTTTTCCGGTAAATTCGTCACAAATTAAGCATTGCTACTACTTCACGGTTGATGGAAAAGCTGGAAGAGCCTTTGTTCGAACAGATGTGTAACAACTCACACGGAACGAGAAATGGAACATTCTACCTGTGTCATTTGCTATTCAAATTTATGCTCATCCTTCAACGGCTCCGCACGGAAGGTGAAAAATCACCGGCGAATCATTTCTCAAACCAGACGAAGTTTCAAGCATCTTACAATTAAATCATTTTGTTGTTTGCCGGTTGCTAATGCCGGCTTCATTTGTGCTTTTCGAAGCTAACGACCGGGAGCTTTTCAGGCCTGCTTTGTTTCGGAGTGCGAGTGACGTAATAAAACGAGATTTTACTGAGTAGCGACGAAGCTGCCGGGAAGTAAAAAGAGCAATGCTATTTCGGTATCCCACGTGGTATTCATGATATGTTTGAGGGTTAGATAAGCAAATTAAAATGCTTCCGGGGGAGCGGAATCGTTTGGCAGACGTAAAATGCACAGTATTATTCATACGATTTGATTGTATGCATTCCGACTAACAATGGAAACCATTGCTTTCAACAGCTCGAAATTTATGAAGCATTCACTGTTGTTGTTTAAGAATGAAGTTCTCAAGGGATGTCGGGATGTTAGTCGATCGGAAACATTTCTCCACAAACCGATTCGGATTAGTTGTTATTTTCACATAATTGAGTGCAATCCTTCGAATGGGTCGAACATTAGATTTATCTGAAAGCAAAGCCTAGCTTTTAAAGAAAATCAATGTGAAACGGGCGGAACAAGTTACACGGTGTACATGACAGTTTTCCGGAGGGCTCGAGCGCTACTTCCATAAATAATTCACTCATCAGTCGGAAGGACTGGAGATTTGCCGGCACCACCGAACAATTCATCGTCTAGAGTGCCACTATATATGTAGCTTCCACGCCGGATCAAAGAGTCTCCGTTTGAAGCGAACGTGCCTTCGAGGGTGCTAAAAAGATGTGGGTTGTGGGCGGCAAAGACGTCACTACCTTGAGTGCGGTTGTATGGCAGATTCGAGAAACGACTACGAAAATACATCTTGTGTGTTAATTTGATTTTAGAATTTAGCGTTTGTTTCTGATCTTATGTGCGAAGAAACACTGTAAATTCAGTCCCAAAGTAGGCTTAGTAGGCGCGCATGTTGAACGCGCAAAATTTTTACTCCTGTCAAATTTAATGATAGAAAAAGTAAATTTGAGTGCAAATTGGAATTTTCAATAAAAACAAGTTTCGACATCGAGTTAAAAGTACTTTCTGAAAGTGATGTTTCGGTAACTATATCTAAAGCCTAATGGAAGGGAAATCTGTCGATTGTTCGAATTGAAGAAGGATTCAATCGACAGTAAGACAGTGTTCTATAATCCGGATTACCAATATAGGCCTTAGCCGGAAACGAAGAGCACTTTCTCGACATGGAAGAAACTTATGAAAAGTGATTGTGGTCAAAGTGTTTTAACCCTAGAACGCTCTCTCGCGGGATAGATTTCTACCCCAGCGCTACTTCAAACCTCCGCTATTTGGTTATGGTTCATTATAACCATAACCTTCGCGACAATTCAATCTGATGTCTCTCATTCACACTGGTGCAATATTTTTATTTCACTTAACCGGCTAAGCTACGACCGTTTGACGTTGGCCTGGGGTAGAAATGTACCCCACGAGAGCGCTAACGTTAGTGTTTTGTTGGGGGTGAAAAATACGGAAATTTGATTATTGATTTTGTGAGCAAAATATCATGGTAAACGATAAAAAATGAGCGAGGCGATGTCGATATTTTGGACTTCACGAATACGAGAGACAAAACACATTCGTCATTTTTGACTGGTTAGAAAAAAATTCACCTTTGATCGAAAAAACAATTTTAAAACTTTTAGAATGCCACAAAAATGTTCAAAATCGACTATGAAATGTTGTAGGTATAGTAAAATGGAGAAAAAAAGGGAGTTTTGACATAATTACAGCCTAGGTTTATAACAAAAACAATATTTCATAGTATACTTGACCAAACTCAAATATTGCTATAAATGCTTCTTTGCGAAAGCGTTCTACTTGAAATATATTAAAATTTAGTAATTTAGAGATTTAGATTTTAATTCTGGCATTTTCTGCACCTCAAAAAGCGTTTATATATAGAAAAAGTCACGAGAGCATTCTAGGACTAAGGCCAGGTTTCTACAAACGATTTTTTTTTTAAAGTACGGATGTGTAATGTCAGAGGCATAACTGGATGTCACACGATTTCTTTATACTTTCGAATTCGAATTGATAGTTGATCGATTGTGTGAATGGTGAAACTTTCCCCCTTTTCGCTACTAGAATTTTAAACGATTTTTGACGTCGATTATCTCATTTCGGATTTGCATACTTCATTGAAAGAAACTATCAAGATGCTGCTGTACAGAATTGATTTCTGCCTTTTGGAAGGACCAAATTGTGGAATTCTCTACCGTATTTAGCACAGCTCGGATTAATTTTCTCGAACGATTTTCGCACAGCGAAAAGTGCACGAAGCAAATCAAATTATTTTGGATTTTTACTAAACTGATGATTTTTACCTTCGATTTGCAAAGATTTAATCTTAACAGTTGTTTAGATAAAATTTAGAGCCATTAGAACGGCTGATTTTATATAATGTTGTCCACTTTTTGTTTCGTTTTCTTTCTCTCCAATGCAAACGACCAGCAGCTCTGTTGTATGATGCCATCGCTCTTGTTTGAGTTGAAACTAGCTTTGCGTACAAACCGCAACACATCCGCTCACAGTGCCAAAAAATGCGAAACTAGTTTATGGATCAAGAGTAAACCAAGTTAGCTTGTATTGGTAATTTGTGTATTACGTACATTTTATTTGGTACGTATGTCATAGATCTATGTATTCATATATGCAGTGCAATGAGTTTACCAAAGTGACTTCCACGATTGAGTTTCGAACAATCTTTTTTAACAATAATTTATTCTCAAATGAATGTTAAGCCTGACATTTCGGATGAAATATTAGTTCTAATCAATTTTTCACCAACGTTCGATGGAAAATTGCTTACATTTTTAGAATGTAGATTTTAATGCTTTAATAAAAAAGTTAGCAACACTTACAATTCGAAAAAAAATGCAGCTGAAGCGCATCGAATGCTCTCAGAAACTTACGGTGATGCTGCTCTGAGTAAAAGAACGTGTCGGGAGTGGTTTCAACGTTTTAAAAATGGTAATTTCGATATCGAAGACAAACATGGTGATGGAAGCGAAAAAACCTTCAAAGATGAACAACTAGAAGCATTGCTTGATGAAGAGCTCTTAAAACCGGGTGAAACTATCACAGGAGATCGCTACCGAACGCAACTGATGCGCCTTAGTCGCGCGCCTGAAGAAAAGCGGCCACAATATCAAGAGCGACATGACAAAGTCGTCCTCCAACACGACAATGCTCGGCCTCACGTCACAAAAGTAATCAAAGAGTACCTGGAAACGCTGAAATGGGAAGTCTTGCCCCACCCGCCGTATTCCCCAGTTGTCGCTCCTTTTTCCACGCTGACTTTAGTTGTCCTTTCTTTAAATCTTTTACGAAACAAGTTGATTTTATTAGAAAATCACCATCTTTTCGGCCCTAAAGTTCCTGGAGTTTTAAAAAATAAATACTGTTGTTTATTACAAAAATAAACAGTTTCTATGGTGAATCTATTTTCGGTCATCAGAGATGCCTGTTTTTTCCTGTTTAGTCAGGAATTGCAAAAATGTATGCACCTGGGCCAAGTTTGGAGATAATTTATTGATATGGTATAGAGCTTAACCGATATTCACAAACAATTTTTCCAACTCCTTCATTAGTGACACTTACTATCCTTTCACGCGTATAAATATAATTACGACCATCTTTTAGTTGTTATAAATATCTGTGCCTGTAAAAAGAAATTGGAACAAAGACAATTGCCTGTATTTCAGTTATTTATTATTGAATTCAAGATCTTTTTTTAAACAAATGTAGAAAAAATACGGATAAAATTATTCGTCACGGTTTCGAAGGAATTCTCGAATTTTTCCTGTACACGGCTCATTAGGCGGCGCACACCTTCTTCGTCCATCGTTTTAGCTATCTTATTTCACCAGGTCGTCATCTGATTGATGTCTTTGACAACCTTTCCGTTTGCTTTGAGTCTCCTCTTCATGATTGCCCAGTATTTCTTGATAGGGCGGAACTGGGGGCAGTTGGGTGGGTTGAGCTTTTTCGGAACAAACTGGACGCTTTTCTCTGCATACCATTCTTGAACGACTTTGCTGTAATGGCAGCTTGCCAAATCTAGCCAAAACATTACGGGATGGTCGTGGGATCGAATGAACGGCAAAATTCGTTTTTGGAGACACTCATTTTGGTAAAGTCATTGTTTTATTTGTAACGAATACTTTCGTTTTTTTTGCCACAGCTGCAAATTCCCTGCCAAATCATAAATTTTCTTGCAAATTTGTCGACACTGACACTGACACTGGACACTGTTCATTGAAGCAGTGGTGATGAAGGGTTTCGAAATCTTACCGCAGTTACAAATTGGTTGCCAGACCATAGCTTTCATACCAAATTTTTCGACTTCAATCGATGTCTCGGACTGGTTTAACACTTGCCCTTCTCGCACCGTATAATATTGTGATCCCGGCAAGGATTTGCAATCGAGTTTCACGTAGGTTTCGTCGTCCATGATTATGCAGTTCAAATTTCCAGCAAGAATCGTATTGTACAGCTTTCGAACCCTCGGCCTGATCGATGCTTCTTGTTTCGGACTACAGTTTGGTTGTTTCTGCTTCTTAGAGGTTCGAAGATTCAAACGTTCTTTAGCACGAAGAACATTGACTTCGAAGTGCCCACTTTTTTGGCCACATCCCGAACTGAAACCTTCTTTTTTTTGCTCGGACGCCTTCAGTATACGTTTATTCAACTGAGGGTTAGCAGGACCTTGTTTTTCGACCCGTTTTCGCTTTATCTTCAAAGGTGTTATCCTCACCAAACTTCCTGATTGCATTTCGCACGGCTTTTTCACTTACTCCTTCCATTTTTGCTATCTTTTTCAGTGACAGTCCGCGTTCAGTGCACCATTTGTACACAATTTTTCGACGTTGTTTTGCTGAAAGTCCACGCATTTCGAAACAAACTAATGAAAACGAATAAATAACTGCACAAGTGGTTAGAGAAGAGCGTAAACAACAGGACGCAGCCATAAAAATTGACAGATTCTGAACCATTGCGAAATGGCAGCGGTTTTTGGTTGCGTCCATACTTACTGGGACAGTCTTTATATCTCTCTCACACACAAACAGACATTTTGCGTACTCGACGAACTGATTGGAATAGTATATGACACTAGGTCATAACACATGGGCTGGAAAGTCCCGGGTCTAACAAAGATAACACGATTCTTTTGGTTCAAAATTTACTTCATTCATCTACGTGATCTCCATCAAGAGCAACGTAATCATTCTAGGTCGTTCTTTGCAATTTCAGCCTTCAGACGCTCCAATATAATATACACTGTTAATGGTATTTCCTTTCTCAAGATAGTAGATAAATATTACACCACGCACGTTACAAAAGGCCAAGGCCATAATCTTTCCAGTCGATTGTTGTGCTTTCGGGCACTTTGGACAAGGTTCACCAGTTGCTGTCAACTCAGATGACGACCGTTTTGATTCCGAAGTGAAGTGATGGATCCACGTTTCATCCATTGTCACATATCCACGTAAAAATTCCGGTTTGATACGTTTAAATTTGGCCAAACACTGCTCAGAATCATCAACACGTTCTCGCTTTTTGGTCAACAGTGAGCAAAAAGCAGTCCGCAAAAATTTGATTACCGAACGGTCGAATTTTATACCAGGTGCTAAATGTGTGTGTGTGGATAGTCAATGATTATACACATTATTTTGTGCTAAATAATTCCCTTTGTTTACCACGATAGCAATCCGAATTCATTGAACTACAATATGTTTCACTAAAAGCATTTCCATATTCGCTTCTGGCCGGAAGTTCGGAACGGGAACAGTTTTCCGCAGTTCGATTCCCAAAACGCCATTGTAAAACCATTTCCAGTAAATTATGTTTCAATTAAATTCTGATATTCTGATTCCGATTCCATGTATCCAAATTTGTATTGGTAATTTGATTTATGACATAGAGGTACATTCCGTGTAAATTTACTCGTCGGACCAAATCGTGGAGTGCGTCGAGTCATTAACGGTCGATTGACAAAATTTCGATCGTGCCTTTCAGGAGGGGGGGGCGAGGCTTTGAATATGTTCGCAATGGCGGATGGTTTTCTGCTGTAAGCAGCTTGTTGTTTCGGTAGACATATCATGACTGCGTGAATTCGGTTCAATGCTAGAAACTGCCAATGATACAATTTATTCAGCCCACGACTGTATGCAAATCAGCTCGGTCTTATCGAATTTGCATTCCTCGTGGGACGGGTTTAGCATTCCGTACAGTGAGAATAATCGAATCTAGCGCGAAGGAAAATGCATTCACACGCAAAAAGTCAAACGAGAAGTCAGCGACCTAGTTTACCACCGTGTGGAGCCCGGTTTTATTGCACTCAACCACTCCGGAAAAGAAATGAGGAAATAAAATTCCCCTCTCTCTGCCCCGTGTTCTGTTCGCGTGAGTTCGGTTCGGTTTGTGGTTCATTCAGCTTTAACTATCTACAATCTAAATCGCTGCTAGAGAGCTTCCCGTCCGTCCGTAAGCCGCCGGGTGGCGACCGGTGAACGGTCCGTCAATGAGGAGCCGAAAACAATCAGGCAACTGGAAAATGTTGAATGAAAGTTATAAATACACCTCTTTCGCGCTCGCTTACTATGATTGTACGGTTCCGCGTGACCCTTCGAACCGTCATCGTAGTAGACAGAGGCTCTGCTCCCCGTTCAACCTGAACTGTCAGAACGAAAACTGTGTTACAACAACAACAACAACAACCTACCAAGCTACCTGCCAACCTCTGGAGTCGGTCACGCGAGAACTGAAATGATAGACCGACTCGCTGGAAGGCAGATACAAGCAAAACCCATCAGGCCATGTGAAACAGAAAGCCGTTTTAGCAAATCGCCAATTTGTGTAGTTGACTGTTGAGGAAATCCATTTCGTGAGATTTTTGTACATGTAAAAATGATTTGATTCAAATTGGTCGTAGCTGTTGTTGGCCTATTTGTCAGGTGGTGGTGGTGAGCTCAATTTGTCCGCGTCCCTTATCACCTTTTCGGCTGTCTTATATAGAAAGGTAGTCTCCTAGACCGGAAAAAAGCTTTTGGTAAGACTACGTAATTCACTCAAGTATCTGATGGCGTTTTCGTTTTTAATTTGCACTACACCGGTGCAGTGCTACACTGAGGCATGAATAAACGAACAAAAATGACGAAAACATAAACAGTAACCATTGACTACAATTAACGATTCCATTGCACAGAGCTACACCAAACTTTTGATGAGTGCTACACCAGAGGTATCGGTGCAGAAAAAGTGTAGCACTGGTGTAGTGCAATTGGTAAAAACGAACGATTTAGGTGCAGCAATTTAAAAACGAAAACGACATGAGTTTCAAATGCAAGATGATGTAATAATTGCATCTTAATCCTACGAGACACAGGACCTCATAAGATGGATGATGCAGTTGGGATTTCACCCGCCGTTGAAAATTCGTATGCTGGAAATTGTCAGTCATCAACTATCTCGGACGAGTAGACTAGATCTGGTACCACGAATGAAAGATCCAGCTATATCACTGTCAACTAGTTGTATAAAATACAGGATTCGTTCTAGGGCTGCATCCAAACTCTGCAAATGTTAAAATGTCTATTGCATGTTTTCAAGCATCATTGCAGGATTCTGGTCAGAGCTGAGTATTATTTTCGTGATTAGCATCTGTCCCGCATTGACGCAATTACTAAAATTGTAGAAAATTAAAATAGTAATTTGAAAATGCTGTGGGGAATGGCAGCAAATTTCAGAAAAATAGAAAAATAATAGTAATTAGATATTATTGAAGATGGCAACGAATTGAGGAAAGTTAGTCCAAAACAAAATAAAAGAAGAAATTACGGAATACGACCGAAACATAGTAGAATAATGTGGGAAAGTACACAGAATCGTAGAAAAATAATAGAAAATTGCAAAACTTTTAGTAAATCGTAGATAATTTCAGAAAATTGTCGAACACAAACAAAAAAATACTGAAAGTTTTAACAAATTGCCGAAGATTATAAAAAATTGTACTACCTTTTCGAAACTACAGAAAAGACAGAAACAGACTTGCAAAAATTTGCACTAAGTTCCAACAATTGCAAAAATTGCAAATTTTGCGAATATTGCAAAAAAAATTACATTTGTGTGGAATTGTTGCAATTTTTACAATATTTATAGTTATTTGCAAATTTTCTATTTCCTCAAATTTTTTATTTTGTCCAAAATTTACTGCTCTTTTTAAGTTTTGCTATTTCTCATGTACTCCAGACTGTTCTGATTAAACTATGATTTCAACTGTTTCCGCTGCCAGTACCAGCAGCTTCCGTTAGATTGAATGGAAACTACGTGCGTGGGTGTGTTATTTAAATTGCAAAAGCAACCTGTTTCGCATTTTGTTTCAATCAAATCAAACATTTACAAAACCGGAATGAACTCCGCCCCCAACCAAATGACAAAACATCCTGTGTCTAGCAGATGTTGTTGGTTCGTGTCGTTCCATTGTTTCCGTGTGCTGCTCCTCGTCTAACTCGTCCCGGTACAGGTTTTGAAATGTTGCATTAAATCAACACTAATAGGACTTGAATGTCGTATTGTATCCTTAACTGCAGTTACGTAGCATCATACTTTGCTTGATATGATTATAAAGTGCTAGTATAAAATTTACAAGCATCGGCGGTTTTATGCATTCCGAGTAGGCGGTTTAATGCGTAGTGCGGTGGTCTTACAACCGAAGTTTTTAATAGAGTTCGAACTCCGGCCTGGAAAGATTCTTAGCGTCGTGCGCTAAGAATCGGCTGCGAAGTCTGTTGAAATAGAATGTCAAATTCCTCTGAAGGAATGTAATACCAAGGCTTTGGTTTGCCTAGCGGTTTTATGCTGTAAATATTAATTTAATGCTATTATCGAACAAGTAGGATGCTACTATAATACTGATATATTGCTTAGGTTTTTCTAGAAAAGATAAAAAAGTATACGGAAAATGGAAATAATTTCTGCCGCTTTTTCATCAAATAGCGAAGAAAGAATTACTCGCTTTGAACCTTAGGATTAAATGGATTGGATAAATGCACAATCTCATGAAACAAATTATAATCTTTGCAGAATATCTGAAATGAAAGTTCGGAAATGATGATTTTATTTCTCTTGTTTATCCAGCTTATTCTACTCCAAGTAAATCTATATCTAAATATACAAATAAATAAATAAAGAAGGATATAAGTTTGTATGCTTGTAACGGCATAATTCCGAAATTACTGAACGGATTGCCACCAAACTTGCGCAGGTACTTCCGCGTGACCCATTAGGATATTTTCAGGGGGAACAGTGTGTAGCAAAGTGTCCTTAGCATGGAAGGGCAATGACGAAACTTATCTAATTTAAAGAAAATCGATACGTTTTGAAGACTATACATACTTTTTGAAAGACTCAAATATGGTTTTAAAGCTTGCTTCATTTAGAATTGGAACAAACTTTTGCTCATATTGTGGCGCTCCTGGCGGACGGATTTGAAAGTTCTTGACGCCCACGTGTCGGGAAATTCGTCAGCTTCACGTATGATTTTTGACATTCCGCAAATTGACTGTTCTTTGTAAACAATCAACATGGAAGCCGAAAGAAGGGAAAAAATTGTGCACAGTTTTTTGGAAAATCCATTGTGGTCTGAATCTCGGCTAGCTAAACAGCTGAAATTGCCAAGAAATACCGTATGGCGCGTTATCAAACGGTATATGGAAACATTTACGACGATTCGGAAGCCTCAAGCCAATCGTCGGAGTGAAACTGTCGACCGGAAACTGCGTGGTAAGATTTTGAAGACGATTAAGAGGAATCCTGATCTGTCGGACCGTGATTTGGCCAGAAAACTCTTTGCTGCCCATAGTACCGTGAGGAGAACTCGACTCCGGGAAGGAATCAAGTCGTATCGAGCTAGTAAACAGCCAAATCGGACTATAAAACAGAATAGTGTGGTCAAAATTCGTGCTCGGAAACTATATGACCAGATGCTAACCAAGTTCGACGGGTGTCTTCTGATGGACGATGAAACCTATGTCAAGACTGACTTTGGGCAAATCCCAGGTCAAAAATTTTATTTGGCAACGGCTCGGGGGGATGTTCCAGCCAAATTTAAATTTGTTTTTGCCGACAAATTTGCAAAAAAAATTATGATTTGGCAGGGCATTTGCAGCTGTGCAAAAAAAACGAAAGTTTTCGCTACAAATAAGACAATGACATCGGAGCTAGACCAAAAAGAGTGTCTCAAAAAACGAATTATGCCGTTCATTCGATCCCACGACCATCCCGTAATGTTTTGGCTAGATTTGGCAAGCTGCCATTACAGCAAAGTCGTTCAAGAATGGTATGCAGAGAAAAGCGTCCAGTTTGTTCCGAAAAAGCTCAACCCACCCAACTGCCCCCAGTTCCGCCCTATTAAGAAATACTGGGCAATCATGAAGAGGAGACTCAAGGCAACGGGAAAGGTTGTCAAAGACATCAATCAGCTGACGACCTGGTGGAATAAGATAGCTAAAACGATGGACGAAGAAGGTGTGCGCCGCCTAATGAGCCGTGTTACAGGAAAAATTCGAGAATTCCTTTGAAACAGCGACGAATAATTTTATCCGTATTATTTCTTAAAAGTATGAAGAAAACGCTACATTTCTATAAAAAAGGATCTTGAATTAAATAATAAATAACTGAAATACAGGCAATTGTCTTTGTTCCAATTCTATCTGAAGCAAGCTTTAGTAAGCAAATAAACAATTCATGGAAATATAAAAAATTGTGTTATAATTAAATATCCAATTATCTCAAGAACAGTTACTTTTAGAAGAAAGAATATCATGAACAAATTTATTGTCTTTAACCTGTAGAATAATATTTTACTGTTTAAATGATTATCTTTCAACGAGAACTTGAAATTTCGAATATATCTGTAAATTGTTTTAGCAGTAACTTTTTCATTTTTCAAACGGCACGGATTTGATAGCCATCAATCTGTGGGTTTTAATAAGAGCTTTAAAATAAAAATTATCAAAAAAATCGAAACCCTGATTTTTTTTAAATTTAATTTTTTTGTTTCATTTTGAAATTATTGAGAGAAAAATCAAAAAAAAATTTCAGTGTATATTTTTTTTAGAGTGCTTTATTGATTCTCTACAACTTCTTCCTGGACGCCATTTTTGTACGATGAACGGTTTCCGAATTACAACGAGACCCGTAAACTGGTTTAGCTGTAACTTCTTCATTTTTCAAAAGCCACGGATTGGATAGCCATCCATCTGTACGTTTTAATAAGAGCTTTAAAATAAAAATTTAAAAAAAAAATCGAAACCTAGATTTTTTTTAAGTTAATTATTTTATTCATATTGAAATTATTGAGAAAAAAATCAAACATTTTTTCCAGTGTATATTTTTTCTAGAGTGCCCAATCGATTCCCTACAACTTCTTCCTGAACGCCATTTTTTTGCAATTAACGGTTTCCGAGTTACAACGATTTGTAAAAGGCGGGTGGGTAATGTCAGAGACATAACTGGATGACGTGAATACGAATAAAATGGATCGTTCAGTTTCTTTGACATTAAATATTCTGAATTCTTTAACTGGAATTCAGGAACCGAATTTTTTGATCCGAATGCTAGAATAGAATTCTGAAACTCAATTTCAATGTCAATGACTCGGGAATTGAATTCTGAACTTGAACTCGATAACTGAATTCTGAATAGTTAAACTCATCACTGAACCTGTGTTGTGGAACTGAATTCGAGATTAGGATTCTTTCTCGGCTCTGAATTCTGAACCTGAATCCTAACACTGAACTCTTAACCTGGATTTTGATCCACAGCTGAATTTTAGTTATAGAATTCCAAGATTTTGTTTTCAAACTTGGATCCAGAGTTCTGCTCAGAAGATCCAGAACTTTGTTCAAAGATCTTCCGAATGTAGCTCCTAATTTCAGTTACTTTTCTAGAGTTGTAGAACTGAACTTTAGAACCAAATTTTAGTAGAATAATATTTTGACACCATTCAATTCTACTACACGTAGTAGAAATGAATGGTGTTAAAATATTATTCCATTGAAATTATTCTACTACACGCTCAAGTGACAAATTAGTGACTAGAATTTTAGACTTGCATTCTGGTCTACCTGGACTCTGGAATGCAGTGTAGAACTCAATTAATTAAATACAACTTAATTTTGGATCTGAGTTCTGTTTCTGGATTTCGGTATGAAGATCTAGAAGAGCCTGAATTCTGAATCTTAAATCCGGCCAGGAATGTCCGAACTGAGTTCTGATCCGAACCACTATTCCAAAATTCAGTTTCAAAATTCAGATCCAAAGTTCAGGTCTCGAATCAATCCTGATCTTAGACCCAGATTTCGGTTCCACAATCCGGGTTTAGAATCAAGTTTTTTTAAATTCGGTTTCAGTTCCAGAATTATGGTACTTCGTTCTGGCCTTGCATTCTGGACGAGGAAGCAAATTTTAAATTTGGGTTCTGGGAATAAAAAAAAATATCAGATATTGAATTCTGAAACTGAATTTCAGAACTAAACCCTAGAGTTGGAGTCTGATCTGGACTGAACGTGTCAACGGCGTAGGCAAGAATGAATGAAGTAGAAGAGTTGATTTTGTATAATGTTTCCCATTTTGCTCCAATGCAAACGACCAGCAGCAGGATGACGCAATTGCTCTTGTTTGAAGTGAAACTGCGAACGTCCCGGCAATTGATTCAATGTTGAACTGAATTCTTGATAATAGAACTGGAACTGAGCTTTGGACCTGAACCAACCGGAATGACCAACACTTGATTCACTTCCTGGTCGTGTAGTTGACTGACGTGTAGATTGGAATGAACGAAATATATCCAGTGTTAACCTTTTTTATATTATTGATTTTACTAGTTAACCTTTTATACATACCCAGGTACAAGAAGGGGCGTCATTATTCCAAAATCGTTGATACCAAACCTTTTAGAAAACTTTAATTTTGAATTATTTGTGATTATGTCATACAACTGTAATATTTCTTCATAAATTGCTGATCATATTCCCGATGGCATGTAGCAAAAATTATGTTGATACGTTAGATACAACAAGAGATATTCACGATCAAAAACTTATCACTCTCTAAAGGTAAATTTTGAAAAGGCGCCCCATAGTAAAGTAAGTCGTATTCACGACAAAAGGCATTTTTCGTGATATGCAAAAATACATACGTCCTTTTTAAAAATCAGTCGTGAGTCGGATTGACCTCTCCATCGGTTCAAAACTTATGGTTTGCCATACTGAAGCCATGTGCAAAGTTTCATCTCAAATCGGAGAAGGTCGAGTCTGATGATCTGCTAAGCATTTCTGGAATTGCTCAACTTGTAGTAGTTAATGTTAGAGACATAGCCGCGAGATTGACGTAGGACTGCTGTCGACATTTCAAGTAAAATTTCATTCGTTCTTTGTTGAATGCATTGGATTCTGAAAAGAGTCGAAGGCTCAATTCATTTCTTCAATTTTCGACACAGTTGACAATTATTTCCGCAAGCAAAATTTCGAACAAATCGGTTGCCTCTCGTTCGGTGAACGGCGCACAAAATAAATCTGTCACTTACCTGTGCCCCCTTCCTTAACAGCGCTAACATTCCGCACTGAGCCGTGGCACCCATGAAACTGAACGTTGTATGTTTTAGTGACGACACTGGTTCTGATTAAAAATCGATTTTATAAAACCAAATTAATATATATGAGAAAATCTAAAAAAAATGCGTTTAAGAGTTGTACAATGTTTCTGAGTTTTCTGAAGGTATTTTTAAGACTTGATTTAAATGAGTTAAAACAATGACACCCTTTCAATTTTCTCTCAAACTTTTACTTATATTATGACCTTTCAGGAATCGCATAGGATACATTTTTATCGATCTGGCATCTGATGAATATTGATATTTGAAGGTTGACTAGTTTTTTTTAAGAAAAAACAATCATAACTTTTTACTGGTAGCTCATATGAAAACTTTTCTGAAGACAACTTTTCCATAGAACGTTTTACAAAAAAGTTAGAACAAAAAAAGTGATTTTTCTGGAGCCACCCTACTTCTACTCGGCAAAATTGATGTAACTCGATCAAATGAAAAGCTAGAGAGGTGCTTTTTTCAGCAAAGTTGCTCAAAATAAATACAATGTAATTGTTTTTGAGTTCAATTAACAATGCTTGATTTCAGATTTCAATCTAACCTTTATTGAACGCTGTTCGGAGCATTTGACTCGAATGCAAAGCAGCCAAAAGTTGACTTTATTTTGACTCGTTTGGTGCGAATTTCGCACTGCGAAAATTGCACAGAACTAATCAAATTCTTCTAGATTGCCATTAAACTGACGATTTCTACCTTTGATTTGCACAGAAGTAATCTTAATAGTTCTTTAAAAAGCATTTAGAGCCATTAGAACGGCTGAGCTGGTGTGATGTTCCCCATCGTTGTCCACTTTTTGTTTTCTTTTTCTGCAATGCAAACGACCAGCAGTTGGATTACGCAATCGCTTTTGTTTGAAGCGAAACTCACACTGCGAACGTCCAACAGCAGATATGCTCACAAAAGAACTAGGTGTTGTTTTTTTCTGCGTTTAGGCTTGAGGAACGAAAACTCATATCCGCCATTGACTGAAACACCAGTTGAATAATGCCGGATGTAGTTCCACTTTCTTGATGTAGATGTTTAGTGTTTGAACCTATGTTTTCACTATTTAAACAATGTTTTCGTTATAAACGTGGTATTAACAACAATCTTACACCTTCTTCCATTTGTTTTGTGAAAGAATTTGAGAAAATACTTAAACAAGAAGAACTAAGAAATCAAATTTGGAGTAATTTCGTTACACTTTCGTGTTGTCAAATGATGAAAATGCACCCTGGTGAGCATAGTAAAAAAAGACGTAGTCCTACGTCAAAATTGCAAATTCATTTAGCTGCCGTTTAGATTCATTTGGATTCGACTCGCGGCACCGGAACTAGAGAGTTAAATGTGTTGAAAGTTTCAAACGGTCATTTAGAACGAAGCTGATTAAAACAGGATTCTACGTTTCGTCTTCGACTCATTAGTGCATAGCAGTTCATGTTCAATTGCCACGCTGAGTGAGCAGTTCAGCATAAATCTCTAAGCATACCTAAAGTTATCTCTACATGAGACATTTGACAACTTCCAAAACCGGATTCCGAGCAACAAACGTACAAATTGGAACCGATTTGAACATAGTTAAAAAGAATGTTTCCCTCTTTCAGTTCGTAGCTTCAGGTGGGGGTGTACAATTTTTAACACTCTTCACCCTGTAACTCTGGAACCGAAACTTGTATCCGGATAAAGTTCCCTCGGAATTCGGTTTTCACAGTGATTGTACAATCTTTCCATATGAGAAGAGCAAAAACTACGTGCAATAATATTTTATTCTGAATATTGATCTCTATAGATAAGGATTTTGCTCAAATTCTAGTTGATTGACTTATCTTTTATGCTCTATTTCGATTAAACTGATGGAACGAAATCTAACGAACCAAGCGAATTAGGTTTTTTCTTTATTATCGCCTTTAAAATAGGCTCCTTTGGAACTAATACAGGCATTCTAGCGGTCAATACAGTTTCCCATACACTTGACATAGGCCGCAGTGGATATTTCAGTTTTCGAAAAATAAAAAAAGTCACAAGGGGCCAAATCTGGTGAGTACGGTGACTGAGCGATGACTTTCGTAGCGCGTGTTTGACTAAAAATTCAGTCACAATCATGCAAAAAGTTGAGAGTTCTTTCGGTACGCGCTTGGCATCGACGCGTTTCATACCTAGAACAAAACCAAGTCGACCTCTGCTATCTCTCTAATGCTAACACGACAATTTCCAGGCACAATTTCCTTCACCTTTTCGATGTTATTGTCGTGGATGCGGGGATGCGTGGGCTTTCTCACGACTCTCACTGAACGCTTTTTGTCACTTAAATATTTGCGTCTTCAATAGAGTAGACTCCCTAAAACACTTCTGCGTCATTTTTAATGATTCCGTAGCCAGCGTTTTGCAAACAAACTCGATTTTGATTTTTTACCATAGTAAAAATAATCAAATTGACTAGTCCGAGTCAAATTTGATCAGAAGGTATGTGTTTATTTTCAAATAAATTTAATTTCATTTGCATTATTTTAGTACCGTGTTTTACCTAAATCACACACCAAACATTTGTAATCTGTTCGTTTTCTTAATAGCGTGTACAAAATTGAACAAAGCACGTTGTGTGCACCGTTCGTAAAGGCTTCTTGACTTCTTGACTTCTTGACTTCTTGACTTCTTGACTTCTTGACTTCTTGACTTCTTGACTTCTTGACTTCTTGACTTCTTGACTTCTTGACTTCTTGACTTCTTGACTTCTTGACTTCTTGACTTCTTGACTTCTTGACTTCTTGACTTCTTGACTTCTTGACTTCTTGACTTCTTGACTTCTTGACTTCTTGACTTCTTGACTTCTTGACTTCTTGACTTCTTGACTTCTTGACTTCTTGACTTCTTGACTTCTTGACTTCTTGACTTCTTGACTTCTTGACTTCTTGACTTCTTGACTTCTTGACTTCTTGACTTCTTGACTTCTTGACTTCTTGACTTCTTGACTTCTTGACTTCTTGACTTCTTGACTGCTTGACTTATTGACTTTTCGACAGCTGAGCAGGATGAAGTGAGTTTGAAATTTAAAAACGAAGATATCGAAAGTGACAACCAACTTGATCAATGAATCGACAGTAACTTTCGAACGAAACCAAGTTCGTTGAAATCGGTTCAGTCATATCCGAAAAGCAAAAAAAAAATGAGCTGGTACATGAACGAAATATCTTCCAACCGTGACAGAATACAATCTGCCCTCGAGATACGGATATTTGAGGCTGCGAAATTAAGTTTTCGCTAGTTGCCTTTCCATGCAGAATCGTCTCCCTTTTATACATAGATAGGTACATGTTGTGTGTCAATGAAATATTGGATGGAATCGACAGTGACATTGGAATGGAACTTTTCTGTAATGGTCCGTGATCTCACTTTGTTTTTCCCACGTCCGAGAGATGATGCTGGAGGTGTTGTAATGGACAGACAGAGTGACAAAAATAGTCTAGCGTTTGGAAAAATATTGATGCTCTATCTTTGGTGTTATTTTTCGCTATCGTTCGCATGTTTGAACAGGATTGCGATGATAAGTGTGACGCGTAACACCGGTCATTGAACCTCATAAGCTTATATAACCAGTTGAGCAATCATTGAAAATAGCTGAGCTAAAATTGACTGCTTTTCGTTGTAGCGTGGAAGCAGGTTATGTTCTGCCTTTGATTTCATATTAATATTAATTTGGTTGAACGACAAAACTGGTATTCAGTCAAGAAAATAGTTTTAAACTATGATATTTATCAAAGTAAAAAGTAAAAAAAAAGTAAAAAGTAAAAAGTAAAAAGTAAAAAGTAAAAAGTAAAAAGTAAAAAGTAAAAAGTAAAAAGTAAAAAGTAAAAAGTAAAAAGTAAAAAGTAAAAAGTAAAAAGTAAAAAGTAAAAAGTAAAAAGTAAAAAGTAAAAAGTAAAAAGTAAAAAGTAAAAAGTAAAAAGTAAAAAGTAAAAAGTAAAAAGTAAAAAGTAAAAAGTAAAAAGTAAAAAGTAAAAAGTAAAAAGTAAAAAGTAAAAAGTAAAAAGTAAAAAGTAAAAAGTAAAAAGTAAAAAGTAAAAAGTAAAAAGTAAAAAGTAAAAAGTAAAAAGTAAAAAGTAAAAAGTAAAAAGTAAAAAGTAAAAAGTAAAAAGTAAAAAGTAAAAAGTAAAAAGTAAAAAGTAAAAAGTAAAAAGTAAAAAGTAAAAAGTAAAAAGTAAAAAGTAAAAAGTAAAAAGTAAAAAGTAAAAAGTAAAAAGTAAAAAGTAAAAAGTAAAAAGTAAAAAGTAAAAAGTAAAAAGTAAAAAGTAAAAAGTAAAAAGTAAAAAGTAAAAAGTAAAAAGTAAAAAGTAAAAAGTAAAAAGTAAAAAGTAAAAAGTAAAAAGTAAAAAGTAAAAAGTAAAAAGTAAAAAGTAAAAAGTAAAAAGTAAAAAGTAAAAAGTAAAAAGTAAAAAGTAAAAAGTAAAAAGTAAAAAGTAAAAAGTAAAAAGTAAAAAGTAAAAAGTAAAAAGTAAAAAGTAAAAAGTAAAAAGTAAAAAGTAAAAAGTAAAAAGTAAAAAGTAAAAAGTAAAAAGTAAAAAGTAAAAAGTAAAAAGTAAAAAGTAAAAAGTAAAAAGTAAAAAGTAAAAAGTAAAAAGTAAAAAGTAAAAAGTAAAAAGTAAAAAGTAAAAAGTAAAAAGTAAAAAGTAAAAAGTAAAAAGTAAAAAGTAAAAAGTAAAAAGTAAAAAGTAAAAAGTAAAAAGTAAAAAGTAAAAAGTAAAAAGTAAAAAGTAAAAAGTAAAAAGTAAAAAGTAAAAAGTAAAAAGTAAAAAGTAAAAAGTAAAAAGTAAAAAGTAAAAAGTAAAAAGTAAAAAGTAAAAAGTAAAAAGTAAAAAGTAAAAAGTAAAAAGTAAAAAGTAAAAAGTAAAAAGTAAAAAGTAAAAAGTAAAAAGTAAAAAGTAAAAAGTAAAAAGTAAAAAGTAAAAAGTAAAAAGTAAAAAGTAAAAAGTAAAAAGTAAAAAGTAAAAAGTAAAAAGTAAAAAGTAAAAAGTAAAAAGTAAAAAGTAAAAAGTAAAAAGTAAAAAGTAAAAAGTAAAAAGTAAAAAGTAAAAAGTAAAAAGTAAAAAGTAAAAAGTAAAAAGTAAAAAGTAAAAAGTAAAAAGTAAAAAGTAAAAAGTAAAAAGTAAAAAGTAAAAAGTAAAAAGTAAAAAGTAAAAAGTAAAAAGTAAAAAGTAAAAAGTAAAAAGTAAAAAGTAAAAAGTAAAAAGTAAAAAGTAAAAAGTAAAAAGTAAAAAGTAAAAAGTAAAAAGTAAAAAGTAAAAAGTAAAAAGTAAAAAGTAAAAAGTAAAAAGTAAAAAGTAAAAAGTAAAAAGTAAAAAGTAAAAAGTAAAAAGTAAAAAGTAAAAAGTAAAAAGTAAAAAGTAAAAAGTAAAAAGTAAAAAGTAAAAAGTAAAAAGTAAAAAGTAAAAAGTAAAAAGTAAAAAGTAAAAAGTAAAAAGTAAAAAGTAAAAAGTAAAAAGTAAAAAGTAAAAAGTAAAAAGTAAAAAGTAAAAAGTAAAAAGTAAAAAGTAAAAAGTAAAAAGTAAAAAGTAAAAAGTAAAAAGTAAAAAGTAAAAAGTAAAAAGTAAAAAGTAAAAAGTAAAAAGTAAAAAGTAAAAAGTAAAAAGTAAAAAGTAAAAAGTAAAAAGTAAAAAGTAAAAAGTAAAAAGTAAAAAGTAAAAAGTAAAAAGTAAAAAGTAAAAAGTAAAAAGTAAAAAGTAAAAAGTAAAAAGTAAAAAGTAAAAAGTAAAAAGTAAAAAGTAAAAAGTAAAAAGTAAAAAGTAAAAAGTAAAAAGTAAAAGTAAAAAGTAAAAAGTAAAAAGTAAAAAGTAAAAAGTAAAAAGTAAAAAGTAAAAAGTAAAAAGTAAAAAGTAAAAAGTAAAAAGTAAAAAAGTAAAAAGTAAAAAGTAAAAAGTAAAAAGTAAAAAGTAAAAAGTAAAAAGTAAAAAGTAAAAAGTAAAAGTAAAAAGTAAAAAGTAAAAAGTAAAAAGTAAAAAGTAAAAAGTAAAAAGTAAAAAGTAAAAAGTAAAAGTAAAAAGTAAAAAGTAAAAAAGTAAAAAGTAAAAAGTAAAAAGTAAAAAGTAAAAAGTAAAAAGTAAAAAGTAAAAAGTAAAAAGTAAAAAGTAAAAAGTAAAAAGTAAAAAGTAAAAAGTAAAAAGTAAAAGTAAAAAGTAAAAAGTAAAAGTAAAAAGTAAAAGTAAGTAAAAGTAAAAAGTAAAAAGTAAAAAGTAAAAAGTAAAAGTAAAAAGTAAAAAGTAAAAAGTAAAAGTAAAAAGTAAAAAGTAAAAGTAAAAAGTTAAAAAGTAAAAAGTAAAAAGTAAAAAGTAAAAAGTAAAAAGTAAAAGTAAAAGTAAAAAGTAAAAAGTAAAAAGTAAAAAGTAAAAAGTAAAAAGTAAAAAGTAAAAAGTAAAAGTAAAAAGTAAAAAGTAAAAAGTAAAAAGTTAAAAGTTAAAGTTAAAGTAAAAAGTAAAAGTAAAAGTAAAAAGTAAAAGTAAAAAGTAAAAAGTAAAAAGTAAAAAGTAAAAAGTAAAAAGTAAAAAGTAAAAAGTAAAAAGTAAAAAGTAAAAAGTAAAAAGTAAAAAGTAAAAAGTAAAAAGTAAAAAGTAAAAAGTAAAAAGTAAAAAGTAAAAAGTAAAAAGTAAAAAGTAAAAAGTAAAAAGTAAAAAGTAAAAAGTAAAAAGTAAAAAGTAAAAAGTAAAAAGTAAAAAGTAAAAAGTAAAAAGTAAAAAGTAAAAAGTAAAAAGTAAAAAGTAAAAAGTAAAAAGTAAAAAGTAAAAAGTAAAAAGTAAAAAGTAAAAAGTAAAAAGTAAAAGTAACAAGTAACAAGTAACAAGTAACAAGTAACAAGTAACAAGTAACAAGTAACAAGTAACAAGTAACAAGTAACAAGTAACAAGTAACAAGTAACAAGTAACAAGTAACAAGTAACAAGTAACAAGTAACAAGTAACAAGTAACAAGTAACAAGTAACAAGTAACAAGTAACAAGTAACAAGTAACAAGTAACAAGTAACAAGTAACAAGTAACAAGTAACAAGTAACAAGTAACAAGTAACAAGTAACAAGTAACAAGTAACAAGTAACAAGTAACAAGTAACAAGTAACAAGTAACAAGTAACAAGTAACAAGTAACAAGTAACAAGTAACAAGTAACAAGTAACAAGTAACAAGTAACAAGTAACAAGTAACAAGTAACAAGTAACAAGTAACAAGTAACAAGTAACAAGTAACAAGTAACAAGTAACAAGTAACAAGTAACAAGTAACAAGTAACAAGTAACAAGTAACAAGTAACAAGTAACAAGTAACAAGTAACAAGTAACAAGTAACAAGTAACAAGTAACAAGTAACAAGTAACAAGTAACAAGTAACAAGTAACAAGTAACAAGTAACAAGTAACAAGTAACAAGTAACAAGTAACAAGTAACAAGTAACAAGTAACAAGTAACAAGTAACAAGTAACAAGTAACAAGTAACAAGTAACAAGTAACAAGTAACAAGTAACAAGTAACAAGTAACAAGTAACAAGTAACAAGTAACAAGTAACAAGTAACAAGTAACAAGTAACAAGTAACAAGTAACAAGTAACAAGTAACAAGTAACAAGTAACAAGTAACAAGTAACAAGTAACAAGTAACAAGTAACAAGTAACAAGTAACAAGTAACAAGTAACAAGTAACAAGTAACAAGTAACAAGTAACAAGTAACAAGTAACAAGTAACAAGTAACAAGTAACAAGTAACAAGTAACAAGTAACAAGTAACAAGTAACAAGTAACAAGTAACAAGTAACAAGTAACAAGTAACAAGTAACAAGTAACAAGTAACAAGTAACAAGTAACAAGTAACAAGTAACAAGTAACAAGTAACAAGTAACAAGTAACAAGTAACAAGTAACAAGTAACAAGTAACAAGTAACAAGTAACAAGTAACAAGTAACAAGTAACAAGTAACAAGTAACAAGTAACAAGTAACAAGTAACAAGTAACAAGTAACAAGTAACAAGTAACAAGTAACAAGTAACAAGTAACAAGTAACAAGTAACAAGTAACAAGTAACAAGTAACAAGTAACAAGTAACAAGTAACAAGTAACAAGTAACAAGTAACAAGTAACAAGTAACAAGTAACAAGTAACAAGTAACAAGTAACAAGTAACAAGTAACAAGTAACAAGTAACAAGTAACAAGTAACAAGTAACAAGTAACAAGTAACAAGTAACAAGTAACAAGTAACAAGTAACAAGTAACAAGTAACAAGTAACAAGTAACAAGTAACAAGTAACAAGTAACAAGTAACAAGTAACAAGTAACAAGTAACAAGTAACAAGTAACAAGTAACAAGTAACAAGTAACAAGTAACAAGTAACAAGTAACAAGTAACAAGTAACAAGTAACAAGTAACAAGTAACAAGTAACAAGTAACAAGTAACAAGTAACAAGTAACAAGTAACAAGTAACAAGTAACAAGTAACAAGTAACAAGTAACAAGTAACAAGTAACAAGTAACAAGTAACAAGTAACAAGTAACAAGTAACAAGTAACAAGTAACAAGTAACAAGTAACAAGTAACAAGTAACAAGTAACAAGTAACAAGTAACAAGTAACAAGTAACAAGTAACAAGTAACAAGTAACAAGTAACAAGTAACAAGTAACAAGTAACAAGTAACAAGTAACAAGTAACAAGTAACAAGTAACAAGTAACAAGTAACAAGTAACAAGTAACAAGTAACAAGTAACAAGTAACAAGTAACAAGTAACAAGTAACAAGTAACAAGTAACAAGTAACAAGTAACAAGTAACAAGTAACAAGTAACAAGTAACAAGTAACAAGTAACAAGTAACAAGTAACAAGTAACAAGTAACAAGTAACAAGTAACAAGTAACAAGTAACAAGTAACAAGTAACAAGTAACAAGTAACAAGTAACAAGTAACAAGTAACAAGTAACAAGTAACAAGTAACAAGTAACAAGTAACAAGTAACAAGTAACAAGTAACAAGTAACAAGTAACAAGTAACAAGTAACAAGTAACAAGTAACAAGTAACAAGTAACAAGTAACAAGTAACAAGTAACAAGTAACAAGTAACAAGTAACAAGTAACAAGTAACAAGTAACAAGTAACAAGTAACAAGTAACAAGTAACAAAAAACAAGTAACAAGTAACAAGTAACAAGTAACAAGTAACAAGTAACAAGTAACAAGTAACAAGTAACAAGTAACAAGTAACAAGTAACAAGTAACAAGTAACAAGTAACAAGTAACAAGTAACAAGTAACAAGTAACAAGTAACAAGTAACAAGTAACAAGTAACAAGTAACAAGTAACAAGTAACAAGTAACAAGTAACAAGTAACAAGTAACAAGTAACAAGTAACAAGTAACAAGTAACAAGTAACAAGTAACAAGTAACAAGTAACAAGTAACAAGTAACAAGTAACAAGTAACAAGTAACAAGTAACAAGTAACAAGTAACAAGTAACAAGTAACAAGTAACAAGTAACAAGTAACAAGTAACAAGTAACAAGTAACAAGTAACAAGTAACAAGTAACAAGTAACAAGTAACAAGTAACAAGTAACAAGTAACAAGTAACAAGTAACAAGTAACAAGTAACAAGTAACAAGTAACAAGTAACAAGTAACAAGTAACAAGTAACAAGTAACAAGTAACAAGTAACAAGTAACAAGTAACAAGTAACAAGTAACAAGTAACAAGTAACAAGTAACAAGTAACAAGTAACAAGTAACAAGTAACAAGTAACAAGTAACAAGTAACAAGTAACAAAAAACAAGTAACAAGTAACAAGTAACAAGTAACAAGTAACAAGTAACAAGTAACAAGTAACAAGTAACAAGTAACAAGTAACAAGTAACAAGTAACAAGTAACAAGTAACAAGTAACAAGTAACAAGTAACAAGTAACAAGTAACAAGTAACAAGTAACAAGTAACAAGTAACAAGTAACAAGTAACAAGTAACAAGTAACAAGTAACAAAAAACAAGTAACAAGTAACAAGTAACAAGTAACAAGTAACAAGTAACAAGTAACAAAAAACAAGTAACAAGTAACAAGTAACAAGTAACAAGTAACAAGTAACAAGTAACAAGTAACAAGTAACAAGTAACAAGTAACAAGTAACAAGTAACAAGTAACAAGTAACAAGTAACAAGTAACAAGTAACAAGTAACAAGTAACAAGTAACAAGTAACAAAAAACAAGTAACAAGTAACAAGTAACAAGTAACAAGTAACAAGTAACAAGTAACAAGTAACAAGTAACAAGTAACAAGTAACAAGTAACAAGTAACAAGTAACAAGTAACAAGTAACAAGTAACAAGTAACAAGTAACAAGTAACAAGTAACAAGTAACAAGTAACAAGTAACAAGTAACAAGTAACAAGTAACAAGTAACAAGTAACAAGTAACAAGTAACAAGTAACAAGTAACAAGTAACAAGTAACAAGTAACAAGTAACAAGTAACAAGTAACAAGTAACAAGTAACAAGTAACAAGTAACAAGTAACAAGTAACAAGTAACAAGTAACAAGTAACAAGTAACAAGTAACAAGTAACAAGTAACAAGTAACAAGTAACAAGTAACAAGTAACAAGTAACAAGTAACAAGTAACAAGTAACAAGTAACAAGTAACAAGTAACAAGTAACAAGTAACAAGTAACAAGTAACAAGTAACAAGTAACAAGTAACAAGTAACAAGTAACAAGTAACAAGTAACAAGTAACAAGTAACAAGTAACAAAAAACAAGTAACAAGTAACAAGTAACAAGTAACAAGTAACAAGTAACAAGTAACAAGTAACAAGTAACAAGTAACAAGTAACAAGTAACAAGTAACAAGTAACAAGTAACAAGTAACAAGTAACAAGTAACAAGTAACAAGTAACAAGTAACAAGTAACAAGTAACAAGTAACAAGTAACAAGTAACAAGTAACAAGTAACAAGTAACAAGTAACAAGTAACAAGTAACAAGTAACAAGTAACAAGTAACAAGTAACAAGTAACAAGTAACAAGTAACAAGTAACAAGTAACAAGTAACAAGTAACAAGTAACAAATAACAAGTAACAAGTAACAAGTAACAAGTAACAAGTAACAAGTAACAAGTAACAAGTAACAAGTAACAAGTAACAAGTAACAAGTAACAAGTAACAAGTAACAAGTAACAAGTAACAAGTAACAAGTAACAAGTAACAAGTAACAAGTAACAAGTAACAAGTAACAAGTAACAAGTAACAAGTAACAAGTAACAAGTAACAAGTAACAAGTAACAAGTAACAAGTAACAAGTAACAAGTAACAAGTAACAAGTAACAAGTAACAAGTAACAAGTAACAAGTAACAAGTAACAAGTAACAAGTAACAAGTAACAAGTAACAAGTAACAAGTAACAAGTAACAAGTAACAAGTAACAAGTAACAAGTAACAAGTAACAAGTAACAAGTAACAAGTAAAAAGTAAAAAGTAAAAAGTGAAAAGTAAAAAGTAAAAAGTAAAAAGTAAAAAGTAAAAAGTAAAAAGTAAAAAGTAAAAAGTAAAAAGTAAAAAGTAAAAAGTAAAAAGTAAAAAGTAAAAAGTAAAAAGTAAAAAATAAAAAGTAAAAAGTAAAAAGTAAAGAGTAAAAATGACACAAAAATGACACAAAAATGACACAAAAATAACACTAAAATGACACTAAAGCGACACAAAAATAGCACAAAAATAACACAAAAATGACACAAAAATGACACAAAAATGACACAAAAATAACACAAAAATGACACCAAAATAACACAAAAATGACACAAAAATGACACAAAAATGACACAAATATGACACAAAAATATAAAACAAAAATAACACAAAAATGACACAAAAATGACATAAAAATTACACAAAAACGACACAAAAATAACACAAAAATGACACAAAAATAACACAAAAATAACACAAAAGTGACTCAAAAATGACACAAAAATGACACAAAAATGACACAAAAATTACACAAAAATGACACAAAAATGACACAAAAATGACACAAAAATGACACAAAAAAGACACAAAAATGAAACAAAAGTGTCACAAAAATGACACAAAAATGACACAAAAACGACACAAAAATAGCACAAAAATAACACAAAAATGACACAAAAACGACACAAAAATGACACAAAAATGACACAAAAATGACACAAAAATGACACAAAAATGACACAAAAATAACACAAAAATGACACAAAAATAACACAAAAATGTCACAAAAATGACACAAAAATGACACAAAAATGACACAAAAATGACACAAAAATGACACAAAAATGACACAAAAATGACACAAAAATGACACAAAAATGACACAAAAATGACACAAAAATAACACAAAAATAACACAAAAATGACACAAAAATGACACAAAAATGACACAAAAATGACACAAAAATGACACAAAAATGACACAAAAATGACACAAAAATGACACTAAAATGACACAAAAAATGACACAAAAATGACACTAAAATGACACAAAAAATGACACGAAAATGACACAACAATGACAAAGTGACAAGTGTTATGAATACTTCAGTGTAGTACGTGATAGAAAACATGTACGAAAGTTAAATAGAATTTATATCGTATATCGTCAGTCAATTAACTGAAAATAAAACCGAAAGCTTTAAATTCGTTATTTTCTCATCGATTTCGACGGTCCCAGGCAGTATCGTATGTCGATGTAAAATGTGCTGGATGGAAAAACCGACGAAAAACAGAATTCCATCATGTTTGAAAACTAATTTCGAAGCAAGCGCTCTGCTCTCCCGGAATCATGCCGTAATTATCCTAATTCGAAAAGTTTTCCTAACGGCATTTACTTCACACGATGCGCGCTGTTGACGGAGCAAAAGAGTCTGATGGCAAGTTTAATTACTGAAATCACCGGTTCCAAAGTGTTGGGAGGTTGTTGTTCACAAGGGGTGGTTGGATGCCCAAGTGTTGCGATGAGATCGAGTTTTTTTTTCGGGTTGACAGCTCGTGACATTCTATTCGATTTAATTATCACAATTATGTTCCGTTTGATAGGCTAACTAAGCTCAATGAAGTACCATGTCATTGCGGAAATTCATGGATTGCTAGATCCAAAAATCATTTCGATACAAATGCCGATTTTTACCACAATCAATCGAATTTAGGTGAATTCAAGGCCTCCTTTGCTTTTGCACCAGTGTAGGAAAACAAGCACGCTAAAAATTTCAATCGTGAAGAATCAGTACTAAATCAATGGAAACTAGATCGAACAATTCGATGGAAGGGAGAATGATAGAGATTTTGTTCGATGGATTTTCCGATTCGTGCTTCGATGAGTGTTGTGTAAACACAGTGACAGTGCACGTGAAATAAGTTATTGGACGTGATCTTCAGTTTTTACAGTGTGAAAAAAACCGTTCAATAATTTATGTAATTTCTTTTCACCCAAAAGTGAATCCGGAAAATGAAATGCGTTTGTAATCAAGTGTTTAGACCGAGTAATTAATGGAACTGTACTGTAATAGTACAGTTTGTTGAGTAGGATTCAAAGTAGTACTCAACTTGAAAGGTTTTTCGTTTTCACTGTAAGCAACAGCCTCAATCCGAGCGTATTATTTTGCAAAACAACCCCCCCCCCCATCTGCGGACGTGAGAAAACTGTCATAGCGCGTCATCCGCTGCAAGCGGAAAAGCGAAAACTACTTATACCGAACGTCAAAACTCAAGTGGGACGGCGTTGAAGAAAGTAAACAAAATTTCCGCCTGAGCTATAAAGGAAACAGTGCATAGAATTAAATCATCCACCGTCTGCCAGCCTCACTTCGCCTACTTGGGGGCGGTGCGACAGCCAATTCCGCCCGTTGGCCAGGCAGCAGCATGCTTGGATCCATTTAGTCTGTCAGAGGTCAAGAGGGTTCCGGGCTGTGTGTGACGACAAAAGCCATCAGAGAGAGAGAGATAGAGAAAACGAGCGCCAGCTGAAGCACTTGTGATGTTGACGCAAGTCGAAGCAGAACCAACACTCGGAAGGTCGGTGAAAACAAATTGCGCTAATGACAAAGATGTAAAAATTAAACGCGAGGAGCTTTTTGAGTACTGTTTACAGTGCACCTAACTTGATTTTTCTGCAATGTTGTTCCACCGCATACAGATGACAGCTTTCTGTCATCGTCGTCGTTGTCGTCTGCTTTGACGCCTCTTTGTTGTTAGATTTCGGTTCTACTTCGTCGTCTCACTTAATTACGTTGAATAATCTTTGTCGGAAAGTGTTTCGGGTCGAGTAGAGTATTATTGTTTCTGATTGTGATCGGAATTAGTTTTCAAACAAGCTCTCTTTATACTGTGACAATGAGAAGCAGGTACACACAGTAGGCTTTTGCGAAGCGTTACGGAAAATAAACGCATGTTGTTTTCGAATATTCGTTTGATATCAAACTGAAAAACTTTTTACTTGGAAAACTAGTGATGAATCAATGTTTTAGTCAATCTTAGTCAATTGGCATCAGTCAAATCATTGAAAATTCCCTCAAACTACTGGTCGGATTTCGTGTAGAAGGCAACGAATCCAAAAACGTTCGTATAGTCGTAATTGATTGATTAATTTAGACAAGAATCCCTTTCAGAAATCAACAGGAATTTACTTCTGTTGTGCTCTTCTAGCCAATCATGTGACAACCACTGACAATTGCTTAAATTTATTGCTTCAGATTCCTCTAATGATTGGCTAGCGTTACCGGGGAAATTGGCAACAATTCATTTTGTTTTTTTTTGTACTCGCTTGCAGCCACGTGCTCGTTTAGGTAGAAACGACGAAGTGTGTTGCGAAAAAAAGAAATGTCAAAATACGACAGTACGGCGGTTGTGAGAATGTTTGCAAGGATTTTTTTTATTGAAAGGTGCTCAACGCTTATTGGTTATCTGCACCAATTGTCTATGATGAATTATATTACAAGTGTACTACATGCTATTACATTGAGTTATTTAGCAATAATTATTGTCCTAGAAAATAACCAAACTTAAATTCTAACATTCATAGCTCATTATATAATCCAGTTTCTTTCAAAAATTTCAAGAGGTCTTTATGATTTCCGTCCTTTTTAAGATAGTTGGGGGTTATATGATATTTTATTCTAAGATCTGTATATTTTTTACAGTTAGTGAATAGGGTAAGGGCTCCCTATTTCATCTCAGCTCCAATTTTCATCTCATTCCTTCACCTCATAACTTTGAACATTAATCATATCTTTAAACGTACCTGAACAAAACTGTGGAACGTTTTAAAACATTTATTCTAGGTTTTGCCTCACTTTCCAATTGAAAAAAATAGTAAAAAAAACCTTCAACGATCGCTTTTTTCATTTAAAATAAACTCACTTTTTGATTTGGGAACCACTTTCGTCTGAAGTTTTACAATTCATCATGTTTCTGAATATTTACTAATCGATTCGTCTCAAAACATGATCACTATTTCACATAATTACACCACTATTCAATGTTGGATGACTTTAAAGTTAGTTATGTTCACTTTCCACTTATTTATTCAACTATTAAAGACTTCTAAAATTACCTGATAAGCAATAAAAGCAATGAAAAATATGAGATGAAAATTTGCACTTAATTCACTTGATTGCGCTTTGTTTTCATCTCATTTCGTATCGCAAGGTTGCCAATTTTTCTCATAATGTTAAATAAAAAAAATCATTTTTTCTTCTTTAAATTATCATCAACAAGTTTTTTTTTGGTATCCGTGACATTAGTTTAATTATATCATTGATATTTATATATAAATAAAACATTTTTGGATTCTAATATTACCAAATAGAGCGTGTTAAATACTAATCAAATAACCATTGTGGCAAATCTAGTAGCACTGGTTTCTTTTCGCTATACGTCACCATAACACTGTTAAATGTGTGTGTTTCGTCGGCTGTGCACAGAGATGCCAGATGTTTTCATAGAAAATATGTATCTGCTCTATCTGTTTTCACTAATAAAATGAATCAAATTCAAATTCAAATTGGTTTTAAATTTTAATAGAAATGTTTATCAGTGTTCATCATCAAACTTTTGCACAAAAGATTTCCATTTTAACATTTATTTATTTATTTATTTATTTATTTATAATTATGAAATTCATCTGACAATAAAATGGTCTTAATGAATATGTATCAGTCAAGTCATAAAATTGTAGAACGTAGTATTTTCTGCGAAAATTTGTGAGTTGGTTCACCAAAATCGAAAAAATGTTCAACAGTGCCAAACGTCCTCAAACAAGATGTTATCGGTTCGTAATACCCGAACGTCGTTCGATGAAATCTCGGCTGCAGTAAACTGGTGGAGCGCGGCGATCGTTGTGAAGCACGGAATCAAGTAGAGACAGAATCTTCGAAGAGTCGATATAACCGTTAATCAGTTTTGCTGAATTTTTCTGCGTCTTTCTAATGAGTCGAGTCCGATCAGTCGACAGCGATCGGGATACGGTGGGAGCTCAAGCGGATTCCTCCAAGGAAGGTTTCCTAGAGCAAGACGAACAAATCTTTTCTGTACGCGTTCAATCCGTAAGTTCCAAACCAGCTGACACGGATTCCAAATTAGGCTAGCATTTTCCAGTATAGGACGAACCAAGGAGCAATATAACGCTTTCAAGCAATGCGGATCTTTGAAGTCCCGCCCGATCTTCGCAATGAAACCTAATTGCCGTGTTGCCTTTGAAATTATAGATGAACGATGTAGATTGAAGGTAAGCTTAGCATCTAACAAAACACCAAGATCATTAACATGATCAACTCTCTGGAGTTTTTGTATATCAATTTCATAGTCGAATCGAATTGGATTCAGTATTCGGTGGAACGTTAAGACCTGGCATTTTGCAATGCTGACAATAAGCCAGTTCCTATGACACCAGGCGACGAATGTATCAAGAAGATTTTGAAGCCGGATGCAGTCGTCGATAGAACGAACTTCAAGATACAATTTCAAATCATCGGCATATACTAATCTGCAACCAACACCGAGCAGCGAAACAGCATCATTGAAGAACAGCAAAAACAAAAGTGGACCCATATTACTGCCTTGAGGAACTCCAGATAGATTTGAAAACGGAGATGATACACAGGAGCCTAGCTTTATTCGCAAAACTCTACCACATAAGTAAGAGCAAAGCCATTCAATAAACTTTTGTGTTGCACCCAGCCGCGAAATCTTGCACAAAAGTATTCGGTGGTCAATTCGATCGAAAGCTGCTTTAAGGTCAGTGTATACTGCATCAACTTGTACTCTCTTTTCCAAACTCGAGATACAAGTGGAAGTGAAATCTAAGAGATTCGTGCTGACCGAACGACCTGGCATAAATCCATGCTGATCAGAGGAGATGTAATTTTTTGTACGAAAAAGTACCTCAGTGCTCACAATTATTTCAAATAGCTTAGATGCAGCAGATAAATTCGTTATGTCTCTGTAATTCCTTACGTCAATACGATCACCGCTCTTGTATACAGGAAACATAAAAGACTGCTTCCAAGTCACTGGAAAAATTCCTTGCTCAAATGATTTGTTAAATATAGTGCACAAAGGATCAGCTAAAACAGAAGCACAATGACTATACACCACAGAAGGAATACCATCTGGTCCGGGCGAAAACGATCGTTTTAACTTTTCTGCTGCGACAACAATCATAACGGGAGTAATCAAAAATGTGTTAATGTGCGCTATATTCTCAGGAACATCCACCGCGGCGGTCTCCGCTTCGATACCGGAGGCAGTATTTTCAGCAAACACAGAAGCAAAGAACTTTGCGAACAGATCGCATGAGTCCAAGGTTGACATGGATTCAACACCATCGAGACAAACTTTTGAAGGAATCGATGAGCACTTGCGTTTCGAGTTTACAAAAGTCCAGAAATATTTAGGATTCCGACGAAGATTAGTTTGAATCCGCATAACGTAGGCTTTGTACAACCCCGCGTTTAATTTACGATAATTTTCACTGGAACTTTTAAACATTCGCTTTGTTTCAGAGCTATACCAGCGACGATGTCTGCGCTGCCAAATATTGCGGGTATGTTTTAATCTACGAAGCCGTACAGTGGTCCAAGGAGGGCTCATTGGCCGTTTAACGAAAGGTAAATTTGAACTCAGCCATTGAATCAATGTGTTGCAGAAAAAGGATGCCATTTCATTTACGTTATCGATTTCTTGCAGTGTTCTCCAGTTAACATTTTGTAAGAATTCAAGTAAAGCAGCAAAATCGATTTTCCTATAATTTAATGTTCTGGATTCATTCACGGACTCCATGTGACAGGAGTTGCCTTCGCCGTTAGTAGGCCACGTGATAACTAAAGGCGGAGGGTGCGGGTCGACGGGTAGTATTGGAGCAACACTACAATCAACAACTAATTGATGCTCCAAAGAACAAAAAACCAAATCAAGCAATCGTCCGAGATGATTTCTGTGTTGGTTAGCTTGACAAAGATTTCGGTAATCCATTCCGTCGATCAACGCCGTGCCAGCAGCGGGTAGCAACGAAGAACAAGAGGAGAGTGTGTCGTCATTCCGTTGATTCCATACAATGCGGGGCTGGTTGAAATCACCGCACAACAGAACAATATCATTAGCAGAACCTTTACTGCACAATTCCGAAACAGTTGAAATGTGCGCATCGATCACATCAACGTTTTGGCTTTTATCAGGGGGAATATACACACCGCATAGAAGTAACTTTTTACCCCGTACTGTAGTACTCGCACACACTTGTTCAAGACAGTTTCCATTTACCGTTTCAATAATAGAGCTGGCATATTTTTGAGAAATAGCAATCAATACTCCACCAAACGATACTTTGTCACTATTCGCTGAGCTGCGGTCGCAGCGGAAAACATTAAAGGAGTTCCCAAATAACTGCGGCGAGTTGATTCGGCTATCAAGTCCAGTCTCGGTTAGAATGATAATATCGAAGTTGCAGTCACTCGTTGCTAAGAAAATATCGTCAATTTTTGTCCTCAAGCCTCGAACATTTTGATAGTATACCCAGATGTCAGCCTCATCATTCTGCAATACGGGATAAGACGAATCAGCGATGGAAATTCTGGGAACTGACGGATACTTGCCAAGAGGAGTAGTTTGGAAGCCCCCTTCACCACACCTACCCACAGGACCGGGACGGCTGATGAACGCTGGCAGCGATGGCACGACTGGGGCAGGGGGGTCAGAGGCTTCCACAATATCATCTACGGTGCGTCCCAGTATGCTGCGTTGAATTATTGCTGAGTTATTCCTCCTTGCGAAGAAACATGCGTTGGAGATGGATGAACAGCAGAAGGTTTCCAAAATTTTTGAGTTGATTTCTCCTCGAATTGACGGAAGTAGATTCCTTGGGGCCAAGTTGAAGGGTCCAAGGCAATAACTTGTAATGCAGGATCGAGGCCAACTTTAAACGATACAAAGGTCATTTTGCTAACATCGCTACCTTTAGCGACCAGTTTTACGACTACTGGGTCTTCGTTCATTTCAAGATTAGCTCGTACCATAGCAGTAATCTCATCATTGGTGACGTCTGGCCTTATACGTGACAAATATAGCCAAAACTTGTCAGGTGGTTGCTCACAAATTTTGTGATTTGTCCGTTGATAATTAAACTTTTAAAGAAGTACTGCAATCAAATACTAATAGATACTCAGAGAGACAAGTCTAACGTTTTACTTCTAACTTTTTATGAACCTTTACAAATCTGTATTAAATTTAGAAAATCTGTAATGTGATTTAACGAACGCGAACGCAAAAATCTATACAATACAGGTAAATATATAAATGCCATATCTCTGGTTTCACATTTTGCTTTTAGAAGGGCTAATGCCTAAATAGTAACAATTCTTTTTTTGTTTTTTTTTAAGTTCTCCAAATTATTTGCAGAGTAAAATTTTAAATTTAAAATGAAAGGTAATAAAAACGATCCAAACAATTTTAAACGTCGAAATGATTCCTAACTGTTTTTTAAAATATCGTGGGGGGACGGGTATAGCGTGATGGGATAGTCGATGCCTATCACGCAGCCCACCTGGGTTCGATTCCCAACCCCGCACATAGGGCCAGAAAGATTTTCTGGTCCGAAGAGGCGAATGACCTTAAGGTGTTAAAACCTCTATAATTGAAACAAAAAAAAAAAAAAAAATATCGTGTTTTGTGCCATAGTTGGCATTAGGCCCTTCTTAAGGAAAATTCTGACATTTTGAACCTGCCCGCATACGCATGGCTGCCAGACGGCTGACTAAACGCTGCCAGCTGGAAAAATATAGCTGGCAGACATTCTGGTGACCGACTGCCTCACCGCTGGCAGTTATACAACTCAAACGATACAACCGTGTCCACCAGGATTTTTCCACATTGAAATCTTTGACATTTTCAGCGAAGGTGAGAAGATAAAAACGCTCGGCTAACTTAGATACAGGCGACATTGTTTTGTCAAATAGGATTTGACAACCGTCACTGAATCAATTTTGGTAGCCGTCTGGTGGCCATGGCTGCCCAGGTAGCCAAAACGCTATGCGGGTGAGAGTGTATTAGTGCAATATTTTGGTTTTGATTGCTGTCGCCATTGCTAATTTATGGAATGAATAAAGGACCAACGATAGGATGAATACAAAACCTTTGAGATGAAATTAGGAGCACAGTAGTGAACATATCAGAAGTGTTTTTAGCTGATTTTTTAGTTATTATTTTAATTTCCAAGGAATGTGAATCAATTCCCACTGTGGAGCAAGGCGAATTTAGCAGAAATATGAAAAAATCGTAGTGATTTTGATGCCTAAATCAGGTTTTTAAGGTGACGTCCTTACGAATGAGATGAAGTAGGGAGATATACTTTAAACCACACATTGACGCGAGTGTAGTTTTGTAAAAGAATTGAATTACCAATGTTTAATTGTTTAATTATCGCTGAGCTGTGAGCTGTGTCTTGATTCGGGAAATATATTTTGGACCTGATTCTGGATTCAACACATGAGCTTTGGATCTGAATTCAGGACCGGTTTTATTGAACTGAATTTTGAACCTTAATTCTGGAAAGAGATTTTAGATCTGAATTAAGGATTTGGATTAAAGGCCTGAAATCTGGAAATGAATTCTAGATCTGAATTCAGGAGCTGAACCTGGATCCTGGAAATGAATTCTGGAAATAAATTGTCGGTCTGCATTTCGAAAGCTAAATTCTGGGAATGGATTATGAACCTAAGCCCTAATTTTGAACCTTCGACTTACTCCTGGATTCTGGCCTTGGATGCTGGATCTTCGGAACAGAAATCTGGACCCGAACTCCGAATCTTGATTCTGGAAATGAATTTTGGACCTGAATTTTAGATTCTGCCCTAGAATTCTAGAATTTGATTCTGTATCTGAATTATAAATTTGTATGCTGGAGCTGGATTCTGGTTCTGAAAATGAATTCTGGATCTTATTGCTGAACTTTTATTCAATTATTTTATTATTATTTCTCATTAAATTCCGTACAGACTTCTTGGAGACAAGTTTTGACACTTTTTTCCAATCTTTTTCGAACTGTTGAATGGTTTCGGCTGCCGAGACATGTTTCCTAAGATGTGCTTTCGTCAATGCCCAAATTCCTCAATTGGTCGAAGTTGTGGGCAATTTGGTGAATTCATGTCTTTTGGGACGAAAGTGACGTTTTAGGTAGTATACCATTCTACCGTTGATTTCGAGTAGTGGCAAGAAGCAAGATCTGGCCAGAAGACAACAGGATTCTTGTGGCTTCGAATCATGGGTAGAAGTCGTTTTTGTAAACATTCCTTGATGTATATTTCGCTGTTCATTGAAGCAGTGGTGATGAAGGGTTTCGAAATCTTACCGCAGCTACAGATTGCTTGCCAGACCATAGCTTCCATACCAAATTTTCGATTTCAATCGATGTCTCGGACTGGTTTAACACTTGCCCTTCTCGCACCGTAAAATATTGTGGTCCCTGCAAGGATTTGTAATCGAGTTTCACGTAGGATTCGTCGTCCATGATTATGCAGTTCAAATTTCCAGCAAGAATCGTATTGTACAGCTTTCGAACCCTCGCCCTGATCGATGCTTCTTGTTTCGGACTGCGTTTTGGTTGTTTCTGCTTCTTATAGGTTCGAAGATTCAAACGTTCTTTAGCACGAAGAACATTTGACTTCGAAGTGCCCACTTTTTTGCCACATCCCGAACTGAAACCTCCTTCTTTTGCTCGAACGCCTTCAGTATGCGTTTATCCAACTGACGGTTAGCAGTTCCTTTCTCGACCCGTTTTCGGTTTTGGTTGCGTCCATACTTTCTGGGACAGTCTGTATATGCCTAAAGTTACAAAAACCGATTTTAATCCACCTAGTGGTGTGATGATGATTTTCTCATATAACTCATACTCTCATAAATAAATACTATTATGGTGTTTTGAAAAAAACTTTTCATCAAATCGTGAATAAAAACGAGGTTTGTTCGGGCATAACCTACGAATTAAAATAGTTTTGAGCCACATTTAGAGGATTTTTTTCCCGTTTTTCGCATCCTTCTTCAATACTGTTGTTTCATTTTAACCTAACACATGGACTGAAAAGTCCCGGGCCTAACACATAGATGGTACTAGTTTTATTGCAATCACCTTTTTTTCAGTTAATACTAACCTTTAAAAGACAGCTGTTGAAATTTCATGATATTCATTAGTTTGTGAGTTTCTGTGCGTTGGTTTGCTGACCTCATACCTGGTCGTAGAGCCATCGATGTTGCAGAACGCAGTGGACATAAAAAAATCCATAAATTGTTTTGAATGATCGAAAAGTGAAGTTGCGTGAGTTAGCTGACATCAGAAAGATATCAAAAGAACGTGGTGGCTTTATGTTGCATGAGAATTTGTCTTTGAGAAAGTTCTGTTGAAAGCGTTTGCTCACTGTTGACCATAAAACGAGAACGTGTTGATGATTCTGAGCAGTGTTTGGCCATGTTTAAACGTAACAAACCGGTATGTGACAATGGATTAAACATGGATTCATCACTTCACTTCGGAATCAAAACGATCGTCACCTGAGTGGACAGCAACTGGTGAACCCCGTCCAAAACACCCGAAAGCACAATACTCGGCTGGAAAGGTTATGACCTCGGTAATTTTGGGATGTGCGTGGTGTAATATTTATCGACTATCTTGAGAAAGGAAATACCATTAACAGTTAATATTACATAGCGTTTGAAGGCTAAAGTTGCAAAGGAAAGACTGCATATGGCAAAGAAAAAAAAATCAAGACAACTCACGGTGTCACAAGTCAATCAATGTCAATGTCAAAACTACATGAAATGAACTTCCAATTGCTCTCACATTCACCGTATTCGCCAGATTTGGCTCCCAGCGACTACTGGCTGTTCGCGGACCTGAAAAAAAAAAATGCTCGCCTGTAAGAAATTTCGCACGAATAAAGAGGTTATCGCTGAAACTGAGTCCTATTTTGAAGATAAATCGTTTTATGTGAAATTTTAGCGCGGCGCTGGAATGATTACGTTGCTCTTGATGGAGATTACGTTGACGAATAAAGTTAATTTTGAATCAAAAATTCGTGTTCTCTTTGTTAGGATGGGGACTTTTCAGTCCGTTCGTTAAGTTTGTGAAAATCGATTCAATCATCTCTGGGGAAGTGAAGTGAGTTCCGTTTTGTAGTTTTCAACAACTCATTTCCGGTATATCTGGAACCGGGAACTGGGATTTTTTATCACTACTTCCGGTATTTTCGGAACTGTGAGTTTCTATGGCCAATCAAAGAGCAAGTCCTTTGTATTGGAATAGTTTTGAAGTTCTGAAGAATTTGCATCGCCGATCACTCCGGAGACCGGAACCGGATCCAGGTAAAATTAACCAGTCTCTTATAAGAACTATGAGACCTTTGATTTTGATCTAATTTTTCTTTAAATCGGCTTTGCCATCTTTGAGAAATCGAAGTGAGCTTCAATTTTGAGTTTTTTTTGCACAAACTGATTCGTATTCAATTGATGATATAGAAACTTTCGATGCATAAAATTAATACTGATTCATATTGATCCTGAATACTACAGTTTTGTTCATAGAACTGGCCTGGATACGTCTGATAATCCCGCATCCGATCCTATCGGAAATAATCTTTTTATACTCGCCAAATATTCTATCTCGCCAAACATCGCACGAACAGCCAATAGATTATAAAATTTTAGTCTAGACGGGAGCAATTCAGTGGAAAAATGTTGTATGTGCAGATCCGCGTCATAAAAACATTTTCCTCCACAAGCAGATTTTACTTTTTTTGTGCTTATCCATCTTTCATCGGTTGGATTATCTATGAAAGGAGTGTTGGGCACGTGGTATGACAGGTGAATGATATTACTGTAATCGAATTTTGCTGGTAAAATCTTGTAACACAGTAGGCTGTTTATTTCCTCCATTAGGATCAGATTATTATAAAAGGATTAAACAAAGGCAAGGCTCACTAGTTAAATCTTTTCCGATCGCCGTGACGGTGTAGAAGCGTGGATTGAAAAGGGAAACTTAATTTTTGTGTGACATTTTCGGGATTTTGTAGCCCGGATAAAGTTTTTGTACACTGATTGCTTCCTTCGTTGTTGTTCGTCCCCCGGGGCTGGTATCTTTTCCTTGTCACTGATGATACCTAATTCCATCATCATTTCGTTTCTGCTTTCAGGATCCGACATAAGCTCATAGCAGACTTTTTATCTACCGAAAAAAATAATATACTTATGCAAAGCAACGTTTGTCTTCACATCGGCATCGACATCGACGTGACGAGCAGCAGCAGCAGCAGCAGTAGCAGTGCAGTTGCCGGACTTCAGGCTGTTGGTGAGCTGTCCTCTGGAGTGGGTGTGGAATTGGTGTGAATAAAAAAAAATACACCAAACAAGTCAGTGAAGAGAAAGCACTCAACTGGAGGCGTTACGGCGTCAGTCGAGGTCCATTGCTGCTCGCCGTGGACGGAAAGTTAAGGTAAATAGGCGTTGCTCGTTGATTTACAAACAGATTATTCCCAACAAGTGACATTTAGCATACGCGTGCTACGATCTGGAAGCCCAGAAATACTTTATTTACTATCCTATTTGTTATGTCGGAAAGTTTAATGTGAAATGATCAGGCAAAATGGACTCCATTCGACGCAGCTGATTGTGACTATTAATATTCGGTGAGAATTCGGGGAGAATCGAGGGTACGCGGGGAAAATCGAATTTGAATCCTAATCAATGTGACAAATTGGCATGGGAATTGTCCAAACTGTCTACCAGTAAATCAATAGATTTTATTCTTTCTGTGACCATTTGCTGCTTGATATATTTCGAATATCAACCTCTTCAGTCAGCGCCAAGTGCATCGCTAATACTAGGAGCGAAATCTTTCAATAAAGTTGGTCATATATTTTTCGAAACTAAAATAAATTATGCCAACAAAGCGATTTTTATTTTTGGGTCACCTCTGATTTGAAGAATGTGTTTGGCAGTAAACCACGCTGTTGTCCAGTATTTTCATGATATATGGGAAAAGGGTTTTTCTAGATTTGGCTTTCATTTTTCATGAGCGTTTTTTTCTGACCTAAAAAGAACAGTTCATCATTTCGGGTCGAGCCTTATTTTTGTAAAATGGTGTAAGCGCGAATTTCTTGGAAATTTTGGATTATTATTTTCCCGAAATGATTGTCTGTGAGAAAGACAAAATCCGCTCTGTGGTGTAAGAATGCCTTTCTCTAATCATCCTTTTCTTGATTAAATTAACTTTTTTAACAAATAAAACAATTTAATGAAATTGTCAACACCGAACTAGTCGAAGATCATAGAAATCAGTTGAACCATTATGGTATTATGGGGATATTGTAGCACCAAAACGAGTCTCAGATTGTCGGAAGTATTTCGACCGATTGCCCGGAGGAAAGTAAGCAAATAGAAAAGTATGCGGTTCCACAATTATGCCACTTCTTCGATTTTATCTTCGAATCGAATAATTGCGACTTTTAAATAAGCTCGATTCTAAGAATTAAAAAATAAAAATAAATGAATAAATAAATAAATGAATGAATAAATAAATGAATAAAGGAATAAAGGAATAAAGGAATAAAGGAATAAAGGAATAAAGGAATAAAGGAATAAAGGAATAAAGGAATAAAGGAATAAAGGAATAAAGGAATAAAGGAATAAAGGAATAAAGGAATAAAGGAATAAAGGAATAAAGGAATAAAGGAATAAAGGAATAAAGGAATAAAGGAATAAAGGAATAAAGGAATAAAGGAATAAAGGAATAAAGGAATAAAGGAATAAAGGAATAAAGGAATAAAGGAATAAAGGAATAAAGGAATAAAGGAATAAAGGAATAAAGGAATAAAGGAATAAAGGAATAAAGGAATAAAGGAATAAAGGAATAAAGGAATAAAGGAATAAAGGAATAAAGGAATAAAGGAATAAAGGAATAAAGGAATAAAGGAATAAAGGAATAAAGGAATAAAGGAATAAAGGAATAAAGGAATAAAGGAATAAAGGAATAAAGGAATAAAGGAATAAAGGAATAAAGGAATAAAGGAATAAAGGAATAAAGGAATAAAGGAATAAAGGAATAAAGGAATAAAGGAATAAAGGAATAAAGGAATAAAGGAATAAAGGAATAAAGGAATAAAGGAATAAAGGAATAAAGGAATAAAGGAATAAAGGAATAAAGGAATAAAGGAATAAAGGAATAAAGGAATAAAGGAATAAAGGAATAAAGGAATAAAGGAATAAAGGAATAAAGGAATAAAGGAATAAAGGAATAAAGGAATAAAGGAATAAAGGAATAAAGGAATAAAGGAATAAAAGAATAAAGGAATAAAGGAATAAAGGAATAAAGGAATAAAGGAATAAAGGAATAAAGGAATAAAGGAATAAAGGAATAAAGGAATAAAGGAATAAAGGAATAAAGGAATAAAGGAATAAAGGAATAAAGGAATAAAGAATAAAGGAATAAAGGAATAAAGGAATAAAGGAATAAAGGAATAAAGGAATAAAGGAATAAAGGAATAAAGGAATAAAGGAATAAAGGAATAAAGGAATAAAGGAATAAAGGAATAAAGGAATAAAGGAATAAAGGAATAAAGGAATAAAGGAATAAAGGAATAAAGGAATAAAGGAATAAAGGAATAAAGGAATAAAGGAATAAAGGAATAAAGGAATAAAGGAATAAAGGAATAAAGGAATAAAGGAATAAAGGAATAAAGGAATAAAGGAATAAAGGAATAAAGGAATAAAGGAATAAAGGAATAAAGGAATAAAGGAATAAAGGAATAAAGGAATAAAGGAATAAAGGAATAAAGGAATAAAGGAATAAAGGAATAAAGGAATAAAGGAATAAAGGAATAAAGGAATAAAGGAATAAAGGAATAAAGGAATAAAGGAATAAAGGAATAAAGGAATAAAGGAATAAAGGAATAAAGGAATAAAGGAATAAAGGAATAAAGGAATAAAGGAATAAAGGAATAAAGGAATAAAGGAATAAAGGAATAAAGGAATAAAGGAATAAAGGAATAAAGGAATAAAGGAATAAAGGAATAAAGGAATAAAGGAATAAAGGAATAAAGAATAAAGGAATAAAGGAATAAAGGAATAAAGGAATAAAGGAATAAAGGAATAAAGGAATAAAGGAATAAAGGAATAAAGGAATAAAGGAATAAAGGAATAAAGGAATAAAGGAATAAAGGAATAAAGGAATAAAGGAATAAAGGAATAAAGGAATAAAGGAATAAAGGAATAAAGGAATAAAGGAATAAAGGAATAAAGGAATAAAGGAATAAAGGAATAAAGGAATAAAGGAATAAAGGAATAAAGGAATAAAGGAATAAAGGAATAAAGGAATAAAGGAATAAAGGAATAAAGGAATAAAGGAATAAAGGAATAAAGGAATAAAGGAATAAAGGAATAAAGGAATAAAGGAATAAAGGAATAAAGGAATAAAGGAATAAAGGAATAAAGGAATAAAGGAATAAAGGAATAAAGGAATAAAGGAATAAAGGAATAAAGGAATAAAGGAATAAAGGAATAAAGGAATAAAGGAATAAAGGAATAAAGGAATAAAGGAATAAAGGAATAAAGGAATAAAGGAATAAAGGAATAAAGGAATAAAGGAATAAAGGAATAAAGGAATAAAGGAATAAAGGAATAAAGGAATAAAGGAATAAAGGAATAAAGGAATAAAGGAATAAATGAATAAATGAATAAATGAATAAAGGAATAAAGGAATAAAGGAATAAATGAATAAATGAATGAATGAATAAATGAATAAATGAATAAATGAATAAATGAATAAATGAATAAATGAATAAATGAATAAATGAATAAATGAATAAATGAATAAATGAATAAATGAATAAATGAATAAATGAATAAATGAATAAATGAATAAATGAATAAATGAATAAATGAATAAATGAATAAATGAATAAATGAATAAATGAATAAATGAATAAATGAATAAATGAATAAATGAATAAATGAATAAATGAATAAATGAATAAATGAATAAATGAATAAATGAATAAATGAATAAATGAATAAATGAATAAATGAATAAATGAATAAATGAATAAAGGAATAAAGGAATAAATGAATAAATGAATAAATGAATAAAGGAATAAAGGAATAAATGAATAAATGAATAAATGAATAAATGAATAAAGGAATAAAGGAATAAAGGAATAAAGGAATAAAGGAATAAAGGAATAAAGGAATAAAGGAATAAAGGAATAAAGGAATAAAGGAATAAAGGAATAAAGGAATAAAGGAATAAAGGAATAAAGGAATAAAGGAATAAAGGAATAAAGGAATAAAGGAATAAAGGAATAAAGGAATAAAGGAATGAAGGAATAAAGGAATAAAGGAATAAAGGAATAAAGGAATAAAGGAATAAAGGAATAAAGGAATAAAGGAATAAAGGAATAAATGAATAAAGGAATAAAGGAATAAAGGAATAAAGGAATAAAGGAATAAAGGAATAAATGAATAAATGAATAAATGAATAAATGAATAAATGAATAAATGAATAAATGAATAAATGAATAAATGAATAAATGAATAAATGAATAAATGAATAAATGAATAAATGAATAAATGAATAAATGAATAAATGAATAAATGAATAAATGAATAAATGAATAAATGAATAAATGAATAAATGAATAAATGAATAAATGAATAAATGAATAAATGAATAAATGAATAAATGAATAAATGAATAAATGAATAAATGAATAAATGAATAAATGAATAAATGAATAAATGAATAAATGAATAAATGAATAAATGAATAAATGAATAAATGAATAAATGAATAAATGAATAAATGAATAAATGAATAAATGAATAAATGAATAAATGAATAAATGAATAAATGAATAAATGAATAAATGAATAAATGAATAAATGAATAAATGAATAAATGAATAAATGAATAAATGAATAAATGAATAAATGAATAAATGAATAAATGAATAAATGAATAAATGAATAAATGAATAATGAATAAATGAATAAATGAATAAATGAATAAATGAATAAATGAATAAATGAATAAATGAATAAATGAATAAATGAATAAATGAATAAATGAATAAATGAATAAATGAATAAATGAATAAATGAATAAATGAATAAATGAATAAATGAATAAATGAATAAATGAATAAATGAATAAATGAATAAATGAATAAATGAATAAATGAATAAATGAATAAATGAATAAATGAATAAATGAATAAATGAATAAATGAATAAATGAATAAATGAATAAATGAATAAATGAATAAATGAATAAATGAATAAATGAATAAATGAATAAATGAATAAATGAATAAATGAATAAATGAATAAATGAATAAATGAATAAATGAATAAATGAATAAATGAATAAATGAATAAATGAATAAATGAATAAATGAGAAAATGAATAAATGAATAAATGAATAAATGAATAAATGAATAAATGAATAAATGAATAAATGAATAAATGAATAAATGAATAAATGAATAAATGAATAAATGAATAAATGAATAAATGAATAAATGAATAAATGAATAAATGAATAAATGAATAAATGAATAAATGAATAAATGAATAAATGAATAAATGAATAAATGAATAAATGAATAAATGAATAAATGAATAAATGAATAAATGAATAAATGAATAAATGAATAAATGAATAAATGAATAAATGAATAAATGAATAAATGAATAAATGAATAAATGAATAAATGAATAAATGAATAAATGAATAAATGAATAAATGAATAAATGAATAAATGAATAAATGAATAAATGAATAAATGAATAAATGAATAAATGAATAAATGAATAAATGAATAAATGAATAAATGAATAAATGAATAAATGAATAAATGAATAAATGAATAAATGAATAAATGAATAAATGAATAAATGAATAAATGAATAAATGAATAAATGAACAAATGAATAAATGAATAAATGAATAAATGAATAAATGAATAAATGAACAAATGAATAAATGAATAAATGAATAAATGAATAAATGAATAAATGAATAAATGAATAAATGAATAAATGAATAAATGAATAAATGAATAAATGAATAAATGAATAAATGAATAAATGAATAAATGAATAAATGAATAAATGAATAAATGAATAAATGAATAAATGAATAAATGAATAAATGAATAAATGAATAAATGAATAAATGAATAAATGAATAAATGAATAAATGAATAAATGAATAAATGAATAAATGAATAAATGAATAAATGAATAAGTGAATAAATGAATAAATGAATAAATGAATAAATGAATAAATGAATAAATGAATAAATGAATAAATGAATAAATGAATAAATGAATAAATGAATAAATGAATAAATGAATAAATGAATAAATGAATAAATGAATAAATGAATAAATGAATAAATGAATAAATGAATAAATGAATAAATGAATAAATGAATAAATGAATAAATGAATAAATGAATAAATGAATAAATGAATAAATGAATAAATGAATAAATGAATAAATGAATAAATGAATAAATGAATAAATGAATAAATGAATAAATGAATAAATGAATAAATGAATAAATGAATAAATGAATAAATGAATAAATGAATAAATGAATAAATGAATAAATGAATAAATGAATAAATGAATAAATGAATAAATGAATAAATGAATAAATGAATAAATGAATAAATGAATAAATGAATAAATGAATAAATGAATAAATGAATAAATGAATAAATGAATAAATGAATAAATGAATAAATGAATAAATGAATAAATGAATAAATGAATAAATGAATAAATGAATAAATGAATAAATGAATAAATGAATAAATGAATAAATGAATAAATGAATAAATGAATAAATGTATAAATGAATAAATGTATAAATGAATAAATGTATAAATGAATAAAGGAATAAAGGAATAAAGGAATAAAGGAATAAAGGAATAAAGGAATAAAGGAATAAAGGAATAAAGGAATAAAGGAATAAAGGAATAAAGGAATAAAGGAATAAAGGAATAAAGGAATAAAGGAATAAAGGAATAAAGGAATAAAGGAATAAAGGAATAAAGGAATAAAGGAATAAAGGAATAAAGGAATAAAGGAATAAAGAAATAAAGGAATAAAGGAATAAAGGAATAAAGGAATAAAGGAATAAAGGAATAAAGGAATAAAGGAATAAAGGAATAAAGGAATAAAGGAATAAAGGAATAAAGGAATAAAGGAATAAAGGAATAAAGGAATAAAGGAATAAAGGAATAAAGGAATAAAGGAATAAAGGAATAAAGGAATAAAGGAATAAAGGAATAAAGGAATAAAGGAATAAAGGAATAAAGGAATAAAGGAATAAAGGAATAAAGGAATAAAGGAATAAAGGAATAAAGGAATAAAGGAATAAAGGAATAAAGGAATAAAGGAATAAAGGAATAAAGGAATAAAGGAATAAAGGAATAAAGGAATAAAGGAATAAAGGAATAAAGGAATAAAGGAATAAAGGAATAAAGGAATAAAGGAATAAAGGAATAAAGGAATAAAGGAATAAAGGAATAAAGGAATAAAGGAATAAAGGAATAAAGGAATAAAGGAATAAAGGAATAAAGGAATAAAGGAATAAAGGAATAAAGGAATAAAGGAATAAAGGAATAAAGGAATAAAGGAATAAAGGAATAAAGGAATATAGGAATAAAGGAATAAAGGAATAAAGGAATAAAGGAATAAAGGAATAAAGGAATAAAGGAATAAAGGAATAAAGGAATAAAGGAATAAAGGAATAAAGGAATAAAGGAATAAAGGAATAAAGGAATAAAGGAATAAAGGAATAAAGGAATAAAGGAATAAAGGAATAAAGGAATAAAGGAATAAAGGAATAAAGGAATAAAGGAATAAAGGAATAAAGGAATAAAGGAATAAAGGAATAAAGGAATAAAGGAATAAAGGAATAAAGGAATAAAGGAATAAAGGAATAAAGGAATAAAGGAATAAAGGAATAAAGGAATAAAGGAATAAAGGAATAAAGGAATAAAGGAATAAAGGAATAAAGGAATAAAGGAATAAAGGAATAAAGGAATAAAGGAATAAAGGAATAAAGGAATAAAGGAATAAAGGAATAAAGGAATGAAGGAATAAAGGAATAAAGGAATAAAGGAATAAAGGAATAAAGGAATAAAGGAATAAAGGAATAAAGGAATAAAGGAATAAAGGAATAAAGGAATAAAGGAATAAAGGAATGAAGGAATAAAGGAATAAAGGAATAAAGGAATAAAGGAATAAAGGAATAAAGGAATAAAGGAATAAAGGAATAAAGGAATAAAGGAATAAAGGAATAAAGGAATAAAGGAATAAAGGAATAAAGGAATAAAGGAATAAAGGAATAAAGGAATAAAGGAATAAAGGAATAAAGGAATAAAGGAATAAAGGAATAAAGGAATAAAGGAATAAAGGAATAAAGGAATAAAGGAATAAAGGAATAAAGGAATAAAGGAATAAAGGAATAAAGGAATAAAGGAATAAAGGAATAAAGGAATAAAGGAATAAAGGAATAAAGGAATAAAGGAATGAAGGAATAAAGGAATAAAGGAATAAAGGAATAAAGGAATAAAGGAATAAAGGAATAAAGGAATAAAGGAATAAAGGAATAAAGGAATAAAGGAATAAAGGAATAAAGGAATAAAGGAATAAAGGAATGAAGGAATAAAAGAAAAAAGGAATAAAAGAATAAAGGAATAAAGGAATAAAGGAATAAAGGAATAAAGGAATAAAGGAATAAAGGAATGAAGGAATAAAGGAATAAAGGAATAAAGGAATAAAGGAATAAAGGAATAAAGGAATAAAGGAATAAAGGAATAAAGGAATAAAGGAATAAAGGAATAAAGGAATAAAGGAATAAAGGAATAAAGGAATAAAGGAATAAAGGAATAAAGGAATAAAGGAATAAAGGAATAAAGGAATAAAGGAATAAAGGAATAAAGGAATAAAGGAATAAAGGAATAAAGGAATAAAGGAATAAAGGAATAAAGGAATAAAGGAATAAAGGAATAAAGGAATAAAGGAATAAAGGAATAAAGGAATAAAGGAATAAAGGAATAAAGGAATAAAGGAATAAAGGAATAAAGGAATAAAGGAATAAAGGAATAAAGGAATAAAGGAATAAAGGAATAAAGGAATAAAGGAATAAAGGAATAAAGGAATAAAGGAATAAAGGAATAAAGGAATAAAGGAATAAAGGAATAAAGGAATAAAGGAATAAAGGAATAAAGGAATAAAGGAATAAAGGAATAAAGGAATAAAGGAATAAAGGAATAAAGGAATAAAGGAATAAAGGAATAAAGGAATAAAGGAATAAAGGAATAAAGGAATAAAGGAATAAAGGAATAAAGGAATAAAGGAATAAAGGAATAAAGGAATAAAGGAATAAAGGAATAAAGGAATAAAGGAATAAAGGAATAAAGGAATAAAGGAATAAAGGAATAAAGGAATAAAGGAATAAAGGAATAAAGGAATAAAGGAATAAAGGAATAAAGGAATAAAGGAATAAAGGAATAAAGGAATAAAGGAATAAAGGAATAAAGGAATAAAGGAATAAAGGAATAAAGGAATAAAGGAATAAAGGAATAAAGGAATAAAGGAATAAAGGAATAAAGGAATAAAGGAATAAAGGAATAAAGGAATAAAGGAATAAAGGAATAAAGGAATAAAGGAATAAAGGAATAAAGGAATAAAGGAATAAAGGAATAAAGGAATAAAGGAATAAAGGAATAAAGGAATAAAGGAATAAAGGAATAAAGGAATAAAGGAATAAAGGAATAAAGGAATAAAGGAATAAAGGAATAAAGGAATAAAGGAATAAAGGAATAAAGGAATAAAGGAATAAAGGAATAAAGGAATAAAGGAATAAAGGAATAAAGGAATAAAGGAATAAAGGAATAAAGGAATAAAGGAATAAAGGAATAAAGGAATAAAGGAATAAAGGAATAAAGGAATAAAGGAATAAAGGAATAAAGGAATAAAGGAATAAAGGAATAAAGGAATAAAGGAATAAAGGAATAAAGGAATAAAGGAATAAAGGAATAAAGGAATAAAGGAATAAAGGAATAAAGGAATGAAGGAATAAAGGAATAAAGGAATAAAGGAATAAAGGAATAAAGGAATAAAGGAATAAAGGAATAAAGGAATAAAGGAATAAAGGAATAAAGGAATAAAGAAATAAAGGAATAAAGGAATAAAGGAATAAAGGAATAAAGGAATAAAGGAATAAAGGAATAAAGGAATAAAGGAATAAAGGAATAAAGGAATAAAGGAATAAAGGAATAAAGGAATAAAGGAATAAAGGAATAAAGGAATAAAGGAATAAAGGAATAAAGGAATAAAGGAATAAGGAATAAAGGAATAAAGGAATAAAGGAATAAAGGAATAAAGGAATAAAGGAATAAAGGAATAAAGGAATAAAGGAATAAAGGAATAAAGGAATAAAGGAATAAAGGAATAAAGGAATAAAGGAATAAAGGAATAAAGGAATAAAGGAATAAAGGAATAAAGGAATAAAGGAATAAAGGAATAAAGGAATAAAGGAATAAAGGAATAAAGGAATAAAGGAATAAAGGAATAAAGGAATAAAGGAATAAAAAACCTGTGATTTTACATCTTATAAAATGCACATAAAAGGAGCGTCACAAATTACGTAAATTTACGCACAAGAATATGTAATACTATGTGGTTGGAAAATTTCATGACATGAAATATATTGAAATAAAAAAAAATTGATTGCAACCGCCGTGACTTGAACCGAGTATCATCAGATCTTAAAGTACGCCCGTTAATCGAACGAGCCACGGGAACACATCTGCTTGGCTGGTAAATGGTGCATATAAATTCAGTCGCGTATGCTAGTCGAATGCAAATTGAAGTCAAAACCAGTAAAATTTATTCTAATCCAACGTTAAGTCATTACAGAGTCCGGCACTCGAAGTGTAACCAACTTCTGAACTTCGAGCCTGGCGTCAAGGTAAATGCGACATATTATCGGGAAAGTATTCTGGAGGTTGCTTTGAAGCCGTGGGCAGACAAACATTTTGGTGGCAGACCATGGACGTTTCAGCAGGACTCGGCACCGTCTCACAAAGCTCGAGTGAACCAAGAATGGCTGAAAAACAACGTTTCGAGCTTCATCACGTCCACACAATGGCTCTCGAATTCACCAGATGCGAATCCAATGGATTATTCTCTTTGGGCCATTTTGGAGAGCAAAGCCCGAACTAAAAGATACACCAGTCTCGAGGCGCTGAAAAAAGATATTGTCCGCGAGTGGGCCAAAATACACCAGCAAGTCACATTCGGGCAGCTTGCGATTCGTTTTTTGACCGTCTCAAGACCATAGTCAAGGCAAAAGGTGGTCATATCGAGCAAAAGTGAATTGATTCTGAATTTTGTATTATTTTTACACATTTTGTACTTTGAATTAAGTAAAAGTAATTTTCCAAACTGAATTTATGGCCTTTTTAATTGGTTACACTTCGAGTGCCGGACCCTGTAGAAATGAAATCTTCCGTCGTTGGATTAATTAGGCCTTTATGAATTGGGTCGCCTGCAAATTTCAAATCTTTCTGAATGTGAAATATTTATAACTGAACAAAAAGGCTTGAAGGTGGTTACACTGACTTGATTTCACGAAAATACCGGTGATGGCAAACCTATTGAAGCAATTTTTCCCCGGTCATCGGAATGACGTGCGCTACATAAGGCAATTCCATCTTGCTCAGTTTGTGGTCAGAACGAGAGACGTCCTTGTAATAAGCTGGTCACCTACGATAATCCAGTTTTGTGAATAACCTTGCACTGAAACTACTGAATTGGACATCTTTGATCAAAGACAAGGATATTCCGGCAACAAGAAACCACCATTCGCATTATCACTGTACTTCACTGTAGCTCGTTTCAATGGCAGTAAATTATCATGTGTTTCGTAATCGGAAACGCAATTTATTGAAACTTCAACTGAAATTCATTGCTTGCCACATTCAGCTGTACACGTGTCTCTTATCGCAAAGTCTCCAGTTGGGAAAGTTAGCGCTCGTGCCTCTCAACTGTGAACTCCACAACGCCGACAACTAGTTCCCGTTGTAAGTTGTAGTTTGTTCACTGACAAATGCATAAAATTTGCGGTTGAAGAAGGGGTTCTTGCAAAACTTTGTAATAATTGAACTCGCTGAATGCCGGTTTCCGGGGTCTAGTTATCTGTGGTTTGGCATCCTTTTCCCTTCGCATCTCCCGTGTGTTCCGACTACAAGTGTTCTGGGAAACGAGTGAGTCTTGCACCCGTCAAGGGTATTCTTTGAAACTGTGGTTTTGGTAGGGCAAATTAGCTTTTCCTGGGTGTTGCTGGTTGCTTTTTCATTAGTTTTGTTACTCTAGATGGAAAACTTTTGATCTTCTTCTTCGGTGAATATAAATTGTTTGTTGTTGAGTGGCTCTAAAGCTTATACGAGAATAACTCGTGAGTATCTATCCCAAATCGATTGTGAATTGAATGCATTTTCGAGGGGATGTTTCTTGTCAAATCACGTTCATTCGCAGTCATGTAAATCCGCAGCTTTACCGAACAACGTTTGCAATATCAAATTCTGTCAATTGTTGAACGAAACACAACAACGGGCTTACACAACCATTTACAATTCTGACATCGTTTTTCCACTTGAAGACTGAACATGAGTAAAGCTAAGCGTCTAGTTATAAGTACCGATAAGGAGCCTACCCTCCAACAACCATCCGAATCCATCCAAGTGCACCATTCGTCGGTGTTGCAGCTTCCGTATCCTATTTCGAAGCATCACTTTGAATTTCCGGAAGAGACTCGGGTGTCGAGCTGAACGTAAGTCTCAGCCTCTTTGCTGCTAAATCCTTAACACTGAAGGCCAGGATTCTGCAATGGGAAGATGTGGGTTGTGGTTTGAACACTTTACCGGTTCGGTTTCATTTGCCTTCCGGTTAGCTTGGTTCGTTGCATTCACCGCTTGGTACATATTTGAGTTTTTGTCTGGATTAAAGGACTGGGCAAGCTAGCTTTGCTCGGCAATAAATCGAGAAGCGATTTGTTTTAACGAATAGTGTCGGTTCACCTCGAGAGCACGAGATGATGCTGTTAATCACCCGAAACTGGTAGATGATGCAGTGCAGATTTCCGGATGTTGTTAAGAGGGGGGGAGTATGCAATTAAAAAGTAATTAATCATTGTCATTTCATGGATGTCAGTAGGGCATGTTTCAATAGATAAAATTTTTTTTATAGCAACGTTGATGTCCAGCAGTTCAATATGCTGGTGTTGAATCGATCGGAAAGATCTTGATTTATGACTTGTGTAATGCGTTGTACGAAAGCCGGGGAATGCTAATAAATTGTTGAAATATGATAATGCTTGTTATATCAACTGACCGGGTACAAAACGCTCCACTCTACGGTTTTAAAATATATCGAAGTTTATCCATTTGGGTTTCAGGTACAGCAAAGAGCACTATAATCAACTATATTTAACATTATTGAGCCTTTCGTTAACGTCCACGACTACAGAAAAAAAAAACAAAAACATTGTGATTCGGCTGAGCCGTAGTGAGGGTGAGACGACCGCCTCGGGCGCCAAGATTCAGGAGGCACAGAACCTGATGGAATCAGTAAACACATCGGAAGTCCAATTTCCATGATCACTATTTCTATGTAATTACCAAGTCAATACACAGAAGGTCGGCAACGGTGAAAAGACTTCATGAACCAGTTCCATTGAATGCGGCATAGGTATCGAAATTCGAATCTCATGTCTCTAAATAAAAAATAGACTAAAGTTTACTCTCACTTAGCGCAGATTCACAATAATAATTACTGAATTTATAATATGTTTCACTAAAATGAAAAAAAAAAAAACGAATTTTCGACAAATTTTGACGTGAGTGAAAATTTTTCGCGTCCGACGCACACGCCTACTGAGATCAGCATTGCCAGATCGTGCATGCTGAATCCCGCATAGCGTTTTGGCTACCTGGGCAGCCATGGCCACCAGACGGCTACCAAAATTGATTCAGTGACGGTTGTCAAATCCGTTTTAAACTTCCGAAAACTGTTTAGTCCATTTTTTCTATGAAAAAAAGTTATAGCGCCTTCAGCATAGGATGACACCGACCTTAAGGTCTGAGGACAGAGGGTCACGTGTTGAGTTTTGAATCGACCACGTGGCTCGCTCAATTCCTTTGCTCATCGTATTTCTCTTGTACTCTTTCGTATATGAGCAAACTGTACCGGGTTTCCAGCATACATTTTATTATTTTGATGAGAAGTTTTATCACATAAATCTATCGTATGGGTTGGACATTACATGGATTCCAATGAACAATGAAAAAATATTCACCTTTCACAAAGATTGAATCTCTGTGTGTTTGGCAGCCTTGTCGAGCCAATTTTATTTCTCTCTCCTTTTCCAGAATGCTATGAGGAAACCAAAGCGAAAAAAATGGCGGATGCATTGAAACTGACTTTGTTTCACAGCAAAATACAAGACTTTATTTTTATCGCGATAACATGTACGATGTACTAATCGCATCTAAACTAAATTATCTAGACTTTATCACGGTAGATTTGTGAAACAAGTCTTCAAAACCGAGATATTCGATGAAAAAGTAGAGGTACGCATTTCCGAGCGTTCTGATTTTCCGCAGTTCTTCAGTCATAAAAAAATACAACACGACCGCTAAACTCAATGAATCATTCTGAAAATTTCACAAAATATTCTCAACTAAATTTCGAAGACATTGTCAGGTGGGGTTTTCTATGTTCTGCACCGTTTCCAAGAAAATTTAAAATTTAATTTGAAACGAAAAAATAGCAAAAAAACCTACCACTTCACGGTACTGTCCTCAGCCCTTAACGTCGGTAGGGCGAGAATATTCCGATGACCTGCCATCGGAAAACGTATTGATTCAACATTTTTGTTTTTCGTAACGTTTCGTCTTCGAATCATCAGTGCCGAGCTGTTTAAATTGAACTGCTGATGCAAACTTAGCTGTTCAAAGTCGTGTGACCGACACACTGATGGCGCTATCAATGTCAAATCCATATAGAATTTGTGAAATACCAACTCTTGAATGAATGAAAAAGTAAAATTTCTTCACATTTCCATTAGTCAGAAAAGAAGTGACAGCCATTTAAGTGAAGCTACTTTTACCGTTCTTAAAACAATTTCAAATCAATTTAAAATAATTGTTCAATTTTCATTACTAATTACTCGAAAAAATACTTTGCAAGCTCAGCAATGGCTTCAAAAGTGTTACTCGGACATAACACAAAAAAAACGTTGTATCAAACCATCAATAAATTTAATTTTACACTGCTTCTTGACGGGAAAAAATACCGTTCAAGCAAAGCAATGGCTTGAAAAGTGTTTTCGAGAGTCGCTCCATCAGAAACAGCAATGTGAAAAGCTCTAACGGCTGAATTTGACAAGAAACGAACGTATATAGTAAAGAAATACAATTTGTTTCATCAAGACAAAGCACCGTGAAACAGTAAATCAAAACAATGGCAAAACTACATGAATTGAACTTCGAAATGGCTCCCACATCCACCGTATTCGCCAGATTTGGCTCCCAGCGACTACTGGCTGTTCGCAGACCTAAAAAAATATGCTCGCCAGTGAGAAATTTCGCACGAATGAAGAGGTTATCGCTGAAACTGAGGTCTATTTTGAGGATAAATCGTTCTACAAAAGTGGTATTGAAATGTTAGAGCGGCGCTGGAATGATTGTGTTGCTCTTGATGGAGATTACGTGGATGAATGAAGTTAGTTTTGAACTAACAAAAATCTTGTTCTCTTTTTTAGGTCCGGATATTTTTAATCCATGTGTTACAAATCAAGGGAAAACGATCTCATATGTCGAAAAAACCCAAGTCGGTTATAGTTAGATTGAAGGAATTACACTTTGATTTGCTTCTTCATCCACCGTACAGTCCAGATCTGGCCCCCAGTGACTACTGTCTATGCATTGATCTAATAAAAATGCTCCCCGGGAAAAGAAATTTAACTCAAACGAAAAGGCAATTGCTGAATGTGAAGCCATTTTTTAGGCAAAATACGAATCCTTGTACAAGCACGGTATCGAGAAGTTAGAGAAGCGTTGGAATGATTGTATTACTTTTGATAAATATAAACGTTTTTTTTTTGGCAAAAAATTAGTCACACGACTTATTCAGTGATGTGTTATGGATATTTTTGAACGGATCAAACCAGTTGAACTAAAACAACAGTTCCCGTGAAGTACTAGTCAAATCCGTTCCTAATATTCGCCTCCTGTAAGGGTTTTCAAGAACTTATGATAGGCCGGAAGTCATCATCTTGGGTTCGCGACCGACCTCAAACATCATTTGCCGGCATATTATCATCAAATTTGTTCGAAAAATCGTTTCAATTATCCAGAAGTCACCAAATATAAATATTTCGTTATTTCAAATTTGATTGAAAAAACCAACTCCTCGCAAACAAAAAAGCTCGTCTCAATCCCACTATCCTTAAAACGCATATCCGACAACAACAATAGGTTTTAACTTGGCCATTGATACTAAAAAAATTGGCGGATAGCAAGAACAACGTGATTTGTCGGTTACGCCATTTATACGATTATGTCTCCGGAACCGGAAGTATCTATAATTTGATCTTCAAATTTGTTCTTTTATCAAATAGCAACTTTCGACTGAGCCAGGAATGTTGAAATCGTTTCGGCCATCTACGGGAAAAATTGAGCAGAAGGAAAAAAATGCATTTTGTCGGTTACGTCACTTAAAGACTGTCCCAGAAAGTATAGACGCACTTTGATTTCGCTGTAAATAATTCACAAGTGTTAGATATTCAAATTTTATTCGATATACTGATAATATTAGACTACAACAACAGAATATTATTCTCAACATTTGCTACTTAGCCATTGTAGACTAGCTGGCGCACCTTCTTGCGAACGTTCCTCATTAAATTCCGTACAGACTTCTTGGCGACAAGTTTTGACACATTTTTCCAATCTTTTTCGAACTGTTGAATGGTTTCGGCTGTCGAGACATGTTTCCTAAGATGTGCCTGCGTTAATGCCCAAAATTCCTCAATTGTTTGAAGTTGTGTGCAATTTGGTGGATTCATGTATTTTGGGACGAAAGTGACATTTTTGGTAGTATACCATTCTACCGTTGATTTCGAGTAGTGGCAAGAAGCAAGATCTTGCCAGAAGACAACAGGATCCTTGTGCCTTCGAATCATAGGTAGAAGTCGTTTTTGTTAACATTCCTTGATGTATATTTCGCTGTTCATTGAAGCAATGGCGATGAAGGGTTTCGAAATCTTACCGCAACTACAAATTGCTTGCCAGACTATAGCTTTCTTACCAAATATTTCGACTTCAATCGATGTCTCGGACTGGTTTAACACTTGCCCTTCTCGCACCGTATAATATTGTGGTTCCGGCAAGGATTTGTAATCGAGTTTCACGTAGGTTTCGTCGTCCATGATTATGCAGTTCAAATTTCCAGCAAGAATCGTATTGTACAGCTGTCGAACCCTCGGCCTGATCGATGCTTCTTGTTTCGAACTACGTTTTGGTTGTTTCTGCTTCTTATAGGTTCGAAGATTCAAACGTTCTTTAGCACGAAGAACATTTGACTTCGAAGTGCCCACTTTTTTGGCCACATCCCGAACTGAAACCTCCTTGTTTTGCTCGAACGCCTTTAGTATACGTTTATCCAACTGAGGGTTAGCAGGACCTTTTTTTTCGACCCGTTTTCGGTTTATCCTCAAAGGTGTTATCCTCACCGAACTTCCTGATTGCATTTCGCACGGCTTTTTCACTTACTCCTTCCATTTTGGCTATCTTTCTCAGTGATAGTTTTTCGACGTTGTTCTGCTGAAAGTCCACGCATTTCGAAACAAACTAATGAAAACGAATAAACAACTGCACAAGTGGTTAGAGAAGAGTGTAAACAACAGGACGCAGCCATAAAAATTGACAGATTCTAAACCATTGCAAAATGGCAGAGGTTTTTGGTTGCGTCCATACTTTCGGGGACAGTCTTTATATAGAAAATAAAGATGTGTTCCACATCAAAACAAACAGAATCTAAAGTCTATTCCAAGAAAATGGAGATTTTGCATGGAAAGCTACAAGAAACCTTCGAAAAATCGACTATTTGATCTTATTTATGACAGTGTGCAGAACGAATTCGGTATTGTTTCTCAACCAGGTACGCTCTACTCGAACCCATGCATTAAAAAGCGGCTCCATCAATGTAAATCGTTTTCGACCAATCGCGATACTTTTGTTGCTGGGCTTTAGAGATTCTACTTTTACGAAGTAAGTTAATGTGGTTATTGTATCGAAAGTTGATTTCACTGTGTATATTATGGATTACAGCATTGCCCACTCGCAGTTGAAAATTGTTATTGCTGGATGAGTAGACCGATTATACTAAAGAAATTCCACTTTCATGTTTCGGATAAGTCGGAAAACTCAAACTTAGTGAAGCGTAGTAAAATGAAAAGAAATCTAGCAATACTCTTGGGAGCATCATCGTTTCTCTATGTTGTAAAAATAACATTCCAAAAACTTGTTTCAACATTCGCTGCGACGAACGTCCAGCTTCTTTCGAAGCGCGTCTTTGAGTGGAGTCGTCTTCAATGTCAACAAGATAAGACAGCAAAAAACAAAAACGAACATTTGCCAAAAATCGGGTATGGAAAACATTTTTTTTTTCGATGGTGGAAACTTTCGATTCCCTCCAGCGAAATGATGGAATTGGCACACGGCGCTGTTAGCGTGGATTATCTAAAAATCGATAGCATCCGAAAACCGTAGCAATATGCTACCGAAAAAAAAAAACAGCCGGATCCCATTCACCACACTGCCACAAACTCACATAATCGAATCAGGTGAAAATATGCCTACCTTGACATAAACTTGAGCAGGCCTAAATAGACCCTAAATGCTGTCAAATTCAGCGGTTTTTTTTCTAAAGGAAAAACTTTTTCTTTCAGCTCTTTTCATTTTCTCTTTTCAGCTGAAGGAAAATCTCACCGCCGGAATTGCCAAAAATTGTTTTGAGTTCAATTCAGATAAAACAGACGCGGAAACGTGGAAAGTTTTGCAGTCTGGTCGTCTTGCGTGAAAACTCGCCGTTTTTTTTTTCTTATCATTCAAAGCAACGTAATTTTTCCGGCTCATAAATTTGATGGTACGACTGCAGTTTTATTCATGATTCCGAAGAGTTTCAGGGGGGCGAGGAAGGCAAACAAGTTTCTCGTGAAACGTCGGAAAGTTCGTTACATATTTTATCTGATTCGAAACGTTGATATCAACGAAAAACAACGACTTTCCCGGGAAACTTTTTCGAATCAATTTACGTTGTTCGTGTCGGTTCCCGCTGCCAGAGAAATGCACCGGAAACAACGCCGGTGAACGGCGAATTCATGGCGTCCCCACTCAATTGAGCTCATTTTTCGCCGCAGACGCTGAAGGATGTCCTCCGAAAGTTGTGTCTCCTGCTTCAATCCCAAGTCAATTCCACACTCTTCGATTATTTATGCGAAATGAAAAAAAAACGGTGCTCAACTCATCCGTCAACTTCGGCCCGGGGCCCCTTCGTCCGGTCCGGTGGTCATCTTAATTAGGTGAACTACTTTACTCCCGTTGTTCGGAGGATTGCTTGTCTTCCCTCTGCCGTTGACTTTCTCTTGATTGGAAACTTGACCTCGTTTTTTTTCTTTTTTGCTTACTTCCGTGGTCGTGGTCCTTCGTGTGCTCGAGAGATTTATGTAAATCGTCTCTCCTTCCATTTTCGCATCTGGGAAAACTTGCAAATGACATCATGCAAATTGAGCCCTGTTACTATTGGGAAAAAAGGGAAAGGTAGTTAAGGGAATGAGGAATGCTGTAGCTGTAGCATAAATTATTCGATTCGGAATGTTTCAATGGACGATTTTAAAAGCGGTCGGGAAAGCTAGTTGAAATGGTTGTTTTTTGAGGACAGTCGAGTAGTGCTTAAAATTTTTGAATTCTGATTAACTGTTCCATATTTTTTTTAACGAGAATCGCAACTTTTTGTACCCTTATAAAATTCTTATACAATAACTGAACGTGAGTAATCAACTCTATCGTGGAATTGTGTTCATCGAAAAAAAAAAACAGTTGTGCTGGCTTTCTATTGCACTTTTAATGAGAAATATCATCATTCTTGTTTCGTTTCGATTTTCAATTAAATAACGAGTTTCCGTGCAACATTTTCACACAATGTTTTTCGATCGGATAAAATGGAGAATGATTGGATACGGTTATCCACCCTTTTGTGATAACTGAAGTGTAGTGGCTGCTAGCCGAATCTTACCAAAATGTTGCAGGGTCTTTATGTGTTTTTTATGGACAGTGAAATGCGTTTTTTTTTTCAGACATTCTTCTTTGTAGAATTACGAATTCAAAAGCAATTCATTTGTAGCGTAAATTTGAGTCATTAATTCGCAGCTGCAAATCGCTTGCAAAATCAGGAATATTTTAACTGTCTTCCCTTACGAAGTATTTTTTGTCGTGAGCACGACTTACTTTACTATCAACATAATTTCTGCTACATGCCATCGGAAATATGATCACAATTTTATGATAAATTTTTCAGTTGTGTGACATAATCTAAATAATTCAAAATTAAACTTTTCTGAAATGTTTGGTATAAACGAGTATCAAAGAGGATAATTCATAAGGCGCGTTTGCCTTTCTCGTATTTTGAAAGCTCATAGCTCAGTGATCTATGGAAGGATTTATATAATCTAACTACCAATAGAATCGAAATTTTTCAACTTAAACGTGTATAGCAAAAGCATTGAAGTATTTCAATAGTACACTATTGAAAAACCTATCTCATTTGACCCATGTCAACACCTGCCAATCAGAACGCGTTCTGAGGAAGAGAACAAAATATCTGCTGCTGTACAACAAATCGTTCGAGAAAAATGTTCCGAAAAGTGGTGAATATCGTAGTGAGTTCCTCAATTTGGTCCTTCTGAAAGGCAGGAATGAATCCCGTACAGCACCCTGATAGTTTCTTTCAATAAATGATGCAAATCCGAAATGAAAAAATCGACATTAAAATTCTGTATGCAGCTATTTTTATAGCCGTTAGGACCGCCCATTAGTGAAAAAGCTACAAACGAAATCGAAAAGTTTGGATTCTATCGCCACTGCGACCAGATGTATTGTGTGTCGTTTGCAAAGCTAGCTTCGCTTCCGACAAGAGCGATTACGTCACAGCTGCTAGTCGTTTGCATTGGTGAACAAACATCGAAAAGAGGACAACGAGGACAGCATCACACAAAATCAGCCGTTCTAATGGCTCTAGATGTTTTTTAAAGAACTATTAGGGTTTTTTCTTCGCAAATCGAGGGTAAAAAAACCTTAGTTTAGTGCAAATCTAGAACAGTTTGATTAGATGTGTGCACTTTTCGCTGTGTGAAATTCACAGTAATCGAGATCAAGTGGATCCTTCTTTGTTTTTGCAAACAATGTGAAAAAGGGGAATGCTTGCATAAATCATACAATTGGTCAACTAATTGACATTCGGAAGTGTTAAGGAAAATGTCAGTTGTTTTCGTTTTCAGGACATCCAGTTATGTCTCTGACATTACCCACTCGCCTTTTTTACAAAGTGTTCTTTTCCACGAGTCTTTTTGTTTCTCTATATAGAAAGGTAATAGAATTGCTGAAAAAAAAAACAACTATTGAACGGAGCTTCATTTAACAAACTAGAACTTGTTTCAAAAGTAGTTTTGGGTTGTAAATCAAGCTCGAAGATAAATTGGCTATCGCTTCCGGTTCCCGGAGATACAATGTTTAAAGACTGACCCAGAAAGTATGGACGCAACCAAAAACCGCTGCCATTTCGCAATGGTTCAGAATCTGTCAATTTTTATGGCTGCGTCCTGTTGTTTACACTCTTCTCGAACCACTTGTGCAGTTGTTTATTCGTTTTCGTTAGTTTGTTTCGAAATGCGTGGACTTTCAGCAGAACAACGTCGAAAAACTGTCACTGAGAAAGATAGCAAAAATGGAAGGAGTAAGTGAAAAAGCCGTGCGAAATGCAATCAGGAAGTTCGGTGAGGATAACACCTTTGAGGATAAACCGAAAACGGGTCGAAAAAAAGGTCCTGCTAACCCTCAGTTGGATACACGTATGCTGAATGCGTTCGAGCAAAAGAGGGAGGTTTTAGTTCGGGATGTGGCCAAAAAAGTGGACACTTCGAAGTCAAATGTTCTTCGTGCTAAAGAACGTTTGAATCTTCGAACCTATAAGAAGCAGAAACAACCAAAACATAGTCCGTAGACAAGAAGCATCGATCAGACCGAGGGTTCGAAAACTGTACAATACGATTCTTTCTGGAAATTTGAACTGCATAATCATGGACAACGAAAGCTACGTGAAACTCGATTAAAAACCCTTTCCGGTACCACAATATTCTACGGTTCGAAAAGGGCAACTGTTAAACCAGTCCGAGACATCGATTGAAGTCGAAAAATTTGGTAAGAAAGCTATGGTCTGGCAAGCAATTTGGAGCTGCGGTAAGATTTCGAAACCCTTCATCACCACTGCTTCAATGAGCAGCGAAATATACATCAAGGAATGTTTACAAAAACGACTTCTACCCATAATTCGAAGCCACTAGGATCCCGTTATCTTCTGGTCAGATCTTGCTTCTTGCCACTACTCGAAATCAACGGTAGAATGGTATACTACCAAAAATGTCACTTTTGTCCCAAAAGACATGAATCCACCAAATTGCCTACAACTTCAACCAATTGAGGAATTTTGGGCATTAACGAAGGCACATCTTAGGTCTCGGCAGCCGCAAAAGATTGGAAAAAAAGTGTCAAAACTTGTCGCCAAGAAGTCTGTATGGAATTTAATGAGGAACGTTCGCAAAAAGGTGCGCCAGCTAGTCTACAATGGCTAAATAGCAAATGTTGAGAATATTGTTCTGTTGTTGTAGTCTAATATTATCAGTATATCGAATAAAATTTGAATATCTAACACTTGTGAATTATTCACAGCGAAATCAAAGTGCATCCATACTTTCTGGGACAGTCTTCAGTAGCTTTCAAATGAGCCTAGGCTTAAATAAATCCTCTCAGCCATCTCTGAGAATATTGAGCGAAAAAAAACATCGTGTTTTGTCGTTTACATCACCTATACCATTATATCTCCAGAATCAGATGTGACAGCCATGTGAGCTCCAAAATGAACCAATGGTTCATTTTTAGCTTTCAAATGAATCTAATCATGTTGGAATCGGTTCAGCGAAAATTAAGCGATAAGAAAATAACGCGTTTTGTCGTTTACGTAACTAACACCGTTATATCTCCGAAACCGGAAATGCCAGCCATGTGATCTTCAAACTTGATCCACAATTCAATAGTCGCTTTAAAATGAGCCCAAGCCTGTTAAAATCGGCGTAGCCATCTCTGAGAATATTGAGCGGGAAAAAACAACACGTTTTGTCGCTTACGTCACTCATACCATTGTATGTCAAGTGACAGCCATGTGACCTTTGAACTTGCTCCATAATTCAATAGTAGCTTTCAAACGTGACTAGATTTGTTAAAATCGGCTAAGTTATTTCTGAGAAAATTGAGCGATAAAAAAACTACACATTTTGTCGCTTACGTCACTTATATCATTATATCTTCAGAACCAGAAGTGCCATTTGTTCTTCGAACTCGATCAATGGTCCAATAGTATCTTTCAATCCAGCCTAAGCTTGTTGGAATCGGTTGGGGTAACTCTGAGAAACTTTGGCGGTAAAAAATAAAGCGTTTTGTAACTTACGCCACTTATACCATTATTTCATTATTTCGTGAAGAGGGTCTTCAAGAAGACTGGTAAGGCAGATGGGAACATGCAGGAGTTCAAAAAAGGCGGGTGGGTAATGTCAGAGACATAACTGGATGTCGTGAATACGAAAAAACTGACACGCTCCCATCACTTTTCCGAATATCAGTTAGTTGATTGATTGTATGAATTGTGCAAACTTTCCCCTTTTTCACTAATAGAGTTTGAAGCGATGCACCTACATTAAAGTACAGATTAGTTACATTAAACAGCTACTATTCTACAACTATACATTCCAAACTTGAAACAATTCCTTTTTAATTTGGCAATATAGGAGGCTAGGTACGACAAATTAGTAGTTTATTATTATTGAAGCTATGAAGTTCGAAGATATCTGATTCTTTTCGAAATTTCAGTACGAGACAAATGCAATGGCCTGGTCTGAAATGTATCGACGATCTTCGGTAAGCAAGAGTCATTCTAATAATAATAATGATAGTAATAATAATGATAGTAATAATAATAATAATAATAATAATAATAATAATAATAATAATAATAATAATAATAATAATAATAATAATAATAATAATAATAATAATAATAATAATAATAATAATAATAATAATAATAATAATAATAATAATAATAATAATAATAATAATAATAATAATAATAATAATAATAATAATAATAATAATAATAATAATAATAATAATAATAATAATAATAATAATAATAATAATAATAATAATAATAATAATAATAATAATAATAATAATAATAATTATAATAATAATAATATTAATAATAATAAAGATTAATCTGTATATATGGCAACCCTGTTTCGCATGGCTTATTTTCACACGACCCCATCCTAGTATAAAGATGTGTTCAACATCATCACTTCCACTTTCGCATTGCCGTTCGTAATTGAATGTGTTAGTGACGGTGCGAATTATTTTAACTTCCATCTTGATGAATCTTTTGGTAGGCAATATTGAAAGTTCAATTAACTCTTAATGTGGCACTAAAAAGTGCTTTGAATTGTCACAATCAACAAGATCTGCATTTAGATCTGAGATGGTTCTCGTGTGTGTCTTGTTTCGGCAACAGTTGCTCAGAAAATGGCAGGGAAGCGACAAAATTCAACTAGTTCTTTAGGATGATCTTGGGCACTAAAAAGTGCTTTGAATGGGCCTTGCTGGACTTTTTGGCTGCCTTTCTATCGGTTTTCGGTGCCGTCGTGCTGACGGTGTCTCGTGCGTTCAGAGTAACGGCTTCAACTTGAATGACGCTATTTCTCACAACACATTTCATTTTATACCTGCTACTGGCAGCGATGTACGGACAGCTCCTTTGCCAAAATTCCTTTTCTTGTTCGCAGAACGGGAAACAGTGAGACGACAGGCCCTCGATGTTGTTCTCGTGTGTCTTGTTTCGGGAACAGTTGCTCAGCAAATGGTAGAAAAAATGAACCACTCAACATTGGCTGGTACTATTGATGTTGCAATACACGTTCAAGTTGAAAATTTTCGATTCTATTGGTAGTTAGATTATATAAATCCTTCCACAGATCACTGAGCTATGAGCTTTCAAAATAGGAGAAAGGCAAACGGGCCTCTTTGATACTCGTTTATACCAAACATTTCAGAAAAGTTTAATTTTGAACTATTTGAGAATATGTCACACAACTGAAAATTTTACCATAAATTTATGATCATATTTCCGATGTCATGTAGCAAGAATTATGTTGACTCATTAGATACAACAGGAGATATTCACGATCAGAAACTTATCATTCTCTCAGAGGGTAAATTTTGAAAAGACGCCCCATAGTAAAGTAAGTCGTATTAACGACAAAAATTTGGGCTCCAGCGTCCAAAAAAAACCGATGCTACATTTGTCCGGAACAAGGATGAAGAGCATTCGATCAAAAGTTCGAAAATTCGTGAAGGAATAATTTAAATTTCATCCGGTTTTAATTATGCTCAAGTTTAACCTCGTGTAATAAAGGATCAATTTTTAGTTTGAATAAAATATCGTCATTTATCATAATTTGAAAGAAAACTTTGTGGATAGCTTATTTTCGATACACTCTTTAATGGCTACGGATAGAAGAGGATGACAAGAGGATTGGCATTGTCACACCACTAGGTGGATTAAGAAAGGTTTTTTCTCATTAAAAACAGTGTTTTATCAACATTATTTCTAATTTTCCAAAAGTAGCGACACCGATAGAAAAATAACTAATACACCCAGGCCCGTACCAAGGATTTCGTTTCGGGAGGGGCCCACAAATAAGAAATAATGCGTCTAAGTGATGATTCTTGTGCATTTAGTATTTTTTGTTTTATTTTTTTTTTTTTAAGAGTGAGTGCAAGTATGTAGCATTTTAAGTGAATATGTACTCACATATTTCGGATTGGACAATGAGAGATTTAAGCAAAAATTTCTATGTGTCAAAGGGAAGGGATCGATTTTTACATTTCTTCTAGTCCTAGTCCCATAGTTCGTATTCGACTTCTAGTCGCTGGAAAAAGCTGAGTGATGAGTATTAAAACCTTCAATTTCAAGGGTGTGTTTCGTATAAGCCACGATGTAAGAAGGAACAAACATTTCGAAACTATTCAGTAAGCTCTTCTAGTTTTGCAAAATTTGTTGGTTATTTGTCGAACAGATGGTCAAGCCGATTTTAACAAATTTATATTCAAATGAAGTGCCTTATTATCCCACGTGATACTATTTAATTTCATCGAGTCAACTTCCGTGTCTGGATCAGAGATGCCTGCATATTTGTTTGTAAATCAGCTGATTTATAAAATAAGCTGTAGACATGTTTCAGTTGCAGACTTTTTTGTAGACTTTTGAAAATCACGTTTTTAGTAGACGTTTGTAAAATTTTACCGATTGTTTAAATTGCCGCGATCTTTTTTTTTTTTTTTGTTCGCTATACCAATTCCGTGCTTCATTCTTTGAATAAAATTTGGAGTTCGCGGACTTTTTTTCGAGTTTAAATTTTTCAATATATTTGAAATTTTCAGGGGAATATATGCATGAATATATTTGAAATTTTACAGGGTGATGAGTATAAAATTTAAATTCCTAATTGGGAGTGATGATGTAACAAAAGAAAAATTTTCTTAGTAGCATTCAAAAACTTCAAAACAGAACTCACATAAATTTCTCAGAGCTCACACCGATTATCAATCGCTCCAATAATTCTCACTTATACTTATATTACCGAAATCGGTAATATCCTGTTCTCTGGCGTATAATAATGGAGTAAGTCAACAGTAACCAACCGACACCATCATCATCAGCATAGGCGAACATGCTTCTGAAGTGTGCTCGCGTTCATCTTTTTTATCCTGAGTATGCTAGTGCAACATCCAGCGGCAGGACATCTTTTTCATTCGCAGAATCTTGCTAAAACTATGATATGTTTGCTCAGTACTAATCATTATGCCACTTTCTGATCATCCAGTACCATTTCCTTTAAGTTTGACATTGATTGTAATCACTGAGCGACTTTTGAGCCTCGAAAATAAATTTGATTGCAAAAAGAAGCGGGCTATTTAAAATTGGTTGATAAAATCTTCTAATTAGCACATTTTGTTAGTTGATAACCAAAAAATTCATTTCTGTTCCTGATTCCGTAAATAAAAGTTAAAAATCCCAAAATGGAAATTACTTTACTTCGATTTCGGGAGGGGCCCGGGCAATAAACCGAATGTCATTTAATTTTAACAGATGAAATGGGAGATGCTTTCAACTAGTGACGCCATCTGTGTTTCAGTTTAGAGACTAATTGTGTTTTTCTGAGTTTCTTCCACAAAAATCTACATTTTTCATCACGTTAAAGTGCAGTCACATCACGAAACCAACAATGTACGTTCTGGTTTTCTATGTAGTTATAATTTCCGTACATTCGTTGAATAATAATGGTAGGTGTCGTTCTGTTTCTCTGTTTTCCGGAATGATTCAAATTGATGGTTGTCAGTCTGTCTGGCGTCCTTGGATGGCAGTTTCGCTACACGCAAATCGTATCCGTAAACATTTGCACCGAAATGAACAACATTTTGTCCCAGCAGGCCTGGAAACGAATATGTTCTTCCTCCGAATTCTTCAACAACATGCCCAAAGCCGGGCGGGCATGGCTTTTCCGTGAGTGTACAAACAAATGGAACAAATTTTGCACACATTGTAGATGCTAACCCGATGCACGTTCTTTCATTGTTTATCTTAATTACAACATGCTGTTTGTGAGAAACGGCGTGAAACTTTTACTACATGACAGAGCAAATGAAGAAATTAGATTAGCTGTTGGAGCCGTTGGACCTGACATGCTGATGCCCAGAGGAATCGGTGAAACATCAGTCTGATTTGCATTCAAATCAAGAGTATTGAAAAAATATTTGAGCTCGTTGGAAGGAACTTTAATTTTGATGCTGGTTTGAAAATCTGTTGGTAGCACGACGTCACTAAGCCGTACTACCCGAAGCTTTAGTCTTCTGCTGTAAGTAATTTATTGTTTCTGCTCACACTTGAAGCTGTACGCCCGAGGGTTTGGCTTCAACTTTCACCGATTAGTATAATTGCTATGCCCTGAGGCCCAAAACCTCTGCTCGGCTCTGTGGCGCGGTTGGCCTTTTGATGGTAACTGTATCCAATTACCACACACACAATGCGAAAGACGGGGCTGCGGAAGTTCCCCTCCGGACTCAGTGGACTCGGTTGATGGACTAGCCTGCAAAGCGTTCCGTCCACGTGTCCAGTTCAGCAATAAACAACTCACACTGAGTGCCCGCGAACGGGGAGTGACACAAAATCATCCTCACAGACCAGTCAGTGCAAGTCAGTCCGCTCCGGGGAGGAGGACCTCCTCCGCGAAAGTCCTAACGGAATGATAAATGATTACAACTGTCGGTATCACTTTTGCACCAATTAGCGAAAATTAAAACATAAAAATAAATAGCGTCCGCGAGTCTCCGGTACGTTTAGGACTTCGTTCATACCTACTTGTGGTACGGTTTTAATTCGGTTTGACTCCGTGAGTGGGTGGCTGTTGAGTACCAGGGGACGACATCGCCGGCAAATCTTCTCGACTGACGTGTTGACGTGATGACTGATTGGCGACGGTGCGCTTGTTTATACAAATTAACCGCAGGAGATCAATAAATATGGTTCCGGTTCGAATTACGGTTCGGTTTGCTCCGTTGTAGTGTGGGTTTACGACGTTGATGCGCTTGGCTGCAAATGGAAATTAGTACGAATTAGGATGATTGGTTTCCGTGCTCACATCACATCAACATGCAGTAGGCGCTGGAGTTGGACGAAATGTCACACAAGATGGATGAAACCGGTCTAACCGGCAAACAGAAAATCACTCTCCTTTCGATGTGGGGACTGCTCAAACAGGATCTCGATGTTCATGGACGGAACGTGTTGCTTACGTAAGGCTTGAGTTTTTTTCAATTTATGATTCGATTTTTACCACCTTTCCTAACTGCTAAATTACAGCTTGTTCAAGGAGCATCCGGAATTTTTGACATATTTTGATTTCAGTGCCGATAGAAGCAGCAGCAATCTGGCGGATAATCAGGCGCTCTTTTCCCATTCGCTCAATATGATCAACGGGTTCGGGGCGCTCATTGAATTCGGCCTTAACAGTCCAAAGATGTTTCAGTGTTCGTTGACGAAACTGGCCCGGAATCACAAGTGGCGGATGGTGTCCGGAGCGGATGTGCGACTGTTCGGGAACGTTATGTTGGACTACTACATGGAAGTTCTGGACCGACAGGCAGCCAACGATTTGCCGGATGCGTTCGGGAGACTGATGAACATCATTGCCGATGCTTTTGACGAGTATCCGAGTCCACGGGCTAGTATTTAGGGATCAGTTCATTGTTTTATGCTATGTCATATTGTTGAGATTGAAGAAATCTACTTTACCTTACACAATAATTTCACAGTACACCAAATCATTTCCTTTCTTATCCACTATTATTAATTGCTATTTAGATAGTCATTAAAACGTTAAACGCATCGAAGACATCCGAAATCGATTCGCGCATGTCCGTGAAATTTTCGAGCATTGTTTGTCGGTTACGTCACCCATAAGCACCCTTATTCTGAATAACGACTTATCGTTTTTTTAATCGTATTTCATTCGTATTCCTAATAACGCTAGCAAAATCAAAGGTAGCTTGGATTCGACGGCGTATTGGTCGATCGGAAAACCAATACGCCGTTATTCAGAATAATGGCGAAGATCTCCCGAACTGGAAATGTTTGTTAATTGGCAGCCGATTCTTAGCGCACAAAATCATTGCATGACTAGTACTACGATTCTATTGACACAAAGAACCATTCCAGGTCAGGACTAGAATATACGACAACTATTTTGTAAGGCCAATACCCAATGCATTGAACCGCCAACACTCGATGTTTTGGGACAAATAATATCCAAAAAATCAATTTGATTCGCAGAGAAAATTCAGTTAAACCGAATTTCTCAAATTCAAATGTAGGGTTCCTATAGGTTACGATTGAATTTAGGCTAGATCCGTTTTCCAGTTCCGGAGACACGGTGTGCTTAAAAAATTGCTATGAAATTTTTAAACAATGGTTGAACCGAGATCAAAACTGGATTCCACTGAAAGCCCTACTACGGACCTATTCAAAATTATAAGGCCTCCCATAAATTTCAAGATACAAAAAACAGGAATAGTTTTAGGTTTTTTTTTCGATGGAACAAGAAATTAGATTGCAAAACACGAATGTGAGTCCAAGAGTAGATTGATTTCTCTGAAAAACTTTCGTGATAGAACGTTTTTGAGGAAAAATGGCTTTTCAAAATTATAAGGCCACTTGCAGTTGATTGCGGATGATCAAATAAGCAACACAAAGCATCCACCGGAACGGTTTATTGTCTGAAAAATATGATTTGGCATACTTAGCACAAATTTCTGCAGTGTTGCCAGTTTAATAGCTTCCCAAGACTGAAGAATAGCACTTTTTAGCTCTTGTAATGATGAAAATTGACGATTATCGGCATAAATTTGTCGTACCATAATACCCCAGAGATTCTCAATTGGATTTAAATCCGGCGAGCAAGCTGGCCAGTCCAAAATATCAATTTTGTCGGACTTTAGCCACTTCACTGTTTCAGCACTTTTATGAATACTGGCATTATCCTGCTGGAAAATGAGCTCTTACTTGCGTCTTCTTTTAATTACTAGCTTTAAGCAGACTAGCTTTGAGGACATTTATGTAATCGGAACTTTCCATTTTGTGCGATACAAATTGAAGTTCCAGCCTGCCGGTTGCACAGAACGCACCCCAAACCATTACAGATCCACCGCCAAAATTTCTCTCTGAGAAATATCGTGGTTCCCTACGTAGAACATGCCAATAACCGTTGAATCCGTCTGGTCCGTCTGGGATACACCTTTTTTCATCCGAGAATATCACCTTACTAGTTTAACACATTTGTTATTAAATAGTTTAAATGCGTTTGTTTCTTTTTTTAATATTGCAGAACATGTTCATACCTTTTTCCAATCTTGGGGCATGTTCCGACGTGCAAATTCCAGTCGAGGTAGTAAACGAGGAGCACTGTTAATTTTTGCTCGAACTATGTTTGGCGAAAGTTTTAATGCCCTCCAAACCGTCGAAACTGAAGCTTCCAACTAAAGTTCAGTGCGAATTTGTGAACAACTCAAGGTAGAATTCGAAGATTTATTGACAATTCGACGAGTATCTCTCTCTGACAGTTTCTTTTTGCGTCCCGCATTTTTATTCTAACCATACTTCCCTGGATTTTTCAGAAAATTTGCGACCGCACATCTGCTACGACCAAATTCTCCTGCATTTTTCCTGATCCCCCATTCTACCTTCTTGAAGGCCAAAATTTGTCCTTGTTCTTGTTGATTTAGTCTCTTTCGCTTACCCATAGTCACATAACGCTGTTAAATGAGTAAAAATGATATTTATAGTCACTATATTCAACACAAACTGACAAACATACAAGGTGGGCTTATAATTTTGAAAAGGGATAATTACTAACTTCAGCTGCTTGGGCTTTGTTTGTCAACAAATATGCGATTTGAAAATGTTTTGCTTGTATTTGTGTTATTCTTCATCGATTGCCATCGTTGAGTTAGGGTGGTCCCATCAAAATCACGCGACAGTTTGAAATTCGAGGGTGGCCTTATAATTTTGATAAGGTCTGTATGAGCTCAAGAATTACGAGGAGATAAAGACTGTCCCAGAAAGTATGGACGCACATTGATTTCGCTGTATATAAGTCACAAGTGTTAGATATTCAAATTTTATTCGATATACTGATAATATTAGACTACAACAACAGAATATTATTCTCAATATTTGCTACTTGGCCATTGTAGACTAGCTGGCGACAAGTTTTGACACTTTTTTTCAATCTTTTCCGAACGGTTGAATGGTTTCGGCTGTCGAGACATGTTTCCTAAGATGTGCCTTCGTTAATGCCCAAAATTCCTCAATTGGTCGAAGTTGTGGGCAATTTGGTGCATTCATGTCTTTTGGGACGAAAGTGACATTTTTGGTAGTATACCATTCTACCGTTGATTTCAAGTAGTGGCAAGAAGCAAGATCTGGCCAGAAGACAACAGGATCCTTGTGGCTTCGAATCATGGGTAGAAGTGGTTTTTGTAAATTTTCCTTGATGTATATTTCGCTGTTCATTGAAACAGTGGTAATAAAGGGTTTCGAAATCTTACCGCAGCTACAAATTGCTTGCCAGACCATAGCTTTCTTACCAAATTTTTCGACTTCGATCGATGTCTCGGACTGGTTTAACACTTGCCCTTCTCGCACCGTTTGATATTGTGGTCCCGGCATGCATTTGTAATCGAGTTTCACGTAGGTTCCGTCGTCCATGATTATGCAGTTCAAATTTCCAGCAAGAATCGTATTGTACAGCTTTCGAACCCTCGGCCTGATCGATGCTTCTTGTTTCGGACTACGTTTTGGTTGTTTCTGCTTCTTATAGGTTCGAAGATTCAAACGTTCTTTAGCACGAAGAACATTTGACTTCGAAGTGCCCACTTTTTTGCCACATCCCAAACTGAAACCCCCGTCTTTTGCTCGAACGCCTTCAGTATACGTTTATCCAACTGAGGGTTAGCAGGACCTATTTTTCGACCCGTTTTCGGTTTATCCTCAAAGTTGTTATCCTCTCCGAACTTCCTGATTGCATTTCGCACGGCTTTTTCACTTACTCCTTCCATTTTTGCTATCTTTCTCAGTGACAGTCCGCGTTCTGTGCACCATTTGTACACAATTTTTCGACGTTGTGCTGCTGAAAGTCCACGCATTTCGAAACAAACTAATGAAAACGAATAAACAACTGCACTAGTGGTTAGAGAAGAATGTAAAAAACAGGACGCAGCCATAAAAATTTACAGATTCTTCACCATTGCGAAATGGCAGCGGTTTTTGGTTTCGTCCATACTTCCTGGGACAGTCTTCACAACGAATAGATTTCAACTTTATTGCTTTTCATTTGATAAATTAACCAGAGTCAATTTGTCGAGTAACACATTAATCTTATACCGTTTTCGTTTATCGATCAGAGCAGCCCGAGAGCTGGCCCAGAGTCGCCCAAACAACTTTTGAGGTATTCGTTTTAGACACCTGGGGTCGCTCTAGATCGGACTCCAATCGCGTAGTTTCGCTCTGAAAATTTTCACTGTTCGCACCACGACATTTATGAGAGTTTGTTTATTATTTCTTTTTTTTATGAGTTGTTGCTTAGGGCGTGTACCACGTGTTTGTTTTACTCGGAGTCAGAGTCGCCCGCGTGTAGGTTTCAATACGAAAACGGTATTAAAAGCGTCTGTGGTGTTCGATCGCAGTAGGCGTGCGTGCCGGTTGCGAATACATTCGCTCGCGTCCACCTTTTTTTATAAACAAAACTAACAGTTGCTGGTTCGATTTTTTAATAAGTTGGGATTTTATAAATTTGATCATAAAAGAAGTATAATTCGCAAAGCAGTTTGCATAGAACATTATTGGTGGCAATAATTTGTTGTTGTTCATTCATTCATTCATTACGTGTTATACTCGATTTATGCCATCTGGACAATCACTTGTGCTCGGTCTTCGCCTTCCGAATTCTTTAAGTTTCAGTGTCGGAGATGTTGTTCTTGAGTGAAAGTTTTGAAACAGAATTCTTCTGCTGGTAATTGATTATGGTTGAGAAGTTGATCGACATAACTTCGTACCGCGTACTTGTTCGATTGATGGAATGATCGGCTATTATTTTGCAGTATTACGGTTATTTAGTTTACAGAATACAACGTAACAGATTAGATGTACAGTCTGTTACATAAGAGCGTGGAATGGTGTGATTTTTTTTTAACACAGAGGGCAGTAGTGTCCTTCATGCAATGCGACAATAAATCAGCTGACTATTGTTTACAATTCGATCTCAGCCTTTTTTGCCTTCCTCATATAGAAAGGTTATGCAATCACTGTGAAAACCGACTTTTGAACCGAGGCTCGGAGGGCCGAGTGTCATATACCATTCGACTCAGTTCGTCGAGTACGCAAAATGTCTCTGTGTGTGTATGTGTGTGTGTGTATGTGTGCGTGTGTATGTGCGTATGTGTGTATGTAACGTTTTTTTTGCACTAACTTTTCTCGGAAATGGCTGAACCGATTTTCACAAACTTAGATTCAAATTAAAGGTCTTGTGGTCCCATACAATATTCCAGAATATTATTTGGATCCGACTTCCGGGGTAAAATGAGCAAAAAAAGAAAATACAAACTTAGGTTCAAATGAAAGGTCCTATGGTCCCATGCGTAATTCCTTAATTTCATGCGGATCCGTCTTCCGGATCCGGAAATATATGGTAAAGTGGGTTAAAAATTGTATACCATCACTGAAAATGGGGAAAAACCTTAAAAAAATTTTTAAATCGACCTCAAATCTTGTTCAATTGATAGTTTTTATCAGTAGACGGTCAAAAAAAATCGATTTCGGTTATTCTTTTAAGAATCGAAGAATTATTTTGAAGAATACCACAGTATTATATATGATAGTATGATTGATATGAGAAAGGCATCATTACACCACTAGGTGGATCAAAACAGGTTTTTCTAGAAATGATTACCGCTTCGAAGCAGTTTTTTTTGAGCTCGCACCCGAAAGGTCCCAAAATTACCCAAGCTTCCGCGGCGAAATACATGCAAAAATCGAAACAGTTTGTGAGTAAGTGGGTAAATCGTTTTAAAGAGGTGAAAAGTTTCGACGACTTTCTAAATCGTGGCTCTGTCGGTGTATTGTTGGAAAGAGATTAAAAAGTGATTTGTGAACTGTTTTTGAAGAATCCAACATTAACTTTGAGCGAAAGTGCTTCAAAATTGACGAAATAGATTTAAATATATCGTACGGCACTGTTTAGAGATAAGCTCAAATGAAGATGAAGCTTTGGAAGGACCGACCACACAATACGAAGCAAATTGTTCGTCGAATTAACAAAATTTGGAGGTCGTTTTTAGAAGAATACGCGCAAAATCTCGCTCATAGTATGCCTCGAAGGTGTCACGCCATTACTAACGCTGAAGGGGATTGAACTTGCCATTAATGTATGTAAGGCTTTGATCTGTATGTCAGGCTTTGATCTAATAAAACAATATTCAACAGTATTTTCGTGTTGAGTCTTTTCATTTTCTCACAACAATGACCACGCTTTTATGTAACAGACTGTATGAATTGATCAACAACGGAGTAGCAACACACGAACGGTCTCCAATGGTAATGCTAATGCAAATCTTTAAACGAGCTATGATGTAAACGAATAAACCTAGGCAGATGTGATTTCTGCACGGCATTCAGAACAAACCATGGATACGATTAGTGATGTTGACATTCATTGATTGCACCGATCGAGAGCTCGGAAAATATTTTAAATGTCTTGAAGTAAAACATCTCTTCACCTTTTTTTTTGCAGACTTCTGTTCGAGCGAGGAACAGATGACTGAGCACAGTGAAATTGGTTGGTTTAAGCTAGCAACCTGAAAACTTCAAATTTGGCCAAATGTAAAATGCATACAACACCGAGCCGTTGATTGAAGCTGGAAAATTAACATTTCTCTTCAAGACGGAAGCATCGTACCGTTCGCTGAAGCATGTCCAATGCATGCCACATTGCTCAACTATTTTGCACCCACTTGATGTTCGCGCCAATATTGACGAAAGAAAGTGTGCTGGTTTTCGTGTTTCACCGTCAAAAGTCAAATAAAATGCCACTTTGCAATAACAAACTCTGATCAACCGATCAGCTAGCAGTGGATTGGAAACATTCCAGCAGTCATAAATAGAACTTTTCCTATAATTATATAATTGAATCTTCGCGTTCCGGCTTTCCCACGCAAGAACAGTAATAATGAAACTACGTCAAGTCACTTCAGGCATCCACCGTGCGGAAAAGCGAAAATTCGATTATTCAGACTGGCAATTGGTACAGTTTAATTTTCGCGTAAACTGTAGTAAAAGCACGAACTGCTGGGGCTGCCGCCGCATGAACCGCGAAAGGGTTTAATTCAATTTTAACGGACAGGTTGAAACAGTGTGCACTTGAAATGCATGAAATGCAGCTCGTAGAATCAACGATGTGGAACGCGACAGCTCACCGCAAAACACCAGCACAACGCTTTCCGACCAAGAAACTGTTATTTTTTTGTTTATTTGTCGGTCACCGTTATTAAATTAGTTGCTGAAACTATCCTGAAATTATGCATCATTTTCATCAAATTAAAATTTTGTTTTCACATTTTGAATAAACTATCCAACCAACTCCAAGCTCTTTCCACTTCGTCGTTATCTCGCGTTCCCAAGCCGCCCCGCAAGTGAAAATGCTGCATGCTGCGTGTTACAGATTGGAATATATTTGCCAACCACATGACTGTGGCCGACCACAAACTTTGAGAGCGATGATGTTTACGCCTAGTTCGTGTGAAAATTGTCGCTCCAGTTTGTGTGTGTGTGTGTGTGTGTGTGTGCTAATTGCATCCCTGCTAGTTGCAGTCGTTTGGCTCACATGCAAAAACGAAATCATTGGCACTAGAGTGAGATTATGCTCAGTTAGTGGGAAAATGGGCTTCAGTCACTAAATTTAGATTATATCATGGGCTTCGCCTCGTTACCGGTTTTATACCGTAGAATTTGTGTCTGGTGATGATTTTTCGTTCCAACCAACCAACACAAAAACGTAAAAACGGTAAACCGAAACTCTATGATTAGTAGCAATATTTCAGCATAGTTACAGCCCATCCTCAATCTTCAATTCTTCACACGTCCTGTCCTGGGTTCGAGCGCAGGATCAAGTTCGGGGCTTTGTTCGGTGAGCTTCAGGAAAGTGTCGGCTCCAATGAACTATTACAGCAATAATTCATTCCAGTATTGACTTTTCGCATCGTGAATTGCTCGTACAGTTTTAGAACAGTGAATCCCAAACTAATCCATTGCAGCCTACTACTGGGTGCTAGCTCATTTTTAGTGGCAGTAAACTTAAGATCAATTAATGTAACACTTGTAAGTATATGAAGCAACTAGCGGACCCCTGCACACCTCGTAGCGCAATAATATTAGATTAGATGTAGAAAATCAAAACTACTTATCAATTTTAATGATTATTGAGGAAAAATATCATTATAATTCCCTATGATAGTGGCCCCAACCTTTTTATATCGCGGACAACAGGACAAAATATATAAAACCGATTGTTTGCCGAAACGCAAACAGGCAGCGTACAATTGACCATCAGAAAAAAACTCTAACGACAGACAGACTCATAACGATTATTGACGGTAACAGAAAAGTTAAACGGATGTGAAAATGACGTTCAAATTGAAATGACATAGCAGTGAGCATCATTGGAATGCGTGGAATGAAACCTTTTTCTTCTTCTAATTTACCGTTCAACATTGTTGTCTCGACAACATTTGCGATTAACTGCACTCTATTTTGTACTTTGTGTGATTCTTTCTGTAATTTGTGTGTTTATTGCTGTACTTTATGTGCTTGTTTCAGAATTTGTTCCTGTACGTTCTATACCTGCTCCAGTATTTTCTGTATTTGGTCCTGTAACTTCTGTACTTATATCTTTTTTTATTTGTTTATTTGTTTATTTGGAGCAGGGAAAAGCCCAGTGGAGTTAGTTTCTGTCAAACTTGTTCTCCAACAGGCATAAAACCTCCTCATCTTTAGCATCAACAGATTACAATAATCCAAATGATACATTTCACTTAAACATAGCATTTATAAACTAACTAAAACTAAAACTAATTAGATAGTAAACCTAGGAACAATTTTTTGACAACGTTTCGTGATAGATTAAAGTCTAATGAATTGGAACAGTGGTTGAATGTTCAGCACATGCTGGCGAAAGGCTTATACCCATAATTAGTTCTAGTATAGGGGGTCCTAAGAAAAGAGTAGTTTCTAAGATTACGGCGATGGATATCAACTTGTAAATGCTGTAAGAACTCGGAGCAGTCTATTCATGATTGGAGGAGATCAGAATGGAGATGAATGAACAACAACAATGTTATATGCAAACTGTTTTGTGAATTATACTTCTTTTATGATCAAATTTATAAAATCCTAATTTAATAAAAAATCGAACCAGTAAATGTTAGCACGCACGCTTACTGCGATCGAACACCATAGACGCTTTTGATACCGTTTTCGTATTTCAACCTAAACGCGGGCGACTCTGACTCCGAGTAAAACGAACACATGGTACGCGCCCTAAACAACAACTCATAAATCAGTTCGCTCGTACATCTCAACCAAGTCAGTTGATAAACCAAAACCGCTTACGTTCGGGACAGAAGTAATCAAGTACAGTATTGTGTAGTGAACAATAGAACGATTTCGAAATGAGTGAACCAAACGAACAAAAGCTACCGCCGGTACGAAAGAATACAATTATTGTTGACTTCAGACAGTGCAAAATTCGACCTTCGATACGAGAACTTGAAGGTTTGCTTAAGGAACAAATGCATCTTGACATTAAACATTTACTTCAATGCAATAAGACCAATAATGTTGTTTATATCCAGTTCTATAAAGAGTTGGATGCAATTCAATTCGCTAAAGACAATAATAATGTGCACTATGTGGAGTATGAAAATATCAAGTACAACATTCCAGTATATATGGAAAATAGTGCTATAGAAGTGCGTGTGTATGATCTACCCTCATGCGTCCCCGATCCTTATATTCGCGCAACTATGTCCCAATACGGAGAGATTCTCTCTAGTGAAAAAGAAAAGTTCAAGAATTTTTTCCCCGGTATTCTAAATGGCGTACGTTTGTTACGCACCTTCTTATGGGACACTCGGTCAGGATACAAGAATCCCGTGCAAATCACTTGTTACCTATGACAATCAGATGGCCACATGTCAATATTGCCAAAAAGCTGTTCACTACGGTAAGCCATGTGATAAACCGGACAAGGAGACAACTATACCAAAGGAAAAGGTGCTTCCTTTACACCAACCCCAAGCAACCTCAGTACACCTGTGGCAGTCACCAACAACAGGGAAGTACCCCCTTCAACGAAACCATCCAACGTAACCCCTATAGAACAAAGTACACCAGCTGTAGTTAACAGTTTACCATCTAACCAACCAGCAACTACAAACAATGTACAACAAGACGCATCTACAGCAACTAGCAACGAAATCAACTACAATACCACGGCAATGGATGACGAGACGAACCACGAACAAACTGCCCCTCAATCCTCACAGGAGGAAAATGAAAGCTCCTCTCCCCCTAGAAAGAGGGTGACAACGAGATCCAATACAAAAAAAAAATTTATCTGAAAACTCAGCTAAACCGGCCACGTAAAGCTTGTACGCAAATAGGCCTGAATAAAATATCTTTTAAATAAAAAAAATATCACTAGAAGATTCTGTGAAGAAATTTATTTTCAATGTTGAAGAAAATAAGAAACTTTCTTTGGGTATAACCTAACATAACCTTTTCAATTTGTAAACAGTTATGTCAAGTTGATAAGAAATTTTTCTTTATTTTGCATCGTCACACTAAAAGATTGAACATAATTTACCCTATAGTTCTGAAACCGGAAGTCGGACCCGCATGAAATTAAACAGCAGCCTATAAGACTGTAGGAACTTTTATTTGAGCCTGTTTGTGGAAATCGATCAAATCATCTCTGAGCAAACTGAGTGAGTTTCGTTTTAAACTTTTCGACCACTATTTCCGATACTTCTGGAATCGGGAGCTTGAAGCCAGTATAGCCGAGATAGGTTGGCTTAGTAAGTAACTAATATAGCCTACAAATTGAATCAGTTTTGAGCTGAATCTAGAGGAATTTTACCCGTTTTGCATCGGCGCTTCAAATGACGGTGTGAAATTCAATAGCAACCTATGGGACTACGAGATTTATTTTTTATTTTATGAGTGACATTATTTGATACATACATACACATACGCGCACGGACACATACATTGCTCAGCTCGATGAACTGTGTCGGATCATATAGAACACTTAGCACTCTGGGCCAATTTTCACTAGTCAATTTTTCAAGTGATTGCATAAACTTTCTCTATGAGAAAGGCAATAAGTGTACTTTTATAGAACAGAATCGTTATTATGATCTTGTAATAACACTAACAAGTAGGTACAAAATTTTCAATATGGCAACCATGCACAATATACGAAATTAAACAAAGCACGCTGCGAACGGAACAAAGCCGCACGTACCGACGCGTTGCACAGTTTTGCATCGTTAATTCGTCATTTTGAGTGACGATTTGAATGTTTTGACACACATCGCCCTATAATTTCGGAACCGGAAGTCGGATCAGAATGTAATTGCACAGTATTTTTTTAAAGATAATGAGAGCTTCAATTTGAATCATGATTCGTGAAAATCGGTGCGTTCGGAAGCGGAAACCGAGGACTAGTAGTCCCAAAGTAGTTTTATTTGGTCACTAACTAACAAGATCTGCTAACTAGATGAATTTAGCAGTAAATTTTATAAAAAAGTGCACCTCGTTTCGCTATCGCTGGTGAAAAAATACTCATGATATCGAAAATTGTCACTAATCGCACTGTAATATCGGAACCGAAAGTCGTATCTGGATCAACTTTTCAGGAACTTAGACTAAAACGACGAACGCGAGTGCACTTCGGAAGCGTGTTTGGCTGTACTGATGCGGATGGACTTTCGGTTTGAATTGGTAACTGTTTACGAAACCGGGATCCATTATTACATGCCAGAGAAAAGAATGATTATCGGACAATGTATGGACCAAGGGAATCTAGGGACCCAATTTCCCCATCCACCCTATTCGTTCGATGTGGCTCGAACTATCACGAAAAAACATGGCGCTTTTTTTTTCTAAAATCTCAAGCCATCTCTAAGAAATCGATGAAAGTTTCATTTTGGAGCTTTCGACTGCTACTTTCGGAACCTGAAATCGAGATCCGCTGAAGAAGGTTTGTATGGCTATTAACTAATATGACTTACAAATTGGAGTAGTTTTGAGGAACGTTAAATAAACTTTTTCTGTTCTTCACGAGTTGAAACAAGGGACCAACCACGGACCACTTATTTTTATGCTATCTATGAATGATCTTTGCAGAGAGCATTAAATATATACCGTCAAATGGCAAGATTTGTGTATTGTGGTACTCTACAAATGGACTTTGAGAAGGCCTTGTTATATGTGTTACCGAATTAATTATTTTCACCGCAATGTAATACGAGTTACAATTTAAGGAGTGTATCGAAAATAGGCTATCCACGTACATTTGCGTTGTACGCATGTATTTGTGATGGTTTTTCATGCTCAGATCACAGCATGCTAGGCGTTTGGCTGTCAGCTTTCGTTTGTTTACTTGTTTGTGCGGTTGAAATTCTGCTTCTTCAAAATGTCGCGTATTGAAAAGGAAGTGAAAAGTAAGGTTCTGGACACATGGCTAAGTGAGAAGGGTATTACTATTCGAAAATTGGCTAGGCGGTTTGGAATTCATCATGCCAGTGTTAAAACCATCATAAATAAGTTAATAAGTTTGTGGAACACTATTCTTTGGATGAGCTACCAGGAAGAGGCAGAAAACCCGGTTTTTCCAATCCGAAACTGGACCAGAAAGTGGTATCTCGAATCAAAAAGAACAAATCAAATTAGGCCTTGTATTTTCATACCGATCGAATGATTTTTAAAAGCTATGAATAAAGACTGTCCCAGAAAGTATGAACACACTTTGATTTCGCTGTAAATAATTCACAAGTGTTAGATATTCAAATTTTATTCGATATACCGATAATGTTAGACCACAGCAACAGGATATTATTCTCAACATTTGCTACTTAGCCATTGTAGACTAGCTAAGGCACCTTCTTGCGAACGTTCCTCATTAAATTCCGTACAGACTTCTTGGCGCCAAGTTTTGACACTTTTTTCCTATCTTTTTCGAACTGTTGAATGGTTTCGGCTGCCGAGACATGTTTCCTAAGATGTGCCTTCGTTAATGCCCAAAACTCCTTAATTGGTCGAAGTTGTGGGCAATTTGGTGAATTCATGTCTTTTGGGACGAAAGTGACATTTTTGGTAGTATACCATTCTACCGTTGATTTCGAGTAGTGGCAAGAAGCAAGATCTGGACAGAAGACAACAGGATCCTTGTGGCTTCGAATCATGGGTAGAAGTCGTTTTTGTAAACATTCCTTAATGTATATTTCGCTGTTCATTGAAGCAGATGAAGGGTTTCGAAATCTTGCCGCAGCTACAAATTGCTTGCCAGACCATGTTTATTTACTATTTATTTATTTACTAATATACATAATCAACAGACAAAATATGGTCCTAATGATTATTTCTAAGTATATTTAAAAAACTAGTTTTAATTCGACTGCGCGGGACATGGAAATCGAAACCCATCGAAACAGCATTGAAAGAACGTTGCAATCCAATGATGGCGCCATTGATTCCATAATTAGTGCGGCGTAAAGGCATTCTGAGGAGGTTGTTGTTGCGAAGAGCTCGTGCGCGAACATTTATGTTTATTTGACAAAGAATTGCTGAACAATCGACATTGTTCAACAAAACGTCGGCGATTAGCAATGCACGGGACAGATCACGTCGCACCTTCAGTGTATCGAGTCCGATAAGCAGTCCGCGGCTTTCATAACTCGGCAACTGATGAGGATTATTCCATGGTAACTGGCGAAGAGCGAAACGAACAAATCTGCGCTGTATTGATTCGATTCTGATATTCCCATTATGGTAAAGCGGGTTCCATACCGCCGAACAATATTCGAGCGTTGAACGTACAAGCGAGCAGTAGAGAGACTTCAAACAGTAGATATCTGTGAAGTGCTTAGCAGTTCTCATTACAAATCCCAGGCAACGTGAAGCTTTTGCAACAATGTACGAGATATGTTGCTTGTAGTTCAGTTGTTCGTCAAGAAAAACCCCAAGATCCTTGGCACATGTGACTCTATCTATCGTAGATCCTCGGAGACAATAGTCGAAACGTATAGGTGTTCTTTTCCGTGTGAACGTGATGATCGAGCATTTACTGATATTTAATGTCATTCGATTAATCTCGCACCACTCCGAAAAAATTTCTAGTTGACTCTGGAGAGAAATGGCATCCTCAGTTGTCTTAATAATTTTGAATAACTTAAGGTCGTCGGCAAATGATAATCGTGGGACACTCAGTAAAAAGTTCACGTCATTGAAATACAGGAGGAAAATCAGTGGTCCGAGATGACTGCCTTGTGGAATGCCAGAAAAAGCAAAAAAATCATTAGATAGATCATCACCGATCTTAACCGCCGATTGCAGAGGTACGATTCAGTCCACTGAAGAATACAGGAACCAAAACCCAGTCGGTCCAGTTTGGCGATAGTAATAGCGTGATTTATTTTGTCAAAAGCAGCGGAGAGGTCCGTATATAAAACATCTGTTTGAAAACCGTTTGACATAGCATCTGTTATAAACGTCGTAAAGCTTAATAGATTAGTAGCAGTAGAGCGTTTCGGCATGAATCCGTACTGAGTTTCTACGATATACTGCTTACAGTGATTGAAAATGGGTTCCAGAACAACCAGTTCGAACAGCTTAGGAATTGCACTAAGTAAGGTAATGCCGCGATAGTTGTCGATATTCTTCCTGTCTCCTTTTTTGTGCACTGGGAACATATAAGAAGATTTCCAAACAACAGGAAATACTCCAGTCGTGAGTGACTGTTGAAACAGTTGACATAAGGGTGTTGCAATACCGCTGGAACATTTCTTCAAGACGACAGCGGGGATGCCGTCGGGTCCAGAAGAATATGAAGACTTCATTTTAACGATAGCCTTCTGGACAGAGCTAATATCAACATTGATGAAATTCAACGATTGACTCAAAACAGGAACGTTCCGTGCTGCCTGGGAGATTTGATCCGTTGATAAAAAATCTCTAGAAAAAACCCCAGAGAATTTCTTCATAAACATGTCGCAGATTTCTTGCAAGCTAGAAGTCGGTTGATCGTTGTAGTACATAGACGAAGGAAGATCTGGCTCTTTCCTTTGCTCATTAACGTGCTTCCAGAACGACTTAGGGTTAGATTTTAATTTCCTCTGCACACTTCGCAAATAGTTGGCATAACATCGTTTGGCTGTTTTTTTTATAAACTTTATTTATTTCCAAATAGTTTTGCCTGAGCAAAAAACCACCTTTCTTGGAATATTTCCTTAGAGCTGTTCTTTTCAAACTTTTTAATTTTCGTAACTCAGCGGATTGCCACGGTGCTTGTCTGGAGAGCTGGCTGATTTGCTTTGGCACATATTGGTCAATTGCATAAATCAGAACGTTGGAAAAGGTTTGCGCTGCAAAATTTATATCATCATTGTCAAGAATTTCAGTCCAGTCCACGTTTGAAAGAAATGCAACAATACTGTTGTAGTCGGCTCTTTTAAAATTGTATCTGACGGTTTGAGAAACTTTACAGTTATCCAACGTTTGATTTGATTCAAGTACAATGTGCAGGGGAGGATGATATCTAACGGATTTCACTATAGGAATTGCTGCTTCGGAAATTCTGGGTGCAAAATCGGTTTTACTTGAAAAGCAAAGATCAAGAATTCTGTTGTGCTCATTTTCGACGTGATTCACTTGACGCAATAGGTTAAGACTGTAACGGTCAAGCAGATGGACGATACCGGTGTGAAAAGAAGAATTCATTGGGTCAGCGAACATAAAGCCGTTGGAAGCAGGGTACCATTTCAGGCCGGGGAAGTTGAAATCACCAACAATTAGAATATCATCTGCCGGTTTCATGTGGACTGAAACTACTTTTTCTAGCGTCTGAATGTGCGAGTCAATCAGTGACAAATCACGTGTACGATCCGGTGGAAAATAAATCACACAAAGAAATAAGGAACATGTGTTCAGGCAAATTTGAACCCATACCTGCTCGACACTGCTACCAGAAACGTTTGTTATAAATTGCGCTTTTAAACGTCGGTGAATAGCCGCAAGCACGCCTCCACCGCTTTTCTTCGAACTGTTGCGGGAATCACGATCGCAACGGAACACATCATAGTTCGCACCAAATGCTTGCAAAGACAAAGTACTTTCACTCAACCAAGTCTCTGTCAAGGCGATGATATCGAAACATTCATCCGAACTTGACGACAGGTAGTCATCCAGACATGTATTCATACCACCGACGTTTTGGTAATACAATTGAATATGCGATGACCTTGCCAGAGTGAAAGAATTCGAGCTAGAAACGGGGAAGCAGTCAGTGCATGAATTGTCCACGTTGTTTGTATACTTGCCGACAGCGGCGGGTTGGAAGACCTCTTCGCCACTCACGCACACAGGACCGGGACGACTGGTGAGCGCTGGCTGCATTGGCACGACTGTGGCGGGGTGCTCAGAGGCTTCCATGATACCTTCTGCGGTGCGTCCCAGTGACCGGTGCATTGACGGCATCAAACTGGAACCAGAATACGAATCAGCGCTTGAACGATTGGAAGTGAATGAATACTTGCCAAGGAGCACAGTTTGGAAGCCCCCTACACCGCAACCGCCCGCAGGACCGGGACGACTGATGAACGCAGGCTGCGGTGGCAGGACTGGGGCGGGCGGGTCAGAAACTTCCACAATGCTAACAACGTTGCGTCCCAGTGAGCCACCTTCAGAAATTAGAGTTTAGATAACGATTTAATTTCGCTTTGTAAACTGCTTATAGCTTCCGTGAGTGATACTAACGGTGACTTTTCATCGGCCGCTTTTGTTATGGAGCGGAGATGCGAGTTCTCAAACAAATCGGCACAATTGTCACACATCCAATACAAATGCTTTTGATGCGATGTAAAATATCCCAAAAGAGCGCGAAAAACTCCCGAACATGCCAAATGAAATAAGCATCCGCAGTAGCCACGGCATGCAACTGAATCAATGCCGGTAATCGTTAGGCTACATTTTCCACATTTCCTCTCCATACTTAACGAAAATGCCTCCAATTAGGCTACACGCAAAGCACTGAATGGTCAGTATACAACGGGACGGTTGCTTATTGTCTAAGCCACAACACGATGTAAACAGAAGGAATAGCGATAGGAAGAACACAATTGAATCCAAAAACACTTCACAAATCGCAAGCGACAGTTGACAATAACACCTCACACTGTTGCTGTATGCAGAAATCTTTCGCTGAATAAAATCTTAATCGCCTAACTGACGCGGAAACAATTTAAAATCGCAAAAATATTACGGACTAATAAAAACAACAAGCTTTATTGGAACAGTGTTCCCAGAATACCATAGCTTTCTTACCAAACTTTTCGACTTCAATCGATATCTCGGACTGGTTATGCAGCTCAAATTTCCAGCGAGAATCGTATTGATGCTAGCTTTCGAACCCTCGGCCTGCTCGATGCTCCTTTTTTCGGACTTCGATTTGGTAGTTTCTGCTTCTTATAGGTTCGAAGATTCAAACGTTCTTTAGCACGAAGAACATTTGACTTCGAAGTGCCCACTTTTTTTACCACATCCCGTGAGGTTAGAGAAGAGTGTAAACAACCGGACGCAGCCATAAAAATTGACAGATTCTGATTTATTGCGAAATGGCAGCGGTTTTTGGTTGCGTTCATACTTTGTGGGACAGTCTTTTAATCCTACAAAAAAGTCTTGTACTGTTGATTTTCACAAAATCATTCAAAGTTTTCTACAAAAATGCTGATAACAATCTTCATCAATTCCTGTACTGACAAAAATCAATTTGAAAAATTCATGAAAAAAAACGTTAGAGATTTTGATAAAATTCTGTCTCAAGATAGGTGATCAAACAAAAATTGTTGCTTGTTCAAACTGAGTTTATTATCCGGTATCTATTTATCGAAAGCTAAACTAAATTGAAAGTCATATTCATCCAAGATTCCAATGAATATCAATTTGTAAGAAAATTTCATCGAATACCCTGTTGCTAATTGCTAATTATCTATGTTGTGACAAAATTTCATTCAAATGAAGATATGCGCTTTTTTGTAATTTGACTTTAAATTTTCTGAGATCGTTTTTTTTCCAGTGAAAAACTCGATTAATATATTTTTCGGTATTTTCATTCGAAAATTAGACTTATTTTGAGAACATCACCAGCATAACAACTTTTTGTAGGATTTGTCAATGTTGTTTTTTGCAAAAAATTGGTAAAAAGGTCTAATCCTATTTAAAAGATAGTCTGGATCAAAGATTGGAAAAATAGAGTGAGCAAAGTGATTGCGATAAAATCCATATGCTGCCAGTTCCGAATACAATTTTGCTTTGCGCGAAGTTCGTCTATTTGAATCCTACACTGAAGAAAAAAATCGGTTTCCAAAATTTGAGGTCAATTTACAAAACAGATCAGGTAGGTAGGTCAATGTAACATAACAGTTCTGCTGAAAAGTTCGTATCGTTTAATAGAAACACACATTTTTTGCCAAAATTCGTTTTTATTATTCAACATAATTGCCATCAGAGGCGATACAGCGATTATAGCGATCTTCCAACTTTTCGATACCATTTTTGTAGTACGATTTGTCCTTTGCCTCAAAATAGGCCTCTTCATTGCTTCTGACTTTTTAACCAGCGAGCATTCTCTTGAGGTCTGAGAACAGGAAAAAGTCACTGGGGGCCAAATCTGGAGAATACGGTGGATGAGGGAGCAATTCGAAGCCTAATTCGTTCAATTTCAGCATGGTTTTTCGTTGTTGTTTTTGATCGATTGTGAGCTCACGCGGCACCCATTTTGCACAAAGCTTTCTCATATCCAAATATTCGTGAATAATCGCCCTTATTCTGAATAACGTCGTATCGTTTTTTTGCTCGTATTTCATTTGTATTCCCCATAAGGCTAGCAAAATCAAAGGTAGCTATGATTCGATCGAACCACATTCGATCGAAAAATCAATACGTCGTTATTCAGAATAAGGGCGAATATGTCCATCACGTTCCTTTGATATCTTTAGGGTGTCAGCTATCTCGATCAACTTCACTTTACGGTCATTGAAAATTTTTTTCATGTTTTCATCGGTAACAGCCTCTTTTGGACGTCCACTGCGTTCATCGTCTTCGGCGCTCATATGACCAGTACGAAATTTTGCAAACCACTTACGAATTGTTGCTTCGCCCGGTGCAGAGTCTGGATAACACTCATCAAGCCATTTTTTGGTATCGGCGGCACTTTTTTTCATCAAAAAGTAGTGTTTCATCAACACACGAAATTCCTTTTTTTCCATTTTTTGTCGTGAATACGACTTACTTTACTATGGGGCGCCTTTTCAAAATTAGCCATATGGAAGAATGGGCAGAACTTAATCGCGAATATCTCGACTTGTATTAATGGTAGCAACATAATTCTTTCACCATTTCATCAAAAATATGATCAGGAATTCAGGATAATATTTTGAACAGTGTGAGATAACCACAAACAACTCAAAAATTAAGTTTTCTTAAAATTTGAAAACAACGCGGAAAACTTTTTACTTTCGCTTGGGTTTTTCGCGCAAGGACGACGATTTTGAGATAGTCAGGCACATATCTTCAACTGAATGCGTATAAAAGGGGAACCGTGGTCGAAAATCGATCATTTCTTCTTGTGCGTTCGATGGAAGCAGACGTCGTGGGAGTGGAATCATCAACCAGCAGCGAGAGAGAATGCACCTTCTGCGTGGTTAATAAAAACCTCAAACGCTCAGGTCGCATCTCTCATTCGCTTGCTGGCCAGCGATGTCAGATCTACGGAAATCTCCGTAGATCTACGGATTCGACCATTTTCTACGGATCTACGGATCCGTAGACAAAATCTACGGAAATTGGATTTTTTCTACGGAAATCTAAATTTATCTACGGAGAACTACGGAAACTAGTTTGGTCTGAAGAGCAAAAAAAAAAAAAGGTTTTCACCGCGAGAGTTTCCGAGAAAAATGCCAATCTACGGAAATGACACTACTACTATCTGGCATCGCTGTTGCTGGCCATCGAGGCGAGAGGACCAGCCAGCAGCAGCAGCGGGAGTTAAATTTTCCACCAGCAGCGAGAGAGAATGCACCTTCTGCGTGGTTACAACCTCAAACGCTCAGGTCGCATCTCTCATTCGTTTGCTGGCCACCAAGGCGAGAACCAGCAGCGACTGAAACTGGATTCTGAGTGTTATTGGATCTAAATTTAGGTCTTGAACTCAGGGTCCAGTTCTCTATTCCAGACTTCTATTCGGTTGTTCTTAAAACCATAATAATACTCCTAAAGAATTATGCGGAATTTACTTTACTGTACCTCTATACAACCCATTTTTTGTCGTGAATACGACTTACTTTACTATGGGGTGCCTTTTCAAAATTTACCCTCTGAGAGAGTGATAAGAATCAGAACGCGTTCTAAGGAAGAGAACAAAATATCTGCTGCTGTACAACAAATCGTCCGGGAAAAATGTTCCGAAAAGTGGTGAATATCGCAGTGAGTTCCTCAATTTGGTCCTTGTGAATGCTAGAAACGAGTCCCTTCAGCATATTGATAGTTTCTTTCAATAAAATATGCAAATCCGAAATGAAATAATCGACATTAAAATTCTGTATGCGGCTATTTTTAAAGCCGTTAGGACCGCCCTTTAGTGAAAAAGCTACAAACGAAATCAGGTAGAAACAAGCCTCTCAACAAAACTTGAATCAGTTTGGATTGTATCGCCACTGCGAGCAGATGTGTTTTGTGTCGTCTGCACGCTTTCGACAAGAGCGATTACGTCACAGCTGCCAGTCATTAGCATTGGGAAAAAAACAACGATGGAGAGCATTGCACAATATCAGCCGTTCTAATGGCTCTAAAAGTTTTCTAAAGAACTATTAGGATTTGTTGTTTGCAAATCGTAGGGAAATATCCTCAGTTTACTACAAATCAAGAACAGTTTGCTTAGATTTGTGCACTTTTCGCTGTGTGAAATTCACAGTAATCGAGATCAAGTGAAGCTTTCTTTGTTTTTGCGAAAAATGTGAAAAAGGGGAATGCGTGCATAATTCATACAATTGATATTCGGAAGTGTTAAGGAACATGTCAGTTGTTTTCGTATTCACGACATCCAGTTATGTCTCTGACATTACCCACCCGCCTTTTTCACAATAACAAAAGTAGCTTCACTCAAAATGCAATATCTCACAAACTAATAATCAGACAGCTGTCAAATTTATACACGTATCTTTTGAAGGTTGGTACTAACTGAAAATGGTATGGATTTAATTCTAGTGGCGCCCTCTCATAGAAACGATACGAACTTTTCAGCCGATCTGTTATTGTAAGGCCGACAGTTTTAAGAGAAAAAAAAAGTGTTTCTAACCAAGACTTCTTGTCCATTACTGATACTTTCTAGAAATATCGGGTAACCAATATTCTGTGAAATCTTCTTTCAAAATGAGATTCATTAAATTTTCGGATGAGGTTTTTTTTTCGGAAATTGATTTTAAATTTTCAAAGTCATTTTCTTTCAGTGTAGGGCTCGATATGGAAGTTTTTCAGTATTATTATTAAAAAATATATGTTTTTGTGAAAACCGATAATATAATATTTTTTGTAGGCTTTGTCATTTTACGTCAACTATTTGGAAAGTAAAAAAATGGTTAAAAAGTTTTTGTCATATTCAAATATTAGAAAAAAAGTTTTCGTCAAAAATTCTCAGTAAACGACTTTATCTAAAAAAAAATCAATAATAATCAATAAAATATATTTATTTCTATTCGTATGGAAATTGATCATCATGTTCTGAAACCCCCATCCGAAGTTTTTTTTGTGGGAACGCGTCTGTCACATTTTCTGTATTTTATCACAAAACTAGTTGCCAATGAGAATTTTGTGTTGGATTGAAATTTGCCTGGTTTGTGTCCAGGATATTCGCCAACCGAACACATTCTCTAAAAATAAGAGTGTACTGGCCACTGGTACGCTGGTAGCGACCACTTTGGGAGTTACTGGTCTAGAATCTAGAGAGGGTAGCATGCTGTTAGATTACTTCGTACCACAGCGTGATATGCAGTCAATATCGCTTTCTGTTCTGACATGGGTCATGTCAAACAGGGCATTAAACAAGCACCCATAAATAAAAAGGCAAACAATTATTACCGCCCCTCTTAATTTACTATTCACACTCTCGCAGTACTTCCAATAAAATTATTCACACGTAAATCTCGACCAGTGTACACAAATTCGGGATTAATTATTTGCATCGGTGGCTGACCGAAAAAAGTTCGTTCGACTCGCCTCAATTAACCCGTCCGTCCGTCCGTCCACCCCGCGAACTTTACAAATGACGCCTTTTGTAATTGCCATTATGCAACACATAATTAAATTTTCACCCAACCGGATTTTGTAGCGACCCCCCGATAGTACAGTAAAAGTCCGTGTTCGAGCGATCCAACAAATCGGTTCGAGCGAAATCAAATGACAAACCACATTCGCTCGCGGTAGCAAAAGTACAATGACGCGACGGCACCGGCAGTGGCGGCGGCGGCGAACGTCATTTGTGTCATTTCCAGAACAGCCCCCTCAGCCTGAATGAGTGCCATTTACGCGATTGTACCATTCGGCTCGCTCCAATGGAAATTCTTGCAACGGGCCTTCGCTTGAACGGAATGCTTTCGCGTAGGCTATCAAGTCGGAGAGCTATCAGTAGGCCGTGCTCATGTGGGATATGGAAGTGTTGTCAGTTTGACGAATTGCACACTGGGGAACGGTTAATCTTTCTGTGCTCAACTGACTGGCAACCCTTGATGGGTTGATTCAATGGTTTCGAAGGCACAATCCCCTATTCAAACGGCTCGATCTAACCGCAGAACGATGGGCGCCACTTGTGCTGCATTGACAAATGACTTTGGTTTGTGAAACGCCGTGCCGAGTTAGGAAAAGACCGTGCAAGAACGACCGAATACTCACGTGACTTGATTCATGAAACAGTTTTTCTCGGCTGTAATCGTGATCTCTCTTTCTGGCCGCAGCAAGTTTACCTGATTGCATTGTGTTTTTTCACTATGTCGCAAGCATACCTGGCTGGCGATTGTCGCGATGTCGGTGAGAAGGAAAAATGTTTTTTTTTCTTCAATGAGAACACTTGCGGGGGAGGTTTGATGAATATATAGGTCAGCTGCTGAAGAATACCGGTAGATTCTGATGGTGGAATTCCTGGGTAAGCATTTCTGGTTTAGTAGGAGGAGGTGGAAGAAAGGATATGCAGGAATCGGCTGTAGGAAGTACTTGTCAGAAAGAATGCTAAGAACGGAATAGTCAAATGGATATGTAATAATATGAGTGCGATTTCAGATGTAAGACAAGCAAAACTGCGGAAACTCAGCATAGTGCGTAATCGTGTATCATTCACACTTACGTTGATATAAAATCTGAACAAAAGAAAAAAAAACAGATTGTAACAAGACTATGACGGCAAAAATATGACATTAAACTCAGCAACGAATCACAAGCCTACTGTGATTATTCTGTTTTTTGTCTTGGCTTGTCCTGCACGGCTTTGCTCGTCGTCGTTCGTTTGACAGCGCCAAATTTTCTTTTCATTGCATTCATCTTCAAACGTAACTTTTACGATCTCTTGCTGCCTGATTTAGTTTCAAGATATGTTTTCTTCCTTTCGGCGACTGGATAATTTGGTATGACTTGAATGACTGGAGCACTGGAACGAAAAAAATTGCTTTTAGTAAACAGTGAATGGCCTTATTTAAAAACAGTATTATTTTGGTGCGGCCTTTAGATTCCCGGAACTGGACTTTTTGGTGCCCTTCAAACTATACTGCCGATTCTTAGTATTATGAATAATTGCATTCTACTGACGCTAATAATCTTTCATACCTTGCTGTTAAAGACTGTCCCAGAAAGTATGGACGCAACCAAAAACCGCTGACATTTCGCAATGGTTCAAAATCTGTTAATTTTTTTTCGAAATGCGTGGACTTTCAGCAGGACAACGTCGAAAAAATGCGTACAAATGGTGCACAGAACGCGAACTGTCACTGAGAAGGATAGCAAAAATGGAAGGAGCAAGTGAAAAAGCCGTGCGAAATGCAATCAGGAAATTCGGTGAGGATAACACCTTTGAGGTAAACCGAAAACGGGTCGAAAAAAGCTGGATAAACGTATACTGAAGGCGTTCGAGCAAAAGAAGGAGGTTTCAGTCCGGAATGTGGCCAAAAAAGTGGGCACTTCGAAGTCAAATGTTCTTCGTGCTAAAGAACGTTTGAATCTTCGAACCTATAAGAAGCAGAAACAACCAAAACGTAGTCCGAAACAAGGAGCATCGATTAGGCCGAGGGTTCGAAAGCTGTACAATACGATTCTTGCTGGAAATTTGAACTGCATAATCATGGACGACGAAACCTACGTGAAATTCGATTACAAATCCCTGCCGGGTCCACAATATTATACAGTGCGAGAAATGCAAGTGCTATGGTCTGGCAAGCAATTTGTAGCTGCGGTAAGATTTCGAAACCCTTCATCACCACTGCTTCAATGAACAGCGAAATATACATAATGGAATGTTTACAAAAACGACTTCTACCCATGATTCGAAGCCACAAGGATCCTGTTGTCTTCTGACCAGATCTTGCTTCTTGCCACTACTCGAAATCAACGGTAGAATGGTATACTACCAAAAATGTCACTTTCGTCCCAAAAGACATGAATCCACTAAATTGCCCACAACTTCGACCAATGGAGGAATTTTGGGCATTAACGAAGGCACATCTTAGGAAACATGTCATGAGCTTTTAGATTTTAGGGTTTTTGGTTATAATTCAATTTTAACGTCCAGAATTTTCGATTTCAGGGTTAATGGATTTAAAAACATCACAGTTTCAAACTTGTAAATATCTATTCTAAAAATTTCCGGTTTTGCAAAGTTTCTACATTTCAAATTTGTAATATTAAGGAATTATTTAATTTTGGCTTATTGGTTTCTTAGATTTTTCGGCTTTTGGATATCAATAAATTTTGTATTTTAATACTTTCACATATAAGGATTTTGCATTCTAATTCATTTCAAATATTCCAGCTTTTTGCTTTCTGAATTTCAGGATTCTTGGGTGTTTATATATCGGAGTTTCGGATTTCTAAATATCAAGTTTTTAAATTTTTGGATTTTTTAATTGTTGAATTTTTTAAATTTGTTCAATTTTGGATTTTTCACTCTCTGAATTTTTAATGATTTATTTTTTTTTTCAAAATTCTTGATTTTCTTGGAGAGAAACTAACTTATTTTAACAAACTTAATCCTGTCCTGTCCTGTCCTGTCCTGTCCTGTCCTGTCCTGTCCTGTCCTGTCCTGTCCTGTCCTGTCCTGTCCTGTCCTGTCCTGTCCTGTCCTGTCCTGTCCTGTCCTGTCCTGTCCTGTCCTGTCCTGTCCTGTCCTGTCCTGTCCTGTCCTGTCCTGTCCTGTCCTGTCCTGTCCTGTCCTGTCCTGTCCTGTCCTGTCCTGTCCTGTCCTGTCCTGTCCTGTCCTGTCCTGTCCTGTCCTGTCCTGTCCTGTCCTGTCCTGTCCTGTCCTGTCCTGTCCTGTCCTGTCCTGTCCTGTCCTGTCCTGTCCTGTCCTGTCCTGTCCTGTCCTGTCCTGTCCTGTCCTGTCCTGTCCTGTCCTGTCCTGTCCTGTCCTGTCCTGTCCTGTCCTGTCCTGTCCTGTCCTGTCCTGTCCTGTCCTGTCCTGTCCTGTCCTGTCCTGTCCTGTCCTGTCCTGTCCTGTCCTGTCCTGTCCTGTCCTGTCCTGTCCTGTCCTGTCCTGTCCTGTCCTGTCCTGTCCTGTCCTGTCCTGTCCTGTCCTGTCCTGTCCTGTCCTGTCCTGTCCTGTCCTGTCCTGTCCTGTCCTGTCCTGTCCTGTCCTGTCCTGTCCTGTCCTGTCCTGTCCTGTCCTGTCCTGTCCTGTCCTGTCCTGTCCTGTCCTGTCCTGTCCTGTCCTGTCCTGTCCTGTCCTGTCCTGTCCTGTCCTGTCCTGTCCTGTCCTGTCCTGTCCTGTCCTGTCCTGTCCTGTCCTGTCCTGTCCTGTCCTGTCCTGTCCTGTCCTGTCCTGTCCTGTCCTGTCCTGTCCTGTCCTGTCCTGTCCTGTCCTGTCCTGTCCTGTCCTGTCCTGTCCTGTCCTGTCCTGTCCTGTCCTGTCCTGTCCTGTCCTGTCCTGTCCTGTCCTGTCCTGTCCTGTCCTGTCCTGTCCTGTCCTGTCGGAAATATCTCCTAATAACGAACTCATAGCTTTACCTCTCTGGGGAAATCGTGTTGCAAAGAAACTACTCTGCAGGTGAAACACAACTACCTAATTGAATTGAACCACCGCACATGCTCAACTTTGCCCGGCCGCTACGTAGTTCAATTCTTAATCCAATCAGCACAATTCACTTTTCATACAGTCTAATTTACTTTCTTTTCCCACTTTATTTGACAAATTTAGAGAAATTGCATTTGGCGATATGACTCAACTGCGTTCTCAACCGACATATTTGAATGCCGAAAGAATGTTTTCCCACGCTACTTACGTGGCCGCATTGATGAAATTTTCAGCGTGACTTTCTTGATACCGGTGTTTGTGGTAAGATTAGCAAACAAAAAAAAAACAAAGGAATAACAAATGGAGGAACAAATATTAGCAAACTCTGCCGACGGAGAATTATGACACGAATCTAATTGTGAGCTGTGCCGACGTGATTTCGCCCGGAGAAACCGGTCAAGTTTTCTAACGGCAATAGAACAACGGTATATTGTTCGGCATCAAGTATTCCGGGCACTCGTTACTCCTTTCGCACACGTTCAACTTGGGAATAGATCTCCAGCAGGGAATCGAGTGAAGATTAATGCGCTTCGACAGCCACCAGTCGGTCTGCATTGGCATGCATGGCATACCGGCGCTGCTCTTCAAAGCTCTCTAAGATGAAACCCGCTGCCGAGTATTGGCATTAATAATGCAGCGAATGTGCCGAGGAATGGAGAGCTTTTCTGCTTTCGGGGTGAATAATTGAAAGGTTGGTGTGGTGAATTGGTTGTTGCTCATTTCGAGGAGGCGTTAAATACTGTATCCGGATCACGTGTCTGGTTAGCAAGTTATGCGAACATTTCTTCATTAATTTAAATGATTGATGTGCCAGCTACTGAGTCTTTTCGTAATCGATGAGAGATTTTAACGAGGTTGAAATAGTTTAATAGAGCTTTAGATCGTTTTTGTTTCTCATTTCGATACTTTCAGATGTTCTTTTGTCAAAATCAACTTTTTCCAGCGCGTTATCAGATTTTTCAACTTGAATGAATTTACCAACATTGTTGGTATCGCAGCAATCGAAGTGAGCTGTCTGCGTCTCGTTGTTCATAACAACGCACTCTAGTTTGGTGAACCAGCAGACTCGTATTATATTTTCTGTAGAAGGTGTTACATTTCTTAACATTTCCTAATTTTCAATTTTAGAGCACAGCAATGCTCAAGGCTTGTGATGATGCGATATATTTCAAGACCTTCGGCATACATTACTCTAAATGACGACAATTTGCATTGATATCATTCACGAACAGCATGAATAGGAGTGGTCCGAGATGGCTTCCTTGTTTCGACTCTTGAAAAGCGGAAATAAGCTGGTTAATGTGCCTCAAAACTATCTAAATTTGTTGATTTTATTAGCAACATACTTTTGCTGCATAGGTTCTCAGTTTCAGGTTTCAGAAGTAGCGATCGAAAACTCCAAAACGAAACTCATATCGATTTACCAGAGATGGGTTGAGTTAAAGCGTTGACTTTAGCCACGGCATCAATGCTATTGAGAACCGAAGCCTTTTTCTGAACTAGGAACTATTGTTCCTTTTTAGAGGTTATTCACGAAAACAATTCTAGAATCCCGTTGGCCAACCTCACCAAACCCCTACGGAACAAGATTATATCGAATAATGTTAAATTGAACAAATGACAACAAACGAAGGAGGTAAAAAAATTAGAGGGTTGTATTCTAGACACGACCGAGCACAATAACATTGAAAATGAAATGTTTCTAGGGTCTTCATAATAAATACAAAAATAAAGATGATAATGATGATGATACACTAAACTTCACTACACTTCACAGTTACTTTAAAGCTCAATTTTAGATACAAACAACTTAAAGATTTAAACCTGAACAAATGAAACTATTCTATTTTATGATGATAATTTTCGAGAAACGTACAAACTTATTAATTTGATTTGATTTATATCGTTTATTTACCTCCAGTTTTAACCTAATAATGGTCGTTCACTGGGTGGACTTATTAATTTTATAAACAGTTAATCGATCCAAGAGAATGTTGTACGAGTAATTTCAGTTATGGTGTAATTTTATTAATTCTTCAAAATCGTCGATAATCTTCGGAAAGTGTCGGTAAATAATATGGCAACAATACGAGGAAGAAAACATCTGAAACAGTCCGCATAAAATATTTAGTTACTTACATTGATTTTCGCTTTGGCATATTAGGAATATACGAAATTGATACGCAACAAAATTCAGAAATTTTGTTCATATTGTAACTTGATGTTATTAACACATGAATAAACATTGTCACAGTTACAACGCGTGTAGCCATCAGACGCTTATTGTTTTGAAGCAAATAATAATTGAACTGAAACTGGCGGTTAACCAAATGCTACGAGGGTTCTTATTCAAACTATACATGTAAAATCGCAGGTAAACTTACTGAGTTTATCTTTGATACTATATGATATTGCATCTAAATGTACTGTTTATGTGAGCCTGTGGAACTCATTTATACTACTAAACCAAGGAGACCGCTTTTAAATAAGTTTCAGAATTTAATTTTGAATCTTTTGAAGCGTTTAATACCTGGTGGGACAACAACTTGTTCAGTCACATATAATGAAGAAGAAGTTTCTATGATTATCATAATAACACAACTTTATACTGAATCCATTTTCGCGCCACCGTTTTGTTCGTATGGGAATGGAGATTTAAGTATGCAAACCGATCCGTTGACAAATTAAAACATTTTTAAGCTTACAATATTGAAGCTTTGGAATCATTTAAATGAGGAAATTCCATTAACAAATCATCAAGGAACAAGCGCTGTAAATTAGATCCGAATTAGATCTATTGCCGATAATACTAAATTAGCCTGATAGTTACCAGAGAACCAAAAAAAATACTCAATTCAAATAAATTTTTCAATGGTATGCAATTTAAATATTCAAATGACGTTATCTCATAAGGTTTAGTTAAATGTTTCCGAATCGATGGGTTGTTGAATTATATAAATCCATCAACAAATGACTGACTAATAAGCGTTCAAAAGTATGACAGAAAAATGTTACGCGATTAGTTTTGCATGTTTGAAATTGACACCCAGCCTCGGGAAACGAAGTGTAAAGCATTTTTAATGGCAAAATCGGCCAAAAATTGGCTAAATACATGGGATATTTTAAAAGAATCGGTAACCTCGCTGATTCGGTTCTTCAATAGCTAGATGATATATAAGATACTCAAGCGAACACGGTGTTGCACAGACAACAGGAAATTTTACCAACACATAATGCAAAAGCGACAATCCAGCAAGTGAACGCATATACAATCCAGTCATCAGCTCACTGGACAAGCTACTTGTTTCATTCACAGTCAAACATCAACTAGGCAAAGAAATATTGTGCAGCCTATATTTATAGATTTCTCTTCATACTACGCAGAACGATGTGGTGTTTTTTATGCATGACGCAAAGCCTCCTATGCCGAACAATAAGTTGACGTCATTTTGTAAAGCAGGGATTGGTGGATGAAAACATAGGTCGATTCCAACCATTTTTTCAATAGTATGCTATTGAAATACTGAAACGACGTCGTCATACATGTTTAAGTTAAAAGTTTCCGAATCGATTGGTTGTTAAATTATAACAATCCATCAACAAATGACCGAGTTATTAACGTTCAAAATTATGACACAAAAAGGTTACGCGACTATTTTTGAAACTTTTAATTGACACCCGGCCCCATATAGTGAAGAGTAAGGCATTTTTAATGCCAAAAAATCGACTGAAATTATTTCGGTTTTACCGAAATAGACTTAAACATCTGATAAATATGATTGATTACTCATTGTCTGATTAATTTGAAGAACAACAGTGACAGTAACAGTGTTCAGTAATTCATGTGATTCATTCACGAGAATTACTTACGTTTTACATAACAACAAAATTCCAAATTCTTTGTTCCACGTTTTTAGAGGAGTGTATGATAGGCAGTCGAAATCATGCTCCGAACCAAACCCAACCAACTGCACGGTCATAATCGAATCCATCTCTTCCGATGAATGATGAATGGCCGATTTACTTTCAATGGTATCCGATTCATTCGAATAAAAAAATCACACCGCGAAAGTAGCTAAATAAAAACATGTAGCTTGTTGTTCATATTGAGAATGAACGAGAGCCCAGTACCGCTCGGTAGATCGCAACTCCTGGTAGTTTTGGTAGATTCGCCTTTTCGGTACAACATGAACTCCATATGCTTTACACCATTTAAAAACATTTTTGGTGTAGTGACAAGATGCCAAAGCAGGCCAGAATAGGAAGCGTCATGGTAACAATCGCTTCTCTTTTTTTTTTTTTCATGGTATATTTTCTTGTTTACGCTTCCGGTAGTGATGAAGCTTTGGCTTGCTCGACCACAGCGGCATATTGCCTGCCAAACCAAATATAGTTTTAAGAACCTTTTCCTTTTTCTTCGTCCTCTACGCCGTTCCATTTTATGACAGCACAAAAGCACATTCCGAAAGCTACTTAAAGCCTTTCAACACATAAATTCCATCGTCTATTATCACACAGGAAAACGTCGTCAATGGACAGTGTTTGCAAGAAAATCAAGCGTTTTGCAAGTTGGCTTAACACATGGGTTGAAAAGTCCCGGACTTAAGACATAGATGGCGTTAGTTGCAGTAATTTTTTGTTTAATTTTCATGATATTTTATTCATTTGTTTGTGAGTTATTGCGCTAAGAGTGATGCTACTTTTGTTATTTTCAGAACAATGGATCAAATTTCTTTTTAAATTTTGTCGTGAATACGACTTACTTTACTATGGAGTGGGCAGAACTTAATCGTCAATATCTCGACTTGTATTAAAGGCAGCTACATAATTCTTTCACCATTCCATCAAAAATATGATCAGGAATATAGGATAATATTTTGAACATTGTGAGATAACCACAAACAACTCAAAAATTAAGTTTTTTGAAAATTTTAAAACAACGCAGAAAACTCTTTACTTTTGCTAGGGTTTTTCTCGCAAGGACGACGATTTTGAGGTAGTCAGGCATTATCTTTAACTGAACGTTATAAAAGGGGAACCGTGTTCGAAAATCGATCATTTCTTCTTGTGCGTTGGATGGAAGCAGACATCGGGGCGAGAAGACGTATTCAAACAGCGGCATCGAAGAGCGCACCTTCTGCGTGGTTAAAAACCTCAAACGCTCAGGTCGTAGTTCTCATTTACTTTCCGGTCGTCAAGGCGAGAAGACGCATTAAACCAGTTTCGCATCATTTGGCACTGCGAGCGGATCTGTCGGTTTGTTCGCAAAGCTAGTTTCAATTCAAGCAAGAACGATTGCATCAGCTGCTGATGGTTTGCATTGGATAGAAAGAAAACAAGAAACGAAAAGTGGACAACATAATATAACATCAGCCGTTCTAATGGCTCTAAATGTTATCTAAAGAACTATTAAGATTACTTCTTTGCAAATCGAAGGTAAAAATCATCAGTTTAGTAAAAATCCAAAATAATTTGATTTGCTTCGTGCACTTTTCGCTGTGCGAAAATCGTTCGAGATAAATGTTCCGAACTGTGCTAAATATCGTAGAGAATTCCACAATTCGGGCCTTTTAGAAGGCAGAAATGAATCCTGTACAGCATCTTGATAGTTTTTTTTCAATGAAATATGAAAATCCGAAATGAGATAATCGACGTCAAAAATCGTTGAAAATTTTAGTAATGAAAAGAGGGAAAGTTTCGCAATTCACACAATCGATCAACTATCAATTCGAATTCGAAAGTGTAAAGAAATCGTGTCAGTTTTATTCGTATTCACGACATCCAGTTATGTCTCTGACATTACACACCCCTACTTTTTACACTGTTTCTTTATGGGAAAAATACCGTTCTAGCAAAACAATGGTTTGAAAAGAGTTATGGAGACTTCGCCCCATCAGAAACAGAAATAAAACGTTTGTTTGCTGACTTCAAACATGGTCGTAGAGCCATGTTTAATCGTAACGAACCGGGTCCCACATCCATCGTATTCGCAAGATTTATCTCCCAGCGACTACCCAGTTGTTCGCAGACCTGATTAAAATGCTCGCCGGTTAAAATTTTTGCACGAATGAAGAGGCTATCGCTGAAACTGAGGCCTGACTGCTGCTCATGAGTTGTTTTGCCACAAGCTGTCAGGAATTTTTGTGAATCCCATCGGTTTCCTCAAACTATATTTGTTTGTTTACATAATCGATTTTTTCGTGCTGGATTTCGTATCAGAGCGACACAGTGCGAATGCAATCAGAGCGACACAGTGCGAATGCAAAGGCCTACTATTTTGCTTCTACTTTAAATGGCCAATCAGAGCATTCAGCAAGTTTCTATCCAATCAATAGAGCAGCAAGCTACTGCAGTGTTATAACAGAATGCTAATGTTGGTAACCATTTTTTTTTCATATATTTGATCTCATTAGTAGTATAAAATAGTAAAAAAAATGAATTCAGATTTTTCATAATTCTTCATGATCTTTGCTGTTTGGGTGTCTCGCTCGATATTCTCACCTGTGATTGGAAAATCCGAGAAACTTGAGGCATATTTGAATTATAAAGACTGTCCCAGAAAGTATGAACGCAACCAGAAACCGCTGCCATTTCGCAATGGTTCAGAATCTGTCAATTTTTATGGCTACGTCCTGTTGTTTACTCTCTTCTCTAACTGTCGTGACCACCAGCCATTTTCGATTTGGTGTATTGCCGTCTCTCCAATTTTTTTGGCATTAAAAATGCCTTACTCTTCACTATACGGGGCCGGGTGTCAATTAAAAGTTTCAAAAATAGCCGCGTAACCTTTTTGTGTCATAATTTTGAACGTTAATAACTCGGTCATTTGTTGATGGATTGTTATAATTTAACAACCAATCGATTCGGAAACTTTTAACTTAAACATGTATGACGACGTCGTTTCAGTATTTCAATAGCATACTATTGAAAAAATGGTTGGAATCGACCTATGTTTTCATCCACCAATCCCTGCTTTACAAAATGACGTCAACTTATTGTTCGGCATAGGAGGCTTTGCGTCATGCATAAAAAACACCACATCGTTCTGCGTAGTATGAAGAGAAATCTATAAATATAGGCTGCACAATATTTCTTTGCCTAGTTGATATTTGACTGTGAATGAAACAAGTAGCTCGTCCAGTGAGCTGATGACTGGATTGTATATGCGTTCACTTGCTGGATTGTCGCTTTTGCATTATGTGTTGGTGAAACTTCCTGCTGTCTGCGCAACACCGTGTTCGCTTGAGTATCTTATATATCATCTAGCTATTGAAGAACCGAACCAGCATGGTTATCGGTTCTTTTAAAATATCCCATGTATTTAGCAAATTGTTGGTCGATTTTGCCATTAAAAATGCCTTACACTTCGCTTCCCGAGGCTGGGTGTCAAATTAAAACATGCAAAACTAATCGCGTAACATTTTTCTGCCATAATTTTGAACGCTCATACCTCAGTTATTTGTTGATGGATTTATATAATTCAACAACCCATCGATTCGGAAACATTTAACTAAACCTTATGAGATAACGTCATTTGAATATTTAAATTGCATACCATTGAAAAATTTATTTGAATTGAGTATTTTTTTTGGTTCTCTGGTAACTATCAGGCTAATTTAGTATTATCGGCAATAGATCTAATTCGGATCTAATTTACAGCGCTTGTTCCTTGATGATTTGTTAATGGAATTTCCTCATTTAAATGATTCCAAAGCTTCAATATTGTAAGCTTAAAAATGTTTTAATTTGTCAACGGATCGGTTTGCATACTTAAATCTCCATTCCCATACGAACAAAACGGTGGCGCGAAAATGGATTCAGTATAAAGTTGTGTTATTATGATAATCATAGAAACTTCTTCTTCATTATATGTGACTGAACAAGTTGTTGTCCCACCAGGTATTAAACGCTTCAAAAGATTCAAAATTAAATTCTGAAACTTATTTAAAAGCGGTCTCCTTGGTTTAGTAGTATAAATGAGTTCCACAGGCTCACATAAACAGTACATTTAGATGCAATATCATATAGTATCAAAGATAAACTCAGTAAGTTTACCTGCGATTTTACATGTATAGTTTGAATAAGAACCCTCGTAGCATTTGGTTAACCGCCAGTTTCAGTTCAATTATTATTTGCTTCAAAACAATAAGCGTCTGATGGCTACACGCGTTGTAACTATGACAATGTTCATTCATGTGTTAATAACATCAAGTTACAATATGAACAAAATTTCTGAATTTTGTTGCGTATCAATTTCGTATATTCCTAATATGCCAAAGCGAAAATCAATGTAAGTAACTAAATATTTTATGCGGACTGTTTCACATTTTTCTTCCTCGTATTGTTGCCATATTATTTACCGACACTTTCCGAAGATTATCGACGATTTTGAAGAAGGATTAATAAAATTACACTATTACTGAGCTTACTGGTACAACATTTTTCGTTAAAATAAATAAAATCTTCTCTTGGATCGATTAACTGTTTATAAAATTAATAAGTTTGTATGTTTCTCGAAGATTATTGTCATAAAATAAAACAGTTTCATTTGTTCAGGATTAAATCTTTAGGTTGTTTGTATCTAAAATTGAGCTTTCAAGTAACTTTGAATTCTAGTTAAAGGACGTTATTCAAAATCTTAACAATGTAAAAAATTGTGGAAAGGGATCAAAATTGAATATAATTAATTATCAAGAAAAAATCTAATTGTCAATTTTATCATTCGCCAACAATCTAAGCGCTTAAACTAGAGCAAGTTTGTAATTAGTCAATTGAAAAAGTTTTTAGTTTAGTGTATCATCATCTCTTTATTTTTGTATATATTATGAAGACCTTAGAAACGTTCCATTTTTAATGTTATTGTGCTCGGTCGTGTCTTGAATACAACCCTCTAATTTTTTTTAGTCCGAACCGTCTCGCGCAAGTGTCGTCGAACGAATGACGAATTTTTAAAAGCTGCAATATTTCCAGCAAATTCTTGCACAATCATGAACTCAAGACCAAGCAAACACCAGGACTGCCATGGCAACATTGTCAAGGAAACGGAGGGGAAATAAACAACGTTTTATTTCGTTCTTTCTGTTTTTTTAGAATGCTTTCGAAACTTCCGTTTTGGTGAATTTTCATAGACCACTAGACCAAGAACGCAAGGAATAAGGTTGATGATAAAATATACATACCTATTTATCACAGGGCAGAATGTTAAGACGATGAACAGAAGCATTCGAACTTTTATTTATTCATTTATTTTTTTTTAATATTTATTATATATTTTATTCTACGTATATTACATCCTCCACACTAACCACTTGTGCAGTTTTCATTAGTTTGTTTCGAAATGCGTGGACTTTCAGCAGAACAACGTCGAAAAATTGTGTACAAATGGTGCACAGAACGCGGACTGTCACTATCAATTTGAAGTCAAATGAATCTTCGAACCTATAAGAAGCAGAAACAACCAAAACGTAGTCCGAAACAAGAAGGATCGATCAGGCCGAGGGTTCGAAAGTTGTATAATACGATTCTTGCTGGAAATTTGAACTGCATAATCATGGACGACGAAACCAACGTGAAACTCGAATACAAATCCTTGCCGGGACCACAATATTATACGGTGCGAGAAGGGAAAGTGTTAAACCAGTCCGAGACATCGATTTAAGTCGAAAAATTTGGTAAGAAATCTGTGGTCTGGCTGTGGTAAGATTTCGAAACCCTTCATCACCACCCTTCATCATTCGAAGCCACAAGGATCCTGTTGTCTTCTGGCCAGATCTTGCTTCTTGCCACTACTCGAAATCAACGGTAGAATGGTATACTACCAAAAATGTCACTTTCGACCAATTGAGGAATTTTGGGCATTAACGCAGGCACATCTTAGGAAACATCTCTCGGCAGCCGAAACTATTTAACAGTTCGAAAAAGATTGGAAAAAAGTGTCAAAACTTGTCGCCAAGAAGTCTGTACGGAATTTAATGAGGAACGTTCGCAAGATGGTGCACCAGCTAGTCTACAATGGCTAAGTAGCCAATGTTGAGAATAATATTCTGTTGTTTTAGTCTAATATTATCAGTATATCGAATAAAATTTAAATATCTTACACTTGTGAATTATTTACAGCGAAATCAAAGTGCGTTCATACGTTCTGGGACAGTTTTTATATATGGGGCATTCCACGCAAAATCAGCCACCCAAAATTTTTTTTCATCTAACTATTTTTTTTGCGTTAAAGAACTCGAAAATATTCGACAGGTATTTTTTTATTTCAATATGGTACGTGGAATTTTCGAGATATGATTTTTTGAAATTTCGCGTTTTCAAAAAAGAGCCTTTTTTCAACAGCCTATACAGTAAAAACTAATGAAGATACAAAAATTTGTCCAATTCACAAAATTGGTTACCAAAGAGAATTTCGTGTTGGATTGAAATTTTGCTGGTTTATGTCCAGTACATTCGCCAACTAAACACATTCTCTCAAAACAAGAGTTTTTTTTAGCAAGGAAAATTCTGAATTTCAACTAATTTAACTTCAAAAACAGTAATACGAATTAGGCGCAGAGCTAACTTCGGTCGTTCCGTGCGGTATAATCTGAAAGAGCACTAGTGCCGTCGTTTTACTTCCCAAATTTCTATGTATAAAAAAGTGTACAAGTAAAATCATATTTACACTTCCGCTCAGTTGACGAAAAAGTACCGTTTTGTAAAAGTGAAAGCTTTAATGTTTTGTAGTTTATGAAGTCAGCTAGGTTTCCTGGATACTGATTTGGTCAAATTGTTGTTCCACCTGGAAGAAAACGCTTCAAAGGATTCAGAATAAAATTCTGAAAATGATTTTGAAGCAACTTCCCTGGTTTAGTAAAGGGTGATTTTTTAAGAGCTTGAGAACTTTTTTAAACAATAAAACGCATAAAATTTGCAAAATCTCATCGGTTCTTTATTTTAAACGTTAGATTGGTACATGACATTTACTTTTTGAAGATAATTTCATTTAAATGTTGACCGCGGCTGCGTCTTAGGTGGTCCATTCGGAAAGTCCAATTTTGGGCAACTTTTTCGAGCATTTCGGCCGGAATAGCCCGAATTTCTTCGGAAATGTTGTCTTCCAAAGCTGGAATAGTTACTGGCTTATTTCTGTAGACTTTAGACTTGACGTAGCCCCACAAAAAATAGTCTAAAGGCGTCAAATCGCATGATCTTGGTGGCCAACTTAGTTCTCAAGCTCTTAAAAAATCACCCTTTAGAAATGAGTTACACAGACTCACAAATATAGATGTAATTAGATGTAATGTCACATAACATTTTAAGCAAATGTCGATAAAAATTGATGCAATCTTCACTTGAATCGATTCGCTCTCAGTATTAGTTCGTAAGTTAGTTTACAAGTTCCATTTCCCCATTGCACAATATAAGTAGGTTTACATCTTTCTCTACACAAAAATTACAGAATTGAGGAAGCAAAAGATGTCTTCGTGGTAATAACCAAATCATGTATTCAATAGGGCTGAAACACCCAATTTAAATCTGAACAATTTAAGTTGTAATAGATAATACATTGTACTTTTGGCATCGGTCGTTTATCGGATGATTCGACTAACAGGATTCATATGACTAATTGGATCATAAAAGCGTATGATAAGTAATCGCCCAAATCATTACTGTAAACTACCGTGCGTCCACTTCAAGGAAGTTTTTATGGGAACACTTCACACGTAATCATAATTGTTACCTTCGTATCATTCATTCGGCAAGGGGGTTAATGCGTTGAATGGTGTGAAAAACATTTGTTTATTTAGTTATCATGGCAACCGTTATCAGCCGAGCGGTATAATGGAATATCAACACAATTTTCCCCATTAGATTGCAAATGAGCAGTGAAACCGATTCATTCGAGAGCTCTTCGGCGGGTTCTTCACTACGCACCGCCTACTTGTTCTTATATATAAATATCGGCACTGGAAACCACCATCAGAGACGGGGATCGGTAGTTAAAGCGGTATTATTTATTTTATTCATGAGCTTTCACGTTTCACGTGTCAACTCATGTGAAGTATGTTTCCCCTTCCACTTCCATCATGTGTCAAGGATGGCATCCGGGACGAATCCCGGGACCGGATGCGTACCGGATTCGAACGAAGAAAAAAAAAACCGTCGTCCAGACGGAATTGATCACTCAAGCGATGAAAAAAAAAAATCACCAAAATACATTAGGAGCCGTGAAACGTTAAGGGTAAGAGATTTAAGAGCAAAACGAGTGCAAAAACTTCATTCGATTTTGCGTCTGGAGTCGGTGAACTGATGTAGGTTCAACAGTCTCTGTTCGAATATAGTCTATCCAATAGCAAAAATCAAACCCTAAGCCATAAGCCGGTACGAATCTCTGAAAATTTCGGTGATTGAGAGTCGATCAGCTGTCACCGGCTAATTCGTGAATAAGGCTTCGGCCACTTCCAGCCATTCGTGATAGCATCATTATCATCCTATTTCTCGAACGAGAAATAAAATCCATTCTCAGTGACCTTCTACTGCTTCACGATAGCAATCAGTCAGATTCAGTTTGCCGGCAGTGAATTGAAGAGAAGTTTGCCAGGAAGCTGGGTCGATTAATATTTAATCGGATCAGCGGCCCCTCGCTCCTCTTCCCTGGTCACTGCTGATTGGCCACTTTGGAAGATTAACCCGCAGCGAACAAAACAAAAAACCACCATCGCATCGCAAACTGCAACAAACTTCCATCGGACAGAAACTTGGCCGGGCTGGTGAATTCTTCATGAGATGGCAATAAACGTTTAAGATTAACTGAGCACCGGTTCCTCATGGTTAATTTACAACTCTTCGCTGTGGGTGGAAATCTGCTAACTCTTCACTTTACCGGACTTGAAGTTGAAGGAAGCCAATTGCCGTCAGTGCCGAGTTAGGTAATACGAAAAACCCAAAGCAATAAAGTCAACACGTTTCTTTACGACCAGCCAAATTGTTCCGAGCGATTACCGTTACCAACGTTTGTTTGTGCTGTTTCAACCTCGAGTTACCCAAAACGAGGAAGCGGAATGAGCACAGAAAGTATGCTTGTTTTACAGCTAATCAACTGGGACTAATGGCAGAGACCATGGCACACTCGGATCCGAGGAAATACACTCCGACTGTGAAATGAGTAAATGTTGCCATGGGGCACACCCCACAGCCTCCTGCGCTTCTCCAGAGCGATCCAATGGTTTCCGTTACTAATTTACCTAATTACAATCGAATATGCATGAACTTTGGCGCACGTCGTAACTCAACATCGATGTATCGGATTCAGCATTCAGCAGCAGCAGCAGCGTTTAACAATATTCCAGTAAAGAATATATAATTCATGTGCCATGAATTGATAGACCATCCATTCAATGAAACATAAATCATAATTCATCTGTCGCAAATTGCTCAATGTCATTGTCGCCGAACGAACAACAGTAGAATAAAACCGCATCGTGTAACGTTTATCCCGCGTATCCCGGACCAAATGGAGTTCCGAAACGGCATACCACAATCGCTACGGACAATGGTTCCGAGCGACCACATGAAAGCCGTCCTCCTATCTAATCAGTGTAACGTAGTTTGCGCCAATGTCCGTGTTCCGTGTTGATACTTTCGGTATGCATTGTATTTAATGGCAAAAGAGGAAACAAACAATTGTGGTCCATTTGGCCAGATAGAGAGAGAGCTTTGCAGTCCAGTTGGCAGACCAGTAATCCCAGTTTTGTTTGACGAGGATGAGGTACAGTAATTGGAGTGCTACGAGCTGGTTTAATGCTCCGCGAATAGAATAATAGATGATAGCTGATGTTAACAAGCGAGTTACAAAAAAACGAAATTATAAATACATTATTTGATATTCGAGCCATGACACTAAAATCTGCAAATTTAATGTGATTCAATAAAAGCTTGTCAATGAAGCTTGATTTTATACTTGGATGCAGTTACGTACCCAGAGGGGAGCCCGAGATAGAGGTTTTGAGAGTTACGTGATGGTCAAAACAAACCGCCCTACGAAGTAGAATAGAGTCAAAACCACATAAAATGGTGGATGAAATTCGGAATAACCGTGAAAAACAGCCAAAATAAGTACTTATTTCCATCATGTGGTTAATCATTAACAAATTCTTCAAGAGAAAATTTCATTTCTCCAACCTGTTCGCGTGTAGTGTTTCGCGATTAGACAAAAACGCTTATTGTTTAGGTTGGGCCACTCGTGTAGTCAGGGTTGAGTCACATAACTTTTTTTTTTCGTGCAGTGTAATCGACGACACGACCAGGCACTCCGAAGAAAAAGCGGCGTGAAAAGTGTTTGTTGATCATTTACCACCAGTTACCACAAATCAAGCGACCCCTTGGTAATATTAAAAATCAAATTCTCGAGCAACACTGTTTTAGTTGCTACGAACAGTAACTAATGTCGTTTTCGTTTTTAAATTGCACTACACCGGTGTAGGTAAGGTGGCACTGAAATCGTTCGTTTTTGCCAATTGCACTACACCAGTGCTACACTTTTTCTGCACCGACACCACTGGTGTAGCACTCATCAAAAGTATGGTGTAGCTCTGTGCAATGGAATCGTTTATGGTAGTCCATGGTTACTGTTTATGTTTTCGTCATTTTTGTTCGTTTATTCATGCCTCCGTGTAGCACTGCACCGGTGTAGTGCAAATTAAAAACGAAAACGCCATAAGATACCCAGCATAAATAAACAAATAGTTTGTTTTGGAAAAAACGGAGAGAAACGAATTCCTCCTTATTGCGGTTCCCTAAAGTCTTACCATAATCAAAACAAAGAACAATGATCGAATCTTTGAGTACTTCGTGAAATTACAGCTGAACCGAACCTCAGTAAAACCTGACCATCCAGGTTGATCTAAATATAAAACAATTATAACAAATAGTGCCCAAAATCATTCACCTCGAAGTCGATGGGGGTAGAACAGGAGTAGCGCAAGCATAATTCTTCAAACAAACAACTCCTATGCTCTATGGACAATTATTTCAGATAGTACTCGATCAGCATAATAGGTTGAAGATATAAAATGGAAAAAGAGATGTTAGACTACCTTTACTAAGTCGAACTTTTTTGTATTTTTTTTATTTGTAGGTGTTCAAATGAGGAATATTTTCAATGTTCTACACAATGCGACTCGAAATATATGCTTAAACTAAATTTACGAAAGCATATTCAAAATTTACACTTGTACGAAGAGTAAAGGACGATATAATCAAATATGGCACATGCGATTCGGTTTTCTACACAAAGAAATCACAATCACTAATTGGAAGATCTCTAGACTCTCTAGAAAATTCGCTTGATTATCTGATTTTTCAAAACACATACAAATTCAGTCACAGAATTTTTTGTGATTTTGGAAATAAATATACTTTCACACCAAATTTACGAGTGTGTAGGGTTTTGGTAATTTAGTTTTACCGTTATCGAAGTTACAAACGAAATTTTTCGCCAGAGAATTTCTCATCTAAATTTTGGATTGCTGGCTTTCATTTCTTAGAATATTTGGCTTTCTGGTAAGCAGCAAAGAGGGATCGTCTCAAAAATTTTCTTATTTACAATCTAATTAAGTCTTCGAATTAGCAGTAACCAAGGTTGCGGTAACTGTTATTCGAAAAACGTGATTAATCCACCTAGCAGTGAGATGATACCTTTTATTTTCAATACGCATGTGTTTTTGCATGGATATTCTTAGGTGTTCTAGTTCTCATGACATTATTTTAATTATCGTCGTTTTAAACGGCAAATTGAGATTTTAATCACTCATTACCCTGTAATGCCGAAACTGCAAAACATATCGAATTTCAATCTTAGCGTGCGACAATCGATGGAACATTCCATGAGATGTCGAAGTAAGTTTAGAGTTTTTTGTCATTATTTATGGTACTTCCAGAGCCGGTATTCAGGAATTAGCATAGCCCAAAATGATTCGAATGGCCATAAATTATTACGCAAAACAATTTACATGGAATTTATAAACTCATCATCTGTAATTTCTGAATCGGATAAAATTCACCAATTTTGTATGGGACCTTAAGTCCTGTAATATTTGTTTTTGAAGTTCGATTTGGTCTTTTTTGAGAAAATGATTGAGCTTTGAGAATCGATTCGATACTGGAACCGGAATTCTAAAATCGGTGTAGCCGAAATCAGTTAAATTCACCTGAGGAGTGTGTAGAAACTTTGAGAAATTGTAGTGCGAATTAAAATTTGGGGGTACATTCCGAATCCAAAAAAGAATACCGCTTAAACTGAAATAAATTTATTTGGTAATCGACTATCCAAATTTGCAAACCCGATAAACCTGATTAATTTATGTGAAATGGACATTTTTATACTAATCACCCTGCATTTTCTAAACCAGAAGTCGGATCTGACTAAAAAGTAAGAGGTTTTATAGGATTTTAAGACCTCTCATTTGAATCATAGATGATTCTTAGATTTCATTTGAATCTTAGATCGGTTCAACCATCTACGAGAAAAATGAATTGCATTATTTTAATTTCGTTTCACATGTCATCCTGTGGTTCCGCAATCAGAAGTCGGATCCAAACGTAATTCAGGAACCTTGTTTGGGAGTATACTACTTTTCATATGTAGTTCTGAGTTTGTAGAAAACGGTTTAGCCATCTCCGAGAAAATTGAGTGAAATTATTTGTCACACACGCATTTGCTGATCTCGACGAATTGAGTCGTATGGTATATGGAAGTCATGTTCTTCCAGCATTTATTGCTGTAAATAGTTTGAATCAATATAATTATGGAATTACTTCCAACTCGATAATGCTGGTATCATCTGGTTTACATATGCCATATTCGAAAGATTATGTTGCCACAAATGAACCGTGCTAAAATTGGTCCGAGGCAAATTGTCATAAAAAAGGATGCTGTACACAGTCTTTTTGGTACTTAGAAACAATTATATGTAACAGTATAAAAAATCGTGTTTCATTTGGCTCCCAAGCATTGCTTTTTCATACAGCGCTCAAAATTCCTTCTACTGGAATAAGGCTTACACAAAAATTTCGATATCTCCGTTAAAAATGGACGGATTTTAACAATCTATGGCTTGTTGGATAGCTATTACCGTGCGGAATCTAAGTCTGAAAACATATTCTGTTTTTAAGGTCAATTGTGACAGATACTGTCAAAAAACTGAAAATTTTGAAATAAAACTTCGTATAACTCAAAAAGTAAACATCCGATCTCAAAACCATTCAATAGCGTTCTGGGTGACGGGGAGACCTTTCATTTGCGACTAGTTTGATCAAAATCGGTCCAGCCATCTCTGAGATCTCGACCTCTTAGTTGACAACACACATACACACACACAGACATTTGCTCAGTTCGTCGAGCTGAATCGATTGGTATATGACAAAAAAATTTTTCGAAAGTTTGAGCGAATTCTATACCTATTTTTTATATATATAAAAAACCTGTTTTAATCCACCTAGTAGTGTAATGATGCCTTTCTCATGTATATAATATTGTGGCATTCAGTTCAGAATTTCTCATGAAGAATAAAACAGTGCTTTGATTGAGTATGTCATCCTTAAGAAAACGAAATAAGTTCACTATTATATGCACTTCCGGCACCGGAACCCGAGAACCGGTATAATCAAAGTCGGTTCGTACGGCCACCAAGGAAAATGACGTACAAACTCTACTAGTACGCACTCTAGATTACGATTTAAATGTTTGTTGCATCCGAAAATATTTCAGGTGACGGTGTACAATATTGAACACACTTTACCCTATAATTAAGGAACTGAAAGTCGGATCCGGATGATATTCAGGAATTCCGTATGGGACCACGAGACCTTTCATTTGAATCTAAGTTTGTGGAAATCGGTCAAACCATCGCTGAGAAAAGTGAGTGAGATCCATTTTGGTATATATGACCACTATTTCTGGTACTTCCGGATCCGGATACTGGGAACCGGGATAGCCGGAATCGGTTTGTTTAGTTGCCTACTGATAATGACTATCGATTTGTGTAGTTTTGAGACCAGTTTAGAAAAATTTTCACGTTTTTTGTTTCGCCGGTTTAAGTGACGATGTACAATATTGGACACACTTTACCCTATAATTCCGGAACCGGAAGTCGGATCCAGATGAAATTCAGGAATTCCGTATGGGACCACGAGACCTTTCATATGAATCCTAGTTTGTCAAAATCGGTTTAGCCATCTCCGAGAAAACCTAGTGAGATTATTTGACACATACACACACACACAGACATTGCTCAGCTCGATGAACTGAGTCGAATGGTATATGACCCTTGGCCCTTCGGGCCAATTTTCACTAGTCAGTTTTTCAAGTGATTGCATAACCTTTCTATATGATAAAGGCAAAAAGGTAAAACAACAGTTTTCGGTCTGGGTTGCCAATTTCAAACATTTTTCAAATGACTTCATTTTGACATTACCATTTACTGAGGGGTAGTTAAATTTACGATACAGTTTTGATGGACGAGTGGCAGGTCGTGTAGTCGGTGTAATAGTAGTCATGAAACCGTTATTCGCTTTTTTTTGCATAACTTTTTGCAATAGGCGTACACCTGAAAAGGGTAAACTCAATGCTAACGACGTTTCTCGGGCTATCAAGTCTGTAATGTTAGTGAGATCTGGATAAATCTGTATTAAATTGAGGAAATCTGTACTCTGTATTAAATCTGTACGACCATGTAAAAATCTGTATAATATAGATAAATCTGTATAAATGGGATCTCTGGTTCTACATTCTATTTTTAGAAGGGCTAATGTCTAAATAGTAACAATTCTTTTTTTGTTTTTTTTTTATTAAGTTCTCTAAATTAATTGCAGATAAAATTTTAAATTTTAAACGAAAGGTAATAAAAACGATCCAAACGTCGAAATGATTCCTAACTGTTTTTTCAAATATCATGTGTTGTGTCATAGTTGGCATTAGGCCCTTTTTAAGGAAAATTCTGACATTTTGAGCCTAAGAGTGTAATAGTGCAATATTTTGGTTTTGATTGCTGTCGCCATTGCTAATTTATGGGATGAATAAAGGACCAACGAAAGGATGAATACAAAACCTTTGAGATGAAATTAGGAGCACAGTGGTGAACATGTCAGAAGTGTTTTTAGCTGATTTTTTTATTATTATTTTAATTTCCAAGGAATGTGAATCAATTCCCAATGTGGAGCAGGGCGAATTAAGCAGAAATATGAAAAAATCGTAGTGATTTTGGTGGCTGAATCAGGTTTTTAAGGTAACGTCCTTACAAATGAGATGAAATAGGGTGCCCTTACCCTATGTCATAAAAAAAATTAACTATGGTTTTATTCGATGTTTTCCAGCCTTTTTATGATCGTCTATCGTGCTGAGTCGATTAACAATTTGATTATACTCAAACAGCCGCTACATGTTACTGTTTACTGAAAGTTTAAATAAACACGTGATAATAAATAATATTTTTTGAACGCATCGCTTGCTAAGAGCGAGTCACAGATTCTGAATCATCAGCGCTTTGACACCTACGGAAGAGTCTGACCGGTCGTTGTCCTTCCGTAAAGTAGATGAAGAAGCAATCCTTCTTTCCATTTAATCCCATTCTATCTTAGTTGGTTATTAATCAATAAACCGAAAACATTACGCTTCAGTGTGAAATCCACCAGGACCATCGTTACAACTCAAACGTAAAAACATAAAAAACGAAAAACTCCAGAACTCCGAAGAACATTTTTTTCTAGTGGCAGCTTTATTCTGTAAAAGTAAATCAAATGGATACCACAACGTAAACGCCGTACCATAATTATCGGCAGTTCCTCGCAATTACTACCGTGCCCAGGTCGGCCGGATTCGATCAAAGTTTTTAATCACGAGAGCGGCTCTATTCGGAGAGTATGTATAAAAAAAACAAGAACCCTAGTCTAACCTCATCCCTCATTGACTCGCACGAATAAGCAGAATGCGGTACAAACCCGTAAAGTTCCTCAAAGTTCGTTCACCTTTCGACACAGTTTGCACGGCCCTAGCGCGGGAACGTACCACAATTGCATGTAATTTCACCTAACTTCCTTGGTGCAAAAGAGCTAGGACATGCAACCGTGCATTGACTGGCAGTGCAAGCGCCAACCATCGCCATCGGTTTGACACGGTTTTGGATCCTTGAGGAGCACATGGGGAGAGGGGGCAAGTGAAAATCGAAAGTTGCATTTTTCATCGCGCACGGCAAAATAATGACTTGCCGCGGTATATCCGATAGAACGCCCACCATCACCAGCCCCCGCGCGCGCGGGGGTCGTTGAGAATGTAGGCCAACCTCGGCAGGTGCAGTAGGAACCGAAAACGGAATAAGGAATAAATAAAAAAAAGGGGAAAAGGCTCGTTTTTTCGGGTCAAAATTAGCTCTACATGGAATGAAGACAGACATCACCCGGTTTATGGAATGGGCTAAGCCGTTCCACGTCCTGCTCGTAAGAAAGTTCCTGTTTCGGTTCCTGATGGTCAGCCAGTCAACCTATGCAGGTGCTTTTCCTTCCACTAATCACACTAAAACTTGTAATTTCATTAAATTTCCTATGGATCGGGTATGTATGGGTAGATGTCTGCAGGGTGCGGCGGTTAGAACTCGTGATAGGAAAACAAATTTCCGTTACGTGTAGCGAGAATTGGATTCCTTGTTTTTCGCAATCATCGCTTTCACAGGTTTCCCAAATGAATTGGTTGAAGCAAACGGAGGGAACGAAACTCTTGGAGAAAAAATGACACGATTCAGTTTTACTTTGATCTGATTAGTACTAATTTTAGAAATAGTTACTAGTTCTTTTGCCATGCGACTTCTGAAAAAAAAATAGTTGGGTTGTCATGTCACTACTTTATTTTGTCACTGAGAATCGACAGAAAAGTTGAAAAACAATTGAATCTCTTTCATCTAAAAATTTCATTAACTGGGATCCCATCCGCAACAACGGTAGGTCATCGAACTGGACGACTGTCTGAGGCCCATTTGATTGGCGTTAAATGGCTGAATGTTCCGGCTCAAAATGGAGTTTTTATTTGAAATGCCAGGCGAATCTTCGGTGTAGACAAATTCGGTCCCTTCACTGAATCACTGGCTTGCGATTGCTGTTTGCCAAGAGTAGGAGAGTAATCAATATCTGTTTTTTTTCTGTTGTGTGTGGGAAGATGATCGAGATTGAAAAACCTAAATACAAAGCTGTATTTGAAGTCAGAATGACATGCACAAAAATATACGCCTATTGTTCAGCACATTCACTGCTCTGGGATTATTAATACTTATTCTCCAATTCTACGTGACGTTAATCGAACACACAAAAAAATCAAATTGTATTTTCGAGAGTATTTGACTTCACCTTTGAAACGAACGATGAATAATTAATGTTGCCTTGAACGATTGGATGTTGAACAGGAATAATTTCTTTTTTTTTGTTGCACAATCGGGAGATTTGAGTAAATATTCGCTCTAAGCTCGCGATACGACCATGTGATAGGATGGAACCAAAAATGAAAAGTTGGTTTTCACCATAAAGTGCGTAACAACAATGAAATAATAATTCGAATAATCTCACCAACTACACCATTTCTTGTCAAATCAGGAATCCAATCGCCATGATCTCTAGTGCTCTGAAAAGAAGACAACTTGACACACAGAAGATTCGTAATGATGAGCCAGTCTAATTGAATTCAACCAAGGTTCAAGCATTTTTCCTTCGAATCACGCGTCACAATACGACAAATGAATAAAAATTCACTTCCACTTAGTATAGAATCACCAGATAATTACAATCATACAAACTTCATTTATTACGTTTTACTTCATGACGAGCTACAGTTAATTTCTGAAAAAAATATGACGGAAGTGAAAATTTTTCGCATCGTACACGCCTGCTTCGATCATTTATTTTATTTTCTCCAATGCACAGTGCACAGTAGTGGTCCGAAACGGGAAATCAGCGTGACAAAAATATTTTTACTAGGGTAAGGGCTCCCTATTTCATCTCATTTGTAAGGACGTCGCCTTCAAACCCCGATTTAGCCACTAAAATCACTGTAACTATTTCATATTACTGCTTCATTCGCCTTGCTCCACGTTGAGAATTGATTCACATTTCTTGAAAATTCACTAATATTTATAAAACAACTAAAAACGCTAATGATGTTTTCACTACTCTGCTCCTAATTTCATCTCAACGGATTTTTATCCATCCTATCGTTGATCTTTTATTCATCCTATAAATTAGCAATGGCGACAGAAATCAAAATAAAATATTCCACTATTACACTCTCACCCGCATACGCATGGCTGCCAGATAGCTGACTAAACGCTGCCAGCTGGAAAAATATGGCTGGGCAGACATTCTGGTGACCGACTGCCTCACCGCTGCCAGATATACAACTCAAACGATACAACCGTACCCACCAGGATTTTTCCACATTATTATTATTAGTAAAAAATTTACACGTTGAATTATCTAATTAATGGGGCAATGGCTTACGGAGATCTAAAGAACTATCTTTTAACATCATTTTATTAGTAAAAACAGATAGAACAGATGTAGACTTTCTATGCAAAGTAATACATATTTTCTATGAAAATATCTGGCATCTCTGTGCACAGCCGATGAAACACACACACACTTCACAGCGTTATGTTGGCGTATAGCGGAATGAAACCAGTGCTACTAGATTTGCCACAATGATTATTTCATTAGTATTTAACACATTCCTTCTGGTAATATTCGAAGCTGAAACAGTTTTATTGAAATATTAATATCAATAATATAATGAAACTAATGTCATGGATACCAAAAACATACTTTTTGATGATAATTTGAAGAAGATGAACAATTTTTGTTTTGTAACATTATGAGATAACTGGCAACTTTGCGAAACCAAATGAGATGAAAACAAAGCGCAATCAAGTGAACGAAGTGAAAAACTTTCATCTCATATGTTTGAAGACTTTTATTGCTTGTCGGGTAATTTTTGAAGTTTTTAATCGTTAACTAAACAAGTGGCAAGTGAACATAACTAATTATGAAGTCATCCAGCATTCAATGGTAGTGTAATTGTGCGAAATAGTGTTCATGTTTTGAGACGAATCGATTAGTAGATATTCAGAAACATGACGAACTGTAAATCTTGAGACGAAAATGTGTCCTAAATTGAATAGTGAGTTTATTTTATATAAAAAAAAACGATCACCGAAGAATTTAAAACCATTTCTTTCAATAGGAAAGTGTGACAATAGCTTTTCAAATCATTTTAAAACATTTCATAGTTTGCTTCCGGTAGGTTGTAAAATATTATTCATGTTCAAAGTTATGAGGTGAAGGGATGAGATGGAAATAGGAGCTCAGATGAAATAGGGAGCCGTTGCCCTATTAAATATTAGTTTTTTTGTCGTTGGTGTTTTCACAAAAGTTGTTTTTAATCAAATGGCGCTCCTTTTGATGAAAAAATTTACTAGGGTGGCCCTCATTTAGATTGAAATCTGAAATCTAAATTTCCTAATTGAACTCAAAAATTATTTTATTGTACAATAAAGATATATATTATATATATATATATATATATATATATATATATATATATATATATATATATATATATATATATATATATATATATATATATATATATATATATATATATATATATAATATATATATATTTTTCATATTAATCTTTTGAAATAGTGATTTTGGTGATTTTTGATGCATCATAAGATTTGCCTTATGATTTTCATTACTCATTTTGCCTAAATATACAACTTACAGTTCTTAATGTCGTTTTCGCTTGAGAAACCTGAAACTGACCCAGCGTAGTTTCATCAAACAGACACTTTTCACGAAACTGTGTTGGTTTCGCACTTAGCAGCGGAGATTTGAGCAAACCTGATATGAAAACCAGGTTCGAAATTGACTCGATTTGCAGTTCAACAACGTTGAACTAGGTTCGAAACTAGCTTCAAACAAACGGTTTGACAGCAGTTAGAGTGGAAACTGGGCCAGGTTTGGCATCAAGCGAAAACGACATAAGTTACATCGATTCGAAGAAAGCGCAAAGAAAACGATCGCAGTAGGCGTGCGCGTCCGGACGAGAAAAATTTTCGCTTCGCAGAGATGCCAGATCTGCAGTTTTGTCTGTAAATCTGCCAATTTCGTACATAGTGCTGCAGACATTTTTTTGTGGAGACTTTTGCTGAATTCTGAAAATCGAGTTTTTCACAGACTTTTGAAATTGTCACGACCTTTTTTTTTGCTCGTCAAGTCAGTTTAGCGAATCCTACTTTTTAGAGAAATTGCTGCCAGCAAGACATACTTGCTAACTGCAGTTTTTTTTCGGATATACAGACTTTTGCAACCCTGTCTGAAAATATTTTAAATTTTTACTTGACATCTCTGCCTAGACCTCAATACCAACAGAGATGTCTATCTCCTCTGTGTGACGAAGAGCAAGCAAAATTTCTCCCCTCGCACTGACAACTTCAACGAGAGCTCTTCTCTTTCACATTTATACACCACTGTTGTGTATAGTGTACACGCATCATGAGTGCGTTTGTTTATTTCCTTTTACCTCTTCCACTGAATCGCACCAAAGTGCTAGAGCATTAGCTAATAAATTCTCTGAGGTGGATGCAGATACTTTCACAGAGGTGTACACGCCGGTGAGCACTCTGCTGTATGGTTTGCGTAGATGAAGCGTGGACACGCAAAATCAGCAAAATAAAACAATTTATCGTAAAATTTTCGGTTCTCCTTGCAAATTTTTCATAGCAAGGCCAGATCTACTCTCTATTAATTGAAGTTCACAGAAGTGTTCGCTCAACATCACGCGCCAGTGGTCACTTGGGTGTATTTAGACGAGAGCGCGTGTGAGCGATTCATGCGAAGAGAATGTGTTTCACTCGCGCCAGCTGCTTTAACCACAAGCACACACTCAAATGCTGTCTATTCGACACTGAGAAGAAGTGCGTTTTCCTCTTTGTGCGGTGCTTCGTTTTTTTTTTCATCCTCGGTGTGGCAAAAATCTGACTCTAGCGAGCATCACTCTGGTGAAATGCCATCTCTGAATACCAATATGTCCACGTTGAGTTTTGGACAATTTATTATAGTGTTCATTTTTAGTTATTCCACAAATCGCTGAAACGTTTAACTATATGATAGCTAAAACTCTGCACTTGATTTTGTAGTACATGTTTAAATTCTTGCATACCGATATCGGTATATTCTCCCGACAAATGAAAGATATTCCTTGTTTAGAAAAATCCTCATCCAAAATTTGTTGAAAAAATTATCTTGTACCATATTGGACCACCAAATACACGTGCTCAAAGACTTTTAACAGCTTTTGACTCTGTTTTTTTTTATACCGCGCTGCGAAACAACTCAGTTGCGAGCATTTCCGAATAAAGAAAGTTTCCGAAAGAAGTATTTGATTTGTTGTGATCGAAAATCTAAAAGTTTTGTTTGTACCGGCAGGTAGTGCGTAAGAATGTGTACGGAAAAGAATGTCCGCGAAAACGGTTGCTGCCATTTATCAGAAGAAAAGATTCTCGCCCTTATTCTGAATAACGACGTATTGATTTTTCGATCGAATGTGGTTCGATCGAATCATAGCTACCTTTGATTTTGCTAGCGTTATGGGGAATACAAATGAAATACGAGCGAAAAAACGATACGACGTTATTCAGAATAAGGGCGTCTGTTTTGGTGTGATTTGGTATCTTGTCACTAGACACAAGTACTAGTACAAGAGGTCAAATACGTACCAAAAAACAGCCAACTGACCCAACTGCCCAGAAGTTCTGCGCTGGAAAATCATCGCCGTGGGTGTATTTGAAGATACCGTATGGAACCTAATGGCGGGTAGTTCGAGAATTTTACAATAAGAAAGATTAACAGCTAGTTCGACTGTTTCTATTATTCTTAAATGAACCAAGATTTCATTAAATGATGTGTAACTGTTTTTTATCTGTCTTTATTTTGGTGCCTGAAACTTAACGTGGGCAGGCTTCACCCAAATCTTCAACTTCGCGATACCGATATTCGCGAATGATGAGTCGTCGTCCTTCCGTAGGTGAAGTAGTTAAAGAATAAACTATTGCTCTCTTCTCCATCCTTTCACTTTTCCTGTGAACAATGATGATGAGAGCTGCCTTCAATAGCTGCTGTTATACTGTTGAAATGTTCTGCTAGGGTTGGAATAGTATTCCAATTCCCATTACTATATCCTATGTAACTCTTATTAATTATCCTAGAAAAAAATTAAGATATCAGTGTGCAATCAGTTACGATCACCGTCACAATGCAACGCAACAACGATTCGAAGAAAGTGCATGGAAAAATTCATCTGCCTTTTCAAAACATCAATCTATACATTCATGCAGGTCGGATTTTCGCGATGTGGGAGCAAAATTTTTACGCGCTGTTTCGCTTGCTTTGATACCAGTAGGCACATATCTTTAGAAGGGGGAAGAATGTGTAGATTTTCTTAATGCATGGCCTTAGTAGAACTGAGCTGAAGTAGACCACCCATAGTTGCACTTCGTGATTGACCGATATAGTGAAAATGTTCACTTAACCATGGAAATGGGACTTGAGAGTAGCTAATCAAGACTTTTCATCAAATGGCCAATAACGATGCCGGTCACGACCAGAGGATGTGCCGATTTCCGACTGCATCGAAAATAGTGTTTAAATATTCCAAAATGAAACTCAGACTATTTTCTCAGAGATGGTTTGGCCGATTTTCATGAACTTAGGTTTTAGTAGAAGGTGTTATAATTCCAAATAAAATTCCTGGTTTTCATCTGGATCCGAGTTCCGATTCCGGTACTAACAAAACGCGTTAACAGGCGTTAACAATTTTATACCGCTCCCTAAAGCAACGAAGCAAAGAAGGGAAAATTTTATTTCAAATAGGTTCAAAACTTTACCAATTTGTAGCACATATTTGTTGCTGGAGATACGAATTAACTTCAGGCTATTCCGGTTCTTTAAAATAGTGGTCAAAAACTGCAAAAAAGTTCTACCTTTTATAATATATTCAAAGGAAAAGCCTTACGGTTTGACAAAGAATCCCTGAATTCGTCGTGGATAATACTTCCAGTTCCGGAACTATGAGGTGTTTTAATTCGAAGAGTTTCCTAAATTACGTTTGAACAAACTTTCTTGTTTCTGTTCAATGAACAGTTGTTTTTAGAACACCATAGTAATATTTATGATGGTAAGAGAAAGGTATCATTGGACCACTAGATAGATTAAAACAGGTTTTTTCAAAAAGCTATGGTCGAAAAATGACAAAACCTACTAAAAATTATTATACTGGTGATTTTCAAAATATTAGTCAAATTTTCGAATAAAAATGTTGAAAAACCTCCATATCGAGTTTGAAATTGGTTTACTAAACAAAACATCATTTTATATTTTGATAAAATTTTGTAACAAGATAGGTGAATGTGTTATTAATGGAATAGGTGGGATTAGAAGTCCAACATGATCTGCTAAGCTAAATGCGAAACACAAAACAATTATGGAAAATAAGTTTTTTTAACAAAAAACTTTTTCTTGTACAAACGGATTTTTTTTCAGTGTCTTTTTTATCGAAAACTACACTACACTGAAAGTCATTGTCATCCAAGAATTCAATGAAACTCAATTTGTGAGGAGATTTTACGGAATAATTTATCGCTGGTTGCCCGTTGTTTGCAAAAAGTATCAGTAATGAACAAGAAAGAGTCTAGGTTAGAAACACTTTTTTCCATTTTTTACAAACGAAGCATATTAATGTCGGTAGAGAAAATATTTTAAAATGGGTCATTGAACCTTGAACCTTGAACTTTGAACTTTGAACTTTAAACCTTGAACATTGAACCTTGAACCTTGAACCTTGAACCTTGAACTTTGAACATGAAAATTAGAATGAATAAATGACAGAGTAAGACAGCGTAGGGTTACAATTTAAATGCATTCAAGACTCATTAAATACCGTTTCCAGTAAAATATTCGGTCAGTAATGTGAATACATTGACAACGTAAAGAATATACGCGACTAGCGTGGATTGAAAAATTTCATTATTAATCCACGCTCACGATTTTTCAAAGCTAAATTCCATAGACGGTTTTCCTATTTTGTCTTAGAAATGTGTGAAACGCCGAGATTTGGTACTATCATGAAAAAAATTGTTAGGTCGATTCTGAGAATTTTCAACTTTTGCAATGACCTATGGAATCTGCAATTCGGCAGAATCGTCCGAAATTTGACTCATAATTCATTGTGATTTCCAAATGTAATCAGATGGTACAATCGATTACAGGCAGATTCGGTAGGTGGTTTTTAAACGGAATTCATTTGGAGCTCAAAATGCATTCCAATTCTAACTTCGAGCAACTTAACGACTTCTCCAAGACAACACTCCCATCTAGTGCTACTCACTGGAAACGCAAATCTCTGTTGAAGTGCGAAAGAACGATTGCGCGACAGTTCCTTAGCACAATTCTGCTGCTCGCTTTAAAGCACGTGTTAAAACTTTGCTTAGTTAAGAAATAATAAATCGATTGGTTTTCACATTTTGATTTCCAACAATTAGAACTTAATAATTCACGGGTACAATCCTTATTACGGTATAGTAGAATGCAGAAAAGCTCCGAATAATTTTCTATAATAATTCTCTAGTTCTATCAAAATCGTCATCAATTCAATTTTGCGTGATACAAAACCTCAAACGCTCAGGTCGTGCTTTCATTCGGACTGTTTCAAAATTTAGTTCCAGAATTCAAAACCTGCATGATGGAACTGAATTCTGGAACTAGATTTCATAGCTTAACGCAGCTTCGGAATTCAAATTGAGAGTTTAGTTTTAGAACTAAATTAAAACTGAATGTTGAACCTGTTTGGTTCTTGAACTCAGGTCCAATTTCTGAATTCTATGAATCCGTTCTTTTTTGAACTATTAATAAATTAATATATTAGTGCAAACTCGATTAATTTGATTTACCTTGTGCACTTTTTGCAGTGCGAATAAAGCCAGCATTTGACTGTTTCGCGTTCGAGAAAAATGCTCCGAACAGTGTTTAATATCGTAGATAATTTCACAATTTGGCCATTCTGAATGCCAGTTTTTTTTAACGAAATATGCACATCTGAAATGAAATAATTGATAGCAAAATTCTGTATATTGCTATTCCATTTGTAAAAAAAAACTGCAAACGAAATCAAGCAAAAAGAAATCTTTTTACCAAAATAAAGCTTGCTTGAGATAGAATTGGAACAAAGACAATTGCCTGTATTTCAGTTATTTATTATTGAATTCAAGATCTTTTTTTTATACAAATGTAGCATTTTCTTCATACTTTTAAGAAAAAATACGGATAAAATTATTCGAAGGTTTTCTCGAATTTTTCCTGTAACACGGCTCATTAGGCGGCGCACACCTTCTTCAACCATCGTTTTAGCTATCTTATTCCACCAGATCGTCATCTGATTGATGTCTTTGACAACCTTTCCGTTTGCCTTGAGTCTTCTCTTCATGATTGCCCAGTATTTCTCAATAGGGTGAAACTGGGGGCAGTTGGGTGGGTTAAGGATTTTCGGAACAAACTGGATCCCTTTCTCTGCATACCATTCTTGAAAGACTTTGCTGTAATAACAGCTTGCCAAATCTGGCTAAAACATTACGGGAAGGTCGTGGGATCGAATGAACGGCAAAATTCGTTCTTGGTCTTATTTGTAACGAAAACTTTCGTTTCTTTTTGCCATAGCTCCAAATGCCCTGCCAAATCATAAATTTTATTGCAAATTTGTCGGCAAAAACAAATTTAAATTTGGCTGGAACATCCCCCCGAGCCGTTGCCAAGTAAAATTTTGTCGTTAATACGACTTACTTTACTATGGGGTGCCTTTTCAAAATTAGTCATATGGAAGAATGGGCAGAACTTAATCGTGAATATCTCGACTTGTATTAATGGCAGCAACATAATTCTTTCACTATTTCATCAAAAATATGATCAGGAATAATGGATAATATTTTGAACAGTGTAAGATAACCACGAACAAATAAAAAATTAGGTTTTCTCAAAATTTGAAAACAACGCGGAAAACTCTTTGCTTTTGCTTGGCTTTTTCACACAAGGATAATTTCTTCTTGTGCGTTGGATGGAAGCGGACGTCGTGGGAATGATTTAATCAACCACCAGCTTCGGAGAGTGCACCTCCTGCGTGGTTAAAAACATCAAACGCTTAGGTCGTGCTTTCATTTGGACTTCAATCGTCAGCTGGAGCAGTCGGTAATGCTTTCATTTGGACTTCGGTCGTCAGTTAGCATTGAATGCAGACCTCTTGCGTGGTATAAAGCCTCAAACGCTCAAGTTGTACTTTCATTTGGACTTCAATCGTCGGGTGCTGCAGCCGTCAATAATGAGAGCAAACCTTTTGCGTGGTATAAAACCTCAAACGATCAGGTCGCAGAGCCAGTTGCCCTTCGAAGAAGATCGATTACATCATCCTGTTGGTGGTCGTTTGCATTGGAGCAAAATACAACGGAAAATGGACAACAATGTGGAACCTTATGCAAAATCAGTCCTTCTAATGGCTCTAAATGTTACTTAAAGAACTATAAAGATTGCTTCTTTGTAAATCTAAAATTAAAATTATCAGTGTAGTGCAAATCTAAGATAATTTGATGTGTTTTTTGCAATTTTCATAGTGCTAAACTCGCAACAGTGTTTAAAATAGTTTATATCCAATCAATGTTTAATATCTTAGAGAATTATACAATTTGGCCCTTCTGGGATGCCAGAAATTAATCCCGTACAGCATTTTAAAAGTTTCTTTTACTGAAATATTGACATCCGAAATGAAATATCGATATTCTCTAAGGTGCCATTTAGAACCATAATTTTATACCCAAAGAATTATGCGAAATTTTACTTCACCATACTGTACACGGACCATTTTTCCATCAGTTGTAGTTTGTAGTAAACTTTCTGCAGATTTGCAATATAAAATGCATAGCACCGACTCAGAAGCCACTCACTTCGAATTTGGCTGTCGTTGTCATCGTGGTCATTATGGTGCGATCGAGGAATCTCCAAGCGAAATACAAAGCTTGTTACCGCAAACGAAAGAAGCAGGAGACTCCAACAGAACACATATTAGTTTCGCATTCACGGACAACAGGTCATCCTGGAAGTAGAAGACGGAAGTCAGCGGTATCCATCGGAAGTCAATGATATCGATCGGAATTTAAACTCAACTCGTCACTCTCCATCACGAACGCCTTCTTAAAAGGTCACCCCCATTATTTTATCATAAAGAACTACACTGGTTATTTCGTAATATTTGTGTGTCAGAATGTTTAATGTAACTAATCTTTGCTGTAGTTTAGGTGTATCATTTCAAATTGTAATAGTGTAAAAGGGCAAAACTTGCACAATTCACACAATCGATCAACTAATTGATATCCGGAAGTATAAAGAAAGAGTATCAGTTTTATTCGTATTCACGACATCCAGTTATGTCTCTGACATTACACACCTGTACTTTTTGACCTGGGATTTGCCCGAAGTCAGCCTTGACATAGGTTTCATCGTCCATCAGCAGACACCCGTCGAACTTGGTCAGCACCTGGTCATATAGTTTCCGAGCACGAATTTTGACTTCTGTTTTATGGTTCGATTTGGCTGCTTGCTAGCTCGATACGACTTGATTCCTTCCCGGATTCCTCTTAATCGTCTTCGAAATCTTACCACGCAGTTTCCGGTCGTCAGTTCCACTCCGACGATTGGCTTGAGGCTTCCGAATCGTCGTCAATGTTTCCTTATACCGTTTGATAACGCGCCATACAGTATTTCTGGGCAATTTCAGCTGTTTAGCTAGCCTAGATGCAGACCACAATGAATTTTCCAAATAACTGCGCACAATTTTTTCCCTTCTTCCGCCTTCCATTTTGATTGTTTACAAAGTACAATCGATTTGTGGAATGTCAAAAATCATACGTGAAGCTGACAAAATTCCCGACACGTGGGCGCCAAGAACTTCCAATTCCGTCCACCAGGAGCGCCACAATATGAGCAAAAGTTTGTTCCATTTCTAAATTAAGAAAGCTTTAGCTTTAGTATTGAATCAATTCGCACAGGAAGCAATTCTGTTGCGGGACGTTCGCAGAGCCAATTTCGCTTCAACTGAGAGTGATTGCGTCATCCAGCTACTGGTCGTTTGCATTGGACAACGATGAGGAACACTCTATAAAATGAGCCTTTCTAAAGGCTACAAATGTTATCTAAAAAGGTTTTCACTTGTTGTTCTAATTGTGTGTAACAGCCCTTAAAAGGTTATAAGTGAATAATAATAAACCATTTCTCCTGAGTTTTTAAAGAAATGTTAGATATAGATATTCTTATAATCCTAGATGATGGTTTTCGGTTTGTGGATATTTCTCCAAATCGCTAAATAATTTGTATATTCGAGACAAGGGTTTGACAAGTGGGTTATTGAAATTAATGACATAATAATTCTTCACTTAAACTTAGAAGTCCTAGATGGCCACAAACGATTGTTGTGTTGTGAATTTTTCAAATTTAAATGAGCTTATGAATGAATTTGAACATTGCATTTTTAATGTCACCGACTACGAGGTCTTGTCGCCTACACAACCGTGCAATTTTTTACTCTTCGTCTTATATTTGCACTGTTACAACTTTGCATTTAAGCATTGGTAGTTTGCAAAATCTACACAGTAAACCAACTTGTACACCTGCGCTTATCGATATTTGGAATTGTGGAAAAGACTTGTCAGCTTCAACCGTATTCAAGTCCTCCAGTTATGACTCTGACATTACCTACCCGGTTTTTTTTTCAACAAATAATCGTCAACCGATACTTATGCGAATTCTGCAAAGATTTCTGAAGACTAACAGCAAAGCAACGATTGGGTAACTTTGATTTTGAAAAGATTCAAGACGTTATGACAAACTCCCAAGTGATAATTTCTACTGTCACTGTGAAAAATTCACTAAAATTAAATTTTTACTTTGAAACCAGTCGCAATCTCACAAAACGTAAAATCAACCGTCTTATGAAACATCTCACATCACTTCATCATTTTACCATTAACTCACCACTAATCAACTGATTGGTAGGTGGCTTGCGATGGATGAATAATGTTTCTACTTGGAATACATTGGTTTTCTAACCGATCAATGCGGAAGCCTTAGAAAACGACCGGCAAGAGCGTCGTGCTTTGATGTGTGGAATCAAAAATTAATGATTACCGATCCTTGGTTGCGCTTATTTGAATCTCGGCTCATGTGCCGTTTTCCTTCGCCTAAATCAGTTGGATTCGAAAAACAGCTTTCACTGTGCTTCGGAATTCAATCTGCAAAGTGTTCGATAATTTTGAAAAGAAAGGAATCGATATCGAATATTTGACTTTTGATAATGTGATACTTATGAATCTAATTTCTGTTTGAAGTCAGTTTCGAACCTGGACTTTACGCCATTGAACTGATATTGGAATCAATTTCGAATGTGATTTTTTAGTCCATCATCCATTATCAAATCGGTTTATTTTAAAAATCTAACCTGCGTTCGTTCCAGAAATATCAAGCGAAAAACGACACCAGATAAACGGAAAAGAAATTCGTTTTGAAGATTTCGGTAAGGTGAAACCTACCAATCTCTGAGGTGTGGCAAGTGGTCCGGAATTTCAATTGGGCATAATAAACTGTGCCATCCATCTGGGCCAGTAGCTCACGTATGCTAATGTCAATAATACCCTTCGAACTCCCTTCATTCATTCACTCACCAGTATATTTTATCTCTTATCTTTCCTTCACAGTTCTCCGAATGGGAAAACCATCATGATAATGACGCACCGGATGAAGGTAAGTTGACACCAGGGTTACGGATATGCTAATTTTAGCGAGGGATGACGCGGGATGGTAGGAAGATCCAACTCTTCTTCGCCGTTTTCGGGGATCAACATATATAAAATCGATTATTCAATGCGTATTAGTCCGACTTTTTTTCTACCTTTCAACGATATGAATTTATGAGAAATACGGTCTATGCTTTTTTCCTCAGTGAATGGAATTTCGATCGAAAAAAAAAACTGCAGATTCTATGCGTGAGTGTGTTTGTGTTCACGGAATCCAGCCACCATCACCACCACCACCACCAACCGAAGGACGACTACATTGCTTCCAAAACGACGGGAGACGGACGTTCTGCTGCGATATGTTTTGCTTCTTTTCTGATATCATGAAAGCCTGTAGGTTCTTTCCAAAGCTTGAATCAATTCGAAAAAAAAAACCGCACTAGCGTATATCCGTATGTGTATATATGTGCGTACAAAAAAAACTTAGATTCGAATAAAAAGTTCAATTGTCTTCTATCGCATTGTATCTGGAAGACAGTTCCGGTTTTGGTTGCATGATATGATAGCTTACAGGCTGATCAGTTGAAGTCGAGCCACAAAATAGTTATAAAGGCTAATAGAAGGTGCTTTGTCGAAAAACCATTGATGACATTGGTTTCCGCTCACCGGTTTCCCGAACCGATATTTATAACAAAGAACAAAGCTACCAAAGCAGTGCCATTGCTTCAATCCATTTGCAATCAGCGTTGATTGTTGCTTTATAATTATTAGTCTTGTCAATTGAAAAATCATTTCATCAAGAAGGGTGTTTCGATTAAAGATAGACCAACTTTAGTTTGACGCATTTGATTTCATCATGGAAAAAACTACTTACTAATTCTCCATGTCTACTGTTTGAAGTTTTGCTCGCGCATTGCCAAAATCCGCACAACTCACATTTTACAGTGGACAAATTTGTTGAACGTAGCCAGGTTGATGTAATGCCTCTACGCCAAAAAATACTTTATACAGCTCTCAGAACCAGGGCTTGCAAATTGAAGACACGAATATGAACAGAAGGGTTTCACCATCTGTGCTATTCACACACATTCGTATGTCAGGTAGAATTCACAGCGCAACCCAAGCAAGGAGAGCTGCTTCGTTCGTTCATTAGTTCATGAATATGCCCGCTTGCTGAGACCTATGCTTCATGAGGTTAGCATTTGATGAATGGTTCTCATATTGTAGATGCCTATGAGGAAACTGGATTCATAACTTTTAGTTCCGATGAATATTAATTTGAAGAACATTGCTTTTAGTGTTTCTAGGATATATACACAGTGTAAACTGCCAAGAAACAAATATATCGTTTTGAAAATGGGCTCAAATGCAAAATTTCTGCTATAAAATGTTTAAAGTATGTTTGAAATGTGATCAAATTTGGTCTTGGAATGCGAACATTATGTTAAAAATTATCTCTGTAAACCTACACTTTAAAAATAAACCGTAAACATTGCCTATATGACTTTGCTTCGCGTCTTGTAGCACGCCGTGAAGCAAGGTCTTCTTTCTCGTACAAAACTAACGAGAGTGAACCCTTCATTACATTACATTGTCATGGATTGCTTAGTTCCTGTGGTAACTGAGACTGAGAGCACAGACAATTTACTTGGCAAAGGGGAATTGGTCTGCTCAGTAGCATATACTCTCACACATCCAGTTTCTCTCTGATATAGGTCTCTCATTCAGCTATGTCAAGCAAAGTGTTCACAGCAGATGTTTTTTGTTGCTTCGTTCGTTTGAGGATTCACAATACAAGCCCTGCTCAGAACATGGACAATATCGGGCAACTGGAAGAGGCAAACTGACAGAGATTTCCAAGCAGATTGATTTAATAATAATTTAATTAGTGTTTGTATCCATTAGATTCCATGAGCAAAAGATATACAACCTCTCAGCAATTCATAATCTTTGGTAGGATCGGTCTCAATTGAAAAATATTAGACCGGTGGTTTTTCAATTTGGTATTTAGCGTGACCATTTCCATGTTAGGGTTGATAAAAAAACATCGAAAATCCAAGTTTTTTGTAACTTTATATTTTTTGCTGGAAAGTTTTACAATTAGCTCTCTCAACTTCAAAACTCCAATTATCATTGTTCTTTACGTTTCGTCTTAGACTCGTCAGTGCAGAGCAGTTTAAATTGAACTGCTTATTTCAAACGTAAACAGTTCAATTTGAACCGCTAAGCAGACACAATGTTAATGCTATTTGCAAAACACTTTTACTGTTTTTTACTGTTTTTACTGTTCTTTACGTTTCCTAACCCCTAAATTACCATACCTGCATCGGCCAGAATAAGCCGAAAACAACACGTCAGGAAAGACGTGGTCCTTCATTAAGTACAGTGAAGAGTTAGCTAAAGCGACAATCCAACAAACGAACGCATATACAATCTAGTCATCACCTCATTGAACGAGCTACACATTTGTTTCATTCACAGTCAAGCATCAACTGAAATCAAGAAATGATTTGCAGCATATATTTATAGATTCCTCTTCGAACTTCGAAGCAGAATGATGCGGTGGTTTTATGCATGACGCAAAGCCTCCTATTCCGAACAAGAAAATGACGTCAATTTGGTCAGCTGGGATTGGTGGAGGAAAACATAGGTCAATTCTAACCATTTTTTCAATAGTATGCTATTGAAATACTGAAACGATGTTGCCATACATGTTTAAGTTAAAAGTTTCCGAATCGATTGGTTCTTAAATTATATCAATCCATCATCAAATGACTGAGTTATTAACGTTCAAAATTATGACGAAAAACAGTCACGCGGCTATTTTTGAAACTTTTAATTGACACCCGGTCCCGTATAGTGAAGAGTAAGGCATTTTTAATGTCAAAAAAACATCTTCTTGAAAATGTCTTTTAAAAATTCTGGATGGCGACTTCGAGTTTCCTCGAAATTCTATGAGAATATGCTTGGAAAACAATATTTATGGAATCGATTTTACAAGAAGTTATCGAAAAAACGACGTTTGAAACCTTTCCAAACCCCAAGCTTGTGACTTCCGGTCTGCATTTATTTTTCGGATATTTCCGCAATATATTTTATGAATAGATGCAGGGAACCGATGTTTGAAGTCGTTTTTAATCCTGAATGACGGCGGTGATTTCTGTTGTTAGTAGCGAGCAATTTTCCAGAAATGTTTAGCAGATCATCAGACTCGACTTTCTCCGATTCGGATGAAACTTTGCACATGGCTTCAGTATGGCAAACCATAAGTTTTGAACCGATGGAGAGGTCAATCCGACTCACGACTGAATTTTAAAAAGGGCGTATGTATTTTTGCATTTCACAAAAATTGCATTTTTCAAATACTTGTAACTCGGAAACCGTTAATTGTACAAAAATGGCGTTCAGGAAGAAGTTGTCGGGAATTGATCGAGCACTCTAAAAAAATATACACTAAAAAAAAATTGATTTTTTTTATCATAATTTTAAAATGAACCAAAAAAATTCAATTCGAAAAAATCAGGGTTTCGATTTTTTTTTGATAATTTTTATTTTAAAGCTCTTATTCAAACCTACAGATTGATGGCTATCCCATCCGCGCCTTTTCAAAAATGAAGAAGTTACAGCTAAAACAATTTACAGATATATTCGAAGTTTCAAGTTCTCGTTGAAAGATAATCATTTAAACAGTAGAACTAACGTAACCACGTCAGTCAGTGTTGAACAGTCGTTCGCACCGCACGCGCATAGCTCTTGGCTCCTGGAATTTTTTTCTGGCTACCTAGAGTTTCATTGATTCAAGGCTTCAGTCTTTTTCAAGGCTACCTGAATCACTAACAGTCTTTTTAAAGACTAACAATTAGTCTTCCTTTCTCAAGGCTATACAAAGAGTGATATTATAGTGACTAAGAAATTAATCAGCCTTTTTTAAGGCCAGCTAGGAGTCTAATCGAAGACTAATTTAGCCTAGTTAATTTAATTTAAAATTTCATTCATTTCAAAAATGCCTGCGTCCAACCGGAAAGGCAACAAGCCTAGGACTAAAAATAATTCAATACGGAATAAATCACAATCCGTTATTCAACATTTTTCTAATAACATTCACGATCTTATAGAATCTGAATGTAAAAATAAAAGACAACGGACGGACTTTCCTTCCGTTGATTCTATGCCGTCTAACAATATTTACGAGATTCTTCCTAAATCCGATTGTGGCGACATAGAAGAAAATTCTTCCAAAATACCCAAAATGGACGCTTGTCGTTCTGAGAAGAAACAACAATCTATGCCACCAGTGACGGTGATGATTTCCGACTTCAAAGCATTCCGTACTGAGCTTTCTACTTTTCTCCCGGAAGTAAAAGTCTCATTTCAAATCGGACGAAGAGAAGAATGTCGAGTCTTGGTTGATGGATTGGAAGATTACGAACGTCTCATTCGATATTTGTCCGAGAAACTTCATAAATTTGATTTATATGATATAAAATCAGACAGACCCTTCAAGGCTGTCTTGAAAGGCTTATCAAATGATCAAAGTGTTGATGAAATTAAAAATGAAATCAAAGAATTGCTTGGTTTTGCTCCTTCCCAAGTAATACTTATGAGAAAAAGAGCGAATGGTACTTCTAAACCACGCTCTGGAATTTCCCATGAACTTTACCTAATACACTTCAATCAAAGTGATGTAAACAATTTGAAAACTTTAGAAAAAGTACGTTTCATTTCCCACATTAAAATTCATTGGGAACATTATAAACGGCATAATCGTATTGCAAACTTAACGCAATGTCGTCGTCGGCCATGGAACCAAAAATTGTCATATGGATATACGGTGTTTGAATTGTGCTAAATCGCATTCGAAAGACGTTTGTCCAATGAATGAAACCACTGATAAATTTCCATGTTCAAATTGCGAAGGTAATCATAAATCCAATTATTTGAAATGTCCTGTCAGGGAAAAAATTTTAAACGCTCGTTCGCTTAGTCAACAAGTCAAATCAACGACCTTAAATTTACAGAACATACCTGAAAATAAAAAAAAACGTTACGAATGCCACGCCTAATTCTTCTGAGGCACTTATTGCTTCGAATTTAAAACAAAAAAAAGGCACGCCTTCCAATTCGGCTTCTAACGAAAACAATTTATTGACAAGTAGATCGACCTCGTCATCATCTTCTTTTAATGACAGTTACGCTTTGGTAGCAGGTAAACAACTACATCCTCATTCTTCTAATGTAAATAATCAAAACACAGGAACGCTTTCCAGTTCATCTTCTAACGAAAACATTTTATTAATAGGTAGATCGGCCAAACCATTTTCTTCTAATGGCAATTTCAATGGCAGTCTACCTACCAATATTCCTGCAATGCCGATTTAGGCGATGTAACGGAAAATAAAATGATCTACCTACAAGATCAACTTTTTTAAATGATCATCCGAATGAATTCGACTTCATCACTTTTTGAAGCATTCCAAATCGGATGGCAATATGCAAATAATATTATAATGAATTTAAAATTTAACAGTGATGTTGAATAGTTATTTGAATATTTTAAATTCGAATGTTCGATCTTTGAAATCGAGTTAGGATGAATTTTATAATTTTCTCGAAGTTCACAAAATTCATATTGCCATTGTGACAGAAACTTTTCTTAAACCAAATGTCAAATTGAAAAGCAATCCACATTATGTGGTTCATCGATTTGACAGGTTTACTGGAATGTGGGTGGTGGAGTTGCCATTTTTGTCCAACGGCAAATTAAACATCGAATTTTACCTTCTTTCAATACTAAAGTTATTGAAAGCTTGGGAATTGAAGTTGAAACCATTCATGGAATTAATTTCATCGTTGGAGCATATTTGCCATTCCAATGCACCGGCGAACAATTAAATTTCTTTAAAGGCGATTTGCAAAAACTTACAAGATATCGATCGAAATTTTTCGTAATAGGGGACTAAAATGCTAAACATGGCCAGTAGAATTGTAGGCAAAATAACAGAAATGGTAAAATACTTCATAATCAACTCTCAGCTGGTTACTTTACAACACTTTATCCCAGTAATCCGATTTGTTTCTCTTTCGTGAGAAACCCCTCTACAATTTATCTGGTTCTAGCCGATTACACATGCTGACTTAGACTCAGATCATCTTCCTGTAACATTCAGACTTTCCAACGAAGCTATAATTAATCCAATTAGTTCTATATTCAACTATCATAGAGCTAATTGGTTGGATTACAGATCTCACATTGAAAATCATGTGGATCATGAAACTATTTTAGAAAATTCTGCGGACATCGACACTGCAATTGATAATTTGAATCATTACATTATCGAAACTAGAAATCTTTCAGTTCCCAAAGCTCAAACTAAATTAAATTCTCCTATCATCGATGACAATCTTCAACTGCTTATTCGGTTGAAGAATGTTCGTCGACGACAATATCAACGTTCTCGTGATCCTGCTATGAAAAACATAGTTAAGGATTTACAAAAAGAAATTAAACATAGATTTACTCTTTTGCGAAATGAAAATTTCGCTAAAGAAGTTGACCATATTAAACCTTATTCTAAACCTTTCTGGAAACTTTCTAAGGTTCTTAAGAAACCTCAGGAACCAATTCCTGCTCTCAAGGAAGAAAATCAAATACTTCTTACAAATAGCGGAAAAGCTCAAAAACTTGCTCAGCAGTTCGAGAGTGTCCACAATTTTAATTTGAACGTTGTGAGTCCTATTGAAAATGAAGTCTCACTGAAATATGATCATATTTCAACTCAAGTGCTATTACAAGATGACATTATTGAGATGAATTTTGATGAAATTAAGTTAATCATTTGGAAACTTAAATGAAGGCTCCTGGTAATGATGGAATCTTTAATATTCTTATTAAAAATCTTCCCGATGTTGCCTTGAGACTCCTGGTTAAAATTTTCAACAAGTGTTTTTCATTAGCTTTCTTTCCAAAAAGATAGAAAAACGCTAAAGTAGTTCCTATCCTCAAACCTGATAAAAATCCAGCAGAAACTTCAAGTTATCGACCAATTAGCTTACTTTCTTCTATCAGTAAACTTTTTGAAAAAATTATCTTGTTGAGAATGATGTCTCATATAAATGAGAATTCAATTTTTTTACCCGAGCAGTTTGGGTTTCGTCATGAACATTCAACTACTCATCAACTTGTCAGAGTAACGAACATGATAAAAGCAAATAAATCTTCTGGAGTTGCTCTTCTAGACATAGAAAAAGCATTCGACAGTGTTTGGCACAAAGGTTTAATAGCAAAAATGTCTGATTTCCAGTTTCCTATGTATTTGATCAAAATGATTCAAAATTATTTAATTGATCGTACTCTTCAGGTTAGCTATCAGAATTGTAAATCTGAATTGCTACCCGTACGAGCCGGTGTTCCGCAGGGTTCGAGCCTAGCTCCAATCTTGTATAATATTTTCACTTCTGATCTTCCAAATCTACCCGTTGGTTGTCAGAAATCGCTATTCTGTGACGACACAAGTCTGTTAGCCACAGGTAGAAATCTAAGAGTGATCTGCAGTCGCCTACAAAGAAGTTTTAATATTTTCAGTGATTATCTGTCAAAATGGAAAATTAAACCAAATGCAGCAAAAACGCAATTAATTATTTTTCCTCATAAGCCAAGAGCTTCTTTTCTTAAACCAAACAATAATCACCTTTTCAAATTGAATGACTTGGAATTGACATGGTCTGATCAAGTTAAATACTTAGGTTTAACGTATAACAAAAAACTCACTTTCAAGGATCACATTGAAGGAATCCAAGCAAAGTGTAATAAATATATTGAATGTTTATATCCTCTTATTAACAGAAATTTTATACTGTGTCTAAAAACAAATTGATAATTTATAAAAAAAATTCAGACCAGCCATGCTTCATGCAGTACCAATTTAATCAAGTTGTTGTTCCACCAGGAAGAAAACGCTTCAAAGGATTCAGAATAAAATTTTGAATATGATTTCGAAACGTCCTCCCTGGTTTAGTACAAATGAGTTACACAGACTCACAAATATAGAACCATTAGATGTCACATAATATTATAAGCAAATTTCGACATTCACATTTTGTCGTGAATACGACTTACTTTACTATGGGACGCCTTTTTAAAATTTACTCTCTGAGAGAGTGATAAGTTTTTGAACGTGAATATCTCTTGTTGTATTTAACGAATCAACATAATTTTTGCTACACGCCATCGAAAATATGATCACAATTTTCAGTTTTGTGACATAATCTCAAATAATTCAAAATTAAACTTTTCTGAAATGTTTGGTATAAACGAGTATCATAGGGGATAATCCATAAGGCGCGTTCGCTTTTCTCGTATTTTTAAAGCTCATAGCTCAGTGATCTGTGAAAGGATTTATATAATCTAACTACCAATAGAATCGAAATTTTTCAACTTAAACGTGTATAGCAAAAGCATTGAAGTATTTTAATAGTACACTATTGAAAAACCTGTTTCATTTGACCCATGTCAACACCAGCCAATCAGAACGCGTTCTGAGGAAGAGAAGAAAATAGCTGCTGCTGTACAACAAATCGTTCGAGAAAAATGTTCCGAAAAGTGGTGAATATCGTAGTGAGTTCCTCAATTTGGTCCTTCTGAATGCTAGAAACGAATCCCTACAGCATATTGATAGTTTCTTTCAATAAATTATGCAAATCCGAAATGAGATAATCGACATTAAAATTCTGTATGCGGCTATTTTTATAGCCGTTGGGACCGCCCATTAGTGAAAAAGCTACAAACGAAATCAGGTAAAAACAAGCCTCTCAACAAAAATTGGATCAGTTTGGATTCTATCGACACTGCGAGCAGATGTATTTTGTGTCGTTTGCAAAACTAGTTTCGCTTCCGACAAGAGCGATTACGTCACAGCTGCCAGTCATTTGCATTGGTGAAAAAGCGACGGTGGAGAGCATTACATAAAATCAGCCGTTCTAATGGCGCTAAAAGTTTTCTAAAGAACTACAGGGTCCGGCACTCGAAGTGTAACCAATTAAAAAGGCCATAAATTCAGTTTGGAAAATTACTTTTACTTAATTCAAAGTACAAAATGTGTAAAAATAATACAAAATTCAGAATCAATTCACTTTTGCTCGATATGACCACCTTTTGCCTTGACTATGGTCTTGAGACGGTCAAAAAATGAATCGCAAGCTGCCCGAATGTGACTTGCTGGTGTATTTTGGCCCACTCGCGGACAATATCTTTTTTCAGCGCCTCGAGACTGGTGTATCTTTTAGTTCGGACTTTGCTCTCCAAAATGGCCCAAAGAGAATAATCCATTGGATTCGCATCTGGTGAATTCGAGAGCCATTGTGTGGACGTGATGAAGTTCGAAACGTTGTTTTTCAGCCATTCTTGGTTCACTCGAGCTTTGTGAGACGGTGCCGAGTCCTGCTGAAACGTCCATGGTCTGCCACCGAAATGTTTGTCTGCCCACGGCTTCAAAGCAACCTCCAGAATACTTTCCCGATAATATGTCGCATTTACCTTGACGCCAGGCTCGAAGGTCAGAAGTTGGTTACACTTCGAGTGCCGGACCCTGTATTAGGATTTCTTGCTCGCAAATCGAAGGGAAATATCCTCAGTTTAGTGCAAATCTAGAACTGTTTGATTTGATTTTTGCACTTTTATTATGATATAAAATCGTTTCATTTGTCCAGATTTATATCTTGAGGTTGTTCGTATCCAAAATTGATCTTTTAAGTAACTTTGGAATCATCATAGTTGACCTTCATTTATAGGATATTTTCCAAAACATTTCAAATGTTAAAATTTGTTGAAGGCATCAAAATAGAGTAGAATCAATTGTTCTGAAAGAATCTAATTGTCATTTTGATCATTCGCCAAAACTGTAACACTAAAAATAGAGCAAGTTTGTAATTTGTGACTTTTAGTGCATCCATCATCATCTTTATTTTTGTATTTATTATGGGTACCTTAGAATTATTTCATTTTTAAATTAATCGTGATCGGTCGTGTCTTGCATACAACCCTCTCAGTGCACTTGCTGACCCCATTAACTTAAATTTTCTAATAATCATTTGCCATAATTTAAACATGGCGGAAAATACGAAAACACGGTTCTGCACTCCAACATTACCTGTTTTGCTTGCCAGAAAGAAACAAGAAAAACCATAAATCATGAAGTACAAGCAGAGTACAAGTATTCCGAAATCTAAAAATGGTTCTAACATCCTCCTAACATTGGAACTAACTAGACCTTTTTTGTCACTAACTTTTCGTTCCCCCTCTCCCCGTCTCTTCACCAGATAATTAGATCTCTATCGTTTTCAGACATTTTGTTTCCATACCCCCTCTTTACCTCACTTGCCACAATATTTACTTTTTTTCATTCTCTTTTGTAACATCACCATCACCGCCCACGGAAGACCGCTCCAGTCGATGAACAGCATGCGGGCCACCTGTCGGGCCTTCGTAGCCTGGGGGTGTTTCCCGCGGACCCACACGAACCGAAGGAAGCGGCCATAGATATTTAACAACGCCATCTGGAAGATTCATTCAATATTCAATTCACCGACCACTGCCGATCGCCAGCTGAAAGATTTTAGAAAAGACGACATAATCTAAGGATATTATTCTAGTTTTAAGTTAGTCGTTAATTAAGACTAGAAAGGGGTACTGGCATCTTAGAGCTTAAGCAGTGTGCCTAAAAATATATTTTATTATTGAATTAAAAAAAACATTTTAAAAGTGTTTGGGGAGCGTCTGTCGACTGCCAGGAAGCTTGGAAGCGGCGGCAATCGTAATCCGGACGTGGCAGCGACGGCGAAGAAGGTAGTGACGCAATATAAGTGGAATCCTAACCTCTCCATCTGGGACGTCGCTGGTAAGATCAAAGTCTCCGATACTGCTGTGCAGCGGACCAAAAAACGAGCCGGGTTATCGACTTTTAAGAAAGTGAAGGTGACAAATCGAGATAATAAACAAAACACATCGGTAAAGCAGCCGCCCCGAAAGTTGTATACGAATGTGCTCACAAAGCTCGACTGTGTCGTAATGGACGACGAAATTTATGTGAAAGCGAATTTCAAGCAGCTTCCGGGACAGGAGTTTTTTTTTTGAGATTCAGAAAAAGGAAAGGTGTTCGAAATGTTCAAAACTATCAAACTATCGAAGTTTCCGAAAAAATACCTCGTCTGGCAGGCCATTTGCACGTGTGGTTTAAAAAGCGGTATTCTCATCACAACGGGAACCATCAACCAAGAGATCTACGTTCAGGAGTACCTGGAAAAGCGACTGCGACCATTCCTGAAGAAACATAATAGACCTGTTACGGACTAGGAAAAACCTTTTTCATGCTAAATTTTTCATGAAGGATAGTAAATACACAAATACAAATATATATATATATATATATATATATATATATATATATATATATATATATATATATATATATATATATATATATATATATATATATATATATATATATATATATATATATATATATATATATATATATATATATATATATATATATATATATATATATATATATATATATATATATATATATATATATATATATATATATATATATATATATATATATATATATATATATATATATATATATATATATATATATATATATATATATATATATATATATATATATATATATATATATATATATATATATATATATATATATATATATATATAGATTTACAAGAATCTATTTAAGGAATGATACTTCTGCAATTCCACTGTAGAACAGTGATCAAATCTCTTTCAATGATTTAGCCATTGAAGGATATGATCGCTGAAAGGAGGGACCATTTTGCAGTCAACTGCTTCAAAAATGATTCAACTGTGGGTATAACAGCTATCACAATGCTTTTAAAGGGATCAGACATGGATCCAATCCACGATGTCGGAAAATTTTATAAACCCACTGGTCTGATTCTCTGACTGATTTCGTGGAACACTGAGGGGTTTCGATGTTCCAGGAAGTGCTGGATACTCCTTGTCGGATCTAAGATTTCCTAGACCTGGAGCAATTTGTTTTGATTTTTTTGGAGCACTAAGTTTAGATGTTGTATTTGATGGTCCCTGAGGTGATATCTTCGGACCTTTACAGGGAAGTTTGTTGGACGTAATATTTTTTCGCTTCCTAAAACTTCTAGCCACAGTAGAAGATGTACCTTCTTGGGGATCGTCAGGCTAACATTCGTGAGCTGACAAGCAAGTAAAGAGATTGGTATTGGTCGTTGGTGTAGCTTTTTCTAGTATTTCAGCGTATGAACGCTTGGAACGCTCTTTCAGAGACTTTTTCAGTTTATCTGCGCGGAAAGAAATCCGTTACTGCTGTTATGTTTAGAAAATCATGAAACCAATCATTTTAACTTATCATGAAATTATGAGCAATAACTCTTCTCCCACGAAAATTAATCATGGTTCGAAAATGAGTTACTGGAAGAATGCATTTCTTTCAAAGCTCGTAACTCTAATTTTCTACCCGGATATCACTTTGAACCTTCTGCCTCAAGTGATGTGATAGATTAATAGATTAATGGTAAAGCAAAAAGCAGACATTGGAAAGCAAGATCTACTGGAAACGTTTACTTGATCCTGAAGCATATTTATTTAATAATCGTGTTGTTGTACCAACAAAACATAAAAATAAAGATACTGAACCGAAAATTGACATCGTAACATACACTTTTCATTTGACAAACATCAATGTTACATTTTGTTCGAATGTATTCTTACATATTTGATGTGATCGTTGTTGCTAGAATAATATTCCGAGAGCTGGCGTTTAATTCGATTGTGAATTTGGAACACCATCTAACGAAAATCAGAAAAATATTTTGTCCAACCACTTTGATTAATTTGTTTCATAGATATAACAACACAAGCTGTACTGATGCACCTAAATATTATGAATAAGACGATTTTTTTTTGCAAGAATTCAACTTAGAGTTTCTTTTTAAGAGACTTGATTCACTCGTGTTTTTTCATGCAGTTCGATTAAGTGTTTAAATTCTGAAACACAAAATCAAAACTGAAGTAATAATATGTTCACACTATGAGTTAAAACATGTCATAACCCCGATTTCATATTTTAAGCGAAATAACATGTTTTACTTTTGCGTTATTTCATATTCATAAACGTCACATTAAAACATGTTTTCCCGAAATAACATGATATAATTGTCAGTAAAGCACAACCCTGCCAGCATTTTCCTTGACTTTTCGACTATGCCAATTGACAAGCTGTTCAACAACAGCAGTTTTCCATCAAAGTAGCCATGTAATCATAATAAAAAAAAACTGTTTCCTGGTACCAACGTTGCCAGGTATACCGATTTTTCGGTATTTATACAGATTTATGACCTCTACATCACAATACAGATATGTTCTCCCAAAATACCGATAATTCACGGATCACACAGATAAGTACCGATTTTTGGTTTTTAGCTTGAATAGACATGAGAAAAGGTTGTCGTGGGACCTTTTTTTTCGCTAACCTTCTCTACTTACTTATGATATTGATACCGATATGATACAGATAGATTTTTGCGCCGACTGCATATTTTTGGAGAAATGACCTGGCAACGCAGATAGGTACAACCATTTTTCTTAGTGTGAATTTGAATTTTATATTACTATCGTTAAAACATGTTATTTTCGGCCAGTGTGAACATAGTATAATGAACGCAAGTAAACACGTTATCTCTTGCGTCGTCGTTTTTTAAAAACAGAATATTTTCATTTTGAAAGAAGTTCGTCGTGCATTTCACTGAATCTATATTGCAAAAATGACCATCGTTGCAAAAATCACACATAACACATACGAGGTCTGTTCAAAAAGTTCCCGGAATTTTTTAATTGCGCGCGTCTGGAGAGTCCGGTGGTCAAATTTTTTTTTATTGTGTTGGTACACATGTCCCTAATGTATGGTGAAATTTTCAGCTGTATTCATTGTTTACATTCTGTCTTGTAGCGGCTGGTGTAGACGTGTTTTTTTGAGCTCGGCGATTTTTGTTAGTTTAAGCAATGGAAGAATTGGAAAGTCAAAAAATTTGTATTAAATTTTGCGTGAAAAATGAAATAAAATGTAACCAAGTGTGCGAAATGTTACAGAGAGCCGACGGTGAGTCTGCTATGAAAAAAAACAAGTGTTTACGAGTGGTATAAGCATTTCCAAGATGGCCGCGAAGACGTTGAAGACGACGAACGCTCCGGTCGACCCAGCACGTCAATAATCGATGAAAATGTGGGAAAAGTGAAAAAAATGATTATGGATGATCGCCGAATCACTATTAGAGAAGTTGCTGATAAAGTTGGCATATCAGTTGGCTCATGCCATCATATTTTTTCAAATGTTTTGGGCATGAAACGAGTGGCAGCAAAATTCATCGTTGCTTATTCGTGATTTTTTGGCTAAAAACAAGACTTCTATCATGCCTCAACCTCCTTATTCACCAGATATCGCTCCGTGTGATTTTTTCCTGTTCCCAAAGTTGAAGAGACCCATGAAAGGACAGCGTTTTTCATTGATTGAAGAGATAAAGGCAGAATCGCTGAGAGTGCTACAGAGCATTACAAAAAGTGACTATCAGGGGTGTTTCGAAAACTGGAAAAAACGCTGGTATAAGTGGGGGTATTACTTTGAAGGGGACCATATAGATGTAGACGAATCTATATATATAAAAATGCAGAGATCATTCTTTGTAATCGCATCACGTAAGAACGGATGGACGAATTGAGATGATTTTTTTTTGTTTGTTCAATTTTTACCCCCACCAGGTTCGTACATCAAAAAAATTAGGAAAACTTATCGGAAAAGTGGGAAAAACCAATAAAGTTATTTTGTATGGACAATGGAATTTTCCACTGGAAAAGTCGCCAATCATTGCTAGATTTACAATTGATGGCGCGCAACGAGTTGCATAAGTGCTTAGCGGTCGAAGGAAAGAATACTAGATCGTTGAGAGAATCTTTTGGCGCGCAACGAGTTGTTTTGTATAAAGTTTTCGCTGGCATACTAGATTCATGTTATTCGTGATTCCGAGCCACGTGCTTAATTGGGTATCAACATTATTGATTACTAATGTCGTTTTCGCTTGAGAAAACTGAAACTGATCCAGGGTAGTTTCACCAAACACTTTTTAACGAAACTGTGTTGGTTTCGCACTTAGCAACGAGGATCTGAACAAACCTGATATAAAAACTAGGTTCGAAACTGATTCGATTTTTAGTTTAACAATGTTGAAACTAGGTTCGAGACTAGCTTCAAACAAACGGTTTGACAGCAGTTAGGGAGGAAACTGGGATAAATTTAGAATTAAACGAAAGCGAAATAGATGCCTAGCGGAATGTATACTGTTCTAGAAATAGGCAGGAGAAAAAGTTCTGATATTCTTCACCAGTTGATGGATTGTGTGTAATGGAGTCAGATGAATAATATTGGTCATTGTGAGTGTGAGTTTAACAAGTCTGAAAATTTTTGAATTAATCAATGAAAAGATTGTGCTGTAGAAGCGCTAAGGTCAAGATAAGAGATTTTCCTTGAATTTTGCTGATTAGATCAATGTTCAAGAGGATTGCCATAATGCATTGATACTGACATTTTCTATGCATTATTCTATATCTATATCAATATCAAATTAAAATTTAAGCGTCGTCTCATCAAGCAACAAAAGTTCTACAGTACCTGAAAAATATCCACTTTAGTAGAGCTACAAAGTACGCGTGGAACTTTTTGGCAACTTGAACGCATTTCTGAGAAAACTTTGTCGCTACTTAAAAGTTTTACAAGGAACTGTTCAAAGTTAGTTCTGTTGTGTTGGGTGAACATTCAAGTATGAGTGATTCCCTAAAAAAGGACTGTTCAGAATACTTTGTATGCTTCTTAAGCCAAATCTTTTTTTACGAAATTTTGGTTACTTTGGCTAAATACAAATTGTAAATATATCCTTTTTTACCAAATGAAGAACTCTAGAAAAAAAATTCTTAAACATATTGTTAAGTTTGTCAATACAAAACTCTAGTTAGTGAGCTTTTTCATCGATTACCGAAAGCAAGAATCACATCTGGAAGAGAAAACGTGGCTCCTTATATCCTTTATGTCGAAGCCATTGAAGTGAGATTTCTTTTCAGTGCTTTGATACAAAGGATGAGATGATTAGATTCTGTACCTTTGCTCAATTTTTGCTTAACAGAAGTATTTAACATTTTAACATTAATTTTTGGTGATACATCTTTTTTGGGCTTTAGCGAATGTATGTCGAATTCCGTTGAGTTGCATAAGTGTTAGGCCGTCGTAGGAAAGAATACTAGATCGTTGAACAAATTGTTTGGCGCGCAACGAGATGTTTTGGGTGGAAATTTCACATGCATACTTGATTCATGTTATTTGTCATTTCGAGTCACGTGCTTAATTGGAACCTCCCCTGCGCACGGGCCTGGCACCTGAACAATATCCACTTTATTAGAGCCCTAAAGTACGCGTGGCACTTTTTGGCTACTTTAATATACAGTTCAAGTTCTGAGAAAACTTGCTCGCTACTTAAAAACTGTACAAGGGACTGCTTCAAAGATTATTCTGTTGCGTCGGATTAACATTCAAGTATGAGTAATTCCTTAAAACTTTTTTATTAGTGAGCTTTTTTATCCATTATCGAAAGCAAGAATCACATCTGGAAGAGAAAGCGTGTCGTCCATTATGTCGAAGCCATTAGAGAGAGATTCATTATTGTCTCAAAGGATGGGATGACAATCTGTGCATTTGCTCAATTTTTTTCTTAACAGAAGTATTTCTCATTAATTTTTGGTGATACTGCTTTTTTGAGCTCAAGCGAATGTGTGTCGAATTCCGTCGATTGTAGGTTAATCAGAAAAATAATGGGGATAAACGTTAACTACTTAGTCATTTGACAATTCTGCTGTCCGAAAACATAAATTCGAACAAATAATTTTTGGGAGAGACGAAGTTCGACGGGTCAGCTAGTAAATAAATATTTTTTTAGAAAAATGAGAATTCCGGGTACTTTTTGAACAGACCTCGTAATCCTTATGATTTTCTCCAAATTTACCACACCTATCTTTATTACCACAGTGAGAAGCGGTGTGACCTAATTGTTTGCATTTAATGCAGTTTATAACACGTGGCATTTAACTTTTTCGGATTATTTTGTAATGATTGAGAAAAAAACCAAAATTTTATTCCAATGTATATTTCTTTTAGAGTGCCCAATCGATTCCCTACAACTTCTTCCTGAACGCCATTTTTATACAATTACCGGTTTCCGAGTTACAACGATTTGAAAAAAAAGCAATTTTCGTGAAACGCAAAAATACATACGCCCTTTTTAAAAATCAGTCGTGAGTCTCGGATTGACCTCTCCATCGGTTCAAAACTTATGGTTTGCCATACTGAAGCCATGTACAAAGTTTCATCCAAATCGGAGAAGGTGGATTCTGATTTTGTCGCCTTTTTCGTCTACTCATTCCTGGAATTGCTCTACCGAGATAATCGTTTACGGTCCCAATCAGTCGAAATCCCACATGCCCTGGGTCGCCTTATGGCCGAATTGTACTGTACTGTGGCTATCATCATGTTGAAAGTTTGAGTTGGACGACTCATGACTTGGCTGAGTATCACTTTTTATACGGGAAATCCTTACGCTTTTTTTCCGATACGGAAAATTCGTTACTGAAGATGGAGAATAATTTATGTAATTTACGTTATTCAAATTTCTTTGAATAACGTTAAGCACAAAAAAAAAGCCTCTCAAAACTTATTTGAACATCGGCTGTTAGGAGGATTCGTAATGATTTTTTATTTATAACCATATCTTTTGGTTGTTGTTGTCGACAACAACGACGACGATGACAACGATGTTTGTTGATACGTGGCTAACGATTTGTTTTACTACTATTCTCCGCACTTTTTCTGCGAACCAACAGGATTAGTCAAAAGTGGGTGGGACCGAAGTCGAAAGGTTTTTACTACGTGATCGGGATTCACGGGCACAGGTACACCTGGTACACCCAACAAACAACATTTTTATTCTACCTCAGCTCATTCTCAGCTTGCCCGGACGTAAAACTACGGATGTGTTACGAGATTAAAACATTGGCCATCGACGACGACGACGACGATGGCAGCTCCCCCTTTTTTTACGGTCTCGGTGTGAGGAAAGTTTTACACCGAGTCAGGAAGGATTTTTATGACCCGGGAGCTGCTCTCCATGGAACGGAACACGTTAAGTACTTTAATGGTTGCGTCGATATAATGTCTTGATGAAGGATATGTCGGTAATTACAGTTGAGCAGTAATCTCCCGGATAGCAGAGATGCCTTTTTTGTGTATTAAGTATTTGATTCTGATTTTAATTAGCTGGCAACTGCTGCTGATTCGAACAGCGTGAATGTGTGTCATGAAATTCTATAGTTTATAATGGAAATTCAAATCCGATTGAAGATAAATTTAATTGGCTTCCATTTTACAATTTGTTTTGAGCTATTGTTGAAGAATAATTTCAGATAAATGAAAAGATAAAAGTTTCGTAGAGGTGAGTCGAGTTCAAACATCACAAAGAAACCACAGTCTTGGAATCGCCAATAAAACGAAATATCAAAAGTATTGCTAAAAATCAGTTTCAGTCCCTTTTTTCCAATAAACGTGAGAGAAAATCGGTATTCAGTCGATACCTGCGAGTGTGAAAAAAAAAACAGTGCAGCACCCAGAGATTCCGAGAAGAATTACCGGACGGGTGTAAAACTAAATGGAATTTGATATTTTATGTCAAACATAAATTTATAAAACCCCTCCCAACCGATTGCGGGATCACTCGTTCACTGTGTGTTGTGGCAAACGACCGACACTCTTTTCCTTTCCGGTGCGTATGTGAAGCTCGTCTGGGTTGAACCAAAACAGAGCAGTAAATTGATCCTTGCCAAACACGATTCTCGTTGTGGAAGATTATGGCGCTTAGTATCGAGTACGTGACCGACCGACCGACCGAGCATCCTTGCGGCAGCTTGTGGGAATCATCGCGAAACGAGCATCGGACAAAGAGATGTGATAAATCATTTGCTCAGCTTCTGCATCTGAAAGATGCCCGCAGCTCATGAGCACTACTGACTGTCGTCATAACACACTGCAGCCCTGCCGGTTGTTAGTCGTTTGGTCATTGAACTGGAAATATGATTCAAATTGTGTCCTGTTTTTATCTTCCAATCTGCCAGAGCGATGTATATCCGGTGCACTGCATAGCTGGTTGGGATTGGTCTAAAGATCATCAATCGGTTGGAGGGCAGTGATGTTTGTTATATTGCGAAATATGTGCTAGCAAGAGATTCGTTCAAAGTTGACCTAAAGATCTACTCATACCAACTGACACGAATCCATAGTTAATACTTTTATTTAGGGACACAATTTTGTGACTTCATCATAATTGTAGAAGTGCTGGTCACCAAGGACACATTGCATCAAGTAATCGAAAGGGGCAGTGTCTGGGCTGTACGGTGGGTGGGGTATGACTTCCAATTTGAGCGATTCTAAGTATATTTTTTCTGGCCATGCATTGTCATTTTGCTAAATTACTTTGTCGTATCTATCGGTGTATTGTGGCCGTTTTTCTTGCGATGCTCGACACAAACGTATCGATTATCATCGCTAGATTTTCCTCGTGATCTTTCGATTCGGTTGTAGCAGCTCATCATATCAACATCACACCCAGCTGCAGCTGAATTCCGGTGGCAAAAGTAATTTATCACAATTTTCTTGAAGAGAAGAAAATCATAAAATGTCTTTCTCTTCACAAAATCTGTTTTTCTTTTTTGCGAATTCAACACCTGAGTTTTGCTCACAAAGTTCTTTGGAAAAAAAAAACGACATAGAGATTTCACCTATTTTTTTAAATTGGAATTCCCGTCATGGTCCGGAAGATATTGTTTTGACACTAGTTAATGAAAAAGAAAAAAAGTTTCTCTTCAACGTTTTTGCGGAAGCAATTAAGAAAGACATTTTTTTGAGAGTAAAATTCAGCAAGCCCATCCAACATTGGATGGAATTTTTTCGTCACTAAGCTATTTCGAATGCCCAAATGTCTCAATTCAGCCCTTTTGCCTTTCTCATAAAGAAAGGTTATGCAATCACTGTGAAAACCGACTTTTGAACCGAGGCCCGGAGGGCCGAGTGTCATATTCCATTCGACTCAGTTCGTCGAGTACGAAAAATGTCTGTATGTGTGTGTGTATGTATGTATTTCTCGGAATTTCGTAATATTTATACGAATCGTTCTCGGTCGAAAAATATTAGACGCGTAATATTTTATTTTGTCATTTGGTGACCATTTCTGTGTTAGGGTAGATCAAAAAACCGATTATTGGATCAAAAAATCGATTCTGCTAATTTTTGAATATGTTGTCAATGAATGTTTATAGTTTTTAGGAATGTTGTAAAATTGAAGTATTGTGTTTTAGAACATCATTTGAATACCCTTTGAACGGGTTTCATGGTAGGTAGACCGATGGGCACTATGTAAGTTTATATTCTTCTTTGAAAGTTTAAACATTTTAATTAAATTATAAAAAATTAGTGATGCGTGTTTTATTTTGTTTTTGAGAAATTTTTTTTTGAAATTTTAAAGTCTTCGTAGTTTACGACCTTGCGCATCCATTTATTTAGGGTGATTATAATATGTACACATTCTTACCACTTTTAGATTGTAAAACAGGCCCGTTGGTCTACCTACCATGAAAACTGTAAAAAGGGTATACAAATGACAAAACTTCAACTTTACAATTTTCGCATATTTTTCCTAAAAAATATTGGCATTTATTGATAACATACGCAAACATTAGCAGAATCGGCCGAATGATTCAAAAGATATGATTTAAAAAAATGAATTTTTACTTAAAAAAAACAAAAGTAGTTCTGATTATTTGTACTTGCTTTACTTTTACGGTGAATTCCATTGGCAGAAGAGAAGAAAATCGTAGAATGTCTTTCTCTTTCAAATATTTTCTTTTCTTCTCAACGTATTCCGATCAATCGACGAGAAAGAAATTCTATAACGAGCCGCACCGAAATTTGGACAGCACACGCATCAAAGTAACCCGCGATATTTTTCCATGTTTGTGTTGAAAAGCTTGTTTTGTAAACATTCGAATGCCGTTCGAATACGGGGGTTCACGAAGGAAAAGTGTTAATCGACAACAAAATATTGATAATGGCAACTTCCTCAGCGTAAGTTTATAACATTGGGTGAAATTGCAATAAATTTTTTCGATTTATTGTTGTTTGCGGGCATAAAAAATACCTGTCCATGGAGCAAAAGAAGCATTTGGTAGACTACATGGCTGAAAATTTAGACTTCGCCAATAACCGATTTCAGTCTTCACGAGGCAAAGATCTTCAAAAACAAAAATGGACTGCGTTAAGCAACATAATTAACGCTATAGGAGGAGCTACCAAGACATCCGATCAGTGGGAGTTATCGTGGCGGGATCTTAATCAAAAAACCAAGGCAAAGTGGTTGGTGATTCAAAGCGGGGAGAACGGCTTATTGAAAAAGAAGAAAGACACACTTTCGGAATTTGATAAATTTATTCTCGCTATCAAGCAGAAGAATACTCTAGATGGAGATGGGAAAACACAAGAAGGTGGTTTCAATGAACCTGTAAGAAAACTTTTGTTATATATTTTCACCGTTGTTTCTGAGCATAATTATTATTAGACTGTTCCAGTGAATAATGATGTAATACTTGAGGACTCACAGAATGGCGTCGTTTCTTATGCGAACATCGAGTTCTTGGAAGAATTAGAGAAACTACATCCCAGTGTCATTGGAATGCGTTCTTATACGCCCGACACTCCAACAAATTTTTATCCTGTTAGTGATGGTACATCAACGCCAGCAGAAAGAACATATGATGGTGCAGATTCGGTTCCTACCATACAACCTGCCGATCAAAGAACAGCTACACGGCCAAGTGTAACTGCGACACTTCCAAGAGGAAGACAACTCGGCCGAGGTCAACGATATTCCGATACCAGAATGCAGAGCTTCGAAATCAGCGTGTTCAAGTGCCTTGAAACCATACAAGCGGACAAGAAAGAATACAAAATACAACAACAAAAAGTTGAGGAACTGAAGTCAATGAACAAATCCCTACAGATGCTTCTTAATCGTACTATTACTTAATCGAGACGATGTGAACGTAAAAAATAATGTTTATTTTCTTTTCATGTAAATTACATTGAATGTTGAATTATAAATTTTAACGGAAGTAGTTATCAGCAATATACTGTCTTTCTCTTCTTCCTACGTCCAATAATATGTCATTATCATCATCATCATCATCATCATAACCAAACTGATTCGCATCCTGGATAACGTCGTTACCCTCATTATTCAGATTATCATCCAATATTTCTTCTATTGGATACTAGGAAGTTGTGAATTATCACACAACAATTAATAATCTGACCACACAGATCCTTATTATATCGCAAAAGCGAGTCACGAGAAATACATCTAAATCTGGATTTCAGACAACCGTTACACCGTTCGATAGGATTTCGAGCCTTACAATGCTGTGCTGTGTTGAAATCGGTTTCCGCTTGTCTCATAGTCCTGGCATACGGCACAAGAAGCCATGGCTCAGTAGGGTAACCTCCATCTCCCAACAAATAAGTGCTTCTGCTTCCATTATCGTATCTTTGCTTCAAAAATCGACGCACTTGGTTACGCTTCCAAATAAATGCGTCGTGACTAGAACCTCCAAATCTTGCATTGACGTTCAATATGCAGAGCTCTAAATCACAAATCAGTTGGACATTCTTTGAATGGTATCCTTTTCTGTTCAAGTAAACGTGCTCAACATCTTTTGGAGGGTTTAAAATAGCAACATGCGTACAATCATTAGCACCAATCACACCGGGGATATTAAACTGCTAAAAAAAACGCTTCTTTGATTCGAGTTTGCTCAGCATCATTCGTCGGGAAAATTATAAGTTCTCCCAATAGATACTTGTCTATTGCAGCAATAACGTTTCTCAATATAACAGTTCGGCTGAAAAGTTCGTATCGTTTAATAGAAACACACATTTTTTTGCCAAAATTCGTTTTTATTATTCAACATAATTGCCATCAGAGGCGATACAGCGATTATAGCGATCTTCAAACTTTTCGATACCATTTTTAGTAGTTTGCCTCAAAATAGGCCTCAGTTTCAGCGATTACCTCTTCATTGCTTCTAAATTTTTTACCAGCGAGCATTCTCTTGAGATCTGAGAACAGGAAAAAGTCATTGCCGTTTCAACCTTCCGAGTGGACGGACGTGCTTTGTGTTTACTGCGAAAGCGTTGAAAACCAGTGCCGTGTGTGATAAAGTGACCGGACGATCAAAACTAGATCGCTATTGTGTAATAGACAATAGTGCTTTTTCCTGTGAGAGGTTTTATGCACATTATATACTGAAGCAGTGTATTGTTGTGAGCGGACGATCGAAACAGTACCGTTAGCCGGTGATTGTTCGATCGATCAAAACAGGCCCAGCGGTGTACGTGATATCACTGTGCGGATTACAAAAAGAGTGTGCTTTTTCCTCTCGGAGGGTTTTTGCACACCATCGCAGCGGCGATACGCCGATCGACGAGGGCTAGGCCTTGGTGGCCCCCGTTGGATTTAAGTTAAGTAATATTATTTAGTTTTTTTCCTTCCTCCATTCGATTGTTCTATTTCTCCCCGATTTATATATTTCTGCGCGGAAGTAGTTCCGCTATGCCTAATTTAAATGCTGACCCCCCCGTTCCCGATGATCAAATGGAGACTTCCCTTGATTGTAAAAAGTCTCGCATAAAGAGCTATCCGGATGGGCTCGCACTACCGGCCGGTCCTTATGCGGTCTATTTCCGGACCAAATCGAAAGAAAAAAAATTAAATATTTTAAAAATATCGCGGGACCTGTCCTCGCGATACAATACTATAAAAAGTTTTGATAAGATACGTCCAGACTAGCTCAGGGTCCTGTTTACCAGTTCAAAACAGGCTAATGAGCTCGTTCAAAATGATCCTTTTACGCGGGAGTACCGCGTCTACGTGCCAGCTCGCGAAGTAGAAATCGACGGTGTGGTCACCGATTCGAGTTTGACTTGCGAGGACGTTCTTAAGTACGGGGCGGGTTGTTTTAAAGACCCCTCACTTAAGAATGTCAAGATACTGGATTGCAAGCGATTGCATTCAGTATCGATCGCCGGGGATGGAACAAAGTCCTATCCCCAATCAGACTCTTATCGTGTGACCTTCGCCGGTTCTGCTTTGCCCAACTACATCCTCTTGGACCGGGTTCGTTTGCCTGTTCGCCTATTCGTACCCCGAGTAATGAACTGTACTAATTGCAAACAACTGGGGCATACAGCTACCCATTGCAGCAATAAGCCACGTTGTGCTAACTGTGGGGAAGCTCATGCGGACGGCTCTTGCGGTAAGGATGCTGAAAAGTGTCTCTACTGTAAGGAGGGTCCGCATGACCTCTCTGATTGTCCCGCTTACAAACTGCGAGGTGATCGAATGAAGCGTTCCCTAAAGGAGCACTCCAAGCGTTCTTTCGCAGAGATGCTTAAAAGTGCCACCCCTCCTAAACAGACAACGAACCCATATGCCTGCTTGTCAACTGACGAGAGCGATTCTGACGACCCTTTGGAAGGTCCATCTTCGGCGGTCCCTCATAGCTGTAGGAAAAGAATAAATAAATCCTCTCATAAGCTACCTAGTAAGGGTTCGAAGGTGTCTTCCGAAGGGCTTCGAAAAGTTACAGCTAACGGGAATCGGGACACAACACCGAAGCAAAAAGCTCCTGGTCTCGGAAAACTCAATTCCGAGATGGAATTCCCACGACTTCCCGGGACTACAAAATCCCCAAGCGTCCCAGAAAATCTACCAGAGAACCAACTAGGTGCTGGACTTATCAAGTTCTCTGATGTTGTGGACTGGATTTTTACAACTTTCAATATTTCAGACCCTCTTAGAAGCATTTTAATTGCTTTCATGCCAACAGTAAAAACATATTTGAAGCAGTTGACTGCAAATTGGCCCCTTCTCTCAGCGATTGTATCCTTCGATGGCTAAATCATCCACCGAGGTCACGGATCTAATCACTGTTTTACAGTGGAATTGCAGAAGTATCATCCCAAAAATAGATTCTTTTAAATTTCTTGTAAATAATCTGAAATGTGACGCATTTGCATTGTGCGAAACTTGGCTAACTTCTGAAATATCCTTAAACTTCCACGATTTTAACATTATTCGCCTGGATCGAGATGATCCCTATGGAGGAGTACTTTTAGGGATCAAAAAGTGCTATTCTTTTTATCGAATTAACCTCCCCTCGATACCAGGTATTGAAGTTGTCGCATGTCATGTTACAATCAAAGGTAAGGACCTTTGTATTGCTTCCATCTACATTCCCCCTGGAGCCTTGGTTGGGCATCGGCGGCTCAGTAATATCATAGAGCTCCTTCCCGCACCGACGTTGGTTTTAGGAGACTTTAACTCACACGGTACGGGATGGGGCTGTCTTCACGACGATAACAGATCAGCTATGATTCATGATATTTGCGACAACTTCAATATGACAATCTTGAATACGGGAGAAATGACACGGATTCCTGCACCACCAGCAAGACCAAGTGCGCTGGATTTATCCCTTTGCTCGACATCGCTACGGTTGGATTGCACGTGGGAGGTAATTCCTGATCCCCACGGTAGTGATCATCTACCGATCGTAATACCAATCACCAGCGGCTTAAAACCATCGAAGACAATCAATGTTTCGTATGACCTCACACGAAATATTGATTGGAATAGCTATGCGACCTCGATATCTGAGAAACTTGAAAGAACTCAACAACTTCCTCCGGAGGAAGAGTACACGTTTTTGGCTGGCTTGATTCTCGATACTGCGATTCAAGCTCAGACGAAACGTGTACCCGGCGCAAAAACTAACATCCGTCCTCCCAACCCGTGGTGGGACAAAGAGTGCACAAATTTAAACGCGGAGAGAGCCTCCGCGTATAAAAAAATTCAGAAAAAATGGAACACCTGATAATTACCGGAATTACGCGGCGTTAGACGTTAAAACTAAGAACTTGATTAGAGCCAAGAAACGCGGTTACTGGCGTCGGTTTATAGACGGCTTAACGAAAGAAACATCTATGAGCACTCTTTGGAATACAGCCCGACGAATGCGCAATCATAACACCACGAATGAAAGCGAGGAATACTCCAACCGCTGGATATTCGATTTCGCTAAAAAAGTATGCCCAGACTCTGTTCCGGAACAGAAGATCACCCGCGCCGCGACACCAAATACAAACGAATCACCGTTTTCGATGGTAGAGCTCTCACTTGCACTTTTGTCATGTAACAATAAAGCCCCGGGATTAGACAGAATAAAATTCAACTTGTTGAAAAATCTGCCTGACCCCGCCAAAAGGCGCTTGCTGAATTTATTCAACAAGTTCCTCACGGGTAATATTGTCCCACACGACTGGAGACAAGTCAGAGTTATCGCCATCCAAAAACCAGGGAAACCAGCCTCCGATCACAATTCGTATCGGCCGATTGCTATGCTTTCCTGTATCCGGAAATTGTTCGAAAAAATGATTCTGTTTCGTCTAGACAATTGGGTCGAAACTAATGGTTTACTTTCAGATACACAATTTGGTTTCCGCAGGGGCAAAGGAACGAACGATTGTCTTGCGTTGCTCTCAACAGAAATTCAAATGGCATTTGCTCGTAAAGAACAAATGGCGTCAGTTTTCCTAGACATTAAGGGGGCTTTTGACTCAGTTTCTATAAATATCCTATCTGAGAAGTTGCATCAGCATGGTCTTTCGCCAGTTTTGAACAACGTTTTACATAATCTATTGTCTGAGAAACACATGTACTTTGCGCATGGTGATTTGTCAACAATACGATTCAGCTACATGGGTCTTCCTCAGGGCTCATGCTTAAGCCCCCTTTTATACAATTTTTACGTAAGTAATATCGATGAATGTATCAACACATCTTGCACGCTAAGACAACTTGCCGACGACAGCGTTGTGTCTATTATAGGACCCAAAGCTGCCGATCTCCAAGGACCATTGCAAGATACCCTCGACAACTTGTCAACATGGGCTCTTCAAATGGGTATCGAGTTCTCTACGGAGAAAACTGAGCTGGTTGTATTTTCGAGGAAGCGAGAACCAGCACAATTACAGCTTCAACTAGGGGGTGAAACCATAGCTCAGGCCTTCACATTTAAATATCTCGGGGTCTGGTTCGACTCCAAAGGCACCTGGGGATGTCACATTAGGTATCTGAAACAAAAATGCCAGCAGAGAATCAACTTTCTCCGTACAATAACCGGATCATGGTGGGGTGCCCACCCAGGAGACCTGATCAGGTTGTATCAAACAACGATATTGTCCGTGATGGAATACGGATGCTTCTGCTTCCGATCAGTGGCGAACACTCATTTCATCAAGCTGGAAAGAATTCAGTATCGTTGTTTGCGTATTGCCTTGGGTTGCATGCAATCGACTCATACGATGAGCCTCGAAGTGCTGGCGGGCGTTCTTCCACTGAAAAACCGGTTCTGGGATCTCTCATATCGTTTGCTCATTCGATGCGACATTTTGAATCCTCTGGTGATTGAAAACTTCGAAAGGTTAGTTGAGCTTAACTCTCAAACCCGTTTTATGTCCTTGTATTTTGATTACATGGCTCAGAATATTAATCCTTCTTCGTTTGTTTCCAACCGTGCTCATTTCTTGGATACTTCTGATTCTACTGTGTTTTTCGACACATCCATGAGAGAAGAAATTCGTGGAATTCCGGATCACGTGCGCCCTCAAGTGGCCCCAAATATTTTTTATAATAAATTTAGAACAGTCAACTGTGAAAAGGTGTTTTACACTGACGGATCAAACATCAACGAGTCCACAGGCTTCGGCATCTTCAATCAAAACATCACCGCTTCTTACAAACTCAGTGATCCGGCTTCAGTTTACGTCGCAGAATTAGCTGCTATTCAGTACACCCTCGAGATCATTCAAACCATGCCCAAAGACCATTACTTCATTGTCACGGACAGTCTAAGTTCAATAGAAGCTCTCCGGGCAATGAAGCCAGGAAAGTATCCCCCATATTTCCTGGGGATAATACGGGAACATTTGAGAACTTTATCTGAACGGTCTTATTTAATATCGTTAGTCTGGGTCCCTTCGCATTGTTCCATTCCGGGCAATGAAAAGGCAGACTTATTGGCTAAAGTGGGCGCATTGGAAGGTGATATTTATGAAAGACCAATCTGCTTCAATGAATTTTTCAGTATTTCTCGTCAGAAAACTCTCGAAAGTTGGCAAACTTCATGGACGAATGACGAACTGGGACGATGGCTACACTCCATTATCCCTAAGGTATCGACGAAACCTTGGTTCAAGGGGATGAACATGAGTCGTGATTTCATTCGCGTTATGTCACGGCTCATGTCAAATCACTATACATTCAACGCACATCTCCGGCGTATCGGGATCGTGGAGAACGGGCTCTGCACCTGTGGCGACGGTTATCAGGACATCGAGCATGTCGTGTGGTCGTGCGTAGAGTATCGTGACGCCAGGTCGAAGCTACTGGAATCCCTCAGGGCCCGAGGTAGACCGCCTGAGGTGCCGGTTCGGGATGTGTTGGCGAGTCGGGATAGTTCATATATGCTTCTCATATACCAGTACCTCAAACACATTGATATACAAGTGTAATGTGTTATTCCTCGCTCAGAAAATATAATCTCCACCTACAGGTTCGACACTAACATCCGCCCGATTCTCTCGATCCCCGTCCCTGTTCACCATCTTCATTGGAATTAACAAGATCTTTTTTTTTGTCACTAACTTTTTCGTTCCCCTTTCCCTGTTTTTTCACCATCTCGATGGCAACTAATTGAATCTCTGTCGTTTTCAAACATTTTGTTCCCACACCCCTTTTTTACCCCGTTTCCCACAATATTTACTTCTTTTTTTTTCATTCTCTTCCGTAACATCACCATCACCGGAAGACCGCTCCAGTCAATGACCAGCATGCGGGCCACCCGCCGGGCCTTCGTAGCCTGGGGGTGTTTCCCGCGGACCCACACGGACCGAAGGATGCGGCCAACATGGATATTCGCCATTTGGAAGACCCTCACCCAATATTCAATTCACCTCGCCTGCTGAAAGCTGAATTGTCGAGAATCCGCTACCCCGATACTACATTACATAATAATACTATTCTAGTTTTAAGTTAGTCGTAATTAAGATTAGTAAATACCCTTGGCATCTTAGAGCTTAAGCAGTGTGCCTTAATATTATAATATATTATTGAATAAAAAAAAAAACAGGAAAAAGTCACTGGGGGCCAAATCTGGAGAATACGGTGGATGAGGGAGCAATTCGAAGCCCAATCCGCTCAATTTCAGCATGGTTTTCATCGACTTGTGACACTGTGCATTGTCTTGATGAAACAAAACTTTTTTCTTCTTCAAATGAGGCCGTTTTTTAAATTTCGTCCTTCAAACGCTCTAATAACGCTATATAATAGTCACTGTTGATGGTTTTTCCCTTTTCAAGGTAGTCGATGAAAATTATACCATGCGAATCCCAAAATACAGACGCCATAACCTTACCGGCCGATTGTTGAGTCTTTCCACGCTTTGGGTTCGGTTCATCGCGTGCAGTCCTCTCAGCTGACTGTCGATTGGACTCCGGAGTGAAGTGATGGAGCCATGTTTCGTCCATTGTTATATATCGACGAAAAAAATCGGTTTTATTTCGATATAACAGCTCCAAACACTGCTCAGAATCATCAATTCGTTGTTGTTTTTGATCGATTGTGAGCTCACGCGGCACCCATTTTGCACAAAGCTTTCTCATATCCAAATATTCGTGAATAATATGTCCAACACGTTCCTTTGATATCTTTAGGGTGTCAGCTATCTCGATCAACTTCACTTTACGGTCATTGAAAATAATTTTGTGGATTTTTTTCACGTTTTCATCGGTAACAGCCTCTTTTGGACGTCCACTGCGTTAATCGTCTTCGGTGCTCAAAAGTAGCTTTACTCAAAATGCAATATCTCACAAACTAATAATCAGACAGCTGTCAAATTTATACACGTATCTTTTGAAGGTTGGTACTAACTGAAAATGGTATGGATTTAATTCTAGTGGCGCCATCTCATAGAAACGATACGAACTTTTCAGCCGATCTGTGAGGATGACACGTTGCTTGTGAAACTGACATCCTAAAATCCTAAAACAGGTTAATTATCTAGAGTACGCTAATTTATCACAAATTCTTGTGAACATTACATTTGATTATACGAACATATTACCTGAGCCAAGATATCTCAATGTAGTAAGAACTGGTAAATGGCCCGGTATTGTTGTAGTTCTTTCATCTTTTAAAGGAATCGCATTAAGGGGGGTTGATCTAATAAGTTGATGAACTTTTCAGCCAAACATTTCGGCATTCGAAATAGCTTTTCGAAATTGCCATCCGATATTTCGAACGGATTGCTAATATTTCTCATGAATCGACGGTCGCGAAGCAGCTTTATTTTCTCCTGACGGCGATACCATCTTCTCTTTCGCAGATAATACTGCACACATAATGCTTCCATTACTTCTACTTAATAGCTTTTCAATGGGCTGACTCAATTTTAGCACTAAAACAATTGTCTATCTGAAGTTCTTCCGCAAAAGTGTTGAAGAGAAAAAAAAATCTTTTTCTTTTTCAAGTGTCAAAACAATTTCTTCCAGACCATGACGGGAATTTCAAATTAAGAAAATAGGCGAAATCTCTTTGAAATTTTCTTTTCTTTCAAGAAATATTGTGACCGGAATTCGGCTGCTGCTCCCACAATATACAGAGCATAATCTTTTCAGGTCATGAATATTCTGAACGGCTGTCGATGATGTATGGTAACAATTCGATGGAAAAAAAATCCTTTTTTGTGCCATTAGATTAGTGAAGAAAGGGTGTACCTTCACATTAATTTATACGGTACCCGATTACCTACCTTTTGGAACATTTCCATTACTTTTGAATGTTGTCAATTGGCTGGCTCAGTTCGTGTTCGCATCTCATCCGACACAGTCGACAATTGCTTACGGTCGAGACGATAGAAACAAAGACAATACAGTGTACTGAACAATAGGGTGTACGAAATGAGCAAATACGATTTAACAAAGCCTGAAACTTGGCCTGCAAGGCCAAATTCAATTTGTGTTGATTTCAAGCGCTGCAAAGTTAGACCTGCAGCAACCGAAATTGAAATTTTGCTTAAGGAGCGAATGCATCTAAACGTTACTAATGTAAGTGAGATTCAATTCAACAAGGCGTCTAACTGTGTGTACATTATGTTCAAACGTGAAAGAGATGCAATTGCATTTGCTTCGGTTAATAACGGGGTGCACAGTATTGATCATGACAATGTTAAATATAAAATCCCTGTGTACATGGTGGACAATGCCATAGAAGTACGCGTGCATGAGCTTCCCCCGCAGACCAGCGATGGGTATGTTCGGGAAAGTATGTCGCAGTACGGTGACGTTTTTTCCATCGAAAGGGAAGTATGGCGGAATTTTTTCCCGGGTATCCGGAATGGCATGCGAGTGGTACGTATGCAACTACGTAAAGCATTTCCATCTTACATCATTTGTGATCAAGACGGGATACATCCGTGTAAAACGCGTATGAAAATCAACTGGTTACATGTCAGTTTTGTGAACAACCTGCACACTACGGCAAACCTTGCACTGAAACTGCGAAAAGGACATCTTCAAACAAAAACAAGGACAACCGCTGAACAACGGAAACTAGTGAGCGCAGTACCATCAAACCAACCAGCAACTGCAATTAATGCACAACAAGGCGCGTCTACAGCAACTAACAACCAACCCAAGAATGCGAAATGCAACGATTGTGTATGTTACTAATAGCAACGGCAGCGGCACGGAAAGTGCACGGTATGATGAGAATATTTTACAAATAAATCCCGGCACGTTGCGGTCCAGTGTGAACAGTGCTTTACTCGCCTTTCCCCGTACGGCCCACTTGCATTTACTCTAACACGCTTGCTTTGATCAACCGCTTCCATACTGTGGTAGTAACCGTAGGCGACTATCAACTATCTTCGAAATTGTAAAGAAAACTGGCAACTTGGCACGCTTGGTTAATGGTTTCCCAGAGAATAAAGTGGAATCCAGTTTACAGTTCGCAGCACTATCGGCACAAAATTGATAACGCTGTAAATAAACGCTGATAGTTAGATGCAAATGAACCCCCCCCTTCCTTCCCGCCAGAACCATTATCGAGGCGGAATATTCATGGAGATAAATGGCTGTTATGCATCTGGCAGCACTACGAGCGCCCTGTTGTTTCCAGGGCGGAACCCAACTCTTTGTTGAAAATTGTAATGTAAAAAAATGGGTAATTTAAATTTTTAGCATAATCTATAGCTGAACTATGTCTAGATAACAGTTTCGGAACTCAAAAAGGAGATGGTAGTAATGTGAAACTAAATTAAATATGTAACTAGGTATTCTTGGTACTGAAACGAAATTAAAGAAGAACACACTATGGTAAAGAAAATAATCACATCACAATGTTAACCTTCTCGATAACTCACAGCCACAATCAGAGAGATTGGAGATTGGAAGTTTTTACCCCAAAAAAAAAAGATAATCCCGGTTCGGATTTCCAATTATCGAACTACAACTGACCTTTTTTTTTGTCCCACGGCTGGTTTGGCTATCCACGTCCTGCTGAGTCAACATTGACGACGACGAGGTCAAACATTTCGATTTGTCAATTCTGCAAATCGTGCCATCTCTCGGACACGGGATAGCAGCTAGCGTATGTACTTGTAATGGCACCCATATTTCACAGAACTGCTGGCTGGCTGGCGGCCGGCTCCAGCGAACCGCCTCGTGTTCCGAACCCGATATCCGGTTTTAATGCTTATTATTGATCGCAGCTGGTGTGAACATATTTTATTAGCAGTTTATAGCCGGGTTGCCTCCCGGAGTATTATTCGTGAAAGAAAAACTATGCGAACTTGCGCTCCGTAATTGGTTTATTTGTTTTTTTTTTCCTAGACGGTGTGGTGGCTGGATCCGATGGAAAGCACATGGAAGTAAATTACAACGTCGGTACACCGCTCCAGGACAACAGTGTCGTTAATTAATTGTTATGGACTTGATAGAGGATGATTGCGATGATTGTCATGTTTTTTTTTGTTGGTTTTGTTTCAGCCTTTGCCTCGCATTCCGAGAATGATATCGTGATATCTCAACAACAATAGTTGCCCATATATTTTTTCACTCTTCTTCTCTTGTTTATTTTCAGAATTGATTGTTTGTTTAACTCTGAACACTCACATTCGGGTTTCCTAAATAACATGTAACACTTCGTTCTCACTGAAAAGTTTCACGCTACACTAGCAGAAAAACAAAGATTCAACCCAAATGTAAATAACGAAAAACAGAGTATTTTCAATACGATCCAAGTTAACATAGAGTAGAGTTCACACGCACACAAGCACAAACACAAACAAAGAAAAAGCCCTTCAGGCTGCCAGTCCAAGTTTATATCGTTCGTTCGTAAAAGTGCATCCCAAAAACTACCATCTCAGACAAATCAAGTTTTGATTCTACTACGCTACCGAATCGCGTGACGCGGGACTGCTCTATGAGAACAACGGTTACTCAGCATCCGCAAGTTTACCACCGCTCGATGCTGACGGCAACCGAACGAATGCTGAGCCAAAGTTCTAAATGGTACTTTTTTTTTTTGCGTGTTAACTTTGATTGGTAGATTCAATGCTCTAGCGTTTCCCCGTTCTTTTTTGCCGCCCCGCGTATCGAAGTGATTGGTTTCTAACCTCTGTGTTTTGCCTAGCCTACTACTGTTTCGGAAAATTTGTTTGTAGCAGGAATGCAATCGGTTCCAATCTATTACTGTTTTTTTTTCAAATTATTTACTACTTCTGTTGAGTAATGTTTCCTAAGTGTCTTTGAATAACTATTTTAATGGGACTTTTTTTTAATAACCTGTACTAAGTTCTATCTATTAGATGGCATGCTGTTTCTAGATATTGTATTAGATAGTTCCAAACAAAACCTATTCTTATTCTGTATTGCAGTTCAAGGTTCCAATTTTCATGTGAAATAGGTGAAAACGCTGAAATTGTCCATAAAAATCCATTGCCGGTATCATGGTTGGACATTATGAAAATCATAAAACATGTTTTCTCTTGAGATGATGTCTATTATTCATGATGAGCAAAATGATTTATTGAACATGAATCATAACCATGAATTATAGGCATAATCTCATGAAAAAATATGTTTCATGATATCATTTTCAAATCATTTTAAGCAATTTAACATATTCAGAAATGGGTGGAAGTCGTAAAAATCCCCTGATGTATTCCGATCTGCATGAAACTTTACACACGTCTTCGGTATGCCACACCAGTAATTTTTCACGGTTCGACTCCAGATTTGCATTATTTTTTTTTGAATCGTTCTAACTGAAAAAAACTGTAAGTTGTAATGATATACAAGGACATGTTTTTGGAATTTGGATTTTTTTTTTTTGGGCTTCAATAGAATAAACACATTTTTCAATGAAAAACTACTAACCACTCTGAATTAGAGAATGACGAATGATCGCGCAAAATTTATTTATTAGAAAATTTTACAAAATTCAGAAAATAATTACTAGTTTCCAACCGTAGCATTCATTAGTGTGTTAATGGAATTGATTACAAAGCGTTTGGCAATACACTTTTCGTATCAAAAAAATCTATCTAGCAGTTCTGTAAACGCTAGCAGATGCTTTGGTGAATTTAATGTTCATTCTGAGTATCTATTTGATCGAAAGTTCTAAGAGTTTTCAATTTTTGTTATAAACGCCGCCTCATTTTGCAAAAAATTGCAATATAAAATATGCGAAATGATGAAAATTGTAAATGAAATCCAGACACATACCCGTAGTATGCTTCTGACGTTGAAGACTTCTCAACTGGTTCTCACAAAGTTCACGCTTTACAAAGGTTAAGCATGTGAAACCTGCCCCATTGGGCATTCATATCGTTATACCATATTTGGAAGAACCTGAACTGTAGACAGGGTTCCCAAAATGCTAATCCTTTAACTGACATATTGACGGATCTATTGATTTTAAATTTATTTGATCTTTAAAGCAACTGCTCCATCGAAAATTTTGAAAAAAAAAAATCATTGATGTTTAGGCTTTGTCAAAAAGGGTTGCAATTGTTAAAAATATTTTGAAGGTATATTTCTTGCATTAAGAAGTACATAAAATTGTTTTTAATCGATATTGGTACCACTCTGGATTTTCTAGTGATAAATGAATAATTTTTGGACACGTTGAAGTGCTTCGGTTTGATATATTTTTAAGTGTGGATAAGCTCAATATTCGAGTTTTTTTTCTGAAAAAATACAATCAATCCTGCGTCTCCATTAAAGTTCTATTAGATGGAAACGCAAGGTGCATAACTATTGGAACCAAGCACCATGCAGTTTCAATGGAAACGCATGGTTTAACATGTCCAAAATTTGTTTATTTAATACTAGAATATCCAGTGTGGTGCCTAAATAGGAAGTGTGACAGTGTATGTTTCAAATTATGCGTTCAAGTATTTGTATGCGAGTAGTACATCTCCAAAACCTTTTAAAAATAATTGTAAACCTTCCAGGCAATTCCATTATATATCCCTGTTTTTTTTTAATTTTCAGGGGAGCGGTTACTTAAAAAATTAAATAAAATGAAAATCAATAGAACCACCCTAGTGCTACCTATAAGGCAGTTGATGGGTTTAAATTTTAGGAAAATTTCCTTCAACTTATTTCATACCACATTGAAATGAGTTCTTTTTGGAGGCAGATTTCACATTGCACTAAGTGGTCTAAGAAGCTTGGAGAATGCAATTTGATTATACATTTTTTCATGCTGTATTATTACCGTACTCGCTGATATAAATTAGCGGCAATAAAAATAGTGTAACATGATATTTTAAAAAGTTCTTTAAAACAACGCGTAAAACAATCATTATTTTCTTCGATTTACCGAAAGTTTTTGTCAAAAACTTGCCCAACAGCGAAATTAAATCAAAGTGTGCCAGGCTAAATTTAACGAGACGATTAAAATATCGTTTTCGCTTTAAGATAACTGAAACTAACTGCCAGCTCCAATCTCAAGTAGAATCAGAGTAAATTGACTAAAGTCAGAACTGGGATTGATTTTGATTCAAGCAAAAACGCAATAAAACTGCAATTACGGAAAACCAGAGTTTGGATGAATGAAGCAGTGAAGATGAGTATACATGCTTCACGGAATATGATATTCATGAATATACCTGATTTATGAATCATGTCGCTTTTGAGGAAGCGTGAGCCTTGTTGCTTTATTGAAGTGGCTGTCCATGCACGAGAATAGAAGAGAGCGAACAATATTCACCCCTACTACTGTTTCTCCTTCTCTCGGTAAGAGAGAAGCTCTAGCCCCATAATTCACAGCAAGCAAATTAGCTTCACGGTGCAAGATAGTGATGAAGATTAAATATTCAGTTTTCGCTAGCACACTGATGACTGGCTCTAACTGTCGCATGTTTCTTCGAGGTCCGAACTCACATTTGTTTATACAGAATTCAATTTGTGTGCACTGCCACCGCTAGAGCGTTTGCTGTAATGGGACATGTGTTTCTCACAGCTATCACAGCTCATAGCAATACACAATGAAAATTCAATAAAAAAATGTTCAATGCGCAATACTGATTAACACTCCTAATACCAAGCCTAAAAAAGTTACGCGAAGCACCAAGCCTCAAAAAAAGTTGAAACGGTAACTTTGATCTATCATAGCTCAGTTATTCCTTGACCAATTTCGATAAATTTTACACCCTCGAATTTTGTGAAGTTTGTAGATTATTTTAAGTATATCATTATTGGCAATGTTTTAGGAAAAACAAATGAAAATCAGATTTTTCCCGTTCCAAGTTTTTTTTCGAGCTCAAAACGTGCCCTATCTGCATTCATGCGGCACCTGCATTGCGAATCGGATATTGAGAACTTCAACTTTACCGAGTCATAACTTTGTTGTTAGTCAACCGATCTTCAAAATTTGTTCACCATTGAAAAGGTAATACTTCCAGAAATAAAATGCACTGAAAAAAACGAAAAATAGGGTTGTCTACCCAAAGTTATAATGAAAACTGTAGATAGATGACCTAAGAAAAGGTGAGTCTTTCTACAATGATCGTAAATATCTCGAAATTCAAAGCGATGACCTATATATTTTTATACATCATTCGATTGCTAGTGATACCAGCTACAATTTTTGTTCAACTACCATTCCTACACAATCAAAAGAAAACATTGAGAAATCGATGAATTTATAAATATATATGAATTTTTCATTTTTTTCACATGATTGTATATAACTCAAAAAATAAAGCGATGACATGTACATTTTTTTGATTCAAAATATTGAAACCATCACCAAAAACAATGTATTGATGATCAAAATTATATATCCGTTCAAAGAATCTCAGGAAATTTGGTACAAATACAAAGAATTTGTGTTATTGGGAAAATTTTGCCAAACAACATGAAATCAAAACTTTTAAATTTTATGACATATATTTTTTTATTATTTTAGTTGGAAATTTATTATAAACAAAATTTCCAAAAAAAACTGAAACTTGGATTTCACTGAAAATTTTAAAATTTTTAGTAAAAAACAAAAAACTCTTAAAATATTTTTGTATTGGACAAACGATCTAAACAATTTTTATGCACAACCCAAACGCATTTGATAACTACTAAAATTCTGATTTTGTTGTAGGTTTACCGTAGAATCTTAAAAAATAGGTGAAAGATCGGAAATTTTAAAATTTCCGTGTTAAATTGCATTGCACAGTGGTCCGAATCCACAATTTAGGGGAACAAAAACCTTATACTTTATAGATGTGATGTCTTCAAAACAAATGAATTTTTAAATTATGTTCATACATTGGGTTTTTTCGTTGAAAAATATTCGTATCAGTCATTTATTAGCTATATAAGGTATTTTTGTCTTCTAAAGTGTCAAATTAATTCAAGTGCATATTCGGGAAGAAATCGTTCTGCATTCTTCGGGGAATGCAGAATGGTGTCGCTTTTGTAAAATCTCTAACGCCTCTCGGTGGTTGGAGGTTTTATCAACCGTGCATTTTGGCACCTGCAGATCGTTCAGTATCCTTTCGGGGATGCAGGACGACTTATTCTCAATTCCCTTCCATGTTCTTTTTATCCTTCCCTTCCCATCAGGAAGTTGATGAGAAGCTACGGCAAGGCACGAATCTCCAAATAACTAGCGGAACATGCCACTTGAACCAATTAGTTCTGATAACATACGTGCAGGGTTTCATTCAGTAAAAATCATTCAAACGGAGAGGTTGTTTTTGAGACGAAGACAACTGTAAGCTGCAAATAGATTGGTTGGTTGGTGCTAATCGCAAAGGCTGCTGCAAAGCCAATATTCGGGGCGATTCCAGTTTCATAAGTACCTGAAATAGTGGAACTCACTTTACTGACAAATATGGCCTAACCTTCATTTGGTAGGTTACGCTAGTTCATGCACTAGCTTTCATGTTTTTCAAAAATCAAACAAAACTGTTTGAGGAATACATTTTTATATGAGAATATGAAAGATATGAGAAAGGCATCATTACACAACTAGGTGGATAAAAACAAGTTTTACTTAATTTCGGATGATTTTTTGTGCTAAATTCAGAATTCTACTTTTTCTGAATTGTTTACTAATAGAAAATTCAAATAATTTTCGAATTCTATACATTCCGAAATAATTCTAAGTTTGTGATATTTAAATTCTAATATTCTATCGATTATAATTGATGTCGTTTAGGATAGCGGAAAATTTAAGATATATGTTTTTGTTCTTAATTGCTTGTAAAACAAAAATCAAGCAAAATTTTTTTTTTATTATGTAGTTGGTTTCTTTGGCCATGGGTTAGTATATGGAATTCATATAAATTTACGTTCTATTTCTTTTTGTAAAAAGCCATTGAAATAATTTAAAATTTTCGTGTTGTCACAAAATTTATTTTATTTATAGAAACAAATTCTATGTCCCTTTGAAACAAATGAAATCAAAACGGATTCCAATATTTTCACTTTGATTTGTAGAAACGTTGGAACGCAATATATATTAGAAATTTTGAAATTTCCAATCTTCTACAGATTTTTTGAGATTTTACGGAAAACCTAAAACAAAAAAACCTTATTTTATTAGTTAACAATTCCGTTTGGGTTGTGCATAAAAATTGTTTAGATCTTTTGTCCAATACAAAAACATTATTATTTTTAGAGTTTGGGTATATTTACCAAAATTTTTAAGATTTTCAGTGAAATCCAAGTTTCAGTTTTTTTTTTGTAAATTTTGTTCATAATAAATTTCCAACTAAAATAATAAAAAATAAATGTCATAAAATTTCAAAGTTTTGATTTGTTTTTTTTTTGCAAAATTTTCTCAATAATAGAAATTCTCTGTATTTGTACCAAATTTCTTGAGATTTTTTGAACGGATATATAATTTTGATCATCAATACATTGTTTCTGGTAATGATTCCAATATTCTGATTCAAAAAAATGTACATGTCATCGCTTTAATTTTTGAGTTATATACAAACATGTGAAAAAAATATGAAAAATTCATATATATTTATAAATCCATCGATTGTTTAATGTTTTCTTTTGATTGTGCAGGAATGGTAGTTGAGCGAAAATTGTAGCTGGTATCACTAGCAATCGAATGATGTATAAAAATATATAGGTCATCGCTTTGAATTTCGAGATATTTACGATCATTGTAGAAAGACTCACGTTTTCTTAGGTCATCTATCTACAGTTTTTATTATAACTTTGGGTAGACAACCCTATTTTTAGTTTTTTTTTCAGTGCATTTTATTTGTGGAAGTAGTACCTTTCCAATGGTGAACAAATTTTGAAGATCGGTTGACTAACAACAAAGTTATGACTCGGTAAAGTTGAAGTATTCAATATTTTCTATGCGACGTTTATGCCAAAGGAAAGAAAATTGGAAAGCAGATAGGGCATATTGAGCGCGTGAAAAAAACTTGGAACGGGAAAAATCAAATTTTCATTGGTTTTCCTTTGCCAATCGTCTGCTACAAAGTTTTGGAATCAATATACGAACTTCACAAAATTCGAGGGTGTCAAATTTATTGAGATTCGTTGAAAAACAGCTGAGCTATGACAGCTCAAAGTTACCGTTCCAACTTTTTTTGAGGCTTGGTATTTGGAGTGTTAAAAGAGTTATTTTTTATCCTACTGGTTGATTAACAACTATCATGCACTATTTCTATTAAACCCAATTAAACGTTATCCAGCAGGAATTTGATTTACAGAAGTAACAAGAGAGCAGGAGCTAGTTTCTTTCTAGCAGCTGGCAAACGAAGCGTTTGTTTGTTTGCAGTATTTTGTGAGATCACCAGATCGCCATTGCGAATTGCTTCGCTCCTGTTACTTCTGTTTATAATATTCAAGTATAACTAAAGGTACGATTACATTAGCCAGTTTATCTGCACAAACTTGTGCAGTTTGACTGTATCATAGTGTAATCGGTTCGCAGTTGTCTGCAAGCAGTCAAAATCGGCTTGACTGTCCATCTGAATGTAGTCAAAGTGTGCAGATTATCTGTGATAATGTAATCACAGTGTGATCATAGTCGACAGACAAATGGTTGATGACTGTACAGACAAATTTGACTGTTTCTGAAACTGTTGTGCAGAAGTTGTCTGCCACAGATTCTATGACAACCAAAAACTTGTTTATTTCAAGCAAACACAAAGCAAAACGTTCCAGCACCAGTGTGAGAAGTGAGTACACGTGGATTTCCCCAAGAGGGTTGGTTTCGTGATCAATTATTTTCTAATGTGTAGAAACCAGATAGTAATAAAAAACCTGTTTTAATCCACCTAGTGGTGTATTGATGGCTTTCTCGTATTATTCATATTCTCACATTCTCATATATGTGGTATTCTTCGAAATAATTTTTATTGCTTCTTGAAAGAAAACAAAAAAAATCAATTAGCACAACCAACGACCAACAATATGAAACAGTTTTGCTATTGCAGGTACTTCTGCAACCGGTGTAAATGAAGTCGGTTCGAATGACCATCTGTTAACATGACTTACAAACTGTATTGATTTTAGTCAATTTTATAAAATTTTATATGATTCGGCCATCGTACTTTAAACGACGGTTTAAATTTTAAATACTTATAATTTTAGAAATGGCAAAAATAAAATTTTATACACTTGCCTCCGCGCAAAGTTTAGAAGCTCAGGAGTTTTGGCCTTTTATTTGAACCTAAATTTGTGAATATCGGTCAAGCGACCTCTACGAAATGTGAGCGAGTTCTATTTTTGAGTATATGACCACTATTTCAGAAACAGAAACCCGGGAATAGCCCAAGGCTCTTTATATATGATGCTGTGGCTCTTTAGTTCTATACACAAATATTGTTTATTTTACAAAAAAAGTACCTAAAATCGATCGAAATCGATTAACGAGTATTGGTCCCCATCTCTTACCCAGTGTACTAACTTCTCACCGAACCGCGTTGTCAATGTCGTCATTTCCGGTCGAAATAATGAAGCTTATCGCATATTTCGTAGAATTCCTAATAGAAATTACTACTGAATTTTCCGAGCTCCTCCTTCACGATAAAGTGCAATGGATCTCCAGAAGCATAGTACTGGAACGTTTTGCTTTGTACTTAGATGAAATAATTATGAAAAATTAAATAATGAATTAATGAAAAAAGTATTAACTACTTCAAATTAAAAAATGCTGAGCGGTAACAGAAAATGTACTTATTTGAAAGTTTGTTCTAGATTTTGTAAATATTGCCGAATTTCCAATAGCTTATCGTTCGTTCATTAGTTCGATAATTGAATTGATTACAAAGCGTTTTTTAATAAAATTATGGATCTGTCAAAATCTGAACTCTGCCCCAAAGCGAATTCATACCGTTATACCATATTTGAAAGAGCTTGGACTGGAGACAACATTCCCAAAATTTCAACTCTTTAATTGTCATATTTACGGAGATAGGATGATTCTATGGATTTTCATTGCATTTGATTTTTGAATCTACCACTCCATTTACAGTTTATTGAAAATGTATTTGTTGCGTGAAAAAAACTTAACAATTGCGAAACATATTTCTTCACGCTTTCGATCTCGGTGCCACTCTGGATTTTTTAGTAATAGCAGATATACCCGTATGATGTGAGCGTTAAGAAAAGTGTTAAGAAACGTGTAGATAATGAACATATCAATTTTCATGTTGCTATGACATCTGCTAAACATGTCAAATATACATCATAGTCATAAAACAAACAACATCGTATATTTTCATCATTTGAAAATTGTCGAATTTTGTATTAGAAAGAGATGATTTAGGGAAAGAATTAGAATTATGTTTGCATTTGAAGAAAAATAATGCAGAGTCAAATCAAAATCAGTTTCAAAGTTCGGGAAGGATACAATCAAAGCACTTGACTGGGAGCTTCTCCCTCACCGTCGTATTCATTTATTTCCGAATACTATTTGTATCAAATGACACTAAATCAGTAAATACAAGATACAGATAGGAAATAAGAAACAGAACAACCAAAGTACTGTAACAAAGATGAAATATTTTATTATAGAATCACTTGAAATGTAAATCATTCAGAGATAAAAAAAAAAGTAAGGAGAAAAAATATGAATTTAAATGAAATAACTACCATTTGTTTTCATCGAATAGCCACGCATTGACTTTGCACCATTTCAATTCCTACGAAGAAGTCGAAAATGGGATGTCTCAAGGTATCCACAAATTGCCAGAAAGATGGTCACTATTTCGACTATTTTTTTTCGCATTCAAAATAAACGTTTCATTTTAACAAAAACAAGCTCACTTCATATTTGGTTAATAAATGATTTTTAGATACATCGAAGAGCGTCGGTTTCATATTCTTAAAAACTGTGGAAAAGTTCAGTATTTGAGATTTTCTAGAATAATAACCAATCCACCATGCGTCTCCGGGCCTCGGAAAAATTTTCTAAAGTTTGAGCGATTTCTATACCTATTTTTGATATTTATAAAAAGGTAAAAAAAACCGGAGCACATTTATTTTCCTTCTTTAATTGCTTCGAAACACAACACACCAAGTAGCAACGCAACGAACTTCCGTTTGTGAGATCAGATCAATATTTTATCATGATGCAATATTCCGTAAAAAGTTCTCTGCCCCACAAACTTTCTTCCAATGTGATCACTTTGTGCAGAAAAACTACAATAAACAACCGACTCCCTATATTTAAGTCTGTAACCAGTTTGATTTGTCTGTGCATCAGCACATTATGCAGATTTGTTTCGTTCTTTCGGCACGTCAGGTTAGATATAGCGCTTCGGCGCAAATAAGTGTTTTGCAAAATGCATTAACTTTACGTCTGCTCAGCGGATTATGTTTATCCGAGGGTTTTGCATCAGCAGTTCAACATAATCTGCTGATGCACTGATGAGTCGAAGACGAAACGTAAAAACTAGTAATCACATTGCCAGACCAAATATAAACTGCCGAAAAATTACTTGTCTGTGGCAGATAAACTGTGACAGATAAACTGGCTAGTCTGATCGTAGCTTTAAGCTTTTTCTTACCCTCTACTAACCTGACACGAATTGAATAAGTGATATGCAACAGTTTTCGTGGCATGAAGTCATCATTAACAGCCGTTCGCATTCGGTAGCCAGTCATCGGTCTGTTGGCGAAAACTGAATACATAATCTTCATCACTTACTAGCCCCGTGAAGATTGTTAGCTTGCAATGTATTGTTTGTGAGAAGAACGACGTTCAGGACCACGAGAGAGCCAACTATATTCACGGCTTCTGTGCTTCATGAAGACTCTAATACCAGCACACTATACCATCTGTGCATATGTGGAATATATTTTTGCTTCCACTAACGTTTTGTTTGTGTGGTTCTTTTTGACTGGAAAGGCGTCCTCTTTGTAAGCGGTGGAATTGTTCGCTCACAATGCAATGGAAACTATATATTCATTCACCAGTGAATGAATATTCCGAACCCTGCGGAAAACTCAGTCCATGTTTAGACGAAAGAATTGGTTTGCTTCGGAGAAAAATCAATTATTTTTAAGAATTTGAATTACTTTATTTTCAAATCGCTGTTGCAGTGAACGATGACGTGACAGTTCCTTTGAACAATTTTCCTGCTGGGGGACGGTTATAACGTGATGGGTAAGTCGATGGATTTCACGCAGCCCGCCTGGGTTCGATTCCCAACCTTGCTTCGACAACCGTTGCGCAGAAAATAATAGGAAATGGACAAAATATTTATTTTCTTGTAATTTTTCAACAGCACTGATATTTTGTTTTTTTATTAAACAGGGTTTGGATAGTGTTGAATAAAATGTTTAGGTTTAAAAATTTCGAATCGAATAGTAGTTAGATTGCAATGCAGATTAATGAGCTATAAGCTTTCAAAATTATGACAGAAGATCTAACGCGGTTAGATTCGAATTTTTAATTGACATCCGGACCCGTAAAGACTGTCCCAGAAAGTATGGACGCACCTTGATTCGCTGTAAATAATTCACAAGTGTTAGGTATTCAAATTTTGTTCGATATACTAATAATATTAGACTACAACAACAGAATATTATTCTCAATATTTGCTACTTAGCCATTGTAGACTAGCTGGCGCAACTTCTTGCGAACGTTCCTCATTAAGTTCCGTACAGACTTCTTGGCGACAAGTTTTGACACTTTTTTCCAATCTTTTTCGAACTGTTGAATGGTTTCGGCTGTCGAGACATGTTTTCTAAGATGTACCTTCGCTAATGCCCAAAATTCCTCAATTGGTCGAAGTTGTGGCCAATTTGGTGGATTCATGTCTTTTGGGACGAAAGTGACATTTTTTCGAGTAGTGGCAAGAAGCAAGATCTGGCCAGAAGACAACAGGATCCTTGTGGCTTCGAATCATGGGTAGAAGTTGTTTTCGTAAACATTCCTTGATGTATATTTCGCTGTTCATTGAAGCAGTGGTGATGAAGGGTTTCGAAATCTTACCGCAGCTACAAATTTCTTGCCAGATCATAGCTTTCTTACCAAATTTTTCGACTTCAATCGATATCTCGGACTGGTTATGCAGTTCAAATTTCCAGCAAGAATCGTATTGTACAGCTTTCGAACCCTCGGCCTGATCGATGCTTCTTGTTTCGGACTACGTTTTAGTTGTTTCTGCTTCTTATAGGTTCGAAGATTCAAACGTTCTTTAGCACGAAGATCATTTGACTTCGAAGTGCCCACATTTTTGGCCACATCCCGAACTGAAACCTCTTTTTCTTTTGCTTGAAAGCCTTCAGTATACGTTTATCCAACTGAGGGTTAGCAGGACCTTTTTTCGACCCGATTTCGGTTTATCCTCAAAGGTGTTATCCTCACCGAACTTCCTGATTGCATTTTGCACGGATTTTTCACTTACTCCTTCCATTTTTGCTATCTTTCTTAGTGACAGTCCGCGATCTGTGCACTATTTGTACACAATTTTTCGAGGTTGTTCTGCTGAAAGTCCACGCATTTCGAAACAAACTAATGAAAACGAATAAACAACTGCACAAGTGATTAGAGAAGAGTGTAAACAACAGGACGCAGCCATAAAAATTGACAGATTCTGAACCATTGCGAAATGGCAGCGGTTTTTGGTTGCTTCCATACTTTCTGGGACAGTCTTTATTAGAATAAAACGCATGGTGTTTAGTTCCAGTAAATAGAACAAAGGCTAACCTTTTCATCTGTAAAATCATGTTCTAGTTATTCTAATTTTGGTACCACATGAGTACCGGTTTTGTGTACCAATTGCACATAACTAATTTCACTTTTTACGTTTCGCCTTCGGCTCATCAGTGCGTCAGCAGTTTATGTTCAACTGTTAACAGATCGGCTGAAAAGTTCGTACCGTTTCTATGAGAGGACGCCACTAGAATGAAATCCATACCATTTTCAGTTAGTACCAACCTTCAAAAGATACGTGTATAAATTTGACAGCTGTCTGATTATTAGTTTGTGAGTTATTGCATTTTGAGTGAAGCTACTTTTGTTATTGTGAAAAAAATGGAAAAAAAGGAATGTCGTGTGTTGATGAAACACTACTTTTTGATGAAAAAAAGGGCCGCCGATACCAAAAAATGGCTTGATGAGTGTTATCCAGACTGTGCACCGGGCGAAGCAACAATTCGTAAGTGGTTTGCAAAATTTCGTACTGGTCATATGAGCACCGAAGACGATGAACGCAGTGGACGTCCAAATGAGGCTGTTACCGATGAAAACGTGAAAAAAACCACAAAATGATTTTCAATGACCGTAAAGTGAAGTTGATCGAGATAGCTGACACCCTAAAGATATCAAAGGAACGTGATGGACATATTATTCACGAATATTTGGATATGAGAAAGCTTTGTGCAAAATGGGTGCCGCGTGAGCTCACAATCGATCAAAAACAACAACGAATTGATGATTCTGAGCAGTGTTTGGAGCTGTTATATCGAAATAAAACCGATTTTTTTCGTCGATATATAACAATGGACGAAACATGGCTCCATCACTTCACTCCGGAGTCCAATCGACAGTCAGCTGAGTGGACTGCACGCGATGAACCAAACCCAAAGCGTGGAAAGACTCAACAATCGGCCGGTAAGATTATGGCGTCTGTATTTTGGGATTCGCATGGTATAATTTTCATCGACTACCTTGAAAAGGGAAAAACCATCAACAGTGACTATTATATAGCGTTATTAGAGCGTTTGAAGGACGAAATTTAAAAAAAAACGGCCTCATTTGAATAAGAAAAAAGTTTTGTTTCACCAAGATAATGCGCCGTGTCACAAGTCGATGAAAACCATGCTGAAATTGAACGAATTGGGCTTCGAATTGCTCCCTCATCCACCGTATTCTCCAAACTTGGCCCCCAGTGCCTTTTTCCTGTTCTCAGACCTCAAGAGAATGCTCGCTGGTAAAAAATTTAGAAGCAATGAAGAGGTAATCGCTGAAACTGAGGCCTATTTTGAGGCAAAGGACAAATCGTACTACAAAAATGGTATCGAAAAGTTGGAAGATCGCTATAATCGCTGTATCGCCTCTGATGGCAATTATGTTGAATAATAATAACGAATTTTGGCAAAAAAAGTGTGTTTCTATTGAACGATACGAACTTTTCAGCCGAACTGTTAACGCCACCCAACGGTCAAACATAAACTGCTGAGCAGACTTAAAGTTTAAAAAAGTTTGTGAAGAATTTCTTTAATGTTTGAACCCATTTCATGCAAACATTGCATTGAGGCGGGGCTGGTCGATGGAACGGTGATCTCAAACCACGATTTTCTCTGTTTACGAAATGACTATGCTATGCATGCATACATAGAGTATATGTACGGTGCACTTTAGGCTTATTTGTCGTTATATATTTATAAAATGTTATAATTAATCATCATTTATTGCCAGAAAAGAAATCATGAAATCGAGACCTACATTTAGGAGCATTCTAACTACGTACTCTAATATTCACTTGCTCTCACTGTGCGTGCTGAACCAACCCCGTTGGGGTAAGATTTTCTTTCCGCTAAGGCGAAACAAAACAAATCGAATAATGAATACCCGTTTGGAACAAGATTTGTAGCGTCATTAAGTTTTCCACATGGAAAGTTTTGAATGAAAAATACATTGTAACCGGTGGGTAACTAATTTTGAACCCGGCGTCGTACATTCCTATATGTATAGCAGGTCCTACGAAAATAACACACCGAACAGAATCCCACCGGAAAGCTTGGGTGGGTTGTCCCAGGAGTGTTTTTTTGGTCGCCGTAACCGAAATTGCGATGGCGACTCAGAAGAAATGAGCAAAATGACATTCCCATCACGGTGCTGAGTCTGGGTCGATGTGGTCGCTGTGCATTCACTGCATTCACCGGTTTGAGGATAACATATTGCCGGAGTCAAAGGATCCAGCCATAAATTAAGTCCCCACCGGATATGGTTCCGTTGAATAAAGGATCCTGTAATGATGACGGGTGGACACCAGTTATATTAAGAAACGGAGGAGCAGAGAGAGAGGGAGAGCAGAATGACTATTCCTGTCGGATGGATAATCACACGAGTTCATTCTTTTTTTTGCTGTTCTCTCGCATGATATGCTGGGAAACAGCCCCGGGATCGACGGTGATTGTAGAGAAATGGAGAAACTAACCGACAATGCCGCGTGTGTAAGGGAACATGCGGTCATGTAATGGCACAACTGGAAATAATCAAGGATTTATCATGAAACCAGAAATAAATTGCATTACTTTTTTTGTGATGAAGCAGATAATCGGGCTGGAACGAATGTCGGAAGTTTTTGATTATCTGGAATCTTTTCCTTTGATATTTCGGTATTGGAAATACAACGCAATATTTGAACCAGTAGAATGATGTATGGAGAAACTAATACCACTTTTAATAATCGGTAGTATTTTAGGGCTTTTTCCAAAAGGTGCTAGAAAATCAGTTTTCTTTTATTCCGCGTATACAAATTTTGGATTTGGAAAAAGACGAGGTGGCTACCATTTCACAGTGATCCGAAACGGGAAATTAGCGATAAAGGAATATTTTCTCTATTGAAAATTACATACTAAACTTCATTTGCTGAAAAGCTCATTTTGGGGTTAGCCATATTTTGTGCTAGGGCACATAACCGCCAGACGAATGGGGAATCGTAACGTAGGAAATGAGAGTGAGGAATACTCGAATCGATGGATATTTGATTTTGCGAGGAAAGTTTGTCCAGATTCTGTTCCACCGCATAGCATTATTAGGGAGTCTTCTACAAACAATGGTACCATTGATAGGCCCTTTTCAATGATGGTATTTTCCATAACACTCATGTCTTGTAACAATAACGCTCCTGGGTGGGACAGAATTAAATTCAACTTGGTGAAGAATCTGCCCGACCTCGCAAACAGACGTTTTTTGGAATTGTTCAACAAGTTTCTTGAGCAAAATATTGTCCCACCTGACTGGAGGCAATCGAAAGTTATCGCCATTCAAAAGCCGGGGAAACCAGCTTCCAATCACAACTCATATAGACCCATTGCGATGTTGTCATGCATCAGAAAATTGCTCGAAAAACGGTTTGTTGTCAGATACTCTGTTTCGTTTCCATAGAAATAAAGCGACGAATGATTGCCTTGCATTACTTTCGTCTGACATCCGAATAGCCTTCGCTCAAAAACAACAAATGGCATCTGTATTTTTAGGCATTAAAGGAGCATTTGATTCAGTTTCCATTGATGTTCTTTCATACAAGCTCCACCAACATGGACTTCCACCGGTTATAAATAATTATTTGCACAACCTTTTGTCAGAGAAGTGCATGTATTTTTCACATGCCGATTTGGCAACATTCAGAATTAGCTACATGGGTCTCCCGCAAGGCTCATGCCTCAGTCCGCTCCTGTATAATTTCTATGTAAACGACATTGACAGCTGTCTAGTAACCTCATGCACACTAAGACAATTTGCAGATGATGGCGTGGTTTCAGTTACTGAAGCCAAAGCTATTGATCTGCATAAACCATTGCAAGATACCTTATGGCGTTTTCGTTTTTAATTTGCACTACACCGGTGCAGTGCTACACTGAGGCATGAATAAACGAACAAAAATGACGACAACATAAACAGTAACCATTGACTACAATACATGATTCCATTGCACAGAGCTACACCAAACTTTTGATGAGTGCTACACCAGTGGTATCGGTGCAGAAAAAGTGTAGCACTGGTGTAGTGCATTTGGCAAAAACGAACGGTTTCAGTGCAGCTTTCGCTACACCAGTGTAGTGCATTTTAAAAACGAAAACGACATTAGATAACTTGTCCGTTTGGTCTGTTCATCTGGGTATCGCATTCTCTGCGGAGAAAACAGAGCTGGTCGTCTTTTCAAGAAAGCATGATCCCGCGCAGCTTCAGCTTCATATGATGGGAAGAATGATCCAACAGGTTTTGACTTTCAAATACCTCGGGGTGTGGTTTGATTCCAAATGCACGTGGGGAGGACACATTCTGATATCTGATAACAAAATGCCAACAAAGAGTAAACTTTCTTCGAACAATAACAGGATCTTGGTGGAGTGCTCATCCGGAAGATCTAATAAAATTGTATCAGACAACGATACTTTCAGTGATGGAATATGGATGCGTTTACTTTCGTTCCGCTGCAAACTCTCATATTATCAAAATGGAGCGAATTTCAGTATCGTTGTTTGCACATACAATGAGTCTTGAAGTTCTGGCGGGAGTTTTTCCATTGAAAGATCGATTTTGGGAGCTTTCATCACGACTGCTAATAAGATGTGAGGTACTGATGTCCCCTGGTTATTAATAACTTCGAAAGGCTAGTTGAGCTTCAATTTCAAACAAGATTTTTTCTCTTCCAAACCATTATTTTCTCTTCACAGATAGTATGAGTGCAATTGAAGCCATTCTGCTGGCAAAAGTGAACCTTTTTTCTTGGGCAAAATAAAACAGTGCCTGAACGACATATTGAATAATAATTATCAAATCACAATAGTTTGGGTCCCGGCTCATTGCTTCATTCCAGGCAATGAAAGAGCCGATATTTTAGCCAAACGTGGTGCTGTTGAGGGTGAAATTTATGAGAGTCCGATTGCTTTCAAAGAATAGCGCGTCTCACCAAAGAACACAAGCTTCTTGGGATAGAGATGATCTGGGTCGGTGGATGCACTCAATTATTCCGAAAATATCGACAAAGGCATGGTTCAGAGGACTGGATGTGAGTAGGGATTCCATTCGTATGATGTTCAGACTCATGTCCAATCACTACACGTTAGATGCACATCTTCTTCGAATTGAACTTTCCGAGACTAATCATTGTGCTTGTGGCGAAGGTAATCGGGATATTGATCATGTCGTTTGGACATGCGTGGAGTATCGTGTTGTCAGATCTCAACTAATAAATTCCTTGCGTACCCAAGGTAGACTATCCAATGTCCCAGTTCGCGACATTCTTGCTTGTCGTGACTTTCTTTTCATAAAACTTCTTTATCATTTCATTAAGTCCATTGGAGTTCCAATTTAAATTTTATTTTATGTTAGACTGTTTTCTTTTCCATGAGTTCAACCAATAGCCAGCTATCTTACATTGAATAAAAGTGATGAACTGATACAAACAAACCTGAAATAGTTATAAGATCATGTACACAATAAATGTATTTTATTTAATGTATTTTATAATAGCAACTCGCTTGATAAAAACAGTAGTTATATTAACTAATGAATACCAACATACTAATATCTCTATTAACAGAGACGTAAAATCCACTCAAAATCAGTTCCAAAATAAAATGTTCATCCGCTTTACACACACTTGTGGAAAAATTTACGAAAACAAACTGAGCTCAACCTAAATGTCGGAAACAATGTTCATAGACTAAATACCGTTCAAAAAACACATGCTAACTAGACTTGAAACGTTTTCGATGTGGTTAACATATGATGAAAATCTCATTACACAGACACTAGTTTGTAGATAAACTTTCGTCCTAAAACAAAACCCCAGACTACTAGATGGATTTTTTTCTCCGCGGCAATGTTTTATTCGGTGTGATAAACTTTCAACTCGCTTGCTGTTGTCACATGTTGGTTACTGTGTTTTTTTTTCATTCTTCTGTTCTGTTCCGCCAACACAAACGGCTGATGCTCTTCGGTTTTGACCCGCTGTGCAGCGGTTGAACAAAAAAAAAAGCATCCGTACTGAGATCATTATACAGTTGCTGCCCTCTTCTGGCGGGTGTTCCTTGCCTCTCCTGACGACGACGCCGACAAGGACGACGGTGGTGTGCCCTGAATAGACCCGGTGGAAACTTTCTTCATCATTATGAATTTTATTGTGCCATTACATCGTTGGAACTACTAATGCCGCCTTGGTCGGATAATCTAAATAACACCGAGAATCCGTAGTACCTGACCGGGCTGCAATTATTTCGCTTCACCCTCCACCGGCTTGGGCAATTTGAATTCGTGTCCAGGGATCGAATTTGCTCGCTCGGCACGTTTCTGAAAGAAAACTTTCGGAAAGGTGTGCAGCGAAATGAATTGAATTCGGTGAAGAAAAGTGGTTGGTGTAAATCAGGCAGACGCATAAACCGATACTAAACTAGTTTTCTGTACTTTGTTAATTTAAGTAGATAGTCTGTTTTGGAATGGTATCTTTGTGTAACTTTTTTTTTGCAACCTCGTAGGTGCTATCATTTTCGGATATGTTTCATTGTTAGACTAATCAACTTTATTGGATTACTAAAAATTGATAGATGATTGAAAAGTTTTACCCTATCTAAACCTCATTCATAGTATTTCCAACTCTTCTTAACTATCCTTAACAGTTCCGTGTTAGACCGATCTGTATGTGAGTGAACACAATGGGTAGATAATTGAAACTAATTCAAATTTTTTTTTCTTCTTTCGTCTTCCCACAAAATGCAATCATCGTCAAACAACGATCCGGCCCGGGTAGAAAGTGGTGAAGAAAATGTGGGGCAAAACAACTCGATGGAAAGCACAGCACTAAAGAGTAAACTGTTCGTAAAAAATGAGCGATCGGCTGCGCGCCGCACTTCGACCCCGGATAGTATGACCCTGCGGACGCGCGGTGGCGACGACTCCTCGGATCCGATGGCCGGCAGCGTAGGCCCGGCTGGTACTGGTGGAGGTACCGGAAGCAAAAAGGATACCAAGATAGAGATTCCGCTACCATCGCACATGCAACCGTCGTCCGGGGAGAAATTTGCCGATAAACGCGTCAAGGTAGGTAAAGTAAATGAGGGGGCTGGGTGAGGAGGGGGGCTCACTGTACTCGATCCGAGTTTCGACTGGATGGTGATGATGATGATGATGCTGGTGATAGTAATTTAAAATGCTTCTGGTTTCTCACCTGGTTTTTTTACGATGAGATTCAGCTGGAAGATGTATAACACCTAAATTGCATCCCATTTGAACTGGGACTGGCTGACTGAAGTTCACGTTAAACCGAACGTGCACTTGATTAATGCTCTTGAACGAGCACGATATAGATTTACCATGGGTGTTTATTTGAAATTTGCCGGTTCTTTTTTTAGACAGAAAAAATAGCCGAACCAGAACATTTTTTTTTTCAAACACCTTTTTTTCTCTCGAGAAAAACTGTTCAACGAACAATCAATATTTGAAAATGATGCTGCTTCGCAAGTTTGTGTTACATCGATGCAAAAAGGTGACAGTCGGATGGGGCGAGTTTTGGAGAGTACAACGGGAACGATCGAATTTTCCAATTAAAAAATTTTTAAGGTGTCCCTAGCGGTACAAAGCGACTTACTTAGATACTAATTTTCATTTGAAATACATTTCTAGACACACTAAAATAAAACTGTCCATACGCTTCGTTGAATAAACGGCTACACTGGATCCTCAATTTACGCGCAAAGTCGGAAGTGCGTAAATTAAATTTTGCGTAAATTAAGTAAAAAAACTACGCAAAAGCATCTAGGACCATCTGAGTATATTCTGAGTCTACGAAAATCCGTAAGAGATATTCCCAGATAAAAGAATTACTTGGAACATTGTCCTTAGAGACTACACTGTGCCACAGCACGAACTACAACGGTAGTTGTCTATTTTTTGTTTACTGTTCATAATTTTAGATCTACACATTGCTTAACAGTTCGGCTGAAAAGTTCGTATCGTTTAATAGAAACACACATTTTTTGCCATTTTCGTTTCGTTTTTATTATTCAACATAATTGCCATCAGAGGCGATACAGCGATTATAGCGATCTTCCAACTTTTCGATACCATTTTTGTAGTACGATTTGTCCTTTGCCTCAAAATAGGCTTCAGTTTCAGCGATTACATCTTCATTGCTTCTAAATTTTTTACCAGCGAGCATTCTCTTGAGGTCTGAGAACAGGAAAAAGTCACTGGGGGCCAAATCTGGAGAATACGGTGGATGAGGGAGCAATTCGAAGCTCAATTCTTTCAATTTCAGCATGGTTTTCATCGACTTGTGACACGGTGCATTGTCTTGATGGAACAAAACTTTTTTCTTCTTCAAATGAGGCCGTTTTTTTGAAATTTCGTCTTCAAACGCTCTAATAACGCTATATAATAGTCACTGTTAATGGTTTTTCCCTTTTCAAGGTAGTCGATGAAAATTATACCATGCGAATCCCAAAATACAGACGCCATAATCTTACCGGCCGATTGTTGAGTCTTTCCACGCTTTGGGTTCGGTTCATCGCGTGCAGTCCACTCAGCTGACTATCGATTGGACTCCGGAGTGAAGTGATGGAGCCATGTTTCGTCCATTGTTATATATCGACGAAAAAAATCGGTTTAATTTCGATATAACAGCTCCAAACACTGCTCAGAATCATCAATTCGTTGTTGTTTTTGATCGATTGTGAGCTCACGCGGCACCCATTTTGCACAAAGCTTTCTCATATCCAAATATTCGTGAATAATATGTCCAACACGTTCCTTCGATATCTTTAGGGTGTCAGCTATCTCGATCAACTTCACTTTACGGTCATTGAAAATCATTTTGTGGTTTTTTTCACGTTTTCATCGGTTACAGCCTCATTTGGATGTCCACTGCGTTCATCGTCTTCGGTGCTCATATGACCAGTACGAAATTTTGCAAACCACTTACGAATTGTTGCTTCGCCCGGTGCACAGTCTGGATAACACTCATCAAGCCATTTTTTGGTATCGGTGGCCCTTTTTTTCATCAAAAAGTAGTGTTTCATCAACACACGACATTCCTTTTTTTCCATTTTTTTCACAATAACAAAAGTAGCTTCACTCAAAATGCAATATCTCACAAACTAATAATCAGACAGCTGTCAAATTTATACACGTATCTTTTGAAGGTTGGTACTAACTGAAAATGGTATGGATTTAATTCTAGTGGCGCCCTCTCATAGAAACGATACGAACTTTTCAGCCGATCTGTTACTTGTCTATTTATAGCTGTTCCAGATATGTTCTCAGTAGTCCAAGAACTTCAGTGAAAACAGGTTTTAAGATCTCAACGAGCAATCAACAACTTATGGATAATTTTTCAATACTGGTCATAGCCGCGGAGCTACATAGTGCCTACTTGTCCCGTTTGATTTGATCCCAGGAACGTTCACAGTCATCCAAGAACTTCAGTGAAAACAGATCTTAAGATCTACACAAACAATCCGCAGCTCTTGTATAGTTTTTCAACGCTGCTCATAGCCGTGGAGCTACATATTGCTTACTTGTCTATTCTGATCTGTTTCAGGAATATTTTCAGTCATCCAAGGACTTTAAGGCACTTTGTTATTTTGATAGATCTTACGGTGTGAACTGCCGATAGGTTTTGGATGGTGTAGTTCATTCACAATAGGCTTATTAATTCCATGTCGTATCACGAGTATGTGCCGAGGACAAAAAGCTCATTTACGTAGTTCGTTGTGCTGGTAGATCTTAAGTCCTAAATTCCAGGTAGGTTTTGGATGACCTAGAATAGTTACAATACGTAAATGATTTGCGTGTAGTATCACGAACATGAACCGTGTAAAATGGTCGTGATAGTTCTCTTGGTTACGCTGGTAGATCTTAAGTCCTAAATTCCAGGTAGGTTTTGGATGACCTAGAATAGTTACAATACGTAAATGATTTGCGTGTAGTATCACGAACATGAACCGTGTAAAATGGTCGTGATAGTTCTCTTGGTTACGCTTAAGGCCTATACTCCAAGTAGTTCTTGGATGAACAAGCACTACCTCATAACTCATCACAATGATCCAACTAATTGAATGTGGTGCCACGAATATGGATCACAAAAAATAAACTCACTAGTGTCATCGGTTTCGTTGATAGACCTTAAGGTCTATAATCCAAACAGGTTTTGGATGGACAAGAACTTCCACAGACATTCCCACAATACGTCAATTTGCTGAATTTAGAACTACGAGATCATACCGCACTCAAAAATTATGCGAAAGCCACGAGTTTATATAGTGATTTCTTTTTTCCAGAGAATTCTTGGATGCCTCCGATCTTCAATAGATTCTATGAAACCAAAACAATTCCGTAGTGTACATTCTATATAATTTCCTTCATCATGCAATAACTTTTTTACGCGATAAAACGAGTAAAAAAAGACACGTAAATTAAGTTTCGGTTTATGTACATACAATTGTTGAATTGTTTTGTCTATTTAGGGTGCACCAGGTGAATTGCTCAGTAAGTACATCAATGTCATATTGAGAAACATTGTCATGCAGAATAAGTTTTCTGCCTCGAAAAGCTAGAGATTTTCCGCATATAACAAATAAGAATATTTTATCACTTCGTGCAGATTGTTGATAAACAGAACAAAGAGCAGTAGACCGAAGGTGGCTTCCTTGGAGACAGCACCTGATGATATTCCGAACGAAGTAGATATTGTGTGTTCAATGTTCATGCAAAAGAGATCTCTGAATTAAAAAATATAACTTCAATAGTTGAATTTGTTATAATCATGAATTTCAGTGTTCTGGTTCAATAAACTTAAAAACTTATATCGTTTTCGCTTAATGCAAAACCTAACCCAGTTTCCACTCTAACTGCTGTCAAACCGTTTGTTTGAAGCCAGTTTTGAACCTAGTTCCAACGTTGTTGAACTGAAAATCAAGTCAGTTTCGAATCTGGTTTTTATACCAGGTTTGCTCGAACCCTCGTTGCTAAGTGCGAAATCAACACAGTTTTTTTTGAAAAGTGTTTGTTTGATGAAACTTCCCTGGGTCAGTTTCATTTTTCTCAAGCGAAAACGACATTAGTTTCGATTTCTTCGCGTTTCGCCTTTGGCTCGTCGGTGCTTGAAGCAGTTCGAATTGAACCGCAATCCACGCCTAACAGTTAAATTTGAACCGCTAAGGAGTGTATCGAAAATAATCTACCCACAAATTTTTCTCTCAAATTATGATTAAAAACGATATTTTATTCAAACTAAAAATTGATCCTTTATGGAACGAGGTTAAACTTGAGCGTAATGAAAAGCGAATGAAATTTATGTCGTTTTCGTTTTTAAATTGCACTACACTGGTGTAGCGAAAGCTGCACTGAAACCGTTCGTTTTTACCAATTGCACTACACCAGTGCTACACTTTTTCTGCCCCGATACCACTGGTGTAGCACTCATCAAAAGTTTGGTGTAGCTCTGTGCAATGGAATCGTTTATTGTAGTCAATGGTTACTGTTTATGTTTTCGTCATTTTTGTTCGTTTATTCATGCCTCAGTGTAGCACAGCACCGGTGTAGTGCAAATTAAAAACGAAAACGCCATTAAATTATTCCTTCACGAATGTTCGAACTTTTGATCGAACGCTCTTCATCTAGGTTCCGGACAAGTGTTGCTTCGCATTTTTTGGAAGCTTGAGCCCAAATTTTTTCGAACTCCTGCATGTTCCCAGCTGCATTACCAGTCTTCTTGAAAACCCTCTTCACGATTGCCCAGTAACATTCGATGGGTCGAAGCTAAGGGCAATTTTGTGGATTGATATTTTTCTCAACGAAATTTATTCCCTTTTCCGTAAGCCAATTGAGAGTGGGTTTGCCATAGTGAGCCGACGCTAAATCCGTCCAAAAAAGTGGAGGTGTACTGTGCTTCTTATATAAAGGCAGCAATCTCTTCTAAAGACACTGCTTTTATAGTTCCGGTAGTGTAAAAAATGGTTGACTTCGAACCACAGGAACATATGGCTTGCCATACCAGTACCTTTCGACCGAATTTCTCCACTTGAATCGACCTGTCCGCATCGCTCACATCCTCCCCAACGACTACAATAAAGTGTTGTGGACCTGGAAGGGTTTTTGAGTTCTCCTTCACATAAGTCTCATCGTCCATCAAAACGCATGTATGCGGACACTACAAAAGACGCGAATACAATTTCTGAGTACTTGTTGCTGTTCGCTTCTTCTGTTCTACACTTTGTTTCGAGATTTTCTGCTTCTTGTAGGTCTTCAGGTGATTTCGCCTCTTGATACGCTGGATCATTCCGACACTCGTTCCTGCTTTTTTGGTCAAATCACGTATTGACATTGATTTGTTCTTCATGATTAGAGATACCACTTTCTGGTCCAGTTTCGGGTTGGAAGAACCGGGGTTTTCGGCCACTTCCTGGTAGCTCATCCAAAGAATAGTGTTCCTGATGAATTCCAAACCACTTCGCCAATTTTCGCATAGTAATACCCTTCTCACTTAGCCATGTGTCCAGTACCTTAGTTTTCACTTCCTTTTCAATACGCAACATTTTGAAAACGCAGAATTTCAACCGCACAAACAAGTGAACAAACGAAAGCTGACAGCCAGACGCACAGTATGCTGTGATCTGAACATAAAAACCTTTTTAAATTCACCTGGTGGTGAAATGATGCCTGTCTCATGTATAATATTGTGGTATTCTATTCAAAATTTTTCTCTTCGATTTTTGAAAGAAACCAAGGAATTACTTGTCCATTAACTAGTATAACATACAGAATAAAGCAGTGCTTTGCTCGCGTAGGTCACCCTTAAGAAAACGAAGTGGGTTCACTATTATATGCACTTGAACACACTTTACCCTGTAAATCCGGAACCGGAAGTCGAATCCAGATGAAATTCTGGAATTCCGCATGGGACCGGAAGACCTATCAGTTTGTGGAAATCGGTCAAACCATCACTGAGAAAAGTGAGTGAGATCCATTTTGGTATATATGACTACTATTTCCGGTCCTTCCGGATTCCGGGAACCAGGATAGCCGGAATCGGTTTGTTTAGTTGCCTACTGATAATGACTATCGATTTGTGTAGTTTTGAGACCAGTTTTTTACGTTTTTTGTTTCGCCGGTTTAAGTGACGGTGTACAATTTTCAACACGCTTTACCCTATAACTCCGGAACCGGAAGTCGGATCCGGATTAAATTCAGAAATTCCGTATAGGACCATGAGACCATTCATTTGAATCTAAGTTTGTCAAAATCGGTTCAAGCATATCCGAGAAAACCTAGTGAGATTATTTGACACACTCACACACACACTCTCTCACACACACACACACACACACACACACACACACACACACACACACACACACACACACACACACACACACACACACACACACACACACACACACACACACACACACACACACACACACACACACACACACACACACACACACACACACACAGAGAGACACACATTGCTCAGCTCGATGAACTGTGTCGAATGGTATATGACACTTGGCCCTCCGGACAAATTTTTACTAGTCGGTTTTTCAAGTGATTGCGTAACCTTTCTATATGAGAAAAGCAAAACAATCACAAATGCATGCGTACAACACAAATGTATGTGAATAGCTTATTTTGGATACACTCCTGAAATCAAAAATAGTGATTGCAGAATCATGATGATGATGGAAATTGTCCTTTTCGGTAATGGTTCTTTGAATCGTCACCATAACGAACGTTTTGAACCAGAAATTGAATTCGGATAAAATTTTATCCAGCAAACTGTATGACCACAAGGTCTTACAATTTAATAAAAGTGTGCAAAAATCGGTTCAGCCATCTCTGAGAAAATTGAGAAAATCGATTTCACATTTTCCTCTTTTTTTACACATTTTACTTCATTACTTCGGAACCGGATGTCCGATTCGGATAATATTTATTTATTTATTTTTTCTCTAGTTCATCCGACAATGAAAGGTCTTAATGAATATAATGTAGTCAAGCTATAAAATAGTGGAACGTAACACTTTCTGCGCAAATTTATGTGTAGGTTCGCCGAAATCGAAGAGATGTTCAACAGTCCCAATTGTTCTGATGCATGCTGTTATCGGTTCATAGAATCCAAACGTCGTTCGGTGGAATCTCGGTTGAAGTAAACCAGTAGAACGTAGCGACCATTGTGATGCACGGAAATCAAGACTCGATAAAAGCTTCGAAGAGTCAATATCGCCGTTTACTATTTTCGCAACAATAATTGCTTGCTGAATTTTTCTGCGCCGTTCCAGTGTGTCCAAACCAATCAGACGGCAGCGATCGGGATACGGTGGAAGATCTAGCGGATTTTGCCAGGGTAGATTCCTTAGAGCGAATCGAACAAATCTTTTCTGCACACGTTCAATTCGTAAACTCCAAGCTAGTTGATACGGACTCCAAACTATGCTAGCATTTTCAAGTATAGGCCGAACTAGCGAGCAATATAACGCCTTCAAACAGTGAGGATCTTTAAAATCACGTCCGATTTTAGCAGTAAATCATAATTGTCGAGTCGCTTTTGTAATTAGTGTGGAACGATGTAAATTAAAAGTTAGTTTGAAATCCAACAAAACACCAAGGTCATTAACACGATCAACTCTTTGAAGCGTTTGTCCGTCAATTTTATAGTCAAAAAGTAATGGATTCAAAATTCGGTGGAATGTTATGACCTGACATTTTACTATGCTGACGATAAGCCAGTTCCTTCGACACCAGGTACCGAATTCATCCAGAAGCTTTTGAAGACGCACGCAGTCGTCAATAGAGCGTACCTCAAGGTAAAGGTTCAAATCGTCGGCGTAAACTAATTTGCAGCCACTATCGAGCAGCAAAATAGCGTCATTAAAAAACAGCGAGAACAGAGGTGGACCCAAGTTGCTGCCTTGAGGTACACCTGATATGTTCGAGAACGAGGATGACATACAGGAATCAAGCTTGACTCGTAAGACTCTACCACTTAAGTAAGAGCAAAGCCAGTCAATGAAATTTTGTGTTGTGCCCAGACGCGATAACTTGCACAAAAGAATACGGTGATCAATTCGGTCGAACGCCGCTTTTAGATCAGTATATACGGCATCAATTTGTACTTTTTCCTCCAAACGTGAAATACAGGTCGAGGTAAAATCCAGAAGATTAGTGCTGACCGAACGCCCGGGCATAAAGCCGTGTTGATCAACTGAGATGTAATGTTTTGTACGAGAGAGCAACTCATTGCTTTTGCAATATGTGCCAAAGCAAATCAGCCAGCTTTCCAAACAAGCACCGTGGCAATCCGCTGAGTTACGAAAATTAAAAAGTTTGAAAAGAACAGCTCTAAGGAAATATTCCAAGAAAGGTGGTTTTTTGCTTAGGCAAAACTATTTGGAAATAAATAAAGTTTATAAAAAAACAGCCAAACGATGTTATGCCAACTATTTGCGAAGTGTGCAGAGGAAATTAAAATCTAACCCTAAGTCGTTCTGGAAGCACGTTAATGAGCAAAGGAAAGAGCCAGATCTTCCTTCGTCTATGTACTACAACGATCAACCGACTTCTAGCTTGCAAGAAATCTGCGACATGTTTATGAAGAAATTCTCTGGGGTTTTTTCTAGAGATTTTTTATCAACGGATCAAATCTCCCAGGCAGCACGGAACGTTCCTGTTTTGAGTCAATCGTTGAATTTCATCAATGTTGATATTAGCTCTGTCCAAAAGGCTATCGTTAAAATGAAGTCTTCATATTCTCCTGGACCCGATGGCATCCCCGCTGTCGTCTTGAAGAAATGTTCCAGCGGTATTGCAACACCCTTATGTCAACTGTTTCAACAGTCACTCACGACTGGAGTATTTCCTGTTGTTTGGAAATCTTCTTATATGTTCCCAGTGCACAAAAAAGGAGACAGGAAGAATATCGACAACTATCGCGGCATTACCTTACTTAGTGCAATTCCTAAGCTGTTCGAACTGGTTGTTCTGGAACCCATTTTCAATCACTGCAAGCAGTATATCGTAGAAACTCAGCACGGATTCATGCCGAAACGCTCTACTGCTACTAATCTATTAAGCTTTACGACGTTTATAACAGATGCTATGTCAAACGGTTTTCAAACAGATGTTTTATATACGGACCTCTCCGCTGCTTTTGACAAAATAAATCACGCTATTACTATCGCCAAACTGGACCGACTTGGTTTCGGTTCCTGTATTCTTCAGTGGACTGAATCGTACCTCTGCAATCGACGGTTGGCGGTTAAGATCGGTGATAATCTATCTAATGATTTTTTTGCTTTTTCTGGCATTCCACAAGGCAGTCATCTCGGACCACTGATTTTCCTCCTGTACTTCAATGACGTGAACTTTTTACTGAGTGTCCCACGATTATCATTTGCCGACGACCTTAAGTTATTCAAAATTATTAAGACAACTGAGGATGCCATTTCTCTCCAGAGTCAACTAGAAATTTTTTCGGAGTGGTGCGAGATTAATCGAATGACATTAAATATCAGTAAATGCTCGATCATCACGTTCACACGGAAAAGAACACCTATACGTTTCGACTATTGTCTCCGAGGATCTACGATAGATAGAGTCACATGTGCCAAGGATCTTGGGGTTTTTCTTGACGAACAACTGAACTACAAGCAACATATCTCGTACATTGTTGCAAAAGCTTCACGTTGCCTGGGATTTGTAATGAGAACTGCTAAGCACTTCACAGATATCTACTGTTTGAAGTCTCTCTACTGCTCGCTTGTACGTTCAACGCTCGAATATTGTTCGGCGGTATGGAACCCGCTTTACCATAATGGGAATATCAGAATCGAATCAATACAGCGCAGATTTGTTCGTTTCGCTCTTCGCCAGTTACCATGGAATAATCCCCATCAGTTGCCGAGTTATGAAAGCCGCGGACTGCTTATCGGACTCGATACACTGAAGGTGCGACGTGATCTGTCCCGTGCATTGCTAATCGCCGATGTTTTGTTGAACAATGTCGATTGTTCAGCACTTCTTTGTCAAATAAACATAAATGTTCGCGCACGAGCTCTTCGCAACAACAACCTCCTCAGAATGCCTTTACGCCGCACTAATTATGGAATCAATGGCGCCATCATTGGATTGCAACGTTCTTTCAATGCTGTTTCGACGGGTTTCGATTTCCATGTCCCGCGCAGTCGAATTAAAACTAGTTTTTTAAATATACTTAGAAATAATCATTAGGACCATATTTTGTCTGTTGATTATGTATATTAGTAAATAAGTAAATAAATAAGTAAATAAGTAAATTGCTCACTATTATTTCGAAGAGTTTTGAAGCAGCAGACAAATTCGTTATACCACAGTAGTTCCTTACATTTTTACGAATTACGATCACCGGTTTTGTACACGGGAAAGATATAAGGCTGCTTCCAAATTATCGGGAAGATTCCTTCCTCAAATGATCTATTGAATATCAAGCAGAGAGGAACGGCTAAAACAGTTGCACAATGGCTGTAGACTGCTGCTGGTATACCATCCGGCCCGATCGAGAATGAACGTTTCAATTTCTTTGCCGCTGCAACAACCATTTCAGGAGTAATATCGAAAGTGTCGATGTGCACTAAGTTCTCAGGAACATCCAACGCTGCAACCTTAGCTTCGATATCAGAGGCAGTATTTACAGCAAATACCGAAGCAAAGCACTTGGCAAACAAGTCGCAAGGCTCCAATGTTGATTTGGATACAACACCATCGTAACAGTACATATTTTTTCTGCACACTTTACCCCCTCATTCCGGAACCGGAAGTCGGATCCGGTTGAAATTTTATAGCAGTCTATAATAGCTTGTATTTGAATTTAGGTTAATTTAGATTTAGGAGAATAGTTCATAGCAGGTAAGGTGACTAAGAAACTTTTCATTTGAATGTAAGTTTGTGATAATCGGCAGAGCAGTTTTTGAGTTTCAATGCACATTTTACCCCGTTATTTCTGAACCAGAAGTCCGATCCGGCTGAAATTTAAGGCTATGGGTCTTTAAATTTGAACTTAAGTGTATGTAAAATGGTCCAGCGGTTTCTAAGAACGAGAAATTCGGATTTGGGCAAAATTGATCAGCCGATTATGGGAGTATAAGAACATTAATATTTAGTAGCTTCATCTATTGAAAACTAATGATTGGTTTTCAATTCATTCAATTCAATTAAAGTTTGCAAAAGAGTTTGGTAAAATCAAGTTCACTTATTTTCCGTTATTCCGGAACAGGGTGTCCGATCCGGATAATATTTAATAGCAGCCTGTTAGACTATCAAATGCACTTTTTTATGCAAATCTTTCCCCGCTTTTTTTCCAAAACCAGAAGTCGGATCATACCAAAACTTAGTTATGGAACCTTGCGTTTGTACACCGAAACCTACATTTACGAACTAATCGGGGGTTCGTAAATGGAGGTAGTTCGTAAAAAACTACAAGGATCAGCCCCATGGGGTTGTTCGTGCCGTTGATGTGGAACAAGGTAACCAAAATTTCTAATGATCTACAATCAAACAGTTCAATCAATCGTCACACTTTTGAATTCGCAAATGCACGAGAGTCTGGTAAGGTTGATTCAAAACCGAACACGCGAACCCGGAATATAGATTTTATTTGTCGTGATTTGTGTTTGTTTTGTAGCCGACGAAATTACACCAATAGCCCAAATGTATGCAATTATATGTTTTTACACGATACGGAGCTTCTCTTAAGCTTCTCTTCGCCAAGCTTGTGTTCAAGTTTTGTATGCAAGCAGTTATTTTTATAGCGTCAAGTTTCTCTACCATTCTGCGATTTCGGTTGAAACAATTAACTTTTTCTCATTATCAATCGAGTTCATCTTATAAAAATTAGAAATTAATCTTAGCATTCATTTACCCTGCGAAGTTGTCAATTTCTCAGGCGAAACGACATTACATGGAATTTCATCCGAGCTTGCATGACACAAGATCAGAGCATACCAATTAAAGCTTCAAATCGTTTTATGGCACTTTTTGTCTTGCTGCATAGCAGCAACCTACCCGTAGCATGCTACTCGTAGGACGGAATCGTTAGCTATAATTTTGCTTATATTTATAGATTCGCGTGCTTTCAACAGCTTCGCTTTAGCATCTATTGACCAATCAGAGCGATGCTTTCCCTTTGAAATATCGCTTACTCCTTCGAAACCGTCGACTATGGCAGGGAAATCCGGTATGCCGGAGATTTTTTGCAGACAAAATAGGACACTGCTAGCTATTCATCAACATTTCAATGATATACAATTAAAAATACATGGCTATGAACATTCAAATCAATACGTAGAAATATTTCCAATCAAATGGTGACATAATATTAATAATTGATGCAAAATTGACTGAGCTGTAAATGTTCAAAACCTGACCACATTTCTACGTGTATTTTTCTTGAGTTTCTAATTTGCACCCCTATATAGAAAACAAAAATGTGTTCCACATAAAAAAGTTTACGTTATTTGGGATTTGGTTCGTAAAAAAAGTTTACGTTATTTGGAATTTACTTCGTAAAAAAAGTTTTGTGTAATGAATGTGGAAACCCTCCATCACATGGCCATTTTCGGAACGGATGTGATAAGTGGGTGCAAGAAAATGATGTTTGGGGTCGGTTCAAAATCCAAGATGGCGACTTCCGGTTTATCGATATTCATTAAAAACCCTTAAAATATGGGTATTTTCGGAACGAAATTGATGAGTAGATGACAGAAAACGATGTTTGAAGGGCTTCGGAAATCCAAGATGGCGACTTTCGGTTCATCGATATTCCTTTAAAACCTACAATATGTGTATTTTCGGAACGGGATTTATGAGTAGATAACGGAAAACGATGTTTGAGGTGGGTCGGAAATTCAAGATGGCGACTTCCGGTTTATTTAACATGGTATATTACGAAAGATTCCAATATTTCAAGAACGGTTTTTGCTTTGAGAAAAGTCACCATGAGTAAATTTATTACTCTATGTAGGGATTGAGTGAATATAGTACTATACATAGGAGATTGGAAAGCAGAATAGAGTAAGATAGAAAAAGATAGAGACAATAAACGAAAAAAAAAAAAATCGCAGACCCGATGGTCAAAAAGATCAAAATCGACATTCGTCATGTCATTAAAACTGAAGAATCAAGATGTGTTCATTAAAATTAAGTATAAATTTCCTGAAGTAAGTTTTATAAATGCGAGTTGATTGTTGTAGCGTTAAAAAAGATATTAAAGAAGTATTCAACTTTTTCCCAGTGAATATTTTTTAGATTACTTCACTGATTTCTAACAACATATTCGTGGGTACTGTTTTTGACAAGTTACGGTTTTTGATTTCGACATTCAAAAAATTAATATAGAGTCGAAAAGGTTCCTTTATCAGGAAGAAGATATTGCCATACTGAAGAGGTGTACATTGTTTCATCCGATTCGGATAAATTCGATCCTGCCAGCTATTTATTTCTGGAATTGCTCATAAATGTTAGAAATCTAGTGTCATGTGGTTGTCTAAATGACTCGTACCACTTAAGCCAATTAATATTCCTTTTTCTAAATGGCTGAAAAATTTAAATCATATTCCGGCGGGCCAGTTGACATGAGATTTTGACAAGTTTAAATAAAAACAAATGTGTCGTGATGAGAGTAACAGTACTTTTTTCGACTTTATCACGTTCACTAAAACAACTGAAATCAAAAAATGAAAATAAAAAAAATTGAAGAACACGGTCATTGATTTGCAACCTAATTTAAATGTTTGTGGTTGCTCCCAAATATTAGATTGAGACTTCCAGTTGTTCAATAAAATATTGAAAGCATACAATATAACTATAACAATATAAAATTAACACCGTTGTCAGAGGCATAACATCTTTTTGAACGATATATAATCATAAAGAAATGACCGTCAAAGACTACCGATGCAACTGAACTCACAATTTTGGGTTTTGAAGCTCTTTTAAACATAATTTCCCAGTATATACTCATCCAACCCGTCCCGAAAATACCCATATTGTAAATGTTTTTAAGCAATATCAATGAACGGAAGTCGCCATCTTGGATTTCCGAACAGCCTTAAACATCGTTTTCCGTCATCTACTCATCCAATCCGTTCCGAAAATACCCATATTGTAGTAATTTCCATGGAGCCGGAAATTGTTTTCATTGGATGCAAAAGCCACTTTTCACTAAGTTGGTTCGTAAAAAAAGATTACGTTATTTGGGATTTTATTCGTAAAAAGAGTTACGTAAAAAGCAGTAACGTAAAAAAAGTGTTCGTAAATGGAGGTTTGGATGTATTTAGGTTTATGGAGGTTTAAGTGATCTCTGAGAACGGGATATACGCGTGTGCACGTTTCTAAATTTCATTGCACTTCTTGCGCCGATAATCCGAAACCTGAAATCGCATCTAAACAAGATTTCATTAGACTGTGGGACTATGAGAACTTTCATTTATAGCCACATTGATTGAAATCTTAGGAGCGGTCTATGAAAAAATCGACTCCGATATTTTATAGCAGGCTATGTGAATATCAATCTTTTATATCAATCCAAGATTGCAATTATTATCTAGGAACTGGAAGTTGAAATCGAAATTGACAGTTGGTTCAACGATTATGTTCACCATAAAATTGACGAAATGCTCTGAAAACGGTTTTTTACTTTTAAATTTCCACTGTTTGGAAGCGTTGTTCTGGAGTGAGCCTATTCATGATGATTTGCCAAACAATACTGAGTAAAGACGTCACTTTACAACGTCAAAACAACTTTCAGACAATAGACACATAAAAAAAAAACAAACCGCGCACACAGCGAAATCGACCAAAAACATCTTTTTTGTACTCAGACTGGGAACTTTTGTCCTACCCAACATACATCCCGGAACTGGCCCCTTCCAACTATCTTTTGTTTTGTTTTGCTTTACTAGTTATAAAGATGTTAAAAAATGGCTTTCGTCTCTTAAATTCTTGGGAATCGCCCGCGATCGTTTGAAAAGAACCTAATATTGAGTCATTTTCTCCCAGCGTGTGGATGTCAATTGATCAATTGATTCCAATCAAAATTGGTATTATGTTGACACTCATTCGCACAGTGTTATTTAAAAAGTAAGAAGTGAAATGTAAGTTGTTGATTTATGGCACATTGAATTATTCAAGGAATTCAGAAACCTCTCACATTTCGAATAACTCTCAAATGAAGCAGTTTTGTAGATTAAAATTGAAAATTCATGAGATAAATAATTAACAAACGTGCTGTTCGGCTAACACTTCACGGAAGCACATTCCAGTTTCGCACGTGAAGCTCAACTTGTTTCCATATCCTCTCTCTCATTTCAAGGACGTCTCCACACCCGTATCAGACAGCCACAATCTTTTTCGCTTATTTCACAGCCTATTTGCATATCCCCTCCGTTCGTGTTGGGCCACTGCCATCCGTTAATCGGGACGGTTTGAAAATCCATTCTCGGAGAAAATTCTGTGAATATATTTCGCGTAAATTCTTCCGTCACCCGCAGGCATCGTTGTGGCAGGCAGAGTGGCTCCATTCAAAAATAAAGTGAAAAAAAAACCCATTCTCGCAAATATAACAATTTCAGTTTTCTTTTCCAGCTCCTGTTCCATCCAGAAGCCTAGCCAGAAGTTGAGGCAAGAACGCGTTGGTTTGCATTTTTGCGCCGCTTGACATCCGCTCTGGGCCGACGTCATCCAAGTTTCCAGAAAGACATAATTTTTTCCAATTTCTAAATGCTCACCGGTTTGCGTTTTTTTTTCTTCTTTCTTTTCAAGGTGTGTACAAATAGCACCTTTTTTGTTGGAGTTTACCGATTGAAAAATTGTTTTTCTCACAAATAGCTTTGTCACTTTTTAGTCTAGAGCTAGTTGGCAATGGATGTGTCGGTGGGTGGAAACGGTTGGATGGCTTCCGGTTGTGTGTTCCGCTCCGTTGCCGACGCCTCGCAGTCTAGCAATGGGAAGTAAAATTTGCGAAGGAGACAAATGTAAGGGATTCTTCTTCAATGCGAAAATATGGTCATGTGGAAATAATTTCCCTCTCAAAGAAGATTTATGCGAATGACTGAAGAGTGCGAATTGTTTCCCTGCTTCGACTTGATATTGATAAGGAAATTTTTATCCATTGATATTCTTCCAGAACAATAGATGAAAGATAACCTAACTTCTTTTCGTATAATTCTATCAATCCTATTAAAGATGATCAAAGGGGTTATTTGTAAGCCACTTAGACCAAAATTAAAAACTTTTTTATGTCTTTGGCTACTGGGAAAATTTTTGGTTATCCAAAAGAGCTCCAAATTCAACAGTGCTTTTCAAGTCTAACAGTCTTTATAAAGGCTAATAATTAACCCTCAGACAGCGAAAGAGACAAATACCAAATTTCAAATTAGCGTCTGACGGCAAAGCAGAAGTGAAGATAGACTAAAGTACTGATGAAATTAAAAATGAACTAAAAGAATTGCTTTACCCTTGGCATTTTAGAACTTAAACAGTGTGCCTTTAAAAATTTTATCATTGAAAAAAAAATAGAGGGTTGTATTCAAGACACGACCGAGCACAATAACATTAAAAATGGAACGTTTCTAGTATCTTCATAATAAATACAAAAATAAAGATGATAATGATGGTGATACACTAAACTAAAAACTTATTCAATTGACTAATTACAAACTTGCTCTAGTTTAGGCGCTTAGATTGTTAGTGAATAATAAAATTGACAATTAGATTCTTTCTTGATAATTGATTCTATTCAATTTTGATCCCTTTTCACAAATTTTTACATTGTTCAGTTTTGAATAACGTCCTTTAGCTAAAAGTCAATTATGATGAATTCAAAGTTACTTCAAAGCACAATTTAAGATACAAACAACCTAAACCTGAACAAATGAAACTATTTTATTTTATGATAATAATTTTCGAAAAACGTACAAACTTATTAATTTTATAAACAGTTAATCGATCCAACAGAAGATTTTATTTATTTTAAAGAAAAATGTTGTACCAGTAAACCCAGTAATAGTGTAGTTTTATTATTCCTTCTTCAAAATCGTCGATAATCTTCGGAAAGTGTCGGTAAATAATATGACAACAATGCGAGGAAGAAAACATGTAAAACAGTCCGCATAAAACATTCAGTTACTTACATTGATTCTCTCTTTGGCAATTAGGAATATACGGAATGGATACGCAACAAAGTTCCGAAATTTTGTTCATATTGTAACTTGATGTTATTAACACATGAATGAACATTGTCATAGTTACAACGCGTGTAGCCATCAGACGCTTATTGTTTTGAAGCAAACAATAATTAAACTGAAACTGGCGGTTAACCAAATTCTACGAGGGTTCCTATTCAAACGATACATGTAAAATCGCAGGTAAACTTACCTTGAGTTTATCTTTGATACTATATGATATTGCATCCAATTGTACTGTATATGTGAGCCTGTGGAACTCATCTATACTACTAATTCGAGGAGGCCGCTTTTAGATAAGTTTCAGAATTTAATTTTGAATAAATTAAATATGCTTCTCGTACGATGATAGCTTATGACGGAACATTTAGAAACACAAAGATCCATTTTGTTTCTTACACACCATTCGTAAAACATATTAACAAGATGTTGCAACTCACGGCAATCAGCTTCTTTGCGAATAACGAGAAATATTTTCAAATCGTAAGCAAAAAATAATTTGCCACCATGTCTTAAGACAAATACAGCATCGTTCACAAACAACGAAAAAAGAAGTGGTCCTAGAGTACTTCCCTGAGGAACTCCTGAGATACTTGCAAATGGTTCAGACACAGTATTTCCAATTTGTACGACAACTTTACGGTTAACGAGATATGCCATTGACAAAATCTGGTCGTAAATCCTAGTTTGCCCAGCTTGGTTAACAAAATTTCGTGATTCACATCATCTTAGATGGAAGTCCAATTTCATTTCTCTTCGTATTGACAAATGACCAGAAGCTTTTAGGGTTGTGTCTTAGGTTATTTTGCATACGATTCACGTAGCGATTGTATAGAAATTTATTATAGATACGATATTCGTTACTGGCTGTAGTTAAGCGATGCTTAGTCTGTTTGTATATATATATACGCAAGGCTTTGGCACGAATACGTTTCAAATTCCAATAGCGTTGACGTTAGACCAAGGTGGTTTTCTAGGAGGTTTACTTTTAGGTACACAGTTCTCAACACAATTATGCAATTGACGATTATAGTGGGTAACGGCAGCATCAATATCAACATAACTGTATAGCGTACTCCAATCAATTTGCAACAATAAGTGACGCAATGTTGTCAAATTTGTTTTACGAAAGTTGAAGCGATCAAACGGAATCAATTCTTCGTATTGCAAGAAACGGCTGCTGGCAGAAATTACTACTTCTAACGCCGGGAGAAAATCATCAAGTGGAACCATAACGCTAGGAGCTTCTGTTACAGTGCATTCAGATAGACCAACCTCATTGATAAATACGAGGTCAAGAAAACACGATTGGTGATTGGAAATCGTGCTAACTTGTCTTAGACCATGGAATGCTAGACCATGCAGGAATACTTGGTTAGCGTAAGTCATTGTTGAGGTCGTTGGGTCAGGATAAGCATAACCGTACTCGGATGAGGTCCATATGAGACCAGGTTGATTGAAGTCACCAAGAATTATCATGACGTCATTATCCTGAGCCTGAGAAAATACTCGTTCGACAGCATCGAGAAGTATTTGCATAATGCTACCATCATGACGCTTTTCGGGGGGAATGTACACTGCTCCAATGTAATAATTCTTCATTGGCGCTGAAATCTTAGCCCAAACAGACTCAGTTGCAGAACAATCCAGGATGACCTCGCTTGAAGTAAGTGTTGCTGAAACAGCGATCAATACTCCACCACCACGACTGCGTAAGCTATTATTAAAGTTGCGATCCATTCGATATACGGAGAAAGCGGCACCGAAATATTGTATCGAATTCATTCTCGAGTCAAGCCAGAGATCCAAATGCAGCCTCTGTGAGAACATATACATCGTAGTCACCATCTACAGCAGCCAAATATAAGTCGTCGATTTTTGTATTTAATCCTCTAACATTTTGGTAGTACATCCTCAAATTGTAAATATCAGGTAATGAATTGGGACGACAACGCTGGAAATGTGAGGAAGTAGTATTGGGATTAGCAGTGCCGCACAAGTTGTACTCGCCTGTGACGGGGGCAATGATGCCCTCGCCAAAATTGTGAGAATGCTTTTTGTGGTAAATAACTGCTTCTTCGTCCAAGTCAGATGTTAATGTTTCACCTGGAAAGGCGCAAACAGCTAAGCGTGGTACATCATCTGGCTGGTAGAACGTGCGGACGGCTTCATTTCCAACAGAGGTAACAAGCTGGAACACAGGACGATGGATTGTTGAGTTTGTCAAAGTAGTTGAGAGGTACTCGCTTGTGATGGGAACCAGATGATTCCCTCCGTCCGACAAAGAGCGCATTGATTCTAAGTCAGGATCAGCATTGGTGTTCCTTGAGGTGATGCTATCTTCGGAGTAAGATTTGGAAATTTTGAGACCGATCTTCAAATTCACGGAACATAATTCCTTCAGGCCAAGTTGAAGGATCTAATGCAGTTGATTTTAATGCTGGATCTAGCCCGACTTTAAATGAGATGTAGCTCATGTTGCTAGTGTCAGCACCCTTAGCAACCAACTTAACAACGTCCGGATCCTGAACCATGGAGAGATTAGCACGAACCATCGAAGAAATTTCGTCATTAGACACATCAGGGCGAATCCTCGAGAGATAGAGCCAAAATTTGCTAGTCGGTTTAACACTAGGAACAGAAACAACGTTTGCTCCCACTTGTTTTGAGCCAGACTGATACTCTATTGTTTGCTTATCTAAATCAGGTCCACGGGGACGTTTAGCAGCACGGCGAGAAACAATTTTAGGCCAGCGCGTTGAAAGTGTAGTATCTGGTTTCGCTAACTGTTTCAGTTCAGTTTGCAGATTATTTATAGCAGCCGTTAGCAATGTTAGGGGTGACTTTTCATCGGCAATTTGAGTTATAGAACGGAGATGCGAGTTCTCAAATATGCCAGCACAGTTATCACACATCCAAAACAAGTTTCTACGGTGCGATGTAAAATAACCCATAAGTGCGCGCGAAACACCAGAGCATGCCATATGGAATAAACATCCACAGTATCCTCGACAAACAACAGAATCAATACCGGTGATTACTTGGCTGCATTTGGAACAATTCTTTTCCATGTTGTTCTTCACCACAGACTCTGACAAGTAGCAGAGAGCAAGATGATTGCTAGAGATGATTGTTATTGTTTAGATGTTTGCACACAATGGGCACTTCAATGTCGGCAGACAAACGCCACGGAATAATACAAATCACGATGAAATCCGTAACTGAATGGTTGTGAATGTTTTGAATAGATGAAGAGATGATAGTTAGGTAATGAGCGCACTACGATTTTGAATCGATTCAACAATATAACAGACTAAAATTCGTTAAAAACTGGAGCTTTAAAAATAACTAGCCAAAACTCAGCAGTGCTGGCAGACAATTGAAATATTCAAATGACGTTATCTCATAAGTTTAAGTTAAATGTTTCCAAATCGATTGGTTGTTGAATTATATAAATCCGCGTTGCGCAGACAACAGGAAATTTCACCAACACATAATGCAAAAGCGACAATCCAGCAAGTGAACGCATATACAATCCAGTCATCAGCTCACTGGACGAGCTACTTGTTTCATTCACAGTCAAACATCAACTAGACAAAGAAATATTGTGCAGCCTATATTTATAGATTTCTCTTCATACTACGCATAACGATACGGTGTTTTTTATGCATGACGCAAAGTCCTATGCCGAACAAGAAGTTGACGTCATTTTGTACAACTGGGATTGGTGGATGAAAACATAGGTCAATTCTAACCAAATTTTTAAATAGTATGCTATTGAAATACTGAAACGACGTCATCATACATGTTTAAGTTAAAAGTTTCCGATTCGATTGGTTGTTAAATTATAACAATCCATTAACAAACGACCGAGTTATTAACGTTCAAAATTATGACACAAAAAGGTTTCGCGACTATTTTTGAAACTTTTAATTGACACCCGGCCCCATATAGTGAAGAGTAAGGCATTTTTAATGCCAAAAAAAGAATTGCTTGGTATTGCCCCTTCCCAAGTAATACTTATGAAAAAAGAGCGAATGGTACTTCTAAACCACGCTCTGGAATTTCCAATGAACTTTACTTAATACACCTCAATCGAAGTGATGTAAACAATTTAAAAACTTTAGAAAAGTACGTTTCATTTCCCACTTTAAAATTGATTGGGAACATTATAAACGGCATAATCGTATTGCAAACTTAACGCAATGTCATCGTTGCCAAGGCTTCGGCCATGGAACCAAAAATTGTCATATAAATATACGGTGTTTGAAATTTGGTAAATCGCATTCGAAAGAAGTTTGTCCAATGAATGAAACCACTGATAAATTTTCATGTTCAAATTGCGATGGAAATCATAAATCCAATTATTTGAAATGTCCTGTCAGGGAAAAAAATTTAAACGCTCGTTCGCTTAGACAACAAGTCAAAGCAATAATGACCTTAAATTTGCAGAACATTCCTGAAAATAAAAAAACGTAACAAATGCCACGCCTAATTCATCTAAGGCACTTATTTCTTCGAATTTAAAACAAAAAACAGGTACGCCTTCCAATTCGTCTTCTAACGAAAACAATTTATTGACAGGTAGATCGACCTCGTCATCATCTTCTTCTAATGTCAGTTATGCTAGTATAACAGGTAGAAATCTACCACTTAATTCTTCTAATGTAAATAATCAAAACACAGGTACGCCTTGCAGTTCATCTTCTAACGAAAACAATTTATTAATAGGTAGATCGGCCAAATCATCTTCTTCTAATGGCAGTTCTAATGGCAATACCAATATTCCTTCAATGCCATTCGCTTCTTTAAATGAAGTTGATTTAGGCGATATAACTGAAAATAAAATTATATACCTACAAGATCAACTTTTTCGAAGCATTTCAAATCGGATGGCAATTTGCAAATAATATTATAATGAATTTAAACTTGAACAGTGATGTTAAATAATTATTTGAATATTTTAAATTGGATTGCTCGATCTTTAAAATCGAGTGAAGATGAATTTTATAATTTTCTCAAAGTTCACAAAATTCACATTGACATTGTGACAGAAACTTTTCGTAAACCAAATGTCAAATTGAAAAGTAATCCACATTATGTGGTTCGTCGATTTGACAGGTTTACTGAAATGGGTGGAGGAGCCATTTTTGCCCAACGGCAAATTAAACATCGAATTTTACCTTCTTTCAACACTGAAGTTATTAAAAGCTTAGGAATCGAAGTTGAAACCATTCATGGAATTTATTTCATCGCTGGAGCATATTTGCCATTCCAATGCACCGGTGAACAATTAAATTTCTTTAAAGGCGATTTGAGACAACTCACAAGCCATCGACCGAAATTTTTCGTAATAGGGGACTTAAATGCAAAGCATGTCCAGTGGAATTGTAGGTAAAATAACAGTAATGGTAAAATACTTCATAATCAACTCTCAGCTGGTTACTTCACAGTTCTTCATCCCAGTAATCCGACTTGTTTCTCTTCCGTGAAAAAACCGTCTACAATTGATCTGGTTCTAACAGATCAAAGTCACATTTGTAGTGAACCGGTTACACATGCTGACTTTGACTCAGATCATCTTCCTGTAACATTCAGACTTTCCAACGAAGCTTTAATTAATCCAATTAGTTCTATATTCAACTATCATAGAGCTAATTGGTTGGATTACAGATCTCACATTGAAAATCATGTGGATCATGAAACTATTTTAGAAAATTCTGCGGACATCGACACAGCAATTGATAATTTGAATCATTGCATTATCGAAGCTAGAAATCTTTCAGTTCCCAAAGCTCCAACTAAATTAAATTCTCCTATCATCGATGACAATCTTCAACTGCTCATTCGGTTGAAGAATGTTCGTCGACGACAATATCAACGTTCTCGTGATCCTGCTACGAAAAACATAGTTAAGGATTTACAAAAACAAATTAAATATAGATTTGCTCTTTTGCGAAAATTAAACCGTATTCTAAACCTTTCTGGAAACTTTCTAAGGTTCTTAAGAAACCTCAGAAACCAATTCCTGCTCTCAAAGAAGGAAATCAAATACTTCTTACAAATGACGAAAAAGCTCAAAAACTTGCTCAGCAGTTCGAGAGTGTCCACCATTTTAATTTGAACGTTGTGAGTCCTATTGAAAATGAAGTCTCACTAAAATATGATCATATTTCAACTCAAGTGTTATTACAAGATGACATTATTGAGACGAATTTTGATGAAATTAAGTCAATTATTAGGAAACCAAAAAACATGAAGGCTCCTGGTAATGATGGAATTTTTAATATTCTTATTAAAAATCTTCCCGATGTTGCCTTGAGACTCCTAATTAAATTTGGACTATGATAAAAATAAAGAGTAACTATCTCCAGCGCGTCAAAAGTAATCCGACAGATTTACATCTCAAGTAAATGCTTCTAGAGATATGTAAAAAAGTTGATACCTTGAAAAAAAAGAGTAAACAATTGTTTTACGAAAACTTGCTTGCCAATACACCTCAATCAAAATTTTGGAAAGAATTGAATAACTCATTCAGCTTAACCAAGAAAAACGATAAGATAAACCTCATAGAAAATGGTAGAAGAATTGTTGATTGTAAAGAAATATGTCAGACCTTTAACGACTATTTCTCTAGCATTGGAAAAAAACTAGCTAATAATATTCCAACTAATACTAGCATTAATCCTTTAAGCAATGTTCGTTGTGTTCGTGACTTAATATTTTTACGTCCCTCGTGAATCGCCAAAGTTCCATTGCTGATACACAGCCTAGATAATAACAAAGGCAGTGGTTCCGATGGTATTTCAGCTAGTTTACTAAAAGAAAATTGTACAACGTTTTCTAGGATTCTCTCTAAATGTTTTAATGAAATTATTCTGTCCGGTTATTATCTCGATTGTCTAAAAATCTCTTAAGTCATTCCTATATTTAAGTCCGGTAATCGTTGTGATTGTAATAATTATCGTCCCATACCTACATTATCCGTCTTTAACAAAATTTTTGAAAAACTATTAGTCACCAGATTGCTTGAATTTTTAAATAAACATAGCGTCTTCTACCAATTTCAATACGGTTTCAGACAAGGTTCTGGCACACAAACTGCTATTATAGAGCTAGTTGACAAGATATTGAGTGAAATAGATCGTAAGAATATTGTCGGTGCCTTATTTCTTGACCTTAAACAAGCTTTTGACACGTTAAACCACACGATTTTACTTGAAAAGCTCGAATGTTATGGTATCAGAGGCATTGCCAACAGCGTTATTCGTAATTACTTGACAAATAGGCAACAATTGGTATCCATTGATGGCAACCTCATTCCTACGAAAATTGGTGTACCACAAGGTAGTAATATAGGACCTCTATTATTTCTCTTATACATAAATGATTTAGGCAACTTGAATCTTAACGGTACTCCAAGACTCTTTGCCGATGATACAGCCTTATTTTATCCCCATCATAATATCAGTACCATTATAAGCTCGATGAACAGTGACCTAGATGTTCTTGACAAATATTTCAACGCTAATTTATTGTTATTGAATCTACTTAAAAAGAAATATATGATTTTTCGTTCCATGCGAAAAGTGCTACCAATTCATGACAATCCGAAGCTAACAGATTACGTGATTGAAAATGTAAAATGCTTTAAATACCTGGGCATACATCTTGACCCTACGTTATCTTGGACTCATCATCATCTGGAGAGTGCGTTCATATGTTCCTCGGCGTGCACTTAATTATCTTGTATCGTTCTGGGGCCGTGCAGCTAGTTCTCACCTGAAAAAATTACGATATCTTCAGAATAGGTGTCTTGAAACGATTTTTAAAAGACCTCTGCTGTTCTCTACGTTTTCATTGTACTCCGACCAGGCTCATAATGCTTTACCAATAGCTTACTTATGTGGCATGCAAACCTTGTTGTTCGTTCATGACACCTTGTATGCCACGACACATCGTAACATACAGTTTTCAACTCCAAACGTGCCGTGATGGCAACTTGCAACGCATTCGAACAACCACAACTCTGGGCCAAAGGCGTATTCTGTTTGTTGGTCCTACAAAATTTAATGCACTTCCTCTTGACATACAACAAATTAACATCCGTACCATATTTAAATCTAGATTGAAGCACTACTTTAGACAAAGCCTGAATGAATTTTTTATACAATCAGCGTAAAGTTTAAACAATCGTAATCTATCTGTATATCAATGTTAGTTAAACGTCAACAGTATTCTATTATTCAATTTTAGATATTTTACGAGGATCCCTTAAACTTTGATTCTGAACTTTTTTTAAGGTTTGGAAATTTGTTTTAATATTCCGTTTCACAATTTAGTCACAGAATGCAGGTTGAAAATTTAAAACTAATTCACTGAGGTCTCTTTTTACGCGGAGGATACGTACCGCGCAAAAACTTCGGAAATTCGCGTAAAGAAAACCGCGTACCTTCGGAAATCCTATCTATCTGGCCGCGAAATGATAGTGAAAATAGGAGACGGCGTTACCTCTGGAGTGCCTCAAGGAAGCCACCTTGGACCGGTCATATTTCTACATAATCTCAACGATTTAAATTTTTCAATCAAGTACATGAAATTATGTTTTGCTGAGCTCTTACAGGAGTAATTGAATAAGTTGACAAATTGGTGTCACATCAACAGAATGGTTTTGAATGCCTCGTAAACAATCTTCAGTCAAATTTGACTGTAATATTTCTCAAACTATTGTCGAACGCAGATCATCGGTAAAAGAACTGGGCGTCCGTTTATATTTTAAGTTAAATTCCAAGGAGCATATGGAATTTAGCATCTCCGAAGCCTCTAAGCAGTTAGGATTCATTTTACGCGTTACTAAAGACTTTGAAGATATACACTGCTTGAAAGCACTTTGAGTATGCTTCGGTTATCTGGTCATCTTACTATCAAAACGGCATCCAACATATCGAAACAATCCAACGCAAATTTTTCCGTTTCGCGTTTTGCGTCGTCTTCCATGGAGAAACCCTTTGAGTCTTCCGAGTTACCAAGCCAGATGTGAATGCCGCGATGTTTGCAAGGCAGTTTTTGTAACAGATCTTCTTCATAATAAGATAATTTTAGTCTGATTAGTATTAATAATAATGCATTAAGTATAAGAAAAATGTGTCGTTTGGATAACCGCAATCTGTTGATGCAAAAGACGAGGAAGTTTTATGCCTGTTGGAGAGCAAGTTTGACAGAAACAAAATAAACAAATAGGGTGCAAATGCAACTTTCCGAACACTGGAAACTAGAGGTGTTATTCCTGTATTGCAATATTGCGTATAAATATTCATACCATTCTCGTAGGACCGTACAAGGAATACCAAGCAGGAAATTGAAATTAATTGTCACCCCATTGATCCATCATACGAACTGAATTTGTCGAGCCATAAAATTTTCCAAATTACACCCCGTTTCTGCTCTCAGAAGCGTACTGTTTATTAATTCCGTCTAACGAGTGGAATAATTGAGCAACCAGCAAAGTCATAGGAAGAAAATTTCAGTAGATTAATTAAGGTAATAAAATGAATCGCTTCAATGAAACTCTGTGTAAAAAGTGCCTATCAGAAGCAAAAGTTTATTGGGACACTCTTGGCTTAAAACAAATACACCAAATGCCGCGGTCGAAGTTTGATAGATAATTTTAAAGCGCGGTCCTACGAGCATGGCTTGCTATGTTCTGTTCGGTAACGAAAACGCCGCCTTTCACACGCTTTTGACATTCTGATTCGGTTGGACAAAAAGTAGCCTCTGCCAGGGTTGATAGGCAACAGTTACAAAATGGAATTTGCGAAATTACGGCGGGTTTTTTACGCTCGAACCGGTATTAAAACAACATCATTGTGTCTGAATAGCATTGAAAATCGTTGGAATGATTAAAATTCAGTTTTGAAACTTATGGGTATTTTTACGACTGGGCGTTTAGCGTGCCGAGGCTAAACGGACTCGTCAAAATCCTTAGGAATGGTGGAACTAATTAAAATCGAAACTGGCCATTCTATAAAACTCACCACTTTCCGGCTAATTGAGTGAACTCTTTGTTTCATGATTGCATGTATGACATGTTCATGACACTTGGTTGAGACACGGAATCACCAGCCCGCATCACCATTCCATCAACGGGAGATAATTCCACGGTGCGGCAAACTAGTCGAGCGTTATTAAAAGCTTTGTCGCAGTTGATCCACTTTCCGTTACACTACTGATGAATGTTACATCCCTCCACAGAGACACAGCATCCACGGCATGATGGAGGAGGAAAATGTGGTTCGACCGCACCAGGAGATTGCGGCCTTATCGCTGGATGAGAAGAAATTTCTGCTCGCGGTTGAACGTGGCGATGTGGCCAGCACCCGACGGTATGATGCCACTTTGCGTTATGGCGCTTTGTGTTGTAGCTTGTTGAGTTTTGGTATCATGATTTGACCACATGCCATTCCGTTCCCGTTCCCTTCCACAGCATACTGGAAAAGGTCGAAGCCGAGGGACATATCAACATTAACTGTGTCGATCCGCTCGGTCGGTCCGCCCTGCTGATGGCCATCGACAACGAGAATCTGGAGATGGTGGAACTGCTCATCAATCATCGGGTGGACACGAAGGACGCCCTGCTGCACGCTATCTCGGAGGAGTTTGTCGAAGCGGTTGAGGTACTGCTGGACCACGAAGACAGCTGTCACAAAAATGGGGATCCGCATGTAAGTGAGGGGACAGGGAAGGGCCTTGGATCATCAGCATGGATGCTTTATTTGTTTTTTATCTTCCACAGAGCTGGGAAGCGCTCCATCCGGACACGGCGACTTTCACGCCGGATATTACACCACTGATTCTAGCCGCACACCGAGATAACTACGAAATCATCAAAATTCTGCTGGATCGAGGTGCCACGTTGCCGATGCCACACGATGTTCGGTAAGTTGAGAAATGGATTCCAAATATATGGATATCAATATCAGCATCAGTTGGTCAGACGAGCCATTCCTAGAAGGACTGCAACTGTTTTCCACTGTTTTGTTCGAAAGTTGTCCCTCAAAACAAAGTCCTGTCTTCATCCTTCCACCTCCGGGAATATCGAAGCAAGAGAAATCTTCAAAAGTGGCACATCAGTGTTACATCTCCAAACGGAAAACTTTTTTAATTCGGTTTCGTTGATGTATTTTTTCTTAGAAAAAAATAACAGTCTCTTTCGCTGGCACAGTTTCGGTATCGTCTCTCCTTCCCCACTCAAGGACCGACGAAAGCAACAACCTGTCACGCCAGTTGTTTTTTTTTTCTGATTATTGATTGATATTTCGTTTTCTGGTGATTTCTCTACGGCTGATTTTGTCCGTTGTCTTTCGATTCCCGTTAGATGCGGCTGTGATGACTGCGTCACGTCACGCCAGGAAGATTCCCTGCGGCATTCTCGGTCTCGCATTAATGCGTACCGGGCCCTGGCAAGCCCGTCGCTGGTGGCCCTGTCATCCAAGGATCCCATCCTGACGGCGTTCGAGCTGAGCTGGGAACTGCGCCGGTTGAGCTTCCTCGAACATGAGTTTAAGGTGAGTTATTTAGGGAAAAAAAATGAAAAACAAAAAATATGACAAAACTGATAGTAAAATTCACAAGGTACAATACAACAATCGACTTCCCATTAGTAGTAGCAGGAAATTAACAAATTTATACCTTCTTTTATTGCATTTTATTATGACCAGAATGAGTATCAGGAGCTGAGGCGCCAGTGTCAGGATTTCGCAACCGCTCTACTGGATCACACCCGGTCCTCGCACGAACTGGAGGTGCTATTAAACCATGACCCGACCGGACCGGCATTCGAGCACGGCGACCGAATGCACCTAAACCGACTGAAGCTGGCGGTGAAACTGAGACAGAAGAAGGTAATAATCTTTCTAATTGCACTTGAATGTGGTACAAGAGGGTTTTATGTGAGTTTCGCGCTTCTCGTTTTGTTTCGCCAATTCGGTAACAGGATAGAAAAATTCTTGTATGGGGTTTGCTAGCATTTTTGAAGTAAACAATTCTTGAAAAATATGGCGCGGGTAGGAGCTAAAGACAGCAGCCAGAAAACAGAAGATTTAAGACACTTAAAATACTTGAAATACTTGAAATCCTTGAAATACTTGAAATACTTGAAATACTTGAAATACTTGAAATACTTGAAATACTTGAAATACTTGAAATACTTGAAATACTTGAAATACTTGAAATACTTGAAATACTTGAAATATTTGAATTACTTGAAATACTTGAAATACTTGAAATACTTGAAATACTTGAAATACTTGAAATACTTGAAATACTTGAAATACTTGAAATACTTGAAATACTTGAAATACTTGAAATACTTGAAATACTTGAAATACTTGAAATACTTGAAATACTTGAAATACTTGAAATACTTGAAATACTTGAAATACTTGAAATATTTGAATTACTTGAAATACTTGAAATACTTGAAATACTTGAAATACTTGAAATACTTGAAATACTTGAAATACTTGAAATACTTGAAATACTTGAAATACTTGAAATACTTGAAATACTTGAAATACTTGAAATACTTGAAATACTTGAAATACTTGAAATACTTGAAATACTTGAAATACTTGAAATACTTGAAATACTTGAAATACTTGAAATACTTGAAATACTTGAAATACTTGAAATACTTGAAATACTTGAAATACTTGAAATACTTGAAATACTTGGAATACTTGAAATACTTGAAATACTTGAAATACTTGAAATACTTGAAATACTTGAAATACATGAAATACTTGAAATACTTGAAATACTTGAAATACTTGAAATACTTGAAATACTTGAAATACTTGAAATACTTGAAATACTTGAAATACTTGAAATACTTGAAATACTTGAAATATTTGAAATATTTGAATTACTTGAAATACTTGAAATACTTGAAATACTTGAAATACTTGAAATACTTGAAATATTTGAAATATTTGAATTACTTGAAATACTTGAAATACTTGAAATACTTGAAATACTTGAAATACTTGAAATACTTGAAATACTTGAAATACTTGAAATATTTGAATTACTTGAAATACTTGAAATACTTGAAATACTTGAAATACTTGAAATACTTGAAATACTTGAAATACTTGAAATACTTGAAATACTTGAAATACTTGAAATACTTGAAATACTTGAAATACTTGAAATATTTGAAATATTTGAATTACTTGAAATACTTGAAATACTTGAAATACTTGAAATACTTGAAATACTTGAAATATTTGAAATACTTGAAATATTTGAATTACTTGAAATACTTGAAATACTTGAAATACTTGAAATACTTGAAATATTTGAATTACTTGAAATACTTGAAATACTTGAAATACTTGAAATACTTGAAATACTTGAAATACTTGAAATACTTGAAATACTTGAAATACTTGAAATACTTGAAATACTTGAAATACTTGAAATACTTGAAATACTTGAAATACTTGAAATACTTGAAATACTTGAAATACTTGAAATACTTGAAATACTTGAAATACTTGAAATACTTGAAATACTTGAAATACTTGAAATACTTGAAATACTTGAAATACTTGAAATACTTGAAATACTTGAAATACTTGAAATACTTGAAATACTTGAAATACTTGAAATACTTGAAATACTTGAAATACTTGAAATACTTGAAATACTTGAAATACTTGAAATACTTGAAATACTTGAAATACTTGAAATACTTGAAATACTTGAAATACTTGAAATACTTGAAATACTTGAAATACTTGAAATACTTGAAATACTTGAAATACTTGAAATACTTGAAATACTTGAAATATTTGAATTACTTGAAATACTTGAAATACTTGAAATACTTGAAATACTTGAAATACTTGAAATACTTGAAATACTTGAAATACTTGAAATACTTGAAATACTTGAAATACTTGAAATACTTGAAATACTTGAAATACTTGAAATACTTGAAATACTTGAAATACTTGAAATACTTGAAATACTTGAAATACTTGAAATATTTGAATTACTTGAAATACTTGAAATACTTGAAATACTTGAAATACTTGAAATACTTGAAATACTTGAAATACTTGAAATATTTGAATTACTTGAAATACTTGAAATACTTGAAATACTTGAAATACTTGAAATACTTGAAATATTTGAATTACTTGAAATACTTGAAATACTTGAAATACTTGAAATACTTGAAATACTTGAAATACTTGAAATACTTGAAATACTTGAAATACTTGAAATACTTGAAATACTTGAAATACTTGAAATACTTGAAATACTTGAAATACTTGAAATACTTGAAATACTTGAAATACTTGAAATACTTGAAATACTTGAAATACTTGAAATACTTGAAATACTTGAAATACTTGAAATACTTGAAATACTTGAAATACTTGAAATACTTGAAATACTTGAAATACTTGAAATACTTGAAATACTTGAAATATTTGAATTACTTGAAATACTTGAAATACTTGAAATACTTGAAATACTTGAAATACTTGAAATACTTGAAATACTTGAAATACTTGAAATACTTGAAATACTTGAAATACTTGAAATACTTGAAATACTTGAAATACTTGAAATACTTGAAATACTTGAAATACTTGAAATACTTGAAATACTTGAAATACTTGAAATACTTGAAATACTTGAAATACTTGAAATACTTGAAATACTTGAAATACTTGAAATACTTGAAATACTTGAAATACTTGGAATACTTGAAATACTTGAAATACTTGAAATACTTGAAATACTTGAAATACTTGAAATACATGAAATACTTGAAATACTTGAAATACTTGAAATACTTGAAATACTTGAAATACTTGAAATACTTGAAATACTTGAAATACTTGAAATACTTGAAATACTTGAAATACTTGAAATATTTGAAATATTTGAATTACTTGAAATACTTGAAATACTTGAAATACTTGAAATACTTGAAATACTTGAAATATTTGAAATATTTGAATTACTTGAAATACTTGAAATACTTGAAATACTTGAAATACTTGAAATACTTGAAATACTTGAAATACTTGAAATACTTGAAATATTTGAATTACTTGAAATACTTGAAATACTTGAAATACTTGAAATACTTGAAATACTTGAAATACTTGAAATACTTGAAATACTTGAAATACTTGAAATACTTGAAATACTTGAAATACTTGAAATACTTGAAATACTTGAAATACTTGAAATACTTGAAATACTTGAAATACTTGAAATACTTGAAATACTTGAAATACTTGAAATACTTGAAATACTTGAAATACTTGAAATACTTGAAATACTTGAAATACTTGAAATACTTGAAATACTTGAAATACTTGAAATACTTGAAATACTTGAAATACTTGAAATACTTGAAATACTTGAAATACTTGAAATACTTGAAATACTTGAAATACTTGAAATACTTGAAATACTTGAAATACTTGAAATACTTGAAATACTTGAAATACTTGAAATACTTGAAATACTTGAAATACTTGAAATACTTGAAATACTTGAAATACTTGAAATACTTGAAATACTTGAAATACTTGAAATACTTGAAATACTTGAAATACTTGAAATACTTGAAATACTTGAAATACTTGAAATACTTGAAATACTTGAAATACTTGAAATACTTGAAATACTTGAAATACTTGAAATACTTGAAATACTTGAAATACTTGAAATACTTGAAATACTTGAAATACTTGAAATACTTGAAATACTTGAAATACTTGAAATACTTGAAATACTTGAAATACTTGAAATACTTGAAATACTTGAAATACTTGAAATACTTGAAATACTTGAAATACTTGAAATATTTGAATTACTTGAAATACTTGAAATACTTGAAATACTTGAAATACTTGAAATACTTGAAATACTTGAAATACTTGAAATACTTGAAATACTTGAAATACTTGAAATACTTGAAATACTTGAAATACTTGAAATACTTGAAATACTTGAAATACTTGAAATACTTGAAATACTTGAAATACTTGAAATACTTGAAATACTTGAAATACTTGAAATACTTGAAATACTTGAAATACTTGAAATACTTGAAATACTTGAAATACTTGAAATACTTGAAATACTTGAAATACTTGAAATACTTGAAATACTTGAAATACTTGAAATACTTGAAATACTTGAAATACTTGAAATACTTGAAATACTTGAAATACTTGAAATACTTGAAATACTTGAAATACTTGAAATACTTGAAATACTTGAAATACTTGAAATACTTGAAATACTTGAAATACTTGAAATATTTGAATTACTTGAAATACTTGAAATACTTGAAATACTTGAAATACTTGAAATACTTGAAATACTTGAAATACTTGAAATACTTGAAATACTTGAAATACTTGAAATACTTGAAATACTTGAAATACTTGAAATACTTGAAATACTTGAAATACTTGAAATACTTGAAATACTTGAAATACTTGAAATACTTGAAATACTTGAAATACTTGAAATACTTGAAATACTTGAAATACTTGAAATACTTGAAATACTTGAAATACTTGAAATACTTGAAATACTTGAAATACTTGAAATACTTGAAATACTTGAAATACTTGAAATACTTGAAATACTTGAAATACTTGAAATACTTGAAATACTTGAAATACTTGAAATACTTGAAATACTTGAAATACTTGAAATACTTGAAATACTTGAAATACTTGAAATACTTGAAATACTTGAAATACTTGAAATACTTGAAATACTTGAAATACTTGAAATACTTGAAATACTTGAAATACTTGAAATACTTGAAATACTTGAAATACTTGAAATACTTGAAATACTTGAAATACTTGAAATACTTGAAATACTTGAAATACTTGAAATACTTGAAATACTTGAAATACTTGAAATACTTGAAATACTTGAAATACTTGAAATACTTGAAATACTTGAAATACTTGAAATACTTGAAATACTTGAAATACTTGAAATACTTGAAATACTTGAAATATTTGAATTACTTGAAATACTTGAAATACTTGAAATACTTGAAATACTTGAAATACTTGAAATACTTGAAATACTTGAAATACTTGAAATACTTGAAATACTTGAAATACTTGAAATACTTGAAATACTTGAAATACTTGAAATACTTGAAATACTTGAAATACTTGAAATACTTGAAATACTTGAAATACTTGAAATACTTGAAATACTTGAAATACTTGAAATACTTGAAATACTTGAAATACTTGAAATACTTGAAATACTTGAAATACTTGAAATACTTGAAATACTTGAAATACTTGAAATACTTGAAATACTTGAAATACTTGAAATACTTGAAATACTTGAAATACTTGAAATACTTGAAATACTTGAAATACTTGAAATACTTGAAATACTTGAAATACTTGAAATACTTGAAATACTTGAAATACTTGAAATACTTGAAATACTTGAAATACTTGAAATACTTGAAATACTTGAAATACTTGAAATACTTGAAATACTTGAAATACTTGAAATACTTGAAATACTTGAAATACTTGAAATACTTGAAATACTTGAAATACTTGAAATACTTGAAATACTTGAAATACTTGAAATACTTGAAATACTTGAAATACTTGAAATACTTGAAATACTTGAAATACTTGAAATACTTGAAATACTTGAAATACTTGAAATACTTGAAATACTTGAAATACTTGAAATACTTGAAATACTTGAAATACTTGAAATACTTGAAATACTTGAAATACTTGAAATACTTGAAATACTTGAAATACTTGAAATACTTGAAATACTTGAAATACTTGAAATACTTGAAATACTTGAAATACTTGAAATACTTGAAATACTTGAAATACTTGAAATACTTGAAATACTTGAAATACTTGAAATACTTGAAATACTTGAAATACTTGAAATACTTGAAATACTTGAAATACTTGAAATACTTGAAATACTTGAAATACTTGAAATACTTGAAATACTTGAAATACTTGAAATACTTGAAATACTTGAAATACTTGAAATACTTGAAATACTTGAAATACTTGAAATACTTGAAATACTTGAAATACTTGAAATACTTGAAATACTTGAAATACTTGAAATACTTGAAATACTTGAAATACTTGAAATACTTGAAATACTTGAAATACTTGAAATACTTGAAATACTTGAAATACTTGAAATACTTGAAATACTTGAAATACTTGAAATACTTGAAATACTTGAAATACTTGAAATACTTGAAATACTTGGAATACTTGGAATACTTGGAATACTTGGAATACTTGGAATACTTGCAATACTTGAAATACTTGAAATACTTGAAATACTTGAAATACTTGATATACTTGAAATACTTGAAATACTTGAAATACTTTAAATACTTTAAATACTTGAAATATTTGATATACTTCAAATATTTGAGATATCAAATGCTATAAACATTAAAAATATCGGAATGATAATAATACTGAAAACACAAAAAATATTTCATGTATCCAAAATATTGAGAAGACATCATATATACTAAAATTACATAACAAATCAACTGCTAAAAATAACAATAATAAAAATATAAAAAAATAATTGCAGTACTAAAAGTAATTAGAAAATAAATATATACTGAAAATAGTAAACATACTGAAAACACAAAAATTACTAAGATTACTAAAAATACTAAAAAGAGAAAAATATTTAAAATATTAAAAAACTAAAAATTATCAATACGCTACAACTATTAAAAGTACTGTAAATACCAAAAATACTCAAATTACTGAGTATACTAAAAACACAGAAAAATACTCAAAAATATTTGAACATACTGAAAATACATATGCCAAAAATACTAAAAGTGCTTAAAATAATTATATACAAAAAATATAAAATTCACTTTGAATACAGAAAATGTACTTAAAACTACTAAAATTACTAGAAACATTTAAAATAACAAGAAGCTGAAAGTACACCAAAAATATCAAAAAACTATGTACAAAAATAAATGTCAAAAATACTGAAAAACTGGAAACACAAAAAATGCATTGAGCACTAAAAATACAAAAATGCTAAAAAAATTGAACGAAATACTGCAAAACAATTTCAATAGTGTAAACAATAAAACTACTAGAACTACTAAAAAGACTACAACTACTTTAAATACTTTAAATGCTAAAAATACTACAATCACTAAAAATACTATTAATATAAAGTATTTTTAGTATATTAGTGTATTCGTATTATACTAAAATATACTAAAAATAATGATAAACTGAAAATACTATAAGAACTAAAAATACTGAAAAGACTAAAAAGACTAAAAAGATTAAAAAGACTAAAAAGACTAAAAAGACTTAAAAGACTAAGAAGACTAAAAAGACTAAAAAGACTAAAAAGACTAAAAAGACTAAAAAGACTAAAAAGACTAAAAAGACTAAAAAGACTAAAAAGACTAAAAAGACTAAAAAGACTAAAAAGACTAAAAAGACTAAAAAGACTAAAAAGACTAAAAAGACTAAAAAGACTAAAAAGACTAAAAAGACTAAAAAGACTAAAAAGACTAAAAAGACTAAAAAGACTAAAAAGACTAAAAAGACTAAAAAGACTAAAAAGACTAAAAAGACTAAAAAGACTAAAAAGACTAAAAAGACTAAAAAGACTAAAAAGACTAAAAAGACTAAAAAGATTAAAAAGACTAATAAGGACTAAAAAGACTAAAAAGATTAAAAAGACTAATAAGGACTAAAAAGACTAAAAAGACTAAAAAGACTAAAAAGACTAAAAAGACTAAAAAGACTAAAAAGACTAAAAAGACTAAAAAGACTAAAAAGACTAAAAAGACTAAAAAGACTAAAAAGACTAAAAAGACTAAAAAGACTAAAAAGACTAAAAAGACTAAAAAGACTAAAAAGACTAAAAAGACTAAAAAGATTAAAAAGACTAATAAGGACTAAAAAGACTAAAAAGACTAAAAAGACTAAAAAGACTAAAAAGACTAAAAAGACTAAAAAGACTAAAAAGACTAAAAAGACTAAAAAGACTAAAAAGACTAAAAAGACTAAAAAGACTAAAAAGACTAAAAAGACTAAAAAGACTAAAAAGACTAAAAAGACTAAAATGACTAAAAAGACTAAAAAGACTAAAAAGACTAAAAAGACTAAAAAGACTAAAAAGACTAAAAAGACTAAAAAGACTAAAAAGACTAAAAAGACTAAAAAGACTAAAAAGACTAAAAAGACTAAAAAGACTAAAATGACTAAAAAGACTAAAAAGACTAAAAAGACTAAAATGACTAAAAAGACTAAAAAGACTAAAAAGACTAAAAAGACTAAAAAGACTAAAAAGACTAAAAAGACTAAAAAGACTAAAAAGACTAAAAAGACTAAAAAGACTAAAAAGACTAAAAAGACTAAAAAGACTAAAAAGACTAAAAAGACTAAAAAGACTAAAAAGACTAAAAAGACTAAAAAGACTAAAAAGACTAAAAAGACTAAAAAGACTAAAAAGACTAAAAAGACTAAAAAGACTAAAAAGACTAAAAAGACTAAAAAGACTAAAATGACTAAAAAGACTAAAAAGACTAAAAAGACTAAAAAGACTAAAAAGACTAAAAAGACTAAAAAGACTAAAAAGACTAAAAAGACTAAAGAGACTAAAAAGACTAAAAAGACTAAAAAGACTAAAAAGACTAAAAAGACTAAAAAGACTAAAAAGACTAAAAAGACTAAAAAGACTAAAAAGACTAAAAAGACTAAAAAGACTAAAAAGATTAAAAAGACTAAAAAGACTAAAAAGACTAAAAAGACTAAAAAGACTAAAAAGACTAAAAAGACTAAAAAGACTAAAAAGACTAAAAAGACTAAAAAGACTAAAAAGACTAAAAAGACTAAAAAGACTAAAAAGACTAAAAAGACTAAAAAGACTAAAAAGACTAAAAAGACTAAAAAGACTAAAAAGATTAAAAAGACTAATAAGGACTAAAAAGACTAAAAAGACTAAAAAGACTAAAAAGACTAAAAAGACTAAAAAGACTAAAAAGACTAAAAAGACTAAAAAGACTAAAAAGACTAAAAAGACTAAAAAGACTAAAAAGACTAAAAAGACTAAAAAGACTAAAAAGACTAAAAAGACTAAAAAGACTAAAAAGACTAAAAAGACTAAAAAGACTAAAAAGACTAAAAAGACTAAAAAGACTAAAAAGACTAAAAAGACTAAAAAGACTAAAAAGACTAAAAAGACTAAAAAGACTAAAAAGACTAAAAAGATTAAAAAGACTAATAAGGACTAAAAAGACTAAAAAGATTAAAAAGACTAATAAGGGCTAAAACGACTAAAAAGACTAAAAAGACTAAAAAGACTAAAAAGACTAAAAAGACTAAAAAGACTAAAAAGATTAAAAAGACTAATAAGGACTAAAAAGACTAAAAAGATTAAAAAGACTAATAAGGACTAAAAAGACTAAAAAGACTAAAAAGACTAAAAAGACTAAAAAGACTAAAAAGACTAAAAAGACTAAAAAGACTAAAAAGACTAAAAAGACTAAAAAGACTAAAAAGACTAAAAAGACCAAAAAGACTAAAAAGACTAAAAAGACTAAAAAGACTAAAAAGATTAAAAAGACTAATAAGGACTAAAAAGACTAAAAAGACCAAAAAGACTAAAAAGACTAAAAAGACTAAAAAGACTAAAAAGACTAAAAACACTAAAAAGACTAAAAAGACTAAAAAGACTAAAAAGACTAAAAAGACTAAAAAGACTAAAAAGACTAAAAAGACTAAAAAGACTAAAAAGACTAAAATGACTAAAAAGACTAAAAAGACTAAAAAGACTAAAAAGACTAAAAAGACTAAAAAGACTAAAAAGACTAAAAAGACTAAAATGACTAAAAAGACTAAAAAGACTAAAAAGACTAAAAAGACTAAAAAGACTAAAAAGACTAAAAAGACTAAAAAGACTAAAATGACTAAAAAGACTAAAAAGACTAAAAAGACTAAAAAGACTAAAAAGACTAAAAAGACTAAAAAGACTAAAAAGACTAAAAAGACTAAAAAGACTAAAAAGACTAAAAAGACTAAAAAGACTAAAAAGACTAAAAAGACTAAAAAGACTAAAAAGACTAAAAAGACTAAAAAGACTAAAAAGACTAAAAAGACTAAAAAGACTAAAAAGACTAAAAAGACTAAAAAGACTAAAAAGACTAAAAAGACTAAAATGACTAAAAAGACTAAAAAGACTAAAAGGACTAAAAAGACTAAAAAGACTAAAAAGACTAAAAAGACTAAAAAGACTAAAAAGACTAAAAAGACTAAAAAGACTAAAAAGACTAAAAAGACTAAAAAGACTAAAAAGACTAAAAAGACTAAAAAGACTAAAATGACTAAAAAGACTAAAAAGACTAAAAAGACTAAAATGACTAAAAAGACTAAAAAGACTAAAAAGACTAAAAAGACTAAAAAGACTAAAAAGACTAAAAAGACTAAAAAGACTAAAAAGACTAAAAAGACTAAAAAGACTAACAAGACTAAAAAGACTAACAAGACTAAAAAGACTAAAAAGATTAAAAAGACTAATAAGGACTAAAAAGACTAAAAAGATTAAAAAGACTAATAAGGACTAAAAAGACTAAAAAGACTAAAAAGACTAAAAAGACTAAAAAGACTAAAAAGACTAAAAAGACTAAAAAGACTAAAAAGACTAAAAAGACTAAAAAGACTAAAAAGACTAAAAAGACTAAAAAGACTAAAATGACTAAAAAGACTAAAAAGACTAAAAAGACTAAAATGACTAAAAAGACTAAAAAGACTAAAAAGACTAAAAAGACTAAAAAGACTAAAAAGACTAAAAAGACTAAAAAGACTAAAAAGACTAAAAAGACTAAAAAGACTAAAAAGACTAAAAAGACTAAAAAGATTAAAAAGACTAATAAGGACTAAAAAGACTAAAAAGATTAAAAAGACTAATAAGGACTAAAAAGACTAAAAAGACTAAAAAGACTAAAAAGACTAAAAAGACTAAAAAGACTAAAAAGACTAAAAAGACTAAAAAGACTCAAAGCAAGAGATCTCATCCAAGTCAGTCAATAAAACAAAACAGCTTACGTTCGGGACAGAAAAAACCAAGTACAGTATTGTGTAGTGAACAATAGAGCGACCTCGAAATGAGTGAACGAAATGAACAAAAGCTACCGCCGACACGAAGGAATACAATTGTTGTTGACTTCAGGCAGTGCAAAATTCGACCTTCGATACGAGAACTTGAAGGTTTGCTTAAGGAGCAAATGCATCTTGACATTAAACGTGTGCATTTACTTTAATGCAATAAGACCAATAATGTTGTTTATATCCAGTTCTATAAAGAGTTGGATGCAATTCATTTCGCTAAAGACAATAATAATGTGCACTATGTGGAGCATGAAAATATCAAGTACAACATTCCAGTATATATGGAAGATAGTGCAATAGAAGTGCGTGTGCATTATCTTCCCTCAAGCGTCATCGATTCTTATATTCTCAAAACTATGTCACAATACGGAGAGATTCTCTCTATCGAAAAAGAAAAGTAGAAGAATTTTTTCCCCTGTATTCTAAATGGCGTACGTTTGTTCCGCATGCTTCTTATGTGATATTGGGTCAGGATACAAGAATCCCGTGCAAATCACTTGTTACCTATGACAATCAGATGGCCACATGTCAATATTACCAAAGAGCTGTTCACTACGGTGAGCCATGTGATAAACTGGACAAGAGTGACAACGAGATCCAACTAAAAAAAAAAATTTATTTAAAAAATCGGCTCTATCGGCCACGTAAAGCTTGTACACAAATAGGTCTGAATAAAAATATCTTTTAAATCAAAAAAGTAAAGACAGAGTAAAAACAGAGCACAGTCAGAGTAAAGACAGAATAATGACGGAGTTAATACAGAATAAAGACAAAGTAAAGACAGAGAACAGACAGAGCAAATACAGAGTGAAAATAGAGAAAAGACAGTGTAAAAATAGAGTAAAGATAGAGTAACGAAGAGTGAAATTAAAAAGGCATAGTAAAAGCAAAACGAATTCAGAGTAAAAACAGAATAAAAACAGAATAAAAACAGAATAAAGACAAAATAAGAATAGAGGAAAGACAACGTGAAAATAGAGTAAATATAGAAAAATGGCAGAGTGAAGGCAGAATAAAGTCAGAATTAAAACCCAGTAAATTCAGAGTAACAAAAGAATAAAGACAGAGAAAAAACAGAGTAAAAATAGAGAAAAGACTTTCTGAAAATAGAGCAAAGATAGAGTAACGACAGGGTGAAGGCAGAATTAAGCCATAGTGAAAACAAAGCTAGTTGAGAGTAAAAACAGAATAAAGATAGAATAATGACAGAGAACAGATAGAGTAAAGACAAATTAATAAAAACAATGTGAATTCAGAATAAAAACAGAATAGAGACAAAGTTAAAATAAAGGAAAGATAATGTGAAAATAGAGTAAAGATAGAAAAACGGCACAGTGAAGGCAGAATAAATCCAGAGTAAATACTAAGCGAATTCAGAGTAAAACAGAATAAAAACAAAGTATAGACAGAGTAAAGACGGAGTAAAAATAGAGAAAAGAGAGTGTAAAAATAGAGTAAAAATAGAGTAACGACAAAGTGAAGCAGAATAATGCCTTAGAAAAAACAAAGCGAATTCAGAATAAAAAAAACAATAAAGACAGAGTAAAAATATAGTAAAGACAGAGTAACGACAGAGTGAAGATAGAATTAAGCTGTAGTGAAAACAAAGCGAGTTGAGAGTAAAGAGTTGAGAGATAGAATAAAGACAGACATCAGACAGAGTAAAGACAAAGTAAAAATAGAGAAAAGACAGAATAAAGCCATAATAAAACAGTTCGAATTCAAATTAAACACAGAGTAAAAACAGAATAAACACAAAGTATAGACAGAGTTAAGACGAATTAATAATAAAGAAAAGAGATTGTAAAAATAGAGTAACGACAGAGTGATGGTAGAATAATAACTTAGCAGAAACAAAGCGCATTCAGAGTAAAAAGACAATAAAGACAGAGTAAAAATACAGTAAAGATAGAGTAACGACAGAGTGAAGCCAGAATTAAGCTATAGTGAAAACAAAGCGAGTTGAGAGTACGAACAGAATAAAGACAGAGTAAAGACAAAGTAAAAATAGAGAAAAGAAAGAATAAAGCCATAATAAAAACATTGCGAATTCAACGTAAAAACAGAATTAAAACAAAGTGTAGACAGAGTAAAGACGGGATAAAAATAGAGAAAAGAGAGTATCAAAATAGAGTAAAAAAAGAGTGAAGGCAGAATAATGCCTTAGCAAAAACAAAGCGAATTCAGAGTACAAACACAATAAAGACAGAGTAAAACTACAGAAAAGACAGAGTAAAAATATAGTAAAGATAGAGTAACGACAGAGTGAAGGCTGAATTAAGCTATAGTGAAAACAAAGCGAGTTGAGAGTAAAAACAGAATAAAGACAGAGAACAGACAGAGTAAAGACAAAGTAAAAATAGGGAAAAGACAGAATAAAGCCATAATAGAACCAATGCGAATTCAAAGTAAAAACAGAGTAAAAACAGAACAAAAACAAAGTATAGACAGAGTAAAGACGGAGTGAAAATAGAGAAAAGTGGGTGTAAAAATAGAGTAACGACAGAGTGATGGCAGAATAATAATTTGGGAAAAACAAAGCGAATTCAGATTAAAAAAAGAAATAATGACAGAGTAAAATATAGTGAAGATAGAGTGACAACAGAGTGAAGGCAGAATTAAGCTATGGTGAAAACAAAGCTAGTTGAGAGTAAAATAGAATAAAGATAGAATGAAGACAGAGAACAGACAGAGTAAAGACAAAGTGAAAATAAAGAAACGACAGAATAAATCCATAATGAAAACAATGCGAAGTCAGAGTAAAAACAGAATAAAGACAAAGTATAGACAGAGTAAAGACAGAGTAAGAATATAAAATAGACACTGTGAAAGTAGAGTGACGATAGAGTAACGACAGAGTGAAGGCAGAATAAAGCCATCATAAAAACAATGCGAATTCAGAGTAAAAACAGAATAAAGACATAGCTAAAATAGAGGAAAGACAATGTGAAAATAGAGTAAAGATAAAAAACGGCAGTGTGAAGGCAGAATAAAACCAGAGTAAAAACAAAACGAATTCAGAGTAAAAACAGAATGAAAACAAAGTATAGACAGAGTAAAGACGGAGTAAAAATAAATGAAAGAGAGTGTCATAAAAGAGTAAAAGTAAAGTAACGACAGGGTGAAGGCAGAATAATGCAATAGCAAAAACAAAGCATATTCATAGTAAAAACACAATAAAGACAGAGTAAAAATAGAGCAAATACAGAGTAAAAATTGATTAAAAATAGAATAACGACAAACTAAAGCCAGAGTAAAAACAAAGCGAATTCTGAGTAAAAACAGAATAAAGACATAGCTAAAATAGAGGACAAACAATGTGAAAGTATAGTAGAGATAGAATAAAGCCAGAGTAAAAACAATGCGAATTCAGAGTAAATATCGAATAAAGATAAAGTATAGACAGAGTAAAAATAGAGAAAAGACACTGCGAAAGTAGAGTGACGATAGAGTAACGACAGAGTGAAGGCAGAATGAAGCCATAGTAAAAACAGAGCGAAGTCAGAAAGAAATGACAAAGTGAAGGCAGAGTAAAAACAGTGCACAGTCAGAGTAATGAGGGAATTAAGACAGAATATAGATAAACTAAACACAGAATAAAGACAGAGTAAAAATAGAGATAAGACAAAGTAAACATAGAGTAGAGATAAAGTAACGACAGGGTGAAGGCAGAATAAAGTCAGAGTAAAAACAAAACGAATTCATAGTAAAAACAGGATAAAGTCGTAGTAAAAATAGAGAATAGACAGAGTAAAAGCAGAGCACAGTCAGAGTAAATACAAACTAATGACGGAGTTAAGACAGAGTAAAGACAAAGTAAAGACATAATAAAGACAGAGAAACGACAGAGAAAAGACAAAGAAAAGAAGACAGAGAAAAGACAAAGTAAAAACAGAATGAATACAGAGAAAGAACAGAGTAAAAATAGACAAAAGACCATGTGAAAATATAGTAAAGATAAAGTAATGACAGAGTGAAGGTAGAATAAATTCATAGTAAAACCAAAGCAAATTCACAGTAAAAACATAGTAAACCAAAATAAATAGTAATAAATAAATAATAAATAAAAAAAGTAAAAATAGAGAAAAGACAGAGAAAAAATTGAGATGGCCAGAAATAAATCCGCAACCAAATTGTGCAATAAATAAAAACCACAATAACCACATGCATAATTTTCTCACCAACTCTACAAGTTCCATTAAACTTTAAATTAATGAAGTATAGCTAGCGATGGATGTCATTTTCTCGAGTTCTTTTTGCCATTCTAGCACTGGAAGTGCAAATTAATCTGTGTTAGAAAAGCGTAACTTTTCTTTAAAGCATGATTTAAAACGGAACACAACACAAAGCAACAGCTTTTACTTCCCCATTTTAGTCGGAACGGTCCCCAGTCGTCTAACCGGAAGTGAGCTTAACTCAGATCCTGCTTGTGTTTTTAAAATAACCATTACCACTTTCCTCTACTTGCACTTGCTGTGCGCTTGCGGTTGAATAATAAGGTGTTGATCCCGTTGGTTTTGGCATGGTCCAGGATATATGCGTCGTCCTTGAACCGATGGAATTGGAATGGATTTTTTTGAGTGGAGGAGCATTTTGAAAGACTCACACAACTGGGCTTTGTTTGTGAACTTGAACTCTGTCCGGACCGACGGCCAGCTTCCACTACGGAACGAAAGCACATCGAGATGGTAGTGCCAAGAATTTCGCTCCATTCCACCGGAAAGTTATACCGCGTTGAAAGGATGAAATTATCCGTGCCAACCAGCGGACGGACCGTAAATCGGTTCCACAGTACGTACGGCACAAACAAACCCAATTGAAAGAAGTGATTCTATTACCCCTTTGGCCTGTCGTTTTCATCTCTCTCTCTCTCTTTCATCTGTCTAATATCTGTTTGTTTCGCTTTCTCCCTTTCCAGTTCGTGTCCCATCCCAACGTGCAGCAGCTGCTGGCCAGTATCTGGTACGAAGGGCTTCCGGGTTTCCGAAGAAAAAATATGGCCTTGCAAGCGCTGGAGATTGTGCGAATCGGTAAGTGTCTCGGATGCTGTTTCCGTGGTTTGATGTGTGGTTATGGTTACGGTTTTGACTGGTTGTTTTTATTTTCAGGTATCCTATTTCCACTGTTCTCCTTTTCCTACATCATCGCACCGCACTCAACGTTTGGCCAGACTATGAGGAAACCTTTTATAAAGTTTATTTGCCACAGTGCATCGTATTTTACCTTTTTATGTAAGTGCAACGAAACAACAAAAAAAAAAACGATACCAGGCGTCTCCATTGGCGTGATAATAGTTCAATGGAGACGCCTTGCAATTTTTTTCTCTTTGGTGACTAATTCGACACCTTCTTCTAGTTCTGTTAATGTTGGCTTCGCAGCGTATCGAAACTGTGATTGGTGGTGTGTGGGGAGCCGAACTTAGTACCCACGATGAAGTGCCTACAAAGAGGGGAGCGAGTCCCACGCTGGTCGAGTGGCTCATTCTGTCCTGGGTTAGCGGTAAGTGAAATTTGGCCCAGTTGGTAGAAATACCATGAGTGGAAAAGTGCATCGGATCGGAAATAAAATTAAAATTCAATTAAAAGTTTTTACTCTATTCGGTCTACCAGCCTTCCGAAAACAGAGGGTCTAAACTAATTCGATTCAAATATCGTTCGTTTGTTTTCACTTTTTCTCGAACCAATCGGAACTGGCATGAACCATGTTTGGCCATTCGACCATTTGGCCGGATAGGATTGATCTGGAGCGAAGTGAAGCAGCTGTGGGACGTCGGGCTGCAGGAATACGTGAACGATATGTGGAATGTGATAGATTTCGTGACCAACTCGTTGTATGTGGCGACGGTGGCCCTGCGAGTTGTTTCCTATTTCGAGGTGAGTGCTGGCATTGGTAGTTTCCACGATGAATATTGCATCGACTTACTTAAAACAAAACTAATCAAATATAATCTATTGTACACGGAAAGAAATCCGTTACTGCTGAAACCATTAGCTATAAGCCTTCTCCCATGAACATTAATCATGGTTCGGAAATGCGTTACTTCAGGGATGTATCTCTGTCAAAGCTCGTAGCTCCAATTTTCAACCCGGATATCACTTTGAACCCTCTACCTTAAGTGATGTGATGGGTTGCTTAATAGAGTAATGGTAAGGCAAGAAGTAGACACTAGAAAGCAAGAACTACTGAAAATGTTTACTTGATCGTCGTGCTTTTCACTGTTTTGCTATTCAAATGTACATCATTTGAGATATTAGTTAAAAGCGCGTAAAAAATAAGTTCATCACACCTTTCCATTTAATTCATGTTTGAAATCTTAAATCATTTAAAATACTGAAAACATAACGCCTGAATCTATGTTGCAAAGATTACCATCGTAGCAGAGAGACGCCTGAAGTTATGTGATGTGATGTGATGTGAAGTGAAGCCACCATCAGTTCAAGGACTTGCCAGTGGATGCGGGTAGACTTACAGTAGCCCCGATATGACTCATCCATTCACCTTCTTACTATAGCTGTTACCGAAAAGCGAACAAAAAGGGTTGGGCGGATACGTAAGTAGAGTCACTTACTCGTATTCCGCGGGAATAAAAGATGCTCTTCCAACCATAATATCCAGTGCATGGATGAAGAATATCGCTATACATGCTTGAACCCGCCTGATGGTTTGTTTGAGAAGGGCGCGTCAGACTCATTTCAAACCTTCAGAAGGAAACAAGTTTCCTTCAAGTGACTTGGGCTGGCTATCCACAATCCCTCGTCCAGTCATCAATTCGTCCGATGCCCTGATGCTCCCTCCCCTTTACGCCCCCGTGCAAAATGTTTTATATTGATAAATACAATGAAACATAGTGTAATGAAATTAATATAACATAAAATGATATAATAGATTACGAAATAATATAATACAATGTCATACAATATAATTGTTTGGAATAACACCTTTGGCAACACTGCCGTTGAGTGATGAAAGATTTAAGAAAGAGATAGATGAAAGTTAATAAGCAAATAAATGTCAAAAGGCATTACTGGCAAAATAGAAGATAGGTTTGGCAGAAATTGGAAGTTATTGGATATTGTTTGCAGTTTTGAATATATTATCAAGCTAATTTGTTCAACCAGTTTATAGTTTCTATTAATTAATTTATTGGTATCTATAAATTAATAGAATTAAAAGGTAAACAGTATACAATTCATTATTCTATTCAGATAAATAACTAGTTGTATTTGACTAAAACAAAACTACAGGTATAAAACTTATATCTACGCGGAGTACGGAAGTATTTGGCTTTCTAGTAAGGAGTTTAGGTGAGTTATACGTTGAAGTAAGACTGCACAGACAAATATTACAAATTAAAATCAAACACGCAGATTTAAAACTGGTTGACAATTTCGGTTGACAATTTGGACGGATTGTGCTTAGTCATTTGAATAGGGAGAGAAGAAACTAATTGTGAGTTGAATTTGATTGATCGTTTATACATTTAAACTAAACATAAATAAATTTGCAGCTTTGATCTGCTTTAAAACGAGGCAGATTTCATCGAGAGTTTCTTGGGAGAATTCCGAACAAAATCAAAGAATTACTCGGACTTAACCTAAAAATGGCTTCAAATTCTCCTGATATGGATGAGTCATTGGCGAATTGTTCAATATGTGGCGGTCCGGAAGAAGACGATTACCATATGGTAAGTTGCAACGATTGCAAGCTATGGGCGCATTTCAAGTGTGCTGAAGTAACCGAAGCAGTTACTGAAGTTGACTGGTATTGTCCTAAGTGCACAAAATCGAAGGACGTACTATTGCGTGTTCCCAAACCGAAGAAAGGCTCGAAGAAAGGTTCGTCGAAGGGTGACACGGACTCAGTTCGCAGCGCAGGTTCCTCTGTTGCCAAACATGTTGAACAACTAGAAAAGGAACAGCTAGCGAGGGAGGAAGCACTTAAGGCGGAAATGGAACTTCGAGCGAAGCGTCTCGAAATGAAACGGGCACTTATGAAGAAGCAGCTGGTTCTTGAAAAGGAGATGCGCGAACGGGAATTTCAACTAGAGCGGGAGATGCAAGAGCTTCAGTTGAAGCAAGAGCAAGAGCTGCTGGATCGCCAGTTGACTGCGGAACAAGAATTCATCTCGAAACGGGATAAAATACGTAAAAAAATGAATGTCAGTATGCAGAAAGTAGAGACTTTAGGAGACAAAGCAGCGATCGGTAGAAGCAACAATATCAGCAAGAAAATCGAACTTAGGCAGGATGGTAAATCGGTTTCCTTAGGAAAAGAAAAAGTTAAAAGTTGGCTTTCTGAGCTCAAGCTAAAAAAGTGGCAAGAACAGTTAGACCACCAAGGGGGTGGTAAAGTTGCTGAAGAAGAAGATGAAGAAGAAGAAAAAGATCTAGTAGACGAAGAATTGCAATCGCAATTCGAATCGTTAGAAGAAGAGCAGAGTTCAGAAGATGAAAAGAAGGAAACTTCAATACCAAGTTTGAGTATCGGTGGATCGAGAAGGAGCAAAAACGGGTCCGGGACACAGGTAATCAAACTGACGAGAAGTCAACGGCTGGCTCGGCAGGGAGTGTCCAAACATCTTCCAACATTCAGTGGAGAGCCGGAAGTGTGGCCATTGTTTATCAGCAGCTTTGAATATACAACTGAGGCTTGCGGGTTTACAAACATAGACAACTTGAAAAGGTTACAGGACTGTTTGCAGGGAAATGCCTTAGAAGCGGTTCGAAGCAGACTAGTTCTCCCAGATTCCGTTCCTGATGTCATCGAAGATCTGCGTAATTTATTTGGAAAGCCTCAGAAACTGCTTAAGACACTTATGCTGAAGGTGCGGAACGCTCCCTCACCTAGAATCGAACGTTTAGAATCGTTCATTCATTTTGGGATTGCAGTGAAGCAGCTTTGTGATCATTTGCTGGCTGCTGGACTTAGAGAACATTGCAACAATCCTATGTTGATTGATGAACTGGTCGAAAAACTGCCAACCAGCTACAAACTGGACTGGGTGAGATATAAACGAGGAAAAAATGCCACCACATTGAAAACGTTCTCTGCTTTCATGCAAGATATAGTTTCGGATATATCTGAAGTATCTGATTTTTCTCCTTGGTCGTGTAACGAGACGGTGCGGAGAGGGAAAAACAAATCCAGACAGGAGTTTGTTCACTTACATGACGGTATTCAGAAACCAGAGGAAGGAACACAAATAGCCAAAGCCAGTAAACTGTGCTGGATCTGCAAGAGGGATGACCACAAAATCCGGTATTGTGACGAATTTAAGCAGATGAGCGTTGCTGAACGTTTGAGTGCAGTTGAGAAATTGAAACTATGTGGTATCTGCTTGAATAATCATGGGAAGAGTCGCTGCAACGCCAAGCTGCGATGCACCATGAAAAATTGTGGTGGGAATCATCACTACCTCCTGCATCGGAGAGAAGAGTCCATGCAATTGATGGAAGTAGCGTGTAACTCTCACAAGAATTTGTACTGTGGAGTAATTTTTCGTATGGTACCGGTAAAACTGACCGTAGGACAAATAAGCATACAAACTGTTGCATTTCTAGACGAGGGTTCGTCAAGTACACTGATTGATGAAAGGATGGCTAATCGGTTGAAGGCAAAAGGCGAAGCTGAACCTCTAATAGTGAAATGGACTGGTGACATCAGGCGTCACGAAAATAGTTCGCGAAAAATTAAATTGGAACTGTCTGCGATCGGAGAAAATGAGAAATTCTTATTAAGAGACGTACGTACTGTATCGGAATTAGTGCTACCGAAGCAAAGTGTGCGATTCGCAGAGATTTCAGTACGATATCCACATTTGGCGGGCCTATCCGTGACAGATCATTCGTCAGAAGAACCGGCAATCTTGATTGGGCTTGATAATCTGCACTTATTCGCTCCTTTAGAATCACGAGTTGGAAAAGGTGATGAACCAATAGCCGTGCGTTCTAAGCTCGGCTGGACGATATATGGCCCACAACAGCGAAAATCGAGTGCTGAAACGTTTCTCAATCTCCATTCGGTTACTCAAGCAAGTAACCAAGAACTTCATGACATGATCCGGACACAGTACACGTTGGATGAAGCAGGAGTTACTTCGTTCGGCGTTCCGGAATCGGCGGAGGATCAACGAGCTCGAGCGATTCTTCAATCGACAACGACCCGGATAGGCAATCGTTTCCAAACAGGACTTCTGTGGCGAGAAGACGAACGACAATTTCCTGACAGTTATTCGATGGCCGTACGTAGAATGAAAGCGTTGGAAAAAAGGCTGGAAAAAGATCCTGAATTGAAGCAAAATGTGTACAAACAGATTAGTGAATACCAAGTGAAAGGTTATGCACACAAGGTTACGAAGCAAGAGTTGATGGAAGTACCGCGCTCAGCGGTCTGGTATTTGCCGCTCAACGTTGTGTTAAATCCACGGAAGCCAAACAAGGTCCGCCTTGTGTGGGACGCTGCGGCAGCTGTCAATGGAGTGTCGCTAAATTCGGAGTTGTTAAAGGGACCGGATATGTTGGTGTCACTTCCGGGAGTACTGTGTAGCTTTCGGGAAAGGCCAATAGCATACGGAGGGGACATTGCCGAAATGTACCACCAAATCCATGTCAGGCCTGAAGATAAATCAGCACAACGTTTTCTGTTCCGTACCAGTCTAGATGAAACACCACAAGTGTATGTAATGGATGTGCTGACGTTTGGTTCTACATCTTCGCCCTGCTCAGCTCAATTCGTAAAGAATGTGAATGCAGAACGATTCTTAGAGGCATATCCTGATGCAGCGAAGGCGGTCATAAATCGTCACTATGTAGACGACTATTATGATAGCGCAGACACGGTCGAGGATGCGGTTAGAATTGCGAAAGAGGTGCAGCACATTCACGATCAAGGAGGTTTCCATATTAGAAATTGGGTGTCAAATTCCAGTGCGTTTTTAGAGAAAATGGGCGAACGGAAAGCTGATAAAATTGTGCGCTTTGACCAAGATACAAGTACGGACTACGAACGTATTCTAGGCATCGTATGGACACCAAAACAGGATGTTTTCGTGTTTGCTACATCGTCTAACATTGGACTGCAAGTAATTGTTCAGAGCGATGAACGCCCGACCAAAAGAAAGGTATTACGATGTGTGATGGCCTTGTTCGACCCGCTAGGACTTTTGTCGCCTTTTACTGTGCTGGGAAGAATGTTGATCCAGGATATTTGGCGAACGGGTTGCGATTGGGACGATTTAATTGATGATGCATCCTATCACAAGTGGACTTGTTGGTTACGATTACTGTCAGATATCGAACGTTTCAAAATTCCTCGAGCCTATTTCGGAAAAGCAAAAACATGCGAGATTGAAGATATCCAGCTTCATATTTTCACAGATGCCAGTGAGACAGCATATGGCTGTGTAGCATATCTACGGGCAGTTATCAAAGGAGAAGTGAAATGCGCTTTGGTGATGAGCCGTTCGAAGGTGGCCCCACTAAAGCAATTATCGATTCCAAGGCTGGAACTTCAAGGTGCAGTGTTAGGAGCTCGCTTAGTACGAACGATACATGATAATCACAGCTTCATAATAAACAAACAGTTCATTTGGACCGACTCGCAGACGGTCTTGTCTTGGATTCGCTCTGACCAACGCAGATACAAGCAGTTTGTCGGGTTTAGGATTGGAGAGATCTTGAGTCTTACGAAGCTGACAGAATGGTACTGGGTACCAACAAAATTGAACGTGGCGGACCAGCTAACCAAATGGAGCAAAGACTTAGAGCTACTTTCGAATAGCTCATGGGTTACAGGTCCAAGGTTTTTGTACCTAGACGAGGAAGATTGGCCGAAGAAGAACATTGTTCGGATTTTCGGACAAAACAATCCTTATAGCAGCCCTATTTTCATTAGCGGCAGCTTAAAGCTGTAAAAATTGTTTATTTGAAATATGTTCTTCATTTTATGCCAATATGCTTACATATTTTGTTTCTCCTATCTTCTCACGTGTTTCCTGAGGAAAGCAGCGAGTCGATGTCACTATTATCTGTGACAAAGTACTATTCCAACTAAGATTTTATATGTAAATAACAATCAGAATAATTCATTTAATACATTTCAATAGTTTAAACTAACCTTCAAGGATATCAACGAATAGTAACACAAATCTTGTGCCACGTAAAAAAGGTGTGCTCCGAAAGCTCTCCTGTATCCAATATAACTTGCCAATGTATGAATTGAAATAAAATCTAACTAATTTTCTTGACTGACAGTTCTCTTCGCATCTGTCGACTGACAGTTCTCTTCCGACTTAGCCGAGGGGATCTCCGCAGCTAACGTCTACCCAGTGTTATTTGTCGCGGGCGTCGTTTTCGCAACAATCCCCGACCCGTAATCCTGATCCGCTTCCTTGTATCGGAGCAGCGTTACCACCTTCAATATCTAAGACGGCTAGTTTTGCAACCGCGCGTTTGTAGGTACCACTGTTCGTTCGAACAACAGCCTGTCTGACCCTTCCGTCACTGGAAACGATTGGTTCTTCAATCACTCCTCGAATCCACGCCTTACGTCGATCACCGTCTACCACATAGACCAGATCACCTTTGCTTAATGATCGTGTCTCGGAAAACCATTTCGTTCGGAGGTTTATGCTGGGAACATATTCTCTAATCCACCGTTTCCAAAGCTCATCTGATAGCTGCTGAGATCGTTTATACGAGTCACGCAACGCTAGCGCTACATTTGTAGGTGGTACGACCTCCTGAGGCTCATTAGGGCACGATCCACGCAGAAAATCATTTGGCGTAAGTACAGGCAGGGGAGACTCCAATGAAGCAAAAAGTAACGGTCTACTGTTGATCATATCTTCGGCTTCACATAACGTTGTGTGAAGAATTTCGTCGGTTAGTTTCCTCCCGTCGTCCAGAGAGGCCATCGTCGCTTTAACGGTTCTGACCATTCTCTCCCACACTCCTCCCATGTGGGGAGCGGCAGGTGGGTTGAAGTGCCATTGTGTCCTAGCATCTGTCATTTCCTCTGCGCACTCTTTCTGGACCTCACGTATTTGCTGTGTAATTTCTTTGCTTGCAGCTCGGAAATTAGTCCCGTTGTCCGAAAAGTATTCAGCAGCCGGTCCCCGGCGACAGATAAAGCGCCTGATAGCCATCAAACATGATTGAGCGTTAAGACTATTCGCCACTTCGAGGTGAATGGCACGGACTACCAAACAGGTGAAAACGACTATCCATCTTTTTTCCGATCGCCTACCGATCGTTACAATTACTGGTCCTAAATAGTCAACCCCAACGAAAGTAAATGGTCGTCGATACGGTGTTAACCTTTGAACAGGTAGTGCAGCCATTCGGGGAATGCTCGGACGGTTTTTGTTAACTTTACACCAGGCGCACTGTCTTTCTATATTTGCAATTACGGAACTTAAGTTAAGTATAACGAAACGCTGTTTGATTTCGCATTTGACGGTCTCCCTGAAAGCGTGGCCGAACCGAGCGTGATAATATTGCACTAGTCTGGTGGTAATAATATTGTCTTTAGGCAACACGATAGGAAAACGCAAATCGAATGGTAACATCTCTGCTCCAGCGCTGCGGCCTTCGAGTCGAAGAACGTCCGACGAGTCCAATAAAGGAGTCATTTTGTAAAGAGGACTGGACTTCTCTAAGGACATCCATTTGTCTCGCGGAACTTGTCGATTTCTTCGAAGGATTTTTATTTCGTCTCCAAACGCTTCGCACTGTGCCATTCGAAACAACCCTTCTTCGGCAGACCGGTATTCATCTTTCCGCAATCCAACTTTGATTGCTGGTATAAACGAGCAAATCAGTTCCCGTTGATTTTCCGTACATGTAAAGGCCTCGATAGGTTGGCCACGATGTTTCCGTCGGCAATTCGAGATGAAACGGTATAGACAAGCCACCGTCCGAACTAGCACATTCCATTTTGAAATTCGGTTGGCATCTATGAAGGGTTCAATCAGTACTATGTCGTGCAGAAGAAAGATCGCCCGCATTTCTGTCGTCGTGTTTGGTTGTGGTTGTACCTGTTTTGGCCACTGTTGCTCTGCTTCATATAAAAAGTCTAGTCCTCGAAACCACTGACCATCAGGCAGCATGCTCGGCATGTTGTCCCACTTCGTTAGGTGGTCGGCAACGTTCAATTTCGACGGTGTCCAACGCCAATCCGTCACGTTCGTTAAACTTAATATGGAACCGATGCGAAATCCCACGAACTGCTTGTATTTTCTTTGGTCGGATCTGATCCACGAGAGAACGGTTTGAGAATCGGTCCAAAAGAAAACCTTTTCTACTTTCAAAGAGTGATATTGCCGGATTGCTTTAGCTAGTTTGGCCGCTAGTACCGCTGCTTGCAGTTCCAAGCGCGGGATTGTAAGCTGCTTCAAAGGGGAAACTTTCGTACGAGCCATAACTAAAGAACATATAGCTCGCCCGCCAACGACAATTCGAAAATAGCCTGCACAACCGAATGCCTTTTCACCAGCATCGCAGAAGACGTGAAGTTGAACCCCGTGATACTCAGTCGAGAGGGTGCTACCAAAGTACGGTCTGGGAATTTTGACCAGTTCCACATCGCGCAGTAATTCAATCCAACGCTTCCATTCAGAGAATGTGTCCTCGCAAATTAGTTCATCCCAATCACATCCGGTTCTCCATAAATCCTGGATTAACATCTTGCCCAATACGGTGAGTGGAGCCAGCAGACCCAACGGGTCAAAGAGAGACATTACGGTACTGAGAACTTGACGTTTTGTAGGACGATTATCGAAAGCAAATACGTCTTCTTTAGTCGGAATACAGAACGAAAACACATCGAGTTTCGTATCCCAAATGAGACCTAATACGCGTTCCTTTTCAGTTATCTTGTCCTGCTGAAAATGGATTGTTGTTTCATGTTTTGACTCACCTAATTCTCGCAAGACATTTTCAGAATTTGAGGCCCAGTTTCTAATTTCAAATCCGGCCTTCAAGTGAATGAAGCGTACTTCCTTGGCTCGCCGTACTGCAACTTCCTCCGAGTCGACACTGTCGTAGTAGTCGTCGACGTAATGTCGTTCGACGATCGCTTTCGCTGCTTCGGGAAACTGGGTGGCATATTCCTTGGCATTCAAATTTTTCACAAATTGTGCAGAGCACGGTGAACTTGCAGACCCAAATGTTGCTACGTCCATAACATAGATTTCGGGCGGGCTTCTGGGATCAAAACGGAATAAAAAACGTTGAGTTTGTTTGTCTGCTTCTCTGATGCGCAATTGGTGATACATTTCGCGCACATCACCACCGAAGGCCACCGGTTTTTCTCTGAATTTGCAGATCACTGATGGTAAGGCGGTGAGTAAGTCAGGACCTTTCAGCAAGTTACTGTTCAGCGATACTCCATTTACGGTTGCGGCTGCGTCCCACACTAAACGGACTTTACCCGGCTTCTTAGGATGTTGGACGACGTTCAGTGGTAAATACCATTTTTTGAAATCCTCAGTGTCGTCTAACTCTGCTTGCGTTGCTTTGTGACAATACCCTTTCCTTTGGTACTCCACGATTTGTTGAAATACATTTTGCTGAAGCTCCGGATTCTTGGAGAGCCGCTTTTCCAAAGCTTTTAACCGACGTTCCGCCATTGGGTAGCTGTCTGGGAAGTCGGGAACACCATTTTTCCAAAGTAGTCCCGTCTCAAAACGACCTCCCACTCGAATAGTCGTTTTCTCCAAAATGTCGCGAGCCAGTTTATCTTCTTCGGACTCAGGAAAATCGATTGACGACGTAGACAAATCTTCGATGGCGTATTGTTTTCCGAGCATCTCGTGTAATTGTTGATTGGTTACAGTCAGAATGGAGTGATGATTAATAACTGTTTTCGTTGAAGACGCCGACTTATCGGGACCATATATGGTCCAACCTAACAATGAACGTACTGCTATTGGCTCTCCAGATCCACCTACTCGAGATTCCAATGGCGCGAATAAATGCAGGTTGTCCAGTCCAATTAGTAATTGCGGTGCCACTGTATCGTATTCATTTACCGGGAACCCCCGCAGGTGCTCAAAACGATCTGTAAGATCCTGAAGATTGATACCCTGTTTAGGCAGCATCAATTCTTTCACGGTACGAACACCCTTTAATTTGTGCATGGTATCGGACCCTCTCGCAGATACAAAAAGGTCCAACCTTTTAGATTGATCCTCGTGGCGCTTTACGTTAGAAGTCCAATGAACTACCAATGGCTCGGATACCCCATCAGCTGATAATTTAACCGCAATTGTGTTATTCAGCAACGTGGCGGATGCGCCTTCATCTATGAAGGCATTCAAATTTACAGACGACTCACCATAATGCAATGTTACCTGTATTATGCGAAAAAGCACAGAACGATTTAAGCGAAGGTGTGTGTTGCTTTCAACGTCAGCCACCTGGACGAGTTCTTCAGTACGATGAAGCAAGGGATGATGCTTGCCCTTACAGTGATCTATCTTGCATTGAACATTGAACGTGCAGCGCGAATGACCGTGTTCGCTTAAACATAGTACGCAAAGCTTGAACTTCTCTACCAACCTTAGACGATCTTGTAGTCCCATTTTTTCGAAATCATCGCAGAATCGCAACTTGTGATCCTTTCTCTTACACGCCGGGCAAACCTTTTTTTCCTTGGTACCAGCCAAATTGGTCGTGTTCGACGGACTATTATGTGCGGCATGAGCGTATACAAACTCCTTCTTTTTACTTTTAGCTCCTTTTACATCCCACTGGCGAGTGACTTCAAGACCGCTGAATTCGGCCACCTCGGAAACTTCCGAGACGATCCCGTTAGTGAAATCGGTGAACACCCTGAGCGGAGTTCCAGCTTTACCGCGCTTGAAGCGCACCCAATCCAGCTTATACTCAGGTGGCAGCTTACTGACTAGCTCCTGGACGAGCATCGGATTGTTCAAGTGGTCGTGTAGCTTAGCAGCTTCGAGATGATCGCAAAGTTGTTTAACGGTTATTCCGAAATAAAGAAAACTTTCGAGTTTATCAATGCGCGGCCCCGGCGCTTTTCGAACTTTAGCTACAAGTGATTTCAATAATTTCTCCGGACTGCCAAACAGTTGGCGAAGGTCTTCTATAACTTCGGGAACCGATTCCGGTAACAATAATCGACTTTGAACGGCTTCCTTTGCCAATCCTTGAAGACTATCTTGCAGTCGCTTTAAATTATCTGTGTTGGTGAACCCACATGCATCTGTAGTGTATTCATAACTGCTTATAAAAAGTGGCCACACTTCTGGCTCTCCCTTAAAAATAGGCAAATGTTTCGATACCGCATGTCGTGCGGCAAGCTGTTCGGAGGTAGGTCCTCTGGTCGAGAATGGTTGTTGAAACTCAGTTCTCTGCGACCTTCGACGGTTTACAATGTTTCGAATAATTTCCTTTTCTTGTTCGGTCAGATCCGGCAGCTGATCCGAATCTTCTTCAACTTCCTCCCGTTCTTTCTCAATTTCGTCGTCGTTCTCATGCAACGACTGCTGCCATGCAGGTCTTATCGTATCACGGATGAATTTACTTGGTGGGACAACCGGGTTCCCCCCCGATTCGTCTTGCAACCGCATCTGTTGCTTGCTTGCAACCGCATCTGTTCCAGGATTACCTGCTTTAGAATTTAACAAGTTCTGATGGAATAGATTGGGCACAGGTGTATCCGATATGCCTTTGGACCAGACACAACCTTTCGGGTAGGCCCCTCGAGGATCCTGCTGCACAGAATTCATCCACGTATTCACTTTGTCAAAGGTGTTTTCACGTTTGCTGGCGTCGTTTACGTGACTGCCTTCGAATTGACGATAAAGCTTGTCATGGTATCGTTGGAAATTTACACGTAACACCTTTTGTTGTTCCAAAAATTCGAGCTCGTCGTTTAATCGTTGTTGCATTAGTTCCTTTTCCTTGGCCAACATTTCTTTTTGCTGAGCCCTTCGTTTTTCCGAAATTTTACGCTCCATATCGAGTCGCTTCTGATGGACGAGCTTTTGCTCCTCTAGCTCCTTCTCTAAATTTTCCTGATCCAATTCCAATTGTTGGATAGATAGCTCCAGACTAGCAGCTCTGCTAGTTTCCGATCCTGCATCGCTCTTTGAGCCCGTCTTCTTCGAAGACCCCTTCTTGCTGGGCGCCTTCTTGTCAGATCGAGGTGGCACTTGCAACTGATTGCTGCACTTCGAGCAATTCCAGGGAACATTTTTAACAGCTTCCGTTACTCCAGCACAATGGAAATGGACCCATAAATCGCAGCAGTCACATTGGACCATATCGTCTATAGAATCAATGTCGTCACAGTTAATACAATTTCGTCCTCCTGCTGCGGTTGATGCTGTTCCCTCAGCCATATTTGAGGTTAGATCCGAAAAAATATCTTTAAGTTTTGTTCGGATTTTCGGACAAAACAATCCTTATAGCAGCCCTATTTTCATTAGCGGCAGCTTAAAGCTGTAAAAATTGTTTATTTGAAATATGTTCTTCATTTTATGCCAATATGCTTACATATTTTGTTTCTCCTATCTTCTCACGTGTTTCCTGAGGAAAGCAGCGAGTCGATGTCACTATTATCTGTGACAAAGTACTATTCCAACTAAGATTTTATATGTAAATAACAATCAGAATAATTCATTTAATACATTTCAATAGTTTAAACTAACCTTCAAGGATATCAACGAATAGTAACACAAATCTTGTGCCACGTAAAAAAGGTGTGCTCCGAAAGCTCTCCTGTATCCAATATAACTTGCCAATGTATGAATTGAAATAAAATCTAACTAATTTTCTTGACTGACAGTTCTCTTCGCATCTGTCGACTGACAGTTCTCTTCCGACTTAGCCGAGGGGATCTCCGCAGCTAACGTCTACCCAGTGTTATTTGTCGCGGGCGTCGTTTTCGCAACAAACATGCCGCCAGCAAATACAACGGAAGAGTTGCGGGTCCATTTACTTTTGCACGATACAGTCATCGCAGAGAGTTTAATCGATTTCCGTCGTTTTTCTAAGTGGACAGTACTTGTAAGAACCATGGCTATGGTGTGTCGATTTCTAACTAATTGCAAAAAAAAGTCCAAGGGAGTGCCGATAGAAACAATTAAAGCAACGTCAAATCAACAAAGAATGCTCATCAAACATAGTGTTCGATCAATTCGTGTACCCTTACAGCAGCATGAATATCAAAAGGCGGAACGATCACTGTTGATATCAGCGCAAATCGAGGCTTACAAAGACGAGTTGAAAGTTTTATTGCATAACAAGGGTCGGCCAATAAACGAGTGGCTGAAAATAGAAAAAACAAGTGTGATGTACAGGCTGACACCTCTGGTCGAAGAAGACGGTTTGATTCGCATGGAAGGGCGTGCAGCGAATGCGGAGATGCTCCCGTTTGATTTACGTTTTCCAATAATCGTACCGGATGATCATCCGATTTCGATTCTGATAGTACACCATTTTCATGAAAAGTTTGGTCATGGGTATCGGGAAACCGTTAAGAACGAATTGAAACAGCGATACCACATTCCGAAAGTCAACGCTGTAATCCGCAAAGTCTCATCAGCCTGTTTATGGTGTAAAGTTCACCGTAATCGACCTCGTGCTCCACGGATGGCTCCATTACCGATACAAAGATTAACTCCGAATATTCGACCTTTCAGTCATGTTGGAGTTGATTACTTTGGTCCATTTGAGGTAACGGTCGGTCGCAGAAAGGAGAAACGATGGGTAGTATTGTTCACCTGCCTGGTAGTCAGAGCCGTTCACGTAGAAGTGGCGCACAGCTTGACAACGGAGTCATGTTTAATGGCGATTCGACGGTTTGTGTGCCGTAGAGGACCTCCCAGTGAGTTTTTCTCGGATAACGGCACAAATTTACGAGGAGCTAGCAAAGAAGTGATTGGCATGGTACAAGCCATCGGATTAGACTGTGCTGAGGCATTCACGAGCGCAAGAACAAAATGGACATTTAACCCACCCGCTACACCACACATGGGTGGAGCGTGGGAACGGCTTGTTCGGTCCATAAAAGATGCTCTAGAAACGCTAAACGACGGACGGCGCATGACTGATGAGATTTTGCAGACATCTACACTCATCTACAGTTCAGAGCAATCGTCGGAAGCGGAAGCGCTCACACCAAATAATTTTCTTCGAGGTGTTTCCCCGAACGAACCACATGCAACACCACCTCCGGTAAATGCGGCTGAAGCGCTGCGAAATTCCTACAAACGGTCTCAGCAAGTTGCTGAAGATATGTGGAAGCGGTGGATAAAGGAGTACATTCCATCAGTGAATCAGAGAACAAAATGGTTTGAGGAGTCAAAGCCATTGAAAGTAGGAGATTTAGTCTACGTTGTCGAAGGTACAAATCGGAGGTCATGGATTCGCGGTATAGTAGAGAAACCGATAGTCTCCAGTGATGGCAGAATACGTCAAGCCTGGGTACGCACCAAGAGCGGTGTCTTCAAACGCGCGGCAGTGAACCTAGCGGTGTTGGAGATCACTGGTGGTAACACTGGTACTTGAGCCATGCGTCGGACCAGGGTTACGGGTCGGGGAATTGTTTGGAATAACACCTTTGGCAACACTGCCGTTGAGTGATGAAAGATTTAAGAAAGAGATAGATGAAAGTTAATAAGCAAATAAATGTCAAAAGGCATTACTGGCAAAATAGAAGATAGGTTTGGCAGAAATTGGAAGTTATTGGATATTGTTTGCAGTTTTGAATATATTATCAAGCTAATTTGTTCAACCAGTTTATAGTTTCTATTAATTAATTTATTGGTATCTATAAATTAATAGAATTAAAAGGTAAACAGTATACAATTCATTATTCTATGCAGATAAATAACTAGTTGTATTTGACTAAAACAAAACTACAGGTATAAAACTTATATCTACGCGGAGTACGGAAGTATTTGGCTTTCTAGTAAGGAGTTTAGGTGAGTTATACGTTGAAGTAAGACTGCACAGACAAATATTACAAATTAAAATCAAACACGCAGATTTAAAACTGGTTGACAATTTCGGTTGACAATTTGGACGGATTGTGCTTAGTCATTTGAATAGGGAGAGAAGAAACTAATTGTGAGTTGAATTTGATTGATCGTTTATACATTTAAACTAAACATAAATAAATTTGCAGCTTTGATCTGCTTTAAAACGAGGCAGATTTCATCGAGAGTTTCTTGGGAGAATTCCGAACAATAATATAATATATTATAAAACATGATATAAAATAACAGTTAATGTAGAGTGTCAGTTATGCTCTTCTATCTTCGCAATACTGCAGGAAGTAGAATATTTCTCTTCTAATAACAATGATAATATCCACATCTATAAAAATAATATATGTTATTATTATTGATGACAAATTAATAATAATAGCAATCAATATAATAATGAAAATAACAATAAAAAACAATATAATATAGTACAATGAATTATATAATAAATAATAGAATAAATAAAATGATATGTTGCGATATGCTATGATATTATATTACTTGAATTTATATGTCATTTCTCATCCTCTCATTCTGCCATCAACGCATTCCATCGACCATTTGTCACCACAGACACACGTGTAGGCATGAAACAGGATCCAGTGAGGACCAAGCTCACCTTGTGACGACCTTGATATTTAGTTGAAAGTTACTTTAAAAATGATAACTTATAAGGAAAACAAATTTATATTTTGCGCAGAGGTACGTAGTATTACTCATAATAAACCCTACAATATAATATAAAATAATACAACATAATGCGATACAATATAACATAATATAATAGAAATATAACATAACATAATATAATAAAATATAATATAATATAATACAATATAATATGATATAATGCAATGCAGTATAATACCATACAACATATTATATAATAACATAAAATAGTGTAAGACGATAATATATGAAATAATATGCTATGATACAATATAACAGGTAATGTCGCAGTGTAAGTTACGCTCTTCTAATAATAATAATAATAAAAATAATAATAATAATACATGATGTAATAAACAACACAATTATATGTTGTAATATACTATGATAAACACTGCACTTTAGAATGGGCTTCAACCTACAAGCCATTTCACACCCTCTCATTCTGCTACTAACGCAGAAGGCGATAGCACCCAGTCGACGCCGTTCTATTGACCAAATGTCATCATAGACGCTCGGGGAGGCATGAGATAGGGACTTGTGAGGACTTAGTTATCTCACCATTTGACGACCCAGAGAGACGCCTGAAGTTATACCCAAAAACGCCAAGTGTGTTACGCTTAAATTTCAACGAAATCAGTCCAAATGGATCATGAACCGAAAACTTTTAATCATGGTGTATTATCATAACTTGAAAATATACTATTTTCCCTTAAATCCAGTGCACAGTGGTCCGAAGCGGGAAATTAGCGTGACAAAAATATTTTCACTATTAAATATTAGTTTTTTGCAGTTGGTGTCTTCACAAAAGTTGTTTGAGGCGCTCCTTTGGATGAAAAATGTTAGTAGGGTGGTCCTCATTTAGATTGAAATCTTAAAACTAACTTTCTTAATAGAACTCAAAAATGATTTCATTGTACAATAAAGTTGTAGAAAATTTTATTGCGAGCAACTTTGCTTAGAAAAGCACCTCTCTAGCTTTTTATTTGATCGAGTTACATCAATTTTCCCCAACAAAAGTAGGGTGGCTCCTGAAAAATCACTTTTTTTTGTTCTAACTTTTTTGTGTAACGTTCTATGGAAAAGTTGGTTTTAAGAAGAGTTGTTGAACTAATTATTGCGCACAATTTTGCTGAACCAAACTTTTTCATATGAGCCACCAGTGAAAAGTTATGACTATTTTTTTGTCAAAAACTAGTCCACCTTCAAATATCAATATTCGTTAGATGCCAGATCAATAAGAATGTATCCTATGTGGTTCCTGGAAGGTCATAATATAAGTAAATATTTAATGGAAAATTAGAAGGGTGTTTTTTTTTTAACTTATTAAAATTAGTTTCAAAAATACCTTCAAAAACTCAAAAACGTTGCATAACTCTTGAACGCCTTAACGTATCAACATACTTTCTTGAGCAAAATAATAGTATCAAATTAGTTCTACAAATATTCCATACATTGTCCGTTCGAGAAATGAGACACACAAAAACTACAGCCGAAAATAGATTGCAGAACAATTTTAATTAATTTATTACCAAAATAACCACTTCAATTGAGTTGGAGCAACTGAGGATTAGAGATACTGTGTAATATGGTTATTCCGAACTAATTGGCCATGATAAATTTATGAACAGAAATTTTCATGATCTCGACAACCATTCCAACAAGCAACAGGTGCAAGTTAGTAAAATGCAAATATTTTTATCCACATCGTGCCAAGACGCCTCTGACACTGGCCCTTCTTCCTCATCCACTTGTGTACCGAATAGCCTGTAAAAACCGGCAAACGACGCACAATGAGTTTTGGTTCGAATTGATACATTCTACTCATTTTAACAAACTAATAATTTTCTTGGGTTTCAGAGCTTTGACTTACAACAAATTTATTTTCAGCTGTAGTTTTTGTGTGTCTCATTTCTCGAAAGAACAATGTATTGAACATTTGTAGAACTAATTTGATACTATTATTTTGCTCAAGAAAGTATGTTGATACGTTAAGGCGTTTAAGTGTTATGTAATGTTTTTGAGTTTTTTGAAGGTATTTTTTAAACTAATTTAAATAAGTTTAAAAAATAACACCCTTCCAATTTTTCTCTTAAATTTTTACTTATATCATGACTTTTCAGGAACTGCATACGATACATTTTTATCGATCTATCATCTAATGAATATTGATATTTGAAGCTTGACTAGTTTTTGATGAAAAAACAATCATAACTTTTTACTGGTAGCTCATATGAAAAAGCTAACTTCTAAAGACAACTTTTCGATAGGACGTTTCACAAAAAAGTTAGAACAAAAAAAGTGATTTTTTGAGAGCCATCCTTCCTTTACTCGGGAAAATTAATGTATTTGCTTGTATTGTGAATCCTCAAACGAACGAAGCAACAAAAAATATCTGCTGTGAACACTTTGCTTGACATAGCTGAATGAGAGACCTATATTAGAGAGAAACTGGATGCGTGAGAGTATATGCTACTGAGCAGACCAATTCCCCTTGCCAAGTAAACTGTCTGTGCTCTCAGTCTCAGTTAACACATGAACTAAGCAATCCATGACAATGTAATGAAATGAAGGGTTCGCTCTCGTTAGTATTGTACGAGAAAGAAGACCTTGCCTCACGGTGTGCTACAAGACGCGAAGCAAAGTCATATAGGCAGTGTTTACGGTTTATTTTTAAAAAGTAGGTTTACAGAAATCATTTTTAACATAATGTTCGCATTCCAAGACCAAATTTGATCATATTTCAAACATACTTTAAACATTTTATAGCAGAAGTTTTGCATTTGAGCCCATTTTCAAAACGATCAATTTGTTTCTTGGCAGTTTACACTGTGTATATATCCGAGAAACACTAAAAGCAATGTTCTTTAAGTTAATATTCATCGGAACTAAAAGTTATGAAACTAGTTTCCTCATAGGCATCTACAATATTAGAACCATTCATCAAATGCTAACCTCATGAAGCATAGGTCTCAGCAAGCGGGCATATTCATGAACTAAAGAACGAACGAAGCAGCTCTCCTGGCTTGGGTTGCGCTGTGAATTCTACCTGACATACGAATGTGTGTGAATAGCACAGATGGTGAAATCCTTTCGTTCATATTCGTTGCTTCAATTTGCAAGCCCTGCAAAAGGAGCGCCATTTGATTCCAAACAACTTTTGTGATGACACCAACTACAAAAAACTAATATTCAATAGTGAAAATATTTTTGTCACGCTGATTTCCCGTTTCGGACCACTGTGCAGTGGTGGTAAATGGCGAACCGAACGCCGATGCTTCTGCAAATTTACTCAAAAATGTTCACCGAGCGTAAGCATGCGATAGGTTCGAAAACTATTTCCTCGGTTAATGCGAAGGTGTTCTGTGCTCGGTGTTCGGCGAAGCAATCTGATTCGAACCGTTCGGTTGGCGGACCATCGGCGAGGGTCGAGTAAACTGCGTTCGATACGATGCTTTGTTGATTTCAGTTCTCGCATCCTGGTTTTGAAATTATCAATGCATACGTGATCAGAATGAAAAAAATTGTTTTTCTCGATATAGGAAATAGTAATTTCTGGATCTTTTGCAAATTTTATGGTTTTTGGTTATAGAATCAATAACAATAAGAATTGAATAATTTGGAACATTTCAGCAAACGTAGAGTGGCTCAATATGAAAAGGGATTTTTTTTACTCTTGCAAATTCGATGTTTAATAAACTGGTGAGTCAATAGCAAATAAAATTGAGTAATTTCAGGCATTTTCAACGAGCGTAGGACACCTGTATTAGGAAAATATTTTGACTAATGTCAATTTGATGTTCTATTGATTGGTGAATCAATAGCAGTTCAACTTGGATAATTTTAGACATTTTCAGAGAGCGTAGAGTGGCAAAATTGGCCACCGTAGGGTTTTTCTATTTGAAAAATTGTAAAATTTTTCGACTAATACCAATTCGATGGTTTGTTGATTGTTGGATCAATAGGATGGAGGATGGAGCAATATGAAAACTAGTAAATATTTTGACTTTTGCTGATAAAATGTTTCATTTAATAGTGATTTAATAACAAATACAAATTGCTAATTTTTGACATTTTCAGGGACCATAGAGTTGTTCACCCTGAAAAATTGTAAAGTTTTTGACTAATGTCAATTTGATGCTCTATTGATTGATGAATCAATAGCAGTTCAAATAAGATAATGTTGAACATCTTCAGCGATCGTGGAGGGGTTTAATATAAAAATTTGTAAATATTTTGATTTCTGCTATTTTAATGTCTAATTGGTGAGCGAATCAGTAGCAGGTAGAATTGGATAATTTTGAACGTTTTTAGCAAGCAGTTTAGGGTGGTTCAATATGAAAAAGTGGTGAACATTTTGACTTTTGCATGTTCGATGCTAAATTCATTAGTGCATTAATTGCAATTAAAGTTTGTTAATTTTGGATATTCTCAGCGAGCGCTGGATGGCTTAATATAGAAGATGTTAATATTTATACCATTTTCAATTCCATGCCAGTGCTGGTAAAGTGGGAAGCAGGAATCAGAACAAATTGGCTCAAATGGCACGTTATCCTTGATATTTGGAGATTTGTGCCTTGCCATCAATTTGTTTTTAGCATCATTTTCCCGATATATAAGAGGGAAGGATTGAAAGGAAATGGTAAGGGTTGGACTGGGAAAGATGGGAAAAATTGACGACACAGAAGTAAATTCTGCACCCCTAAGGGATGCTAAACAATCTGCTGGGGATCACATTTAGTGGAAGCAGAAGTAAATTTTGAACCTTTACGAGGTCCCGTACAGTCTGCTGTAAAACCTACTTAGGTTTGTTACTATGTGCGGATTTAAAGATTTTGCAAAAGGAAGTCAAACAATCTGCTAAACCCTATTTAAGGTGAATACAGAAGGGATTCATTCACTCCAGGAAGAACGATGAACCCTTCTGACTCTATCTTCTTACCACATTGGGTGAGAAACGAGAGAATATCATTTAATTTTAGCCCCGCATACACAGACTCAACCATGTATGGAGAACCAAAAACCCGGAGAACCAAAAACCCGGATACGTAGTTGCGTCAATGCGGGACAATTACATATCAGATGATATGAAGTACGATAATCGCATTCACACAAATCACACGAATAATACTCAGCACGTTGAATAGTAGCCATGTGATAATTGAGTTTGCAATGTCTAGTCAGAGCTCTGACCAGAATACTGCAATGATGCTTGGAGAAATGCAGTAGACACTTTGACATTTTCAGATTTAAATCTGGTAGAAATGCTTTTGTCTGAGCGCAAGTTTGCAAGCTGCGCCAGTAGCTGGCATGTTTGGATACAGCCCAAGAACGAATCTTGTGCTTTATCCAACTAGTTGAAAGTGGTAAAGCTGGTTCAGGACCAACGAAATCATTCGTTGCACCAGCTCTAGTCAACTCATCAGCCCATTCATTTCCAGTAATACCAGAATGGCCGGGTACCCATAAGAAGTAAACAGCATTTGAAATGCTGAGGTCTTCAATTTGAGTTCGACATGCGATCACTAGATTCGACCGTGAGTCATTCGAACTGAGTGCTTTTAAGGCTGTCTGACTGTCGGAACAAAAATAAATTCGCTTACCACAGATCCTCTGCTGAAGTGCCGATTGTACTCCACACAGAATTGCGTAGATTTCTGCTTGGAACACAGTACAGTATCTACCAAGTGAAAGAGACTGCTCCAGCCTCATTTCACGACAGTAGACACCAGCACCAGCACGACCATTCAACAGAGAACCGTCCGTATAACAAACTATGTGTTCATAAAGCTGTCGTTCCAGACAACCAGACAACCATTCCTCACGAAAAGGATAGCTCACATTGAATGTTTTGAAAGGAAAACTGCATGTGAGAGTTAGGTCACTAGGAGCGAGTAAATACTCATCCCATGTAACCATTTGAGACCACAAGCGAGTGTGACTGGTAGCATATTCTAATGGGTTACTGTTCCAAAGCCCTGTAACCCTAAGACGGTATGCACAAGATAATGCTTCTTGTTTTAGGAACACATGTAGTGGTTTAATGCACAGTAGCGCCTCTAGAGCAGCAGAAGGAGTTGTCGTGAATGCTCCTGTCATCGCCATTAGGACCATCCTTTGGAGATGATTTAGCTTTGACTGAACTGTCGCGACTTCTCCTTTCTGCCATACAAGACATCCATATGCTAAAATTGGTCTAACAATAGTTGTGTGAATCCAATGAATATATCTGGGTTTGAGTCCCCATGATTTTCCAAAAGCTCGTCTACATTGGCCGAAAGCCATGCAAGCTCTTTTAATTCTGAAGTCAATGTGAGCAGACCAATTCAGTTTTGAGTCAAGAATAACCCCGACGTATTTAACTTGATCGACCACAGTAACCTCTGAACCGAAGAACCGAAGAAGAAGGAGTAAGTGAAAAAGCCGTGCGCAATGCAATCAGGAAGTTCGGTGAGGATAGCATCGAAAACGGATCGAAAAAAAGGTCCTGCTAACCCTCAGTTGGAAAAACGTATACTGAAGGCGTTTGAGCAAAAGAAGGAGGTTTCAGTTCGGGATGTGGCCAAAAAAGAGAAACAGAAACAACCAAAACGTAGTCCGAAACAAGAAGCATCGATCAGATCGAGGGTTCGAAAGCTGTACAATACGATTCTTACTGGAAATTTGAACTGCATAATCATGGACGACGAAACCTACGTGAAACTCGATTACAAATCCTTGCCGGGACCACAATATTATACGGTGCGAGAAGGGCTAGTGTAAAATTAGTCCGAGACATCGATTTAAGTCGAAAAATTTTGTAAGAAAGCTATGGTCTGGCAAGCAATTTGTAGCTGCGGTAAGATTTCGAAACCCCTCATCACCACTGCTTCAATGAACAGCGAAATATACATCAAGGAATGTTTACAAACACGACTTCTACCCATGATTCGAAGCCTGTTGTGCTCTGGCCAGATCTTGCTTCTTGCCACTACTCGAAATCAACGGTAGAATGGTATCCCAAGTAGCAATCCGCAACTAGTTCTAATACGACAAAGTCCAAACTATGTTGCAACAAGAGCACGAATATGTTTTTTATGTTATACTGGTTAAAAGATGATGACAGCAATGTTTCATCATAACATAACTAGTTACGAAATAGTTATTTAGCTTTCTAATAATAACATATTTGTGTCGTATTGAATTAAATACAATTTATAAGCTATCGTTACTTAATCCAAACATATCTTTAATCACAACAATGCTTCTAGCTACTAGTTGAAAATAAGTTTATTTGACTTCAATAGTAGCAACCCGTAACTAGTTTTGATACCGCTTAAACCAACTGAGTTGCGACAAGAGCACGAACATGTTTTTTATTTTATACTGGTTAAAACAAGGTGACAGCAGTGTTTCTTTATAACGTAAACATTGAACTAACTATCATTTGTAAGTTATCGTTACTTGATTCTAACATATCTTTAATCACAACTATGCTTTTAGCTGCTAGTTGAAAAAAGGTTTATTTTCCGTTGCGGAACCATTATAAATACGTAAGCGTATATGTAAATCGTTACTGTGAATTGATGTAGTAATAACTTAAATATTATAAGATTATAACATATAATTTCTTCATTGATTCAGATAGTTATCGGTAGGTTTTCCCAACGTTATGATAACGAAAATGCAAACAAAACAATCTTTGTTGGCTTGAATATGGCGAACACAATATGGAGTCTCAAGAAGTGTATGAAACATAAATAAAACCAGGATATTACTTTTTTCAAAACTACTTTTTGCCGAAAATTGTGAAAGGCAGAATAGTCATTTTTGGTCTATGCACTGTCATAAACACGAAGAAAATAATATAGGAATTGAACATCGATTGTGATAATTCTATAATTCTCATGATATATGAATTTAAAATGATGAGAAATCACTCTACTTGGAATAATTTTGAGCATTCTGAACATAGGGTTATTTTGTTGTTTATTTTTTATATCTTTATAAACAGATTTTGATTGACGGCGCATAAAAAACAGTTGAGTAAAATTTCATTCCGCTCGACAGTTTTAAAATCGTTGTGAAATTTGTACCTTGTATCAAGCTTGTGATTTAAAGTACTCTTCTGCTTTTTATTTATGATAGAAAAGTATTCTGGATTCATTCAATGTTTATAATGTCGCTGGTGACTAAGTTTCAACTAGTTTACTTGAAAACAAGTTATTTTCAAGTTATGAAAAGATAAGTTATTTCAGTATGGCATTACAACGTAACGACAACTTATTTTTAGCCGATTTAAAAACTAGTAGAAACTGCGCTTTTTGAGTCATGCAACTGGTTAGATGTTAGTAACAATCGCTCAAATATCTGGTTGCAAACTAGTCACAAACAAGCTAGCGTAACAAAAATTGTTACTTGGGATACTACCAAAAATGTCACTTTCGACCAATTGATGAATTTTGAGCATTAACGAAGGCACATCTTAGGAAAACATGTCTCGGCAGCCGAAACCATTCAACATTTTGAAGAAGATTGGAAAAAAGTGTCAAAACTTGTCGCCAACAAGTCTGTACGGAATTTAATGAGGAACGTTCGCAAGAAGGTGCGCCAGCTAGTCTAAAATGACTAAGTAGCAAATGTTGAGAATAATATTCTGTTGTTGTAGTTTAATATTATCAGTATATCGAAAAAAATTTGAATATCTAACACTTGTGAATTATTTACAGCGAAATCAAAGTGCGTCCATACTTTCTGGGACAGTCTTTAACCACGTGATTGACGTAGGACTGCTATCGACAAAGGCTAGATTATTTTAAAAATTCACTTTCATTTTGGTACATTGTTCAACTAAAAAATCATCAATTTCAATTATCATTAGTGCTCTGTACAATGCTTTGAATTCTGAAAAGAAACGCAGGTTACCATTTCTCCGACTTTCAACACAGTCTCGTGTGGCGAACGGTGCATAAAAAATCAGCTACTTGCTTGTGTGCTCTTCCCTAACACCGCTAACGTACTGAACCGAGTGCAAACGCGTGGTATTACATTTAGATGGCACTCATACTGAAGATGGACGTATTATTATGATTCAAATTTGATTATAAAAATTAAATTAATAAATATGAGGAAATCGTATTAACTCCCTGCTTGATTTGACGTGGCGACACTGAAAATGACCAGGAGCTAAATGATTTGACCGTAATTGCGGATTATAGCACTCTCATTGCTATGGTCCTTAGAAATGTCGCAAGTCGCTTCGTTGTGTTCATACTTCGATATATGTTCCACACTTGATGAACAAAGAAGAAATCTAAATAGTTCGTTTTTTTCCCTTAAGTAGAAGGCTTCCATTTTTCCATCCTTTCGGCAGCAGAACTGTTCGCGGTGCGGATTGATTCAATACTGAAGCAATTTTTGTGAAGGGTTTTCTTTTTCTAACGGCTACAAAAAATGCAACATACAGATTTTTGAGGTTGATTATTTCATTTCGGATTTGCATTTTTCAGTGAAATAAAGTGTCATAATCGAGGTCATAATTTCTGGCCTTCAGAAGTGCTGAATTGTGAAATTTTTTCTCGATATTTAACACCGTTCGGTGCATTTTGAATGTTGGATTTCTTTGCACTTGTTCGATGCGAAGTTCGCATTGCTAACGTTGCACTTAACTGATAATGTTGTGATGGATTTGCGCTAAACTAATTATTTTACTTCTGATTTGCATACATAATTCAATGGGAGGATATCTTCTATAGCTCTTTGGGAAAATTGTGCAGCCTGATGCACGGATGCCGATTGAAATACGTATCAGTATCGAAAGGTTTATTCCATCTAGTGAAAAACTCCTGACGTGGCAGTGCTATAGTAGAATTAAATGGTGGCTAAAGGATGTACCTTTTTAAATCCACACACACAAAATTCTTTCTCAATATTCGAATTTTGATCCGATTATCAAATATTTTTCAGGGAGTCAAAAAAAAACAAAGTTAGTTTTGACATCATTCATTTATTTAATTTCGCCAAATTCACTAACAATTTGACCTTAACCCCTGCCATAAGGTATTCTGTACGATCTCAGAATCAACAACGTTTCGCATATTAACCCTTGCTTTCATTTCTTCTTCATTCTTTACTAATTTTGGTTGTTTCAGAAGGTGCAACTTCAAAATACCCCAATATTTTTCTGTTGGACGCAGTTCCGCAATATTTAGGAAAATCTGATCTTTCGGCGCGAAATCAACAAAATTCGTTTTATGCTACTCTAGCACGTCCTTCGTATAGTGGCATGATACCAAATCCTTTTTAAAAATCGTCGGACTACCATGAGTCTTCAGGAGAAAGATGTCACATTTAGAGACACTCTTTCAAATACGGAAGGTTTGCTCCGCTTCCTACACGTCACAGCATACGAAATAAGGAGTGTAATCGAAATAAGCTATCCACAAATTTTTCTTTCAAATTTTGATAAAAAACGATATTTTATTTCAACTAAAAATTGATCCTTTATTGTACGAGGTTAAACTTGAGCATAATGAAAACCGGATTAAATTAAAGTTATTCCTTCACGAATTTTCGAACTTTTGATCGAACGCTCTTCATCAAGTTCCGGACAAGTGTTGCAACGCATTTTTCGGACGCTTGAGCCCAAATTTTTTTGAACTCCTGCATGTTCCCAGCTGCCTTGCCAGTCTTCTTGAAGACCCTCTTCACGATTCCCAGTAACGTTCGATGGGTCGAAGCTGAGGGCAATTTGGTGGATTGATGTTTTTCTCAACGAAATTTATACCTTTTTCCGCAAGCCAACTGAGAGTGGTTTTTTCAAGGTCAGCCGATGCTAAATCCTGCCAATATAGTGGAGATGTACTATGCTTCTTATATAAAGGCAGCAATCTCTTCTGGAGTCACTAAGATCGATAGATTTTTGTATTTACAGTTCCATTAGTGTAAAAAATGGATTACTTCAAACCACAGGAACATATTGCTTGCCATACCAGTACCTTTCGACCGAATTTCTCCACTTGAATCGACCTGTCCGCATCGCTCACATCCTCCCCAACGACGACAGTAAAGTATTGTGGACCTGGAAGGGTTTTTTCCCTTCTTTACATAAGTCTCATCGTTTATCAAAACGCATGCATCCGGACACTGCAAAAGACGCGAATACAATTTCCAGGCCCTTGCAGATGCTCACTACTTCTGTTCTACACTTTGTTTCGAGATTTTCTGCTTCTTGTAGGTCTTCAGGTGATTTCGCCTCTTGAAACGCTGGTCATTCCGACACTCGTTCCTGCTTTTTTGCTAAACCACGTATGTCAATACGTACAATTGATTTTTTCTTCATGATTAGAGATACCACTTTCTGGTCTAGTTTCGGGTTGGAAGAACCGGGTTTTCTGCCTTTTCCTGGTAGCTCATCCAAAGAATAGTGTTCCCAAAACTTATTAATGATGGTTTTAACACTGGCATGATGAATTCCAAACCACTTCGCCAATTTTCGCATAGTATCACCTTTCTCACTTAACCATGTGTCCAGAACCTTAATTTTCACATTCTTTTCAATACGCGACATTTTGAAAACGCAGAATTTACACCGCACAAACAAGTAAACAAACGAAAGCTGACAGCCAAACGCATAGCATGCTGTGATCTGAGCATAAAAAACCATCACAAATATATGCGTACAACACAAATGTATGTGGATAGCTTATTTTCGATACACTCCTTAGTTCCGCCACGAACCAAAATGATCGTCATTCAAAGTTGATCGAATCGATACCATGGGTAGCGAACGGCGAACACGCACGAGTAAAATGATTCAAATGAGAGATGAGATCGATTATTCTCTGTTCGTTTCAAAAACGGTCAGTTTATAGTTATTCGAATGTTACTGGACCCAATTTCGGAAGCATTTAACATGCAAATAAGCAGGAATAACTGTACATACAAATAAATCGTACTTCCTTTTATATTCTCTGAAAATATGCAGAGAAAAAATATCAAACTGAAAGCTTTGGATTTTGAAATTCATGTATTTACGTTACCTCACCTAGTGTGCATTGGAAGATATGCACTATTCGTTTTCAATTGTGACAAAAGTGGTTTCTTTTGATCACATTTATTTTTTCTAGCGCTGCCTACTACGATTAAAAATACCGTCGCTGTATGATCTCGTAAAGAGAGAGGGGATTCTTAAGGGCACTCCGCATTCGGCCGATCCAACCGATCCGAGCTCTCCGGCGTTGACTTTTTTTTCTGCTTCGGCTATGGCTGAGCTACCGGCGTGCGTATGTATAGGTACGCCGGAGCCGACGCGATTGCTACGGTGCGAAAAGCTCGGTGAGGAATATCGTTGCCAAAGATATGGATTTTATGTCGGGTCCGGCGTACCTATACATGCGCACGCCGGTAGCTCAGCCATAACCGAAGAGCGAAAAAAAGATCGGCGATGGAAATGTCGGCCGAATGCGGTTTGACCTTTATTCTTCAAAAGCTATAAGACTGCTAGTTACTAATCGTTGTAATGAAGCCTACTTTGATTTTTTTTTTCATAAATACGTTTATTTCATAGGCAATATACATAAGTTTTTCTTCGCCGTTGCATCCACAATAAATAGTACTTTAATTCTAATACATTTCGAATATCATATTAGTATGTTGGTATTCATTAGTTAATCTAAATACATTTATTTTGTACATGATCTTAAAACTATTTCAAGTTTGTTTGTATCAGTTCATCACTTTTATTCAATATCATATAGTTGGCTATTGGTTGAACTCATGGAAGAGAAAACAGTCTAACATAAAATAAAATTTAAATTGGAACTCCAATGGATTTAATTAAATGGAAAAGAAGTTTCATGTAGGCAAGGTCACGACAAGCAAGAACATTGGATAGTCTACCTTGGGTACGCAAGGAATTTATTAGTTGAGATCTGACAACACGATACTCCACGCATGTCCAAACGACATGATCAATATCCCGATTACCTTCGCCACAAGCACAATGATTAGTCTCTGAAAGTCCAATTCGAAGGAGATGTGCATCTAACGTGTAATGATGGGACATGAGTCTGAACATCACACGAATGAAATCCGTACTCACATCCAGTCCCCGGAACCTTTGTCGATATTTTAGGAATAATTAAGTGCATCCACCGACCCAGATCATCTTTATCCCAAGAAGCTTTGGCGAGGCGCGCTATAGAATTCGTTGGAAGCAATTGGTCTCTCATAAATTTCACCCTGAATAGCACCACGTTTGGCTAAAATGTCGGCTCTTTCATTGCCTGGAATGGAGCAATGAGCCGAGACCCAAACTATTGTGATTTGATAATTATTATTCAATATTACGTTCAGGCACTGTTTTATTTTATCCAAGAAAAACGGTTCATTTTTGCCAGCAGCGTTTGAGCGAATGGCTTCAATTGCACTCAGACTATCTGTGAAGAGAAAATAATGATTTGGAGACAATGTGACGATTACACTCAAACTATAATGAACTGCTGCTAACTCTGCTATATAAACAGATGCAGGTTCTTGAAGCCTAAATTAAGCCGAAACAGTATTGTAGAATATACCAAACCCAGTAGCCTCTTCAATTCGTGATCCGTCCGTGTAAAACATTTTCTCAGAGTCAATATGCCTGAACTTACTTGTAAATGTTTTTTGGGATTTCCAACGAGCGTAGGTGTTCCGGGATTCCACGCACTTCGCGCTGCATGGATGTGTCGAAAAATAAAGTTGAGTCAGGGGCACTTAGGATGCTGACACGGATAGGAATATATCTTGAAGGGTTCATTTCCTGTGACATATGGTTAAAATATACTGTCATGAATCTTGTTTGAGATTGAAGCTCAACTAGCCTTTCGAAGTTATTAATAACCAGGGGATTCAGTACCTCACATCTTCTTAGCAGTCGCGATGAAAGCTCCCAAAAACGATCTTTCAATAGAAGAACTCCCGCCAGAACTTAAAGACCTAAAGCAATTCGCAAACAACGATATTGAATTCGCTCTAATTTGATAATATGAGAGTTTGCAGCGGAACGAAAACAAACGCATCCATATTCCATCACTGAAAGTATCGTTGTCTGATACAATTTTATTAGATCTTCCGGATGAGCACCCCACCAAGATCCTGTTATTGTTTGAAGAAAATTTACTCTTTGTTGGCATTTCGTTATCAGATACCTAATGTGTCCTCCCCACGTGCATTTGGAATCGAACCACACCCCGAGGTATTTAAAAGTTAAAACCTGTTGGATCATTCTTCCCATCATATGGAGCTGAAGCTGCGCGGGATCATGCTTTCTTGAAAAGACGACTAACTCTGTTTTCTCCGCAGAGAATTCGATACCAAGATGAACAGCCCAATCGGACAAGTTATCTAAGGTATCTTGCAATGGTTTATGCAGATCAATAGCTTTGGGTCCAGTAACTGAAACCACGCCATCATCTGCCAATTGTCTTAGTGTACATGGGGTTACTAGACAGCTGTCAATGTCATTTACGTAAAAATTATAGAGGAGCGGACTGAGGCATGAGCCTTGCGGGAGACCCATGTAACTATTTCTGAGTGTTGCCAAATCGCCATGTGAAAAATGCATGTGTTTCTCTGACAAAAGGTTGTGTAAATAATTATTTATAACCGCTGGGAGTCCATTTTGGTGAAGCTTGTCTGAAAGAACATCAATGGAAACTGAATCAAATGCTCCTTTAATGTCTAAAAATACAGAGGCCATTTGTTGCTTTCGAGCAAAAGCAATTTGGATGTCAGACGAAAGTAATGCAAGGCAATCATTCGTCCCTTTATTTCTACGGAAGCCAAACTGAGTATCAGACAACAAACCGTTCGTCTCGACCCAAGTGTCGAGATGTCGTATAATAATTTTTTCGAACAATTTTCTGATACAGGACAACGTTGCAATGGGTCTATATGAGTTGTGATTGGAAGCTGGTTTGCCCGGCTTTTGAATGGCAATAACTTTCACTTGTCTCCAGTCAGGTGGAACAATATTTTGCTCAAGAAACTTGTTGAACAATTCCAACAAACGTCTTTTTGCAAGGTCGGGCAGATTCTTCACCAAGTTGAATTTAATTCTGTCCAACCCAGGAGCGTTATTGTTACAAGACATGAGTGCTATGAAAAATTCCATCATTGAAAAGGGCCTATCAATGGTACCATTGTTTGTAGAAGACTCCCTAATAATGCTATGCGTAGGAACAGAATCTGGATAAACTTTCCTAGCAAAGTCAAATATCCATCGGTTCGAGTATTCCTCACTCTCATTTCCTACATTACGATTCCTCATTCGTCTGGCCGTATTCCAAAGAGTGCTCATTGAGGTTTCTCTTGACAAACCTTCGACAAAATGTCCCCAATAGCTACATTTCTTGGCCCGAAGTATGCTCTTGTACTTGGTTTCTAAAATCAGGAATTTTTCAAAATTCTGAGGAGTTCCTTCTCCTCGTTTCAGGAGCCAGGTAGGTTTTTTGCTATTTTCCCGTTTCAAATTAAATTTGCTTGGAAACGGTGCAGAATATAGAAAAACCCACCTGACAATGCCTTCGAAATTTAGTTGAGAATATTCTGTGAAATATTCAGAATGATTCATTGAGTTTAGCGGTCATGTTGTATATTTTTCTGACTGAAGAACTGCTGAAAATTGGAACGCTCGGAAATGCATACCTCTACTTGTTCATCGAATATCTCGGCTTTGAAGGCTTGTATCATAAATCTACCGTGACAAAGTCTAGATAATTTAGTTTAGATACGATTAGTACATGAAAACATATATATTATCGCGATAAAAATAAACTCTTGTATTTTTCTGTGAAACAAAGTCAGTTTCAATGCATCCGCCATTTTTTTCGCTTTGGTTTCCTGATAGCATTCTGAAAAAGGAGAAAGAAACAAAATTGGCTCGACAAGGCTGCCAAATACACATACATTCAATCTTTGTGAAAATTGAATATTTTTCCATTGATTTTTGGAATCCATGTAATATCCAACCCATACGATAGATTTATGTGATAAAACTTCTCATCAAAATAATAAAATGTACCTTATGATCAAAAAAGAATCCAATGTCCAATCGATAAACTTTTATTCTCTTAGCGTTGGCAACAGTTTTATACACATTCTGGCAAATTTTGACGCATATCGTACGATTAGTTTTTGTTTGGCGTCTATACGAAGAAGTTGAAAAATTTTCGTGTGGCGATTTTTATAATGGATGAAAATTTAGAACAATGTGCGTGCATTAAATTTTGTGTTGCAAAAGGGATTTAAGTGTTCCGAAACGTTGAAAATGTTAGAAAAGGCCTTTGGTGAATCGTGTCTAGGAAAAACACAAGGCATACGAGTGGTATAAACGCTTCAAAGGTGGTCGTACAAGCTTGGATCATGATGAGATCCCTGACCGCCCAACAACATCTGTTACTGAAGAAAACATTGAATCGGCGAAGCAAATCGTGTTGCAAAATCGTTCTGTACCGATTAGAGAGATTGCTGTGTTGTTGGGCATCTCTTATGGATCAGCCGAACACATTTTAACTGATGTTTTGGGTTATAAACGCGTCGCTTCTCGGCTGGTGCCAAAAAAGCTGAATTTCACGATAATGCGCCGGCTCACACAGCGTTGGTTGTGTCACAGTATTTGGCCAAAAACTCAACCAATATCATCAACCAAGCACCGTACTTTCCAGGTATGGCCCCGTGTGACTTTTTCCTCTTCCCCAGACTCAAATTGCCATTGGGGGGGAACGCGTTTTGAGACCATAGAAACCATAAAAGAGAATTCGCTGCGTGAACTGAAGGCTATACCTTCGGTGGCCTATAAAACTTGTATGGAAAATGGGATCAAGCGTTGGCATGCATGTATTGCCGCAGGAGGAGAGTACTTTGAAGGCGCCAATAAAGAAATTTATTAAAAATTGAAATATTGCGTTTTTGCCTTTCTCATATAGAAAGGTTATGCAATCACTTGAAAAACCGACTAGTGAAAATTGGCCCGGAGGGCCAAGTGTCATATACCATTCGACTCAGTTCATCGAGCTGAGCAATGTCTGTGTGTGTGTGTGTGTGTGTGTGTGTATGTGTCAAATAATCTCACTAGGTTTTCTCGGAGATGGCTGAACCGATTTTGACAAACTTGGATTCAAATGAAAGGTCTCGTGGTCCCATACGGAATTCCTGAATTTCATCCGGATCCGACTTCCGGTTCCGGAATTATAGGGTAAAGTGTGTTCAATATTGTACACCGTCACTTAAACCGGCGAAACAAAACACGTAAAAAATTTTCTAAACTGGTCTCAAAATCACACAAATCGAAAGTCATTATCAGTAGGCAACTAAACAAACCGATTCCGGCTATCGTGGTTCCCGGTATCCGGTTCCGGAAGTACCGGAAATAGTGGTCATATATACCAAAATAGATCTCACTCACTTTTCTCAGCGATGGTTTGATCGATTTCCACAAACTTAGATTCAAATGAAAGGTCTCGTGGTCCCATACGGAATTCCTGAATTTCATGCGGATCCGGCTTCCGGTTCCGGAATTATAGGGTAAAGTGTGTTCAATATTGTACACCGTCACTTAAACCGGCGAAACAAAACACGTAAAAAATTTTCTAAACTGGTCTCAAAATCACACAAATCGAAAGTCATTATCAGTAGGCAACTAAACAAACCGATTCCGGCTATCGTGGTTCCCGGTATCCGGTTCCGGAAGTACCGGAAATAGTGGTCATATATACCAAAATAGATCTCACTCACTTTTCTCAGCGATGGTTTGATCGATTTCCACAAACTTAGATTCAAATGAAAGGTCTCGTGGTCCCATACGGAATTCCTGAATTTCATGCGGATCCGGCTTCCGGTTCCGGAATTATAGGGTAAAGTGTGTTCAATATTGTACACCGTCACTTAAACCGGCGAAACAAAACACGTAAAAAAATTTCTAAACTGGTCTCAAAATCACACAAATCGAAAGTCATTATCAGTAGGCAACTAAACAAACCGATTCCGGCTATCGTGGTTCCCGGTATCCGGTTCCGGAAGTACCGGAAATAGTGGTCATATATACCAAAATAGGTCTCACTCAGTTTTCTCAGCGATGGTTTGACCGATTTCTACAAACTTAGATTCAAATGAAAGATCTTGTGGTCCCATACGGAATTCCTGAATTTCATCCGGATCCGACTTTCGGTTCCGGAGTTATAGGGTAAAGTGTGTTCAATATTGTACACCGTCACTTAAAATATTTTCGGATACAACAAACATTTAAATCGTAATTTAGAGTGCGTAATAGAATAGTTTGTGTGCCATGTTAGTCGGTTTTTTGGTTTTTGGAAATGTGGATGACTCACGCAATCAAAGCATTGTTTTATTCTGTATGTTATACTAGTTAATGCACAAACAATCTCTTGGTTTGTTTCAAAAATCGAAGAGATAAATTTTGAATGGAATACCACAATATTATATGTACATGAGAAAGGCATCATTACACCACTAGGTGGATTAAAACAGGTTTTTTTAATAAAATTTCGGTTCTTTTTTTGATCATAAAATATGCTGGCAACCCGGTACAGTTTGCTTATATACGAGAGAGTACAGGAGAAATACGATGCGCAAAGGGAATTGAGCGAGCCACGTGGTTGATTTCAAACTCAACACGCGACCCTCTGCCCTCAGACCATAATAATGCTCTTTTTATTTATTTCTGTGCGCGTAGAAATAAGAAATATTTGCTTTGAAGTAAAAATCAAATGTACTTGAATCAAAGGAAAATGAAAATAATGGGGTAAAACGGTACAACGAGTTTGCTGCTGTCTTTAAAACAATGAGCAATCGATTTGCTAGACATTTTTATATCAGGAACACTCTATTCGCTCTTCTGCAAATACTTCGGTTTTATGTTATATAGTTATGCTTGAATAAAATACAGTACAAAAGGAATCTTGGGGTAAAGTGAACATGATAGCGTTTGGTGCGGTCCTTCTAAATATATGGAATCGATTTTACTGACCACTTGACACCAAAAAGGTTCTTTGTGGTCAGCTGTATCATGCCTCCAAAAAATCATCACGATGTTAGTCCATTTTTCCCCACTGTGCAATGCAACAAACGTAACTTGTTGGTGCGTTTGATTCAACATAACTCAATCTTATCTACTAATAATACCGCTACTTATGATTCCCCAGGTACAAAAAGAAATGGCCATCAACAGGTTTGCTGCCGATTTGCCCCGCGAAAAGTGGGACACCTGGGATCCGATGCTGATTTCCGAGGGTTTGTTCAGTGCAGCAAACATTTTCAGTTCGCTCAAGCTGGTGTACATCTTCTCGGTCAATCCGCACCTGGGGCCGCTCCAAGTGTCCCTGTCGCGGATGGTGATGGACATCATGAAGTTTTTCTTCCTTTACGTGCTGGTGCTGTTTGCCTTCAGCAGCGGTTTGAATCAACTGCTTTGGTGAGTTGTGACATCGAAATTGTTGTGGTCGGGACTTGACTTAGAAATGTGTTTTGCTTTTTTTTTGTTTTAGGTATTATGCCGATCTGGAGAAAAAGCGATGCCCGGATGTAACAACGTTCTCCGGGTCGTCCAACCTAACATCGACGGATCCAAACGCTTGCGTAGTGTGGAGACGATTCGCGAAGTAAGTCGGCGAATAATAAATTTTCTTGCAGTTTGAAAAAAAAATTTTGCTTTGACAGCCTGTTCGAAACGATTCAAACGCTCTTCTGGGCGGTCTTCGGTTTGGTGGATTTGGAAAACTTTGAACTGGATGGAATCAAGATATTCACCCGGTTCTGGGGAATGCTGATGTTCGGAACCTACTCGGTGATCAACATTGTGGTGCTACTCAATCTGCTGATCGCTATGATGAATCATTCCTATCAGCTCATATCGGTAGACAACTTTGTACTGGCCGTAGTTATTGACCGGGTGCCTAACAGTTTAGTAAACATTTTCAGGAACGTGCTGATGTGGAGTGGAAATTTGCTCGATCGAAACTGTGGATTAGCTATTTCGAGGAAGGCGGAACCTGTCCCCCGCCTTTCAACATTATTCCGACACCGAAGTCAATCTTCTACGTCTTCCAGTGGGTCAAGCGGAAATTCTGTGGTCATTCCAAAGCCGTAAAAAAGGAACACATGAAAACAATTCGAGTGAGTAACGATCCGATCCAGCCACCGATGAGTCACCACTTCCACCACTGGGTGCATTGGATGCATTTTCCGGAACGTGGAAGGCGGAAGGTTTCTCATGTTTTTGCCCGTCGCACCGTGTGTTGTTAATGTTTGATTTCTCCTGCTTTTTCACCATTCCTCCTCTTGCTATTTTCCCCACTCGTTGATGCTTCCTCGTCTTTGCATCTGTTTTCAATTTCGTTCCGTGTGGAATATCTTTTCCTCTTCCGCCTGTTTGCTCTGCTTCTCTCTTGTTGTTGTTTCGTTTTAGCGGAAGGTGAAACAAGCCAGCGAACGGGACTTCCGCTATCAGAGCATTATGCGAAATCTAGTCCGGCGGTATGTCACCGTAGAACAGCGTAAAGCCGAATCGCAGGGTGTCACCGAGGACGACGTGAACGAGATCAAACAGGACATCTCTGCCTTTCGCTGTGAACTTGTGGAAATTCTGAAGAACAGTGGAATGAACACGACCAGTGCCACCGGTTCCGGGGGAGGCGTTGGGGGAAAGAAGAACCGTCAGAAGGAACGGCGACTGATGAAAGGATTCAACATTGCACCACCGCCGGCACCAGAATCGGGTCAGCATCTAACACCAGTTTCCGAGTTCACCACGCAACTTCCGGACCAATCGTCACACGAACTGTTTGCCGGAGTATACGGGCCAGGTCTCACCACCAAGAAAGCCCTGCACCAAGTCAATCCTATGCACCAGTTTTCATCACAGTCGCAAAGTTCCTTCGGTGAAAACAATAATCCCATTCACAGACTTGCCAAACTAGCACCGAAGTTCCATTCCAAAAGACCTGGCTCGCAGAAGAAACGATGGGGTAGTAAAATCCCACCTAAAAACCAATAGAACGCTCGCAGCTAATGGCTTTCCAAACCAATTAAAATCTATTTCTAGGTACCCTGATTGAGGCAGCCAAGCAGGGAAGTGTGTCGCGGTTTATTGGCCGGTCTCGGTCGGAGGATTCTGTCTGTAATCATGGTCCGCGGGGTGAGTCTGCGAGTCACAGCAACAGTCCGGCATCGGACGAAGCCATCACCGAGTCACCGTCCGATTCGAATCCTAGTTTGGACCGGCCGGATGTGGATCCATCGCCGGATCCAGACAAGCGTCACCATCATCACCATGGCAATGACCGATCGCACGGTTCGGGAAAAGCGAAAGATTCTTCCTCGCACCATTACCATTTGCACTTCGGAGCACTGGCCGCCCTGAAGCGAAAGAGGAAAAAATTCTCCAACAGTCGGAACAGCAGTCCGGTGTTGGATCCACCCGCCTCCGAAGCGAAGGTCACGCAGAGCCCACGGGCTAATGCCAACAGCAAGGTATGTAGGGGGAGGGGATTTACATTGGAAGAAATCGAGAAAAAAATGCATTTTTGTTATTATTTTTTTCAAAACTTCTTCGACGGCTTTCGGATGAGCTCGTTGTCTTCCTTTAAAATGTCTAGAAACTTCTGAAACTACTTCGTTGAACTTCGCAAAACCTTGGCATTACGTTCCTTTTGTGGAATTCGACCTCCTGTTTCAACAGACTTTGCAGCCGATTCCTAGCGTACAAAATCATTGCATGGCTGGTTGGTGCTACGATCATACTAACAGTAAGAATCCTTCCAGGTCAAGACTCGAACATACGACAAATGGGTTGTAAGACCAGCGCCCTTTACAATAAAATCGACAACCTTGGACTATTTCCGACAACTTCCTACTTCTAGCTTGCCAAAATTGCCCAAAATTTAAAGATGTATGTTTTCAGGCTTTCTTGCATAAATCGCTTCAACTGTTGTGTATTACCTTTTTCATGCACCCAAACTTGCACCGTTTAAAAACAGTTTTTTTCGCTACATCTTCTACGTAACTGTTTTTACGAACCAAATCCCAAATAACGCGAACTTTCTTTACGAACCTACTTCGTAAAAAAGGATATTTTCATACAATGAAAACGTGTTCCGGGTAATTGATGTTCCAAACTACTAAAGAATGTCCCAGAAACTATGGACGCAACCAAAAACCGCTGCCATTTCGCAATGGTTCAGAATCTGTCAATTTTTATGGCTGTGTCCTGTTGTTTACACTTTTCTCTACCCACTTGTGCAGTTGTTTATTCGTTTTCATTAGTTTGTTTCGAAATGCGTGGACTTTCAGCAGAACTACGTCGAAACATTGTGTACAAATGGCGCACAGAACGCGGACTGTCACTGAGAAAGATAGCAAAAATGGAAGGAGTAAGTGAAAAATCCGTGCAAAATGCAATCAGGAAGTTCGGTGAGGATAACACCTTTGAGGATAAACCGAAATCGGGTCGAAAAAAGGTCCTGCTAACCCTCAGTTGGATAAACGCATACTGAAGGCGTTCGTGCAAAAGAAAGAGGTTTCAGTTCGGGATGTGGCCAAAAAAGTGGGCACGTCGAAGTCAAATGTTCTTCGTGCTAAAGAACGTTTGAATCTTCGAACCTATAAGAAGCAGAAACAACCAAAACGTAGTCCGAAACAAGAAGCATCGATCAGGCCGAGGGTTCGAAAGCTGTACAATACGATTCTTGCTGGAAATTTGAACTGCCTAATCATGGACGACGAAACCTACGTGAAACTCGATTACAAATCCTTGCTGGGACCACAATATTATACGGTGCGAGATGGGCAAGTGTTACACCAGTCCGAGACATCAATTGAAGTCGAAAAATTTGGTAAGAAAGGTATGGTCTGGCAAGCAATTTGTAGCTACGGTAAGATTTCGAAACCCTTCATCTCCACTGCTTCAATGAACAGCGAAATATACATCAAGGAATGTTTACAAAACCGACTTCTACCCATGATTCGAAGCCACAAGGATCCTATTGTCTTCTGGCCAGATCTTGCTTCTTGCCACTACTCGAAATCAACGGTAGAATGGTATACTACCAAAAATGTCACTTTCGTCCCAAAAAACATGAATTCACCAAATTGCCCACAACTTCGACCAATTGAGGGATTTTGGGCATTAACGAAGGCACATCTTAGAAAACATGTCTCGGCAGCCGAAACCGTTCAACAGTTCGAAAAAGATTGGAAAAAAGTGTCAAAACTTGTCGCCAAGAAGTCTGTACGGAATTTAATGAGGAACGTTCGCAAGAAGGTGCGCCAGCTAGTCTACAATGGCTAAGTAGCAAATGTTGAGAATAATATTCTGTTGTTGTAGTCTAATATTATCAGTATATCGAATAAAGTTTGAATATCTAACACTAGTAAATTATTTACAGCGAAATCAATGTGCGTCCATACTTTCTGGGACAGTCTTTACAATAAGAGTATTGATGTGGAACACACCTTTATTTTCTATGTAGGGGTGTAGAAATGTGGTCAGGTTTCAAACAGTCTATTTTGTATCAATATTCAATATTATTTCATCATTTGATTGAGAATATTTCTAAGTTTCGAGTTGAATGTATCAAGCCACGTATTCTCAATTATTTATGATTGAATTTTGATTAGTAGCGAGCAGTGTCCTATTTTGTATGCCAAAAATCTCCGGCACACCGGATTTCCCTACCATAGACGACAGTTTTGAAGGAGTAAGCGATATATCAAAGGGAAAGCATCGCTCTGATTGGTCAATCGATGCGAAAGCGAAGCTGTTGGAAGCACGCGAATCTATAAATAGAAGCGAAATTATAGCTAACGTTTCAGTCCAACGCGTAGCATGCTAGAGGTAGGTTGTTGCTAGACAGCAAGACAAAAACGTGCCATAAAACGATTTGAAGCTTTAATTGCTAATGTCTGATCTTGTGTCATGCAAGCTCGGATGACATTCCATGTTATGTCGTTTCAGCTGAGAAATTGACAACTACTCCAGGGTAAATGTTGAGTGCGTAAGATTAATTTCAAATTTATATAAGATGAGCTCGATTGATAATGAGAAAAAGTTTTTGGCTTCAACCGAAATCGCAGAATGGTAGAGGAGCTTAACTGCTTGCATACAAAACTTGAACACAAGCTTGGCGAAGGGAAGCTTAAATATCGATATCTGTATCACAAGTATGTACAAACATATACATAATTGCATACATTTGGGCTATTGATGTAATTTCGTCGGCTACAAAACAAATACAAATCAAGACAAACGATGTTCGGTGTTTGTCAAGATCAATCTAAGATGACTCTCGTGCAATTGCGGTTCGAAAGTGTGACGATTGATTGAACTTTTTGATTGTAAAAGGTGATTTTTTTGAGGTTAGGATTTTCATGCATTAGTATTTGCTCAGATTTTTTGAGGTTATGATTTTCATGCATTATTATTTGCTCAGTATGCTCTGACATTTCATCATGAATAGACTTACTAACGAGCAACGCTTGCAAATCAGTGAATGGGCCCTAGAAAAGTTGGCAGAAAATCCGCTTTTTTATCGACAAATTTTGTTCAGCGATGAGGCTCATTTCTGGTTGAATGGCTACGTAAATAAGCAAAATTGCCGCATTTGGAGTGAAGAGCAACCAGAAGCCGTTCAAGAACTGCCCATGCATCCCGAAAAATGCACTGTTTGGTGTGGTTTGTACGCTGGTGGAATCATTGGACCGTATTTTTTCAAAGATGCTGTTGGACGCAACGTTACAGTGAATGGCGATCGCTATCGTTCGATGCTAACAAACTTTTTGTTGCCAAAAATGGAAGAACTGAACTTGGTAGACATGTGGTTTCAACAAGATGGCGCTACATGCCACACAGCTCGCGATTCTATGGCCATTTTGAGGGAAAACTTCGGAGAACAATTCATCTCAAGAAATGGACCGGTAAGTTGGCCACCAAGATCATGCGATTTGACGCCTTTAGACTATTTTTTGTGGGGCTACGTCAAGTCTAAAGTCTACAGAAATAAGCCAGTAACTATTCCAGCTTTGGAAGACAACATTTCCGAAGAAATTCGGGCTATTCCGGCCGAAATGCTCGAAAAAGTTGCCCAAAATTGGACTTTCCGAATGGACCACCTAAGACGCAGCCGCGGTCAACATTTAAATGAAATTATCTTCAAAAAGTAAATGTCATGTACCAATCTAACGTTTAAAATAAAGAACCGATGAGATTTTGCAAATTTTATGCGTTTTATTGTTTAAAAAAGTTCTCAAGCTCTTAAAAAATCACCCTGTAGATCATTACAGATTTTGGTTGCCTTGTTCCACATCAATGGCTGCGAACAACCCCATGGGGCTGATCCTTGTAGTTTTTTTGGAACGGGTTTGATATGTGGTACCAAAATTGAGAAATCCTTGGTGACGACTTTCGCTTTATCGAAATTCCTTGAAAACCTTAATAATATGATTATTCTCGGAACGAGAATTTGTAGAAGACGGAAAACGATGTTTGACGTCGATTCGAATTCTAAGATAACGAAGTTCGGTTTATCGATATTCCTTGAAAACCCATAAAATAAGAATATTTTCAGAACACATTCAATACCAATACATCCAAACCTCCTTTTACGAACACCTATTTTTACGTTGGCCTGTTTTTACGTAACTCTTTTTACGAACCAAATCCCAAATAACTTCGTAAAAAGAGTTTTTTGCCGAGGGGGACGACAGATCCGGATAATGCCACGAAAAACTTGAAAAGTCAATGGAAACTAATCAGATTGCATTTATCCTCATTAATACATCTAACCGTTCAAAAGCGCATCCAACCGTTGATAAGAAAATCGAAGCACATGCGATCTCTCCTAAAGTCTTGTATTTTCCTTCATGACATTTAACGAGTTGTCAACACAACGCTACCAATCAAGAAAATAAATTGCTGGATAAGTTTGTGGTGCATTAAATAATAAAAAAATTCATAGGGGGCCAAAGGTGTATGGCATCCTGGAAAGAGCGACAAACATCATATCATACTGTTTGTATCGGCAGTTTGATTGACTTAGCTCTGGTCGACACAAGCTCCGATCTCATACCTACCCGGAGTCAAATGATGACCGGTGACTCCTGTTTTTAGCAGAATGAGGAGGTGCGGAGTATTAGCAAGCGGTGGGACAAAATGCAACCGGTGACAAGAAACTAACACCTAACTACGGGTGCCTCGATTGTGGGAAGCGTGCAACACGTAGACTGGTGTTATAAACATATTATATTATATTTTAAGCACTAGTAACTATAATATTACCCTTTCCCAATTACACCCCTCTATTTCAGAATAAGAAGTGAAACCGGCCATAACAATTGAATGAAATTCAACTTAACAGAAATTAAACTTAAAACAGAAACTGATTGCAAAATGAAAGCGGAAGTGGTGGCGGTGCAAGAGGGATCACTGCTGGTGTGTCGAATTAAGGGTGATGGAAACTACTTGTTCTCAGCACTTGCTCATCAAATATGGCGGTACCCTCCCAACTCGGAACTAAACGATATCCACGCCAGATCACTGCGCGCTACAGCTGTATCGTTTTATCGCGAGCACATTGATTTTTGGGAGGACCGATTGCTACCACAAGCATTGGTGATCTTCCCGGAGCTGGTAAACACAACCACCCCAGCTCAGCTAATTAATCACTACTTGGAACAATTGTCAAAGTCGGGTTTCTGGGGTGGAGAAGAAAGTATCTATGCGGTATCGGTAACCAAGGATGGCTTTTATCGTATCAAAGAACGCTCGCTCGCAACTCTTCCACGATTGAATCAGTGCCATCAAAGAGAAACGGAAATCATCGCAACAATAAAAACCCTTCTTAATCCACCTAGTGGTGTGATAATGCCTTTCTCTTCTTTCGTAACAGTCTCATGAAAATATATTTCATACTTTTATTAAATAATTTCGGATACTAATTTTTACACAAATTCATTTAGATTGATTCAAGTAGTTCACAAAAGCATGCTTCAGTGTTTATGTCACACAGTCAGCATCATTTTTCCAAACTAGTGCTTGACATTTGCGTTGCCTATTTGTATGAGAACAGTGATGCTAATCCACTTAGTGAAATTTTCATATATCTTGAAAAATCACCATAGGGGGGAGGACATGAAATTTTCGAAATCGAAAAAAAACTTTTGATGCCAAAAGGCTTAGAATTGCTGAAACGTCGAGATTTAGTGTCATCTTGAATAATTTTTTTTTTTTGAAAAAATCGACTTTTTGGGACTTGAAAAATATGAAAATTTTTCTAAGTCCCAGAAAGTTGATTTTTTCAAAAAAATTTTTTTTGGGGATGACACTAAATTTTGATGTTTTACGCAGTTTTAAGAGTTTTGGCATCAAAAAAAATTTTCGATTTTGGAAATTTCATGTCATTTCATGGTGATTTGTCAAACCTTTACCACCGGGCAGCACCACTTAAGCATGTCCGATTTAGGTCAAATTTTGCATGAAGGCTTTTTTCGAGGTGCTTAAACATTTGAGCACTAGAACTTAACGAAAAAAGAGGTGATCCCAAAATTTTGGCACCCTTATAGGGTAACAGAGGTATTTTGGCCACTTCATATATTTTGGCCAACCTAACAAACTTTATGGATTTATTCGATGTTAGGTAACCCATGTTGCATCAATTTGAAGCTAATCACATTAAATTATCTATTGCGGAAGGAGTTTTCGAAGATATTACAACATTTGAGGGAAATTTTTACTAAGTGGGCCAAAATAAAATCAATCCTAAAGTGGGCCAAAATACCCCTGTTACCCTATATATATAAGAGCGGTAAAAATCAACGTGTTTTGTCGGTTACGTCGCTTATACCATCATATATCTGGAACCAAAAGTCACAACCATTTGATCTTTAAACTTGATCAATGGTCCGACAGTAGCTTTCAAACGAGCCCAAGTTTGTTCAAATCGGTTGAGCCATCTCTGAGAAAATTGAGCGCGTTCAAATATCTTCGAAAAGTGCACACACATACACACACACACAGACATTTTCCGATCTCGACGAACTGAGTCGAATGGTATATAACACTATGGGTCTCCGAGGCTCTGTTCGAAAGTCGGTTTTTCCAGCAATTCTAATACCTTTCTATAGAGAAAGGCAAAAACCGGCATGGTACATTTAACATAGAATAGACACCAGTGCGAGAGCGAATTTTTCTCGGTGAACCGTCTGAGAATCAACGGCTAGCACGCTGCTGCGGGGATTCTCTCTGAAGCAACAAACGGTCGCTTATTCTCGTTTCGCGATCCGATTCTGTATGGGCAGTGGATAATTGCCATAGAATCATTTTACTATTGCCGCTTATTCTAACTAAGTGCATATAATCTTTGTATAAGTTGTGTCTATGAAAATGTCTGTGAATGCTCCACACAAGGGTTTTGAAATATTGCAACCTAGTATGAGAATCATCAAGTCGAATCATCGATTCGATTTTCTGCGATAATTGTCAACTTGCGATTCTCTCTTGGTAAATTCCACACAGCAACGATAATTATCAGACTGTAATTTTTTTAAGGGCCGAGAAATACTCAGAGTATGAAGTGGAACGAAGGAATGTAGAAAAATTCTCTCGCGGTTCATGCATTGAGAGACTCGAGTTCTTGTAGCATCTTCTACCGGATTGAAAATGTTGTTTACAATATAGATAAAAATCGAGCAGCTTCTGTCAAATTTTCAGCAATCACCAACACTGTCGGTAACATTCGGCCTCACCGTAAAAATTTTCAAGGAAAATGCCAGATCGCTTATAATAGGACCACAAGGACGGGATACGACTAGTAATAGCAAACAAACACTGTCCATCGCATTGCTCCAGATGGCACATATAACCACTTTGACAGCGTACTGAGGCAGTATCAAAACGGTAACGATGAACCTTCCCAGGGTCAACAACGAGAATCAACAGCGCACCCATGCGAACAATTGTGCAGACCGGGGGAAACTAGGATTTCAGAAGTGCAGTGCAGCCTTCCGATCGGTCACCTACTATCCCCTCACCAGCCACCTATGGAAAACAGTCGTGAGATAACCCAGCATAGTGACATAAGAGGAACTCCACCTCCATCCCTGCAACAAAAAAAAAAAACATCGTAAGCATAGGAACATGGAACGTGGCCGGATGCTCCCACGAAGCGGATAGAGAACGGTCAACGTCAACGTCAACCGGCAACCGGCTTCAACGTCAACCGGCAACCGGCTTATTCTAAGATGGGATGGGGAACGGCAGTGATAGTTTCACACAGTCTTGTCCCCAAATGCAAATTTTCGAGAATCTCGGACAACGCTTGCTTAGTACAAACCGAACTGTTCGGGGAGAGGATCACGATCATTTCGGTCTATGCACGACCAACGACAGGCCAGGCGGACCCGGAAATAAATAACCTGCACAACTTTTTACAGCATCTAAACTATGCTGAGCGATTGAACACAAACTCATATTGGAAGTAGAGACCTGCTACCCTGCGACACACAGGCGTTCGCCTGTGCAGTTCATTTGGCCCTGACCCAAGCGTCATGTGTACATGGAAAAGAGGCAATAAACAATCTCAGATCGACCACATCATCATGCCGATAATAAGGCGATTTCAACGTCCTAAATGTAACGGTACAGCATAAACGACCTGGAAATCAACAGGCGAACACACAGCACCAAGAACAGGCACAGTATGACGAAGTGAAAAAAAGACGGATAGCTGTCAAACGGTCTCAACCTAGCGTGTCGTTGCTGACTACGGACCCCAAGGCAAAGGACCGCTATCACCATACTTTGGCCGGTAAATTAGCAATGCTGGATGGGAACCAACAAAACTTGAACGAACAGCTAAACTCTCTTAACAAAGCTGTTATGGACTCAGCCACCAGCACGCTGTGTACTCCCAGATCCTACCAAACCCCGAGACGTACGAAAGCCGGTCGCATTTACGACAAGATCAACGCAAAATTATCCAAAAAAGGTAAAAGCGTTGCCAATAAGCGCAGCCACCGTGAAGCAAAAAAGGCAAAGAAAAAGACGTATGAAGAACACCAAGAAGAAAAAATACACACCTTTTTCAGCAACCTGGAATCCGGCTAACGTTCCGATACCTAAAAAGGGATCGCCGGCGGACCTCGCTAAAGACACTAGTATACATTCCAAGTTCTAATTGGGACAACAAGCTCAAAAAAGAAGCCTCCGGACCTGCAGAGGTCACAATGCTGCCAGAGCGGGAAGGACCGCCTCCTGGATCAGGACCATCCCTTTCGGACGTAGTGCGGATCAGTAACACCCTGCGGAATGGTACTGCAGCTGGAACGGACGAAATAAGACCGGAGCTGATCAGATACGGCCCTGAAAGCTTACACAAAAGTATTCAAGAGCTGCTGCAGCGAATCTGACATCAATACAGTGTTCCTACAAAACTCATTGAAACGCTGCAGGTCCCGGTGCCTAAGAAAAGTAAACCGAGTGGTGTGGATGAATACAGAAGCATCACATTATGCACAACGTTGTATAAGATCTATGCCAGGTACCTACTGGAACAACTGGAAGAACAATTAGGTGAGGTACCAAATTACCAATTCGCCTTCCACCACAACAGAAGACCAGATCTTTGTTGTACGACAACTGCTTGACGAACGTTGGCGAAAGGGGCGCAGCACAATCATAATTTAGTAGTCCCCGAGGCACTCAATAGAAAAGGTGTACCCGTGTACCTAATCAACAGACTTGTCGCAGCCTGATTAACTGAGAGAACGTCCCTCCAGTGGTTCGGACAAAGAACCGGCAAGTATAACAATATACGCGGAATTAAGCAAGGATGTCCTCTATCGCCAACACTGTTTGTTTATTTACTCGACCTAGCACTTAAAAAGCAACAGGAAAAAAATGCCGGAATTACACCTGGCCCAGACGGGCAGAATAAAGCTCCCATGTCTCCGTATATACGCAGATGATATTCTAATGATCCTCACTGACCAAGCCCAAATCTCGAGAGTGTTAGCATTGATAGGCCCATGCCTGAGCGAATTCGGGCTAAAACTAAACGTCAGTAAAACAGAAGTCCTCATAAGAGATCCAGCTCAACCTACTGACGGTGATCCGCCTAGGTTGGTTCAATACGGAGAGTTTGAGTTAAAAATGGTATTAAAACTCCGATATTTGGGAGCTTATGTCACAAGCTCGTTGAATCGTCGTGAAACAGTCTCGGATAGGACACATAAGGCTCTCAAGGCATACCATGCGATCGTTCCGTTTGCAAGAGATTTCAATTTGAAATGGGAAACAGCGAGGAGAATTTACCATGCGGTAATCACCCCGATTGTGACATACGCCCTAAAGGTGTGCACTTTGACCAAGCAAAACAGGGACCGACTGCGAGACATGGAGAGGACAATTGTCACAGGCTTATACACAGTAACTATGCTGGAACCTACGAACAATAACGACAATAACCTCGAAACACTGGCTGTAGAGGCGGTCCTCGAAGGACGCACAGTAATTAGAAAAATACGGATAGCAAATATTGGGGTCATATCCAGCGTATGAACGAAGGCGAAATAGTGAAAGTGGCCAAAGAGTTCCATATCCCGGCCTCTCTCAAGCACGGTCGTCCTTGTCACAACTGGCAAACATGCGTAGAACAAGACACGTTATGCATGGGCCTCTCTCCGGAATATCTCACAGAAGCTGCGAGCAGCAAAGAACGATTCAGAGCGCTAGCGGAACACGAATCGATGAGGACCGAACAATGGAGACTACGAAAGTGATTTTGAGGGATTCTCAGTAGGAGAGGAATCGTCGGATGAATTCAAAGGCTTCTACGATATCGAAACAGACTCGGAATGGGGAGCGGAACATCTCTGGACCACAGAGGGTAATCAGTAGGACGGTGCATGAATTCTCTTCACAAAGGGATCGCAGAGGAGCAACATCAGAAGATATCAAAAACAAAACAAAACGTAAGTAAAACAAGAAACATCATTATACATAATTTCAGAATAACAACACAGAAAGTCTGATGAGACCAGCGATGGCATACCCACAGTCGACAGCACGAAATAACTACACACCCTAGGTAACAAGATTGTTCGTTTAAACGCCTCAAATTGTTTTTTTTAATTTTCAGCCAAACGTAGTAAAACATCTAAATGCTAAATTTCCCTATTTATCTCCACTATCCCTAACCTAATGTATCTGAAACCAGTGGGACTCAGAGTAGCGCCTGCTGGTGGAGGAAGCCGGTGTGCTATACGGTCTAGTGCATCTCAACGGTCAGGCTTTAGTAGGCTCACAACTAGCTTGAAGTGAACCTCACTCAAGCAGATGGGCGGACACGGTCTGCCAGGTTGTGGACTGATAAATTACAATTACAATTACAATTACAATTTGATTGTAGGAAAATTTTGTTTTTTTTAACTACCAACGAGACCAGACTTATAGCAACGCATGTTACGGACATTGGTTCCTGTTATAAACTTGTCACTGCCTGCTGATCGGAAACTTACCGCAAAATTGTCGCTTGTAAAGCTGTTTTCTTCATGGACTACAAAAGTCTTAGTAAATTTATTTCCTTTCAAAAATACATGGTTTGCCAAGCCGTTTGTACTTCAACGAATGTCTTCTAAAACGTCTATTACCAATCACAAACAAAAACACACGATTTCTGTATTGTTTTGGTCGGGTAGATTTTGTTGTGTCAACACCTTACACATAGTTTTCAGTCACCAACACGTACTAACATTCCATCCTTCCATTATAGGTGTTGAAACGTGCTTCCAGTGTACCTTCGCGCAGTCCCGGTGACGAACCGGGTGTCGTTGGCGACAGCACGGGAATCACTGCGGACGGTTCGACAGCGGACAACGGTATTCCGGCGGTGAAGTCATTACGACACGAGCAGACCCAGAGCCAGCAGAACTCCATCGAAAATCAACTGGACCCTCCGTTAACACCGTCGACAACGGAGGAAAGTGTGGACCACCCGGCAAACACACGAATCAGCTACACGGAACCGTTGCTACGGATACAGGGTAGAACGGCCGCCGGGGATACGACTATCGAACCGCAGCCATCTTCATACCGGATTCCAGGAGTCACACCGGTTCGGGGGCACTTCCAGTCCCAGGGATGGTTATAGGAGCTGTGCGGCAGGACAGGGTTTTGTATATATTGGATGATACGAGTATGAATAATCTAGTCGTCGTTTTATAGGGAAGGGTAACAAGCAAACTGCCATCTTCAAAACAGGATACACTCCCTGAACCATACCAGATATGGGAAGGGAGAATTTAATCGGATGTAAACTTATCAAAAGCAAAATTCTAAACCAATCGGAAGAGCTACGACTCGGTGGTCACCAATAAAATATATCTTTTCGGTTATTGTAATTTTGTTATGGAGGCCTGAAAACTGTTGTCGACAGAAACAGTATGTTGTTAAACGACTATTTGAATGTGATTATTAGTTTAGATATTATACAAAGAAACGGTACTCCTGAAATACTTAATCAAAATGGGAATTGTGCGCAACACACTTAATTGAACGGGTGGAGCCGGTTCGGTGTTTACAAAAGACCGAACTAAAGCTACACTTCATTCACCAAACTCTATATAGAAAAAGCCTATCTATAAACTATGGATTTTAGTCAATCTTAGATATTTCAATTACACTAGCATGAAAAGATTACTATTTTAAGAACCAAAACACTAAGGGACCACGTCTCTTTGAAACAGATATAACAAAAACTTAGTGACTGTCGTTACATTTGAAAAACCGAAAGAAAGAAATTTATGTTACATCAACCAAAGAAAACAGTTTCGTAACAGTAACTGGCACTACGATTTCAACTAAAAGCTTGACAAAATGTAACAAAATCAAGCCATGTTCTATGATACATATAGCATATATCACAAAGAACACACATAAGTAAAAGTATACCAACATTTCAGAGCAGAGTTAACTATTTCACACCAAAGCTACCGTAGAGCTCTCCCTTGTTAAATAACACATTCAAACATTGAAAATATAACTGATATTTTAAAAGAAAATAGCACAAATCACTAGTGAAACCTAACATAAACAAGAAAAGAAATCATGCGAAGAAAAACAAAGGAGGCCTTATTACTGATGAAGACAGTTGATAAATGTTAGCAAAGAATTACTATTTCTCGTTGATGGCATAGTAGGCTGCGCTCCTAGAGCAGCAGAATAAACTGACGGGAGGATCGTTTCTGTAATGACAACACTGCACACAGTGGAACCTCCTGTAATGAACTAAACTGTTTAGAAAGTACGTGAAAGTAAGTTTATCGTGATTGGCCGGAGACACTTTACCGTGCGTCTAGACAGAATTGAATTTGATAATATTTAAGCAAACTGAAACGAATGCCGTGTCGTACGGATCATCGATTGATAACTCGTATGTCGTTTTCGCTGCAGAACCCTAAAACTGACCCAGAGTAAAACAAAAAAAACTTCAAATAAACAATTTAGAATTGACAGTAGTTAGAATAGAAACTGGGTTAGAATCGGATATCGAGCGGAATCGACATAAGACATCGCAAGCTAGAGGCAAACATATTTCATCCTCCAACGATGAACAACTATGTGAATATTACTACTAGCGAAGATTTCCAACAGACAGGTTTGTAGAGATAACCGAAGAAAAAAAAATTTTTTAGCACAGACACACTACATTTAGGCGTCGTAAATTCCAGTCATTAGTTACGAAAAATTATATGAAATATGGAAATAAAAAGAGTGTGTGATTCAATGAAAATATGATGTTTTCAAGAAACAATTCATAAAACAATAAAACTGTATGGAATGGTTTTGATCGTAGTACAATAATTCTTACAGAGAAATATCTACGTAGAAAGTGGAGTCGAATGCGGATCTTATCCAGAGGACCAGTTTGGATACGGTAACCTAACTTAAATTCATTTCAACTTATTTATTAATCATAGCATTAGTTTGTGGTTCGAATCAAATATTTTTAGTTGGATATTTCTTTTTCCTTTTAGACGGTAACCAAAAATGAAATGAAACTAATTTCAGCGACATAAGTTTATTGTAAGTCGAATCGTCTTACTGAATTATACACAATATGCCATTACCATCGCGATTTACAACCTTAATGTTTTAACTAAAAGTGAGATAAAAATATTATTTTAGTTCAGAGCTAACATAGGGGCTAAGTTACTTTGACAAAGTTGTGCAGAAAGTTATTTCAAACAAATTTTCTGAAGGTACTATTCCCGTAACTTGAATGTAATTCAAGATATAATTTATTTTTTGAAAAGGGTGTCCTAAAACCAGTTTTTGTAAGAAAACAGATATATTTTCAATTTATATTAGTTTTCCATGTTCTATAAAGTTTTTCATCATTAAAAACTACGCTTGTCCTTGACATTTGCAATGATAACAATATCAGATCAGACTTCGGTATATATTCGTTACCATGGTAACTCTCACAATAAATGATTTTTATGGACATCGAAGTCTACAAATAGAAAAGTTTATTAATAATTACAGACGGTTTTTGAAAGTGAGATAAGAAGCCACGGCTTTGAAAAAAGGCAATCATCATGTCGAATTACGTTATGTCATTTTTTGGTAAGTTTTTTTTCTATAGAAAAGCTCTGCGGATAAATATCCTCTATTCATCAGTTGAAGTGAAGATCGATAAACGCTTGCTATATTGTACTGTTAATAATGATTAGGAAGTTTCTTTTATACAGATTTCGAGAGTATTATACACGCGAACAATACAGATCACTTACGAATCGGGATCCCATGAATTGGTTATTAGTTTCATCGGATCCTTTGGTTACAAATATTCGTGAATGGCCAAAACAGTCCAAGAAGAATCTGTCGGATGATGCTAGGAGTCTTTAAGCTGGTTAAGAACATTGTCAGCTATCATAAAATAAATACAAATAACTAAAAATGAGTTTTGTTCATACTTTTTTCTACCAGAAGATGACATAACATAATTCGATTTGATGATTGCTTTTTTTAAAAGTCGTGACGAAACAGTTACTAAACTATTCAATTTAAAGACTTCGAAGTGCATAAAAAATCATATTTTGTGGCTAGTACCATAGTAATGAATATATACTGAAATCTGAACTGACATGAAGTGAAACTTATCATTGCAAATGCCAAGGACAATGATATTTGAAAAGAACATATCTCGCCTGCAGACGATCGCAGACGAGTAATTCAACCACGTTGTGAAAACTCTTTTGAAGTAGTTTAATATGTAAGTAGTCTCATATGCACCTTTATGCGCCTTTTAATGATAGACAAATTGAAATTTTGCTATAAAAAACATGAAAAATGGCTCTATTTCATTAAACAGAAATGATAGCAGCATAGTATGTTTGAGAAAGCTATGTAGTTTTTAAAAATGAAAAACTCTGTAGAACATAAAAAAACTCATATAAATTGAAAATATATGTGTTTTCTTACATGCTCCTATGTTGGCCATGAACTAAAATAATATTTTTATCTCACTTTTAGGGGGATTAATCACATAAATAAAATTTGCCCACATATGGCGTCTATCATTCTGAGCAACTTTGCTGAAGATACTGTACCTCTAAAACCACGTTCCTATCAGTTATCAATTAAGAGCGTGAAATTGCGCTTTTGAACCACTGTGCAGTGGTTTGAATCGACTAATACGTGAGCTTAATTCTCTAGCTGCTCAACCGTTGATAGTTCCTTTAGGAAACTTATCCACAAAAATATACCTCGTGATTGAATCACAATAAAAAGTGTGCAAAGCCTACTGAGCAATTCCAGGAATGAGTAGACGAAAAAGGCGACAAAATCAGAATCGACCTTCTCCGATTTGGGTGAAACTTTGCACATGGCTTCAGTATGGCAAACCATAAGTTTTGAACCGTTGGAGAAGTCAATCTGACTCACAACTGATTTTTGAAAAGGGCGTATGTATTTTTGCATTTCACAAAAATTGCCTTTTTCAAATCGTTGTAACACGGAATCCGTTAATTGTACAAAAATGGCGTTCGGGAAGAAGTTGTAGGGAATCGATTGGGCACTCTAAAAAAAATATGCACTGAAAAAAGTTTTGATTTTTTTTCTCAATAATTACAAAATAATCCGAAAAAGTTAAATAAAAAAAACATGGCTCTAATTTTTTTTATAATTTTTATTTTAAAGCTGTTATTAAAACCTACAGATTGATGGCTACCCCATCCGTGCCTTTTGAAAAATGTAGAAGTTACAGCTAAAACAATATACAGATATATTCGAAATTTCAAGTTCTCGTTGAAAGAAAATCGTTTAAACAGTAGAACTAACGTAACTACGTCAAAACGTTTTCCCATGGAAGTCCCCACGAATTGATTTGGACGGGTGCGACCACTTCAGCAAGATTTTGATGTCCCCAACCTGCTCCAAAGGACTCCAATGACAGACCCCACGATTGGACCTTACTCTGACCGCTGTAGTATCCATTCGAACCATTGACCACGATTTGGTACAAAGACAGGTGACTATCTGAGGAACCGATCGGCCACATTCCATTCATTCCAGGTATTCCATCCAGCAAAGCAAAGGCCACGAATTGGAGAATGTGGAAAAAGGATTATAAAGGATTTCAATGAAACCCGCACTCTACAAACAGTTTACCTTCATTTTTGTGAATTTTGTTCCGTCACACGTTCTATTGAGGTTGTAAAATTTATTGAGATTCGTTCAAAAACAGCTGAGCTATGACAGCTCGAAGTTACCGTTCCCACTTCTTTTGAGGCTTGGTATTTGGAGTGTTATTGATGAGAAATGGAGACAAATGAATATTTTTTCTGTAAACCAAAACCTAATTCTCACATATTCTTTGACCGAAGACCCACTTACTCACTAATTGAAAAAAAAATCTAGTTTGATCCACCTAGTTGTGCTACAGTGCCTTTCTCATATAACTCGTGTTTTCAATAATAATGCTAAGAGATTCTTTAAAAGACCTTTCTTTTAATCTATATATATAAAAATGGATGTAAGTTTGTATGTTTGTAACGCGATAACTTCGGAACTACTGAACGGATTGCTATCAAACTTGGCACATGTACTTCTTGCTCTTCAGAGATGGTCATAAGCGTATTTTTATGGGGGAAGAAAGCGTAGCAAGTGCCATAACCAAGGAGGGGTCATGAAAAAATTCATATAACTTGATGGAAACCGATATTTTTTCAAGGTCTTAGAAACATTTTGCATACCGTAGATATAATTTAATGGGAGATGGATGCAGCAAGTGCCTTTAAAAAGAGGGGTGTAATGTTTGTAATGGCATAATTTCAAAAGTACTTAACGGATTGCTATTAAACCTGGTACATGCACTTCTTGCTCTTCAGATATGGTTATAAGAATATTTTCATGGGGGGGGGGAGGGAGCGTAGCAAGTGTCCCTAACAAAGGTGGTCATTAAAAATATTATCTAATTTGACGAGAATCGGTACTTTTTGAAGACACTTTTTGCACAACTTAGATAAGATTATAAGGATATTCTGTTAGGAGAGGGTGTAGTAAGTGCCTCTAAAAAAGGAGTGCAATGTTTGTAACGGCATAACTCCGGAACTATTGCATGAATTGCTATAAAATTTGGTACAGTTATTTCTTGCTCTTCAGAAATAGTCATAAAGGTATTTTTTTAGGGGAGGAAGCGTAGCAAGTATCATTAACAGGAGGGCCAAGAAAAAAAATTCATAAAATTTGACAAGAATCGATAATTTTTGAAGATCATACAAACATTTTCCATACCTTAGATATGATAGATATGGGGAGTGAATGTAGCAAGTGCATTAAAAAAGATGGGTGTAACGGCATAGCTCCGACACTACTGAATGGATTACTATCACACTTGGTATAGCTGCTTTTTGCTCTTTAGAGATAGTTGGGGGAGAGCGCGTAGCAACTATCCTTAACAGGGGTCATGAAAAATTTTATTTAATTTGACGAGAATCGATACTTTTTGAAGACCATAGATACTTTTTGCGCAACTTAGGGGATTCGTGTGGGGTGGATGTAGTACGTCTCTCTAAAAAGGAGATATAATGTTTGTAACGGCGCAACTCCGGAACTACTGAACGGATTGCTATCAAATTTAGCACAAAGAAGCTCTTCAGAAATGATCATTAGGACATTTTCAGGGGGGAAGGTGTGTACGAAGTGTCCTTAACATGGGGGGAGAGGGTCAGTGACGAAATTTAAAGAGAATCGACATTTAGACTAGAAGGAGGGGTTTTTGAAAATAAATTTTAATTCCATTTTTTTTAAAACAAGAGTGTGGCAAGAATTACAAGAAGAACACTGTCGACTCAAGGAGATGGAAATAAGATTACAACAACATTTGTATTAACTGAATCATTATTCTATAGGCTTTCCACCCCGATGAACGTCCAGAATGGTTAAAGCCTTGGTAAAATAAATTATATAAAATGTTGTTCTATAGTACTGTTCGGTATATGTCCAGTAAACACCTCTTTGTATCAACTTCCAGTAGATCAAAGCTACAATGTTCCTGTTAATTTTCCTCCTGCAGATATCTTCCCTATCACCGAACCTCGGTACCTTATTCTTTCAATAAAATTCCTACCGGTCGATCCGTACGGCGCCAAATGGATCCGCTAACCTCAACACACGTAGCTTTCTAAATACGATTGGTTTAGGTTAAGTTTAAAGTTCAATAATAATTCATTTTTAATACCTGGTAAGATAGGTTTATTTAATTTCAATTTCACCCACTAATTTTCATCTATTCTTCACTACCTTATTTCTTTGCTTATAGCGTACCTTCTTTGCTATCAACGTGATCTTTTTATTCCATCAAATTTTTACTTTTCTATATCCTGTCACTGACGTTTCTATCTCTTCTATTTTACTTCCGTCTATTCTGCTGTCAAATTTGCTTATACTGCTACTTGGAGTCGGCCGTGATGCCAGAGCAAACTTCGATGTCTCTTCTTACAAGTACGAATGTAATTATGATGTTAAACAACCTTTCGTTATAAAATAATCATTATCAGATGGAAAATTTTGAACAATTCATGATGTCATAAAATTTTTATAAGGAGGAGGGAGTACCAAGTGATTATATCCATGGAAGCCAAAGGTATTGTAGATCGATTGTGACGAAAATTGTGATACATATGAAACTTGGAGGTTACTAAGAAGGTATTTATAGAGAGAAAGGTGTTTTAAATGTTGCGAACAAAAGAGTTCAAATATAAAACTGACCCAATTTGTCGAGAATGCCATGAAAATTATGATTATTTTGAGATCTGAGATGGGATCATTCGCAATCTGAACATGAACGGAGTATTGTTCGACAGGGTTTCCGTGTAAGTTATGTTTCACGACAATCAGAGTATTTCACTAAGCAGAACAACTTCGAGAATTTTTTCGGCCTTCCCTTCACGAAACATTTCCGAGCAACGCCGGGTAATACAGCTAGTATTGAATAAAAACAACAAAGTTTGTTCGGGCATACAATACCATAACCTTTTCAGATTTTAACAGTTTCGTTAATAGGAGTTCTACGTTTTTTTTTGCATTACCGGCTTAAAACTGGCCGATTCATTTGGCCCGTAGCTAACCCACATAACCTAGAAATTGAAACAATTTTAAGCCAAATTTTGAAGAATTTTTACGATTTCTGGCTCAATATGAAAGGCTGAAATTTTATACACACTACCCTGTATTTCCGAAACCGAACGCCAGATTTGGATAAAAGTTTACATCAACTTATGGAAACATAATACTTTTCATTTAGATCTGAGTTTGCGACAACCGGTCTTCGACTGTTTCGGCGAAATTTGAATGATTAAATTGAATGAAAACTCTTACTACATACTATTTTTCGGAACGGGTTCGATGAGTAGATGTCAGAAAACAATGTTTTCTGCTGCTCCAGTTCGTTTTATGCGAAATTTCCCTTTATTTAGGATACTTGTTCAGCAGCTTCAACAGTCTTGATAATCTGAAACTGATTGGACTGATATTCTAGTATTTTTTTTTTACTAAATCCGGCTATAATTAATATCTGTAGCAGATTTTATGCGACTGCTTCAAAAAATGTAAGCGCTTACTAATGAAAACCCTTGCAGAAATATGCATAATGTGAAGGTATTCGAGCAGTTCGAATTATATCGGCACAAATTGTAGGGGTTTTCAAGTAACAGTCGCCATTTTGGATTTTGGAACGACCTCAAACATCGTTCTCCGCAATGTGCTCATCAATTCCAATTCCGTTGTGATGATTTGTAACGAATATCGATGGTTGGTAAACGACTGGACAATGCGCAATTCAGGCCCCAATGTGGTTCTTAGCCTCTTTTCCAGTAACTCCTATCCCTACCTACCCGCGGTGCCGGTTGGGGTACGAGTAACCATAGGAAAGATCGGGTAACCAACACCGGTGGGACCTTGGTCGTATGCTGACAGGGAAGGGGGGACTTGCCTTCTCTTTACAGAGAGCGAGCCTACCCGAGCGTCTGTTCTCCATGTTAGGAGCGGCTGATTACCGTCCTTGTGTCAGTGTGGGACTCTAGACAGTGCTGACACGATGGCTCTCCGGCGAGACAGGAGTTTGGTGCAGGCCTAACAAGCGGCCCGGAAAACACACGGAACTGCAAATCGCTTGGCTTCCCAGGATACGACCGAATGCTGCATGATGAGCTTCAACTCCGCGGCTTCGATGTCGTAGCACTGCAGGAACTACATCGAGCGGCTACCTTCTACCAGAGCTGTGGCACAACCAACGTTCTAGGAACGGGATTTGTAGTGTTGGGCAAGATGCGCCAGCCCGTGATTGGGTGGCAGCCAATCAGTGATAGAATGTGCGTATTGAAGATCAAGGGCCGTTTCTTTAATTACAGCATCATCAACGTGCACTGCCCACATGAGACGGGACCCGATGACGAGAAGGAAGCATTCTACGTGCAGCTGGAACAACCCTACGACAGCTGCCCACGGCGAGATGTAAAACTCGTCATCGGCGACATGAATGCTCAGGTAGGCAGGGAGCCAATGTACAGGCCCGTGATCGGGCTGGAAAGCCTGCACGCGGTAACAAACGACAACGGTCAAAGATGCGTAAACTTTGCAGCCTCCCGAGGAATGGTAGTTCTAAGCACCTTCTTCCCCCGCAAAGATATCCACAAAGCCACCTGGAGATCACCTGATCAACATACGGAAAATCAAATCGACCACTTTCTCATCGACGGGCGATTCTTCTCCGACGTCATCAATGTCCGCACTTACCGCAGTGCCAACATTGATTCTGACCACTACCTTGTCGCGGTTTGTATGCGCTCAAAACTATCGACGGTGCATAATACTCGTCGCACAGGAACGCCGGGACTCATTCGTACTGCAGAGGAATACGCGCAACAACTGGAGCTAGTGCTACCAACGGAGGTGAGGTGAGGTGGTCGACAGGTAGAAGCAGTACTATGACGAGCATCTGAATGACGAAGCACAAGATACAGAGAACGGTACAGGAATCAATCTGGGTGCACGCTCAGCCGACGACAGATTCCCAGCCCCTGATCTGTCGGGGATAAGTGAGGAGATCGGCAAGCTGAGGAACAACAAAGTCGCGAGCAATGACCAGTTGCCAGGCGAGCTGCTCAAACATGGAGGAGAGGCATTGGCTAGAGCGCTGCACTTGATGATTTCTAGGATTTGGGAGGAATACAACGTACCCACGCATCACCTATTCATTGACTTTAAAGCGGCATACGACACAATCGATCGAGAACAGCTATGGAAGATCATGCATGAATACGGTTTCCCGGATAAACTGACGCGATTGGTCAAAGCAACGATGGATAGAGTGATGTGCTACGTCCGAGTTTCTGGGACGCTCTCGAGTCCCTTCGAATCTCGGAGAGGGCAACGACAAGGTGATGGACTCTCTTGTATCTTTTTCAATATTGCCTTGGAAGGTGTGATTCGAAGAGCGAGGATCGACACGAGTGGCACGATCTTCCGAAAGTCCGTACAACTTTTTGGCTTCGCTGACGATATTGATATTGTGACACGTAACCTTGAGAAGATGACGGAAACCTACATCGGACTGAAAGCTGAAGCTAGGCGTATCATCGAAAACAAAATACATGAGAGGAAGAGGCTCCAGAGAAGAAACACTACGCCTCCCACCACGAATATTGATAGACGGTGACGATATCGAGGTGGTTGACGAGTTCGTGTATTTGGGCTCACTGGTGACCGCCGATAATGACACCAGCAGAGAAATTCATAGAAGTATTTTGGCAGGGAATCGTGCGTACTTTGGACTCAGAAAACCCTCCGATCGAGAAAAGTACGCCACCACACGAAATTGACCATCTACAAAACGCTCATTAGACCGGTTGTTCTCTATGGCCACGAGACCTGGACTATGTTGGCAGAGGACCAACGCACCCTCAGTGTTTTCAAAAGAAAGGTACTGAGGACCATCTATGGCGGAGTGCAGATGGAAGACGGAATGTGGAGACGGCGTATGAATCACGAATTGCGACAGCTGCTAGGATAACCACCTATCGTACGGACAGCTAAAATCGGACGTCTACGATGGGCTGGGCATGTCATAAGGATGTCGGACGACAGCCCAGTGAAAATGGTTCGTGAATCTAATCCGACTGGTACAAGAAGAAGAGGAACGCAGCGAGCAAGGTGGATCGATCAAGTGGAGAATGATCTCAGAAGCATCCGTGCCTTAAGTGGCTGGCGACGAGCAACCATGGACCGAGTTATGTGGAGACGTGTGCTTGATACAGCAAAGGACACCCCAGGCCTATAGCTGTTAGGTAAGGTAAGTAATCGATGAACCGGAAGTCGCCATCTTGGAAATTGATGCGCTTTAGAACATCCTTTTCCTGAAAATACTGGTATTATTCGTTCCATAATTTACAATATTTTATACATATCCATTAATACATATACATAACGAAAACTTCTTTCACGTTGAAAATTCCAAATAACGTGAAAGTTTTTCACGTCATAATTCGATTTACAAACCCCCGATTATTACGTAAATGGAGGTTTGGGTCTATTTAACCGAAGATTCGATAATCGATAATGCAAGAAAAATAATTTTTCAAAAAGTGCAGAAGAGGTTCTATAACTTATCATATTTCAGACTATTTTTATAGCTAAACTTCACAGATTTCAATATAATGAAGAATAAAAAGAATTGAGATTCGATTGAACTTGAAACGAGCGACTTTGGCATCGATACACTTTTTTGGTAGAAGTGAAAGACGGAAATGTTTCCTACCCCTTCGTTTGTTTTGAACGCGATCGTTTACGAATTAGACAGCAAAAAACTACGAAGATGAGGCTTTTGGATTGTATTCTTTCATAGAAAACACGTGACAATTTTCGGCTCTAGAAAGGGAATAACAGATATAAAAATTTACAGACTTTTCTTAACTCTGGGTTAGCTCAAATCCCTAGTCCCGTCTCATTGGTAATTTTCAGATTGATTCAAGACGAAAATTGTGGCTGAATAGCCTTGTCCAAATATCAACAGTTCAGTGTTGAACAATTTGAGAGCAAACGCCATAATGTTGAGTAAAACAACCTCTACTAACAGAGAATTGGAGTTTCAAATTTTTCGACGATCGTCAAACGTGTTAATATTCGGTAATATTTAAGCTTTGAGGCAACGTTCAAAAATCTGCTGTATTTCAATGATACCGCTTATATAACGTTGACAGTAGAGCATTTTGAACAAATTGAAATTAATTCCGGTAGCAAAATTTTTACCCTTCAATTATTTATAAAAAAAAAGTTTTCCGACCTCAATTTTGTACTCAACGATTCTTTCGAGATACACCCGACATACTTGAAAAGAAAAATTAAAAACGTAAAATTTCTCTTGGTTCTCTATTTTTATCACTTAACTATCTGACACAAAGGTTCGAACAACAATTCAATAAGTAACTCCTCCGAATGCAACAAACTGATACGATTTCGATTTTTCAGATCCATTTACTAAACTAAGAAACAAATTTTACTAACAGATCGGCTGAAAAGTTCGTATCGTTTCTATGAGAGGGCGCCACTAGAATAAAATCCATATCATTTTCAGTTAGTACCAACCTTCAAAAGATACGTGTATAAATTTGACAGCTGTCTGATTATTAGTTTGTGAGATATTGCATTTTGAGTGAAGCTACTTTTGTTATTGTGAAAAAAATGGAAAAAAAAAAGAATTTCGTGTGTTGATGAAACACTACTTTTTGATGAAAAAAAGTGTCGCCGATACCAAAAAATGGCTGGATGAGTGTTATCCAGACTCTGCACCGGGCGAAGCAACAATTCGTAAGTGGTTTGCAAAATTTCGTACTGGTCATATGAGCACCGAAGACGATGAACGCAGTGGACGTCCAAAAGAGGCTGTTACCGATGAAAACGTGCAAAAAAATCCACAAAATGATTTTCAATGACCGTAAAGAGAAGTTGATCGAGATAGCTGACACCCTAAAGATATCAAAGGAACGTGTTGGACATATTATTCACGAATATTTGGATATGAGAAAGCTTTGTGCAAAATGGGTGCCGCGTGAGCTCACAATCGATCAAAAACAACAACGAATTGATGATTCTGAGCAGTGTTTGGAGCTGTTATATCGAAATAAAACCGATTTTTTTCGTCGATATATAACAATGGACGAAACATGGCTCCATCACTTCACTCCGGAGTCCAATCGACAGTCAGCTGAGTGGACTGCACGCGATGAACCGAACCCAAAGCGTGGAAAGACTCAACAATCGGCCGGTAAGGTTATGGCGTCTGTATTTGGGAATTCGCATGGTATAATTTTCATCGACTACCTTGAAAAAAGAAAAACCATCAACAGTGACTATTATATAGCGTTATTAGAGCGTTTGAAGGACGAAATTTCAAAAAAACGGCCTCAGTTGAAGAAGAAAAAAGTTTTGTTTCATCAAGACAATGCACCGTGTCACAAGTCGATAAAAACCATGCTGAAATTGAACGAATTGGGCTTCGAATTGCTCCCTCATCCACCGTATTCTCCAGATTTGGCCCCCAGTGGCTTTTTCCCGTTCTCAGACCTCAAGAGAATGCTCGCTGGTAATAAATTTAGAAGCAATGAAGAGGTAATCGCTGAAACTGAGGCCTATTTTGAGGCAAAGGACAAATCGTACTACAAAAATTGTATCGAAAAGTTGGAAGATCGCTATAATCGCTGTATCCCCTCTGATGGCAATTATGTTGAATAATAAAAACGAATTTTGGCAAAAAAATGTGTGTTTCTATTAAACGATACGAACTTTTCAGCCGAACTGTTAACTCCTCCGAATGCAACAAACTGATACGACTTCGATTTTCAGATCCATTTACTAAACTAAGAAACAAATTTCACTATAATCCAACTTCAAGTCAACCTTCTGCATCACAGCTCAACTAAATCCGTTCCGCTCGAGCTAGGAGGTGTTCCTAGCTTAGCAATTCTCCCATTTCGCATGCACAATATCCTGTCCGCCAGTTGGATGGAGTTCATTCGATGGGCGATCGTCAAAACAGTACAATTTTGAAATGTACTTTCGATTATCCGCTGTACCGTACTCTCCGTTTCAACGTCCATGGTCGAAGTGGCTTCGTCAAGTATCACCAGTTTGGTCTTTCGTAGAATGCCTCTTGCCAGACAGAGAAGTTGCTTCTGCCCGACGGACAACTTGGAATCACGTTCGTCAATTACGGTATCCAGTTGTTCCGGAAGTGCACCAATCAATTGCTTCAGTTTACAACAATCCAGAACCCGCCACAACTCCGAATCGCTGCTTTGGTTTCCATTTGGATCGAGATTTTCTCGGATCGTACCACAAAATAGTAGGGGATTTTGTGGGATTATGCTTATAACTTTCCGAAGTTTCGACAGCTTCACATGACTAATGTTGACTCCGTCGATCAGGATCATTCCCGTGGTGTGCATCGGATACAATCGAAATAAGGCACTGACCAAACTGGACTTGCCGGCTCCTGTTCGTCCAACAATACCGATTTTTTCTTTCGGACGAATAACCATCGATACATCCTGTAATGCGTGGTGCCGCTCACTGTAGTCCATACCGAAGTTAACAAATTCGATCCTACCACGATCCGGCCAATTTTCATTGAGTTCTAGATGGTAGTTATCCACAAGCTGCAGTTCATTTTTCTCCTCCAGATATTGATCGATCCTTTCCAAGGAGGTAGCGTTCTCCTCCAGCAAAGCGGATACTCGAACCAAAGCGTTCAACAGTGGAATCAACCGGAGAGCGTAACTGATCGTTACTCCTACACTGGAAGCACCGATCGTGTGCTGATGTTGAACCGCCAGCATGGTCACAAAATAAATCACCACGGCTCCGATGATCTCCAGACGTACCCCAAGCCAACGGCCGGACGCTAAATAGAGGATCGAATAGTGCTGATGGCGATCGACGGTTGCCATAAAATCCCGTAGGAACCAATCTTCTTGCCGGTAGGCACGAATCGTCCACCGACCCTCGCGAGATTCGTTGAAATGTAGAATCAGTGGAGATCTGCTGTCGGCTTCCAAACGCTTCAGCTGCCGGGAAGTTTCCAGATGGTACACCAACAGATAGTAGTAGAGGGCCACGATCGCTGCCAGAATGATCAGCAGATAGTAGCTGGTGCTGAAACAGAACAGCACTAGAATGGCGACGACGCTCGAGAGGCTGCCGAAGAAATCCCGGAAGTTAAGAGCTATTCTACAATCCGCTACATCGAGATCATTTGAAAAACGATTCATGATTTGACCGGAACTGATCCGGTCGAAGAATGGCATCGGTAGATGAATTACCTGCTCCAAGAGATGATCGTGAAGTTGCTCGGCTACCGAAGTGCCCCGCACAGTTGTCAGGGTGCTGCTCGATAGTAGGAAAACTGCAAGTCCCAGTATGAACCAACCGTAGACTTCCAGGTAGAACACCTGCTCGGAGATCGTGGCCCGGTGGTCCACGAGAGACCATTGCGCTAGCCAAACCGTTGAGTAGATATCACAGAACGGAACGGCGATATTTAAGGTTACGATCGTAGCTGTGGTAAACCATCCGAGCCTAGCAAAGTATTTCGCGTATGTTTTGTGGGATATTTTCCCTACAACAGTGGAGATTCTAGTTTGTTCTTCGGTCACCGGTTTATTCTCTGGTTTCGGGTTTTCATCGTCAAGTTGAGCTCGACTTTTCTGCGGCTCTGCTGGATGCATCTCTCGATAAACGTCGACAGTGTACCGACCCGTGATACAGCCATTTTCCATTAGAACCACCAAATCAGCATCACGAAAATGAGCTTGATTGTGCGAAACCATTACTATCGTTTTCCCTTGCAGCAGACCACCTTTGGAAAACAGTTTTCCATAAACGTACTCCGAAACTTCTCCATCGACTGAACTAAGCGGATCGTCGAACAGATACAGTTCGGCATTTTGATAAACTGCTCGGGCCAAAGCGATTCGCTGGCTCTGCCCACCCGAAATGGTAACACCTTTCTCTCCTATCGTCGTATTTGGACCATCCGAAAACATTTCCAGATCGAGTGTCAATCCACAACACCGAATCACTTCGTCGAACAACTCACGGTTGAATTCCGAACCGAAGACTATGTTATCTCGCACCGAACGGTGCAGAATCCATGGTTCCTGGGAAACGTAAACGATCTGTCCAACTGTCCTCCGGACTGTTCCACTGGACTGTTCCAATGAACCAAGAATGCCGGAAAGCAAACAAGTTTTCCCGGATCCGACTGGCCCGGTTACGACCGTGAAGGATCCTTTCGGCACTTGGAGATCTATCGCATGTAGAAGTTCTTTATCGCCAGAAGCGAAACTTGCTTTTTGAAACGAAACCACCGGAGTATCGAGAACCGTTTGGCAAACGTTTAGCATCTCCTCCATCGTTTCTGATAAGTTCTTGGATATTCGTTCATTCTTCAGTTTGCCCAACGGACGAATGTCGTCCGACTGAAGAAAACTGTTGATCCGATCTACGGAAGCTTGCGTCGCTGTCCAAGTGGAAGATAGAACCGGTAGCATGGAAAGTGGATACTTTAGAATGTTAAACAGAACAATCGACACAAACACCGATTCCAGCGTCAACCGTGTGGCATCTCCGATCAGTATCATCATCCCAAAAGTTGCCAATGAAACCAGAAACGGCGATATCATCCCCAGCAGATACTTTGGAGCATCCCAGTAAACAATTCGTCGCAATATCTGAATCTCGTGTCGGCGCTTCTGACAGATTCTTCTCAGGAAAAAATCCTCCCAACTCGCGAATTTGATATGTTTCATCATTCCGATTGCCTCGTTGGTAGCGGCGATCCGAGGATCTTTCCGTTCCATAAGATCCCGCTGCAGTAGCCGAAGCTTGTCGGTAATCTTTTTCGTCACGTAAATACTAACGATCGTGGCCACAACCCCGATCACTGCCGATCGTCCCAACACCAACAGCAATCCGACCACCGATGCACCGATGACGATCGGACCGGACCAAAGCAGATGAAGATTCGGTAGCAGATCAATAAAACGGGACGAATCCAGTGTCAACAGTGTCACATCCGCGTTGCTGGTCGTCTTCATTTTCAACAGCTTCTCATAGATCAGAACCAGAAGGATCGATTTGATTTTGAGACCAATCTTTTGTGTTTCGTAAATGTACTGTCCGTTCAGGGCGGCGATTATCAGCGATACGATGAATATGCAAATAACATAGAAATGACTTTCGGCCGGTGTATTTTGACGATCACTGCGAAGAATCTGCCTGCAGAAAAAAAATGTTATCTGTTAGTAACACTAGAAAAAACACTGGCAACGAATGATCATAAAACCTGAGCAGAAACGGACATGCAAAGAACAACACCGTCAAGACGAATCGATTCACTCCAGTCCACAGTAAATCTCGGCCGAAAGGTTTCAACAACCGCCAGGTGGTCATTCGAGGATAGCGTGTCGTTTCCTTCCGGTCAACCACCTCGTACCGTCCCTGTGGGACGGTTCCCGAGCGGAAACATGCTATCAAATAGTTACTCCGCAACTGCCGTTCCAATTCGCCCAACTCATCGAATCTGGATTGACGAATCTTCCGATTGATGGCACCAAACCAGCTGAAGCTAATGGATCGAATCAAATTCGGATGAATCGTCGGGGTGCAGCCATCCTGTGGCTGAGTTGTGCTGGTAAAAACCAACAGAACTATTAATAGCAGAAGAACGCCAAGCAACACTAGTCCACTGAACGATGATTGGTTCAAAATTCGAATACTATTCACCAGTAGTTCAAGTGTCCAGAAGGACAACAGAAACGTTTGATCCCGCACGTTGTACTGCGTCCCCAGGTGAAGCAGCGTCAGTGTGGCAAACTAAAAACCGAGAAAACATACCATAAATCACTTCAAGTACTACCCGATGAAACTGATAACGTACGTATGATAATGACTCTAAAATACGCGTCGGTACAGGTGAAGCTGGCCGGCCCACGTTGAACAGCACCAAAACTACCAGCAGTACATTGAGAACACTTTTCGCCACCAGTGCCAGCAAATGTTCCGAGGATTTCCGAGAGTCTTTGGCAAACGCATGGCACCGGTAGTATCTTATCTCGGATGGTAGTAAAACCCAGAGGAATATGTGCTGTGGTAAGTACGTCCAGTATGTCAAAAACGACTGAAACAAATAAAAAAAATCAATCGGATTAGTGTTTACACCCCGCTTCGATTAGACAATCACCGGTGGTTCGAAGATACTCGACATTGTTTCAAGTGCCACTTCAGTCACGCTGTTCGACGTTGACCGATATCATCATAGTTGAAGAAGAGAAAAAACACCGATCGCAGCAACCGATGCGACAACCTCAACGAAGAACGCTCTCCCGCTGACTGAGAAGCACACACACGCCAACTACGTTCGGCCGCTTCGCTGTTTTTATCCCGGCTTCATCCACGCATCGGTGAGAAATTCATTCAAACGCGTGTGACGACGAAGCAGAAAATGAGACGATGCGATACTTTCATGCATGGGTTTGATTTGAAGTAAACATACAAATAGTGCAAGGTCAGGTGTAAAAATCTTGATTGTGATTAGCAAGTACATTACCAATTTAGAACCATGACAAATTGGTGACAAATAGTAAAGAGCTAAATAGGCTCAACACCCTATTCGAGTGCTGCAACATTTCTTCGTCACCCAGTTCGGCACGGAAAGGCATTTCATTGCATTTTCACGAATGATTATACTAGTAATTGCGAGCTATATTTTATATGTGACAAATTTCGTACTAAATCGTATTCAGAGTTGGCAGCACCCTCTCAGATTTTAATTGAATTTGCTGAATATGAAGACTTTTGTCGTGAATACGACTTACTTTACTATGGGGTGCCTTTTCAAAATTTACCCTCTGAGAGAGTGATAAGTTTTTGATCGTGAATATCTATTGTTGTATCTAATGAATCAACATAATTCTTGCGACATGCCATCGGAAATATGATCACAATTTTATGATAAAATTTTCAGTTTTGTGACATAGTCTCAAATAATTCAAAATTAAACTTTTCTGAAATGTTTGGTATAAACAAGTATCAAAGAGTATAATTCATAAGGCGCGTTTGCCTTTCTCGTATTTTTAAAGCTCATAGCTGAGTGATCTGTGAAAGGATTTATATAATCTAACTACCAATAGAATCGAAATTTTTCAATTTAAAGGTGTATAGCAAAAGCATTGAAGTATTTCAATAGTACACTATTGAAAAACCTGTCTCATTTGATCCATGTCAACACCAGTCAATCAGAACGCGTTCTAAGGAAGAGAACAAAATATCTGCTGCTGTACAACAAATCGTCCGGGAAAAATGTTCCGAAAAGTGGTGAATATCGCAGTGAGTTCCTCAATTTGGTCCTTCTGAACGCTAGAAACGAATCCCTACAGCATATTGATAGTTTCTTTCAATAAATTATGTAAATCCGAAATGAAATAATCGACATTAAAATTCTGTATGCGGCTATTTTTATAGCCGTTAGGACCGCCCATTAGTGAAAAAGCTACAAACGAAATCACATAAAAGGAAATCTCTTAACAAAAATTCAATCAGTTTGGATTCTATCGTCACTGCGAGCAGATGTGTTTTGTGTCGTCTGCACAGCTAGTTTCGCTTTCGACAAGAGCGATTACGTCACGGCTGCCAGTCATTAGCATTGGGAAAAAACAACGGTGGAGAGCATTACACAATATCAACCGTTCTAATGGCTCTAAAAGTTTTCTAAGGAACTATTAGGATTTGTTGTTCGCAAATCGTAGGGAAATATACTCAGTTTACTGCAAATCAAGAACAGTTTGGTTAGATTTGTGCACATTTCGCTGTGTGAAACTCACAGTAAACGAGATCAAGTGAAGCCTTCATTGTTTTTGCGAAAAATGTTTAATGAGTTTAATGTCGTAGAGAATTACGCAATTTGACCTTTCTGAATGCTAGAAACGAGTCCCTTCAGCATATTGATAGTTTGTTTCAATAAATTATGCAAATCTGAAATGAATCAACATTAAAATTCTGAATGCGGCTATTTTTATAGCCGTTAGGACCGCCCATTAGTGAAAAAGCTACAAACGAAATCAGGTAGAAACAAGCCTCTCAACAAAAAGTGAAGCCTTCTTTGTTTTTGCGAAAAATGTGCAAAGGGGAATGCTTACATAATTCATACAATTGATCAACTAATTGATATTCGGAAGTGTTAAGGAACATGTCAGTTGTTTTCGTATTCACGACATCCAGTTATGTCTCTGACATTACCCACCCGCCTTTTTCACAGAAACACCACTTTGCATACTTATCCAGAAATGATCTAGACCAAGAGGAATCAGAATAAAACGTGCCGTTTGAGCCATTTTATTCTGATTCCTGAGAGGTGGGCCGCTTAGAGCAGTGTGCCAACCACACATTAACACAATACATCGGTGCATTTGTGATGAAAACCCGAAAGTAGTTCCTATCCTCCTAAATCGTTTTGCCAATTAAGCTATCCTGCATATGAAACACAAAAAAACGGACTAATTGAGGGCTGAAACACCTTGCGGAGGGATTGTTATTGAGATATGACAACCAATGAACGCCGTAGAGCCCGAGCACAGTTGAACATGCTCGGTTCTTATGTTCAGTTAGGCTGTTTGTATGTGTGTCTCACATGCAGGATAGTTTAATAGGCAAAACGATTTACCCGTATTTGGCTTGCTACGGGTTCGAGTCCCATCTCTGCGGTGGCTTTTTCGCGGTTTTCATTACATAGTTGTATTCGCATGTCATTTTTTTCCTCGTAAGATGCTGATCAAATTTATTTGCTTTTGTTTTTTATTCACTATTTTTAGAAAAAAGCGTACAGTAAAATGAACTGTATTTTCAAAGTCGATGTACTATTGTTGTATTGTATTTCCTTGATTTTTACGCCAAATGTACTGTTTTTTGTAAGAACAATATACGAGCGTTACACGTAGTAATACCTTTTCTAATTTGATTTATATTCATCTCTATGAATTCTTCCCCTTTAATTCTGTCTCTGCGTGCATAGATCTTCATCCATTACCCATGTTTTCCCACTCAGTTTAGTTGAAAATGACTGCTAAGATCGTTAGTGTTTACTACACATCGCACCTTCGGAATTGAAAAGAACTGATTCTCAAGCTTGATTTGTAGTGAAAGTGTTTATTGGTTTTAAAAAATAAGCTTTTTTCCCTTCAAATTATCAAAAGTTACATTTTATCCAAAACAAAACAAACAAATAATCAAATCTACGGTTTTTGGAATTATTACGTCAAATTTTCCACGCGGTTTTTTTTTGCACGGTTTCCGCAATTAACACGGTTTTCTTTTACACGGATTTTTTTAACACGGTACGTAATCTCCGTGTAAAAAGAGGCCTTAGTGTACATTCAAAGGCGCTTGAAAATTTCAGGCGTACGAAGACATGTTTCGCCATAAAAATGCAGTTCGTAGTATATTTTCTAATTACTAAAACCATGAAAGATCAATTCTACAATATGTAGTATTACCATTTATTTATGTGCAGAATATTATTTTTAAAGTTCCATATATTTGTTACAAGCAGTTGTCTTGAAAATCAAATGTGAAACTTATTCATTAGAGATTATGTTAGCTATTTTTTTGTAAACATCAATTCAATTCTTGTTTACATTACGTAGTAGTTCCCATGGGTTTCACAATTGTTTTTGGCTGATTTAATTGCTGCATTTGTAATGGGATTGATGCATGAGTTTTTGTATCAGTTGCACAATAATTGTGAATAAATGTTCGTGACAACGGAAGAACTTAAAGATATGTTGCACAACAAAGAAAAATTGCGCTTTTTCCATAACACAACAGTTACTAGAATAGTAATATAAACTAATTTGATAAATTGCACAATCAGTTGAAAAATACAGGATAGCAACTTAACGTGCTACTTGGGTTACATTATAACATTGCATTTCTCAAATTTTTAAATATTGATTGCCTTTTTAGAATGAACCATATTTGTCTTCCGGTTATCTTACCGAATTGAAGCAAAAATTTCATGCTAAAGATGCAACTAAATCGGGAAGAATGAAAGTTTTAACTGTTTTGCAAAAAAAAGGAGTATTCGTAAGAAAGCGCATACGATGAACACATCAAGATATTTTGCTACGTTTTTTATGTGAAAACTCTAGTGAAAAATGCTATTTTGGGCAATGTAAAAAATGTCCAACTAATGCTCAGATGTCAAAAAAAATTCACGTAATTTTCAAAAAGAATGAAGTAAAAATAGTCACGCACAAACAATGGGGTATGAAACCAAAAACAGCTGTTACTGATAACTTTATCGAAAATTTTTGCAGTACTCCAAAAATATTTCTCAAGCATTCTTTCATTGCTCGAAAACAAACTTTATATTTTCGAAATGTGAAAAAAATTTGGAAGAGTGACGAAAGTTTAATAATTTGCGATTTTGCGGATAATTACCCCTTCGTTATTCAAAACGGCATAACTGGCTTTCATTGGCACAACGACCAAGCGACTATATTCCCTATTGTTTTCTATTATAAAATGAACAGCATAATCGATCATAAAACATTGATAACTATTTCTGATTGCAAGAAACATGACACAATAGCTGTGTATGTTTTTCTCGAAGCTCTTACTCACGCAAGTGCATTTATTTTTCTGACGGCGCTCCTCAGCAACTCAAAAATGTAAAACATTTTGCGAATATTTTTCATCACGAGCATGATTTTCATCGAGCCAATTGGAGACAAGGATTTAAAAATGAAAGTTTTCTCTTCCCAAGGCACGTTTGAAGTATTAAGTTTTTTGTAAACCAGAAAAACCAAATCATACAAAAATTGCAACTTGAGCTTGACCTTGAGCGACCACCCCTGGTTGCTACTCCGTTACTGATCGGGATTAGCTGAAATTGTACAGGGAATTTCTAGATGATCCAACCTGGGACTGGTAAACCATCCTTCAATGTACATCTTCTGGTAATTCCAGAATTCATTGATCAGTACCGGGGCCGGCCAGGCCCGAACGTAGATCGTCTAAGGAATATACTACTGCGCACTCACATAAATAAATGAATAGAATAAATAATTCAACAAATAAATAAACCCTACTTTTGACACCAACCGTTGCTATTAGGCAGAACTTGAACGTGACTGAAACGTGTAAACACGGAGTAAAAACGCGATTGGCGTTTAAATTCTACTTAGACATTTACAGACAATGAAAAGAAACAAAAATATACAATACTGAGTAGGCAGGGGCTGGGGTCCACTAGAAGATTGATAGTACCTATTAGCTCTCTCCGGACAGTACCAGCCTAGATGCGGTGTGGAATCCGGCGGAAAAAAAGATGAGCCAAGAATAGACGCACTGGGTCCCTGCTTCCATGTCGTAAAAGGCGACAATTGCAGGAGTTTCTTTTTCCTTTCAGTTGTCAGATACTTTCAATGTTTCACTTCTGATTACTCTATTTTACTAAATTATCTCTTCATTCAACCTATCAATTTCCGTTTAGCTCCGGAGCAAAGTTTTATTTGAAATGTTTTCTTCTTCCCTGTTATTGATTGTCTTTCAGGATTATAAATTGAATGATATAAATCAACTATTGAACAAAGTTAATAACAGAGATAACATACATCGGTACATTGAATACATAGTAAAAAAATACTTGATATTCATATTTCAAGCAATAAATTAATATTTTTCTCGGTAGCCGGCTGCCCAGGTCAACCAATATAACCAATTAATAATTTTAATAAATAATTACAATAATAAAGCGGAAATAATAAAGAATCAAGACGCGCGTGAAATCTGTTGACCTTTATTTGGTGATTCAAAATGATTTTATAACAACTGTTTAGAATATGTCAACTATTTTGTCTAAATCCTTTTCACTCGTTTATTTTGTATCACGTAATTTCATTTATAAAAAATAGGGAAGCTTTTATTCTTTACGCGATAGTATTGCAAATGTTTCCTCAGTTTCCTCGAATAAGAACTGTGAATCAAGACTTCCCGGGACTTCAATATAGGATATTGTTGAAACGTTCACTCGGGAAGTCAATAATAATACCAATACTGAAATTTTTACTAACAAATATCCTTCTCCCGTGACACTTGTGGAGTGCGCAGTAGTATATACGGCCTCTAGTAACAACAAGTGTTGGACTAACATCCCTTCCCATTCCTTAGACGATCTACGTTCGGGCCTGGCCGGCGCCGGTACTGATCAATGAATTCTGAGAAGATGTACATTGAAGGATGATTTACCAGTTTCAGGTTGGATCATCTAGAAATTTCCTGTACAATTTCAGCTAATCCCGATCAGTAACAGAGTAGCAACCAGGGGTGGTCGCTCAAGCTCAAGCTCATGATAATTTGCCATACAATACTGAGTAGAGATGTCACTTTATACATTCACTTTTTTCGAAAGTTCAAAAGTTTGCATGTTAAATACGTGTGCAACGTTTTATCTACATCGGAGCTAGTCAACCCACATTTTATCACGTTTTCTGTTGTTGATATCTGGAATTGCGCATAAGAGTAAAATTTTCACTTAAATTCCTCAATAATTTCTGTACACTGTAGAGTTATTTGCTTCCAAAAATCAGATCCAATCCTCCAGTCTCCAGTCGAACCCATATCGATCATCTTGTTACCAATCTGGAGGCGAATCATTCGACGATTTACAACTTCACCGCAAGACGACTCGTGCCAGTTTTGAGCGTTCTATCGTTTCCCAAGGAAATTACGTTCGATTGCTACCATCGAACTGCGCGATATCAAATCTGCTATGTCATAGCGAAACAAAAGCTTTATCACGATGATTTTTAAAATTTTTAAGGTAATGTTTTGATTCGCTAAGCCTGAAACCGACTAATCATTCCATTGTAAATTCTTATCTGAGCCTTTCGAATATATCAATACCTACACAGAAACCAACCAGTGTGTATCTGTTTTTTTGTTATTTTTTTTCAAGGTTCATTTACGACTGATATTACCGGCCATTTACAAGATTATAGAAGATGCCGTCAAACTCGTTATCGCACTGATATACTGATGATGTCTGTAAGTAACAGTCGAAATACGCGTATCTATTTTTCTTGTGACTCGATTAGCATAGTACACGGTCAGAAGAAAATAGTAAATGCATGCCTTTTTGTGCCCTACGTCTCCGACTAACAAAAGAGCTTAAAGTTATATTCGTGTGGTTGAATCAAGAGTTAAAATAGCAGAATACTTAAAATTGTTACCCGAATGAGCAGAGTAATATCCAATTGAGATATTTTCAATACCAAAACAATAGCACAGTAACGTTGAAATGTAGAATACGATGACTAAACTTCAAACGCATTTGAATTATCTTTGTGGGAACATGATTGAAGGTTTTGAAAAATAAAATGAAACGACGAATAACTATTTTATTAAGTTTTTTTAACATTTCATAATCAATCGTTTTAATGAATACCAAACAAAGTTCGAGTTTTTCTTGCACTCTCATTTAAATTTCTAAAAGTTATTAAAATTTTCTAACACTTGAAGCATTATTTTGACATTTCAATAAAAGAATAACGCATAAATAAGCAATAACGAGATAATGATATTAGTTTGCTATAACTTTTCATTCGGGTGACGTGACATTGGACTAATCATAAACAAAGTAAAATTTTGATTTCTTTTTACATCAATCAAATTAGTAGCGTCATGAAACGACGTTAGCGGACCGACGTTACAGCAAGCCATGAGATTTTACAATTTTCATTCCTTTTGAACGAGTCAGTTGGCGTTGATTGTGTTTGTATGTGGTTAACACCCCGACTAATGTCGTTTTCGGTTAAGAAAACTGACTCCTAGGCTCGCACTTAGCATCGAGGGTGTGAACAAACTCGATATGAGAATCAGGTTCGAAACTGACTCGATTTTCAGTTCAGGGACGTTGAAACTAAGCTCGACGAAACTGGCTTCAAACAAACGGTTTGACAGTTTGGTTAGATTTTGGCATCAAGCGAAAACGACATAAGAGCACGCTACTGTTACGGGATTGTTTGAAATTTACATAAAACTCTAGTTTTAAATACATTGAAAACAAATCTAAGAGAAAAGTAGAGCGGTAAGAGGACACACCAACTAATGTTGACGGATGTCAGTAAAATTTTTACTGACATTCAAACAAATGAAGTTCAGCTCAATGACTAAGAGCATGCAATGATCATTAACGTAGAGGAAGATGGGATAAAACGCATCTCTGAGGCAAGATGCACCTCTTGCTTTTCTCAGAAGTTACCAATTTTAATGCAACTGAAAGTCCGTCATGACAACAGATTACTGCAAAATTTTGGTAGTGATGGTTCAATATTATCTGGAAAAAAAAATCAAAAACCAATTATATCTCTGTTATGTGTAATTTATGATGTTCGTTTCATAGTAATTTGCTAGAGTAAGGAAAACTATTTTAATTAAGTAACCAGTGAACGTCTTTGCCAATGCTATTTTCAACTATATGACCAAATCGTAAAAGTTATCGTCCCATGTTTTTAAGGGAAAAATAACCCGCATTGTGAAGGGGAAACTTGCTTTACATGAAGACTTTGCCACATAAAACCATTTCACTGAAAATTGGTGAAACTGTTACTTGATCAGAAAAATAAAATAAAATTCAAACTTATAAACTATGGCAGTAAATTGAAAACGAGAGTTCTGTATTATTTCTACAGGATTTACTGATATCCAGTAGTTCGATGACAGATGATTATAAACAGGCCCGTACCCAGGATTTCGTTTCTGGAGGGGCCCTCAGATAAAATAAAAAGAATAGTGATACTGAAGATCACTTACGTACCTAATTCTCGGTGTGCCTTTGACCGGTATTTTTAACAGACACTTTAAACTTTTCCACTGCAACGGTCATTATGGAGTATTCAAATAAAATTTGTGACTATGCCCGAGAGAAGGCTATTGTATTGCATTTCTTTACGTTTACTGTAATGTTATTTCTGTAACACATGTCTAAGACCTTATAAATCAGTTCGCTTTCACATCTCATCCAAGTCAGTCGATAAAACAAAACCGCTTACGTTCGGAACAGAAGAAACCAAGTACAGTATTGTGTAGTGAACAATAGAACGACCTCGAAATGAGTGAACCAAACGAACAAAAGCTACCGCCGACACGAAAGAATACAATTGTTGTTGACTTCAGGCAGTGCAAAATTCGACCTTCGATACGAGAACTGGAAGGTTTGCTTAAGGAGCAAATGCATCTTGACATTAAAAGTGTGCATTTACTTCAATGCAATAAGACCGATAATGTTGTTTATATCCAGTTCTATAAAGAGTTGGATGCAATTCATTTCGCTAAAGACAATAATAATGTGCACTATGTGGAGCATGAAAATATCAAGTACAACATTCCAGTATATATGGAAGATAGTGCTATAGAAGTGCGTATGCATGATCTTCCCTCGAGTGTCATCGATCCTTATATTCGTCATACCATGTCCCAATACGGAGAGATTCTCTCTATCGAAAAAAAAAAGTGGAAGAATTTTTTCCCCGGTATTCTAAATGGCGTACGTTTGATACGCATGCATACACATGAAGAGGAATATACCTTCTTATGTGATTTTCAGTCAGGATACAAGAATCCCGTGAAAACCACTTGTTATCTATGACAATCAGATGGCCACATGTCAATATTGCCAAAAAGCTGTTCACTACGGTAAGCCATGTGATAAACTGGACAAGGAGACAACCACACCAAAGGAAATCGGTGCTTCTTTCACACCAACCCCAAGCAACCCCAGTACACCTGTGACAGCCACCAACAACAGTGAAGCATCCCCTTCAACGAATCCATCATCATCCCCTATAGAGCAAAGTACACCAGCTGCAATTAACAGCTTACCCTCCAACCAACCAGCAATTGCAATTAATATACAATAAGACGAGTAACGTTTGTAACACTTCGTAACGCCTATAACTTACCAAAAAGTAACGCATGTTCAACTTCGTAACGCCTGTAACTTACTAAAAAGTAACGCATGTAACGTTTCGTAACGCCTATGACTTACTAAAAAGTAGCGCATGTAACGCTTTGTAACGTATATAGCTACAATAACTATATAATCCCGGTTTCATCCTCCTTTTTATGTGGTTTTAAATCTGTTCTGCTTCGTAGGGGTTGCCGCTGCGTGCTTCATCGGTAATAGGGTAAAGTGTTATAATATACCCCGTTCAAGAAAACATTGAAATATTTCTATATGTACTAATACTGTTTCTTCGAAGAAGTATGCTTTTTTTTGCAATACTCCTGAGAAACATAGTTTTCAATGCTTCCGGTGGAATTGCGGAGAATTGATTGATGCAAACACATTCTCAGTTTTTTTTCGCTTGCCGTATCTTGCTTGCAATGTGTCCCTTGAAATATCGATATAGAAGAAAAGCAGATGAAGAAGATATTCTTTGCATCAGAAATCAATTGCATAATCAATTAATTACAATCGGAAACCAAAATTTTTTATCCTCCCAACGCTAAATACTGTCCCAGAAAGTAAGGACGCAACCAAAAACCGCTGCCATTTCGCAATGGTTCAGAATCTGTCAATTTTTATGGCTGCGTTCTGTTGTTTACACACTTCTCTAACCACTTCTGCAGTTGTTTATTCGTTTTCATTAGTTTGTTTCGAAATGCGTGGACTTTCAGCAGAACAACGTCGAAAAATTGTGTACAAATGGTGCACAGAACGCGGACTGTCACTGAGAAAGATAGCAAAACTGGAAGGAGTAAGTGAAAAAGCCGTTCGAAATGCAATGAGGAAGTTCGGTGAGCATAAACCGAAAACGGGTAGAAAAAAAGGTCCTGCTAACCCTCAGTTGGATAAACGTATACTGAAGGCGTTCGAGCAAAAGAAGGAGGTTTCAGTTCGGGATGTGGCCAAAAAAGTGGGCACTTCGAAGTCAAATGTTCTTCGTGCTAAAGAACGTTCGAATCTTCGAACCAATAAGAAGCAGAAACAACCAAAACGTAGTCCGAAACAAGAAGCATCGATCAAGCCGAGGGAGTCGAAAGCTGTACAATACGATTCATGCTGGAAATTTGAACTGCATAATCAAGGACGACGAAACCTACGTGAAACTCGATTACAAATCCTTGCCGGGACCACAATATTATACGGTGTGAGAAGGGCAAGTGTTAAACCAGCCGAGACATCGATTGAAGTCGAAAAATTAGGTAAGAGAGCTATGGTCTGGCAAGCGATTTGTAGCTGCGGTAAGATTTCGGAACCCTTCAACACCACTGCTTCAACCAACAGCGAAATATACATCAAGGAATGTTTACAAAAACGACTTCTACCCATGATTCGAAGCCACAAGGATCCTGTTGTCTTCTGGCCAGATCTTGCTTCTTGCCACTACTCGAAATCAACGGTAGAATGGTATACTACCAAAAATGTCACTTTCGTCAAAAAAGACATGAATCCACCATATTGCCCACAACTTCGACCAATTGAGAAATTTTGGGCATTAACGCAGGCACATCTTAGGAAACATGTCTCGGCAGCCGAAACCATTCAACAGTTCGAAAAAGATTGGAAAAAAGTGTCAAAACTTGTGGCCAAGAAGTATGTACGAAATTTAATGAGGAACGTTCGCAAGGAGGTGCGCCAGCTAGTCTACAATGGCTAAGTAGCAAATGTTGAGAATAATATTCTATAGAGCAATTGTAGGACGATGCGTGTCGAAACTTTCAAACTATCACACGAAACAATGCAAAACCGGTAGGTGCTGGTACGGAAGAAGAAAATACCATCCCCTAGCAGGATGCGTACAGGGTTGCCACACTTAAATCTACATTAACTTAACATAACTGTTTACAAATTGAATAGGTTATGGTAGTTTATATCCGAAGAAAGTTTTTGATTTTATTCAGGTTTGAAAAAAAAAATCTTGAGAGAATCTTCTAGTGATGTTTTTGAAAATGTAAGTAATATAAGATAGGCATCATTACACCACTAGGTGTATTAAAAACGTTTCTTTTTTTGAAAATTGGACCCAGAATTATTTATTATAAAAAGTGAACGAATTTTTCCATGCAATTTCAAATTTCGGATATTTAAATCAGAATAATAGGAGTTATCAGATTTATCTCATGATAAGTTACATGTTCTGGCACTTCAAATCATGAGAATTTGATTAAGGCAATTCGATTCTAATTAAGCCAAAAAGTGACCCTAATCATTATTGATTTCTAATGTAACCCGTAGGTTATCAAATTATTTAGATATGTTAAACTAATCCCCGATTGAGTCCCACCTTGTTGGCCTATTGGGAAGCCTTGGGAAAAAATTTCTGCACCATCACTGAAAAATCATATACTGAAGCACCAAACGATGATGCAGCAGGAAAGATAATAAACGTTTTTGAACTAATTATTTTAGGACAGTTCGACATTTGCGTTTCCTTCGTATGATAAGAAAAACATACCCACATATCTTCTTCGTATTAGTGATTTGTTTGGCACTTGACAACGATGAATGAAACCATTCGATAAATGGAATCTGTTTGGTATTTTTGTTGTGTTTAATCATCACACTAGTGAAACTAACCAAAATATGTACCCTTCTTTATATACTCAATAGACACATTCTTTCATTCAAAAAATGAGTATCCATTACCGATAGAGTCTACCTGAATAGATCTAGTATAAATATGTATGTTCAATTGATCTTTAACATGCAAAATCACACAGTCTAAACGCTTAATTGAATTTACATTCGGTTGACCACTTTGGCGAGAAATACAAACGATATCGTAATTCGTAATAATGATTCACGCACCATTCGATGTGCTGATGAAATATGAGGGCTTTCGATTATTCGGGAGTTAAATTATTTACAGGCTCAGACCAGTCCAAACACGACCTGAAATGTCATACGCCCAAAACCACGTAATAACACCCTCCGGTTCGCCGGGTGCTGGTATCTCTCTATCTTATCGAAAAAAACAAAAACGAAATAAAAGATAGTCACGGCCCATATCCATATCATCATGTGAATCGACAACTGTTTTATAAACGCGCGGGTCAAGTGCTGGAGAAGTTCAGTCAATTGAAAGCTGTCGCATCGGGCTAACCATCGGGAAACCAGTGTAGAACAAGTGTAAGGATCTGTCCAACATAAGAAATCTTATCAATTGTTTGATATCAAAAGTGCGAGTCACAATCTAATAGAAGTGAATGCGTCAATTCGTCGCGATAATCGAAAGAACGCATGAGTGTTTGTAAAGTGCCGTTTGGAAAATATAACCCATAACTGTTGGGATCATCCGATGTTCTAAGTGCTGACTAGCATTATCCAATGACATTCGAGGAGTTCTGTGGAGGTCCTTTTTGGGTAAGTAGTGGTCAAGTGGTGGAAAAACAGAGTGACACTTGATGACAAAAGCTCTGAATTATGGAAGTTTTTGAAAATAAGTAAAATCGAAAACAGTTCAAAAGTTAGGGAAGACTGAGGGTTGGAAGCAAAAATCCTAAAAGAGGAGCTTTCTACGAGAAGTTTAACTACCGCCTCTCGCTAGCTCTGGAATGTAGAAATCCTAATTTAAAAATTCATACTATCTTCAAACCTACAGAAAATAACATGTTTTAACGTTAATAATATAAAGTGGAAACCGAACTGTTTACACTTGGATTACGTTATACGCATGACATATTGTTTGTTATTGAGTTTGTTTAGAAACAAACTGTGAAAATGTCTCCCACGCAGAAATTAAGCACACTTCAAGAGAGAGTTGCGGTTGATCTTTACTGTTTAAATTCAGGAAATTTCGTAGTATAGTTCGTAATACTTCGAAATAGGAAAATCTACAGAGAAAAAAAAAAGATTGCATTTCCGGCTTCAAGAGGTGTGGTTCTCCACAATGCCTCGAAGTAATTAATTTTACCATTAAGTTAATCGCTTATTTCTGTGTATAAAAATTGTCTTCTTTGGTCATATGTTGGATTTAAATCTTCATTTCACGTTAATTGCCAACGTTTCGAAGATTTATTGCATCGAAACGTCAATTATTCAGGTGAAATTATTATTTTTTAAGCAACATATGACCAAAAGTCATAATACAAAAAACCAAAAACGGTTGTACCGTAAAAAAGAACGTTGACAACATTTGGAAAATAAGAAATAAGCCAGCTACTCCTCCTAGCTATGGATGCTATTTCCATTCCACATTTATTGTCAACGTTTCGAAGGTTTATTGCTTCAAAACGTTGGCCATTTAAGAGAAATAGATATTTTTGAGCAGCACATGACCAAAAAAGTCATCTCTTATGTCGTTTTCGCTTGAAAAAAAAATGGAAACTGACCCAGGGTAGTTTCATCAAACGAACATTTTTCACGTAACTGTGTTGTTTTCGCACTTTGCAACGGGGGTTTGAACAAACCTGATGTAAAATCCAGCTTCGAAACTGACTCGATTTTCAGTTCAACAACGTTAAAACTAGGTTCGAAACTGGCTTCAAACAAACGGTTTGACAGCAGTTAGCAGTGGAAACTTGGTTAGGTTTGGCATCAAGCGAAAACGACATTAATATAATAAAAACAAAAATGGTTGTACCAGTTTCCAGTTTTGTTTTATTATTATTTCATGACTAGGGATGTCGTAATATCGATCGATTAATCGAGTAATCGAATAATAACCCAGATAATCGAGTAATATTTAATCGATTAACTTAAAACTAATATTCGATTATTGATCTAATAATAAAAAAAATCCCATAGTGATAATCGAATGAATAATCGAGTAATCGATTAATAACCCAGATAATCGAATAAATTTCAATCGATTAGTTTCAAAATTATACTCGATTATTAAATAGCGGCCCTTACACGAGCATTAAAAATGTCATTTTTAATGTAACTAAGTAATGATGTATTTCAAATTTGTTAGAAATCTCGTCATTAGTACACCATTACACGTTCATTAAAATGATATTATTTTATAGTAATGACATTTTTAATGACTCGTGTAAGGGTCGCTAATAACCGAGTATTTCGAAATTTCCGACATCCCTATACATGACTACTTTGATGGAAAAAACTGCCGTTGTTGAACAACTTGTCAATTTACATAGTCGAAAAGTGACGGAAAATGCTAGCAGGGTTGTGCTTTACTGACAATTATCGGCCTCCTGTCACGACGCCATCATGTTGAGATCTAAATCGGAACTTCAAAATTAGTTGATCGCAACGTAAATAAGGATTTACACTGAAAGAATTTACCGGCCACAAGCTGAATGCTTTTTGCTTCATCCGATCCCCATAACGATTTTCAGATGGTTTTAATAAGTCGGCCATTCAATTTCCCCTCTGTCAAAAACAAATTGATTTGTATGAATATCATTGAAAAGAAGCACATACACTTATAAATTGAATGAATCCAAAATGTAGATGATTTTCGTTTCAAAATTAATCATCACAGCAGCCATATAGAAAATACTATTCATTTTTAGTGCGTTTGATGTTCGTACATACAATCGCATACCATAAACCGAATTAATTTTATCTACACCAATCGTCGGATGATATTAAGGAGATTTTCATGTAGTTTTATGTATTACGGAGTCCTTATAATGCGGATGATATTAGGATGGATTAATATTGAAATTATACAGCTGGAAATGAAAATAAATTAAAATGCAAATGACCTACAATTAAAAAAAGATTTAATTATGCTCCACTTCAATTTTTGAACATTTCTATGACAGTTGATTTTTTTTTACAATTGCATTGGAGTTCAATGAGTACGTATAAGAACTGGTCAAAGTGTCGAAAAGGTATCACAGTATATGAATATTATTCAAAATCGATGAACTGGAATGTAAGAGCTCCTAACAAAGATGGAAATGATCAGATTTGATGAGAAAAATATGACGAAGAATGTCCCACACACTTTCGTCAACCAAGATGTTGGAACCGATTATGGCGTATACTATAGTTTACAAAAATTGATAAGATTATTCGCAAGAGTGTTTTGGGCTGGAACCGCAGGATGCCTAATAAAACTATGAAATATTGTACGAATAATTAAGTTTGGGCAATTTCAATTTATTTTATTGAAATAGTAACAAAGTCATAAAAAAGTTAAAAACAATAACATTGAAAGAAGAAGATACAAATAACACTGAAGATAAACATCATTTATTTAACAAAAATAAAAATACATTTGTTCAAATTCAAATTTGGTTTATTTTCGCATACGTGTTATTATAATTACAATTATTATATTTTGAACCGATCAGCACTATCACCCGATTCATCTGGAAGGCTTTGCTTCCATTGTAATTTCGACAGTTTTTTCAAGTTTTGATCTGCTTTTCGAAGTTGGTCGTATTTTTGCTGTTGATAAAGCGGTTCATAATAATCGAATGATTTATTGCCGAATTTATGTAAATCCACTTACACTGATTACACCAGAAATTACCGAGCGTGCTATCCTTCTTTGAAATAAATTCCGAACTGTAAAACATATCGCAACATTGGTCGTATGTATGCGGATCAAAGATAGTTTCTTCTGGCTTCTTGTCCTTGACTAAAATAACTTGAATAGTTGATAATGTTTCAAGAAACTTACCTCCCAACTCCATGGTAGTTATAATAATATATTTAATAAGGCACTCTGCTTTAGCTTTGAGATGCCGAGAGCAAGGTTTTCACATATACCACTTAGACACCTGAGACAATGTTGCAGAGAAACCATAAAATTTATTGTTACATATTCATTAAAACTTTTCCATTGAACATAAGTAGACATTTCAATATTCTGTATAAACTATGCTGGATTCGGTTGAGTTATCGTACTAATTTTCGTCAGTGTATTCAATGAATTGTACACAAACTTTTTACAATGAAGTATGTAGGTTGTTAAGTATCGTAACAATTAAAAGCTTATTTTTTCCCTCAACAATTTTTCTGAAAAGAATCAACTGTACAGTTTTAATATATTCATCATTTAGCAGCAGAAACCAACATAAGAAAAACATATTGCACAGTGAAAAATATGTTTTGTCATCAAAATACAATAAATTGTATTTAACCGAATAGTTCCGTATCCATTCAAATGCAAATTATATTACTGTTGAAAACCGTTATAACCTTTCCAAACAATTTCACAAAAAATTCATTTAGGCAGCCAGAAAAGTTTACTTTGGATAAAGTTAAAACACAGATAACAGATATACAGGCATACATATGAACTGTGTGTAAAATTTGCTCAATCAGCGTGGCGAACACTTCCAGATGTCACCACGATCGCCACGAGGTGCCACCACGATTTGGATGCTGCTTTCACTGAGCCACAATTTTGGGTGCAACATTCACTTCACACTAGATTTTTGTTTTGCTGTTGGTTAAAATGACAAGTTTATTTTTGTTTTATCCAGATCGAATTCTCGTGTGATTTATGCGACATGGAAATGAAGTTGTCTTTAACACTTCGGGAAATCGTGTGATAAGTGTAAAAATTGTTGTAGTTGGAATATTTCTTTAACAGGCAGGAGGATTTTGTTATCGTTCCGGAACGTAGTGGAACGTTTTGAAAGATTGCGGCGAACAGTCGAGTAGGTGGCAGTAGTGTTTCCAACGTATAGCAAATTTGAAAATTTACACAGGATTTTGAAAAATTTTGTTCGAGCCTGTATATCTGTTATCTGTGGTTAAAACCTCCAGCGCCTCGATTCATTTTTGTTTTTTATTGTCTGTAAAAGTAATGATTTTAAAATAAATTTCCATGACACTGAAGTCTTTTTTTATGCGAGTATACGTACCGCATAAAAAAAACCGCAGAAGGGAAACCGCATAACTCTGAAAATTCGCATAAAAAAGTCGCATAGAAAACCGCATGAAAAGACCGCATAAAAAAGATCTCAGTGTATTTTAAATAATATTTTTAGTTACAATAAAATTGATTGATAGTAAGAACATGATTGACTTGTACACTTAAAATCTGCAGCAAAGTATGCAGATGATCAAGCTCTGCATTGCAATATAGTTACAGAGATTTGTTGGTTTCCATCTCCATAGCAATCCTGGAAAAAGACGCTTGTAAAAAGAAAAAACTCAGATTTGATCAAGGGTTTGATCCATTCCAAGAGTATGCAGTAGATCCATGATAGAATGAGAACTTTCTTATCAAATTTTAATCATTTTTCATTCTACTGATTCAATCTGAGTTTTTTTTTCCTTTAAAAAGCGTTGTCATTCATTTTAATTCAATTCTTTGGCTCGATTTTCTATTAAACATAAGGGTCGGAGGTCGGAGCAATTGTTTGGGTAAAGCAGAAATTGCCCTTACATTATGTGAATTCTAAGTCTACTACAGACTCTTACTTCACTGAATACTCACCAAAGCACTCTGACACCAGGTTTTCCAATATTTCCATCGAGCACCATTCTTAATCACTGATTTCGTATCACCACCACAATACGTATTAAATAAAAACCTTAAACGTATAACTTCGGTTAAAAAACGCGTTTTGTTTACATTCTGTCATTGAATTGTTCGACAAGTTATCCAAAAATATTTCAACAATTGGATAACTGATTGGCACTGATAATTAATAATAAAATCATGCTATGTTATTTTTCCTTCAACATTGCGAATCATCAAAGTTTCATTTAAATGAAAAATAATACATGCATGGAAAGATTTTTGTTACGGGAATATCCTATATCAGATTCATTTCGATTTTATCAATTTTACATACAATTGTAATACAATTCCATATATTTATGCCAATCATATAAATGATGGAAGAAAATCAGAAGAAATGAGTATGAAGCTCATTTTTCGCACATCATAAAATTATTCGAACGGTTCTATAATTCATCATTAGGAATAAACTCTTCTCAGGGATTAAATGACAATGGGTAACATACATTCAGTCTGATTAATGATGATTAACACACAGTTCACTAACATTTCAAACGTAACTGACAGTCAAATAATATATGAATGGTAATCACACATATAAGAAGTGAAACTCGCTGAATGTTGATCATATGATCGTGCAGATTGTTCTATCATTCAATAGTCGGAATTCTCAGTTATTTATCGCATTGAATGAAGTTTTATTCAAAATGCAGCTGGCGTTTTCTTTCAGTGTAGTAACGAGATTGTTTTTTGGTTTACCTCGTTTATTGCACGAGAATTAGAGATTTTTGGATCGATTCTTTTACAATAACTTATCGGTTTACCTAAAATGCAGTAGATAGTGTTTTGGGACATCAATCGGTGTACTTTCAAATGGCCTCATTGAACATAGCTCAAAATTAAGTGACACACCACTCAAATTCATAAAAAGTGCACGTACTCTAAGCTTGATTTACCACCTATCCACTCATTTCTGAGTTAAGGGACAAAGCTGTCAAAATTTGAGGTTTTTTGCTCAAAATAAGAATGAAATATTTTTTTCAAATTTGAAAGAGCTCACCTCAAAATTTGAGTTCCTTGCACTCAAAATTCTTCGTTAATGTTTATATACATGGAATTCTGGTTATAGTTATTCTTCTTTCTTTTAAATGGGAAGCCCAAAAAACTGATTCAAAACCATTTCCTTTTGACCAGTTTGGAGTCAAAATTGAATAATTTTGATATCCTTATGTTGGACGTCTCACTTAGCATAATTGAAACCACAAAATTTCTATTGAAAACAACTATGATTGATGATTCCTTGTTTCAAAAACCGGATCTAGGATCGGCAATGACAAACGGCGTATTCTTGCATTCCTAAAGAATTAGAATATTCCGATAAAGAAAATGCACTGAACTACAAGAAGCATTTTTTTTCACTCAAATGCTTGGAAACTAAACGTTTACTCTAATGTATGAATAAATGCGAAAGAACTCATAACCAGAGTAAATTTTACTCAAACCCATACTCAATTTTTGACATATTATTCCAGTTTATGAATTTGAGTAGTCGCAACTCAAACCATGAGTAATGTTCAAAGAGCGTGTAACATACCGGTGTCAGATGACTGACAATTATATCATGCACCGAAAATAATTTGCACGCTAGCATTATGTGCAAACCCTCTCAGCAGGCCGTTCAATTTTGTTGATTTTTGATCGCTTGTTGAACGATATATTGCACGAAATATTCGTTCAATTTGCTGGAACGGTTTGTTGTTGTTTTTTCTCTTGCAAAAATAGTGTGAAAATTAAGTTTTACCTTTACATAGAAAGAAAATTTGTTGTTATTCTACGTGAAGTAGAAGTATTGTGCAGGTATGTATTGTTAGTTTAAACAAATGAGTGGAGAAAACTTCAGAAATTCTGCAGTAAAACTAGTCCAACGGGGCTCCAACTCCTCATGTTAAAAATGGCTCAACAATGGACCTCTGTCTGCCGGGTTTGTTGAACGAAAAAAATAGCATTCGGTTCAACGGTCTGTTTCAAAATCGGCAAACGAAGGACCCGTGTTGGCCTCCCGTTGAACGATTGATTGGACTTTCATTGGACCAATGATACAACGTATTGGACCAATGAAGGACCACCGTTGAACGTTTTTTTCTAAGTGGGAAGCATTTAAACTATCACTACTTGTAGAACACATGAAATTCATGAAAATATACCTTATGATAAAAAAAGAACCGGAATTTTCATTTTAAAATTCCCGCGCTTGTCCAATCGGTAAACTTTTATTCTCTCAACGTTGGCAACACTTTTATACACATTCTGTCAAATTTTGACGCATATCGTACGATTAGTTTTTGTTTGGCGTCTATACAAAGAAGTTGAAAAATTTTCGTGTGGCGATTTTTATATTGGATGAAAATTTAGAACAATGGCTCGCCTTCGAAGCGCCATTCGGTCGATTGTTGTGCGGTTTCGACGTCATATTCATAGATCCACACCTCATCACCAGTTATGATGCATTCGATGAATGTGGAGTCACCATCTGCGTTGGAAATCATCTCTTTGGCCACATCAACACGACGCTGTTTTTGAATGAAATTCAGCTTTTTTGGCACCAGCCGAGAAGCGACGCGTTTCATCATCACAGAAGAGATGCCCAACAACACAGCAATCACTTAAACAAAAACAAACGAAAGTGTGACAAGGCATGCCAGTTTTATTCGTATTCCCGTCCTTGGGTAATGTCTGTGACATTACCCAACCGCCTTTATCTAGTTCTTAATTGGCAATCTGTAAGTTGGTCTGTTGTAAATCGATCAGTGTTCAGAATGCTGAATGCACACTTGTTACAACTTAGCATTATCATTGATTAGATTTATATTTTTATGGTTTTGAGATAGACTCAAGAGCGACATAAATGCTAATTGACGATTATACACAGCCTTAGTGTAGCATCAGTACGAGCTTATTGGTTACCTAGGTTCTTCGTCACAGACTCACATATAGGAAATCGTATTCTATAACTGACTGTGAGGAACTATGCGTTACCTACACCGAGATAAAACGCGAGTTAAATTTACATCTGTCATACTCTATACTAATGATCTGTCATCCAAATTCTTATCACTGAGAGCCTTTAGCTTTGGGCTCATTCTAATATGCTTTTCGATTAAACTGGTGAGCTCAGCTGCCAAAAAAGACTTATCGTCTGATAATGGAACTGTGATTTTCATATAAATTTGATGCATTTTTACCCAATTTAGTCATCCCATTCGTCAGTTGCGTTATCAGTAACTGATACGAAAAATATTCACCTCATTGTAATTGTTTTTTCCTCTCTCTCTCTCTCTCTTTTTACACAGGACGATAACCTAACCTGGCGACCGGAGGATGCCGATCTGACATTCTGCTTTCAGCGAATAATTCTTCAGTGGGTGCCATGTTTTTTCCTGTACGTCTTCACCGTGTACGAAGCGTACCGAATAGCGAGCAGCCGTTATCGCGATATTCCCTGGAATTGGTTAAACATTTCCAAAATGCTCATTTCCTTCCTGCTGATGGTTCTATCGTGGATAGATCTCGGAATGGTGGTCAACTACCACAATCAGGCGGATGTGTTTGACGTACAGATCTTGGTTGCCATCTTCAATGCCGTTGCCTATGTGAGTTGGCCAATTCGGACAAGTGCATTTTTTATAAAGCTAATAATCTTCTAATAATTGCAGATAGTTACCATTGTGCTGTACTTCTTCTTCCGTAAATACGGTATTCAAAGTTCCGGAACGATCTTCATCTTCTGGTTCCTGAAGGCCTTCTTCGGAATTATTCAGATGAGAACCGAGGCATTGCTACATGCGGAACGTGATTCACCGATCGGTTCCACCGGCGGCGTTATCTTCGCCGAATATCAATTTGTCAGTTACACTCTGCAATACTCATTGATTTGTTTGATTTTACTGCTGGAAGTCCTACCGGACCGAGCCCCGCGCTACAGTGACTATCCGAAGATGAAAAACCCCAGTCCCGAATTGAGGTCTAGCTTTTTCGTGAAGCTACTGTTTCTCTACTTCGATTCCTTCACTTGGCGTGGATTCCGGAAGCCTCTCACCGATGACGATATGTACGACCTGAATCCGGAGGACACCTCCCGGGAGGTTGTTCCACCGTTCGACAAGTACTGGAACGAAAGTGTCGAGAAGGAAAGACGCAAACAAATGGCTCAGGATAAAAAGACCGGGAAGGTGAATCTTACGTACAAACCGCACGGTGCAACCAACGGATCTACGCTACCGGCAATGGTGAAGGCTTACGGTGGACCATTTTGGTTTGCCGGGTTACTTCAGCTGGCAATTTCCGGGTTGCAGTTTGCTTCACCCTATCTGATGCAGTGAGTACCCCAATAGCCCTAACTCGTATCGTTAACTGTAGTCTTGATTGTTGATTCTCTAGGGAACTGATGGCTAACATCGCAATGCAAGGACCGTTCTGGATTGGAATGATCATCACGTTCGGTCTTTTTGCCACGTCACTGTTGATTGCACTGTTCAATGGACAGTACTTCCGAAAGACATTCCTGGTGGGATTCCGAATTCGTACCGGCCTGATCAGTGCCATCTACAGGAAAGCACTGCGAATGTCCAGTTCGGCTAAGAAGGATACAACGGTGGGGGAAATTGTCAATCTGATGTCAGTTGACGCGCAACGATTCTTCGAATTGACATCGTATCTACATGTACTGTGGTCAGCTCCGTTGATTATCGGTCTCTGTATCTATCTGCTGTACGAAATTTTGGGACCAGCGGTGTTTGCCGGATTAGGTGTTATGGTCATTATGATCCCCTTGACCGGATACATTGCCGCCAAATTGCGAGACCTGCAGGTCGAACAGATGCGCATCAAAGACGAACGTGTAAAGAGAATGAACGAAATTCTCAGTGGCATAAAAGTGCTGAAACTGTACGCCTGGGAACCGAGCTTCCAGAAGGATATCGTCAGCGTTCGATCGGACGAAATTAGCGTACTTCGAGGCATGGCCTACTACGGTGCAGCAACGTTTTTCGTCTGGAGCATGGCGCCTTTCCTCGTGACGTTGGCGTCGTTTGCGGTTTACGTTATGGTTGACGAGAACAATGTCCTGGATCCATCGACTGCATTCGTGTCGCTTGCATTGTTCAACATTCTACGGTTTCCGTTGGCCATGTTCCCGATGATGATCACCTTCGCGATGCAGGCTTGGGTGTCGGTCAAGCGAATCAATAAGTTCATGAACAGCGAAGAGTTGGATCCGAACAATGTGACGCACAACCGAAGTGAAAATGCACTGGAAATCCGGGATGGTACCTTCTCCTGGGGTGATGACGTCCCAACGCTGAAGAACATTAATTTGACAATGCGAAAGGGACAACTGTCGGCAGTGGTAGGCGCAGTGGGAACCGGAAAGAGTACGTTGATTTCCGCCTTGCTCGGTGAGTTGGAGAAGATCAAAGGAACGGTCAACACGGACGGACAGATCGCTTTTGTACCGCAGCAGGCGTGGATTCAGAATTCGACACTACGGGAAAATATTCTGTTCGGTAGACAATTTGACGAACGGAAGTACAATCGTGTGCTGGAATGTTGTGCCCTGAAGCCGGACTTGGAAATGCTTCCGGGAGGAGACTCGACCGAAATCGGCGAGAAAGGTATCAACCTCTCGGGAGGACAGAAGCAACGTGTTTCCTTGGCCAGAGCCGTTTACGCCGATGCTGACATCTATCTGTTCGATGATCCACTCAGTGCAGTCGATGCTCACGTTGGAAAGCATATTTTCGAGAAGGTGGTTGGTCCCGACGGTATGTTGGTGGGCAGGACACGGCTTCTGGTAACGCACGGAATTTCCTTTCTTCCCTTCGTGGAAGACATTTTCGTGATGAACGATGGAGAGATCACGGAACATGGTTCGTATCAACAGCTGCTGGATCAGAGAGGAGCATTCTCCGAGTTTCTCAATCAACACCTACAGGAACTGGACGAGGAAGACGAAGAGCTGCAAATCATTCAGGAAACTCTGAAGGACGAAACTTCTCGGAACCTGGTACAGCGGGCCATGTCCGTCCGATCGAACAAATCCAATGGCAGCGGCGGAAGCAAAAGGAAAAAGAAGGTTAGCCGACAGGAATCTCGAAACAGTAACAAACCACTGGAAGTGGTCCAGGCGCAGGGAACTACCCTCATCGAAAAAGAAGAATCGGCTACCGGTGCCGTTAGCTATGCCGTTTACATAAAATACTTCAAGGCGATCGGCTGGAATCTTGGTTTCTGGTCCATTTTCTTCAGTGTGCTCAATCAAGCTTCGTCCATCTACGGAAGCTTTTGGCTGACGGATTGGTCCGAAGACAAGGAGGCTGCAACCGATACGGCCGTTCGTGACATGTATCTTGGTGTGTACGGAGGTTTAGGTGGACTACAGTCGATTGCTTTGCTTGTCGCGTCCATCACACTTGCCCTCGGGTGTCTGAAAGCGGCCAATACTATGCACAACAACCTGCTGGAGAGCACACTGAAGATGCCGATGTCTTTCTTCGATACAACTCCACTTGGTAGAATCATGAATCGCTTCTCCAAAGATGTTGACGTAGCGGACAACACTCTACCGCAGTCTATCCGGATGTGGCTGTTGATGTTCTTCGCTGTGATTGGTGTGTTTATTGTGATTGCCATATCCACTCCGATATTCCTGGCGATTGTTCCGGTGTTCCTCGTCATTTACTATGCCATTCAAAAACTATACATCGCCACTTCTCGGCAACTGAAGCGGTTGGAATCGGTTACCAGAAGTCCAATCTATTCACATTTCGGTGAAAGCATCACCGGACAGTCAACCATTCGTGCGTACGGAGTTCAGGAACGTTTCACCCAACAATCGGAAACACGGGTGGACTACAATCAGGTGATGTCCTACCCCAGTATCATAGCGAACCGGTGGTTAGCACTTCGGTTGGAAATAGTCGGAGCGTTGGTTGTGTTCTTTGCTGCCCTGTTTGCAATGCTGGCCAGGGATACGATTGGGGCAGCCACGGTTGGACTTTCGGTAACCTATGCACTACAGATTTCCACCGTTTTGAGTTTCCTTGTACGGATGACTGCCGAAGTGGAGACCAATATTGTCGCTGTCGAGCGGTTGGAAGAGTACACGGTGCTACCAAGGGAAGCCCCCTGGCAGAAGGGCCAAGTTGACAAAGCGTGGCCTACGGAAGGTAAAGTGAACTTTTCCGATTTCCAAATTCGCTACCGGGATGGGTTGGATCTGGTCATCAAAGGCATTTCATTGAACGTCAAGGGAGGAGAAAAGATCGGCATCGTGGGCAGAACGGGAGCCGGCAAGTCGAGCCTAACACTGGGACTCTTTCGTATCGTGGAAGCGGCCGGTGGCCACATTGTGATTGATGGTTTGGACATTTCGCAGATGGGACTCCATCAATTGCGCAGTCGATTAACGATCATTCCGCAGGATCCGGTGCTGTTCTCCGGCACTCTTCGTATGAACGTTGATCCATTCCGGACGTATTCCGATGATCAAGTGTGGAAAGCGTTGGAGTTGGCACATTTGAAAGTGTTTGTCAAAGGACTTGATGCTGGATTGGATCACGACATTGCCGAAAACGGTGAAAATCTTTCCGTTGGCCAAAGACAACTCATTTGCCTGGCGAGAGCCATTCTGAGAAAGACAAAAGTTCTCATACTGGATGAAGCAACTGCTGCCGTGGATTTGGAAACGGATGATCTGATTCAGGTTTGTACACTCGCTTTTTTTTTCCTAAGCGATTGATAACCGTCCGTTTTACAGAAAACCATCCGAACGGAATTCAGTGACTGCACCATCCTAACCATTGCCCATAGGTTGAACACGATATTGGATTCGGATCGGGTGTTGGTTTTGGACAAGGGACTCGTTGCCGAATGTGACACTCCACATGCGCTACTCACTGACAAGAACACCATCTTCTACGGAATGGCCAAAAATGCAGGGATTGTAAGCTAGTAGCCCAAAAACGAAGTCACGGCGATACGAGGAATCTCAATAACAGCGACTGAGTCGCTTGCAGTTTTGTGATTTCGGTAGGTCGTAGCTTTGGAAGTCATAGGTCCAAAGTGACACGTGTATTTGTATTTATATTTTTTATCTTCTAGATTCGAGAATGAATGACATACCAGCACTGATCCAATACAAGCGCACTACATTGTGTTGCACAACTGCCAATAGCACACTGGATACTCGTTTCATATAACTTGATAGAAAGTTATCACAACAATAATGTAAATAAAGTATTTATAATCAATAAAAAGTAAGAAAACTGAAATCCACATTGTATCAAACATAACAGTTCGGCTGAAAAGTTCGTATCGTTTAATAGAAACACACATTTTTTTGCCAAAATTCGTTTTTATTATTCAACATAATTGCCATCAGAGGCGATACAGCGATTATAGCGATCTTCCAACTTTTCGATACCATTTTTGTAGTACGATTTGTCCTTTGCCTCAAAATAGGCCTCAGTTTCAGCGATTACCTCTTCATTGCTTCTAAATTTTTTACCAGCGAGCATTCTCTTGAGGTCTTAGAACAGGAAAAAAACACTGGGGGCCAAATCTGGAGAATACGGTGGATGAGGGAGCAATTCAACAGTTCCAAACACTGCTCAGAATCATCAATTCGTTGTTGTTTTTGATCGATTGTGAGCTCACGCGGCACCCATTTTGCACAAAGCTTTCTCATATCCAAATATTCGTGAATTATATGTCCAACACGTTCCTTTGATATCTTTAGGGTGTTAGCTATCTCGATCAACTTCACTTTATGGTCCATTTTTTTCACAATAACAAAAGTAGCTTCACTCAAAATGCAATATCTCACAAACTAATAATCAGACAGCTGTCAAATTTATACACGTATCTTTTGAAAGTTGGTACTAACTGAAAATGGTATGGATTTAATTCTAGTGGCGCCCTCTCATAGAAACGATACGAACTTTTCAGCCGATCTGTTAGATCATATGGGATTTCAACTGAATGGAACTTCGATCGATTATTCCGCTTCAGTCAACAGATAGCAACAGACAATCCTGGGTAATCTTCTTGTAGGGTAACGGCTCCCTATTTCATCTGAGCTCCTATTTCCATCTCATCCCTTCACCTCATTACTTTCAACATGAATAATATTTTACAACCTACCTGAAGCAAACTGTGAAATGTTTTGAAATGATTATAAAAGCTATTGTCACACTTTCCTATTAAAAAAATGTTTTTAAGTTCTTCGGTGATCGTTTTGCCTTTCTCATATTGAAAGGATATGCAATCACTGTGAAAACCGACCTTTGAACTGAGGCCCGGAGGGCCGACTCAGTTCGTCGAGCACGCGAAATGTCTGTGTGTGTGTGTGTGTATGTGCGTATGTGTGTATGTAACGATTTTTTGCACTAACTTTTCTCGGAGATGGCTAAAACGATTTTCACAAACTTAGATTCAAATGTTGTGAAGAAAAGCTGCAGCTATTCCAATTTTATAATCTTTATTGCAACGGATTATAAAATTTCTGAAATATATTTTACGTTAGAATACAATACAGATTTCAATCACATTTCTTACGTTTAGTGCTTTTTTTAACCTTTCAACTTTTCTTGGTTTTGTTCCACGTTTTTTCCACTAGCTGTAAGTTAGGTTAGTTTTATAGCGAAATTATTATCATTCATACTATCGATCAAATATTACCTCTAGTCCGCTTAACGAACAATATACGACGTAGAGAGTATTGTTATATTAGAATCACTAGAGTATATAAATTTCAATCCTACAGTAATTTTTATATAATTAATATTTTAATGTTAAGTTCATGTTTTTCACTTTTACCTCAGTATTTAGAAATATAGGGAGCTTTACAAGCACGACAATTTAGGGTACGAAATAACAATTGTTAGGTTATAATTTAGATATAAATTCAAGATTAATTTGACGATAGTGCATTCCAAAATTAATTATCAGAATAAAACGGAAAGTTGCTTCACTGTTATAGTTCTGTTCTGTTCTATTGAATATCGCTTTATCACTGCTTTCTCAAATGTCACCGTCTATGCAATGACGTTCTATTTCATGTGTCGTAGTGGATCTATGTGGACGAGGTCGCAACAAATGTCTTTTAGTCCCATACAACATTCCTGAATATTATATGGATCCGACTTCCGGTTCCGGAGTTATGGGGTAAAATGTGCAAAAAAATGAAAATATGTGTTCTAACTTTGCTCGTAGATGGCGCGACCGATTTTCACAAACTTAGATTCAAATGAAAGGTCCTATGGTCCCATACGTAATTCCTGAATTTCATGCGGATCCGACTTCCGGATCCGGAAATATAGGGTAAAGTGTGTTAACAATTGTATATCATTACTAAAAAGGGCGAAAAACCGTAAAAAGTTTTCTAAATCGACCTCAAAACTTCTCCAATTGATAGTTTCTATCAGTAGACGTTCAAACAACCCGATTTCGGTTATTATTTTAATAATCGAAGAAAATTATTCTGAAGAATACCACAGTATTATATAGGATAGTTTGATTGATATGAGAAAGGCATCATTACATCACTAGGTGGATTAAAACAGTTTTTTTTTTCATTTAAAACAAACTCACTTTTCAATTTAGGACACATTTTCGTCTCAAGATTAACAGTTCGTCATGTGTCTGAATATCTACTAATCGATTCGTTTAAAAACATGATCACTATTTCGCACAATCACATTATGTTAGTAATGTTTACTTGCCACTTGTTTAATTAACGACTTAAAACTTCAAAAATTACCCGAAAAGCAATAAAAGTCTTCAAAAATTTGAGATGAAAGTTTTTCACTTAGTTCACATGATTGCGCTTTGTTTTCATCTCGTTTGGATTCGCAAAGTTGCCAATTTATCTGATAATGTTACAAAACAAAAATTGTGTTTCTTCTTCAAATTATCACCAAAAAGTATGTTTTTAATATCCGTGACATGAGTTTAATTATATTATTGATATTAATATATCAATAAAACTGTTTCGGCTTCGAATTTAACCAGAAAGATCACGATAAATACTAATGAAATAACCATTGTGACAAATCTAGTAGCAGGGGCGGCAAGTTCGATGAAATATTGGGGGGGGGGGGGGGGGGTTAAGCACAAATAATTATTACTATAGATCATTGAACTTTTCAATATATAAAGCATTTTTTTAAAGGAATCGGAAATGTTAGAGCAAATAAAAAGCAACCAAGTAAAAATCACAAACATTTTCCCTACTATTCCAGTAATAACCAATATTCGAAAGTAGTACAGTATAGCACATTTCACATTATAGTAAATTCGTTTAAAATTTTTAGTAACTTAGTTAAGCAATATTCAACGAGTACATTTTTCAGGAAATTTAGGAAATCTGTATAAAATCTAAAATCTAAATCTTTAGGAAATCTGTATAAAATCTGTACTTTGATTTTAATCAGTATGCGAACGCAAAAATCTATACAATACAATAAATCTGTATAAATAGCATCTCTGGCTCTGTATTTTGTTTAAGAAGGGCTAATGCCTAAATAGTATCAATTACTTTTTTGTTTTTATTTAAAGTTCACCAAATTAACTACAGTAGAATTTTAAATTTAAAGCGAAATATAACGGAAACGACCAAAAAAATTTTAAACGTTGAAATGATTTCAAACTGGTTCTAAAAATATCGTATGTTGTCTCATAGTTGGCATTAGGTCGCTTTTAAGAAGAATTCTGACATTTTGAACCTGAGAGTGTAATAGTGGAATATTTTGTTTTGATTGCTGTCGCCATTGCTAGTTTATAGGATGAATAAAGGATTAACGATAGGATGGATAAAAATCCATTGAGATGAAATTGGGAGCAGAGCAGTGAACACATCATAAGTGTTTTTAGCTGTTTCATGAATATTAGTTGAATATTCAAGAAATGTGAATCAATTTTCAACGTGGAGCAAGACGAATGAAGCAGTAATATGAAATAGTTATAGTGATTTTAGTGGCTAAATCGGGGTTTGAGGGCGACGTCCTTACAAATGAGATGAAATCGGGAGCCCTTACTCTAGTTACTGTTAGGCAGGTAACTAGTTGAGAACTGCTTGGAAAATAGCATGGAATAATTCAATTGCTTACAATAGATAAAATGATTTAAACATGAATATTGCAAACAAATCCTTAAGAAACTCGAAGTTTGTCAAACGATGGAAACATCAATTTTAGCTGGCTCCATCAGATGGAGCTAGTGAGCTTGAATAGTTATTTTAAACATCAAAACGAGGCCCTTATTGAAAAACTAAAGTTCAAAATTAGTTTTCTTGAAAGTTATCCGGGATGTCAAGGTCTGCATTATGAATAACATCTTTGCTGAGATTTCACCCAACAAACGGTGCTAGTGAGCTAACATGCTAACATGATGGAAAATATTTTATGCTATAGAACAATTCCATGCGAAATCGAAGGTTTGATTTGGCTCAAATTTTGCATATGCATTGAGACAATTTGCATCATCAGTTAGCCATTTTTACTCTAGTCTTGCTTTTGTCATACATCGATTGTTCTTGATATCGAACGGACGCTTTATCTTTTTTTTATTTATTTTTTTAAATAACTATTTATTGGAATATTCTAATTAAATTATTAAGATTTAAATTGGGTGTTTAGCCACAAGTGGTGACTTTTCAGCCCTATTATATATATGATTTGGTTGTTACCATGAGGACATCATTTGCTTCCGCAATTCTGAGATTTTTGTGTAGGGAAAATTCTAAACCTACTTGTATTGTGTAATGGGGAAAAGGAACTTGTTTGTGGCCGGATTGAACGCAGAAGCTGAATTTGATGGGTGAACGCAAACGGATTCATGCAAGGCGTTCTGAACAGTTCTCACTAAGTCATTTCAATAAAGCACAGTATTATTAGAAGCTACAACATCGCCGCCACCTTTGAAATCTAAATTTCAAAAAACTCAACTATTATACTACAGGAACATTATTTTAACTTTAATATTAGTAAGCTAAATTATACTATAAAAATAGTAAACAGTAAACATAGATTTTGCTATTTCTTCATTCGTGATCGTCCAGTCTTGCCGTCGAACTATTCGTTACTGAAGAGTCCTTAGTAGAGATTGCATCCTGACTTTCCTCCGTCGGAAGTAAGCAAATTTTTGTGACAGGTCTCGTGATAACTCCTCGGCTGGTACGCAGCGAAACGACTCGCACTAGCTTATCCTTCCCTGGATGAATAGCAACAATTCTAGCTAGCGGCCACTTCACCGGTATCTGCAACTCGTCTATCAGAACGACCAACCTACCAGGCTGAATATCAGTATTGGGGTTGCATGTTTTGGTGTCCTTTTGCAACTCCTGCAAATACTCCGTCCTCCAGTGATGCCAGAATTGTTGATAGGTGCGTTGAAGGCGTTGGTAGTGATCAAGATGATTCAATGATATCCGGAACAGATTTGGTTCGGGCAGTGAGTGCATGGTACCTCCGATCAGAAAGTGAGCTGGTGTAATTGCAGCGACATCGTTCGGGTCTTCGCTCAACGGAACTATGGGACGTGAGTTCATGCTCGCCTCGATGGTAGCCATGTCCTCAAAAGATAATTTAGAGTTTCCGAGTTGTCTGTACAGTTGTCGTTTTGCCACTTTCACAGCCGCTTCCCACAGTCCTCCGAAATGAGGAGCTTTCGGTGGACTGAAATGCCACGTGATTCGTTCACAAGTACTGTCTGATGTGATCTGATTGATTACCACATCATTCTGCAACATACGGTAAACCTCTCCCAGTTCATTAGCAGCACCTTCAAAATTCTTTCCATTGTCCGAGTATATGTCGGTTGGTCTTCCTCGGCGAGCGAAGAACCGGCGAAGAGCAGACAGGAAAGCCTGAGTCGACAGGTCGCTTGCCAACTCGATGTGCACCGCCTTTGTGCAGAAGCATACAAAAATGCATATGTATGCCTTGGTTGAAGCAGCTCTTTTATGCACTGGCTTCAGATATACAGAACCCGCATAATTCACTCCTGATACGGTGAACGGTCGGCTGGGTGTGATTCGATGTAGAGGAAGCTGTCCAATTTGTTGGGCAATCGTTGCGGGATTGGTTCGGGCGCATCGGTAGCAGTTACGTAAGATGTTTCGAACTAGTCGTCGCCCTTGTAATGGCCAGTATTTCTCTCGCATGGAGGGCAAGCGTTAGGCGGCCGCCACCGTGAATGAGTTTCAGATGGTAGGATTTGGCAATGAGTCGGGATAAAGGATGATTGCTTGGAAGTAATGCTGGATGCTTGGTAAGCAGAGATGGCATTTCACCAGAGAGATACACGCTAGAGTCAGATTTTTGTCACACCGAGGATGAAAAAAACGAAGCACCGCACAAAGCGGAAAGCGCACTTCTTCTCAGTGTCGAATAGACAGCATTTGAGTGTGTGCTTGTGGTTAAAGCAGCTGGCGCGAGTGAAACACATTCTCTTCGCATGAATCGCTCACACGCACCCTCGTCTAAATACACCCAAGTGACCACTGGCGCGTGATGTTGAGCGAACACTTCTGTGAACTTCAATTAATAGAGAGTAGATCTGGCCTTGCTATGAAAAATTTGCAAGGAAAACCGAAAATTTTACGATAAATTGTTTTATTTTGCTGATTTTGCGTGTCCACGCTTCATCTACGCAAACCATACAGCAGAGTGCTCACCGGCGTGTACACCTCTGTGAAAGTATCTGCATCCACCTCAGAGAATTTAATGCTCTAGCACTTTGGTGCGATTCAGTGGAAGAGGTAAAAGGAAATAAACAAACGCACTCATGATGCGTGTACACTTTACACAACAGTGGTGTATAAATGTGAAAGAGAAGAGCTCTCGTTGAAGTTGTCAGTGCGAGGGGAGAAATTTTGCTTGCTCTTCGTCACACAGAGGAGATAGACATCTCTGTTGCCCCCCCCCCCCCCCCCTACTCGGATGGTTCCCTCAGGGTCTATGAATGGAGTCAACAAACGTATTGGCGAGCGTTTTGTGACTCTTTTGTTAAGTTTTAACTCACTTATTTCATCGTGAAATGCGTCTTCCTGCGCGAGCTGAACTAACATACGATCTGCAGCATTCAGGTCATTTACTGTGAGTCTTATGCTGGAAATAGGTTCTACGAAAGAGGATGATTGCGTGCGGGCTTTGTTACGTGAATTGGCAATAAAACGTAAGACATAAGCTGTAGAACGAAGCATACGCTCGTATGATGAAAATCGTGCGAAAATTGGATTTACGGAGATGGACATAACCTTCATCTTAGTTACAGCAACAATCATTTTCCGACGTTCCTTTCCGTCCTTCGGATATTCGGGTAGCTTTGAAACTGGCCATTCAGTTTCAGGATAAGACAGCCAATCAGGACCATTTGTCCATGCCCTGTTACTCAAAAATTCATTAACGTTCATGCCTCTGGATACAAGATCTGCGGGGTTATCCGTGCCTTTGACGTGGTTCCAGAATGCGCCATGTGTTAAACTTTGTATTTCCGAAACCCGGTTAGCCACAAAAGTTTTCCAGGTACTTGGAGGAGCCCGCAACCACTGTAAAGCAACTGTAGAGTCTGACCAAAAGTAAGAGCCAGTGACAGAAACTTGCAGCGCCTTGTTGATTTTAGCATGCAACTTTGCTCCAACTTCGGTGGCGTATAGCTCTAGGCGCGGTAGCGTGATTTAGATGCTAGAAGTTGTACTCTCACCTGTCCGACAGAGTTTACACATCTTGCATACGCACATGCTCCGTATCAGAGCCGGTGAAACATGTTAAGCCCAGGTGGGTAATTTTTTGTACCAGGGAGAACGACCCACTATTTTGAAGTATTATTTAGTCGATTTTTAAAAAAATATTTTATTCGATATAACTTTGCATGAGACGCGTAAATTCGAAGCTTAAAGCGTTTTCGATATTTTGTTGTAAAACAAAATTGCGCATTTTAGGGTTAAATACAATATCAAACTACAAAATTTCTGCCAATATTTGTTTGGAATGTTAAGTCAGCAGTCTTTTAGGTTCCGTATAAACTTATTTGTGTTTGCAAATTTTAGAAATTATTTCTTTGAGAATTTTGATTACCCTGATCGTTTAGTTGGTTGGGGTTGATGGTGAAAGATGTCTCGCATGAATCGAAAGCAATGTCTTGGCATTACATTCCTTCTGTGGAATTTGCCTTTTCTATTTCAACAGACTTTGCAGCCGATTCTTAGCATACAGAATCATATGGCTAGTACTACAATCCTACTGACACTATGAATCATTCCAGGTCGGGGCTCGAACATATGACAACTGGTTTATAAGACCAGCACCGTATGCATTGAACCGCAAACCCGGGCGAATCGAGCGACGCACAAAACAAATCCAGCCGCTGATGTGCATAGCACATTGTTAAAAAAGTCTCGGGGCCGACTGAAATGACGTTTGTAATGTCAAACTATCATCATCGTTCAAAAGACAAGTGTTTTCACGTCAATCGCACCACAAACACTAAACTTACCGACATATAAGTGACGTTACTTTTTGATTCACGAAAACTTAGAAATAACGAATTCCGTTTATTGATAAAACATTGCTTCCTATAAGGAAAAACCGGGCAAGTGCAGCAATGGTTTAAGAAGTGTTATCCGCACTCAGATTAAAAACAAAGATTTGTGGTATTCTGTTTTTATCGTGACAAAATTGAGCAGTCATCCGGAAAAAATGTGAGCAAGTTTTGATAATCGTGATGGATGAACACAAAATCAAAGTCCGACTGAACTGGAAGTGCTTTTACGATCGTATGCAAAAATTTTGGCATGAAAAACATCTTTTTCAAATAAGTGCCTCGTTCGCTCTCAATTTATCAAAAGTAACAACGCATCAACAAACCAGAAGGCTGGTCAACACTGTTTAGTCGCAATAAAAAGGATTTCTTGCGTTGGTATGAAACAGTGGACGAAACATGGATCTATCTTTTGGCTCCGGAGTTGTTTCAACATTTAGACAGGGAAAACGCAACAGGTAGCTGCAACAAGTATGGCGTCAGTTTTTAGATGTACGAGGTATAAGTAACGTCGACTATCTTGAAAAGGAAGTACCAACCAAATTTTTTAGTTATTAATGCGTTTGAAGTATGGAATCGTAAAAAACGGCCTCATATGAAAAAATCATCTTTAACCAAGACAGTGCACCGTGCCACAAGTCAATGAAAATAATGGTTAAATTGAACGTATTGGGCGTCGATCTGTTTCTTCACCCACCATATTCTCAATAACCTAGCCCCCAGCGACTACTTGTCATTTGATGATCTGAGAGAGTCATCGCCGCAACTGAAGCTTATTTTAAGGCCATGGACAAATCATTCTATAAGTATGATATAAAAAATTTAGATTTTTTTTTTTTTATTCATGACTTCTGGTCAGTCAGTAATTTTTACTTTTTTCAGTATTTTAACGATATCAAACTAACTAGAGATTATAAGAGGAGAAAGAATATGAAATCATAGAGCCATAGTACTCAAGGAAGAGCAAGGATGTGAAGAATAAAGTGCGGAAAAGTGAGATGTGACAAGGGTAATTTAAGTAAGCAGAAGGCTTCTCGTATCTAAACTTTTACCTTCTACCAGAGGAGTCGAACTTAGGCATCTTAAAGATACGAGTCATCCGAGTCTCTGATATGTCAGAAAGTAAAGGCAAAGGTCGTTTGCCATTTACTGTCCGAACCGGTAAAAGTAAAGTTACGAGAAGTTGTCACATTCTGCCCACGACGGTTTCTCACACAATGTGTTTCATTGTGTTGATATTTTCTCATCTCTATACAGTTAGTTATAACACCGGAATGGAAGATTTGTCCGAAACTATTGCTTGAGTGCCTGGAGTTGTAGCGTATGGCTATGCGTCCTTGCTCTTCCTTGAGTACTATGGCTCTATGATTTCATATTCTTTCTCCTCTTATAATCTCTAGTTAGTTTGATATCGTTAAAATACCGAAAAAAGAAAAAAAATAGATATTAAATAAAGAAATTTTGCTCAAGAAACGTTGTTTTCCTAGTTAGTTCCTAAACTTTTTGGACGATGTGGAAGCAACCTTCTCTATGGCAGTATCGAACCAAAAAAACGGGGAGAATTAGACATTGTTCGTGGTTGAGTTGTAGATGTTCAAAACCTAACCACTGTCTATATGGTTTTACTTCTATATTTTGAATTTCTACCCCGGTATAGAAAACAAAGACGCAATCCTACGTCAACAGATTTTGAGCGATTTCATTTATGTGAAAATAAAGAATGGAAAGGTGAGACGTGACAAGGTTGATTTTAGCAAGCAGAAATCTTTTACTATCTTAACTTTCGCAAGAGGAGTGAAAAAGTAAAAATAGCATGATGGGTTTCCACCAGGTGGCGGTGAGTGCAGCGCTACTGCATACCGCTTACAACCTAGGCTAAACAGCCAGCACTCTGTGACTCTGGGGGCATAAGCAATAGTTCGAACAAACCTTTCCTAATGCTGTCGCAATTAGAAACTGACAACTTTTGGTAACTTTTTTTTTTACTGGTTCGTATAGTAAATGGTAAAAGACCTTTTTCGGTACTTTCCGGCATACCAGAGACTCGAATGATTTGCATGAATGAAATGCTTAAACTTAAACTTGGTTGAAGGTAAAAGTTATGTCACTAAAAGATTTCTGCTTGCTTAAATGACCATTGTCACGCCTTATCTTTTTGTTGTATATCTTCACATCCTTGCTCTACCTTGAGTACTAGCATTTTATAATTCTAATTTTATATATTATTCTCAGTTACAATAAAACTATTTTTATTGTTATAAATGATGCTAACATTACTATTATTTTTCGTTAGAAATTTCAGGTGGGTCATTACCCACCTTTGGAACTTTCGGGTGGGTAGTACTACCCACCGTACCCACCTCTTTCACCGGCCCTGCTCCGTATGTTGATTCTGATGCGTCGCAGAATGTATGGAACTGAACACTAGATGATTGTAGAAGTGCGTAGCGACTGACATGAAAATTAGCCAGCTTAGGAAGTTGAGCCGCTAAATTTTTCCAAGAACTTGCGATACGGTCCGGTACTTCGTCATCCCACGAACATGGAAGAAGCCATAAGTGCTGCATCAATATCTTTCCTTTGACGATTATCGGAGAAATTAATCCTAAAGGATCAAACAACTGAGAAATTGCTGATAGTATCGAACGTTTTGTTGGCACCTCTTTGTGCTGATGGATTCTAGAGTTGAATCGGAGGCTATCGGATTCGGGTTCGCACGAGATACCAAGCGCCTTTACCATTTCATTTGTATCAAACTTGATCGACGTCTGTGTGCCAATTTCATCTTGTGATAGTCCAGACAGAACTTGGAGTTTGTTTGACGTCCACTTACGTAGGGCAAAACCGCCTTCAGCTAATAGTTCACTAAGTTCTGTTCGAAGTTGAATTGCTTCAGCGACCGATTGGGCTCCACCAATAAAGTCATCGACATAAAAACATCTTTGAAGAGCTACCTTTCCTATTGGGAACTTGTCACCTTCATCAGTGGCGAGCTGTTGCAATGTGCGGGTCGCCAGAAATGATGAGGGGCTCAAACCGTACGTTACAGTTTTTAACTCGTAGCTTTCGATGGAATCTGTTGGACGGAAGCGCCATAAAATCCTTTGGTAGCAGGTGTCGTCTGGATGGAGGAGTATTTGACGGTACATTTTTGCTATGTCTCCCACTAGCGCTACAGGAAATGTGCGAAACCGAAGGATTATTGATAGGAGGTCATCTTGCACTACAGGACCTACTAACAGTGCTTCATTGAGTGAGAAGCCTGTTGAGATTTTTACCGATGCATCAAAAACGACACGAGTTTTGTGTAGTCGTACTGGCTTCCTTCACAACTGGATGATGCGGAAGATAAGAATTAGAATTTAATCTGTCATCCTCTCGAATACACTGCATGTGTCCGAGGGAGAGATATTCCGACATGAATCTGTGATAATCCTCCTTCAGTTCCGGATTACGAGATAGTCTTTTCTCCAAGAGTTGGTATCGATTAATAGCTACTGGTTTGGAACTTCCTACCATCTCATTGAAGTTCGTCCGGCGCGGTAGGGGGACCATGTATCGACCTTCGGTAGTTCTTGTTGTGGTATTCACGTACATCTCTTCACATAACTTCTCGTTTTCAGAATAATTTGATTGGGTTCGCAGCTCTTCCACCTGCCAAAATCGTTCGATGCTTTGTTCCAGGGTGAGTAAAGAAACTGTCACAATATGGCACAAATGATTTTGTTCTGCTGGAGTAACGATACTGTTCGAACCGGATACTAGCCATCCAAAGACGCTATCAATCAGCATAGAACGAGATTCGTGTAGGTTGATTCTTTTTGCCGTTTTGAAGAACGAGAAGAAATGCTCAATTCCGAGAATCATGTCGATCGGTGCACGCCTATGGAATTGTGGATCAGCGAGGAAAATATTCGGAGGAAGCTTCCAGTGATCAATGGAGACATTTCGTGCAGGAATATCAGGAGTAACCTTCGGAAGAATCAAAAATTCTACATCTAGCGAAAACTCTTCCTTTCGTGAATGGACCTTGATGTTTACCAATTCTTTTGCGTTTTGTGGCTGTCCTCCGATTCCTTGGATCAAAACATTTGCCTTTGTACGTTTTAACCGCAGCAGCTGAGCCATTCGCTCGGAAACTAAATTTGGTTGGGATGCACACTCCAGAAGAGCACGCGTCAAATGATTTTGACCATAGCGATCAACGACTAAAACGACCGCCGTCAACATAAAAACATTCTTCTCGATCCTTTGTACGGGTAAACTACAATTGATATCAGCCGCTTGGAGTGATGTGGCCGCAGAAAGGATTGGTGATGACGAAGATACCGACGACGTTGCCAAATTAACATTAGTCGTCAGACAAGGTAGCTTAGCTAAGCTGGATGAGTTGCGAGTAAACGGGTCAGGATTTTCTCCAAAACCTGAGTGCAGTAGCGAATGATGACGTTTTCTGCAAAATCGACAGGTGTATTTCGACTGACAGTTCCTTGAAAAATGATCGTTTCTAGAACAGTTCAAACACAATCTTTTTTCAGTGACTAAGCGCAGTCTCTCCGTCGAATTCATTTTTTCAAATTTAGCACATTTTACTAACGGATGACGCTGCTCACAAGCATAACATTTGTTAGGTGGAACATTGAGTGCAGAATTGGATGATGATTTTATATTGGATAATTTATGAGCCGACACATGAGAGGATGTAGCGTACTGCTGTAACGGTTGAGCGTGGTTGACGGAAATGGATTCCAAAACACGGATTCGACGATGCAGGAATTCAATCAGGGCCTGATATGATGGATTTTCGATTGTAGACGCATGATCCTTCCACGCCTTGAGAGAATCATCAGGAAGACGGACACACAGCAAATGCTCCAACATCGTGCTCCATGCGTCCACTGGTTCTCCGAGCTGTCGTAAAATTTTAGTATGTCGCTCGAAATCATCGACGATCCCGTGGAGAGCGGCTGTTGTCTCCTTCTTCACACGCTGAATTTCTCTCGTTGATGTTGTCAGTGCGAGGGGAGAAATTATACTTGCTCTTCGTCACACAGAGGAGATGGACATCTCTGCTTGTTTAAAGATAATTCTTTCAGTAAGAGCTGCCCAATCGGCCGGAAAAATTTTAGTTACTTCACATTTTTAACGATTTCTTATAAAAACGACGGTAAATTCATTTGAAAAATCATAGTAAAAGTAGTGTTTTTACTCAGAGTTGGTAACGTTGATCTTAATTTATTGTGCGAAAACTAACGTTTATTTACAATAGAGCATTAAACTTGGTTCAATACCATTTTTCAAATGCCCGGAAATAACAAATAAAGTATCCAAAATAAATGGTACTTGATCGCTATACATTCTAGTACTCGAGAAATCAACATTACACTGAGGTTTCTATTTAAAAAAATGTTGATCCGAAAAAACCTAGCTGAATCGAATGGTATATAACACTAGGGGTCTCCAGAGCTCCGATCAAACATCGATTTCTCCAACAATTGCCAAGAAAGGAGAAAGGCCACATTATAAGTGTGAGATTTTCGGTGCGAAGGGGTGCGAGGGTAAGAGAGACAATAAAAGAAAAATTTAAACGATAATGATTTTATTTTTCTACGTCATAACGAACAATCAGGACAAAACCATTTGGAAAGAGTTATACGAATCGTCTAAATACAAGATTGTTAAGAAACACATACATAAACCTTTTATTACACATTTTATCAGCACCTTGAAATTTTACATAGTAGTAGGACATATACTTTCAAAGATATCAATGTAGGTCTAATTGTCATATTCGGTGTTCCACTCAAGACTCGAACACTTACTGTTGAATCTAACAGAGAAACAAAATAAAAGGTGATTTTTTTGAGGTTAGGATTTTCATGCATTAGTATTTGCTCAGATTTTTTGAGGTTATGATTTTCATGCATTATTATTTGCTCAGTATGCTCTGACATTTCATCATGAATAGACTTACTAACGAGCAACGCTTGCAAATCAGTGAATGGGCCCTAGAAAAGTTGGCAGAAAATCCGCTTTTTTATCGACAAATTTTGTTCAGCGATGAGGCTCATTTCTGGTTGAATGGCTACGTAAATAAGCAAAATTGCCGCATTTGGAGTGAAGAGCAACCAGAAGCCGTTCAAGAACTGCCCATGCATCCCGAAAAATGCACTGTTTGGTGTGGTTTGTACGCTGGTGAAATCATTGGACCGTATTTTTTCAAAGATGCTGTTGGAAGCAACGTTACAGTGAATGGCGATCGCTATCGTTCGATGCTAACAAACTTTTTGTTGCCAAAAATGGAAGAACTGAACTTGGTTGACATGTGGTTTCAACAAGATGGCGCTACATGCCACACAGCTCGCGATTCTATGGCCATTTTGAGGGAAAACTTCGGAGAACAATTCATCTCAAGAAATGGACCGGTAAGTTGGCCACCAAGATCATGCGATTTGACGCCTTTAGACTATTTTTTGTGGGGCTACGTCAAGTCTAAAGTCTACAGAAATAAGCCAGTAACTATTCCAGCTTTGGAAGACAACATTTCCGAAGAAATTCGGGCTATTCCGGCCGAAATGCTCGAAAAAGTTGCCCAAAATTGGACTTTCCGAATGGACCACCTAAGACGCAGCCGCGGTCAACATTTAAATGAAATTATCTTCAAAAAGTAAATGTCATGTACCAATCTAACGTTTAAAATAAAGAACCGATGAGATTTTGCAAATTTTATGCGTTTTATTGTTTAAAAAAGTTCTCAAGCTCTTAAAAAATCACCCTGTACTTGGGTCACTAACCTAACTGACGATACCAGCGTTCTTCGCCATTCCATAGAAAATGGAGTTCTTATCTGCCAACAGAACCTGTGGCGCATCACATTCGGCAACCAGTCCCTTGTCCAACACCAAGACCCGGTCCGAATCGAGGATTGTGTTCAAACGGTGAGCAATCGTAAGGATTGTACAATCGGCGAATTCCGTGCGGATGGTTTTCTGTAAGAGGTATAAATATTATCAAAGTCCAGAATGGTCCGTATGGTGAGTACCTGAATAAGGTCATCGGTCTCCAAATCAACGGCAGCCGTAGCTTCATCCAGGATAAGCACCTTCGTTTTTCGCAAAACCGCACGAGCTAAACAAACCAGTTGTCGTTGACCGACGGAAAGATTTTCACCGTTCTCAGCGATTTCGTGCTCCAACCCAGCCGACAGTCCCTTGACGAAGCTTTTCAGATGTGATAACTCCAAAGCTTTCCACACCTGATCGTCACTGTAGCTTCCGAAAGGATCGATGTTCATTCGCAGGTTTCCCGAAAACAGAACCGGATCCTGGGGAATAATCGTCAAACGACCACGCACTTGATGGAGGCCTATTTTCGCTATATCGACCCCATCGATGATGATCTGACCGCCGGCGGCTTCCACAATTCTGGAACCGTACAATATTAATGGTTGACCTTTAGTGACATGGCAAACATAAACCTACCTGAACAATCCTAGCGTTAAACTGGACTTGCCAGCGCCAGTTCTTCCAACGATTCCAATCTTTTCACTACCGTTAACATGCAACGATATTCCCCTAATAACCAATTCCAACCCTTCCCGGTAACGAATTTTCAAGTCCTTAAACTCCACCGTGCCCTCGGTAGGCCAACTCTTGGCCACTGATCCCTTCTGCCATTCAGCCTCCCGTGGAAGTTCCGTGTATTCTTGCAAACGTTCAACTGCCACGATGTTCGTTTCAACTTCGGCTGTCATTCGGACCATAAAACTCAAGGTTGCGGAAATCTGCAAAGCATAGGAAATCGAAAGACCAACCGTAGCCGGTCCAATCCGTTCTTTGGCCAATACCGCAAACAAAGCAGCGAACAGCACAACCAAACTGCCAATGATTTCCAGCCGTACCGAAAGCCAACAACTCGCCAAGATCGTCGAGTAGGTTACCTTCTGATTATAGTCGACCCTTTTCTCCGATTCCAGCGTGAACCGGTTCTGCTCATTATAGGCCCGAACGGTAGACTGCCCGTTGATACTCTCTCCGAAATGGGAGTAGATAGGACTTCTGGTGACCGATTCCAAGCGTTTCAACTGCCGTGACGTCTCAATGTAGATCTTCTGGACGAAATAGTAAATCACAGCTAACGGAGGTACGACCGCCAGGAAGACCGGCGTTGAAATACCGATCACGACAAACACTCCGATCACGGACAAAAAGAAGTACAACCACGCCCGAATCGTAGCCGGAAGGACGTTATCCATGACATCCACGTCCTTCGAAAACCGATTGATAATTCTACCGAGGGGAGTCGTATCGAAGAATGACATAGGCATCCGCATCGAACTCTCCAGAAGACGATCGTGCAGTTGCTTTGCAGCCGTCAAGCTTCCCAACCCCAAGGCAACCGAACTGATGAATAACGCAATCGACTGAACGCCTCCCAAGGCTCCGTAAACTCCGAGGTACGTATCCCGTACCGTAGTGTCGGTTATCGCCTCCGGATCTTCTGACCAATCGGTCAACCAAATACTGGAGTAGATTCCCGCTCCCTGAGTGATGATACTGAAAACTACCGACCAAAACCCGAACGACAAACCGATAGCCTTAATGTACTTCATGTAGATCGCAAGCGTTACGGATCCGGTTGCGGATTCCTCCTGTTCTATCAGTTTGGCTTTGTCGACGTTACCGGTGGTTGCCGCTGCATTGTCCTTACCGATGCTCATTTTAGAGTCTTGACGACTGATTCGTTTCTTCATTTTCCGTTCGTCCGACTGGTTGGATTGCGTGGATATTGCTCGTTCCACTATTTTCTTGGATGATTCGTCCTTCAACACTTCCTGGAGTAACTGCAATTCTGGAATGGGAGAATTATTCTTAAAACGTTTCAAACACATCAAATCCACATTACCTTCGTCTTCTTCGTCTAAATCTTGAATGTGCGTCGTCAAAAACTCGGCGAATGCTCCTTTCTGATCTAGCAACTGCTGATAGGAACCACTCTCCGATATTTCGCCATCCTTCACAACGAAGATCTCTTCCACGAACGGTAGGAACGAGATTCCATGCGTTACCAAAAGTCTCGTCCTTCCCATCAGCATTCCTTCCGGACCGATCACTTGCTCGAATATATGTTTGCCAACGTGGGCATCAACGGCACTCAGCGGATCATCAAACAAGTAAATGTCTGCATCGGTGTAGACGGCTCGGGCTAAGGCAACTCGTTGTTTCTGTCCACCGGAAAGATTGATCCCTTTTTCGCCAATCTCCGTGGCATCTCCAGCCGGCAGCATCTCCAGATCAGGTTTGAGGGCACAACATTCGATCACTTTATCGTACTTTCGTAGATCGAACGGTTTTCCGAAAATGATATTCTCACGCAACGACGCATTCTGGATCCAAGCCTGCTGCGGAACATACGCGATCGATCCGTCCGTATTCACCGATCCGCTCAGTTTCTCCATCTCTCCAAGCAAAGCGGAAATCAGGGAACTTTTCCCAGTGCCAACACCTCCGACTATGGCCGACAACTGACCTCTTCGTAACGACATGTGAATGTTTTTCAACGTGGGAGTTTCATCACCCCAGGAAAACGTTCCATCCTTAATGGATAAGGCTTGATCACTTTTATCGTGGGTGACATTACTGGGATCTAATTCGACACTGTTCATAAATTTGTTGATCCGCTTGATGGAAACCCAAGCCTGCATTGAAAAAGTCACCAACATCGGCAGCCATCCGAGCGGGAATCTTAAAATATTGAACAACGCCAAAGAAACGAACGCGATCTGAGGATCCAAATGATTCTGTTCATCCATAAGCACGTAAACGGCAAACGATACCAAAGTGACCAGAAAGGGAGCGATGGTGAAGGTGAAGTAAACTCCCGCTCCGTAGTACGCCATCTTTTTGAGAATACCAATTTCTTTACTACGCACTTCCAGGATCGAATCCTCGAAACTTTTCTCCCATGCGTACAATTTCAATACCTTGATTCCGCTTAAAATTTCGTTCATCTTCTTCACACGATCATCCTTGATCTTCATCTGTTCGACTTGCAGATCCCGCATTTGAACTGCCATCACTCCGGAGATCGGAGTCATGACAATCATCACTCCTAGACCGGCAAAAACTGCCACACCCAAGATTTCATACAGAAAGTACAGGCAAAGGGCAATAATCAGTGGACCGGACCACAACACGTGCAGAAACGGTACAAGCTCGTAGAACCGTTGGGCGTCAACTGCCATCAGATTCACAATCTCTCCCACGGTGGTATCTTTCTTGGCCGAACTCGAGATGCGCAGGGCTTTGCGGTAAATTGCACTGATCAAACCGGTTCGTATCCGGAATCCGGTGAGAAACGTTTTGTGGTAGTACTGGGCGTTCAGCAGTGCGATCAGCATCGATGTCGCGAACAGACCGAATGTCAGTATGATACCCTTCCATACGATCCCATCGGAAACGACCCAAGCTATCAGCTCCCTAGAAGAACAAAAAGAACAATGTTAAGTAAAATGAATTGTGTAGAAAAGTTCAGGAAATATTGAGAATATTACCATTTTTACCCAACGGCAAATTAAACATCGAATTTTACCTTTGAACAATTTGAAAACTTTGGAAAAAGTACGTTTCGTTTCCCACATTAAAATTCATTGGAAACATTAAATTTTCATATTCAAATTGCGATGGTAATCATAAATCCAATTATTTGAAATGTCCTGTCAGGGAAAAAAATTTAAACGCTCGTTCGCATAGACAACAAGTCAAATCAACGACCTTAAATTTACAGAACATACCTGAAAATCAAAAAACCGTTACAAATGCCACGCCTATTTCTTCTAAGGCACTTATTTCTTCGAATTTAAAACAAAAAACAGGTACGCCTTCCAGTTCATCTTCTAACGAAAACAATTTATTGACAGGTAGATCGACCTCGTCATCATCTTCTTCTAATGACAGTTACGCTTTGTTAACAGGTAGAAATCTACCACTTAATTCTTCTAATGTAAATAATCCAAACACAGGAACGCCTTGCAGTTCATCTTCTAACGAAAACAATTTATTAATAGGTAGATCGGCCAAATCATCTTCTTCTAATGGCAGTCTACCTACCAATATTCCTTCAATGCTATTCGCTTCTTTAAATAAAGTTGATTTAGGCGATATAACTGAAAACAAAATGATCTACCTACAAGATCAAATTTTTCAAATGATCATCCGAATGAATTCGAATTCATCACTTTTTGAAGCATTTCAAATCGGATGGCAATTTGCAAATAATATTATAATGATTTTAAAATTTAACAGTGATGTTAAATAATTATTTGAATATTTTAAATTGGAATGCTCGATCTTTAAAATCGAGTGAAGATGAATTTTATAATTTTCTCAAAGTTCACAAAATTCATATTGCCATTGTGACAGAAACTTTTCTTAAACCAAATGTCAAATTGAAAAGTAATCCACATTATGTGGTTCATCGATTTGACAGGTTTACTGGAATGGGTGGTCGAGTTGCCATTTTTGTCCAACGGCGAATTAAACATCGAATTTTACCTTCTTTCAATACTAAAGTTATTGAAAGCTTGGGAATCGAAGTTGAAACCATTCGTGGAATTTATTTCATCGCTGGAGCATATTTGCCATTCTAATGCACCGGTGAACAAATAAATTTCTTAAAAGGCGATTTTTTAATAACTATTTATTGGAATATGAGTTAAAATTAAATTATTAAGATTTCAATTGGGTGTTCAGCCACAAGTGTTGACTTTTCAGCCCTATTATATATAATTCTGAGTTTTTTGTGTAGAGAAAATTCTAAACCTACTTGTATTGTGTAATGGGGAAAAGGAACTTATATACTAACTTAATAACTAATACAGAGAGCGAATCGATTCAATTGAAGATTGCATCGATTTTTGTCGGAATTTCCTTATAATATTATGTGACATTACATCTAATGGTTATATATTTGTGAGTCTGTGTAACTAATTTCAACTACCAGGGAGGTTGCTTCAAAATCATTTTCAGAATTTTATTCTGAATCCTTTAAAGGCGATTTGAGACAACTCACAAGCCATCGACCGAAGTTTTTTGTAATAGGAAATTTAAATACAAAGTATGCCCAGTGGAATTGTAGGCAAAATAACAGTAATGGTAAAATTCTTCATAAGCAACTTTCTGCTGGTTACTTTACAACTCTTTATCCCAGTAATCCGACCTGTTTCTCTTCCGTGAGAAACCCCTCTACAATTTATCTGGTTCTAACAGATCAAAGTCACATTCGTAGTGAACCGATTACACATGCAGACTTTGACTCAGATCATCTTCCTGTAACATTCAGACTTTCTAACGAAGCTTTAATTAATCAAATTAGTTCTATATTCAACTATCATAGAGCTAATTGGTTGGAATACAGATCTCACATTGAAAATCATGTGGATCATGAAACTGTTTTAGAAAATTCTGCCGTCATCAACACAGCAATAGATAATTTGAATCATCACATTACCGAAGCTAGAAATCTTTCAGTTCCCAAAGCTCAAACTAAATTAAATTCGCTTGAAGAATGAATGTTCGTCGACGACAATATTAACGTTCTCGTGATCCTACTATGAAAAACATAGTTAAGGATTTACAAAAAGAAATTAAACACAGATTCAGCCTGAATAAAATATCTTCTAAATGAAAAAAAAACTACATTTCCGAATGTCTAGTGAATGCCTTGCTGTAAAAGCGTAAGAAGTGTTCTTGTAATTCGGTTATAATCGATAAGATTGAACGATAATTCTATGGTCGTTTGAGGAACCAAAAACTATCCTGAAGGTTGTTTCATTAAGCAAAGGTACACTCAACAAAATCCACACGTTAACCTTATGTGAAAAACACGTAGATTCCAAAAATGGCTTTGTCATCGGAGATTACGTGATCTTCTTAACAACCAGCGGATCATGATTGAACATGAAATGAACCATATGTCAGAATTATTGCTGTTGTCACATATATTTTATGTGTCACGCACTTACTTGAATTCATTTTGTCATGTTCATTTTGGGCTCGCAATATGGCGTCAGTTGAAAAACCTAGAGCAAACAACATAGGCCAAATCCCTTTTGACCCTTCTAAGGCATTTACCATAGTGATTTTAGGGTCTAGAACACAAAAACTGCTCCAAAAATACGAAACTGAAACACAATTCAATCTTGTTTTTTTCTACAGCGGAGTTCAAAAGGCAAAACCTCTAGATTGTGTTCCAGCACATCAATCACATCTTGAACTACTAGTTCCAGCTGAATGTATTCCTTAAAGGGAACAATGTTTGCTTCAGTTTAGCTGCTTCGGAGAAAGAATTTAGAACACTGCATTCTGTATTTTTGATATTTTTCACCAGTGATTCAACAGAAACGAATTTAAAAGTAAAAGTTTCAGAATATCTGCGTGGGAGCAAAATTTATCGCAATGTTATGTCCAAAAGACTATGTAATCTATTAGTTTTTAATACCATTACATTATTATGATTCAATATGGAACTTTAAAGTAACAATAACATGAAAATAATATGACTATTAAGTAAAATTCTGGTAAAAAGTAAGTTCAGATGAAATAAATTTTACAGCACTATTTAAATGAGCTTTGTATAAATTTCACAAAAGTATTCTATAGAATCTATGAAAAAAGTTACGTAGATATTACGTGATACAAATGTGGACTAAGAGTTCATGAGTTCATTCTGTGCTATCTATACTTCACATGAGTATTACAAGAAAAGTTCTATGGATAAAAATCACTTACGTTTTCACGTAGCATTGAAGTGAGGATTTTTCTGAGTGTAGGTAAAAGAAACAACATCAACGCAATCTTTCTACCGCCGCACAGTGGTCCGAGACTGAAAACGACGGTAAAAAGTATGTCCATACTTTCACTGACTTTTAAGACGTGCTAACGTGTCTTCCAAGAAGTTACACAAGATTAAATAACGCTTCTTTCGAACGTGACACGTTAATTTTGATTAAGGGAGTAGCACCAATTTCGAAAACAATTTTTGTTTTGAGTGCGAAATTGGATCACACGGGAAGCCATTAAAATGTGAACTCAACCAACCGTGCGACAGTCCGATCAAATACCAAGTTCTTTTCTACCGAGAAGTCTTCTGCGTTGTGTATCATAACACCCACCGTAGTTCATTTGGCAGAGCGATTTCCCCGGATTGGATTTATAACTGTTTCTGAAAGCTTATGACGCCAGTTTTTGAATTTCATTATTTCATTTTATCAGTCAGATTAGGATTCTGGTCCTGGACACTGGATTTGAATATTGAACTATCGAACAAGGTTTCTGGATCAGAATACTGAATCTGAACCTGGATTCTTGAAAGAGATTCTTTATCCGAATATGGATTCTGAACTTGAAGCAGAATTCAGTACTTATATTCGGAACATGGAACTGGATTGTAGACCTGGAGCTAGATTGTGAGTCTGAACTCCTGACAAAGACCTTAACCTAGATTCTGGACCTGGATTCTGCACCAAAATTCTGTTTTCTGAACTTCTGACAGAGTTTCCGAAACTAAACTTTGAACTTATTTTGCACTTGAACTGTGAGCCTGAGTTGAATTCTGGACCTGAGTTCTCTAGGATTCCTCAATTCTAAACTTGAACCTAAATTATTGACAGAGATTCGAAACCTAGGCCAGAATTCTGAACCAAAACCCTGGAGTTGAATATCCGACAAGGTTTCTAGATCTGAAGTCTGAATCTGGACATGGTTTCTGAACCAGAATTCTGACAGAGATTACGAACCTGAGGCAGAAATCTACACTTCGATACTGAGCATGGATTTGGATTTTAGACCTGAGCCTGATTTCTTGACGTGAACTCGCGATGATGGTTTCGGATCGAAATCTGGAGCTGGATTCAGAATTCCAAACAACATTTTTACTCAAACAATGCACCAGAATCGTAAACCAGGAACTTGATCCCGATTCAGAAACATAACTCTGGACCTCGATTCTGGGCCAAAATTTTAAAGCATGATAGCGGACCTGGTTTCAGGATCTGAGTTCTGGTCCTGCATTCTGACCTTGGATCCTGATTCTGTATTCTGAACCAGATACAAAATTCTTTACTTGGATCTGAACCTGGATTTTGTACATGGATTCAAAGCCAAGATCTGAATTCCAGATCAGGATTACGTACTACAATTTTAACTCAGAATCTTAACCTGAATTGAGTAACTTGACCTAACCTTTGAACATGAATTTGTGATCTGAGTGCATAATCTGAATTCTGAACCTAAGATCGGGACTTCGATTCTGGACCGGAATTCATAGTCTGGATCTGAATTCTGAAATTGAATATCTGTATGCTTCATTATTCGAACTATTCAGTAAGTACACACAAACCTCCATTTACGTAATAATCGGGACTTCGTAAATCGAGTTATGACGTAAAAAAAAGTTTACGTTATTTGGAATTTTCAACGTAAAAAAAGTTTTGCCTATGTATGTAATTATTGGATACGTATAATTTAATGGATAACTATGGAACAAAAATTATTAGTATTTGCAGGAAAATGATGTTCTAGGTCGCATCAATTTCTAAGATGGCGACTTCCGGTTCATCGATATTCGTGACAAACCATCAGAATATGGGTATTTTCGGAACGGGTTTGATAAGTACATGTAAGAAAACGATATTTAAAGTGATTCAAAATTCCAAAATGGCGACTCCAGTTTTTTTTTATGTTCTTTGAAAGCCCTTATAATATGGGTATTTTTGGAACGGGTTTGATAAGTATTATATTATAAGGGTTTTCAAGGAATATCAATAAACCGGAAGTCGCCATCTTGGAATTCAGAATCACCTCAAACATTGTTTTCAGACATCTACTCAACAAACCCATTCCGAGAATATCCATATTGTAGTAATTTCCATGGAATATAAATGAGCGGGAAATGATTTTCATTGTATGCAAAAACCTCTTTTTACGAAGTAAGTTCGTAAAAAAGTTTACGTTATTTGGGATTTTGTTCGTGAAAAGAGTTACGTAATAAAAGTTTACGTAAACGGAGGTTTGTTTGTAATATGCCAGTGTTTTGAAGTATTTTACTGTAAAGGCCACCCTGCAAATTAACTGCTTTATTAGTCCGTAATAAAAACCAAACACTGTTTGCATTCGGAACGCTTACTACAACTGGGGAATCTTTCCGAAGAAGTTTGAAATTAATAAAAAACTAATACATATTGCTAAATAAATAATGAAATGCATTTGAATTTCAATTGTTTTGGTTTTTGTATTCCGAAATTTCAAACATTTAATTATTCAAAATTTATTTCACACTGTACCGAACTATACAAATTACGGAACTAATCGCAGGGTGGCAAGCGAATTTCCGATTTTAATTTCCCGGTTTTTCCTGGTTTTTCCCGGTTTTTTCCGGTTTGCGACATGGAAATTCCCGGTATTTATAAGACGCCCAAATCATCTCATCTAAAACTTTCAAGAGAATTTTCATGCCCTGATTGTGATAGAAATCATAAATGCAATTATTGACAATGTCATGTCATGAGAAAAAAATTAAAATCTCGTCTATTATATCTATTTCGTTGTTTTTTTTTGCACTACTCACAATTGTATGAAAAATAGCAATAGGCGAATTTTATACAGTGGGTAGATGCGAAAACAGGATAAAAACGTTTATAAACTCTCGAACTTCAAAAGCACAACAAGCTAAAGTTAGCAGAGTTGGCAAAAGTTTAGATGTACATATACCTAAAATTTTTCAAAACCGTCCTGCTGCCACACCTGGCTCTTCTGAGTCACAATTTCTGTCTAATGTATCTGTTAGTCAATATACGATAGGTATGTCACCCAATTTTTTAAATGAAACATTTTAAAACGAATTTCATTGCGTTGATAAGCGAATTAATCAAATGAGATTTGCAAAAACGCACAAGATATCGATTTTTTTTCTTAATCGGGTTCTAAATGGTTAGCATCTTTCATGTAACAACCAGAAAAATGATCAGAAAGTACGAATTTTTCATAATAAACTCTTCACTGACTTCTAACCGGTTTCATTTCCCAATAGCTCAACTAGATTATATTCCATGAGAAACCCTTCCGCAATTGATCTGCAGCTATCAGATTAATGTAACATTTGAAGTGAACTGATTACTCAAACAGACTTTGATTCAGATCATCATCAAAATAAAGTAATGATTAATTCAATTAGTTTTATATTCAACCACCTTAGAACTGATAGTCTAGGATAAGATCTTATATCGAAAAGTGAGTCCTGAAATTGTTTTGTTTTAGGAAATTCGACTGATATCGATACAGCAACAGATTGTTTAAATCATTACATCATTACCGGTACCATAGATCCAAACATCTACTCTGTTCATCAAACACTAGTCTTCTCGCTCTGTACCTATTTTCCGCTCAAGCACTGAGTAGGAGAGCGTATTTATAATCGCTTGTCACCTTCTCTACTGGTGCCAGTCGCTGGCTGGGTATTGTCAGCGATAGACCCTGTGAAGGTTGTATTGATAGTTTGCCCTTTCCTACCAGAAGCAGTATGTTAAGGAAAATTAATTCGATATTGTTTTTAACGATTTTTTAATTTTAGTTCGTTTGACGTAAAGCCGCCATAACGATTTTCAACGACTAAGTGAAAACATATGTATGGTACCGGTCGGAGACGGCCAGAATGTAGAGCATGTTCGATGTACGTTCTATCATGTCTAACCGTGTTTTAGAGCTGTGTCTATCACAAGGTTCAGAGTGGCGAAATGGTAGCGCGTATGCACGGAATGCATGAGAACGCAAGTTCGAGTCCTGACTCTGAGCGTATCCTTTTTCCAAAAAATCATCTTTTCTGGTAAGTTTTTCATTCATTAGACTTCTTCAATATATGTTTCCACTCAGTCATTGCAAAACCTTTAAAATAGTTGGACGAGTTGGGACAAACTTGACAAACTTGAGGTTCACTGAACGTTCGTCAATAAGTAAATTACTGAGTGTAGACTGATTGCGGGACGTTTCAGCTGAGTGAAAGTCGGTAAAAATATTGCTGAGTCCAGTAAAGGAAATTAAGGGCTGAGGCCAGCGTGTTTTAGGGTGTTTTAAAGGGCTATTTTCACGCTTTAAATCTGATTTTCTCAGAAACGGAGACGAATATAAAAAAACCCAACTGACAATCTCTTAGAAAATTAGTTTAGATTATTCTGTGAAAATTTCAAAATTATTCATTGACTTTAGCGGTCGGGAAAGTCTTTTTTCTGAAGGAAGAATTGCATAGCTGAAAATGGCAACTTTCAACTTGTTCATTGAATATCTCGGCTTCAAAAGCACGGATCTTAAATCTATCCTGACAATGTTTAGATAATTTAATTTAGATGCAATTAGTGCATAAAAACATGCATGTCGCGATAAAAATGAAGTGAATGTTATTTTTGTAAAGGTAAGTCGATTTCTATGGCGGCTCAAAAAGGCTGCCAAACAAGCGGCAGCTTTTTTGGATTTTATGTGATGTAGTAAAACTTGTAACAGAAAATATCAAAACTTTCTTGGCCACCTGGCCACATCGAGAGTAATTTTGTACATTTGCGAGAGAGCATGGAGAGAAATGTAATACGCACAGCGAGCCACGTGGTTTTACGCGACCTACTGGCCTCAACCCTTAAGTGTGTAGGCTATGAGCTAACGTACATACGTTTAAGACGCTAGGTTTTGAATACTTGCCCGCTTAAAATCAAAGTTTTTTTTTGAAACGGTGAGGAGTAATCCACCTCACCATGTCTTTGAAATTCAACTGAGAATATTCTGTGAAATTTCCGAAATGATTCATTAAGTTTACCGCTTAAGTTGTGTTTTTTTTCGTACTGAGGAACTAGATAATTTAGTTTAGAAACGATTATCACATAAGAACATATATGTTGTCGTGATAAAAATTAAGTCTTATAATTATTCTGCGAAACACTGTCAGTTTTAATGCATCCGCCATTTTATCCGCTGGAGGCGTTCGAAAAGAGGATAAGGGAGGAGAGAAATAAAATCGACTCAACAAAGTTGCCAAACACACAGACGCAAATGGAATTGAACCTTAATGGAAACTGAAAACTACGACAAATAATTGAACAGATACGCAAACTTACCTCATAAGAAACGGCGAAGCAAATTGCAATAAAGCTATTGCAAGCTGAAATATTCCAGAAAACCAGAATGGACCCCCGTACGCTTTGACCATGGCCGGCAAAACCGATCCGTTGGTCTCGCCGTACGGTTTGAACTCGGTTATGGGCAACCCAGCTTTCTTGTCGATTGACAATTGCTTCTTGTATCCTTTTTCCACACTCTCATTCCAGTACTTGTCGAACGGTGGCACCAGTTCCTTCGATGTATCCTGCGGATTTATGTCGTACATATCGTCCATGGTCAGTGGATTCCGAAAACCTCTCCACGTGAACGAGTCGAAATAGAAGAAAAACAGCCGAACGAAGAAACTCGATCGCAACTCCGGATTCGGATACTTCGCCTCCGGATAATCGCTGTAGATCGGTTGCTGATCTGGAAATAGCTCCAGTACCAAAATCAGGCAGATCAAGGAATACTGGATTATGTAACTGATGTATTGATACTCCCAATTGTTCTGGTTCAAAATTTCCGTTCGCAGTTGGAAAATGCCGAAAAACATTCGCATGAACCAAAAAATGAATATGGTTCCGGAGCTTCGGATTCCGTACTTTCTTTGGAAAAAGTACAATAACAGCATTACAATCTGTAAATAGTTGTGAGATTCAATTGACAATGCCCCAGCTAGGTATCGCAAAGGTACTTACATAGGAAATTGCGTTGAGGACCGCCGTCGCAATTTGCACATCGAACAAACCGTTCTCTTCTTTGTACGTTACGACCATTCCGAGGTCGATCCAATTCATGCACATCAAAATAAAGGTAACCAGCATCTTCGAGATGTTATACCCATTCCAGGGGATGCAGCGGTGCCGGGAGGAACCGTACTTGTAAATTTCATGAACGGAAAAGATGAACAGAAACAAACTGGGAATCCACTGAAGGATGACCCGTTGAAAGCAGAACGTTAGGTCCGGGCTGTCCGACCGCCATTCCAGCTGTCCGTCCTGTTTTGGAGTGTATCAGATCAGGTTAGTTAGGTAACATTCGAATCAATACTGAAGGATATTTAAGAATTTCAAACTTCAATTAAAAAAGAATACTCCGTGATGGAGCTCTCATCTATTCTCCAAAAATGGTTAAGTTGAGTTCATTTTAATTCAAATCTTAATTTTAACTTAACGTAACTAGTAGCAATGTATGTAAAGGATACGTGTTTTGGTTATTACTAAGTGACCTTCATCATTTTATTTTTATTTTTTTTTTTTTTGTCTCAGATGCACGGATAAAAATTCATTGCCGGTACCATGACTAAGAAATTATGAAAAGCATGAAACGTATCTTTTTTTGAGTTCTTTCCTATTATTAATGATATCATGAGCAAAATGGTTTAAATCATGAAAATTTTTATGTGGTTTGTTCACAAAATCATCAGTAATAAGCGTGGTCTCATGAGAAGTAATGCTTCATGATTTTCATGATTTCATGATACCGGCAATGGATTTGTATCCGTATGCGCTTAAGCTTAACGTGGACGTTTAACAATAAAAAAAATCTTATGACAGGATCTAGTTGCCATCTTCTCCCTTGGAGGATAGGCATTTTTATTGCAATCCAACAAATGGAGGGGGAGCAGTGGCTCGCTAATCACGCTCCCATCTATTGGTTCGGTGTCACTGTTGTTGGTGGAATCATCGTTGCTACACACTTAAAAAAATCCCTGTGATTTTACATCTTATTAGATGCACATAAATGGAGCGTCGCAGTTCACGCAAATTCACGTGGGGAATATTTAAAATTGTGTCATTGAAATAAAAAAAAGAAATACTGATAGCAACCACCCGCCGCGACTTGAACCGGGAATCATTGGATCGCAAGTACGTCTGTTAATCGACTGAGCCACAGAAGCATGCATCTGCTTGGCTGGTAAAAGGTGCATTTAAATTCATACAGTCGCACCTGCTAGCAGAACGCAAGTTACAGTCGAAACCAGTAAAATTCAAGCTCATCTAGCATTAAGTCATTACAAATAAAACATGTCTGTCATTTGACAAATTAGCTCTTCATGAATTACATCCTATGAGGGATTAAGTCACCTGTAAAATTCAAATTTTTTTGGAGTGTACTTCTATTTGTTCTGGCGTTGTGTGCGTTGTTAGCTGCATCTGACCTACCATTTTCTGCAGAAGTTACGAATACTGGTTTCGTCGAGGAGGATGCTTCGTTGCAGTTGAAAACTGTCACCGATGTATTAGGATTATTTGGGGTTGATGTTGAGGAAGCGCTGTTGTTCTTTGGTGTGGATGTTTTCTTGTCCAGTTTATCACATGGCTTACCATAGTGAACAGCTTTTTGGTGATACGGACTTGCAGCCATCTGATTGTCATAGGTAACCAGTGATTTGCACGGAACTTTTATTTTCTGGCCGAAAATCATTTAAGAATGTATAGCCTTCTTCAAGCGAATGCTTAACAAACGTACGCCATTTAGAATACCGGTTCTTCCACACTTCCTTTTCGATGGAAAGAATCGCTCCACATTGGGACATATTGTTATTGTTTTTAGCGAATCGAATTGCATCCAACTCTCTATCAAACCGGATATAAACAACATTATTTGTCTTGTTGCATTGAAGTAAATGCACACGTTTAATATCAAAATGTATTTGCTCCTTAAGCAAACGGAACTTATCGAGAAATGCCGTTGCTAACAATTTCTAAAAGACAAATGATTAAATGGTGTACCAGTTATAATTTTAAGAAAATTGTTCGGAACTACTGTAAACCGAATTCACAAAAAAAAAAAAACAAACAAAATTTCCGTAGCAGCTCTTTTGGTTGAGTCAGCTCAAAACTATTTATTTTTAAAACATACAAATCAATTTTAATTCACTTTCCTTTAAATTCATTTTTCTTACTTACATTTATAGTTTTCTCTTCTATTTCAGGTTACTAGTTCGAATGCTTACGAAATCTCTCCTACGGTATTTCAAATGATTTAGAATGGATAAATATTATACTCTATCTTTTTCCTCACCTTATATAAATTTCAAATTTCCTTCTTTCAATTCACACGCCCTTTTAACCGACTATAAAAATATTTCTAAGTAGCTTTATCTATCACCTTTCTTGCACTATTTAGACTATGCTTTTCCTGTTTTCTGACTTATGCTATACTTTTTTTCTTCTCCCTCTTTCGCATAACAACTTTACATATATCTTTACCTGTCACCCGTCGGTATAACGGTATCTCCTTTCAAATGTATGTTGTCCTTACTCCGGCGGTACTCACTGATTGCTGTTTTTGGATGGTGCGTCTACAGCCCCTCCCCGTAACTCTGGTGAAGTCTCTTCGATTGAACCAGATTTACGATCCTGCACTTCAAGAACAGCGAGCTTCGTAACGGGCCGCTTCAGTTTACCTTTCGCTGTTTTCACCAGGGCTTGTCTGATTCTCCCATCTGCTCCCTTGTAGACTTCAACGACGATTCCACGGATCCAGTTCTTCCGTACGATATCATCTGCTATGTAAACCAAGTCACCATTTGCTAGTGGAGGTGACTCCGTGTGCCATTTGGTTCGCTGATTGATTGACGGCATATATTCACGAACCCACCGAGTCCACAGTCTGTCTGCTAACAATTGCGATCGTTTGTAACGGTCTCTTAGAGCTACAGCGTCATTTGTTGGGGGAACGGCGCATTGTGTTCGTATAGTTCCCACGGCTCGGACAAAATGGTTAGGTGTCAAGGCTTCTTCAATTCCTGGATCTAGTGACCTGTACGTTAGAGGACGCGAATTAATGAGATCTTCGGCCTCCGCCAGTACAGTTAGCAATACTTCGTCGGTTATCGTTCGTCCGTCATCGATGACGGCTAACGCTGCCTTAAGAGACCGCACCAGTCTTTCCCAAACCCCGCCCATGTGTGGGGCACTCGGCGGATTGAAGTTCCATTGGGTTCTGGAGTCGTTGAACATTTCTGCAGCTTTGTTTCCGATATCCCTAGCGATTTCTTTATTTGCCGCTTGAAAATTTGTTCCGTTATCGGAAAAGAACTCGATCGGTTTACCTCTCCGACACACGAAACGACGTATCGCCATCAAGCACGCTTGAGTCGTCAAGCTATGAGCGACCTCAAGGTGTACGGCCCTCGTTGTCAAGCAGGTGAACAACGAAACGTATCTTTTCTCCGAACGACGTCCTACGGTTACTGTAAATGGGCCACAGAAATCTACACCGGTATAGCTGAACGGTGGTTGGTTTGGTGTTACACGTGATACTGGAAGTGGTGCCATTCTTGGATGTCTCGGTTTGCACTTCTTCACTTTGCAGCGTACGCAAGCTTTCTCTATCTTTTTCATTTCTGTTCGAAGATGCTGGATGCGGAAGCGTTGTCGTATTTCATTTACAGCAGTTTCAGTATTACCATGGGCCATCTGCTGATGGTAATATTCAAGAAGTTTGTCGGTAATCGTATGCCTTTTGGGCAGAATTATCGGGAATCTCAGTTCAAATGGTAATGATGAACCTCGGGCAGCCCTACCTTCCATCCGTAATACATCCTGTTCATCCAAAAAGGGACTCATGCTGTAAAGATAGCTGTCATGTTCTATTTCGTGCATTTTTTCGTACGACAGCTTACGGTTTTTCTTTAGCACCTTTATTTCGTCCGGAAACCCGTCTGCTTGCGCTGATTTCCAGAGATACGCTTCTGCCTTCTGGAACTCCTTTCGTGTTAAAGGTACTATTATCGCAGGTATACTACGCTTTACTCGCTGCTGCCAGTCAACAGGTACCGGAATTGCTTCAATCTCTAAGCCATCTCGCTTCCTTCGACAGTTTGACATGAACCGATAGATGCACGCTACTGTTCGAACTAGAATCTTCCATCGGGAAAAACGTGTCACATCCACAATTTGTTCTTTTGTTTCAACATCGTGAAATAGAAAACATGCTCGTAACTCCTCTTGCACGTTCGGTTTAATCCTATCCTGCTCAGGCCAGGTTTCTTCCAACTGATATAAAAAACATGGGCCACGGAACCAGGGACCATCAGATCGCATTGTATGATTTTTGTTCCATTTGGTCATCGCATCGGCTATGTTGAATTTGCTTGGAACCCATCGCCACTCTGTTGGATTTGACAGATCAAGGATTTCTCCAATGCGGAACGCAACGAACTGTTTATATCTTCGGTGGTCCGAATGAATCCATGATAGCACCGTCCTCGAATCACTCCAAAAATATCGCTGTTTCAGCTTAAAGGATAGTATTTCAGCAACAGAATTCGCCAGCCTGGTTCCCATTACTGCCGCTTGCAACTCCAAACGAGGAATCGAAAGGTGTTTTAGCGGAGCGACCTTTGATCTTGCCATCACCAGAGAACACTTCGGTCCATCAGCTGCCCCTATTCTAATGTAAACTGCTGCTCCGTACGCGATCTCGCTTGCATCGACGAACACATGGAGTTCTACGCTGTTGTAGTCCAGTGTATCAGTGCGTCGGAAAAAGTATCGAGGTATGCGCACATCTTCGACCTCTGGCAGTCTGCTTATCCATTGGTTCCACTTCTCAGCACTCTCTCCAACTATTTGCTGGTCCCAATCACATCCACTTCGCCATAGCTCCTGGATTATCAGTTTTCCGTAGAACGTGAAAATCGACAACAGCCCTAACGGATCGAAGAAACTCATCACGCAGCTCATGACGATTCTTTTCGTTGGCAGCTTTTCGCTTGAAATATATGGCACGAGATCGTCCCTTAATTGGATTGAGAACGAAAATTCGTCGTTAGTTGGACTCCAGACGATTCCCAACACCCGTTCTAGACCCGTTTCTTTGTCCTCGCTGAAACGAACGTCATGGTCGGTTCGTTCTTTTCCCATGGCTTCCAGAAACTCCTTGGAATTCGATACCCAGTTGCGAAGTTCGAAACCTCCTCTTGCGTGTACAAGCCGAACTTCTTTTGCCAACCTTACAGCTTGTTCAACGGTGTCTGCGCTATCGAAATAATCGTCGACGTAGTGGTTTTTGATGATTTTCTCAGCTGCTTCTGGAAATTGCCTGGCAAACTCTTTCGCGTTCAAGTTTTTTACATATTGCGCTGAACAGGGTGAGCTGGTTGAACCGAAAGTTGCCACGTCCATTACATAGACCTCTGGAACAGTATTGGGATTGTTACGGAATAGAAATCTCAACACGCGCTTGTCGGACTCGCGTATTCTCATTTGATGATACATTTCTTTTATATCTGCTCCGAAACCTATCACTCGCTCACGGAATCTGCAAACAACTGCTGGAAGTGCAGTTAACAAATCTGGACCTTTTAATAACTTCGAATTCAGTGACACTCCATTGACTGCGGCTCTAGCATCCCATACCAGGCGATACTTCTTTTTTCTTGAGTTATGCACTATGTTTAGAGGCAAATACCAAACTTTTCGACTCTCGAACGCAGCCAACTCAGACAGCGTAGCTTTATGAGCGTATCCCTTCGCCAGATATTCTGCAATCATCCCGCGAACTTTCTCATACAGCTCGGGATCTTTAATTAAGCGCTTTTCAAGACTCTGTAGACGTTTCAGAGCCATAGGGTAGCTGTCAGGAAAACTTGGATCATCATCTTTCCATAGAAGTCCTATCTCAAATCGATCTCCTATTCTCACTGTCGTGGCTTTCAGTATTTCGAGAGCACGTCTGTCTTCTTCCGGTTCTGGAAGCAATGCCACCGAAATTCCCGTTTCCTCCATGTCGTAATGACTTTTCAGTAGATCGTGAAGCTCTTGATTTGATACGGTGTTACATGAATGATGTCCGACTAATCCGGTATCGAAATGTGCTTCGCTCGTCGGTCCATAGACAGTCCATCCGAGTTTCGATCTAACAGCAATCGGTTCCTCCGGTTGACCTATTCTTGACTCTATTGGTGCGTACAAGTGTATGTCTTTTAGTCCAATGAGAATTTGTGGAGTGGATTGCTGGAATTTTGCCACCGGAATCCCTTGAAGGTGAGTGTATTGCTGTATCAACTGCGGCACATCAAGCGAATGTTGCGGCAGCTTGAGATTTTCTACTGTATGGACGCCTTTCAACGGATAACGTTGTCTTGAACCTTTCGCCGAAATACACAAATCTATTTTTTGCGAACCTTTTTCGAGTCGCGAGACTCCGGCGGTCCATGTCACCCGAAGCGGTTGAATCACACCTCGAGCTCCTAGCACGTCCTTCAGCGATCTCTCAATCAACGTGTATGAAGAACCTTCATCAAAAAATGCGATCGTGTTCACACTACAGCTTCCGCAATACAAGGTAACAGGCATCATTCGGAATACAATGGAAGGTTTGCGTTGAATTGCATGAACGTTACAATTTGAGCGTATGATGGGTACCGTTGAATGCAGCAACGAATTGTGGCGCTCTCTACAAGACTCAACATTGCAACGGATGTTCAACTTGCACTCAGCATTTCCGTGTTCATTTAGACACACCTGGCATAACTGCCACTTTTGGACCGCATCCCAGCGGTCAGCTAACTGTAATCTGCGAAACATTTCACAGTTTCTTATTCTGTGATCCACTCTACCGCAAATCCGACAGGGTTTTCGTTCCTTCGTCGTGGAACTCTCACCTCTTGCTTTCACTACGCTTGACTGTTCTACACTATGAGTGTGTACGAATCCATCGTACTTTTCCTTTTTTCCTTTTCGGAACCCTTGTTCTATATATCGTGCTGCATCTCCATACGACGCCACTTCGCTTGCGTCTTTCACGATATTTGACAGAAAGTTGGACAGTGTTCGCAGCGTTACTACTTTGCTTTTCCTTCGATAACGCACCCATTGTAGCTGCGTGGCCGCCGGAAGCTTATCAGTCAGCTCTTGGATAAGCATGGGATTTACTAAATGAGCTGTAAGATCGGTGGCTTCGAGATGATCAGCTAACTGCTGCACTATTATCCCAAAACTAATGAAACTAGACAGACGATCTGCTTTCGGGGACGCTGTACTTCGAACTTTAACTAATAACATGTTGAGGAGTTTCTCTGGACGGCCAAATAACATCCTTAGCGTTTCAATAATCTTTGGGACAGCTTTTGGTAACAGTAGTCTGCTTCTTACCGCTTCCAACGCTTCACCTTTCAAGCATTCCTGAAGACGTGCCAAATTTTCTAGATCTGAAAATCCGCACGCTTTCGTTGACGTTTCGTAGCTGCTTATAAACATAGGCCATTCTTCTAATTTCCCAGAAAAGACTGGTAACTTTTTTGAAAGAAACTGACGCGCAGAAAGCTGAGCCTTTGTCGGGTCGTATTGGCTACGATGCTTGCGAAGTTGCGTCTCCTTTTTTCTTCTTGCTGGTACTTCATCATTTTCACTTTTACCAGAACTCTCTTTTTCCATTTCGCTGCCATCTTCTCTCTCGAATCTATCTTCTTCATCCACCGAGCTATTTTCTTCTTCTACGTAACTTTCTGTATCGCTATAGCTATCTTCATCCGAAATGTCATTTTTATCCGTTGAACTATTTTCACTTTCAGACTCCGTAACTTCAGGCACTATTTTCATTTTCCCGCCGCTATTGTTTTCCTTCTTTTTCGGGATTTCCGGATGACCGAATGGTGTAACGTCATTATCTCGATTCAAAGGAAAGCTCTCTGGTAGATTGTATGGGATGCCGTCCTGTTTGTTGATAACCCTATCCGTCACCTTCGGTGTAGAATGTTTACGGTACGCTCCTCGAATATCGGAACAACTCGTTAATATCGGATCAGCAGTTTCCGGCTTTCCTTTTCTCGACTTTTTATTCTCGAGCTCTATTTTTCCTGCTTTCGCTTTCTCCGCTATTGTTCTGTTTTGACTTTTCTCCTTTGAACCTTCCTTCTCTACACGCCCGACGGCAGATTCTTTATTGCTCTGCAACTCTCCAACATCACTTTCAACAGTTCGCTTCAGCTTCAACAATTTCAACTTTTCATTCATATTTGCCCGCATTTCGTTCAGATTCTTCTGATGCTCTTCTTCTTCCGCAATTTTCTTTTCCAACTGCGCCTTCTCAAACTCCAATTCCATATTCCGCTTCTCCCGTTCCAGCTGCTGACGCATATCAAGCAATTCCTGCTGCATTTGCAGTCTCTTCCGGTGCAAAATCATCTCTCTTTCAATTTGCCGTTTTTGCTTTTTCTTCTCTTCCTCTAACTGTTCCAGTTCTTTCTGAAGCTCAGACGAATCAGCAACATCCGACTCACATGCTTCGCAATCCGGACAACTCCAGGAAATGTTTCGTACGTCGTCATTAACACCTGCACAACCGAAATGATACCATCTTTGACAGTGATCGCAAAATACCATATTCGTTTCATCGTTATCGGGACGATGGCAAGCCGCGCAATTGTAGCCAGACTGTTCGGGATTCTCGGGGTTAGGGTTTGAACCAATCATTATAAATTTTTGAGATTGTTCGGAACTACTGTAAACCGAATTCACAAAAAAAAAAAACAAACAAAATTTCCGTAGCAGCTCTTTTGGTTGAGTCAGCTCAAAACTATTTATTTTTAAAACATACAAATCAATTTTAATTCACTTTCCTTTAAATTCATTTTTCTTACTTACATTTATAGTTTTCTCTTCTATTTCAGGTTACTAGTTCGAATGCTTACGAAATCTCTCCTACGGTATTTCAAATGATTTAGAATGGATAAATATTATACTCTATCTTTTTCCTCACCTTATATAAATTTCAAATTTCCTTCTTTCAATTCACACGCCCTTTTAACCGACTATAAAAATATTTCTAAGTAGCTTTATCTATCACCTTTCTTGCACTATTTAGACTATGCTTTTCCTGTTTTCTGACTTATGCTATACTTTTTTTCTTCTCCCTCTTTCGCATAACAACTTTACATATATCTTTACCTGTCACCCGTCGGTATAACGGTATCTCCTTTCAAATGTATGTTGTCCTTACTCCGGCGGTACTCACTGATTGCTGTTTTTGGATGGTGCGTCTACAAAAATAATTTCACATTTTCTGCAATATTCTATCGAAAATCTCGATATTTTTACAGCAATTTTAAAATATTACAAATTTTCGACACATGGAGTGAAATTATAGTGAACATATAAGCATATTTGTAAACCAATCGATTGAACTTGAGCGCTAGCTAAAACTTGTAGCAGTAAATAGTTAGATATTTTCGAAAACATACAAAAAATCGATGTTTTAAAAGTTTAGAGTCTTATGTTATCCGGTGCAATGCGGGAAATGTTTATCAAACATCTAGAAGTTGTGGTATACCAATCGAATGACTTTGATACCATCGAATAATTCCATTTTCACAAACAAAAATTATTGAAATTTTGAAATTGTAGTATTTTCTAAGTGATTATTATATCGAAGTGCGCAATTGTCGAAATTTGAATGTCAGAGCAGTTCCATCGTGCGTCGAGGAAAAAAAATACTGCAAATCAGTAATTCGAATGTCTCAAGAAACTCATTAGTAGCAGGTAAGAAAGCAAAAGGATAGTTTATCCGCAGTCCCAATATTACAACAACTGGTGTTACAAGAGCAGGATTACATTCATGTAAGGTTGAAAACTATCCAAACCATGTTGGCAAGATGTAGTTGTGTCCTGGATATATAAAAATAGTGATCGAAAACTCCCAAAATCGGTCCATTTAGGTTCAACATTTTTTATAATAGCTTTGGATAATCACATTTTTACTCATTGTATTTTAAGAAGTTTTATTCTAAATGAATTGATCTTTCTAATGGTGATGAAATTCTTGAAATCGGTCGAATAATAGCTGATATATCATCAGTCAAAGTAAACGTTACAACTTTTTGTTTGCCCTCTTGGTATTCGGAGTGTTAATTTGATTTGTTATTCACTTAGGACAACTAAAAAATTCTTACTTTCACTGTTTTGTATTTGTTGTTCTCAAGACCCTAAATTTTTATTTGCAAAAGTTTGATTTACCGAATATTTCTGTCTTTTTTAGCAGAGACCCAAACCAATTTCAACAAACATAATTTTTAGTTGATATAACAAAAAAAGATAGTTTCAACCGATTTGAATTATCGAATTTAATAGAAAAAAATTACTCAATAATACCGCAATTCCTGTACCTAATTGATTTATATCATGATCACGAATTCAACCCAGGAAATTATAGGAAAGAGGATGAATCGTCTAGAGTTTTAGGAGAGATAGGGCGGTCTAAACACAGTGTTCAAATATAACAGTATTGAATTTACAAACGTATGCATTTACAATTTACTTTATCATTGTTCATACGACTAGTTGTCGCAATTCGTAAAGTTTTAGTTCACATTATAATTCATTTTAATAAGTAATGAGAGCTCATTTTAATAATAACTAACATTGAATATATTAATATCTTTACTAACTTATACTACTGTTAAGAATCCGATGTTGAATGTGCTGGAAAAAGCTTACCAAAATTTAATTCGTAAAATGTGAGGTTTGGTTTGGTCGAATTTGAATAGCACTCGCCTACTTTTTATCGCCTATCACGTCTCAAACGAGGTGAACTTTGGTAAACGGAAAACTATAACAAATTCTATGGCTCCAGCCAGAGTAAAATCAAAGTAGGCGTAGTTCAATTATAATCTGTTTTAATAGTTGTCCATTGAAACTTTTCACCGTCTTGGAAACGGCAATTGAAGAGTGTTAAAATAATAGCACTTTGGCCAATAAGTCCCCGCTCTGATAGATAATTGAAATACCCACGGCGTGCAAAAGAGAAAACCTTGATACGTCAGATGTCAAAATGTTATGACGTTCGCTTGATCAGTAGTTCAGTTATAATGCTTTCAGGAACGCTAACTTTTGGAAATATAGGAATAATACAGAAAATAGAAATTCGTGTGTGTATTAAACTTCGTTTTCTAATGAAAAACCTGTTTTATTCCACCTAGCGGTGTGATAATGCCTTTCCAATTACCATTTAATGAGAAATCGAAGCAAGTTTCATATTGGAGTTTTTGAAAATCTGTTTCCAGAGCCAGAACCTGGAGACCGTCATAGTCGTAAAACGATTTCACGGCCAGCAAATAGTCAGGTCTACAAATTCAAAAATTGGAAGCACAGAGTTAGTTCGGTCCGTTTTCAAAAGGTGGCACTGGCTGTTATGAGTATTGAACAGTGACAGCTGAGGTCGATAGTTTCAAGACGCGCAGTCCAACTTTGCGGTATTAAAAGCAATACAGTTTCTTCATACTTTTTTTCAATTCGCTCTAGCATTTTAGTTTAAACAAACACAACAAACTTTCCAGTACGACAGTACGGTTCTATACTATACTCATTTCATCATGCCCGACGGTTAAGGTTTGAAAATTTTCCATCTTGAAAAATCACCATGGGGGGAGCACATGAAATTTCCGAAATTGAAAAAAAATTTTGATGCAAAACGTCTTAGAATTGCATGGAACGTCGAGATTTAGTGTCATCTAAAAAAAATTTTTTTTTTCAAATCGTCTTTCATGCACATTTAATGGAACCTCAAACTTCCAAGAGAATTTAGCGGTTTTACAAAAACGACACCATTCTGCACCCACAGATCACTGTTACGGTCGTCGCTGAATGGGGTTTCTGTTTCACATTCATGTAAATAAATAATTATGATTACGGTGGTATCTCATCGGATTTATGTAACAGTACAATACTAATCTTAAACTTGATCTAATATAATAGTTCTCCAAGAAAAATTCGCAAGAAACTGTATTTTGTCGTGAATACGACTTACTTTACTACGGGGTGCCTTTTCAAAATTAGCCATATGGAAGAACGGGCAGAACTCAATCGTGAATATCTCGACTTGTATGAACGGCAGCAACATAATTCTTTCGCCATTTCATCAAAAATATGATCAGGAATTTAGGATAATATTTTGAACAGTGTGAAATAACCACAAACAACTCAAAAATTAAGATTTCTAAAACTTTTAAAACAACGCGGTAAACTCTTTACTTTTGCTTGGCTTTTTCGCGCAAGGACGACGATTTTGAGGTAGTCAGACACATATCAGAATTTACTGAAGAAAGAGAAAAAGTAATCTTTGAATAAAAACTGTTCATTTCTTTTATTGCTACAGACGGAACTAGATGTCGAGGTGAGGTTCTCCCACCAACATCAGTAAGTACAAACCAAGTATAAAGCGAGAAACGCTCAGGTCACAGGCCTAGAGATGTCGTAATATCGATCGATTAATCGAATAATCGAGTAAAGGCACAGTTAATCGAATGAAATTTAATCGATTGAATTCTTTCAGATAATCGCAGTAATCGAATAATTTCCTACGATTATTGGTTCGATTAGTATTGCGAATTTCAGCTTAGCATAGAATGCGACGGAATCGTCGCAGAATTGCGAAATAATGAGCGTCAGAATCACAGATACCAAGTTGCAGATTTTATGTGAATTTGATGAATTTTCTTTTTTAGCAAACTATGCAGTTTTGCAGACTTTTTAGAGGTTTTCGAAGTTTTTTCAGACAGTAATCTTACCACCAGTGAAAATTACAATACAATAAAATGAAAGAAATGACTCCAGTTTCACTTATGTTCATTATAATCTTCTCAATTGTATTCCTCAAATTTGGTTTCGTTTCATTTTGTCAATGAGTTGAGAAGTTTCAATGTTATCAAAAACTGCACAAAATTCTGTTGATTTTGTCGTGAATACGACTTACTTTACTATGGGGTGCCTTTTCAATATTTACCCTCTGAGAGAGTGATAAGTTTTTGATCGTGAATATCTCTTGTTGTATCTAACGAATCAACATAATTTTTGCTACATGCCATCGGAAATATAATCACAATTTTATGATAAAATTTTCAGTTGTGTGGCATAATGTTTGGTATAAACGAGTATCAAAGAGGATAATTCATAAGGCGCGTTTGCCTTTCTCGTATTTTGAAAGCTCATAGCTCAGTGATCTATGGAAGGATTTATATAATCTAACTACCAATAGAATCGAAATTTTTCAACTTAAACGTGTATAGCAAAAGCATTGAAGTATTTCAATAGTACACTATTGAAAAACCTATCTCATTTGACCCATGTCAACACCAGCCAATCAGAACGCGTTCTGAGGAAGAGAACAAAATATCTGCTGCTGTACAACAAATCGTTCTAAAAAAAGGTTCCAAAAAGTTGTGAATATCGTAGTGAGTTCCTCAATTTGGTCCTTCTGAATGCTAGAAACGAATCCCTACAGCATATTGATAGTTTCTTTCAATAAATTATGCAAATCCGAAATGAAATAATCGACATTAAAATTCTGTATGCGGCTATTTTTATAGCCGTTAGGACCGCCCATTATTGAAAAAGCTACAAACGAAATAACAAAAAAGGGAATCTCTTAACAAAATTTGAATCAGTTTGGTTTCTATCGCCACTGCGAGCAGATGTATTTTTTGTCGTCTGCACAGCTAGTTTCGCTTTCGACAAGAGCGATTACGTCACAGCTGCCAGTCATTAGCATTGGAAAAAAACAACGGTGGAGAGCATTACACAATATCAGCCGTTCTAATGGCTCTAAAAGTTTTCTAAAGAACTATTAGGATTTGTTTTTCGCAAATCGAAGGTAATTATCCTCAGTTTAGTGCAAATCAAGAACAATTTGGTTAGATTTGTGCACTTTTCGCTGTGTGAAATTCACAGTAATCGAGATCAAGTAAAGCCTTCTTTGTTTTTGCGAAAAATTTGAAAAAGGGGAATACTTGCATAATTCATACAATTGATATTCGGAAGTGTTAAGGAACATGTCAGTTGTTCTCGTATTCACGACATCCAGTTATGTCGCTGACATTACCCACCCGCCTTTTTTTTATTCTAATAGATAATCTCTGGTTCATCAAAAATATTTACGCTGCTTTTCTATCAAAAATATTGACATTTCTTTATTTATATTACTAATCGCACAATATTTTTAATAAAATTAAACCAAAATTGTTTTGAATCTTTTACCTATAAATCGTCTGCTTAAAAATTTTAAACCTGAGATAATTCAAGTTTCCTGAATTGACATTCTGAAAGCTTTAGTTCCATGCTCTCACATTCACCTTTTCGAAGGCTATGATTTGTCACATAAACCTTTGCGTTACTATGATTTCAACAGTATTTTACTATTCAAACGATGAGAATAGTAAATTAGGTTTGCTACATAGGATATCATTCGCAACAAACAAACAAATGTATATTGTTTCGCGTGATTTTTTGTTTTTCTTAGTTTGTTCTTGTTTGAAAGAGACATATTTTGATTAAAAGCTATTATACACATATTTACTAGTTTATATTACTAGTTTTTGAGTTTATATACCTCAAATTGATTTATTGATTTCTAGTAATCTTAGTGTGCGAGTATCGAGAGCTTAATTAAGTAATTTAAACTTCATTCAGAAAAAACAGTATAATGAAAACGATGAAACGGTTAGTTGCTCATCAAACATCAAATCAATAGATTCAAACTCGAATGTTATTACTTCATGGTGGCTCCAAACAAATTGTGATTATTACAAAAATATGTCGTGTTTGTTTTAAAGTCACTAAGCACCCTGCCACTTACTTGAAGATCTGTTATGTACTGGCTGAGTGTATATCATAACAGTAATCGAAGAAGAAAAATTTTTTTGGTTGTTAAAAATATGCTCTATTTTGAATAATTCGCCTGCATTTCTTCAAAGAAAATTTTGCCATGTGACTTAATGGTGTTTATAAAAACGAGACCAATATTTGATTCAAATTAGAATATCTATTCATTCTAATTACTAGACATTTGTTTAATTTTTGTGCGTGAAATAAGTAAGTTGTTTCGAAAACAATCTGTCACCACTTGAAACAACAAATCGACTTAAACAAAATTGACAATCGAACGTAGAACTAATTTCACCTGACCCGCCATCTATGTTTCATTATTTGAACCTTTCTTAAGATTGATTTTTTCTTATATAATTTCAATTATTTTGTAGAATTCTAGAACTTGTTATAAGAACTGTTTATTTTAAAATGTAAGAAAATTTATTTTCTTTCGTTTCGTGTAATCATTTTTGTTTTTATAAGATGATATGTTGATCAATATCGAGATCCGGAATTAGTTCTTAGTAAAAAACTATTCCTCATCATAATATCGCATATTCGCTTAGGTTTGCGCATCTGTGCGGTCTTTCAAGTAATATTTTATAATGTACGCAACGAATAAAATCATTCCAAGTTATCAACATAACCTTTTCTCGCATGCTAAGATCAGATCTGAAAATATGCCTGGTTTAAAACAGAATCTTGGGTGCTGCTACAATAACATAGGTAGAAATTGATTTTTCTCACACTAAAATTAACTTTTCGCTTGAAAAAATGACGTTGTATGTAAGTTATAAAGGATTTTACAAGTGAAAATTCGGTTTTCCCTTGTATTTTGACAGCTAATATTGCAATCATTATCCTCGCACACGTACGCATCTAGCAGTGAAACACAACGTTAGATCGCCCATCAAATTTAGTCATGCTTAATCGCAAGCTAATCGATTAATCGAGTAATTCTGTACGATTAATCAAGCAAATCGATTAGTTTGATAAGTTGTATTCGATTATTTACTAATCGAGTATTTCAAAAAACGCGACATCCCTAGTCACAGCGCCAGTTTTCAGAATAATTTGATTAGTTTTGTGCAAAATTCGCAATAGTTTTTAATATCTTACACAATTTGGACCTTCTGAATGCTAGCGACAACTTTCTCCCATCTTTCCGGCAATTTTCCGATCCCGGCTCGAAAAAAGAAGTCCTCTTTTGACGCTATCCATGAAGCAATCCATTTTTCCAATTCTTCGAGGTATTGAAAATGTTGATCTGCCAGGCCGTGTGCCATCGAACGAAATAGGTGAAAGTCAGAAGGGGCGACATCTGGGGAATACGGCGGGTGAGGCAAGACTTCCCATTTCAACGTTTCCAGGTACTTTTTGACCACTTTTGCGACGTGAGGCCGAGCATTGTCGTGTTGGAAAATGACTTAGCCATGTCGCTCTTGATATTGTGGCCGATTTTGTTTTAGCGCGCGACTAAGGCGCATCAGCTGCGTTCGGTAGCGATCTCCGGATAGTTTCACCCGGTTTTAAGAGCTCGTAGTAAATCACACCGAGCTGATCCCACCAAACACAAATCATAACCTTGGCGCCGTGAATACTCGGTTTTGCCTTCGACGAAGTAGCATGCCCGGGCTTTCCCCATGATTTTCTGCGTTTGGAGTTATAGACAAATAGACGGTGCTCGATGTCCCTCGGTTTCAACTCGTATGGCACCCAGTTTCCTTCTTTCTGAATCATGCCCAGGGCCTTGAGACGTTTTGAAATGGCTTGCTGACTCACTCCCAACGATTCGGCAAGCTCTTCTTGGATTTAGCACGAATCAATGCTTCTAGTTGTTCATCTTTGAAGGTTATTTTTCTCTTCCACCACCATGTTTGTCTTCGACATCGAAATCACCATTTTTAAAACGTTGAAACCACTCCCGACACGTTCTTTTACTCAGAGCAGCATCACCGAAAGTTTCTGAGAGCATTCGATGCGCTTCAGCTGCATTTTTTTTCGAATTGTAACAAAAAAGTAATACTTCCCGCCAATGGCGAGAATTGGGCACATAAACAGATTTTTTTGGAGCGTGAATAGTACGAAAACAAGAACAATAGTGATGGGCGAGCACTCATGAGCCGTTCATTTGAACCGACTCGTAGCAATGAGCGAACGAACCACGGCTCTTCAAAATTGAACCGCGGCTCTCAAGCAGAGTTGCCATTTTAAAATCTGTGTTTCAACTTGGAAAATCTGTGTGCCTGTGTACACCCGAATTTGATTGCGTTGTTGGTTAAACGATGATGTTTTCTAATGAAGCTGTCAAAAATACATAGAACATTTATCCAGCAGTGAATTTTCAAAGAATTCTGTCGTAATAGGAGAAGAAAAATAGATTTTTTTCCGAAATGGAATTTCAACTAATTTATTTCAATATCCCGCTTCCCCGCACACGGACATCTCTAGTTGTGAAACACAATTTCAGATCGCCCATACCGCTCATGCATTTCCGTGGCTCTCACACTCACTCTCTCGAAACTCCACATTGACGTTTATTGAGCCAATGAGCCGTTCAATTGAACCGGCTCTTACGAAAGAGCGTTCGGTTCAGAGCCGCTCATTGAAATGAGCCGTATTGCCCATGACTAAAGAACAACTATCACTGAAACGGCGGATGACAATTCGTTCGGCACTGTACACACTCACTTTAAAGGCATTATCATCTACGTATTTTGACCCGCCTCAGCCGGTACTGCCACCTATCGGAAAACGGTGGAAACAAAGTTGTACACCTGATACTTAAATTCGAAACGAAATAATTGACATCAAAATTCTGTATGTTTCTGTTTAGAACAATAATTGTATACCCAATGAATTATGCGAAATGTTCTTCACTATACTGTATACGGCCCATTTTTCGACCACTTGAAGTTTGTAGTAGAACTTTTTAATGATTTGCTATATAAACTGCATATAGAACTTAGAAGCCATTAATGAAAGGTTCCTTTCAGAACCACTAAAGACCTATACTGGTTTTTTCGTAATATTTAATTGTGTGTCAGAATGTTTAATGTAACTAATCTGTACTTTAGTTTAGGAGTATCGTTTCATATTCTAGTAGTGAAAACGAGGAAAGCTTGCACAATTCACACAATCGATCAACTAATTGATATTCGAAAGTATAAAAAAAGAGTGTCAGTTTTATTCGTATTCACGACATCCAGTTATGTCTCTGATATTACACAGTCGGTGTAGCCGGTCACTTTCAAAAGCATGAAAACAAAAAAATTCCTGGCGTAGATTTTGAAGATTCAGAAAATTAAAGCTAGAAAATTTATTTCTATACTTTTACGATCGACACGAGGTGCCACCACGATTTGGGGGTCGCTTTCACATGAGCCACAACTTTTGGGTGCAACATTCACTTCACGCTAGATTTTTGATTTTTCTGTTGGTTGCAATGACAAGTTTATTTTTGTTTTCAAATTCTCGTGTGATTTATACGAATGGATGGAAATAAAGTTTTTATTAACACTTGGGAAATCGTTTGATAAGTGTTCAAATTGTTTGTAGTTGGAATATTTGTATAACAGGTAGACGGATTTTGTTATCGTTCCGGAGCGTAGTGGAACGTTTTGAAAGATCTCGGCGAATATTCGAGTAGGTCGCAGTAGTGTTTCTAACGTATAGACCATTTGAAATATACACAGGATTTTGAACAATTTTGTTCGAGGCTGTATATCTGTTATCTATGCTTTTATGATGCGTTGTTGCGTAATCAATAGAAATGCGCTGGTTAAGTTTATCTAGCAAATAATTATAGTGCAAAATATTTCAAAGCCTCAAGAGCTACTTGAGCTAAAGTTGTACCCTAGTGAAAGATTGATAGTATGAGAATCTATCGGTCGTTAGATTACTCAGCACTTCTACAAATTCGAACAAGAAAAGAGCATTATCTATTCATAACCAATTAACCCTGCTCTGAGTCTCGTCCCGTCGAATCCCTCGGATAATGGTAATGGTTATTGCTATCACGGAATCAACAACTGCTATTCCATCCAGACGTGAACCAATTGAACGTGCGACCAAATATCCACCCTAATCGTGAGTGGAATCGGTTCCTCGGTTGATAAGATAACATGCCATTACTAGCCTGACTAAAATACTCGAAACCATACGAACTTGCATGCATTACAATACAATTCACCAAGGTCGTCTACCCTTGACCTAGAAATCACTTTCTTCATTTCACATTTCACACTGCACTGCACCAATTGATCGGTTAATGATGAATACTAAAAAAAAACAATCAAATACCCAAAAAGGACCACCGCAGAAATCTTCAAATGTCATCTCAGTTTTGTTTCCAGTTTGAAGGAATCTCTTGAATCAGCCAAGCAAACACAAATCCCGGAACCGGTAAGGAGCACTAAAACGCGAAACTGAATCGGCTCCGAGCGCAGAGCGCTCCTTTTATAAACCTCCACGTTATCAGACGGTCTTCAAGTCACTTGATTCACTCATCGTATTCGCGTATTTAACCGAGCAATCAGCTGATAGTGAAATTGTTTATCTCAACCAATCGACCGAATGGGCTTATCATATTCGATGCCGTATCGGTACTGTCCTGCCAAATGGCGGGCTTGATTGTCATATAGGGGGAAGTTGATAATATCTTAATTCTTATCAAGAGATTGCACTTTTTCGGGCTTACGAGTGACGATGACGATCGTTGGGATCGTGTCTCGTGGAACGGATTGCGAAATGAACAATCAATCAATGGATTTTGACATCAGACAGTCGGAGTGATTTTAATGGGAAAGATCAAATTTTAAAGAGGCCTAATTTTTTTTCTAAACTTTCGTTACTATGTACTACACCAAAATCAAATAATTATTTTTAAAAAAATCATATTCACAACTAGCCTCGAATTTTAGTCGATGTTATACTCAGATGAAATAAAACCTTACATTGTGAAATTCTAGTCGAAACGATCAGAACAATCGATTCAATTGCTGTTATCTGAACGAAACATTTCATCATGTTACCACTTTATTATATCATCTTCTGTTTGGTGGTAGAAAATCTCCCAATACTAGCAATATTTTTCAATTTAACTTCCCTACTCCAAATCCTCCCGAGAACAAACTAGTACGCCATATCCCTAGCACTGGGCTGCAAACTATTCGAGTTGTTCGAGCAAAAGCTCACCATGACAACGTGAAAAACCGTCGAGTGCTTCGGTGTCACACAGCGAGTGTATTTTAAATTTCCCAAAACGGTTGGGTGGTAAACGAACGGAAACCGGCGTAAATAAACAAACCCTACGTAACGAGCTTTACGAGAGCGAACGATAGAGAGCGAGTGTGTATAAGAGAGAGAGATGAGCTCTTGATGTTTGGGGAGAGTCTCAAGCAAACGGCAAGAGCTCGGTACGGTTCACGTGGACTTGATAAGCCGAGCACGCGTCACGCATCAAAACAATAGCAGATCTCAGAGAGCTGAGAACTTCGGTAGTTTCTCTCTCGTTTTTTTTTCGTTCTTCATTTTCAGATTGCACGAGAAGAGAAAAGTACCGAACTTTCAGAATGCGCTTGAGCGACAAAAAGCGACATTCTGAGAATAATTCGAAAACAATCTGTTTTGAACCATATGTTTACTTCTTTTCAACGACTCACAGTGGTCCAAAACTGGAAAAAGCTGGTCAAAGATCTGTACTGACTTTCGCTGATGTTTAAGAGCTAACGTGTCTACGAAGAAGTTTTACAAGATTATATAAAGCTTCTTTTGAAAGTGGCTCCTTAATTTTTGTTTAGGGGGTAGTACCGATTTCGAATAAAAATAAATAAAAAAAATTTTCTATCTCGTTTTGAAGAAAAAAACATTTGTGGTATTTATGCTGAAAATATTAATAAAGTAAATAAATATTTTTTTGAGATATATTCGCTTTGTTTTAAAAATAGTTTTTTTTTAATTTATCTACGTAGAATCTACTTCTATTACCTAAGTATCTACTACAAAGTTTCAGATAGCATTTCAATGAGTAACTTTTCACAAACTAATCAATTAATTAGGTAATCAATGTTACCTAATAAATCATTACAATATGTCACTTAGTCGCATTGTAGTCAATCAGTATCAGTCACGCTATCGTCCGAGTTTTCTGTGTCGCTATTCTCTTGCTCTATATTTTCTTGTTCTGTTGTAAGTTCTAGCATATCAATTGCTTCCAGTGACAATTCCTTTCCAGCTTTCAAATTAATATAGTGTACCTTATGATCAAAAAAGAACCGGAATTTTCATTTTAAAATTCCCGCGCTTGTCCAATCGGTAAACTTTTATTCTCTCAACGTTGGCAACACTTTTATACACATTCAGTCAAATTTTGACGCATATCGTACGATTAGTTTTTGTTTGGCGTCTATACAAAGAAGTTGAAAAATTTTCGTGCGGCTATTTTTATAATGGATGAAAATTTAGAACAACGGCTCGCCTTCGAAGCGCCATTCGGTCGATTGTTGTGCGGTTTCGACGTCATATTCATAGATCCACGCCTCGTCACCAGTTATGATGCATTCGATGAATGTGGGGTCACTATCTGCGTTGGAAATCATCTCTTTGGCCACGTCAACACGACGCTGTTTTTGAATGAAATTCAGCTTTTTTGACACCAGCCGAGAAGCGACGCGTTTCAAACCCAAAACATCAGTTAAAATGTGTTCGGCTGATCCATAAGAGATGCCCAACAACACAGCGATTTCTCTAATCGGTACAGAACGATTTTTCAACACGATTTGCTTCGCCGATTTAATGTTTTCTTCAGTAACAGATGTTGTTGGGCGGCCAGGGATCTCATCATGATCCAAGCTTGTACGACCACCTTTGAAGCGTTTATACCACTCGTATGCCTGTGTTTTTCTTAGACACGATTCACCAAAGGCCTTTTCTAACATTTTCAACGTTTCGGAACACTTAAATCCATTTGCAACACAAAATTTGATGCACGCACGTTGTACTAAATTTTCATCCATTATAAAAATCGCCACACGAAAATTTTTCAAAAACAAATCGTACGATATGCGTCAAAATTTGACAGAATGTGTATAAAAGTGTTGTCAACGTTGAGAGAATAAAAGTTTACCGATTGGACAAGCGCGGGAATTTTAAAATGAAAATTCCGGTTCTTTTTTATCATAAGGTATAACAAGATAATAATGGATATAGATTTATATGCAAATATATGAAAGATATTTCTATCCGATTTCCGAGAAGGAGAGAAACCAGCGACTACCAGTCTGGAGGCGCGTAAACACGTATAAACAAGCTCATGCTTGCACGCACAACTTAAGCAAATTGTTGCTATTTTTATTTACTTTTTGACAAATAACAATATTAGAAAAAATCTAAGTGGAGCTCGATGCAATTTTTTAGGCCTTTTCAAAGTTGATTTTAATTATTGAAAATCCGCAAAATTAGCAAAAGTTCAACACATATTTAAAAAATGGAAAAATGTTTTCCAAACAAAATATGAAAAAGTATTGTAAAAGTACAAACCTTTACGAAGAGATTTCATTTCTAAACGTGTAAATAAATTGAGTTATCGCGAAGCAACACGTTTTTTAAGAGATGTGCGAAGCAGCTCATACCGGTGAGCAGCTCCGAACCGATCAGCTCACTAAAGAGAATTGATTAAATGTATCAGCTCATCAGCTCATTTAGATTGAACTGAAGGTTTGTTTTGAGCGCCGTTTTTTTTGTGCCGTTTTTCTTACTCCGATTTTCTTTCATATGCATGATCGAAATCATTGATGCACAAAGAACAATGCTATGTGAACTAACTTGTTTGCGAATTATTATTATGTCACATTTGAGAATATCTGCAAAAGTGGCATCCCTAAATGTACCTTAGCCTACTGAGTGAGAGGTAAGATTTCTTATTGACAATGGCTCATTCGATCTGTTAAAGAAGGATGAATACACATTTTGAAGAACTGCACACATTTCTTCTCATTTATAACTCGCTCTTCAAGAGCCGAAAATCCGTTCAGCTCGTAGCTTGTTTTCAGCAGAGATGCCAGGTAATTTTTTTTTAAATCTGTTACCATCCAAAACTCTCACTATTTCTTACCGCTCTGTAATTTCTGGTGCTAAATTGTGATCAATTTAAAAAATCTATAATCGATTTCAGAATCTGTGTGAATCTGTGACTATTTTCTGAAATCTGTGAGAATCTGTGCCATTTTTGAAATCCGTGCAAAAGGTTGAAAATCTGTGAAACACAGATTAATCTGTGAACCTGACATCCCTGCTCACCAGTGCGGTGAACTGGTGAGCTGCTGTTCTTTTAAAAATAGCTGTTAGCTATCAGCTCACTTTAAAAATTCGATTCACTGAAATAGCTCAGGAGCGAATTGCCCATCTCTACGCACACTGCAAAAGTGGGTTACAGAAATAGCAGACGCGCGACGCCCTCCGTTTCTTAACCATTCATGGTTTCAGCATGGGCATAGTGAAAATGAGTCACACGAATAGTACTCAGGATATTCTCATTGGAAAATAAATTGTATTACGAATATATTTTCCTATAAGTATTGTAAAAGTTTGCTGCATTCAGTTGCATATTTCGCTTCAGTACAAGGTTTCCTAGGTAAAAAAGGTAAAATGATGTAGAACTTTTCCAGAAAAGAATAAACCTATGCAATATCTTCTACAAAATTATGGGATTTTATATTTTCTACAATTATTCCAAACGGAAAACTAGTTTTAATGGGGTTGTCATAATTCAATAACTAACTAATTTTGAAAAGGCCTAAAAACAGAAGTTCCATCGAGTTCCATTTAGATTTTTTTATAGTATTGGGCATATCTTTTCCTTTAAGTTTTTTCAAAAACCGGCTGCATAAAATTGCATATTTCGCTTTGGTGTGAGGTTTTATCATAGGTTAAAAAAGGTAAAATGTTGTATAGGAAACCAGGAAACAACAAACCTATGCACTACCTTCAACAAAAATATAGGATTTTTTATTATCTTCAATTATTGCAAACAAAGTAAGCATAAAAAAATAACTCGAAACAAGTTATGAATAAAAAACTGATTTTAAGGGGGTTGCCATAAAAACGCTTTGTATATCCGAAACGGTGCGGCCTAGACTTTTGGTCTATTTGACAAAGTAAATTATTTTCAATAGTTCTAAAACTTTGCAGAAGAAAAAAAATTTCTATCTCTGCAGAAAGAAAAGTTATGGTTATATTTTTTGTCAAAGTAGGCCATGAACAATTAGGGATTGAGCCAAATTACGCGGCATATATTTGTTAATAATTTCTTAAAAGCAACTATATGCATTAAAAGAACGGTTTGGCAACTACTGATTTATGTCCCCGTTTTTATTGATTCGAATCACTGTGCGACTAGGAGAAACACGATGAAATATGTAGCTTGATTCACTTCCAATAATTTTCATTTGGAATTATATTGAAATATCGTTTCGATCAACTAAATGTCTATATTTCGTTTTGCATCGTAGCACATAATTTAAAACATTCTGAATATATTTCATGTTTATATGCGGATTAAGAAATCCCCATTTATATACTTTTGTAAAAATCCGCCGGTAATAGTGTGTCAGTTTTATTCGTATTCACGTCATCCAGTTATGTCTTTGACATTCAGAACAAATTGGCTCAAATGGCACGTTCCCCTTGATATTTGAAAATTTGTGCCTTGCCATCAATTTGTTTTTAGCATCGTTTTTCCCGATATATAAGAGGGAAGGATTGAAAGGAAATGGTAAGAGTTGGACTAGGAGGGTGGGAAAAATTGACGACACAAAAACACATAAAAGCAGAAGTAAATTCTGCACTCCTAAGGGATGCTGAACAATCTGCTGAGGATCACATTTAGTGGAAGCAGAAGTAAATTCTGAACCTCTACGAGGTCCCGAACAGTCTGCTGTTAATAAAACCTTCAACCCACGAGAGGATTTAGAGATCTTAAAAAAGCGACACCATTCTGCACTCCCGGAAGAATGCAGAATGACTCGCAGTATGTACGAGCAGAAACAAATTCGGTACCCCCTAAAGGATGCCAAACAATCTGCTAAACCCTATTTAAGGTGAGTATAGAAAGGATTCATTCACTCCAGGAAGAACGAATCCTTCAGACTATAGCTCCTTACCACATTGAGTGAGAAACGAGAGAATATCCTTTAATTTTAGCTTCGCATACACAGACTCAACCATGTATGGAGAACCAAAAACCCGGATACGTAGTTGCGTCAATGCGGGACAGTTACATATCAGATGATATGAAGTACCATAATCGCATTCACACAAATCACACGAATAATACTCAGCACGTTGAATAGTAGCCATGTGATAATTGAGTTTGCAATGTCCAGTCAGAGCTCTGACCAGAATACTGCAATGATGCTTGGAAAAATGCAGTAGACACTTTGACATTTTCAGATTTAAATCTGGTAGAAATGCTTTTGTCTGAGCGCAAGTTTGCAAGCTGCGCCAGTAGCTGGCATGTTTGGATACAGCCCAAGAACGAATCTTGTGCTTTATCCAACTAGTAGAAAGTGGTAAAGCAGGTTCAGGACCAACGAAATCATTCGTTGCACCAGCTCTAGCCAACTCATCAGCCCATTCATTTCCAGTAATACCAGAATGGCCGGGTACCCATAAGAAGTAAACAGCATTTGAAATGCTGAGGTCTTCAATTTGAGTTCGTCATGCGATCACTAGATTCGACCGTGAGTCATTCGAACTGAGTGCTTTTAAGGCTGCCTGACTGTCGGAACAAAAACAAATTCGTTTACCACAGATCCTCTGCTAAAGTGCCGATTGTACTCCACACAGAATCGCGTAGATTTCTGCTTGGAACACAGTACAGTATCTACCAAGTGGATGAGACTGCTCCAGCCTCATTTCACGACAGTAGACACCAGCACCAGCACGACCATTCAACAGAGAACCGTCCGTATAACAAACTATGTGTTCATCAAGTTGTCGTTCCAGACAACCAGACAACCATTCCTCACGAAGAGGATAGCTCACATTAAATGTTTTGAAAGGAAAACTGCATGTGAGAGTTAGGAGCGAGTAAATACTCATCCCACGTAACCATTTGAGACCACAAGCGAGTGTGGCTGGTAGCATAATCTAATGGGTTACTGTTCCAAAGCCCTGTAACCCTAAGACGGTATGCACAAGATAATGCTTCTTGTTTTAGGAACACATGAAGTGGTTTAATGCACCGTAGCGCCTCTAGAGCAGCAGTAGGAGTTGTCGTGAATGCTCCTGTCATCACCATTAGGACCATCCTTTGGAGATGATTTAGCTTTGACTGTACTGTCGCGACTTCTCCTTTCTGCCACCATACAAGACATCCATATGCTAAAATTGGTCTAACAATAGTTGTGTAGATCCAATGAATATATCTGGGTTTGAGTCCCCATGATTTTCCAAAAGCTCGTCTGCATTGGCCGAAAGCCATGCAAGCTCTTTTAATCCTGAAGTCAATGTGAGCAGACCAATTCAGTTTTGAGTCAAGAATAACCCCGACGTATTTAACTTGATCGACTACAGTAACCTCTGAACCGAAGAACTGCAACGGACGAGCTCCTGTGATTATCCTACGATGAGTGAAAAGCACCATTGATGTTTTGCCCGGATTTACAGATAATCCAACCTGACAACACCATTGTTCAACAGATCGCAGGGCTTGCTGCATTAAATCAAAGAGAGTGTTAATGCTTATACCGGTCATCAATATATTATAATCGTCGGTAAAACCATAGGTCGGAGATCCAAGGTTATTAGGTTTCCTTAACAAATCATCAGCGACTAGGCTCCATAAAAGTGGGGATAGTACACCACCTTGAGGACACCCACAGACACTCAGTTTTCTAATCTCTGCTTGCCGTAGTGATGAACAAAGAAGTCGATTGCTAAGCATTGCGTGTATCCAGTAAGGGAAAAACCCAAGATATTCCGTTCACGACTGCATTGTTTAACCTCCTGCAGCCATTCAGCCATCGGCACGGAAATACACCTTGACTTAGGAGTTCCTATTTTTGTGGCCTTTTACGACATGGAACAGGAAACCAGTGGATGAATTCTTGGTAAAAAATAATTCCGCCGGATGCCACATGGCTTACCTGTTTGGTGGACTTATACCATCGGTGCAGGTGGACCTTAGTGTTATTCTTAGCCAGTTGGGAAACCGCTACCGACACTACACGGCTATCTAGGCTGGTCAGAGAGGGAAGTTGGCATTGATGGTCAACTAAAAATCCACATTTGCTTAGAAAGTGGTTTTTCTGAATATATTTCATGTTTATATGCGGATTAAGAAATCCCCATTTTTATACTTTTGTAAAAATCCGCCGGTAATAGTGTGTCAGTTTTATTCGTATTGACGTCATCCAGTTATGTCTTTGACATTACCCGCCCGCCTTTTTCAGAATGAAATTCCTATTACATTAGAGCAAATTCAGCAGCTGCAAGATTCATATGGGTGGTCTATAATGTAAATGAAACTGAAACAAACGTATCCCCAGCAATCCGTTTTAGTTTTATTTATTCGACCAGTTCGACTGTCAAATTTAAAACTGGTATACATTGCCGTTCTATTTTTTCTATATTTGAAACACAGATAAAACGCTGTTGGGGCTGCCAGTTTATTTTGTTATAATTTCTAGATTTAAATTTTAAAACTGACATAAATTATGCATCTAGAACTAGAACACTCCTGAATATGCCCCTATGATGGGTTTTATGGGATATTTAGAATGAAGTGAGATTTTGTGATAAAACACATGTTTGGTCTTTTTCAGTAAAACACATGTTTGGTCTTTTTCAGTATTTAACAGTCGTAGATTCAAACTAAAGGACATGCGGTTCAATACATAATTTTTTGATTTGATCTAAATCTGTCTTTTGGTTTCCGAATTACAGGATGCTATGAACAAAATAAATGAAAAATGTGCTCTACTCTGTCACGGGGACAGCTCAATTGAATGGTCATACAGTTCCATTATTAGCTGTTAGATTTTATCCGAATTCGGCTTTCGGTTTCCTGATTCGATATTTAAAATGATTGAAAAATTTTACTATTGTTAATTGATGGTCAAGCGAATCGTATTTGACTATGTACTGCCCATGCTTGCATATCAGTCTCATATTGAAAATCGACAAATTGAGGATAAGATGAATACATATTTTGGAAATAACTCGTTCTTCATCTGGGATGAAATGAAATTCAAATGAAAGGTCCTGTGGTCCCATACGTAATACCTGAATTTCATACGGATCCAACTTACGGATCCGAAAATATAGGGTAAAGTGTGTTAAAAATTGTATACCATCACTGAAAAGGGCGAAAACCCGTAAAAAGTTTTCTAAATCGACCTCTAATCTTCTTCAATTAATAGTTTTTATCAGTAGATGGTCAAACAAGCCGATTTCGGTTATTCTTTTTAGGAATCGAAGAAAATTATTTTGAAGAATACGACAGTATTATATATATATATATTAGTATGATTGATATGAGAAAGGCATCATTACACCACTAGGTGTATTAAAACAGGTTTTGGTCATTCGGTTATATATAATCTGTTACGCAACAAGAACTCATATGCGCGTATTTTTGTTAACGAATAAAAAGATACTCGAATACCGGTCCCATCTTAGCATGCCATGCTTCTGTCGCACGTGGCAAAATTTCATGTTTGATTTTCTATTCGTGTGAAACCTTTATTCGCTCGATCGTTAAGTTTGTGATATCATATCAGGCCTTGATGCAATTCAATTGCATGGTGGAGACTCTTTCATGGAAGAAAACTGCTCAAACAGTGACTTTGAAGGTTTCAATGATCGATCGGATCGCAGTTTATGTTACATTATCTTTTTTTTTTTGCATGCGCTTTCAGTGTTAAATATTGGTACAGTGGCCCGAAAGAAAATTAATGCAATCTGTACATTTTATGTTTACTAAAACGTGATTTTTAGTGCGTGGGACAGATAAGCGAGTGCTTTCCATATGGGACAGACCCGATTTGATATATTTTTCAAATTTTACTGAACTAACCATTTAACGGGTGTTTTTAGGAGGTTTACTCTATTGTCAGAAAGTTGTTTTAACAGTGTAAAGTGACATCTCTACTCAGTAGTTTATGGTAAATCATAATAAATAGATAACTCCAGAACAACCAAATCGTTGAAATTTATTTTCAAAAGCAGTGTTCAACTGAAATAATTTTCAAGAATTCCCAATGCATCCTGAAAAATGTACTGTTTGGTGCGGTTTTGTGGGCTGCTGGATTCATCGGTCCTTATTTCTTTAAAAAATGAATCAATGAATTTTTATTGTCAAATCTTCAAGATATGGATGGAGACGAAATGTGGTTCCAACAGGATGGTGCCACTTGTCATACTGCAACCGATTTTTGACTTCGACCTTCAGTCTTCCCTAACTTTTAAACTGTTTCGACTATGGTCAACTTCGAACTTTCATTATTTTCAAAAACTTCCGTGATTTCGTGCTTTTGTCTTCAATTGTCATTCTTTTTTTCACACGACCTGCTTTACTTACCCGGAAGGGACCTCCACAGAACTCCTCGAATGTCATTGGATGATCCCAACAGTTATAGGATATTTTCCAAATGGCACTTTACAAACCGAACAACCACCACATTATCGATTATCGTGACAGATTGACGTATTCACGTCTATTGGATTACCACTCGCACTTTTGATATCAAACAATTGATAAGATTTCTTATGTTGGACAGATCCTTACACTTGTTCTACACTGGTTTCCCGACGGTTAGCCCGATGCGACAGCTTTCAATTGACTGAACTTCTCCAGCACTTGACCCGCGCGTTTATAAAACAGTTGTCGATTCACATGATGATATGGAGATGGGCTGTGACTATCATTTTTTATTTCGATATAGAGATACCTCCCGGCGAACCGAGGGTGTTATTACGTGGTTTTAGACGTATGACATTTCAGGTCGTGTTTGGACTGGTCTGAGCCTGTAAATAATTTAGCTCCCGAATAAATTCATCAGCACATCGAACGGCGGAGTAAATCATTATTACGAGTTAAGATATCGATTGTATTGTTCGCCAAAGTGGTCAACCGAATGTAGATTCAATTAAGCGCTTAGACTGTGTGATTTTGTATGTTAAAGATCAATTGAACATATTTATACTAGATGCATATTCAGGTAGACTCTATCGGTTATATGAATACTCATTTCTTGAATGAAAGAATGTGTCTATTGAGTATATAAAGAAGGGTACATATTTTGGTTAGTTTCACTAGTGTGATGATTAAACACAACGAAAATACCAAACAGATTCCATTTATCGAATGGTTTCATTCATCGTTGTCAAGTGCCAAACAAATCACTAATACGAAGAAGATATTTGGGTATGTTTTTCTTATCATACGAAGGAAACGCAAATGTCGAACTGTTTTGGGATATTTAGTTCAAAAACGTTTATTATCTTTCCTACTGCATCATTGTTTGGTGCTTCAGTGATGGTGCAGAAATTTTGCTTCAGTGATGGTGTATAAATTTTTTCCAAGGCTTCCCAATAGGCCAACAAGATGGAGTTCAATCGGGGATTAGTTTAAGTTTCGCATGCTGATATTTTATGAGTTGAAGAGTTGCCCACTTGTTTTCATTAGGCTTACAGTTTCAATACGAGATTTACGATGTAACACTTAAAACTGCTGTAGGTCTTTACTAAAATTAAAAATGTTACTTGGGATAACCTTACAGAAAAATAAAATAATGTACACCCGGCAAACGACCATAATTAGGTCAAATTAAACGATATAAAAAAATAATATATGTTTGTCTTCATTGTGTTTATTAAAAACATTCAGTAGGTAATGCAAGGGCCATAACCGCGGGATTGACGTAGGACTGCTGTCAACAAGGGTCAGATCACTTTAAAAATGCACATTCATTAGTGACGACACTTATTCTGATTGAAAATCGATTTTATAAAACCAAAATAATGTATATGAGCAAAACCAATTAACTCTTTGCTTGATTCTATGTAGAGACACTGAAAATGATTTGGAACTAAATGATTTGACCGTAATTGCGGATCATAACAATATCATTTATGGCCCTTAGAACTGTCGATTTGTATATTGGGCACTCCACGCAAAATCAGCCACCCATTTTTTTTCATCTAACTTTTTTTTGGGTAAAGAATTCGAAAATATTCGACACGCATTTTACTTTATTTCAATATGGTACGTGGAATTTTCGAGATATGTTTTTTTTTTTAAATTACGCGTTTTCAAAAAAGAGCCTTTTCTCAACAGCCTATATTGAAAAATCTAATAAATATTCAAAAATTCGTCCAAGACTTGAAATGTGCGTCTTTTCCTTAGCTTTCAAATGAGCGATTCCATAAAACAACCTTTAATGTTAAAATAATGAAAAAAGTTAAACATTAAAAAAACAAATAAAAAATTTAAAACTTGGGCCTAATTTTTTTCTTATTTTGTTGAAAAAAGAAGCCTAAGGGATTTATCTCAATCTTGGCAAAGTTTCAGAGTGGAAAGATCAATACTTTCTTTTTTTGTTGAAAAAAAAAGCCAGTGTGGAAAGATCAATACTTTCGGAGCAGTGAATTTTTCATTTACGACCCGCACGCGCGGAACGTACCGCAGCTTAACTTTTTGACACTTGTCGCGCCACTGATCGATTCCTAACTTTGTCAATTTATTGTTAGCAACGTTTCAGGGAGAAAACGAGTAAAATTGGGACAAAGGATTTACGTGAGTAATAAAATAATGGTGACATGAAGTTTTTGCACAGTTGCAATTTTTCTATGATTCTGGTTTTTCTGGTTTACAAAAAGTCAAAAATTCAAACGTGGGAAGAGAAAACTTTCAATTTCAATTCCTTGTCTCCGTGCGGCTCAACATAGTGAAACGATTGTGTTCCAGAAATTATTTTACATTTTTCGAAACGATTTTTAAGAAATTTCTCTGCTTTTACATAATCTTCCGAACATTTGTATATGACTGAAATATTGGGTAGAGAAGATGCTTTATTAGCCCACTCGTACAATTCATTCGCAGTAGAAATTTGACAATCATTGATCATTTGTAAACTTGCGCGACGTGCCATTCTTATGATAGTTCCTCCAGCACCAGTCGCATGGCCCTTTCCATGAGCTGTCGCGTGAAAATTCCTCTGTGCAAAATGATGAGAATCATGATCGTGATGAAAAATATTCGCAATTTTTTACATTTTTGAATTGCTGAGGAGCGCCGTCAGAAAAATAGATGCACTTGCGTATATGTGGATAGTATTGTGAAAAATATTGATTAAGAGCTTCGAGAAAAACATACACAGCTATTGCGTCTTGCAATCAGAAATAATTACTAATGTTTTATTATCTATTTTGCTGTACATTTTATAATATAAAATAATGGTGCGAAAAGTGCACAACATATTAAATAATTCTAGATTTGCACTAAACCTAATGATGATTTTACCTTTGATTTCCAAAGCAAGTAACCTTAATAGTTTTAGGATAACATTTAGAGCCTGTAACAGTGTTACAATAATCTTAGGATCTTTTATTAATCTAATAAGTAATACAAACAAGTTGTAGTTTCGTTGTATGAGCTATAAATAGGCAGGAGGTTTGCCTTCTTGTATACAAAGAGCAAGATTTAAATTTTTCGAGTTCCTTTATTGGATCGCGGCGTTCCTAGTGGCCATAATTATAATCATTGCATTAACGGATCGAAACGCAGATCACACCGCTCCGATATGAAATTAGGCAGTATAGCCAATGTGCAAAAATGAGGATATGCACGTACGCGTACACAGGGAACAGGGGGAACTTAAGAACTAAGAGGGAACGGTCCCTTCCTATTGTACTGTTATCATTCTTTTCTCGATACGACCGGCACAGTGAACAGACGTAGTTACCAAGTTTAGAAAAGTTTATCAAAACTAAGTGCGAATGGCCGATCGAAGCAATAAAGTGAGTTCGATGCGAAAAAGCTAGAATAAAGTTAACCAGAATTATAGATTACCGATTCTTATAAACTTACAGTACTCGAGATAGTATCTAGCGGTTGAGCACGTGATTTAGGCCCAAGGTGCCCAGTAGTCAGGCAGGACCAAGTGAGTTGCGAGTTAGAAACTTGTGTTAATTAATCTAACATCCAACATCCTTAGTTTAGGAAAAATCCATTTGGTATCCGCCAGTATAAATGAGTAATAGTTTTCAACTCGAGGTCAATGCTTGAAGGACTGAAATTCCTACAAGTTTCGCTTGAAGGACTGAAATTCCTACAAGTGAAGGTGTTTCGTCCAGGTAGGTGTAGGGGACTACGCACGCCGTGTGGTCTCTGGATGATCCGAAGACTCGACCGTTTGTAGCTTAGCTCGTGGATTTTGCCCTTCACATCTACGGGTCGTCGGAGGTTGCCGCTGCTTCCGGAGTGTCGATCGGTCATCAATTGCCGGACACACTCAACTGTAGACCTCGAAGTAGCACTCGCGAGTGGAATCAGCAGGCCCGCCATCAAAAAGAAAAACGTACGTACGAACGGTGGGAAAGGATAACCATCCAAGCCAGGACACGAACCACTGACCGCCTCTCCTCAAGCTCCCAGATTGTACGCCACGTCGATCACCGAGATGAATTAAAAAACAGGCCAGATCATTTTAATAGCATTAAGCAATCTGTGCAGAAAAGCCAGAATTATACAACAGTGTTAACGTGAAGATATAAAAGTAATCTATACCCATGTACACATAAAGAATCGTCACTGAGTATTGTCAGACAAATGCTAATTGTGGCCAGTATTCACCCGATAAGAATCGGTATAGTAGAACTCGTGATAAACCAAAACCAAAAATTGATGCAATATACCGACCTTCGTCTTTTTCGTGACTGTCGATAGAGAAGAGAAAAGATAAATAATAGTTTTATTTTTACAACATACGTTAATCACCAGTGGTTCCCCATTGATTATCCCATCTAGTAAGAATTGGAGCCTGTGTTGTGGTTCGATTCGTCGGAATCGGTTGAACTTTGAAGGACTCGTCTTGAGAGTCTCGCCGGGTAATAAACAATCGTGCCCCTTTACATGCAGGCGAACCTTCTTGTCTGCTTGGCGCTTACGTGGAGGGGTTAGCCCAACCGGATCAATGATCGACGAAACAACTTGTTACAAGCCATTAAAACGGCTGATTTTGTATAATGTTCTCGATTATTGTCCACTTTTCGTTCTGTTTTCCTCCAATTCAAACGACCAGAAGCTGAATGATGCAATCACTTTTGTTTGAAGCTCACAGAAGAACTAGTTCTTGTTTTTCTGCGTTTAGGTTTGAGGAACGGAACCTCATATTCGTCATTGACTGAAGCACAAGTTGAATACTGCCGGGTGTAGATTTCATTATCTTGACGTAGTAGGAGACCTACGCACTCGATTTGTCTTGGATTATCACAGACTGAAGCCTGCAAACATGCAGCGAGGTCTATTTAAAGATTCGGCTGTTTTTGATGTTTCGTGTTCGGATTTAATTTCTAACTCAACCTCAGTAGGCCTCGCCAAAACTGGACGCGATGAAAATTCGTCTGTGTTTTTCTGCGAAATTTAACAACGACAGAAAAAAATCAAGAACCGATGAACAGCCTGTGTTTGGATATCGGCACAGTATCGGCTTGGACGTGTTGCTTCAGCAGCAAGCAGAGCAGAGGTGTCTGGTGTTGATTTTTCCGGATTCGATTGGATAGTTACCTCTTCGGAACATTGCTGTTATCGTTCCTGATCATTTGGATGAGGGTTTACAAAGCTAACTCACCGTGACTGGAAGACGAATCAATTTTAATTTAGTGTATCTTTAATTAAGTATTCTTTTCGTCATTTGGGGGTTTGGTACCTCGTGGGTAGCCAGTTTGTGCAAAGTGCACATGACTTATTTCTAGTTTTTACGTTTCGTCTTCGACTCATCAGTGCATCAGCAGATTATGTTGAACCCCCGGATCAACATAATCCGCTGAGCAGACGTAAAGTTAATGCATTTTGCAACCAAACCCCCAAATGACCAATCTGCTTCAATGATTTTTTTAGTATCTCTCGTCAGAAAACTCTCGAATGTTGGCAAACTTCATAGAGCAATGGAAACCTAGGACGTTGGCTATACTCTATTATACCAAAAGTATCGACGAAACCTTGGTTTGAGGGGATGCAAGTGGGTCGCGATTTCATTCGTGTGAGGTCCCGACTTATGTCTAATCACTCCGAGTTGGGTACCCGGGTAGAAGTGATTTGCAAACCAATAACAAATTCTGCTATTAAAACCAAACATCTCAATGGTAGAAATTAACATTATTTAGTTTGAAATAAGAGTTAAAATATCAAAAATCATAACAAAACTTGCATGAGAAAATAGCAACAAAATTTGAAATTCTGTCATTGTAATATGAAACCAAGAACAAAATATTTATAGAAGACGAATTTCTCAATTATTTTATATTCTAGCATTCAGAATAGAGTAATATCATTAGTATTTCCGATATCTGATTCTGATGCAGTTTAATCAATAGTATTTCATTTGAAGATAGAACTACGGGATCAATTTACTTAATGAAATTAGAATAGCTCATCAATAACGAAATAAGATATTATAACTAATTTTGATGTTGAACAGATATTGTATAATATTTTGATTCCTTGGATGCAATATCACGAAAATATCAAGTATCGCTGTGATAACACAGAAACATCAAACCAAAATATGATGGTAAAAGTTGTTATTATTTTGATCTTTGTTTGCTATTTACACCTACCCGGGTACGCATCTCTGGCGAATTGGCCTCGCTGAGAATGGTATCTTCGCTTGTGGTAATGGTTACCACGACATCGAGCATATTGTGTGGTCATGTGCCCTGAATCGTTTCGCAAGATCACAGTTCAGAGACTTCCTTTGGGCCCGAGGTAGGCCACCCAATGTACCGGTGCGAGATGTACTAGCAAGCCGCGATTGCACTTATATGTACTCGATTTACATCTTTCTGAAAACTATTGGTTTATCAATCTAGTTACTGCTGCTCTTTATTTACATCCTTTACAGTTCACCTTTCCCCAAAATGCCATCTTGTGACATACTAATTGGTTTTTGGTAACCACACATCGGAAATTTTGAGCCAAAATGAAACGAAGATTACACGAAGACTTTGAAGTTATTACATTATTATTATCTGTTTTGTGTTGTTGTATGTTGTTTGAGTGTGTATGTAACTATTTGTTTTTTTCCATACTAAGCTGGAGTACAAAGTCAAAACCCGACTGGAGTAACCGCCAGTAATTCGGCTCCCTTTTTTTAACACTAACCTTAAATAGCCCATAGTTTAAACATAATTGTATTTCCCACTCTTTAACTCTCCCACTAACCTTGTATGTGTATGTATATATGTTAAATAATAATTGTATTTATATTGTACGAAAAAATACAATACATACTTTGGCACCTCTGAGCTAAAGCTATGTGCCATATCAAATAAACGATCTGAAGAAAAAAAAATTTTCAACTATTAAAATTATCATTTAGGGGTGAACCTAAGTTTGTGCTTAGGGCACATAACCGTTTTTACTTTTCTTTACGTTTCGTCTTAGACTCGTCAGTGCAGAGCAGTTCAAATTGAACTGCTTAATGCAAACTTAAACAGTTCAACTTGAACCGCTAAGCAGACGTAAAGTTAATGCTACTTGCAAAACACTTATTAATTGGCACCGAAGTGCCATGTCTTTGCTGACGTGCCGAACGAAAACGTTATTTTCGGCTAATACTGGCCGATTCAGGTTTACCCCTAAATGAGCATACCTGAATCGGCCAGTATTAGCCGAAAATAACGTCTTCGTTCGGCACGTCAGCAAAGACATGGCACTTCGGTGCCAATTAATAAGTGTTTTGCAAGTAGCATTAACTTTACGTCTGCTTAGCGGTTCAAGTTGAACTGTTTAAGTTTGCATTAAGCAGTTCAATTTGAACTGCTCTGCACTGACGAGTCTAAGACGAAACGCAAAGAAAAGTATTAAAATAATGTTTTCGTGATAAACGTGATATTAACAAAAATCTTACCTCTTTTTCCATTCGGTAGAATTAGAGAAAATACTCAAACAGGGAAAAAGTTATTAGGAAAACAAATCTGAAGTGATTTCGTTACACTTCCGTGTTGTGAAATTTTGAGAATGCACCCAGATGAACATAGTAAAGAAAAACGTAGTCCTACGTCAAAACTTGGCGGCGGTGAATAGTTTTGATTTCGCCTCAAGCGCCGAAAACGCTCACTACGGCTCTCTGTTATCCTCAACATCACACGAACTAAAAGTTTTTCGTATATTATTTTCCACCGAGCTTTTCTGTATAAATTTCTTTTCCATGATTAAGAAATTGCAAAAAAAAAACAAAAGAATACCCATTCGGTCACCCCTCGGTTCCCTAATGATACGAAAAGCTCTAAAGAACAACGCATGCTTTCCGGCGCTGTGTCTCGGCGCTTATCGACACTCATTCTCTCGGACTCTCCACGGTAGCAGCATAAGCTTTCAAGAGCAACAGAAGAGACTGGGTTCCTTATAGCCAACCTGTCGGCCACTCAACACTCACACGATTGGCTGACTGACTGACTGACTGCAGGCAGTAGGCCTAGCGCTTCGTTGGTCGGAAAGCGCACCCGTAAGTTCCAACTATGGCGTTGTAGCGAGCGGACGTCTTTTTTCGTTTGTCTTACCGTGTCGCCGCGGCGCTCTTCGGTTATTGTGTTGCAGTTTAATACCGTACAGGTATGTGTTATGTTGTTATCTCGAAAGCGCGCTATGGTACGTGTTAACAATTTGGGTTTTGTCATTTCGTAACAAGTGAAAGAAGAAAAAGAAGTTTCGTGTGGAAAAATTGATAAAACAAATGAAATCGGCGAAATACCCATTTTTCCTTCCGCCGGGTGGATGCTCTGTTGTTGAAGTGAAATTTGTTGTTTGTGGCTCGTGGCGGAGGTGGTGATGCCGATAGAACATCGACCGTCTTATGAACTATAGTGCACTGTCGCTTTCTTTCGCCGCTGAGAGGAGGTGCACGCTTTTCACCCACCCCATTTCCTGTTCACGACAACAGTTTTTGGTAGCTCTTTTTTCTTCTTTGCTGAGAAACAACCCACCCTACCCGCCGTGCAAGAGTGAGAGCACTCACGCCGCTTGTTCTTCCGGCTGAGCTACGTCACCAAACTTCTTGTGCTCTTCGCAGTACGTGTCGACAAAGTTATGGATGCGGTTCGCTAGTGCATCAACACGGAAGGCCAATCAGGAGTTCCGGCGTGCCGTGAATAAGTGCATCGTTTAGAGTGTGGAAAGCAAAAAAAAAGGATTTCACTTATCGAGAACACAATCCGGCAGTGACCTGACTACCCAACGGATCTTGGAGGGGTGAGTTGGTTTTGCCCATCCACCAACGTTTTCACAACTACCATATGGTACGGTTCCGGAGCAAGTGTATCGCGATTTTTCTTTCGGGACACGGTTACTATGGCGAAATAAACCACCGATTTATTGTTTATCGAGAAGTGTTTTCAGTGAGTGCCCCTGTGCCGAAGCACTGCTTTGGCTCTGCAAGGTGCTAAACGGAAAGGAAAATAAATTTAAATATTGACTCTGTCTGTTTTTCCCATACTTTTTCACTCACCGTGAAACGTCGCCAGTTACAGTTGAGCTATTAAATTTTTTTTTCTCTGTCCCTGACTACCCGGGGCTTCATATGGGTGTTTTGTAAATAAGGTTTGGAGAAGGAAAAAAAACCACCAAGTGCTGAGAAAAATTAAGCGCTTTCCCCCGTTGTAGTTGTGCGATTTGATTGGTGTGTGGTGCCGTACCGCCGTTGTGCGCCACTTGCTCAAGCCACTAGCGGTGGCTGAAGTCATCAACTGTCAAAGTGCCATCAAAACACACATCAGTATGCTGTGAATAGTGAAAAAAAAGCAAACGCAGCGATGTCAGCAGGTGACAACTAACCGGTGGTAACTAACAAAAGGGAAAAAAGAAAACAGTCACACACGCATACCAGCACTACTAGGGAACGTTTGGACGAGCCGACGTTTTTTTTCTGCTGCAACAATTCAAGGTAAGTCGGACAAGTACTAATTGAAATGATTTAATTTGACACTTTGCCATCGCGCACAGGCGAGTGGCTTTTGTACACACACCAGATAGATCACAGTAGGCAAAGGTGGGCACGTGGCGAGCGAGTATAGCGAGATTAACGTACAATTTTCATTTGTCGCAGGTCGACCCTTCCATCGTAGCAGGCCATCACTGCCCGGTAGGAACTTTGGCAACAATGAATCAAGCGTAGCCAGAAGAAAAACCAATTTAGTTATCGCTGTAAATGATTTCGAATGGTTGTTTTGCGAGAACTCCCTTGTGCTTTGAAAGCATTTTTTTTCCTTTGCTTACTAACCTCTGAACTTTAGATTCCTTTGAACGACCGTGCGATCACTGTGAACATGTTTTTAAGAGCGAAACTAATTTCTTGAAGCTTCCGGTAATACAATACGGTTTGTCATTTGTAGAGACGATGCAAGAATCGTACTGCTCTTTAAACTATTCCAATTGGTCAGTTAACAGGCTTGATTAGTTTCGTTATACTAGTAAATGCAAAGTATTTCAAAAGCATTATATTAAGGGACTGCAATTAAATTAGATTGCATGGCAACACAGGCATACCCATCACGCTCTACCCGTCCCCCAATTTTGTGATTTCAAATCAATCTCGGAAACAATTTACTATCGGAAAAATTCGTTCATCTGTCTGTTTCCAAAATGTTTACTAGAAAAGTGGGGATATGAAAAATAACAGTACTTTCATAATTTTTCATAAAATGTTCCAACCTGCGGCTTTTGGGATGTGAAACTGCGGCTCTTTAATCCGATACGCAAATATGTTTTTTTAAACCCTTAAAAATCGATCTAAATCAATTAACGAGAACTAGACACCACTTATATCCTTTTCATCGAACCCTTCCTCCGTGACACGTGCTGTCAAAGTTTTTATTTCCGGTCAAAATAGTGACTTGAAGTCTTTTTGAAGAATTCTCAAAAAAAAAAAAAATGGAGACTCAGTATTCACACCTCCTACTTCGCAATAAAGTATAAAGCTTGCTTCATTTAGAATTTGTACAAACTTTACTTCATATTGTGGCGCTCCTGGTGGATGGATTTGGAAGTTCTTGGCACCCACGTGTCGGGAATTTTGTCAGCTTCACGTATGATTTTTGACATTCCGCAAATCGACTGTACTTTGTAAACAATCAACATGGAAGCCGAAAGAAGAGAAAAAATTGTGCACAATTATTTGAAAAACCCATTGTGGTCTGCATCTAGGCTAGCTAAACAGCTGAAATTGCCCATAAATACCGTATGGCGCGTTATCAAACGGTATAAGAAAACATTGATGACGATTCGGAAGCCTCAAGCCAATCGTCGGAGTGGAACTGTCGACCGGAAACTGCGTGGTAAGATTTTGAAGACGATTAAGAGGAATCCTAATCTGTCGGACCCTGATTTGGCCAGAAAATTCGGTGCTGCCCATAGTACCGTGAGGAGAACTCGACTCCGGGAAGGAATCAAGTCGTATCCAGCTAGCAAGCAACCAAATCGGACCATGAAACAGAATAGTGTGGTCAAAATTTGTGCTCGGAAACTATATGGCCAGGTGCTGACCAAGTTCGACGGGTGTCTTCTGATGGACGATGAAACCTATGTCAAGGCTGACTTCGGGCAAATCCCTGGTCAAAAATTTTATTTGGCAACGGCTCGGGGTTCGATGTTCCAGCCGACAAATTGTTTTTGCCGACAATTTTGCAAGAAAATTTATGATGTGGCAGGGCATTTGCAGCTGTGGCAAAAAAACGAAAGTTTTCGTTACAAATAAGACAATGACATCGGAACTATATTAAAAAGAGTGTCTCCAACAACGAATTTTGCCGTTCATTCGATCCCACGACCATCCCGTAATGTTTTGGCCAGATTTGGTAAGCTGTCATTACAGCAAAGCCGTTTAAGAATAGTATGCAGAGAAAGTGGTCCAGTTTGTTCCGAAAAACCTTAACCCACTCAACTGCCCCCAGTTCCGCCCTATTGAGAAATTCTGGGCAATCATGAAGAGGAGACTCAAGGCAAAGGGAAAGGTTGTCAAAGACATCAATCAGATGACGACCTGGTGGAATCGGATAGCTAAAACGATGGACGAAGAAGGTGTGCGCCGCCTAATGAGCCGTGTTACAGGAAAAATTCGAGAATTCCTTCGAAACCGTGACGAATAATTTTATCCGTATTTTTTCTTCAAAGCATGAAGAAAACGCTACATTTGTATAATAAAAGATCTTAAATTCAATAACAAATAACTGAAATACAGGCAATTGTCTTTGTTCCAATTCAATCTAAAGCAAGCTTTAGTGTTGGAACATTGTGCTTGAATGAAATGAATAAAATTTTCAATAAAAATTTTTTCAACCGCCATAATTTAGAAAAAGACGAATGGTTGCAAAAATTTTACTCATTAACTATTTTTTACTGAAACAGCTTTCTGTTCGTTAATCAGTTCGATAATTGAACTGATCTAAGAGGGAACAGGATCAGGGTCGTTTCGCCGAAAGCCATTTCGCCGAATGGGCCACTTCGCCGAATGCCATTTCGCCGATTCCTGCTATTGGCGCTTACAGGTTTGTATGCAAGAGACCGACGCTTCTGACTTTCGGCGAAACAACTTTCGGAGAAACGACTTTCGGAGAAACGACTTTCGGCGAAATGACCCGCTCCCGCTGGAGCAAGGGATAATTTGAATAAAAAAATACTAATTTTTTACGAAGAAACAGCTTAAGGCCATCGTCCAAGTACCATGCGCGCGGGTGCTTTTAGGAAATTTTCGATGGAAATTTTGAAAAATTTGACAAAACCAAAAACATACAGACCTTTGGAATACTTTTATCTATCTACAGGGTGAAAATGGTTGGAAAATTCGGAGGCTTTTCCGAGTCTTATCAAAAATAGCTCTGAATAATGAGTGTTCTTGTGATCTTTCACAATTATCTGGAAAAATAATGCGATCACATAATTTTTTTATCAAATAATTTTCATGATGGATACAAAGATTACATTCGAACATATTTTTGGAAAACCATTTTGCGCTTTTCATAGAAAATCCACGAATTTCAAAAATTTCCACGAAATCGGTTAAATGAAATTCGTTGAATTTCCATGAAAAGCGTGAAAAGGTTTCCAAAAATGTGTCCTTGTCACCAGCATAAGGTTATTTAAAAAAAAATCATTCCATCGAATTATTTTTTCAAATAATTGTGAAAGATTACAAATAAAGCTCATTTTTTCAGTGCTATTTTTGATAAGACTCCGAATCCTCCGAATTTTACAGCCATGTTCACCCTGTAGATAGATAAAAGTATTTCAAAGGTATGTATGTTTTTGGTTTTGTCAAATTTGTCAAAATTTCCATCGAAACATTCCTAAAACCACCCGCGCATGGTACTTGGACGATAGCATTTGAAGCAAATTTTTAACTTTTTTTACATTATAAAGCATCTTTTAAAAAATATTTAGTTGAATTTCCGTACATTAATATTGAAAAATAAGACGATAAAAGAGCATTCCCCGAAACCTCTTTTGAGAATCACGTTGCGAGGTGACTACGATAACTCATCGTAGAATGATCTAAAATCAATTACCTAAAGTACGAGTTATTTCTCCCCCCTCTGTCGTTCTCAAGTTATTATTTTGATTTTGTTAACAGTACGTGGCATATTTAAGCAAAAAAATGCCGAATTTATCGCTAATTTTGAGGTGAAAACCTACCATAATATTAAAATGGAAAATTTTCAAAACCGTAGGGGGGAAGCATTTTATACCAAGAAAATATGTTCCAAGTTTGAAAAAAATCGATTCAGTAGATTTTGCAGTATTGTGTTCACGGACTTCGGAAAATTGATGACTGTTTATCCCTTGGTCTTTGATTTGAACCCAGTTCGTGAAAATCGGTCACACTATATCTGATCTGAGGTAAGTGAGTAAGTAATCAGTTTCGATGATGGTTTCCGTTTTTTTTACGGCGTGTACAAAATTGAACAGAGCACACCGTGTACATCATATGTGAAAGCATGTTGTGTTTTCTTTCTCCGTTCCAGCACGTACCGATGCGTACGGGCTTTGTAGCTTTATTTTATATGGCGGATTAAATGCTTTGACACTCATGCTTCAATTTAAATCAAGAATCGGTTCAAGCATCGCTGAGAAATCGAAGTGAGTTCTAGTTTTGAAGTTTTTCTTCACAAGCTTCGGTGCTTCCGTAACATAAGGGTACTACCAGTACTACCGATTTAAATTTATATGCCCAAGAAACTACCAAGTTTTGCAAACTAGAATAATTTATCAGTCAGTTTTATTTGATTTATACTTGTTTTTGTTATCGTTTGTTAAAGAATACTAATAGAACTGATCGCGCGGTAGTTCTGAAACCAGAAATCCGATTCGGATAAAATATTCTAGGCGCGAAGGATCAGCAGAATATCGGTGCGAATATTTTCCTTGCTTTATCATGGCGGAAAACGAAAATGCTTCTCCGCTGCTACGATTGACAAACTGTTTGCGTAAAATCACTGCCTTAACGCTCTGTTCCGTCCAACGCCTAATCAAAAGTGGTTGAACTGAAACCATGTTTTAGCTTTTATATATTCGTCCAGTAGATATTTCGCTTATTTCTCCCAAGTCAAGATCCTAGAAGTTTGAGCAAATCCCAATATTATCCTTAAAATTTTAACATAAATTGTTAAGCAATTTTTCGAAAACGTGACATAAAAATTGCCTTTTTATCTTCATTACAGCAACAGATATTCACGACTGAATTCTATTCATTCTTTAACGGGGTGTTCCACAATAAGGAAATTTGTACTCACATCAAAAGCCTATTATGCCACGAGTTTCACCATTTTTTAGCAATTTTTAGATTTGACCCCGCAAATGCTGCAAAATGGTTTCAAATATAAAAAAAAAATCCTCCCTTGCACTGACAACATCGACGAGGTCTCTTCTTTTTTACAATATACACTGAAATAAAAAAAACTGTTTTTATAATCATTAGATTCGTCATATGAACCTTATAATTCATAGAAGTCTTATGAAAACTTATAATCTTTATCAAAAATGTACAAAATTGATAAGACAATTTGTATGAAAATCCTAGATAACTTATTTCATTACAATACGGATCATGAAAAAGTTGTCCTGTTGGTTACACTCTTCTTTACCTACTTGTGCAGTTGTTTATTCGTTTTCATTAGTTTGTTTCGAAATGTGTGGACTTTCAGCAGAACAATGTCGCAAAATTGTGTACAAATGGTGCACAGAACGCGGACTGTCACGAAGAATGATAGCTAGTTATACGGTGCGAGAAGGGCAAGTGTTAAACCAATCCGAGACATCGATTGAAGTCGAAAAATTTGGTAAGAAAGCTATGGTCTGGCAAGCAATGTGTAGCTGCGGTAAGATTTCGAAACCCTTCATCACCACTGCTTCAATGAACAGCAAAATATACATCAAGGAATGTTTACAAAAACGACTTCTACCCATGATTCGAAGCCACAAGCATCCTGTTGTCTTCTGGCTAGATCTTGCTTCTTGCTACTACTCGAAATCAACGGTAGAATGGTATACTACCAAAAATTTCACTTCCGTCCCAAAAGACATGGATCCACCAAATTGCCCACAACTTCGACCAATTGAGGAATTTTGGGCATTAACGCAGGCACATCTTAAGAAACATCTCTCGGCAGCCGAAACCATTCAACAGTTAAAAAAAGATTGAAAAAAAGTGTCAAAACTTGTCGCCAAGAAGTCTGTACGGAATTTAATGAGGAACGTTCGCAAGAAGGTTCGCCAGCTAGTCTACAATGGCTAAGTAGCAAATGTTGAGAATAATATTCTGTTGTTGTAGTCTAATGTTATCAGTATATCGAATAAAATTTGAATATCTAACACTTGTGAATTATTTACAGCGAAATCAAAGTGCGTCCATACTTTCTGGGACAAACTTTAAATAAGCAAAATAAGTTAGTGTATTTAATGTGTTAAAACGAAATTATTTACATAAAACCGTTTTTTTAATAAATAACAATAAATTTTTGATAAATATATAAATATCTTTTATTGCAACTTGGGATCCTCCTAAATATTATAAGGAGTGTATCGAAAATAAGCTATCCACAAATTTCTCTTTCAAATTATAATAAAAAACGATATTTCATTCAAACTAAAAATTGATCCTTTATTGTACGAGGTTAAACTTGAGCATAATGAAAACCGGATAAAATTTAAGTTATTCCGTCACGAATTTTAGAACTTTTGATCGAACGCTTTTCATCAAGTTCCGGACAAGTGTTGCATCGCATGTTTCGGACGTTTGAGCCCAAATTTTTTGGAATTCCTGCATGTTCCTTACCAGTCTTCTTGAGGTTTTATGGGACGAAGCAGAGTGCAATTTGGTGGATAATTGATGTTTTTCTCAACGAAATTTATACCCTTGTCCACAAGCCAATTGAGAGTGGTTTTAGCATAGTGAACCGACGCTAAATCCGGCCAAAACAGTGGAGGTATTTAGTATTGTATTGTATTGTGGACCTGGAAGGGTTTTTGAGTCCTCCTTTACATAAGTCTCATCGTCCATCAAAACGCATGCATCCGGACACTGCAAAAGACGCTATTACATTTCCGGGCCCTTGTTACTGCTCGCTTCTTCTGTTCTACACTTTGTTTCGAGATTATCTGCTTCTTGTAGGTCTTCAGGTGATACGCTGGATCATTGCGACACTCGTTCCTGCTTTTTTGGCCAAATCACGTATTGACATTGATTTGTTCTTCATGATTAGAGATACCACTTTCTGGTCCAGTTTCGGGTTTGAAGAACCGGGTTTTCTGTCTCTTCCTGGTAGCTCATCCAAATAATAGTGTTCCCCAAACTTATTAATGATGGTTTTAACACTGGCAAGATGAATTCCAAACCGCTTCGCCAATTTTCGCATAGTAATACCTTTCTCACTTAGCCATGTGTCCAGAACCTTAGTTTTTACTTCCTTTTCAATACGCGACATTTTGAAAACGCTGAATTTCAACCGCACAAACAAGCAAAAAAACGAAAGCTGACTGCCAAACGCACAGCATGCTGTGATCTGAGTAAAAAAAACATTACAAATACATCCGTACAACACAAATGTATGTGGATAGCTTATGTTCGATACACTCCTTAATTTTTCCCCAAATTTGTCAAATTTGATGTACTCCAATTTGCCAAAGACATGTAGACCCTTATTAGAATGGTACCACTTCTGGCCTGGAATCTGTTTTCGATTAATGATCACAATGGAATAACAATCTTCTTCAAGCCATTTTTTAACTCTTGAGCGTGCGTTTTAGCTGTTAGATTTTTGCTTGTGATTATGTTTTAGCACTTATATGGTTTGATAATGTAGCTCTCTTCAGGGTTATCTAGCTAGCAAATCCATAGACTTTCAGAACCAGCTCGTTAGCTTTATTATGTTTCTTACCGCCAGACCTTCCCTGGCTCATTCAGATGAGAAAGTTCCTTTAAAAGCGTCTCTACAGGGTCCGGCACTCGAAGTGTAACCAATTAAAAAGGCCATAAATTCAGTTTGGAAAATTACTTTTACTTAATTCAAAGTACAAAATGTGTAAAAATAATACAAAATTCAGAATCAATTCACTTTTGCTCGATATGACCACCTTTTGCCTTGACTATGACCTTGAGACGGTCAAAAAACGAATCGCAAGCTGCCCGAATGTGACTTGCAGGTATTTTGGCCCACTCGCGGACGATAACTTTTTTCAGCGCCTCGAGACTGGTGTATCTTTTAGTTCGGACTTTGCTCTCCAAAATGGCTCAAAGAGAATAATCCATTGGATTCGCATCTGGTGAATTCGAGAGCCATTGTGTGGACGTGATGAAGTTCGGAACGTTGTTTTTCAGCCATTCTTGGTTCACTCGAGCTTTGTGAGACGGTGCCGAGTCCTGCTGAAACGTCCATGGTCTGCCACCGAAATGTTTGTTTGCCCACGGCTTCAAAGCAACATCCAGAATACTTTCCCGATAATATGTCGCATTTACCTTCCCTGGGCTTTGGATGATGAGCTACAGGGTGCGTACCCCCGCTTGGCGGATGGGGGTGGGAGTCAATTTACACTTCGCGTATTGACAAAGTCGGCCCATACCGAGATCGATCGTTCGCTTATAAATGTAAAAAAATGAAAATTATTATGTAGTCTGAATCGATCACGGAGTGGACAGGACTAATAGTGCTTGAAATTGACAATAGGTCATTAGGTGGTTTCGAGCATTCTTATGCCTGGATTTGGTCACCAATTTGAATTATCTTGATCCAGTTGGGATTAATGTTAATATATCATATTCGTCCTGAACTTGGTGAATTTAATTCGAAAAGGAGGACTAGTGTTATCAGGAATAGGAGTAAATTGACATCTTATGAACCGTTTATGAACTTTCAAACCTTTCCGATCCGGTTCGGTATCGGTAATGTTTACAAATTGCAATGACGGCGAAACTGATTGATCAGGTGTAAATGCACTCTCAAATCAGGAAAGGTTTGAATGTACTTAGATTTCTCCAACTTGGACACAGATGTCACCTTCTAACTAAGATTGTGAGATGTGTGTTTCTGGAAGAGAACGGTTCACGTGGACCATTTCATACAATCACACCTAGTATTTCATCACGAAATACATGTAGTTCTTGTTTCCTGGTTGCGTGCTCAACACTAGAAGGCCCAAAACTTAGTTTAGACCTAAATTGCTCAAAAGCATTTAAAATGATTGAAAGAAAGAAAGTCAAAATAAAAAAAACTGACAGAATAACTAAAAGCTGGTGCAGAGTGCCTTAGTGCTTATAACGTTAAACTAAGAATTAAATAAAGATCACAGAATGTTAAACAATCCATCCATTGTGTACATAGTGTGACTTTACTGGGCAAGCTAGTGTTAAATGCGCACCCTTACATTATATAATTTAACGAAAGCACTAACATCTGATTTTATTTTATTTTATTTTATTTTAAAAACTAAATTAAATGAGAATGCTGAAGCAGAGGATTGTCATCGAGGATTCAAGGCCAAAAAGACGTGAGAAGGAAGACCCTAGTATTTACCAAGATAGTGATGAAGGATGTTAGGTAACAACCTAACTGTCGGTAAGTGGTGGTGTGATGAAGTAGAAAGGTGAGTGAAACACTAATTTTTTTTTTTTTTTTTAAATCACTTTTATTATTATTATTATTATTGTTGTTATTATTATTATTATTATTATTATTATTATTATTATTATTGTTATTGTTATTATTGTTGTTATGACTTTATTATGATTATTATAATTATTGATATTATCATTATTATTATTATCATCATGAGCGTTATTTTTATTGCTCTTATCTCTCCACTATTGTAACCTCCCGCTTTGTGGAGAGGTGAAATTAAATATGTCCATAATCAAGAGTCTTTTAAGATTAAGCTAATGAATTTCCAATCTCTATACATCCAAATTAGCGATAACATAATAAAAGGGAAACTATATAATAATTTCAAATAATGGAGCACATGAAGTTTGATGGAGGAGTAGTGTTAATTAAAAAAATACCTGGAGATGGTCACTGTCTATTCGCTGCAATAGTACACCAAATGTACAAAACAGAAATTGGATCCAAGGACCACCATTCCAAAATAAATTAGTTACGTAGACAAGTTGTTGAACATATTAAAAATAACATTGATGACTATAAAAGTTCTTTAACGATCACTATATGCGAAAATCGGCAATCAAGCTCAGTAATAGACATTGATCATAAAATTCACGAATTTTTGAACCGACTTGGAAAAACAAACGAATGGGGTGGAGAGGAAACGATATCAGCAGCAGCAAAAACATTGAACAGAAAGATTATTGTATATAATGAAAACGCCTCAACTATCTCATTTAACGAATCAGCAACAGCATTTGGAGTCCTGAGAATTGCATACAGAAGCTACGGAAGAGATACCAGAAACTCATTACGAAACCATTATGACAGTGTCATTCAAAGAATGAGCACGCCAAATATGCACGTCATCCTTTCTGATAATAGCAATTCTGAAAATTATAAGCAAAAATTTCTCCCACCGGTTGAAAGAATTACAGACTTGCAAAATAAAATAGCTATAAATACCTCACAACTAAGCAACTGCTCTGAGAGACAACATATTTCTGTACAAATGAATAATAACAACAAAGAATTCAAAATACTTAGCTGGAACTCAAGGGGATGTTCAGTCGAATCAATGCGTAGAGACATGGACGAACATTTCGCTAAAGAAGGGTTTTTACTAATCGCTCTGCAAGAGACAAGAATGGCAGAATGCTGCATTGAAACCAACAATTATTACTGGTTCAATGTGAACACAGCTCACGAAGGCCAAGCCAGAATTGGTGGTGGAACAGCTGTCGTAGTGGCGAAAACGGTGTATAAACAAAATAAATTCTTCAAAATTAGTGATAACACATGCTCATATATAATGAATATATTTGGTAAAAATATTATGTTTATATCAACATACATTAGGAGTGACACACAACATGAATTCGGAATCATTTCAAGATTCCTCCTCAACACGCAAGCGGACTCGAACAGAAACACTATAATCATGGGGGACTTCAATGCTCATATTGGGTCAAAAGACCTGATCGATGATGATACTAAAATTGTGGGTAGGAGTTTGATGCATGACTATTGCAACCAGAATGGAATAAGTCTAAAACATTTTATGCACGGATTACAATTACAAAACTACCTAACATTCAGCAAATCACAATCTGTTCAATACACATGGACGAACGGAAAAACAACATCACAATTAGACCACGTACTAATGTCAAAAATGGATTTCCTTATGATTCCAATAATTAGGGCATACTTCCTACCTATGTTAAAAAGTGATCACAAAATGATTTCATGTACATTAAAAAGTAAAACAATACCCATCAGTCAGACACAAAAAATTGGCAACCCCTCCAAAAGACTAAGATTTGACTTAAATGCTTTGAAAATGAATGAAGTTGATCGAAAAAAATTTCAGAACGAATTGGACCAAAGGCTCACTAACAATAGTGTAAAAGAGATTTCTGGGATTGATGAAAAATGGAACAATGTCAAAAGCGCCATATTAGAAGCTGCGGCAACTCATCTAACTAGCACAGGCTCACCACCCACACCGCGAAGAACGAAAGCGCTAGAGGCATACGAAATTGCACACACAAAATGTCTGAAAGACAGACACAATCCTATTCTTAAAAAAGAGCAACGAAAAACAAGAGTTATGAAGAGAAAGGCTTATCAAAATCACTTTTCTGAAAAAGTCGATAACTTTTTAGCAGAAATTCAAAATGAAAATCCACTGGCACAAATGTCAAAAACATTCCGCTTCATAAAAGTACACAAAAGACAAAAAATGAATAAAAAACGGGCCTATATAAGTATTCAAAAATGGGAAGATAAACTGCAAAATTTTACCACCGTAAATGAAATTCAGCCAAACAAATATCTATTAAATGAAGACGACGGAAGAAACGCTGGACCGAATCCATCCTTAGAAGAAATTAACAGAATTATATGGTCAATGAAAAACAACAGCGCCCCAGGGATAGATGCAATTCATAGTGAATTTTTAAAATATGGATCCGAGTCACTCACACACGAGCTGACAGAAATAATAAATGAAGTTTTCAGAACAAACGCAGTACCTAAATCTTGGACTGAAACTTTGCAAATCCCCATTCCGAAAATTCTAAATCCAAAAAACACTAATGACTACAGACGTATAACTTTATGTTCCATCGCCTACAAAATTTACGCGAAAATCTTACTAACACGTCTAGAGAGCCAAGTGGATCCAATTCCTGGTTACCAAATGGCATTCCAACACAAGAGGAGTGCTACAGATCAAATTTTCGTTATACGTCGCATCTTAGACGAAAGGTGGAGAAAAGGATGCAAAACAGTATTAGTATCTTTGGACTTGAAACAAGCATTTGATCAGATAGATACATCTAAAGCAGCAGCAATAATGACGTCCATGGGAGTTTCAAAGGCACTCATAAACCGCATCATATCAGCATGCATCAATGAGACAACAACGGTGCAGTGGTTCAACCAAAGAACAACAACTAGGATTAAAACTAGAGGAATCAAACAAGGATGTCCACTAAGCCCGTATTTATTTATTCTCATGCTCCATCATGTTTTATTATCGGTTCCAGAATTTATGCCAGAAATAAAGTTAAAACAAGGTCATCAAATTAAAATACCATGCATAATGGGGTATGCGGATGACCTCATTTTCATTTGCAACAATGATGAAGATGTCGAACGACTGCTGGAAATTTTGGAACCGCTACTATTATCAATCGGACTAGAAATCAACGTTAAAAAAACTAAGGTTTTATATAGGGATCCATTTGTTGTAAACGATATTGAGCAAGAAAAACTGGCAAAATTTGGAAAATATGAATTACCAGTAGTCACCATACTACGTCATTTGGGCGCTTATATCACCAGTAGTTTGACCAGAAATGCCACTACTTCGGAAAGAATAAAAAAGGCCTACAAAGCATTCTTTCATCTTTGCTCCTTCTTGAAACGGCATCCTCTAAAATGGACGACAGTAAAACAATTATACCACTCATTAATCACACCAGTGGCTACTTACTCGATGGAGGTAGCAACAATTCTGAAAATAAACCGTAACTCGCTTAGACGGATGGAAAATGAAATGCTTCTCACGCTACGCAGCATGAGTACTGATGGAATAAATGAGGATGGAATTGAGGAGCAGGAATCTAGTTCAGAAAGCAATGAAGACCAATCAGAAAATCCCAACATTGCACCTAATTGGTTGAAAGGTCATACCATAAATAATAAAATAAGAATTGCGCGCATCAATTTCTACGGTCACATACTCAGAAGTGAAAACGATAGCATTCTAAAAACTGCTTTAGAGCATAAAATTCCGATGAGTAAAAAAAGAGGTAGACCTGCCTATACATGGCGCACATGCATCCGTCAAGACATCGAACGAAGTTCTATATCTATTGGTGAATGGCAGGAAGCAGCACAAAACAAATCAAGATTAAAAACATTATCGAAAACACTATATGATAAAATGGTAGAATCTGAATATGAAATGTCCAGTGATTCTGACCAAGACAGTTCAGGGAGCAGCTTAATCCCAGAAGATTGGGAGAACTAATAACAACCAACATTTAGGATGATGTTACGAGAAAAAAAGAAAAAAATCACTCATCAAAATAAACTTAGAATAAAAAAAGGACATGAATTATTAGGAATTTATGAAAATGATGGATTATACATGAAACAGGTAATCAATTGTCTAACAAAAAGATTTCAATCGCACTTCTTGGTGTGTGTATGTGTTTATTTGTGTATGTGTTTGAGTACAGAAATACTTCAAAATATTGGGTCATTTTTAGTCGTGCAAATAATACGGATACCACTTATAGTTTATTACATTGAGATATTAGCAGGTATCCGGCATAGTCATAAATCGCGAGAGCCAAAAAATGTGTTGAAGAAAAGGAAAGGTTAGGTATAATCGACAAAGTTAGAAACAATTAGAATTGATTAGATTGGATAATGTAAGTAGACCAAACATATCTACATTGATTAGGGAACTTCAAAGTAATAATCGTAAGTACCGCTTCAGACATAAAAAACTATATAGGAAAGCAGGGCCAAGACTGAAGCGGATACAGTGCGAAATTTTGCAAAGCTTCATCGACGAGGACATTTAAGACACAGAAGCAGCTGGCAGGATGACAAAACACCAATACGATACAGACGCACGACTCAATGATTGACTGGTTACAGGGTGAAGCACATACTTCCTGCCCAAGTGACAAATTCTATGGCGAACTTGCAATAGAAGATATTCGTATCTTTCATTGCAAATTGATAACCGAAAAGGAATCTGTCGTTTGGGTTACATGCTGGAGGATTTCCTCCTTCGTTACTAGTGTTCATTTGGGCACCATAGCCTAGTTCGTCTGGTATGGAAAGTGTGGATCGTTGTAACCACCCCCCTCGGCCAGAGTAGCCCATAAAGGGAAAAAAAAAAAAAAAAAAAAAAAAGATAATATGTCGCATTTACCTTGACGCCAGGCTCGAAGGTCTGAAGTTGTTACACTTCGAGTGCCGGACCCTGTAAACATCACCAATGATGGATGTCTGCTGTCGCCTTTTGCTCCGATTGTTTTGCACTTCAGCCAATGACATATTCAATTGACTTTTGGCCTTCTAATGATGGCATCAGTTCGACTTCAATGCATGAATAAGCTAATCTGCCGGTATTAAATAATTTGAACCCCGCGATTTTACTACTAAGTAGGTTCCGCTTATCCTCAGTATAGCTCAATGGCAGAGCAGTTCCGCGGATAGGAAAATTCGAGTTTTCCCTCTATGAGATATTTTTTCACAAATGTCATTCTCGTTACAGCGTAAACGATCAGCATAATGTAATCAGGTATCAATTTTACAGTCAAACTCCAGTCTAAGGTGATTTTTCTCCAAATGTTGAGTAACAAAATTTTTTCTTCGAATTGATTTCGATGACCTTTCTTGGTGTGCAGCACAGTAGCTAACCTAATTACCTTCCTCCCATTTTCCGCTGCAATGCTTTTAACCCGAGAAGGTAAATGTTAAATGTGTTCTAATCAAAAAACAAACCCCTCAACGTAAAAACCCTAAAAAAAAATCTAGAACAAGTGCCAACACAGCTTGTCACGTGTATTACAACAGCATAGCAGGCGTTGCTTGCAGGAAACATTCATAAACGCTCATTTACGAATATGCAAAAGTACCTACAGTCAAATGGCTTAAGCCGTTTGCGGCAAGAAAAGCAATAATTTTAAAAACACCTACCCAATAAAACAAAACGTCGACGTGTTGCTTGTTAATGTCCAGTACGCGGAGGTAACGAAGGTAATTAAAACCCTCCGTAGCACTACTTAATTGCGCGACACTTAGCACGACGCGGTCGCCACCGACAGAGGTCATTTCGGGTGTTCACAATCACAGAGAGAGAGACCTTTTAGCTAAAGACTTTTCATCCCATCGCAGTTCGAAGTACGCGGGGTTTTCCCGTGCTTAAAAGGTTTTAATCAAATTTGACTACGGTCATCAGTCGCTGTTTCGCCTGTCACCCGCCGTGCTAGTGCTAGTGTTGCTAGTAAGTAAGCAAAAATACTCGACACCCGTGTATTGTTGTAGCAACGGAAAGCAATTATGGCAAGGCCTGCTACATACTACGGTCATCCTCAAACTGACTCGAAAAGCGGGGAGTCCCCTTCATCGGAAGCGAATATTTGTGCTCATCGTCACGGTTGTCAGCAGGTTTTTTTTATTTCTCTTAATTGGGTGCAATTAAAGCTCATGGGTCGCTGAGATTCCGTCCGCCGGCCGATTTGGTTGCTAGCGAAAAGGAGAATAGAAATTCTGCGACCTTCGGTTGCTCGGTTGCCAATCCCTTGCGGTGTTTTCTTAACGCTATCGAGAGTCCGAGGGTTTCGTTGTTAAGATTAATTATAATTAATTGAAACGTTACCTGCGAAATACATTACTTCCATTAGTTTTGTTCCAGGCTGGCAACACGAAAACACACGTGGGACACGTGACACAATTTTCAAACGACACACACAGTAGCTCAGTTATGATTGCTTATAATTCATAATTCATTGTTTAGGAGATTCTAGACAGAAGAAACAAATCGCTTGAACTGTTTCAAAGAACTCAGATCTCAACTGATGCATTGTGTTGAAAAACGAAAAAATACGTAGCAGCTCTCAGCATAGAACCGACTTTGAAAAGCATGTCTATCCAATAGTAAGACGTCAATTTCACTGAAATTATTATTATATATATATTAATTTAAAATTGATTTAGCTTATTATATATTTAAAAATAAACGCTTTGTTTTGCCTCGAAAGTATATTGAAACATGAAAAATTGTAAGGAAATTATCTTTTGAATTGCTTGCGACAATTATGTGCATGAAAATTTCTTGTAAATTCACAGAATATTTTCATCTGTGAGTAGGACAGTTGCACTAGTCTTGCAATGGTTCGGTACGCTAATAATCATTGATGAAAGTATCAAGCTGTAGACTACCATAGAATTTTATCTGGATCCGGCTTCCAGTTTCGAAACTGGTGATAATATAATTAAAAACCATCATTTAGAGCAAAGATACGAAAAAACGGGAAAAATTCTTCTGAATCTGACTCAAAACTGTGCCAATTTGTAGGTTATGTTAGTTGCTGGTCAAACGAAACAGACTTCGGACATATTCCCGATTCCGGAAGTACTGGAAACAACAGTCGAAAGCTAAAAAAAAAAAACAAGGCTCACTTCATTTTCTCAGGCAGGCTGAGCCGTTTTTAAAAAACTTAGACTCAAATGAAAGGTATTATGGTTTCATTGGTTGCTAAAGAAACCTACTTAAATCCGATTTCCGTCTCTGGAACTACAAAGAGGCCATCGTCCAAGTACCATGCGCGCGGGTGGTTTTAGGAAACTTTCGATGGAAATTTTGAAAAATTTGACAAAACCAAAAACATACAGACCTATGAAACACTTTTATCTATTTACAGAGTAAAAATGGCTGGAAAATTCGGAGGATTTTCCGAGTCTTATCAAAAATAGCTCTGAAAAAATGAACTTTTTTTGTAATCTTTCACAATTATTTGAAAAAATAATTCGATAGAATGAAATTTTTTTTTCAAAAAAAACCTTATGCTGGCAACAAGGACACATTTTTGGAAAACCTTTTCGCGCTTTTCATGGAAAATCAACGAATTTCATATAATCGATTTCATGGAAATTTTTCAAATTCGTGGATTTTCTATGAAAAGCGTGAAAAGGTTTTCCAAAAATGTGCACGAATGTGATCCTTGTTGCCAGCATAAGGTTTATTTGAAAAAAAAATTTTGTCATCGCATGCTTTACAATATTATATAACGCTTATTTAAAGTGGCACATTAATTTTTTTAAGGGGGTAGTACCAATTTCAAATAAAAAAATAATTTTTCACGAAAAAAAATTTTTTTTATTTTATTTTGAATATAAAAACATTTGAAATATTTTTGCTCAAGATATGAGTAATGTTTAAAAAAATATTTTTTGAGATATACTCGCATTATTTTAAAAACAGTTTATTTTTTGGATTTATCTACGTAGAATCTACATCAATTACCTAAGTATCTACTACAAAGTTTGAGATAGCATTTAAATGAGTACCTTTTCCCAATACTTTTCACAACCTAATCAATTAATTAGGTAATCAATGCTACCTAATAAATCATATCACTATCAGTATCAGTCACGCTATCGTCCGAGTTTTCTGTATCGCTAATTTCTTGCTCTGTATTTTCTTGTTCTGTTGCAAGTTCTTGCGTATCAATTGCTTCCAGTGACAATTCCTTTCCAGCTTGCAAATTAATATAGTGTATAACAAGATAATAATGTATATAGATTTTTCCTATACATGCTATGCAAGTATGCAAATAAAGACTGTCCCAGAAAGTATGGACGCAACCAAAAACCGCTGCCATTTCTCAATGGTTCAGAATCTGTTAATTTTTATGGCTGCGTTCTGTTGTTTACACTCTTCTCTAACCACTTGTGCAGTTGTTTATTCGTTTTCATTAGTTTGTTTCGAAATGCGTGGACTTTCAGCAAAACAACGTCGAAAACTGTCACTGAGAAAGATAGCAAAAATGGAAGGAGTAAGTGAAAAGGCCGTGCGAAATGCAATCAGGAAGTTCGGTGAGGATAACACCTTTGAGGATAAACCGAAATCGGGTCCTGCTAACCCTCAGTTGGATAAACGTATACTGAAGGCGTTCGAGCAAAAGAAGGAGTCCGAGACATCGATTGAAGTCGAAAAATTTGGTAAGAAAGCTATGGTCTGGCAAGCAATTTGTAGCTGCGGTAAGATTTCGAAACCCTTCATCACCACTGCTTCAATGAACAGCGAAATATACATCAAGGAATGTTTACAAAAACGACGTCTACCCATGATTCGAAGCCACAAGGATCCTGTTGTCTTCTGGCCAGATCTTGCTTCTTGCCACTACTCGAAATCAACGGTAGAATGTTATAATACCAAAAATGTCACCTTCGTCCCAAAAGATATGGATCCATCAAATTGCCCACAACTTCGACCAATTGAGGAATTTTTGGCATTAACGAAGGCACATCTTAGGAAACATGTCTCGGCAGCCGAAACCATTCAACAGTTCGAAAAAGATTGGAAAAAAGTTTCAAAGCTTGTCCCCAAGAAGTCTGAACGGAATTTAATGAGGAACGTTCGCAAGAAGATGCGCCAGCTAGTCTACAATGGCTAAGTAGCGAATGTTGAGAATAATATTCTCTTGTTGTAGTCTAATATTATCAGTATATCGAATAAAATTTGAATATCTTACACTTGTGAATTATTTACAGCGAAATCAAAGTGCGTCCATACTTTCTGGGACAGTCTTTAAAGCGACGAAAGGCTGTTTTCATTCTAGCTGGCTGATTACACTGCACTATTTAGATTAAACCCAATAAAACGTTATTTAGCATGAATTTGATTCATAGAAGTAACAGGAGCGCAGCGTTGACAGCAAGTCTCGAACACGCAGTAGGCGCAGTGTTTGAATGGTGCGCTTGAATTGGCATAGCGGTAGTCTGCGCTCCTGTTACTTATGCGTACGTTATTAAAGCTAAATGGAATGGCATAGCTAATATTTTTTAATCAGCTGCATAACATGCAGTTTTAATGTTATTATTAATATTACAACTATTATTAATCATAGCATTCACTGCTTTTATTAATGATGTATTGCCGAAATAATTTCAAAAACATCACTGAACATTTTCAGAAAAGCTCAGTTTTTGTTGATCGGCAAATTTATTCATCATGTATTTTGCAAAGAGTTAAGATACAACGGCTATGAAAAATCATTTCCCAAAAATCTTCTGCTCGAGAATCATATCACATTTATTAAATGTTCGAACTTTTTTCTTGTACATCATCGAGCAGAACGTTCGCTAATGTACTTTTCACAATTGATTGTCGCGTTGTCAAAAAGTCAGTACTGAACTTCTCTGTAATGAGTTTTCTGATCGATGATTTTTTTTTGACTAAAAATCACTTGTGGAAGTTTTCAGTCGCGATTTTCCAAATTTTTGATTTCTTCCCAACACTGGTTCCAGGCACGATCAAAATTATGGGTTGATATAATTTCGAGACATTTTTAGGCATGTCTTTCTCTACACGTCGGTTTTTGCAGTGTACTTCAAAATTTCAAACAGTTTGTTTTTATTTTTTGTAGAAAGAATGCATGCACCAAAACTTTAGTTATTTCTAATGATTACCGTAATTTTCGTCAAAAATGTTACCGAACAACGGAATTAATTCTTAGTGTGTATGCACAAAAATGCCCAAAATACAGTTGGAAAAAATTATCGGAAGAACCGTAAAAACATTTAAAATTAATACACTGATATTCACTCATTTTTGTCAAATCGATTTTAAGTGATTTTGTACTGTGATTCTGGTCATGTCTTGTCTGGTCAACACGTGACCGGCCAATTGATTCAGGGATTCAAGAAAATGACAAATAACACATAGGCTTAAAAGTACTGGGCCTAATATATAGATGGCGCTAGCTTTATTTCTGTCACCTTTTTTCAGTTAATACTAACTTTTAAAAGATAGCTTTGAAAATTTCATGATATTCTATTCATTGGTTTGTGAATTATTGTTCTAGAGTGACGAAGTTTTGTTATTTTCAGAGCAATGGATCAAAAACAATTCCGAGTTTCAAGCTAACTGACATCGTAAAGATATCAAAAGAACGTGTTGGCTCTATATTGCATGAGCATTTGACTATGAGAAAGCTCCGTTCAAAGTGGGCGCCACGTTTGCTCACTGTTGACCAAAAACGAGAACGCGTTGATGATTTTGAGCAGTGTTTGGCCATGTTTAAACGTAACAAATCGGAAGTTTTGCGTCGATATGTAACAATGGATGAAACATGGATTCATCACTTTACTCCGGAATCAAAACGATCGTCATCGGAGTGAACAGCAACTGGTGAACCTCGTCCAAAGCGCTTGAAAGCACAACAATCGGCTGGAAAGGTTATGGCCTCAGCATTTTAAGATGTGCGTGGTGTAATATTTATCGACTATCTTGAGAAAGGAAATTCCATTAACAGTGAATATTATATAGCGTTATTGGAACGTTTGAACACTGAAATTGCTAAGAAACGACCGCATATGGCAAAGAAAAAAACGTAGTTTCAACAAGACAACGCACCGTGTCACAAGTCAATCAAAACAATGGCAAAATTACATGAATTGAACTTCGAATAACTGCAACCCACCGTATTCGCCAGATGTGGCTCCCAGCGACTACTGGCTGTTCTCAGATCTGAACAAAAGTGCTTGCCGGGAAGAAATTTTGCACGAATGAAGTGGTTATCGTCTATTCTGAGGTAAAAGAAAAATCGTTCTACAAACGTGGTATTAAAATGTTAGAACGGCGCTGGAATGATGAACAAAGATAATTTTGAGCCAAAAAATTCGTGTTCTCTTTTTTAGGTCCGGGACTTTTCAGCCCATGTGTTAACTCTATTTTGGTTGTCATTATCAAAACAACCGACTAGGCCTACTGAGTGACAACGATAAATTATGAATAGAAGAAGAACTAGTTCAAATAGAAGTGTCAAGTAAACGATATCCGAATAATTTGTTATTTTGAGTGAAACATTTCGGAAGCTAATTGTTGAGGTAAACTGGCGCTCATGATTAATTGTTAAAAACAATAGATGTTCGCATGTCTATTCAAGCGCAAGCAGAGAATAAACATGAATAAATCTCGTTATATGCGTATGACGACGACGACGATAACAGCACCAACGATCTTCGTCAACGAGCAACCCAACAACTGATGGCAACTCAATGTCTCTAAGTGCATTTTAATGATTGCCGACAATTTGGTATTTATTGTGGTTATTTATTTCCTCTGGCGCTTCACAGTCGATCACCACTACCAAACCAACACATCGATCGGTCTCGGTGGTGTGTGTGTGTGTGTGTGTGTGTGTAGGAAGACGAGCAAAATTAATGAGGCTACAAATTGCTTCGCCACGCCAGACCGATCTCCTCCTGCCCCTGTTTTGCCGGGGGCCGAGACGAGCACGAGCGAGTTGAGAGCGGACATACGAGGCAACGATTATCGCTTTATAAATGCCGAATTATTCTAACAATTGACTGACTGCGCTGGTGGTGGGTGAAATGTTAGTCTACCGTCAAATCGGTTGGAATTTCTAGTGACTATAGCTATGTAATTACCGAAGTGATTATTATCGACAGGGAACGGCGGGGCAGCTGAAAGGTGTGTGTGTGCGCTAAGTCAGTCAGTCAGTCAGTCCGGTTCGGTAGCACTGAGCAAAGTGATTTAACTGTTTAATGTCAATCAGAGAGAGAACTTCAAGTGCTGGCGGTCTTATCGCGGTAGCTTTTGTTGGGCGTATGAGAATTCTGCTGTCAGCAAAGAGATGCTGTGCTCTAGGGCTCTACTGGACCCCGGACAACGGATGCGATTGTTCCGAAGCCAAACAATGACACAAAACTTCTAGACGTGGTTGGAGGTGTGTGAAATAATTATTCCGAGCAGCATTGTTTCCTGGCCAAACCCACTTCAGTGGTCGCCGCCTGCTGCGATGGGAGAATCATGAAAGCTTGCCATGATGCTACACTGATCGCAACAGAAGCTCACGCGTACCTACGCGACTGAAAAATAAAAGCAACTCAAAAAACTACGACAGCTCGTCGTCGTTGGCCATAAAAATAAAACGATAGCGACTATGGTAGTGCGCGGCTTGTTATTTAATTAAGTGATTAATCAATTGCTTCTCGGGTCTGCTGAATGAGCGCTGCCGGTCAGCAGCAGCAGAGAATGGATGATTTCGTGTGTTTTTTTTATTTTCGTCATTCCTACCGTACAATTACGAATGTGTTTGTAATCGCAACGGTTAGCATGCAATCGGTTCATTGTTTGGTCGTGATTTACATAAATAAACACGTACACTATACTGATAAAGCGAAATTAAGTTAACCATTTTTTTTTGTATTGAATCGTGAGTGACTAGCATATCTTCGAACGAACGGATCGGGTATGCAATTACTGACTCTGACTTGAGGGTCAATTACGTACGACGAAAATGGCATCACTGCATGGCGACAACAACAACAACAACAACACAGTTGTGATCCTCTGTAACAATAATCGCTATCCGACGCCACGATGACTGACGGGCTTATCCGAAGTTGTTCTCCGCCTGACATTCCGTCAAACTGCACGTTGCAAATCATTTCCGACTGTTTAACAAATTACGATTATGCAATCTGTTTGAACGACGCCACAGACGTGTGCAATTTATATATACTATACTATACCTGCCTGGTTGAGCCATCTTTTTTTTTCTTGGTCACTTCGTTAGCCTACAATGGGTGACCAGTTGCGCTATATCTTCCGTCTCCCGCGTAATTGTACGGCGGATAGAATCTGTTCCGCACATGCTTGCACCACGTTTTGTACACGTAAGGAACGATACGTAATTGGTCATATGACGCAAGTGCAGAACTTTGAGCAAGTGTAGCAAGTCGCCTGAAATCCGATGCATTTAAGTCCCCTATTACGAAAAATTTCGGTCGATATCATGTGAGTTTTTGCAAATCGCCTTTAAAGAAATTTAATTGTTCGCCGGTGCATTGGAATGGCAAATATGCTCCAGCGATGAAATAAATTCAATGAATTGATTCAACTTCGATTCCCAAGCTTTCAATAACTTTAGTATTGAAAGAAGATAGAATTCGATGTTTAATTTGCCGTTGGACAAAAATGGCAACTCCACCACCCATTCCAGTAAACCTGTCGAATCGATGAACCATATAATGTGGATTGCTTTTCAATTTGACATTTGGTTTAAGAAAAGTTTCTGTCACAATGACAATATGAATTTTGTGAACTTTGAGAAAATTATAAAATTCCAATTTAAAATATTCAAATAATTATTTATCATCACTGTTAAATTTTGAATTCATTATAATATTATTTGCGAATTGCCATCCGATTTGAAATGCTTCAAAAAGTGATGAAGTCGAATTGATTCGGATGTTCATTTTTTCAAATCTAAAATCTTGTAGGTAGATCATTTTATTTTCAGTTATATCGCCTAAATCGACTTCGTTTAAAGAAGCGAATGGCATTGATGTAATATAGGTAGGTAGACTGCCATTAGAAGAAGATGATATGGCCGATCTACCCATTAATGAATTGTTTTCTTTAGAAGATGAACTGCAAGGCCTTCCTGTGTTTTGATTATTTACATTAGAAGAATTAAGTGGTAGATTTCTACCTGTTAACAAAGCTTAACTGTCATTAGAAGAAGATGATGACGAGGTCGATCTACCTGTCAATAAATTGTTTTCGTTAGAAGATGAACTGGAAGGCGTACCTATTTTTTGTTTTAAATTCGAAGAAATAAGTACCTTAGAAGAAATAGGCGTGGCATTTGTAACGGGTTTTTGATTTTCAGGTATGTTCTGTAAATTTAAGGTCGTTGATTTGACTTGTTATCTAAGCGAACGAGCGTTTAAAATTTTTTGCCTGACAGGACATTTCAAATAATTAAATTTATGATTTCCATCGCAATTTAAACATGAAAATTTATCAGTGGTTTCATTCATTGGACAAACGTCTTTCGAATGCGATTTACCACAATTCAAACACCGTATATCCATATGACAATTTTTGGTTCCATGACCGAAGCCTTGGCAACGACGACATTGCGTTAAGTTTGCAATACGATTATGCCGTTTATAATGTTCCCAAAGAATTTTATTATGGGAAATGAAACGTACTTTTTCTAAAGTTTTCAAATTGTTTTCATCACTTCGATTGAAATGTATTAGGTAAAGTTCATGGGAAATTCCAGAGCGTGGTTTAGAAGTACCATTCGCTCTTTTTTTACTCTTAGTATTACTTGGGAAGGGGGCAAAACCAAGCAATTCTTTTAGTTCATTTTTAATTTCATCAGTATTTTGATCATTTGATAAGCCTTTCAAGACAGCCTTGAAGGGTTTGTCTGATTTTATATCATATGAAGTTTCTCGGACAAATATCGGATAAGACGTTCGTAATCTTCCAATCCATCAACCAAGACTCGACATTCTCCTCTTCGTCCGATTTGAAATGAGACTTTTACTTCCGGGATAAAAGTAGAAAGCTCAGTACGGATTGCTTTGAAGTCGGAAATCATCACCGTCGCTGGTGGCATAGATTGTTGTTTCTTCCCAGAACGACAAGCGTCAGTTTTGGGATTTTTTGAAGAATTTTCTTCTATGTCGCTACAATCGGATTCAGGAAGAATCTCGTAACATAGGACCAACGGAAGGGAAATCCGTCCGTTGTCTTTTATTTTTACATTCAGATTCTAAAAGAAAATGTTGAATAACGGATTGTGCTTTATTCCGTATTGAGTTATTTTTAGCCTAAGGCTTGTTGCCTTTCCGGTTGGACGCAGGCATTTTTGAAATGAAAGAAATTTGAAATTAACTAGGCTAAATTAGTCTTCGATTAGACTCCTAGTTTGGAAAAGTCTTGATCAGGAATGCGAACGGTACTGGAGAATGACACGAAACATCAGACAGTCAAACCGCACAAATGACAGCAGTCACCGATTGTACTTCGCCGTGAAGTAGCAGATGAAAAATGTCATAGGTCTCATGACATTTTCTCTCGTGAATGTCGCCGTTTGCTCTCATCGACAGCTGTTCTACTCTTTTCACTCTGACAATGCACAGTCGCTCCTTCCAAATTCAACAACTTTCGAGAGATAGTCGCCAACAAGGCTCAACTTTGAAATTCGTTTTATGTCGATTCTCATGAGGTGTAGGGGGGCATGCACAAGAACGTCTTGCTTCCCATTGCAGACGGTTTTTTTTCTGTATCCTTACGTGTTTTGTTTCTCTGCACTCCCGTTGAAAGGGAGCGGTTCAGTGAGAAAAGCAAAGTAAATGCTTTGTCTTCAAGAACTTGGATGGTGAGTTCGTTTTGGCAGTTCGGGTGATTTTGTTTTATTTCCAGTTGGTTGATTTACTCCAATGCACATTTTCGATCAAACAATTAAACCCCCTTCAGCATAAAGCACAATTGTAGAAATAACAGGAGTGCAAAATCTATTGTCTTTTCTGTAAGATTTCTTGCCTTTGCGTCATACTAGAAAGGCAAAAGCTGCGCTCCTGATACTTCGTGTATGAAATTTCAGTAAATAGTTGTAATATTTTTGAATCATCTGCATGAACAAGCTTTGTGATTGAAATTTTTCAAAACTGAAATTGAACCGGTAATGAAAACCACGCCGTTCGCACCTAATTTATCGCCACAAATCGGACACAGGGGATATGACAGTCTAGTTATGAAAATGTCATGACATTATGAGTTCGTGACATTCTCGAAACCCGTAACCGAAAATTAACAAAGCAGCTACTTATCCAGTATGTATGTACACTACCACAAAGCGAACGCTGTGGCTTTGACTACTGTGAGAGAGTGCGACAAAATTAACTGCTCTCAATATTGATTTCGTGTGTCGTGGCTCTCGTGATTGCGCCAAGCTCTCGTGTCATTGCGTGTTGGCTACTGTTGAACGTAGCAGCTGCGCGTATCATTGGCAGTGACTGTCTTATACCACTGACAGACATGTGATTTCCGTACAATGATTTCTGTACAACGTTGTACGCGTACAACGATGAGGTGACAGACATGTTTTGCGCACAGAATGAATGTACTGTGAAACGAAAAAACTCACAATTTAGCTTAATTTCCCAGCTCCGATGATCGATAATATAGAAACCAAACCTTTTTGTGGTTTGAAGATTATTACTAGTAACTAATTTATGACAGATATAATCTCGTCTCTCTGTCTTAGCTATTAAACTATTTGTGTGTGAGTGTTCATTGGATGACAGTATCATTCATATCATTGTTCAAATGTAATTAGCATTAGAGAAAATTAGATGTTCATAATTTTGATGTTCTACCGTAACATTGACTGGTAAAAATAAATAAAAATAAAAAATAAATATAAATATAGAATGGAGGAAATATGAAAGGTTTTTAGAACTAATTTTCGGAACACGAGCACTATTTTTTCGCAGCGACGCTGATTTCTACCAAAATGGTGATGAATCACTAAATTTTGTTTGTAAATCTTACCGACTTTTGCCAAATCCGCATAAATTTCAAGGTGTTCAGTCATAATTCCTTTTTCACCCGCATATTCACGATAAAAATAAGAGCGCATAAACTATTAAGATTGAGTCTCAAAATAGTAAATAAATCTAAGATATTATTAGTATGTAACCATCAGAAACGGCATGGCACACACATATTTCAGAAAAAATCTGTCAACGTAACAGTTTATTCATCACGAAATTTTCATAAAAAGGATTATGTTCATCATAAAACTGAATTTAAAACCTTCTTGAATTTTAAATCATTCCGAATTAGATTTGACATAGGTTTGATGCTATTGTATAATAGCAAAGTGCTTCAGAAATCTTATGAAAAACGGTCTACTACACTGGAATATAATCTGATAATGGTTTTATTAGGATTTTGAGAAGTTTAAAGTTGTTATGCTATATTTATGAAGTAACACTGAAAACTATTACAAGTATTACAAATTGAATATGTAACTTGGTACGTGTTCTGCTTCAATTTACTCACACTGAAAGACATGATTCGCTGTTCTCTCTGTTCATACCCAAAATAAGACTCTAAACAATTTAAAAACAAGTTTTCTTTCCATCGAACGGCATTCAACCCGATGACATAAGACGAAGTAATAAGAAGATTAAGAGTTTCCAGAAGTGAATATAGGGGACCAATGTTATAAATGGAATTTCGATAGATCATCAATAAACAGGATGATTACGCAATTGGTTTATTCATGTATTGGATATTTATCGTTTATTATTACCACATGTGCATTCAAAATATGAATCATTATGTTTTTAAATCCATTTCAACAATAATCTTACTTGTTATTGAAAAGAAAACAATTACTCAATAGTGCTGATTTTTTGTACAAATATGAATAAATTGTTTTTCTTATTTGTATTTCAAATTTCACCAAATAATGAATATTTCTTGGTTTGACTGCTTTTTGAAAATATGCTACAAAGTATATAAGTTTTATGCTGCTTGTTAGCATTTTACCGAGATTTTTTTCAAAATATGACGATGGTTGTTTATTATTTGATGCTCAGAAGAGGGAAATATTGTTTCATGAGTTCACCATCGCTCGCCAATGGCGCTGGTAGCAGTAAACAGTGATGTGATTTTGCGCAGTACAACGATGAATGACCGTAGTACGGAAATCACCGTTGTATCATGATGCTCGCGTGATACCACCGTGATTCAGGGTGACAGACATGTGATTTCATGGTGTACAGTGATACCGATATCACATGTCTGTCATAAGCATTACGCTTGGCGACAGTTTAAAAAAATGTCAAATGTTCGCACCCTTGGTCTTGATAAAGACTGATTGGTTCGAAGAATAGTTCTTTGAATAGCTAGCCTTAAAAAAGGCTGATTAATTTCTTAGTCTTGAAAAAGACTGATTATATTAGAATAGCACTCTTTGTAGTCTTTAAAAAGAATCAATGAAACTCTAGGTAGCCAGAAAAAATTTCCAGGAGCCAAGAGCTATACGCGTGCGGTGCGAACGACTGTTCAAGACTGTTATTTAAGGACGATTTACAATAAGATATCATGGAATGGAGATATGGGGTGAAATAGTCACCAGAACGTTTCGTGCGGCCAGTGTAGGGTCTTCCTTTTCGATTATCCAGACATTTTTACATAAAATCAAGCTATTTCAGTAGACCGCACTCGATCTCTGTTCAAGTTACAGAACAAATACTACAGAAAACCCTTAAACTGCTGGGCATTTGGGGTAAAACGAGCAGGAATTCTTTGATATTTACCTTTTTTATAAATATAAAAAATAGGTATAAAATTCGCTCAAACTTTAGAAATTTTTCCGAGGCCCGGAGGGCCGAATGTCATATACCAATCGATTCAGCTCGACGAACTGAGCAAATGTCCGTGTGTGTTGTCAACTAAGAGGTCGAGATCTCAGAGATGGCTGGACCGATTTTTATCAAACTAGTCGCAAATGAAAGGTCTCCCCGTCACCCTGAACGCTATTGAATGGTTTTAAGATCGGATGTTTACTTTTTGAGTTATACGAAGTTTTATGTCAAAATTTGTTTTTTTTTTTGACAGTATCTGTCACAATTGACCTTGAAACAGAATATATTTTCAGACTTAGATTCCGCACGGTAATACCTATACAACAAGCCATAGATTGTTAAAATCCGACCATTTTTAACGGAGATATCGAAATTTTTGTGCAAGGAACTTTTTCCCCTATTCCAGCAGTAAAAGTTTTGAGCGCTGTCTGTCAAAGAAATGCTTGGGAGCAACATAAAACATGATTTTTTATACTGTTACACACTTTTGTTTCTAAGTACCAAAAAGACTGTGTACAGCATGATATTTTGCCTCGGACCGATTTTAGCACCGTTCGTTTTTGGCAACATAGTCGTTCGAATATGCCATATTTAAACCAGATGATGGCAGAATTTTCGAGTTGAAAGTAATTCCGTAATTATATTGATTTAAACTACTTACAGCAATAAATGCTGGAAGAACATAACTTTCATATACCATACGACTCAGTTCGTCGAGATCAGCAAATGCGTGCGTGACAAATAATTTCTCTCAACTTTTTCGGAGATGGCTAAACCGTTTTCTACAAACTCAGATTAATATGAAAAGTAGTATACTCTCAAACAAGGTTCCTGAATTATGTTTGGATCCGACTTCTGATTGCGGAACCACAGGATGATATGTAAAACGAAATTAAAATAATGCAATTAACAATGGAAACAACATTTTTTTTTTTTTGCAAATTTTTTTTTATTCATCAACATAATCACCTGTTAGGGTGATACAATGGTTCCAACGTTTTATTTATTTATTTTTTTTTTGATAAACTGCTTTCTGAATCATCGACTCGTTGCTGTTTTTGTTCCATCGAAAGCAATCGCGGCACCCACTTGGAAAAAACCTTTTTCATGCTCAATTTTTCATGAAGGATAGTAAATACACTTCCATATGATATCTGTGTCATCTCAGCAATCTCACGGAGCTTCACTTTACGATCTTTCATTATAATTTTTGTCACTCCACTCACATTTTCCGGTGTAACGGCTTCCACAGGTCTACCCGAGCGTTCCGCGTCATTTGTGTCGGTACGACCACGTTTAAACTCGGCGAACCACCGACAAATCGTTGCTTTTGATGGACAAGAGTCCGGATAACATTTTTCAATCCACTGTTTCGCTTGCACGGTGTTTTTACCCATTAAAAAACAATGTTTTATCAAAACACGAAACTCGGGTTTTTCCATTTTTTAAACAAACTACAAAACGACTTTACTCCAACCTCGATAACTCAGCTGTTTTTGGTCGGATCGACTTGAAATTTTGACCCGTTTCAAGCAAAGGTTAGTACTCTAGAAAGACGTGGTTACTGGTTTACTACGAGCGCCATCTCTGCTTTAGTTATTGATCCATGTGTTAAGTTTTTTTTGTACAATAATGGACGATTAAACATACTAATTTGCCGACTTTAAGCAGCTTCTAGTACTGGCTTTTTTAGCGAGCATTTTCCGGACAAAGAAGGGTGTCAAATTTCCCCTAGAAGTAATATTGAATTTGGCAAGCCATATGTAGTTGTGGTCGAAAATTAAAGAGTGTCGTTTCTACTGGCACTATCAATAAGGATGTGTTGTAGTCTGGGGCTGTCATCTGCGAAAGCGGTTACCTTCATTCACCATAACTCACGATTCTCCAGTTCTATTTTGGCGTGGTTTGGTCTCTTTTCACTATGCGAAATCCGTTCTGGAATTGCTTTCCCAATATGTAGGTCCTATTAGTTGATGGTTTTGGCTATACCGGTTCTACCATTCCGGTTCCAGAAATACCGGAAGTAGTGGTCAAATGAATGTATAAATGATATGTATCAAACCAAATCGCAAGTGTTCGATTTCGGGAGGGGCGAGGACCCCCTCTTTGGGTACGTGTTTGCTGTGAAGTTGTGATCATCCCTCATATCGCATCACCAGTGCAATTCATCTCTCTAGATGTGAATAAGTGTTTTACAGTTTTTCACATGTACATTACAAGTTTATTTATATTTTAGTGCATAAAAAATATATGATTCATTAGGATATAGGAATACAAAGATTTCCCAGTAGTAAAGTGTGTTGTTTGAGTAACACTTTGGGTATAATTACAAAACAATTTTTCATAATCGTTAATGTGCACTCTTCGAAAAAATTAATTTTACGCTTGACGTAAATTCAAGTATGCCGTAATTTCTTCGGTGATGACACAATGTTACATCTACTAACATGTAAGAATAAATTTTGCGCCTGTGTCGATGTAAGGTTCAGCTAAATTAACTGTGAAGTTAAAGATATGACTTATTTTTACATGTTTTGAATTGTGAATGTAAGTGAATCACGACGCTCCTTTACACACTTCGAAAAAAAACCCTGTGATTTTACATCTTATTAGATGCAAATAAATGGACCGTCGTAGTTCACGCAAATTTACATACAAGAACGTTCAATATTGTGTCTTAAATTCCATGACATTAAATTTACTGAAATGAAAAAAAAAATGAATCCAGATAGCGACCGCCGTGACTTGAACCGAGAATCATTGGATCACAAAGTACGTCTGTTAATCGATTGAGCCACAGAAGCACACATCTGCTTGGCTGGTTAAGGGGCATTGAAATGCATACAGTTGCACCGGCTGGCAGAATGCAAGTTACAGTCGAAACTAGTAAAAATCATGCTTATCTAACATTAAGTCATAACAAATGAAATTATCCGTCAATTGACAAATTAACAGATCGGCTGAAAAGTTCGTATCGTTTCTATGAGAGGGCGCCACTAGAATAAAATCTATATCATTTTCAGTTAGTACCAACCTTCAAAAGATACGTGTATAAATTTGACAGCTGTCTGATTATTAGTTTGTGAGATATTGCATTTTGAGTGAAGCTACTTTTGTTATTGTGAAAAAATGGAAAAAAAAGAATTTCGTGTGTTGATGAAACACTACTTTTTGATGAAAAAAAGTGTCGCCGATACCAAAAAATGGCTGGATGAGTGTTATCCAGACTCTGCACCGGGCGAAGCAACAATTCGTAAGTGGTTTGCAAAATTTCGTACTGGTCATATGAGCACCGAAGACGATGAACGCAGTGGACGTCCAAAAGATGCTGTTACCGATGAAAACGTGAAAAAAATCCACAAAATGATTTTCAATGACCGTAAAGTGAAGCTGATCGAGATAGCTGACACCCTAAAAATATCAAAGGAACGTGTTGGACATATTATTCACGAATATTTGGATATGAGAGAGCTTTGTGCAAAATGGATGCCGCGTGAGCTCACAATCGATCAAAAACAACAACGAATTGATGATTCTGAGCAGTGTTTGGAGCTGTTATATCGAAATAAAACCGATTTTTTTCGTCGATATATAACAATGGACGAAACATGGCTCCATCACTTCACTCCGGAGTCCAATCGACAGTCAGCTGAGTGGACTTGATGGCACGCGATGAACCGAACCCAAAGCGTGGAAAGTCTCAACAATCGGCCGGTAAGGTTATGGCGTCTGTATTTTGGGATTCGCATGGTATAATTTTCATCGACTACCTTAAGAGGGGAAAAACCATCTAGTGACAGTGACTATTATATAGCGTTATTAGAGCGTTTGAAGGACGAAATTTCAAAACACGGCCTCATTTGTAGAAGAAAAAAGTTTTGTTTCATCAAGACAATGCACCGTGTCACAAGTCGATGAAAACCATGCTGAAATTGAACGAATTGGGCTTCGAATTGCTCCCTCATCCACCGTATTCTCCAGATTTGGCCCCCAGTGACTGTTTCCTGTTCTCGACCTCAAGAGAATGCTCACTGGTAAAAAATTTAGAAGCAATGAAGAGGTAATCGCTGAAACTGAGGCCTATTTTGAGGCAAAGGACAAATCGTACTACAAAAATGGTATCGAAAAGTTGGAAGATCGCTATAATCGCTGTATCGCCTCTGATGGCAAATATGTTGAACAATAAAAACGAATTTCGGCAAAAAAAATGTGTGTTTCTATTAAACGATACGAACTTTTCAGCCGAACTGATAAAACACAGATCTTTACGCAAAGTCTACCAGGTGAGCAAATCAGGCTAATCAAATTATTGCACTCGGCGTCAGAAAAATTGGCTTGAAAGTTTGATTTGATCTGGCAAACAAAGCGTTCTGATTCGGTGTCTCGGTCTGATAGTGACCCTTGATCTGCGCAGCAGTGAATGTGAACATTCCACATCGACAGGTTTTTTTTTGGTTTCTTGGTTCGAGATCAAGTGTAGTTCGCTTGCACTGTTTTCCTCTGGCCCCCCTCGTGATATAACACACCATGGGCCATTGGTCACAAAAACAAAAGTTACCGCTCGTATTTCTAATCGTTTGGATACGGCACACAACTCACAAACTTCGATGGGTCGATGGTTGCAAGAAAAAAAAAGTCAGTTTTCGCTTCGCTGGACACCGCGCTGCCTCCTGCACTACTTTTACTCTTGCCAGCTGTGGTTTTGCGGTGTACTTTCGATTTCGATTTGCTACTGCTCGAATTGCAGTCAGTATTGATTACTATACAGGCCGTACCGAATTAGAAGAAAAACGCGATAAGAGAAAGAAAGAAAAATGAAAACACGCACCTGTTTCCAATTTCAACTCTCTACCGCTGAAAACGAGATCGTTATCATTGCAGTTCGTGGCCTCGTCCTCGAAGTGTGGTAGGCAATTTAATCAATCAATTCCGTCGTTGGACAGAACGTGAAATTGTCGACAGCTTCGACACACAGCGAAGAACTTGCGGCTGCGGTCTGAAGGCTTCGCGCGGTGATCGGCTTTCGATCCGAAAGCGAAAGTAATTTCGCAATGAAAATTGGATGAAAGTGGCGTGGAAATCTGATTACTTGTGGTTTGAAGTGAATTGAACCATCAACGAGCTCAATGATGCGAGTAAGGCAATCCCGGTGTGGTTCATTCTGTTACCGAGATTACCGAGGTCTTGAAAACAACTTGAAGAACTCATAAACAACAGATTTAATATGTAAATTGAATACACAGTTTACATAAATTAACGTTAACCAGTTTGCTTGATCATAGGTTCGGTATGATGGACAATCGAGAAAGTTTCTAACAGCGTGTGCATAACTTTTCCTTCAGCGATTTCCGCACTATTCCAAATAAACACGAGGTGGCATCTCACTACCAGATTCCGAGTGAAAAAAAAAACGAGACAAGACAACTGTTGCGCGCTTCTACGGCACATCTCTCGAAAGCTTCGAATAGGCAAACGTGAGAGCACTCACAAAACCAAACGCAGAATCCTACCCCCTCCCGGTATCATCGCATCGCAACCTGTTGATGCCCGTGAACTTGATATGACCATCTCCTCCGCCTTTCCACAGGCAGCATCACAGCAAACGTAAATAAACATCGCGCGAGAGCAGCAGGTTTTCACATTCTGCCCCCCAGTGTGGGTTTGGTTGGCCAGTGGCAACAGGTTTCGCACGCCTTAAATGCCGGCTAGGGGAAACCCGATCGAGTGTGGACAGAAAAGGAGAACCTGCTACTGCGCGAACCACGGTTTTGGGCGGCCACGACTACGGACCGAGTGGTGATTAGAATATGCTATCAGGTCATAAATTCAGCAAAAGCAAATGGGGGTCAGTTCTCTTCGTCTGGCCCAGCCTCGGTGCTCGGTTGCTTGGTCCGTACGATGAAGACCGTTTTGCCTGCTGTAATTATGTAGATTGGTAGCACGTGACCACGGCGAACCGGAACGAGCTTCATGTATGCAGACATGAACCACCGGAATGGGGTAAGTAGGTGGTGTTGAACCTAATAAATAAATAAACTTATCAGATTTTGCCGCCTGTTTGCGATTTACAAGCGAATCAATGCGAAAATTGGTAGCATGCTTGGCAGTAGCCACAATCTGCTACAAAGTTATTTAATGCCACGTCGTAAAATGCTTTGAACGGTGCTATCTAAAACGTTCTAATGATGTGGTTTTTACTTTTCTGATATGATTGATGATCATTTGATATTTTCTATCGCCTTTTTTTCTTTGACTCATCAGTGCTATAGCAGTTTAAATTAAACTGTTATCCCCACCTACAAGTTCAACGAAACCCTCTATTTAAGTGACGTGTCTTTTCTGATGTTTGGACCAAACAAACCAATCTTCGAGATGGTACGTGTGCATCATTGAAGCGAGATCTGGCTATGCTCACTCGACGACAGAACAAATTCATCATTGCCGGGGACCTGAACGCACGGCATGAGCTGTGGGGAAACAGAAGACAGAATCGAAACGGATTCGTACTTGCCGAAGATTACGAAGCTGGACAATACAACATCCTCGCTCCGGATCAACCAACGCGACTTTCCAGATCGGGAGTTCATTCCATTTTGGATATATTCATCAGCAACATCGCCATAGACAGCTCTCCGGTTGTCTTCAACTAGCTATCTTCGGACCACTTTCCAGTAATATTGACGTTGGGATCTTCACCAGAAACAGTGCCTATTCAACATCGGAGGAACTATTATCGCACCGATTGGGTCCAATTTCAACGAATCGCCGACCAACATATTAATATCGATCTGCCACTTGATTCCCCGATGGAAATCGATGCGGCCCTATCTTCCTTCCAGCATTCAATCACAGTCGCTCGTGATAGGACGGTTCCAGTACAACATATGCCGAGTTCCTCTCTTCAAATCGACAGTGTCACCAAGAAACTCATCCGACTTCGGAATATCTACCGGAGGGAGTATCAACGAACTGGCATCCTAGATAGGAAGACTACTTATAACAACTTAACTAGGATAATCCAGGAACGGATATCTGAGCTTCGCAACAGGAACTTCCAGCAAAAGCTTCGAGAAATTCTCCCACATTCAAAGCCCTTCTGGTCCTTAACAAAGGTGCTTAAGAAAAAACCGAAGCCTATTCCTCCTCTGATGTCACCCCAGGACGCAGCTGAAGGAATACCTTTAATCACACCAGTAGAGAAGGCAAATGCGCTAGGCCAGCAGTTTGTGTGTTCTCACAATTTAGGACTCAACATTGTTAGTCCATATGAAAGAGCCGTTGCTGATAGCGTAGCTGAGGTTGACCAATCAGACAGCTTGGTTCCTGAGGAAAGTAGAGTCACTGCGAATGAGCTGATGGCTTTTGTGAAAAAATCCAAAAATATGAAGGCCCCCGGTTTCGACAACACATTCAACATTGAGCTGAAACATTTGAGTATTCGCTCATTTGTCTTCTTAGCTAAAATTTTCAACAGGTGCTGGGAGCTTGGTTACTTCCCTTCAAAGTGGAAGTTAGCTAAAGTTATCCCAGTTTTGAAACCGGGGAAAGATCCTTCCTTTTCCAAGAGCTATCAGCCTATCAGCTTACTCTCTGCCCTATCCAAGCTGTTTGAAAAGTCGATACAAAGGCGAATTCTTGCTTTCGCAGATGAACAGAATATATTTCTGGAAGATCAGTTTGGGTTCCGGAAAGGAAGATCCACCATCCACCAACTCACAAGGGTTAACAACGTCATCCAGCAAAACAAATCAGTGTCCAAAACGACTGCCATGGCAATATTGGATATTGAAAAGGCATTCGATAATGTGTGACACGATGGACTGGTGTTCAAACTGCATCGGTATAATTTTCCCATGTATCTTATTAAAATTATCAAAAATTATCTTGCAGGTTTCTCTGAATAATGCACTTTCAGAAAGATTTACTATTCCTGCTGGTGTACCCCAGGGAAGTATCCTAGGTCCCATTCTATACAACATTTTCACATCAGACATCCCACTTCTTCCAGGTGGTGGTGTTCTATCACAAATTTGCTGATAATACTGCCATTCTTTACAAAGGTCGTGTCATTAATGCTCTGAAGAATAAACTACAGACAGGTCTGGACGCTTTAACGGAATATTTTACAAGCTGGAAAATTGTGATCAATGCAGCAAAAACTCAGGTCATCTTGTTTCCACATTCAAGATCTCCAAAACTTGTTCCATCAGACGAATGCCGAATACGATTCGGTGATGAGGTCATCCAATGGTCCGACGAAGTTATCTATCTAGGACTCACCTTTGACAGACATCTGATATTCAGGTCACATGTTGACAAAATCGTTCAAAAATGCAGCATACTCATTAGGTCTCTGTATCCGCTGATTTGTAGAACATCTAAACTGTGCCTGAAGAATCAGATGGCTGTCTATAAACAAATCATCTACCCCGCAATTGAATACGCCGTCCCTGTTTGGCGGGGCTGTGCACGAACACACAAACTTAGGCTTCAGCGCATTCAAAGTAAGATCTTAAAGATGATTCTAAATCTTCCCCCTTGGACAAGGACTAGTGAAGTACATGAGATGGCCTCACTGGATATACTAGAACGAAAATTCGAACAATACTGCACGAAATTTGAAGAGAGGTGCTCAATCTCTGAAATACAAATAATTCAAAATTTGTACGTATTAGGTTAGGGATAGTTATAAGTAGGTAGACATTTTATAAATAATTAAAATAAATATTATGATTAAACATTAGTATGTAAAACAAGAGTAACTAAAACATCTAATATTAATAACGAATCGTATGAACAACAAAGATGAAAGGCCAAAGGGTCAAAACACTTGTACTGTTAAATGTTGATGTAATACACAAAAATAAGATTAATAAACAGATATTTATGCAAAAAAAAAAAATCTAATGTTTGGAACGTAAACGAGTGGTGACTTGCTGAACAGCACTGACGAGTCGAAGACGAATTGGGAAAGAAATGTAGTCAATAACGTGAAGGTGAAATGTAGCTAGAGCTGAACGCATCGTCGCACAAAGCATAACAGGCAGAACCGACACATAGAAACCTCACACTTAGAAAAAGTCTTGTATTTTTAAATCATTTAAGACCGACATATGCAAGCGAAACAAATGACAGATCATTAAGTTCGTTTTTATTTTTACAAGAGAACATAAATCGCGGAATCACAAGTTTACATCAAACAACATGTAGAATTACATATCGTTTGTTTCCGCTTGTAAAATTAAACTGCGATGCATTTTTCAAATTGAATGTTAAATTTCATTTACCAATATGATTTTTGTCGCTATGGTTTGTAAAAGGCCTGAAGCTCAGAACAAATCAGAACAAATTGAACAACTCGAAGTGTAACCAATTAAAAAGGCCATAAATTAAGTTTGGATAATTACTTTTACTCAATTCAAAGTACAAAATGTGTAGAAATAATACAAAATTCAGAATCAATTCACTTTTGCTCGATATGACCACCTTTTGTCTTGATTTGATGACTTGAGAGAGCGAAGGAGTTGCTTCGTTTGGCCGAATGTGACTTGCAGGTATTTTGGCCCACTCGCGGACAATAACTTTTTTCAGCACCTCGAGACTGGTGTATCTTTTAGTTCGGACTTTGCTCTCCAAAATGACCCAAAGAGAATAATCCATTGGATTCGCATCTGATGAATTCGAGAGCCATTGTGTGGACGTGATGAAGTTCGGAACGTTGTTTTTCAGCCATTCTTGGTTCACTCGAGCTTTGTGAGACGGTACCGAGTCCTGCTGAAACGTCCATGGTCTGCCACCGAAATGTTTGTCTGCCCACGGCTTCAAAGCAACCTCCAGAATACTTTCCCGATAATATGTCGCATTTACCTTGACGCCAGGCTCGATGAAAACGATTGGAGAGCGCCCATCTGCGGTTACAGCGGCCCAAACCATTATCTGTTGCGGGTGCTGCCTCCTGGTGGCCAATCGATGACTCAAATTCTCGTATGAACGGTCGGTCAAGTAAACCCTATCGTTTTGAGAGTTTACGAATTGCTCAATTGGAAAAATTTTCTCGTCAGAAAATACAATGTTCGGAAATTGACCGCTTTCGGCCAAACGAAGCAACTCCTTCGCTCTCTCAAGTCATCAAGTCAAGGCAAAAGGTGGTCATATCGAGCAAAAGTGAATTGATTCTGAATTTTGTATTATTTTTACACATTTTGTACTTTGAATTAAGTAAAAGTAATTTTCCAAACTGAATTTATTAGAGCTGTGCGCCGATCAAAATTGTCAACATCGGCGGCTAAAGCGTCTTTTTGACCAGCGGCGGCGTCGAATCGGCGTGACGCCATTTCCTGAAAATATCGGCGGCGGAGGCGGCGCGATTCGGCGTAATCAATTATAAACATATTATTAATTTTAATATTGATTCACACAGGACAATTTCCCTATCTTATTGTTTTGTCGACCTACAATCAACGATCCTAATGTTTATGTGATCCATTAAAGCCAACTATTCACTAGAGATCGTAAATTGTTTCGAATGCATCGAATTAGAGGTGAAATTGAGATGAAAATAAATACAAAGGGTTTTTTTTATTATGAACAAGAAATATGAATGTTCATTCGGAACTATTTTTCAAATCGCTTTTTACATAGTTGATAATTATCATGTATAAAAATCGTTTTATCAACTCGTTTCGGGTTGATACTTGATCGTTTCGCTGAAACGGTTAGCCCAGCAATATTGAATACTCTCTCGCTTGGAGTACTAGTAGCAGGAATACACATAATTTTCATTGCTGTAGTTGCTACTAAGGCGAACTGAGTTTGACGTTGCTCCCAAAATAGAAGAATATCGGAATTTTCAACTTGATTTGGATGAGACGTAGATATGTAGCCTGTGACTTCCTGTTCAATCGTTGAAGTTGCGTTGTCTGTTGTGTCTGAATGCTTCAAAGCTAATCCAATAATTGATTTTGTAGTGGTATCCTGAGCCTTCATGTCAACAGTTGTTTCATGGAAGTCTTATATTATCGTTTATATATTTTACAGGAAACTCAATTTTAGTTATTCCGCGAGCTTTCAACTCATTGCCAATACACGATAGATTATTGAATCGGGGGTCAACTAATGCAGCTACAAGCAACTTCGTAGAACTTTGCTCAAGACCGTCACTCATTACAAGATTGTGTAATCCATGGCCCAAGCAATGATGATTCTCTACACCAGCCAATCTGCATGCTAATCTGACATTAGCTCCACCATCAGTAACAGCACACAATGTTTTGTTTCGCAGTCCGAAATCTTGACGCACAGCTATAATTTCATTACGAATATTCTCTCCAGTTTTCCGTTCCGACATAACTTTTGTGCGCAAGGTGACATCGTCCAGCGCATCTCTTGATATCGTGGTTCGATTTGGAAGAGTTTCATCGACGCCAACTATGCCCCATTTCTGAAATTCATTATTTTCGTGTATATTCAACAGAAATATTGAATAATTGAATAAATAAATGCATCTTACAATGCATTAAAATCCAGCATCCCTTCATCACCAATGGCACTAAATGGTTGTGAATCACGACAAAACCAAAGTGCATGGTAAACTTACTTCCCAAATCAGCCCAAAGTAGTTGAAACAGTTTTCAGGTTAGAATTATCATCGCAGAGCTCCGTAGTATTTTCCTTAGAACATGATTTTTTTGCTTCCGCAAAACACAATGAGCAAAACACTTTATCAGTAACAATATAATCAAATTTTCATTCTTTATGTGCTGAAGTTTTCCGAAATAATTCCATGCGTTACTTGATTTTCTTACACAAGGCAAGATCCATAATAGGAACTTCGTTTAAATTTAAAATTAACGGCATTGCGTAATTAAAGTTTACAGCGATTAACTTTCGAAAGAAAATATGTACACACTCATCCACAACTACTTAGCATGGTAAAAAAACTACTCAAAACTGAGTTTTGTTTTAACTGGGTATTACAATTTCTGATCATTAATTTTTACACGATGGCACTACTGATGAACTATTGACAAATAAAGTTAATCTTTGACACCTTTCGGTGGTTTGATCACCCTGGAATGCAGTGGAATGACATAAAAATCTTATGAAACAGAATGGAATTAACATGCAAACAAATATTGGGCAGTTGGTAATCGATGATTACCAGCTTATTTTATGAGGTTATTTTAATTTCGTATAAAACCAAATTGTGATTTTATCGTGACGTCAAAAATGAACAAGCATTCATCCTTGACATAGAGCATAGACTAAATTGAATTATAAACGCGTTTTTAGATAAGACTGCTGAGGCTCCTTTTTAAATTGAAGGGTAATGAGTGAAAAAAATAAGTATATCTTTTTCGTACGTATGTAATTAACATAAAATTGATTTGGCGCTCAAATTCATTCAGATATCATAATCAAATTTTAATTACTTTACATTTGTAACGATTTCTTATAAAAACGGGTGAATTCATTTGAAAAATCATAGTAGAAGTAGAAAAAAATATTTTTACTTTGAGTTGGTACCGTTGATCTTAATTTAATGTGCGAAAACTAACGTTTATTTAGAATGGAACATGAAACTTTGTTCAATACCATTTTTCAAATGCCCGGAAATAACAAATAAAGTATCCAAAATAAATGGTACTCGATCGCTAAACATTCTAGTACCGTAGAAATCAACACTACACTGGTTTCTAAAAAAATGTTATTCCGAAAAAACCTAACATTATTTATTTTTTTCTACTCTGAGTTTACTTTTATTGCTGATATCTAATTTTACTCTTGAATAAACGAAAATCCTTTCCTTGGTTCCATTTTTCAGATGTCGCGACCGGTAATTCAGTTTTGCGATAATGTGCCAATAGCGCAAAACCTTTTAAATAAAGATAGAAAATAGACTTTGAATCAAATGACATTGGTTTCGGTTGACATCGGTAGTACTGATTTTCAGTATAAGTAGGCGGAAAATGCTTTAGTGACTGTACTGTAATTTTCAATGAATTTTCATGAAAACTGTAAACAATATTTCGCATTGATAAAATCAATTTTTCGGCTGATGTAATATAATCGGCGGCATGATTGAAATGTGATAACCGGCGCGCTGATCATCTTTTTTTTAAATTGGCGGCGTGTCGAAATTATCGGCGGCGGCGGCGTTGCGCGGCGGCGCACAGCTCTAGAATTTATGGCCTTTTTAATTGGTTACACTTCGAGTGCCGGACCCTGTAAGATTTATTTCTTTCAGTGGTGCACAAAATTCGGAAATGGATTTGATAACATTTTTAACTACTCTTTGTTGATTGTTTTTCCGAGTGGCGTTCGATTTCGATCCGGTTGGTGGAATGATTTTAAAAAAGTATTGCTGAACAAATTCCAGAAACTTTGAAATTTGACGCATGTACATAAAAATAAAATTATGCACGTAGTGTACGGATAGAAGATCGGATATCGCTGTTATGAAATTTTCAGTTCCTTCACTTAATCGTACTTGTTCAGCAAACACGTAGAAAATTCGCCTTTCATTGCCACAATCTGAAAAAGATATATAAAATCAAAATTATATGCGAACGTAGACTATAACTGAAAAAATGATTCGTTAATTTGTGTTTGTATATGAACCAACATAAATCTTACCTACGGCAACAAGCACAGGCCCAGAACAATCGATTGATATTCCATCAATTTTCGTTCCAATATGTAAAATATAACTTACTTGATTATCATTATTTCTAAAATTGATTGTTTTGCTCACCTCTTTAAAAAATACTTCAAAAATCTTCAAATTTTTCTCCTATCAAATTACACAGGAACTTGAAAATATCGACATCCGTAGCTGTGGTATCCAAACGAGTACTCTTTCGTACAACATTTGAGTAGTTGATTAATTTTGATTTTTTCAACCCAAAATATTGCGCCAATGAATTAATGGATACACCAGTAGCGCACTCGAAATGGAAATTCAAAACACGTCTTTGTCGGAATACGGGAAAATCAGATCTTTCAGTGATTTATCTTCATCAAAAGAATATCTTTCAGTGATTTATCTAACTTTCAGTGTTTTATCTTCATCTTTCAGTGATTATCTTTCAAAAATATCTTTCAGTGATTTATCTTCATCAAAACGATAACGATGTATCAAATCCATCATCGTCCAGAAAGTTTAGGCAAGGGTATTTATCCAGAATGGCTTTTGCTACTTTTTCCATTACACTTGCTTGAATCTCTGAGTCAATTGTTCGTAACTGATCTACCACCGAATTCGTAACACCGCTCCAATCACTTTTTGAAAGCTGTAGGGAACGAGGCGCACATTAATTTGGGTTTTCATATCGGAACTTTTGAAAATCCTGAAGCCGGTTAAGTACAACATCGCTTATTTTACTCCAATTGATTTGAAAACATCGAAATTTCAGTTCACTTGAGGCGAACCTTTTAATGCTTTTTGATATGTTTATATTTCTGGAATCTCCTTGAACGTTTGGAGAATAATTTTCTGACTCTCCAATGCATAACTCATCATTTGGAACACCGTCAACGTTGTTCATATCGTATGAAGTTTCAATGATGTTTTGCTGCAATAAGATATCTTCGCTCATACCAGAGGTACATTCACTACGAAAAATTACATCCTTCATAGAAACGGTTAATTCATGTGATTGTTCGGGATCTGGTTCCACTGCGTTACTAGAGAACGGAATAACTGAAATTGTGCTTGAAGTCGGCTGAGTTTCATGAACCAACACCGATTGTTTTGTACCGACGAGCCAAGGTTCATAATCAAGACGAATGCGTTTCGAAAGAGATTCTACAGTATCACTGGCCACATCTGAAAAAATGTATAAAATACATTGAATATTGTTGTAACTGGTCCGTTTCTAAAATGCACCCCTATAGTTTTAGAATAATAAAACAGATTACATACTTTGACAACGTCGATCAATCAGGAAAAAATCAAAACAAGAAGTGGAGCAACTTTACCAAACGGTCTTATCAGTTATTAATGGTTTTTGCGATAGCAAGCGAATAGAGCGTATAACACAAGTTGCAAATTTTTTGGATGAACATTAGATTAGGTCCTAAGTACAAATGACAAATTCTCTTTGTTTACCTCCTCTTTCGATTAATACGTTACTCTTCACAATCATTATCCCGATTTACAAAGAATAATACCTAGAACTATCATCTTTGAATCTGCAATGAAGAAGTATATAAGGAGGGACCGCATGATCACCCCGCGTACAAATTGCGCAAGGATGAGATGAGGCGTTCACTTAAGCAACATTCAAAGGTTTCTTTTGCTGAAATGTTGAAGAGTGCTACGACTCCAGTAAACCTGTACGCTTGTTTATCAACTGACGAGAGCGATGCTGAATTTTTTTTAATCATTAGTAACATATTTGAAGGCACACTGCTTAAGCTCTAAGATGCCAAGGGCTTTTTCTGTTCGCACGGAATGATGTGGGGTTCCGTTTACAATAATAGCAGATCATCTTTAATATATAATATTTGCGACAATTTCAACATGACAGTATTGAATATGGGTAGCATGACACGGATTCCAAGACCTCCTGCACGTCCAAGTGCATTAGATTTATCTCTTTGTTCGACTTCAATTCGACTAGATTGCACCTGGAAAGTATTTCCTGATTTACATGGTAGCGATCGTTTACCAATCATCATCTCAATTAGCAGTAACAAAGGCATTGCTAATTCAGTTAATATTCCATATGATTTGACAAAAAATGTTGACTGGATTAAATACCAAAGTAGTATCTCAAGTACCTTGAACTCAATGGAAGAGCTCCCTCCACTTGAATAATATGACTTCCTCGTTTGTTCGATTCTGGAGGCCGCAGAACAAGCCCAAACCAAACGATTTCTTGGTCCATCGTCTAACAGAAGGCCTCCAAACCCTTGGTGGGACAAAGAGTGCTCCGATGCTAAGCACGCGAAACAAAATGCTTTCAAGACGTTTTTAAAACGAGGAGGAGGAACTCCTCAGAATTTTGAAAATTTCTTGACTTTAGAAACCAAGTACAAGAGCATACTTCGGGCCTAGAAATGTAGCTATTGGAGACATTTTGTCGAAGGTTTGTCAAGAGAAACCTCAATGAGCACTCTTTGGAATACGGCCAGACGAATGAGGAATCGTAACGTAGGAAATGAGAGTGAGGAATATTCGAACCGATGGATATTTGATTTTGCGAGAAAAGTTTGTCCAGATTCTGTTCCTACGCATAGCATTATTAGGGAGTCTTCTCCAAACAATGGTACCATTGATAGCCCCTTTTCAATGATGGATTTTTCCATAGCACTCATGTCTTGTAACAATAACGCTCCTGGGTTGGACAGAATTAAATTCAACTTGGTGAAGAATCTGCCCGACCTCGCAAAAAGACGTTTGTTGGAATTGTTCAACAAGTTTCTTGAGCAAAATATTGTTCCACCTGACTGGAGGCAAGTGAAAGTTATCGCCATTCTAAAGCCGGGGAAACCAGCTTCCAATCACAACTCATATAGACCCATTGCGATGTTGTCCTGCATCAGAAAATTGTTCGAAAAAATTATTCCACGACGTCTCGACACTTGGGTCGAGACGAACGGGTTGTTGTCTGATACTCAGTTTGGCTTCCGTAGAAATAAAGGGACGAATGATTGCCTTGCATTACTTTCGTCTGACATCCAAATTGCCTTCGCTCAAAAGCAACAAATGGCATCTGTATTTTTAGACATTAAAGGAGCATTTGATTCAGTTTCCATTGATGTTCTTTCAGACAAGCTCCACCAACATGGACTCCCAGCGGTTATAAATAATTATTTGCACAACCTTTTGTCAGAGAAACGCATGCACTTTTCACAAGGCGATTTGGCAACAATCAGAATTAGCTACATGGGTCTCCCGCAAGGCTAATGCCTCAGTCCGCTCCTCTATAATTTTTACGTAAATGACATTGACAGCTGTCTAGTAACCCCATGTACACTAAGACAATTGGCAGATGATGGCGTGGTTTCAGTTACTGGACCCAAAGCTATTGATCTGCAAAAACCATTGCAAGATACCTTAGATAACTTGTCCGTTTGGGCTGTTCATCTGGGTATCGAATTCTCTGCGGAGAAAGCAGAGTTAGTCGTCTTTTCAAGAAAGCATGATCCCGCGCAGCTTCAGCTTCATATGATGGGAAGAATGATCCAACAGGTTTTGACTTTCAAATACCTTGGGGTGTGGTTTGATTCCAAATGCACGTGGGGAGGACACATTAGGTTTCTGATAACAAAATGCCAACAAAGAGTAAATTTTCTTCGAACAATAACAGGATCTTGGTGGGGTGCTCATCCGGAAGATCTAATAAAATTGTATCAAACAACGATACTTTCAGTGATGGAATATGGATGCGTTTGCTTTCGTTCCGCTGCAAACTCTCATATTATCAAATTAGAGCGAATTCAATATCGTTGTTTGCGAATTGCTTTAGGGTGCATGCATTCGACACATACAATGAGTCTTGAAGTTCTGGCGGGAGTTCTTCCATTGAAAGATCGTTTTTGGGAGCTTTCATCGCGACTGCTAATAAGATGTGAGGTACTGAATCCCCTGGTTATTAATAACTTCGAAAGGCTAGTTGAGCTTCAATCTCAAACAAGATTCATGACAGTATATTTAAACCACATGTCACAGGAAATCAACCCTTCAAGATATATTCCTATCCGTGTCTGCCTCCTAAATGTCCCTGACTCAACTTTATTTTTCGACACATCCATGCAGCGCGAAGTGCGTGGAATCCCGGAACACCTACGCTCGTTGGAAATCCCAAAAATATTTTCAAGTAAGTTCAGGCATATTGACTCTGAGAAAATATTTTACACGGACGGATCACGAATTGAAGAGGCTACTGGGTTTGGTATATTCAACAATAATGTTTCGGTCTCATTTAAGCTTCAAGAACCTGCATCTGTTTATATAGCAGAGTTAGCAGCAGTTCATTATAGTTTGAGTGTAATCGTCACATTGTCTCCAAATCATTATTTTCTCTTCACAGATAGTCTGAGTGCAATTGAAGCCATTCGCTCAAACGCTGCTGGCAAAAATGAACCGTTTTTCTTGGATAAAATAAAACAGTGCCTGAACGTAATATTGAATAATAATTATCAAATCACAATAGTTTGGGTCTCGGCTCATTGCTCCATTCCAGGCAATGAAAGAGCCGACATTTTAGCCAAACGTGGTGCTATTGAGGGTGAAATTTATGAGAGACCAATTGCTTCCAACGAATTCTATAGCGCGCCTCGCCAAAGAACACTTGCCAGCTGGCAAGCTTCTTGGGATAAAGATGATCTGGGTCGGTGGATGCACTCAATTATTCCTAAAATATCGACAAAGGCATGGTTGAGGGGATTGGATGTGAGTAGGGATTTCATTCGTGTGATGTCCAGACTCATGTCCAATCACTACACGTTAGATGCACATCTCCTTCGAATTGGACTTTCCGAGACTAATCATTGTGCTTGCGGCGAAGGTTACCGCGATATTGACCATGTTGTTTGGACATGCGTGGAGTTTCGTGATGTCAGATCTCAACTAATAAATTCCTTGCGTACCCAAGGTAGACTATCCAATGTCCCAGTTCGCGACATTCTTGCTTGTCGTGACCTTGCATACATGAAACTTCTTTTCCATTTAATTAAATCCATTGGAGTTCCAATTTAAATTTTATTTTATGTTAGACTGTTTTCTCTTCCATGAGTTCAACCAATAGCCAACTATAGGATATTGAATAGAAGTGGTGAACTGATCATAACAAACCTGAAATAGTTATAAGATCATGTACAAAATAAATGTATTTTATTTAATGTAATTTAAAATAGCAACTCGCTTGATAAAAACAGTGTTTAGATTAACTAATGAGTACCAACATACTAATATGATATTCGAAATGTATTAGGTTTAAACTACTATGTATTGTGGATGCCACGGCGAAGAAAAACTTATGTATATTGCCTATGAAATAAACGTATTTATGAAAAAAAGGGCTTTTTCTAATTTTAATTAATGACTAAATTAAAACTAGGGTATTATCATTAGGGTAGTGGCGAATTCCGATCGCAATGCTCGATTCTGGCAGATTCAGTCTGCAGCTGGCGATCGGCAATGGTCGGTGGATTAAATATGACACTAGTGTCTTCCAGATGACGATTATACGTTTCAATAGGTCCGCGGGAGCAATGCTGATGATCCCCTTGAAGATCCCCTTCGGCGGTCCCCCATAGCTTAAGAAAGAGAAGAAATAAATCCTCTAGTAAGCTCCCTAGTAAGGATTCGAAGGTGTCTTCTGGTGGGTCTCAAAAAATCAAAACAACTGGAAGTGATGGTAAAAAACCGGAAAAAAAAGCTCCAGGCCTTAGAAAATTAAATTCTGGGACTTCAAAACCCCCGAAAGTCCCTTAAAATCAATCAAAAAATTTACCAGATACTGGGTTTGTTAAATTCTCTGCTATCGTGGACTGGATCATGACTACTTTCTATATTTCAGAACCCCTTAAAAGTCTATTAATGGCTTTCGTTCCTACAGTTAAAACATTTTTGAAGCAGTTGACTGCAAAATGGCCCCTTCTTTCAGCGATCGTATCCTTCGATGGCTAAGTCACCCACCGAGATCACGGATACAATCACTGTATTGCAGTGGAATTGCAGAAGTATCATTCCAAAAATAGGTTCTTTTAAATTCCTAGTAAATAATCTGCAATGTGACGCATTTGCGTTGTGCGAAACTTGGCTAACTTCTGAAATATCCTTAAACTTCCATGATTTTATCATCGAGGTGATCCCTATGGAGGAGTATTTTTGGGGATCAAAAGTGCTATTCTTTCTATCGAATTAACCTCCCATTGTTACCAGGTATTGAAGTAGTCGCATGCCATGTTACAACCTTTGCATTGCTTCCATCTGTATTTCCCCTAGAGCCTTGGTTGGGCATCGGCGGCTCAGTGATATCATAGAGCTCCTTCCCGCACCGACGTTGGTTTTAGGAGACTTTACGGGCTGGGGTTGTCTTCACGACGATAACAGATCAGCTATGATCCATGATATTTGCGACACCTTCAATATGACAATCTTGAATACGGGAGAAATGACACGGATTCCTGCACCACCAACAAGACCAAGTGCGCTGGACTTATACCTTTGCTCGACATCGCTACGGTTGGATTGCAAGTGAAGGGTAAGGAGCTATTCACAATTTTTTCTTTCAAATTATGATAAAAAACGATATTTCATTCAAACTAAAAATTGGTTAAACTGGAGTATAATAAAAACCGAATGAAATTCCTTCACCAATTTTCGAACTTTTGATTGAACTTCATCAAGCTTGAGCTCAATTTTTTTTCAACTCCTGCATGTTCCCAGCTGCCTTACCAGTCTTCTTGAAGACCCTCTTTCACGATTGCCCAGTAACATTCGATGGGTCGAAGCTGAGGGCAATTTGGTGGATTGATACCCTTTTCCGCAAGCCAATTGAGAGTGGTTTTGGCATAGTGAGCCAAAACAGTGGAGGTGTACTATGCTTCTTATATAAAGGTAGCAATCTCTTCTGGAGACACTCAGATTTCTGCATTTATAGTTCCGGTAGTGTGGAAAATGGTTGACTTCAAACCACAGGAACATATTGCTTGCCATACCCTTCGACTGAATTTCTCCACTTGAATCGACCTTTTCGCATCGCTCACATCCTCCCCAACGACGACAGTAAAGTATTGTGGACCTCATTGTCCAAATGCAAATGCAAGCGTTTTGCATTCGGACACTACAAAAGACTCGAATACTATTTCCGAGCCCTTGTTGCTGCTCGCTTCTTCTGTTCTAGACTTTGTTTCGAGATTTTCTCCTTTGCTTGTAGGTCTTCAGGTGATTCCACCTCTTAATACGCTGGATCATTGCGACACTCGTTCCTGCTGTTTTGGCAAAATCACGTATTGACATTGATTTGTTCTTTATGATTAGAGATACAACTTTCTGGTCTAGTTTTGGGTTGGAAGAACCGGGTTTTCTGCCTCTTCCTGGTAGCTCATCCAACGAATAGTTTTCCCCAAACTTATTAATGATGGTTTTAACACTGGCAAGATGAGTTCCAAACCGCTTCGCCAATTTTCGCATAGTAATACCCTTCTCACTTAGCCATGTGTCCAGAACCTTAATTTTCCCTTCCTTTTCAATACGCGACATTTTGAAAACGCAGAATTTCAACCGCACAAACAAGTAAACAAACGAAAGTTGACGAAAGCCAAACGCACAGCATGCTGTGATCTGAGCATAAAAAAACATCACAAATACATGCATTAAACACGGGACCGCACACTGATTATAATTATGAATGTCACTTGTTCAAATATAAACTTTGAAGTGCTAGAAATTCTCTTCAAATTGCTAGAAAATTTGCAAAAATAAAGTTTTCTAAGACTTTTATTTAAACGAAAAAAAATTTACCACCACCAACAAATATTCTTGGTATTCTTTAGATTTTTGCGAATCCGAAACAGACATTACAATATTCAAGACAGTCAACACTGTCACTGGAGAAAACTGCATCGAAGTTCGGCTCGTGTTTTTTTACTTTTCCCCACACCACGCCTGCTACAATACCGATGTGTGCTAGGCGGAAAACAAACAAAAAGTATATCTTCTGACACAACGGACGTCAGACTTTTCCCCCAGTTGCCAAATGGTCAACTGGCTGGCTGCTATTTGTGACGAGACACACTCACCGGTTTGGGAGACGCGAATTAAGTCACCAAACAAAGTACACTGAAAAAATAAACAAAAAACAAAGCTCACCGAACTTCACGGCAGCCAAAAAATATCGACTGTCTGTTCACACACACACACACAGACACTTAAATACCAACACACTCAGTTGCGATAATGACGTGAATTCGGCTTTTGTTTCCCATCGCACTAGTCTAGTAAATGCTGTCTTATCGGACTGGGCTCGATCATTAGATAGTATGAAAACAAATTACTTGTGGGCACCGCGTTGGACGTGGAAATGTACTTTTGCTGATGATAATTACCCGCGACGGACGATTGCTGCTATCTCGCAATATCTCTGTGAAATGAAATGAACAAACTGACACACACACATACGCGGTAATTGTAAATGATTGAACTTCCGAATCACTCCTAACAATAGGTATGTGTCCTAATTATGCTTACCAAGCCCGGAATGTGAATCACAAAAAGAACATTCAAGACCTCACCCAACATTAGTATAGCGCAGCATATCGTGCATATTTTCATTTACCTCAGCACAATCACACATGAAACAAAAGAATTGAAAGACTGTATCACCTATTAGTGTAGCAATGTTTCATTCGGACAATTGTTTGACAGTCTGATACGAATTAATTCTAGCCTTCTACGATGTGATCCTATTTGACAGCAATGAAAATGGTAGTCGTTAAGCTCGCATAGAGAAAAAAAACACAACTCTACGCTATCTAGATCGAAATCGATTTTCCCTGCTGATTCTACAGCATTTCCTTCTACAACACACGAGTCTAGTATATCAAAACAAACAAACCTACTTCGCCATCCACTACTGCTCATCGCAGTTAAACTCTTATATAAACTAGTGTGGCATTCACAATGCTTGGCGTGGGGCCTGTGGCGGTATGGTGGAACCAGGCGAACAGTGCAAAAAGTAAACAACAGGGCGGCAGGAAAAGAAGAAGAAAAAACTGCGCTAGAAAACAAGCGCAAACCTAGTCAAGGGTAACGAGAAAATCAGGCTTAGCGTTGTATATAGCCATATACTATATACATACACTACGTACACTCTAGACTACCGCACGATTCGAGTAAATAGAGGAAGCTAGGTAAATAATGTACGGTGCAAGTGGGCGCCTCCACTAGAGAGAATCCCTCACTGACTGTGGACGCCATTACCTTAGTGATAGCATTTTACGGCCAAACTGCCGGCATGCCTACTGTGACCTGACAGACAGACAGCTTTCGCAGCTTTGTGCGATTGCCTTAAGTTTCCAGCGAAATTGAGCGATCGGACCTCAATTTTTAAAACACTTTCGTTTATGCGTTCGCCCAGCGCTAAACTGTAATCATTTCTCAGGGCTCAGTCCAGAATTGGGAAATGTAAACAACGCATGAACAAAGGGTCGTTTATGTCGACTGGCAAGTTATAAAGCAATAAGCATACAATGTCAGGAAATTGCTTAAAACTGAAATCGTATCGATGTAGAACTCATGTTTTGCGTTCGTTTTTTACATGTTTCAAACTGGGTTAAAACAACCCTACAGAGAACGGCACAATGCACTATGGTCCGAAACGGGAAATTAGCGTGACAAAAATATTTTCACTATTAAATATTAGTTTTTTGTAGTTGGTGTCTTCACAAAAGTTGTTTGTAATCAAATGGCGCTCCTTTTTATGGAAATGTTACTAGGGTGGTCCTCATTGTTTGCTGAGTGCTCTTTCTACAATTATAGAATAAGTTAGCTTCTGAGAATCAATATCAGACAAAATTATAGGAAAAATGTGCAATACTTCTGTTATAGTGAATATACCAGCTGTCGTATTTTCTTTTGAGCCAATGCATTAAACAGAACAGTGGATTTCACAACTAACAATTCTAGGATACCATGTTTTCTTTTTATGTTTTTTTATTTCTGGAGCAGAGAAAAGTCCACTGGAGATAAGTTCACGGAAGAAAATCCATTGCCGGTACCATGATTAAGAAATTATTAAAATCATGAAACTTATCTTCTCATGAGATCATACCGTTTATTAATGATATGATGAGCAAAATGTAAATTATGAACATTTTTAAGGGGTTTGCTCACAAAATCAGCAGCAATGGGCATAGTCTCATGAGAAGTAATATTTCATGATTTTCATTATTTGTCAATCATGGTATCGGCAATGAATTTGTATCCGTGTTGCTATCAATCTATCACTGTCTCCAGTAGGCATTAAACCTCCTCATCTCTAGTATCAGCACAATTCATAATATGCAAATGATGCATTCCGTGTGATTAACTTTTATAACTATACAATCATCACTTCTGCCCTCGGCAGTTTATATCTAAGATATATGCCTTATCAAATATATCGTCGATTTTATAAAAAAAAATAGTTATCTCTTCCAGGTATGACATTTACGATTTGCTTTTAGTAATTGGTCAAGTAACTCAAAGTTCGGAAAGAGGGAACGATTTCTCTTAAGCTGCATTCAAAGTAAATAAATAGTATCCGAAGCCACCCGTTTTCAATAATCCACAGTTCAAAACTAACCCAATGCAACTGAACGAACTGACTGAAACTCAGTGCAGCTAGAAAACCATCTCATAACTTGTTCTGTACCCTCAAGTTGCCAAAATTCCTCGTATTCGTTTAATAATTTCATTTGTTTAACTCACGCCCACAATGGCCAATATTATTCATCTAACTGATTACATGGCACACATTGCGCCTAGTATACGAAATAAGAAATTTTGCTCTTGCCTTCGGTATGGTTATGTTATTCAAGCCACCATAGCTAGAACAGTCATATGCATTCAACCATTAAGTCATTTGGCAAACAATGATTTTAATACCCAGTTAAGCACGTGGCTCAAAATGAAGAATCACATGGATCAAGTATGCATGTGAAATCTTCACACAAATCAACTCGTTGCGCACCAAACAATTTTTTCAACGATCTAGTATTCTTTCCTTCGACGGCCAAATACTTATGCAACTCGTTACGCGCCAAACACCTAGCGTAGATCTAGTAAGCATCGGCAATTTTTTTCAGTGGAAATTCCATTATCCATACAAAACAACTTTATGGATTTTCTCCACTTTTCCGGCAAATTTTTATAATTTTTTTGATGTACGGACCCGGTGGGGTTAAACACTGTTAAAAAAAAGAATCATGTAAATCTGTCCATCCGTTTGTATGTGATGCGATTACAAATAATGATCTCTGCATTTATATATATATATATATATATATATATATATATATATATATATATATATATATATATATATATATATATATATATATATATATATATATATATATATATATATATATATAAATGGCTCATATATTTTTATGCATTAAACGATAAATAAACTACACACCTAGAAAAAATCGTGTAAGTTTACGTCCTCTGAGACCGACAAAAATAACTCATTTTTATAGTAGATCTTACACATACTTGATGCATTAAGCCATGCTTCTGAGTGCTGAAACATGTAAAATTACACGCCTGCTTTAAATATGGGGTGTTTGACACATATTCAAATTATTCTTGTAAAACTCAGTAAGACATATGTGGATTTAGACATAAAGACTGTCCCAGAAAGTATGGACGCAACCAAAAAACCGCTTTCATTTCGCAAGGGTTCAGAATCTGTCGATTTTTATGGCTGCGTCCTGTTGTTTACACCCTACTCTAACCACTTGTGCAGTTGTTTATTCGTGTTCATTAGTTTGTTTCGAAATGTGTGGACTTTCAGCAGAACAACGTCAAAAAATTGTGGACAAATGGTGCACAGAACGCGGACTGTCACTGAGAAAAATAGCAAAAATTTTATTTATTTATTTATTTATTTATTTATTTCGTCAAGCAAATGTAGACTACATATAAATTGTTTACAATGTTCACTTACATACTACGCATTATTTCTACGACAAAGCTGAGATTTGATTTGATTTTTTGACATAGTAAGGTCAAGATGTTCGCAGTATTGATTGTAATGGCGCATTATTCGATTGACTGGACTATATTTTGCATAATTTGTTCTAGTGTTTCTTTCTAAAAATAATTTCCTGGTTCGTAATTGACGGCTAGGTGTATAAAAATTTAGTTGCGATAATAAAGAAGGTGATTGAATGCGTTGAGAAATAATGTCGCTGATAAAATAAAGCATTGCAAGGTCGCGGCGTTCTTTAAGTGTTTGTATATTGATGAGCATGCAGCGTGCTTCATATGATGGTAGAGGAAATGCTGTCCAGTTTATTTTACGAAGTGCATATAAAAGAAATTGTTTTTGAATAGATTCGATGCGTTCTTCGTGAATAATATTATATGGATTCCATACTAGGCTGCAATATTCCAAAATAGGTCTGACATATGTAGTGTATAATAATTTTATTGTGTATGGGTCCTGAAAATTATGACTGAAGCGTTTAATAAAGCCCAGCATGCTATTTGCTTTATTGATTATGGTATTGTAGTGTTCCACAAAAGTGAGCTTGGAGTCTAAGATTACGCCTAAATCTCTTACAATTTTACATTTTTCTACAAGCTGATTTCCTAGATGTATGTTTGTGGGTATAGTTTCATTTTTCCTACTGAAAGTTATTGAGTTACATTTTTTTACATTGAGTTGGAGTAGACTTTTGCAGCACCAAATGTGGAATAGATTGATTTCGTTCTGGAATATTACAGCGTCGTTGATATTTTTAATTTCCATGAAGAGTTTCATGTCGTCTGCATATATAAGCACTTTCAGATTTTTGAGTATGAAGGAAATGTCGTTTATATGTAAAATGAAAAGGAGAGGCCCTAAGTGAGAACCCTGAGGTACGCCAGATGTTACATTAATTGGTTCAGACAGAATGTTTTGGAAGCGGACTACCTGTACACGATTCGTTAAGTATGATTTGAGCCATTCCAGAAGAGTATGTTTTATGCCATATTTTTGTAGTTTGTGTAGAAGTAAAGGTATGTCAATACGGTCGAAGGCTTTGCTAAAGTCAGTGTAAAGAGTTTCTACGTAGTTGCCGGCGTCCATTGCATTCAGTGTGAATGTCATAAATTCTAAGAGATTTGTTGTAGTTGAGCGGCCTTTAAAAAAGCCATGTTGTTTGTTTGTTATTACATTTTTAAGTTGATGAAAAAGTTTTTCGTTTACAATTTTTTCAAATAATTTTGGAATGCATGAGATAATGGCTATTCCACGGTAGTTCCGAATGTTAGATTTTGCACCAGATTTAAATATTGGTACAAGAAAGGAAGATTTCCATGCTTTGGGAAAAGTACATTTATTAAGCGAAAAGTTAAAAAGTAGTTGTAGTGGTAGTGTAAGTTCTTCAGCAAGATTTTTTAAAAATATTGGTGGTATACTGTCAGGTCCAGGCCCTTTTGAGGCGTCTAAGTTTTTCAGTGCTGTCGAAATGTCATGTTCTGATAGATAGTTTACAGAGATGGAGCTAGAAAATGCAGGTATGTAAGAGAAGTATTCACGGTCACGGTCAGTTTCTGAATAAGATGTATATACTTCCTGGAAAAAATTTGCAAATTGATTGCAGATTTCTGTACTATTTTTCCCTACATGTTCGTCGAGGTGCATTTGAGATGGAAAATTGTTGCTTTTTAGTTTAGTTTTTGTGTAGTTAAAAAAGTTCTTAGGGCAAGTCTTTATTTCGTTTTCAATTTTGCGGTTGTATTCTTCGTGTGCTGTGTTAATGGCTATTTTGAGTTGATTGCATAGATTTAAGTAATTTTGAAGATGAGCGTCACTTTTTTCTTGTTTGTAAGTTTTGTGTGCTTTTTGTTTCCTATTTTTCAAATGTTTTAGTTGTGAATTGAACCATACAGGTAATTTGCTGTTATGATTTTTTCTTCTTCTTTTCATGGGCAAAGTTTCGGATAATAGTTTGTTTATAATGTGATAGAATTTGTTTACTTCGACGTCGACATTTCCTTCTGTGCTCAGTATGTCCGCCAGTTTATTATACTTAGTCTACACTTGACTTCTTCAAAGTCAATTTTATTGTATTCCGGCACTTCCTCATATTCCAAGTCGTAGGGAAGGGATGCATTGTGTGTAAATAATGAATATTCAATTGCGGTGTGAAATGCTTCATTTTTCCATAATGGCAGGTTTGATGCGTTCACACAAAAGTCTTCTGTGCAATTTGTGAAAAGAAGGTCTAAATATGCATTTTGTTGATTTTTTACGGAGTTTACTTGATGTAGGCCAAAATTAGAAATTTTGTCGAAAAAGTAGTGCAATGTTTCGTTTTCTCCAACGACTGGGAGTAAGATTGATTCATTTTCAATGTCAGAAATGAAGTCCGCATTACGTTGATTGAAGTCGCCAAAAATATGTAGCTTTACTTCGGGTTCCATATTCGAAATAATTGTGTCTAAAGATTGAAAGAATAATTCAAAAGAGAATTTGTTCGCATTTTCGGGTGGGAAGTAGACAGAGCAGTAAATATGTTCTTCTCCCAATATTGAGACTTTGGCCCATACATGCTCAAATTCTTTATATTTAGGAGTAATAATTTCTTCAGAAGTAAAGCAAGAGTTTATGGCTATGAGGACTCCGCCTCCAGATTTTTTCTGACAGAGAGATAAATTTCGGTCGTGCCGGAATACGTTAAAATTATTTCCAAATACTTCTTCCCTTCTAACACTTTCATCCCAGCTGCTTTCAGTTCCAAGAATTACGTCGAAAGAGGAGGTTATTAAATTTTGATGAATTTCTTTCATTTTGGCCGGGCTTTTCATGCGGTTGAAATTTTGGCAATAGACCAAAATTTCAGTTACATTTTGTCTATGAAGCGAAGAAGTTTTTGAGAATTCTGAAATACTTACATTACTAATTCCTGTTTCTATTCCTTCGTCAGAGGGCGTCGTTATTTCCGAAAATTCGGCCTTGTAAAATTGTGTTCGGCTTCCCGGATTAGTTGGAGTCGGCGGATGTGTTCACTTGTCAGAAATTTCCCATAAGAGTCCAGGTCGGCCTGCGCTTCCTTAGGTTTCATTCCATATTCCTGATGCACTTCGATGAAGATTCGTAGAAGGTGGTCAGGTGTTGTTGGAAGGCCTTCTGATGCTAATAGCATTTTTATACTAGTTGGTGTCATACCCTCGATGCATACTGTAGATTGTTGATTTTTCATGTATGACAAATACAGACGGACGACGTGCATTATTTTCGGGTCACGAAGTCTTGCTTTCAAGAAGCGTTCGTCGCCATTTGCAGATTGTGAAGTAAGACGTACAATTGGAGGACGCATTGGATCAATTTCGAATTGGCTGTCTGTACTCATGTCATGTGATACTGTAGATGTATTTACGTTCTGTGATATTGAAGATGTGTTCACATAGTTAGTGGATGGTGCAGCTTCGATGTCATTACTTCCTAAGACCGGAGTAGTGTTGTTTTGAATACTTCTTGTTCCTTTGTAAGGGTTGATGGTTTCACCTTTTTGAAAATTTATGAATTTTGAGGCAATATCTGCACCTGGATGCCCGGAGAATTGAACCCGTGCAGCTGCTAGTAAGTCCTTGTCCAAGGGTAAGGTATATTGTAATGACATATTATTGTTATTGTTGGGGCAGGTGTTGTTACTATTAGTATTCAAGTTGCTGTTGTAGTGCACATTATTGTCGTTGTTGTTGTTGTTGTTGCTGCTGCTGTTGTTGTTGCTGTTGTTGTTGTTGTTGTTGTTGTTGTTGTCGTGTTTGCTGTTGTTGGTGTAGTTGTTGTTTTTACTGCGTATACTGTAATTTGTATTATTTTGTTGTTTCCGCTTCCGATGTTTTCGTCTGATGTTTGCTTTCTCAGCTTGTTTTTCTTGCAGCCGTCGAGTGCGCTGTTTCTTGTCATACTCACTCCAGTCTCGTTTCCAGATTTTTTTACTTCCAATGAAGCGCCAGCCACTGTCGCATGTTTGAATTTCCTTCTCTTTGAGTTCTTCAGCTAGAGACTTAGGTTTGGTATTTTGGTCTTTGGTTCCGATACTGGAGATTGAAGTCGATATTGCTTTGACTTCATCTCTCAATTCTTCCAGAATAGTGTTAGGTATTATTGCAGGGACTTCAGATTTGGTAGGTAGTAAGAATTTTTCTTCGAGGCGAAGAAGCCGTTCGCTCATTTCCTTGATGTGCTGGTCATTGACTTTACTAAAATCGCAAACGTTTTTTATGGCACTGTGTAACGAGGCCTCGAATGACTGCATGCGCTGACCTACTTTACCGCAAATGTTGTGGTCGTTTCTGCTGATACTGGACAATGACTGCTTCACGTCGATGAGCAAGCGCTCGACACTGTCGAATATTTCCAGGTCATGGGTTTTCATGTCTGCAGTGGTCCGGTGATACGTTTCCGTTTGATTTTTTGTGTGCTTTAGAAGTTGCTCCTGTAGATGAAGTAGTTTTAGAGTTTCAGCTCCTGTCCTTATTAAATGTTGACAGTCGGCACACACTGGTACCATAAATGCCAGAATAAAATTTTCTTGATGCCGCTGCACGCCGATGCAGGCTGAATGGTACGATTTTTCACAGAATTCGCATTTCCAAAGGAAGCGATCGTCAATATTAATACACGATTTTACACCGCACTTCATTATTCTAGATAAAATTTGTCCGAAAGGCTATGAAAAAAGCCCGCACACGACGTAGGCTACGTGTCAAAAAATAAATAAATATAAATTACTTGCGGAGCGCTCGAAAAAGCGAACCGCGCCCGATGACTGTTCGAGGCGAAAAAAAGGAGTGTGTAAAAAAGCCGTGCGAAATGCAATCAGGAAGTTCGGTGAGGATAACACCTTTGAGGATAAACCGAAAACGGGTCGAAAACAAAGGTCCTGCTAACCCTCAGTTGGATAAACGTATACTGAAGGCGTTCGAGCAAAAGAAGGAGGTTTCAGTTCGGGATGTGGCCAAAAAAGTGTCAAATGTTCTTCGTGCTAAAGAACGTTTGAATCTTCGAACCTATAAGAAGCAGAAACAACCAAAACGTAGTCCGAAACAAGAAGCATCGATCAGGCCGAGGGTTCGAAAACTGGACAATACGATTCTTGCTGGAAATTTGAACTGCATAATCATGGACGACGCGCGAGAAGGGCAAGTGATAAAACCAGTCCGAGGCATCGATTGAAGTCGAAAAATTTGGTAAGAAAGCTATGGTCTGGCAAGCAATTTGTAGCTGCGGTAAGATTTCGAAACCCTTCATCACCACTGCTTCAATGAACAGCGAAATATACATCAAGGAATGTTTACAAAAACGACTTCTACCCATGATTCGAAGCCACAAGGATCCTGTTGTCTTCTGGCTAGATCTTGCTTCTTGCCACTACTCGAAATCAACGGTAGAATGGTGTACTACCAAAAATGTCACTTTCGTCCCAAAAAACATGAATTCACCAAATTGCCCACAACTTCGACCAATTGAGGGATTTTGGGCATTAACGAAGGCACATCTTAGGAAACATGTCTCGGCAGCCGAAACCGTTCAACAGTTCGAAAAAGATTGGAAAAAAGTGTCAAAACTTGTCGCCAAGAAGTCTGTACGGAATTTAATGAGGAACGTTCGCAAAAGGTGCGCCAGCTAGTCTACAATGGCTAAGTAGCAAATGTTGAGAATAATATTCTGTTGTTGTAGTCTAATACTATCAGTATATCGAATAAAACTTGAATATCTAACACTATTTACAGCGAAATCAAAGTGCGTCCATACTTTCTGGCACAGTCTTTACGAGCTTGTTTCTTCAATTGTAGAATTGTTTTTTTTTCTCAAATAGAATTGCTACCGGACAAACGATGGATCTACCACATGTAATGAAAAGTCCCGGGCCTCTTATAGAAATTACGTGAACAGTTTCAAACCGTGTATATTTTTGTTGAAAACAAGCCTCTAGCCTGGGCCAATACCAAATTTCATGACAATCTATTCACTAGTATTTGATAAACAGCTGATCGTGTCAGACGAGTTCTAGTTTTCACCAAGCCATGGAAAAAGTGTCAAGTGTCGTGATCTGATAAAACATTATTTTCTGATGGGAATGATTTAAGGTACGGATTGGTCCACCATCGCCCGTATTCTCCAGACCTGGCCCTCAGCGACTAATATCTTTCTTCAAACTTGAAAAAGTTTTTCCCGAGAAAAAAATTTTCGTCGAATGCTGAGATCGTTGCAGAAACGGAAGCCTATTTTGAAGGCCATGACAAATCTTTTTTTTTTGTCGTGAATACGACTTACTTTACTATGCGGTGCCCTTTCAAAATTGACCCTCTGAGAGAGTGATAAGTTTTTGATCGTGAATATCTCTTGTTGTGTCTAACGAATCAACATAATTTTTGCTACATGCCATCGGAAATATGATCACAATTTTATGATAAAATTTTCAGTTGTGTGACATAATCTTAGATAATTCAAAATTAAACTTTTCTGAAATGTTTGGTATAAACGAGTATTAAAGAGGATAATTCATAAGGCGCGTTTGCCTTTCTCGTATTTTGAAAACTCATAGCTCAGTGATCTGTGGAACGATTTATATAATGTAACTACCAATAGAATCAAAAATTTTCAACTTGAACGTGTATTGCAACAACATTGAAGTTTTTCAATAGTACAATATTGAAAAACCTGTCTCCTTGAACCCATGTCAACACCAGCCAATCAGAACGCATTCTGAGGAAGAGAACAAAATATCTGCTGCTGTACAACAAATCGTTCGAGAAAAATGTTCCGAACAGTTCTTTGTTTTTACGAAAAATGTGAAAAAGGAGAATGCTTGCATAATTCATACAATTGATCAACTAATTGATATTCGGAAGTGTTCGGAAACGTGTCAGTTGTTTTCGTATTCACGACATCCAGTTATGTCTCTGACATTACCCACCCGCCTTTTTTTCAAAAGACATCAAATGTGGAAGACCGATGAGTCAAGTGTATTGCTCTGGATGGAGATTATACTGAGTAATAAAAGGTTTCACGGTAAAACACTTCCGATACCATGTAGTAAGAAAGACACTACCGGATACGACCATTAGAAAATCTAGAGTTAACGTATTTTCTAATGTTTGAAGGCAATGTGATTTGTTTGTCGATGTAAAACCTCGAAATTTTTGCACCGATTACCGATTACATATGAAATAGGGGTTTTTCAAGTATGTCTCCCGCGTGCCTAGATTCTCAATGGAGCAAGCAAATTGACTCGAAACGCGGTTTTTTTCTGGTGCACAGTTCATTAATAATTAATCGAACCAAATCCGCCAACAGCCAACCAAGACAGGGGCATTCATTATTTCCAGGATATTTGCTCTACAAGACCGTGCCGAATCATTTGTTCATGGAGCTGATTGCTTCGCAAAAACTCCTCAATCATACTACAGCGTTTTTTGTCTTACTTCCAGCAGAAATACGCACAATACCCCGCCGAGCAGCATTAGTTACAAGTAGGGGGCGACCCCAGCTCAAGGTCAGCAAAAAATGTTCTCCGTTGTTGCCGGTCAAGATGAAGTTCTTCTGGGAACGATGCGTGTTCGTGTCTGAGCCGGCAGTTTCTAAAACAAGCAGTCTTTTAAATATCTCGGTTATGCAAAATCCTCTGTTGGGATGAATAAAAGAAAAGAAAGAAAAGAAGTGAAGCCCTCGATAGCCTCCCTGCTGTGGGGGTTGGTTGGTAGCTACAAGTCTGCTCGGCCTGCTGCGATGGGGGGTATTACTCTTATTTTTTAATCTCGCATAACTCATCATCAGGTTTCCTCTATACGGACATATTCGCTTGTTATTTGTTGCTGTCAGCTACAGGTTAAAAGTGAGGAAGCTATTTTTGTACGACGCCGTCGAGTGCGGCAACGAGAGGTTGGTCAACAGAGATACAACCCCATCATCATCATCATCAACATCTTCGTTATTATCATTAGCATCGCCGGGACCGGTGGCAGTTTCCCTTCAGATGAGATGATGAATGTAAAGGCCGATGGAGAAGAAAAAAATCTGAGAAATAATTTAGCTAGCTATTCACCGATGTTTACCCACTTATTCATGGTGGGGTAGATACTTGCTGTACATATTTGGAGAACAGAAATTGAAGTGTGGTGGCAGATTGAAGTGCTACTTCTATTTCGATGCGGATAATACGACGAAGGAAGCGGAAGAAATAAATAACTGTGGGTATACCTCCTTGTGGCTACCTTCTACAGTAACGATATGAATCCTGACTATTTTTTTGCTTTGTACAATCTAGACAGAGCTCGAAACCATAGGTGTCAAAGAACATCATAAACTCAGTCTAGCGTGATGAACAATTGAATCTTTTTAAATTCTTCATGTATAATAATAACTTTTTACGAATGAAGGAAATATGCAGGATCATTTTAGTGTTGGAATGTGAAAATTATATACAGGCATCTGTTTTTTTTTTCAAGTTGAAACGCACAATTTATGTGCTTATAACAAATACTTGCATCGGTAAGTCACTAAATATTTGATCCATGAGTTGATTAATCTTTAGATCTAGACGCAATGTAAAAGTTTGTGTTTTCGAGACGACTTGTACAATAGAATGCGTATTTACTCCGCAGATCACGCAAATTAATTAACAGATCGGCTGAAAAGTTCGTATCGTTTCTATGATAGGGCGCCACTAGAATTAAATCCATACCATTTTCAGTTAGTACCAACCTTCAAAAGATACGTGTATAAATTTGACAGCTGTCTGATTATTAGTTTGTGAGATATTGCATTTTGAGTGAAGACTTTTGTTATTGTGAAAAAAAAGGAATTTCGTGTGTTGATGAAACACTACTTTTTGATGAAAAAAAGTGCCGCCGATACCAAAACATGGCTTGATGAGTGTTATTCAGACTCTGCACCGGGCGAAGCAACAATTCGCAAGTGGTTTGGAAAATTTCGTACTGGTCATATGAGCACCGAAGACGATGAACGCAGTGGACGTCCAAAAGAGGCTGTTACCGATGAAAACGTGAAAAAATCCACAAAATGATTTTCAATGACCGTAAAGTGAAGTTGGTCGAGATAGCTGACACCCTAAAGATATCAAAGGAACGTGTTGGACATATTATTCACGAATATTTGGATATGAGAAAGCTTTGTGCAAAATGGGTGCCGCGTGAGCTCACAATCGATCAAAAACAACAACGAATTGATGATTCTGAGCAGTGTTTGGAGCTGTTATATCGAAATAAAACCGATTTTTTTCGTCGATATATAACAATGGACGAAACATGGCTCCATCACTTCACTCCGGAGTCCAATCGACAGTCAGCTGAGTGGACTGCACGCGATGAACCGAACCCAAAGCGTGAGAAAGACTCAACAATCGGCCGGTAAGGTTATGGCGTCTGTATTTTGGGATTCGCATGGTATAATTTTCATCGACTACCTTGAAAAGGGAAAAATCATCAACAGTGACTATTATATAGCGTTATTAGAGCGTTTGAAGGACGCAATTTCAAAAAAACGGCCTCATTTGAAGAAAAAAAAAGTTTTGTTTCATCAAGACAATGCACCGTGTCACAAGTCGATGAAAACCATGCTGAAATTGAACGAATTAGACTTCGAATTGCTCCCTCATCCACCGTATTCTCCAGATTTGGCCCCCAGTGACTTTTTCCTGTACTCAGACCTCAAGAGAATGCTCGCTGGTAAAAAATTTAGAAGCAATGAAGAGGTAATCGCTGAAACTGAGGCCTATTTTGAGGCAAAGGACAAATCGTACTACAAAAATGGTATCGAAAAGTTGGAAGATCGCTATAATCGCTGTATCGCCTCTGATGGCAATTATGCTGAATAATAAAAACGAATTTTGGCAAAAAAATGTGTGTTTCTATTAAACGATACGAACTTTTCAGCCGAACTGTTAAAATTCATTTGCATTTCTTGTCTAAATAGCACGAAAACAGTAACTTGGACGCGAAACCTAAGTTTCCACCATAACTGCTGTCAAATCGTTTGTTTGGAGCAAGTTTTGAATCTAGTGTCAAAGTTGTTGAACTGAAAATTCAGCCAATTTCGTACCGGGTTTTTATATCAAATTTTTGAGCAAACCTACGTTGCTAAGTGCGGAACCAACACAATTTCGTGAATGATGTTTGTTTGATGAAACTACCCTGGGTCAGTTTCAGTTTTTTCAAGCGAATTAAATTTATTGCTTTTAATGTATATGGGAGATCGGGGCTAAATCGGACACTTTTTGGAAATTGAAACGAAAAAAAAACACCCATTACTACTGGGTTTTTACTCAAATTATCCATACCGTTGTGTAGCTTCAACATCGAGCTACATTTCTCAATTTGTGATTTGGAAAAATATGCATCCGTTTTCGTACCAAGTCGCGATGAAGTGACCGATCTGAAATCCAAAATTCCAGAAACCGTGAGACTAAACTGAACTGAACTGAAAGTTTCACACAAATATTAGAGAACGAATTTCAAAAACAATAAAAAAATATTGGCCACCGTCAAGCAGACCCTCAGTAAGACGTTAAAAATGCAGTTGAAGCCAAACTGGCATTCTGCTTCGAGAAAAGTGATCAAGTAGGCTGTGCCAAACTGGATAGAGAAGGAACCAAACGGAAAACTCAAAAGGAAGCTTGTGTGAATATGTTTCTTTTTTTTCTGCTTGGTACTTGAGAACAAAATATGATTTGCTTTTTCATTCAAAAATTTGACCAATTGACACACTTTCGTGTTTGATCAATTTCTGATCGCAAAACTTTTTATTACACTCCGCTTCGGAAACTCACTTTCTATTTCAACGGATTCGCAGCCTACTGTTTTGCTTTTCGAAATACAAACTAATCTTTTTGTACTGCATAAAAAATCACATTACAGGAACCGAATCAATGTTAAAATTCGCAACATTTGTATTTAAAATCCGGAAAACTAAGAAATCATATTTTTGTTGTTGCCAGATGTTATAAAAAATCATGAAACGTCGAGATCAGGTGTTATCCGGATAAAATGTTTGGAGAATTATCGACTTTGCAACAGAACATTATTTTTATGTCAAATGCTCAAGAGATACATGAAACTTCAAAATGTGGTGTTATCTGAAATAAAATAATAAGTTTTGAAAAAATCGAAAGATACCTAAACCTACCTAACTTTGAACATTTACATAAAAACCTGTTTTAATCCACCTAGTGGTAGGATGATGCCTTTCTCAGGTGACTTTTATTCTCAGCAATATTCTAGTGGTATTCTTGAAAAAAAAACTACTCATTGAATAGAAACAGGGTAGTTTGTTCGGGCACAAACTAACTAAACTGAAATGTTTTCGTGCCAAAATAGAAGATTTTTTTTCCGTTTCGCAGGATCGGATTTGAAATTCTGTACACACTTCTTTTATTTGGGGTTTTCATTTATGAAAATCGATTGAGCGGCTGCGGAGATGATGACCAGCGAACAATATGACATACAAATTGGAAGTTTTGAGCCCAAGTTCGAAGCTTGTTTCCTTTTTTTTGCACCGTCGCACAGTGGTCCAAAACTGGAAAAAGACGGTCAAAAGTCTGTACTGACTTTCACTGATTTTTAAGAGCTAAGGTGTCTTCGAAGAAGTTTTACAATATTATATTACGCTTCTTTTGAAAGTGGCACCTTAATTTTTGTTAAGAGGGTAGAACCAATTTCGAATAGAAATAATTTTTTTTCACAAAAAAAAATTTTTTTCTATCTCATTTTGAAGAAAAAAATATTTGAAGTATTTTTGCTGTAGATATAAATAGTGTAAAAAAATTATTTTTTGAGATATATTCACTTTATTTTAAAAACAATTTTATTGGATTTATCTACGTAGAATCTACCTCTATTACCTAAGTATCTACTACAAAGTGCGCGTAAACACGCAAAAACAAGCTTATGCTTGCACGCGCAACTTAAACATATTGTTGGAATTTTTATTTTGTTTACTTTTTGACAATTAACAATATTATAAAAAATCTAAGTGGAACTCGATGCCTTTTAGATTTTTTTAGGCCTTTCAAAGTGGGTTTTAAACATTGAAAATCAGAAAAATTATCAAAAGTTCTACACATATTAAAAAAATTGAAAAATGTTTTCCAATCAAAATATGAAAAAGTATTGCAAAAGTACAAACCTTTACATAAAATAAATAAATTGAGTTATCGCGAAGCAACACGTTTTTTAAGATGATATATTGATCGTGCGACGCTCACTTAGAGACGTGCGAAGCAGCTTCGAACCGATCAGCTCACTGATGGGAATCGATTCAATGTATTAACTCATCAGCTCATTTAAATGGAACTGAAGGTTTGTTTTGAGCGCCGTTTTTTAGCGCCGTTTTTTAGCGCCGTTTTTCTTACTCCGTTTTTCTTTCATATGCATGATCGAAATCATTGATGCACAAAGAACAATGTTATGCGAACTAATTTGTCTGCGAATTATTATTATGTCACATTTGAGAATATCTGCAAAAGTGGCATCCCTGAATGTACCTTAGCCTACTGAGTGAGAGGTAAGATTTCTTATTGACAATAGCTCATTCAATCTGTTAAAAAAGGATAGATGCACACATTTCTTCTCATTTATAACTCTCTCTTCAAGAGCCGAAGATCCATTCAACTCGTAGCTTGTTTCCACTTTACCAACAGGGATGCCAGGTTATTTTTTCAAAAATCTGTTATCAAGCCAAAAACCTGTCTGTGAAAAATCTGTGCACGTTTCCCCGTTTCCATAGTAACTGATCGGAATCATTTTGGTAAGCAAAAAAAAGGTCTCACTATTTCCTGCCGCTCTGTAATTTTTGGTGCTAAACTGTGATCAATTTTAAAAATCTGTGATCGATTTCCGAATCTATGTAAATCTGTGACCATTTTCAGAAATCTGTGAAAATCTGTGCCATTTTTTAAATCTATGCAAAGGTTCAAAATCTGTGAAACACAGATTAATCTGTGAACCTGGCATCCCTGCTTACCAGTGCGGTGAACTGGTGAGCTGCGGTTCTTTTAAAAAGAGCTGTGAGCTATCAGCTCACTTTAAAGATTCGATTCACTGGAATAGCTCAGGAGCGCATTGCCCATCTCTACGCTCACTGCAAAAGTGAGTTACAGAAATAGCAGACGCGTGACGCTCTCCGTTTCTTAACCATTCATGGTTTCAGCATGGCCATTGTGAAAATGAGTTACACGAATAGTACTCAGGATATTCTAATTGGAAAATAAATTAGATTAGGAATATATTTTCCTATAAGTATTGTAAAAGTTTGTTGCATTAAGTTGCATATTTCGCTTCAGTACAAGATTTCCTAGGTAAAAAAGGTAAAATGACGTATAATTTTTCCAGAAAAGAATAAACCTATGCATTACCTTCTACAAAATTATGGGATTTTATATTTTCTACAACTATTCCAAACAAAGTAAGGATTAAAAAATAACTTGAAACCAGTTATGATTAGAAAACTAGTCTTAAGGGAGTTTCACTTAGATTTTTTTTTGTAGTATTGGGCATATGTTTTCCTATAAATTTCAGCTGCATAAAGTTTGCTTCGGTGTAAGGTTTTATCACAGGTAAAAAAGGTAAAATGTTTTATAACTTTGACAGGAAACAACAAACCTATGCACTACCTTCAACAAAAATATGGGTATTTTTATTTTCTTCAATTATGCCAAAGAAAGTATGCATCAAAAAATAACTCGAAACAAGTTATGGATAAAAAACTGATTTTAAGGGGGTTGCCACAAAAACACTTTGTATATGCGAAACGGTGCTACCTAGACTTTTTGTATATTTGACAAAGTAAATTATTTTCAATAGTTCTAAAACGTTGTAGAAGAAAATAATTTCTATCTTTTCAGGAAAAAAAGTTTTGGTTATATTTTTAGTCAAAGTAGGCCATGAACAATTAAAGATAGAATCAAATTACGCGGTATATATTTGTAAATAATTTCTTAAAAGCAACTATATGCATTAAAAGAACGGTTTGGCAGCTACTAATTCATGTCCACGTTTTAATTGATTCGAGCCACTGTGCGTCGCACTAAACAATGGCTTGGAATTACAAACACTCATTACAGAAGTCAGATTTAGTTCAAATTTAGCAATTTTATCGAGGACTGTAAGGTCTTACATTTGATTCGTAAAATTTTCATAAAAAATCGCACACGGAAAGACCAAATTCAGCATTTTGGCGAAAAAATTGGTTGATTTTCTGATTTTAGTTAGTTATTTTTTGAGACAACTAATAAAATCTTACTTTTGCTAATTTAGATTTTTTAATTCTAATTCTCTTAATAATAATAAAATATTTGTTGAAATGGGTATTTTTTTTAGTTGAATCCACCAATTAAACGTGCTGTCTTTTCTTAGCTAAGGCGCACTTCATATCCATTCAACTAATTTTTTAGTTGAATTAGAGAAATAAAACGTTGTTTTCAACCAACATAAATGGTTGAATTGGTTTCTGCCATTCGCAGCTATATGGCGCTCTGTCACCGAAAAAACGTTAACACCGTAATGACTACTAGCCGCTAGATGGCACACGACTATCGAAAAAAATTTCAGTCACGATTATCTTTTCTATATTGGCAGGTATAAATACGATGTTGTATTGGAGAAAAAGCAATAAGCGAAACAAACTTCTTTTTGAAAATTTTTCATCTAAATCGCTGTTTTCTTCATTCGACTTCGCGAAATCGACTCTCTCACAGAAAACTTTGTGCACTCTTAGAACAAAAACCGAATACAAGTATTACATCGGACGGCGTAGCCCGGAATGTTAGAAGATACAACAAACATCATTTGACGTGAACAATTAGAGGGCAACATTCGATACTCACTTCACTGTTCCGCGTAAAAACATTATTACGCACAATCGCTTCAAATGCGCACAAATTCTGAATAAATACGATTTCCTCTAACAGTTTACGACATTTTTACATATCGGTTTAGAAATTGAAATAAAGATATATCGAACACATGCGAAAAACATCTAAACAATTTGCAAGCAGTTGCAACAAGACTGTACTTTTTAGCCTTTTAAAGGATTGTTTTGCTTTGACACTTCTCATGAGTTTTTGACCAATTTCATTTTTGTTTTTTTTTTGTGCTGTCCTTCAGTAATGATGGTGATTGATAAATAGAAACAAATTTTCTGATTTTAATAACAAAATTAGTTGTCAATGAGAATTTCGTGTTGGATTGAAATATTGCTGGTTTGTGTCCAGAATATTCGCCAACTAAACACATTCTCTAAAAATAAGAGTTTTTTTCAGCAAAGTAAATTCTCAATTTTAACAAATTTTATAGTTATTTTGAAAATTTTGATGTTAAAATCAACTAATTTAAAAACAGTAATAAGAATTAGGCGCAGAGCAAATTTCGGTCTTTCCGTGCATAACTTTGATACTTTGCATGAAGAAAATGGAGAATCATCACCGCGAAAATTTGTTGGATTCATGTCTTTTGGGACGAAAGTGATATTTTTGGTATTATACCATTCTACCGTTGATTTCGAGTAGTGGCAAGAAGCAAGAACTAGCCAGAAGACAACAGGATCCTTGTAGCTTCGAATCATGGGTAGAAGTCGTTTTTGTAAACATTCCTTGATGTATATTTCGCTGTTAATTGAAGCAGTGGTGATGACGGGTTTCGAAATTTTACCGCAGCTACAAATTGCTTGACAGACCATAGCTTTCTTACCAAATTTTTCGACTTCAATCGATGTCTCGGACTGGTTTTATCACTTGCCCTTCTCGCACCGTATAATTTTGTGGTCCCGGCAAGGATTTGTAATCGAGTTTCACGTAGGTTTCGTCGTCCATGATTATGCAGTTCAAATTTCCAGCCAGAATCGTATCGCTTTCGAACCCTCGGCCTGATCAATCCTTCTTGTTTCGGACTACGTTTTGGTTGTTTCTGCTTCTTTTAGGTTCGAAGATGCAAACGTTCTTTAGCACGAAGAACATTTGACTTCGAAGTGCCCACTTTTTTGGCCACATCCCGACCTCTTTTTCCACCCGTTTTTAGTTTATCCTCAAAGGTGTTATCCTCACCGAACTTCCTAATTGCGTTTCGCACGGCTTTTTCACTTACTCCTTCCATTTTTGCTATCTTTCTCAGTGACAGTCCGCGTTCTGTGCACCATTTGTACACAATTTTTCGACGTTGTTCTGCTGAAAGTCCACGCATTTCGAAACAAACTAATGAAAACGAATAAACAATTGCACAAGTGGTTAGAGAAGAGTGTAAACAACAGGACGCAGCCATAAAAATTGACAGATTCTGAACCATTGCGAAATGGCAGCGGTTTTTGGTTGCGTCCATACTTTCTGAGACAGTCTCTAGAAGGCTACAAGTAGTCTACAAATACTTGCATCTTGCTGGTGTCAAAACAAGTAAAAATTGATGTTTTAATTTTGAACGCTTCCGATGTCGAACGAAATTTTTCTATGTATTCGAAAATCTTTAGTTGTTGAACCTTTTTTTACGTTTCGGCTTCGACTCATCAGTGCATTAGCAGTTTATGTTGAATGTTGTTTGTGTTGTCGATTGCTTTTCTACGCCCAGTAGGGAGGATTGTCACTCAAAAAGCTTGAAACGAATTATTTTAAAAGAAAACCCGATGATGCGAATTTCCAAGAACTAATTAATCCGTCAGTCAACATTGACTCCGATGTACGATTGAATGAATGAATCGATACATTACACTTCCCTTTGCACTTCCAACCATTGTTTTCAAAACATCAAACTCGAGCGAGAGAAGAAAAAAAAATAACAACAACCCGAACAAAACTCAACACACGTTGATGTGAGAACATCGAAAGACTAATCATAATAGTCAGCCACAGTCAAGGGGCGCAAGGCCTTTGCTTACGCCCGCTCGATGCCCGATGATGCGTGCGTATGTTTACTAAACTTTCAATCCCGCCGTTGCCTACACTACAGCCAGCTACAGCTAGCTAGCCTACTGATTTATTATGACAGCAGCGGTTGTGTGGCTGCGGCTCTGGGTTGCAGATGCCGGCATAATCTAAACCGCGACGGGTGCGATAGTGTGAGGTTATGTATGTTTTGAAAACAAGCTCTCGGCACAATGTCTTCTCGCTGGGAAGTAGTGATTTGTGCTGACCGAAGCCGAACACTGAACGGGAATGCTCCGCCGGGTAGCTGTCGTATGGCTAAGGAGGCAGTTATCAGTGCGGTTTTTTGTTGTTGGTGGTTTATTGGGTTTATTTCGGTGCCTCCTTGCATTGACCCCACTCGGAGATACCGTGCCGTCGTGGGGTTTTCTAACAATTTGCTGTACGACGGCGGTGACGACGACGACGACGACGATGACAGTCAGCGGTTTTTCGTTCGTGATTTATTTTCTGCTCAACTTTTTTTTCTGTTCAAATTAGTTCGGATTTAATCACAGCAAACGGATATCGGAAGAAACATGAGTATTGTAATCATGATCAATCAAAGTGTGCGGAATAATTTCCCTTGTACGGTTTTTTTGCCCTGTGTTTGTTTATCTGTCTCACGGGTCTGTCACCTAATAAGGTATCAAAACTAACATTTTTCTTAGCATAGTTACGCTGTTTTTGCTTGATGCCAAACCTAGTTTTCTCTCTAATTGCAGTCAAATCGATTATTTGAAGTCAGTTTTGAACCTAGTTTCTATGCCGCTTCACAGCACGATCGACTACTTCTAAGAATGTATGTAATTTCATTATTAATAAAGTTATCATTATCAAGTTCAATAAATAATTAGGCATTTTATCAAAGACAGTTTAGAAAAAAACAAATGTTTCGCAAATAGCGCTAACTTTGCGTCTGCTTAGCGGTTCAAAGTGTCTAAGTTTTTGCACTAAGCAGTTCAATTTGTACTGCTCTGCACTGACGAGTCGAAGACGAAACGGTTATGTGACCAAAGCACAAAGCGGCTTTTAGCCAAACCCCTTAATATCAAAATAATTTATGTTGAAATTGATTTTAGAGTTTTTATTGAAGACTATTGCTTGTTTCGCTAAATATAATGAACGTTCCACTTCCAATTTATAGTAAATCTAGTTTTACTAAGTGATAAGAAGAAGAATGGAAATATCAATTTTTAGGTACGTTTCAAGAGTCCGTTAAGAAGCACTCAGTAATCACTGCAATCAGTACAATACGATTCTTGCTGGAAATTTGAACTGCATAATCATGGACGACAAAACCTACGTGAAACTCGATTAAAAATCCTTGCCGGAACCACAATACTATACGGTGCGAGAAGGGCAAGTGTTAAACCAGTCCGAGACATCGATTGAAGTCAAAAAAATTGGTAAGAAAGCTATGGTTTGGCAAGAAATTCGAAGCTACGGTAAGATTTCGAAACCCTTCATCACCACTGCTTCAATGAACAGCGAAATATACATCAAGGAATGTTTACAAAAACGACTTCTACCCATGATTCAAAGCCACAAGGATCCTGTTGTCTTCTGGCGAGATCTAGCTTCTTGCCACTACTCGAAATCAACGGTAGAATGGTATACTACCAACAATATGTCACTTTCGTCCCAAAAGACATGAATCCACCAAATTGCCCACAACTTCGACCAATTGAGGAAGTTTGGGCATTACCGAAGGCACATCTTAGGAAACATGTCTCGGCGGCCGAAACCATTCAACAGATCGAAAACGATTGGAAAAAAGTGTCAAAACTTGTCGCCAAGAAGTCTGTACGGAATTTAATGAGGAACGTTCGCAAGAAGGTGCGCCAGCTAGTCTACAATGGCTAAGCAGCTAATATTGAGAATAATATTCTGTTGTTGTAGTCTAATATTATCAGTATATCGAATAAAATTTGAATATCTAGAACACTTGTGAATTATTTACAACGAAATCAAAGTGCGTCCATACTTTCTGGGACAGTCTTTACCTCCCTTACTTCGATTCGTGGAGAGCGGAAAACATACTAAATTTGTAAGTCATATTAGTTAATGGCCTTACAAACTTACTTTGACTATACAGGTTTCGGTATCTGATTCCGGAAGTAGCAGTCTAAAATTTCAAAATGAACATAGATTTCTGTCATTTCTGAGAAGGTTGAGGTTTGGGAACAAATAATAGTTCGAAGAGGTCAGATGAACAAGGTGAATGGGCGAATAACTGGAATCCTAAAGCGTTGATTTGAACCATGATAGCGATGCTCATATGATGCATTTAAGGCCCTTTCACAACGATTTTGATCTTCAATCGCTCCATTAATGCACGCTAATGCTTGTTTTGTGGTAGTCCTTCAAAAGTCATTGACTATGACTATGTCAGTCCCAGTAAACCGGTACCATAATCTTTCTGACCCATCGGGCCTAACTTTCTCTCAAGGCACTCGTGCCGCTTCGAAACACGACTTTCGTCCGTTGTCGGGTAATCATTTTGTTCCGTAGCGTATAATAATGGATCCAGCCAAACATGTACTCGAAGTGCACTTGCGTTCCTCTTTCTAGTCCTAAATAAGTATGGGTTCCAGCGGCAGGATATCTTTTTCATCTGCAGAATCTTGTCCAACTATGGTAAGAACGCGCAATTTCTCTTTCCGATCATCGAGTACAATTTAGTATCTTTTCATTACTATCGTTTATATTGCCCCGGTTCGCTTCGAATCAAGCATTTTTTTTGTTTCTGTTTTTGATTTCAGGAGGGGCCAGGGCGTGCCTGATCGAAAATCGAAGATACGACTTTTAAGAATGTTGGTTCTCAAAAGTCGTAACTTCGATACCGGGCCGTAAAATGGAATAAGCAAGATTTTGAACTTCAGATCCAAACTGAGGTTTTCCAAATATAGTTTTACTTTTTCAAACAGTTTTTCAAGAAAAAATATATGATATGGAAGGTTTAATTTCCAATGTAGGTGAAATAAATGTATTGGCAGGATCAAGGTCATTTAGCCGAATGACATTTCGCCGAATGCCGTTACGACTAAAGAGTCATTTCGCCTAATCCTGAAATCGTCTTAAAATCGTAATCCGTTTTGTTGACCTACAATTGTACTTCTTGAGTAAAAATTTATTTGTACTCTTGAATAAAGATTAATTCATGAACCTCAGAACGGAGTTCCCAAGAAAACTTGTTGACTATGTGTTAGCTACTAAGCATCAAAGCAATTGCATAGGTGTATCTACCAGGCAAATGTATGTGGTATTTTCCATTAATTAAGTGAAAATGAAAAACCTGTTTCAATCCACCTAGTGGTGTAATGGTGCCTTTCTCATGTATATAATATTGTGGTATTCTATTCAAAATTTTTCTCTTAGATTTTTGAAAGAAACCAAGAGATTGTTTGTGCATAACATACAGAATGAAACAGTGCTTTGCTCGCGTAGGTCATCCTTAAGAAAACGAAGTGGGTTCACTATTATATGCACTTCCGGCACCGGAACCCGAGAACCGGTATAATCAAAGTCGGTTCGTACAGCCACCAACTAACATGACACACAAACTCATCTAGTACGAACTCTAAATTTCGATTTAAATGTTTGTTGCATCCGAAAATATTTTAAGTGACGGTGTACAATATTGAACACACTTTACCCTATAACTCCGGAACCGGAAGTCGGATCCGGATGAAATTCAGGAATTCCGTATGGAACCACAAGACCTTTTATTTGAATCTAAGTTTGTGCAAATCGGTCAAACCATCGCTGAGAAAAGTGAGTGAGATCCATTTTGGTATATATGACCACTATTTCCGGTACTTCCGGAACCGGATACCGGGAACCAGGATAGCCGGAATCGGTTTGTTTAGTTGCCTACTGATAATAACTATCGATTTGTGTAGTTTTGAGACCAGTTTATAAATTTTTTTACGTTTTTTGTTTCGCCGGTTTAAGTGACGGTGTACAATATGTAACACACTTTACCCTATAACTCCGGAACCGGAAGTCGGATCCGGATAAAATTCAGGAATTCCGTATGGGACCACGAGACCTTTCATTTGAATCCTAGTTTGTCAAAATCGGTTCAGCCATCTCTGAGAAAACCTAGTGAGATTATTTGACACACACACACACACAGCCAGACATTGCTCAGCTCGATGAACTGAGTCGAATGGTATATGACACTTGGTCCTCCGTGTCAATTTCCACTAGTCGGGTTTTCAAGTGATTGCATAACCTGAGAAAGGCAAAAAATATCTAAAGCGGCTACGCCCTTTCGGCGAAATAACCCTTTCGGCGAAACGACTTTCGGCGAAACGACTTTCGGCGAAATGGCTTTCGGCGAAAAAACTCGCGATTTTCGCAAAAAATAATTATTTCTGAGATCGACCTAGAAAACGCTACTGTTACAGCAATCGGAAGTGTCATTGTGACTACACGGAACGACCGAAATCAGCATTTTCGCGAAAAATTTAGTTGATTTGCTGATTTTAGTTAGTTATTTTTTGAGACAACTAAAAAAATCTTGCTTTTGCTGATTTAGATTTTTTATTCTCATTCCCTTAATAATAATAAAATATTTGTTGAAATGACTATTTTTTTTAGTTGAATTCACAAATTAAACGTACTGTCATTTCTTAGCTAAGGCACACTTCATATCCAGTCAACTAATTTTTTAGTTGAATTAAAGAAATATAATGTTGTTTTCAACCAATATGAATGGTTGAATTGGCTTTTGCAATCTGCAGCTATATGGCGCCCTGTCACCGAAACGGTAACACCTTAATGACTACTAGCCACTAGATGGCACACTACTGCCGAAAAAAATTCAGACGCGGTTGTCTTTTCTATATTGGCAGGTATAAATACGATGTTGTGTTGGAGAAAAAGACATAAACGAAACGTAAACATCTTTTTGAATTTTTTTTCTTCTAAATCACTGTTTCTTCATTCTCACTGAAAACTTTGAGCACTCGGAAAACAAAAACCGAATACAAATAGTACACCGGACGGCGCAGCTCGGAAGGTTTGAAGATACAAAAAAACTTCATCACAGTTAGAGTGAAACATTCGAAATTCACATCACTGCTCCGCGTAAAAACATTATTACGCACAATCGCTTCAAGTGCGCACAAATTCTGAATAAATACACTTTCCACTAACAGTTTACGTCATTATTACATATCGGTTTAGAAAATTATATAGGGATATATCGTAACACATGCGAAAAACATCTAAACAATTTGCGAGCAGTTTCAACAAGACTGTCCCTTTTAGCTTTTTAATGGATTGTTTTGCTTTGACACTGCTGTCCTTCAGTAATGACGGTGATAGATAAATAGAATCAAAGTTTCTGATTTTAATAACGAAATTAGTTGTCAATGAGAATTTCGTGTTGGATTGAAATATTGCTGGTTTGTGTCCAGAATATTCGCCAACTAAACACATTCTCTAAAAATAAGAGTTTTTTTCAGCACAGTAAATTCTACATTTTAACTAATTTTATAGTTATTTTGGAAATTTTGTTGTTAGAATCAACTAATTCAAAAACAGTAATACGAATTAGGCGCAGAGCTAATTTCGGTCGTTCCGTGTAGAAACTATGGATTTGAAGTTTTATTATTAGACCTATCAATTGAAACGGATCATTAAACGCTCATATAATCTGACCGAGCAATGAATGAATGTTATCTGATCTATATCTATATCTATCACAAAACTGCTCATCGAACAAACAAACGTCCAACGCTTTCTTGATTGTTTGAAAAATGTTTGATAGGACTTTTTGCCTTTCTCTATAGAAAGGTATTAGAATTGATGGAAAAACCGACTTTCGAACAGAGCCTCGGAGACCCATAGTGTTATATACCATTCGACTCAGTTCGACGGAAAAATCGAAAAATATCTGTGTGCGTGTACGCGCTCAATTTTCTCAGAGATGGCTGAACCGATTTTAACAAACTTGGGCTCGTTTGAAAGCTACTGTTCGGCCATTGATCAAGTTCATAGATCAAACGGCTGTGACTTTTTGTTCCAGAGATATGATGGTATAAGTGGCGTAACCGACAAAACGCGTTGATTTTTACCGCTCTTATATATAAGGGTGCCAATCTGTTGGGATCACCTCTAATTTCGTAAAGCTCTAGTGCTCAAAAGTTTAGGCACCTCGAAAAAAGTGTTCGCGCAAAATTTGAGCTAAATCGGACATGCGTAAGGGGTGCTGCCCGGTGGTAAAGGTTTGACAATTTTCGATCTTGAAAAAGCACCATAGGGGGGAGTACATGAAATTTCCAAAATCGAAAATTTTGTTTTGATGTCAAAAGTCTCAAAACTGAATGAAACGTCGAGATTTAGTGTCATCTCAAAAAAAAAAATTTTGACAAAATCAACTTTCTGGGACTTTGATATTTTTTCTAAGTCCCGAAAAGTCGATTTAAAAAAAATTTTTTTTTTCGAGATGACACTAAATCTCGACGTTTCATGCAATTCTGAGCCTTTTGGCATCAAAAATTTTTTTCTGTTTCGGAAATTTCATGTCAGAAATTATTTCATAAAATGATAAAAAAAATCATGAGACTGCTTTGAAGAAAGAGAAAGGCATTATCACACCACTAGGTGGATTAAGAAGGGTTAGTTAAATCCTAGGACAGAGACAGTTTTGGACCAGCTCGTGATTGGTTGAAATTGGCATAAGCGAGTACTCGACTTTGAAACTAATGTTACAGCAGGGTGAAACGAAAGTGGATTGGATTGTTTTATTTTCAATGCGAGAGAAGCTGAGTGTATTTTTATGACTACTGTTAGTTACAATCTGTAAGTGAAATAAACATAATGTGCAAAGCATTGCTTTGCAGCCGAAGTAGTTCTAAAAAAAACCTAAACTCAAGTTCCTCTGGTTATAACTTTCCTATGAACTGTAACAAACATTGCATTGAATATTTATCACCATTCCTTCTGATCTGGCAACGTTGGCCAAGAGGCTTTTCTAATTTACAACAGGGGTCTATAAAAATAGGATGAAACAAGTTATTTGGTCCTCAATAAAATCAAAGTCAAAGCAGAAATCAATAATTGCAATTTCGTGTAGATTAAAAATAACTCGCATAAATATTTTGTGGCAACAACCGTTTATTTTCATGTAAATTTAATGAATCATCTCAAAATTTTCTTCTTTTTTCACAATGAGTATGTATTCCTAGATAATAAAACAAATCATTGACGAAATTTCGAAAACAAAAAAAAACTGTTACCTACCACTATGCAAACCCTCTTGTTGTTCTGTTATCGTTTACAGCTCGTCTCAAAATAAAAAAGAGGCGACCAGATAAAAACAATACACAGCAGAGATAACAAGCGAAAACAGTCATCCGTCCGTCCGGGAGGGCAGCAAAGTGCGAGGGAACCGAGATGAGATGCCTATTTGCCGTGCTGCTGATAGTGTTGGCAGTGAAATTCAACACTTGAGCACACATTTGACACCGCGAAGGGGCTACCGAAACAAATACCAGATCGAATAGTGTCCTATATGTCTGTATAGTTTTGAGTCACCCGTTCAATTAGGCCGACCGAAATTTGATGATTTCGGAGGAAGTTCCGCTTCAGCAAAACCGATGATGAAATTGCGCTTGGAAGACACTGCCAATTGTGCCAGTTATTGTTTGATTCTTCAATTTCTGGGCCCACCAAGCTCTCATTTTAACAGAACACCACTGGGGCACTGATAGCACAGTTGGTCTTATCAGAAAACGAAACAAAACAAAAATAAAAAAAATTAAACACGTTCAATCGTGCTGGTATTTCACCTATATCTTTACATGCAATGAACTGAAAACCGACCGATAGCCCTCATCTCTTCTGTTCTATGCGCGGCTACATGAGGCACTTTTGCTCAATTAAATTGATATCAGTATCAATTATCAACGCCGTACCAATCGGGCGTATGGAAAAAAAAAGCAGAAGGTATAATTTTTTCAAAGTCACATTTCAACCAACACACATGCAAATTCATCTCGTCCCGCACGAATTCGTCGCCGGCGTGAGATGCAAATTTGATAAATCTCGGGTAATTTTTCAAAAGAGCGTATAAGCAAGTGACAGCTTCTCTTTAATCACTCTCTCTCTCTTTCGATTATTGTGATGTGATTAAAAAGGTTTTTTTTATATCACTATTCTGTTTGAAAGTCAAAAGTTTCGGGTATCATTTCATGCAAAGAGTTGAGTGATAAACGTGGAAACCGCTTGGTGATTAATAGAAAAGCAAGTAAACAAAGAGAAATTGTCACTTGCTTATACGCCCTTTTGAAAAATTGACCGAGAAATGTGATATCAAACGTTTTACTATGTGACTGTAGGAGTAATCGATTCAAATCTGGGCAGCATGTCATCGTTTTTTTTTGTGAACAACTCAGGAACTGTTTTGAGTGTTGAAAACGGGTGCTTGGAAGTAAAAGAAACTATGTCCTGGTGGATCGTAGCAAGCGTTGTTGTGAAACGTACGAATTGACAGCCGAAGTGCACACGCTTAAAAATAGTTACTTAAAAATGAGTAAGATCTCACTCATCTACAGAAAAAGTGGAACAACTCTAATTTAGAGTAACTCCGAAGTTACTCAAATTTGAGTTCTTCCACTGGAAACGATATTTGGGTAAAATCTACTCATTTACTGAGTAATACTTTATTTGTACATGTACCAAAAATAGAGTAACTATCTCTCAAATTTTGAGTGAAATTTTATTTCACATATACCAAATTTGCAAAAAAATTGCTCCTTTTCTGAGTGCATTGTATTAAAATTTTAAGTAATTGAACTCAATACTATATCAAGTGGTGGTTGCTTGGAGTAGTGTGTCAATTGCAAATTAACATACATGTCAGTTATGCTCAGGCACCAATCATACACTTATTCCTCATAAATGACATTTGAGCATATTCGGTTCCATTCTAAAGCACAACACGGAGTTTATCATTCCGGTTTTTGCAGACACAACACCGTTCATGTTGAGCGACTCATCCTCGAAATACGCGATCTCACTAACAAAATATACAACCTGTTGCTACAAATGGTTATTACAACTTTTAGACTGATCTTGCGAATAGTAACAAAAAACGAGTTATTGCGTTAAACTCAAATTTAGAGTAGGAGTTATTCAATATCATTGATGATAACTACTCAATTTTTGACGTTTCCATGTATCATTTGAAAATGAGTAACTAGTACTCAAACTCTGAGTAACTTTTTCTAAGCGTGCAAGGTGTATTCTTATCATGTATGTCAGAGCGAGCCCGATGCGATCGGTCACTAGTCGCTTCGCAACGCATCGAGTTCTCTATGACATCGTTTTCGCTTGAGAAAACTGAAACTGATCCAGGGTAGTTTCGACGAACAAACACTTTTACGAAACTTTGTTGGGTTCGCCCTTTGCAACGGGGGTTTGAGCAAACTTAGTATAAAAATTCGGTTCGAAACTGACTCGATTTTCAGTTCAATAACGTTAAAACTAGGTTCGAAACTGGCTTCAATAAAACGGTTTGACAGTAGATTGGATGGAAACTGGCGCCCCTCCGTACAGACTTCTTGGCGACAAGTTTGGACACTTTTTTCCAACCTTTTTCGAACTGTTGAATGGTTTCGGCTGCCGAGACATGTTTCCTAAGATGTGCCTTCGTTAATGCTCAAAATTCCTCAATTGGTCGTAGTTGTGGGCAATTTGGTGGATTCATGTCTTTTGGGACGGAAGTGACATTTTTGGTAGTATACCATTCTACCGTTGATTTCGAGTAGTGGCAAGAAGCAAGATCTGGCCAGAAGACAACAGGATCCTTGTGGTTTCGAATCATGGGTAGAAGTCGTTTTTGTAAACATTCCTTGATGTATATTTCGCTGTTCATTGAAGCAGTGGTGCTGAAGGGTTTCGAAATCTTACCGCAACTACAAATTGCTTGCCAGACCATAACTTTCTTACCAACACCTGCCCTTCTCGCACCGTATAATATTGTGGTCTCGGCAAAGATTTGTAATCGTATTTCACGTAGGTTTCGTCGTCCATGATTATGCAGTTCAAATTTCCAGCAAGAATCTTATTGTACAGTTTTCGAACCCTCGGCCTGATCGATGCTTCTTGTTTTGGACTACGTTTTGGTTGTTTCTGCTTCTTATAGGTTCGAAGATTCAAACGTTCTTTAGCACGAAGAACATTTGACTTCGAAGTGCCCACTTTTTTGGCCACATCCCGAACTGAAACCTCCTTCTTTTGCTCGAACGCCTTCAGTATACGTTTATCCAACTGAGGATTAGCAGGACCTATTTTTCGACCCGTTTTCGGTTTATCCTCAAAGGTGTTATCCTCACCGAACTTCCTGATTGCATTTCGTACGGCTTTTCCACTTACTCCTTCCATTTTTGCTATCTTTCTCAGTGACAGTCCGCGTTCTGTGCACCATTTGTACACAATTTTTCGACCTTGTTCTGCTGAAAGTCCACGCATTTCGAAACAAACTAATGAAAACGAATAAACAACTGCACAAGTGGTTAGAGAAGAGGACGCAGCCATAAAAATGGACAGATTCTGAACCATTGCGAAATGGCAGCGGTTTTTGGTTGCGTCCATACTTTCTGGGAAAGTCTTTATTATTCTAATATATTTGAAAAAATACGTACATTTAATAATATTTTAATTACTTCAAAAAGATATCTAGAATTTTGTTTGTCCTATTTATTTTATTTCTGCAATCGATTACCATTCTTTATAGCCACAATTTTAGAATGACAATCAATATTGATTCGGAAAGCACGCAGATCGATAAAAACATTCGCTCACTGTTAGAAAGAAACATTTTTTTTCAATAAAAAGTTTTGCCGACTTTCTCACAAGTTTGTTTGGCTAATTTTCTATCATGAAACCCTTTATGCTTTATTTTAACACATAGATCAATAAGTCCCGAGACTAACAATGGAAACAACATTTTTTTTTGCAAAATTTTTTTATTTTATTCATCAACGTAATCACCTTTTAGGGTGATACAATGGTTCCAACGTTTTTCCAATTTTTCAATACCATGTTTATAAAAAAAACTTATCATTCGCTTCAAAATAAGCTTCAGTTTCAACGATGACCTCCTCATTTGAGCCAAATCTTTTTTCTTGGAGCATTTTTTTAAGATCAGCAAAGAGCCAGTAGTCATTGGGGGCTAAATCTGACGAGTATGGGGGGTGGGGAAGCAGATCAAACCCAATTCGTTCAATTTCGCCCTTGTTTTCATCGACTTGTGGCAGGGTGCATTATTTTGATGAAAAAGGATTTTTTTCTCTGCATGTGCGGTCGGCACAAATCTCCAAATATCAAGGGGAACGTGCCATTTGAGCCAATTTGTTCTGATTCCTGATGGTCACGTAACGACGCAAGAAATCTTTTTTGTTGCGAGTAAATGGCGATAAACTGTTTTCTGAATCATCGACTCGTTGCTGTTTTTGTTCCATCGAAAGCAACCACGGCACCCACTTGGAAAAGACCTTTTTCATGCTTAATTTTTCATGAAAGATAGTAAATACACTGCAATATGATATATGTGTCATCTCAGCAATCTCACGGAGCTTCACTTTACGATCTTTCATTATAATTTTTGTCACTTCACTCACATTTTCCGGTGTAACGGCTTCCACAGGTCTACCCGAGCGTTCCGCGTCATTTGTGTCGGTACGACCACGTTTAAACTCGGCGAACCACCGACAAATCGTTGCTTTTGATGGACAAGAGTCCGGATAACATTTTTCAATCCATTGTTTCCCTTGCACGGTGTTTTTACTCATTAAAAAACAATGTTTTATCAAAACACGAAACTCGGTTTTTTCCATTTTTTACACAAACTACAAAACGACTTTACTCCAACCTCGATAACTCAGCTGTTTCTGGTCGGATCAACTTAAAATTTTGACCCGTTCAAGCAAAGGTTAGTACTCTAGAAACACGTGGTTACTGGTTTACTACGAGCGCCATCTCTGCTTTAGTCTCGGGACTTATTGATCCATGTGTTACTTCCATCTCGACTGGGTTAGAATTTATACTCCTAGAATTTGACAAAAATTAAACAAGGCTGTGCTTTCGGTTGTACGTTTTTCGAATGGAAAATAATGAGCAGAATGACCAGAAACAATGATGTTCGTATCTGCGACAAAAAAACAACTTCCCGTGAAATACCTATTAGCAGCCACTATCCTAACTAATCTTCAACACCATTTTTTGGACACTGCTAATGAGTTCTCGTTATTCTTTCGCCATTGTTTGACTCGTACCAGTTGTACTGTACAGCAAAGTAGTTTTCTGATGTCTTGGAAAAAGGCAGAAACAAAAAGTGTTTCCAAATGGATAGTTAATTAGGTTGTGGTGTTTTGATAACAGATTTTTTTTTTGCTGCTCTCCTTTATTTTCATTAACTACAATTCCAATTCCGTGAAGGCTATCCGTTCCCATCTTGCCACCGAATCGTTGAAAATTATGAGCTCGAAACTAAAACATAAAACGATCTGATTCTGATACTTAAACAAAAGTGTTAATTTTAATAAAAATAATTGATTTGGTAAGCGATTCGCAAGCAGTGAACTATGTAATAATCTCGTTCTCAATTTATTCATCATCTCCTATATATTAGAGCAAGAAAAATCAAAACAATGCAAATTAAAAAATAATTAAACGCATAAAAAACCTCGTAAAAGAGAATTATTTATTGAACATGGAAAAGTGTGCTACCAAGCTGTGACATTCGACCGTATATCACGATCTTTACAAAAGTTTCCGAGAAATCATTAATGAACTAAGTCCGATCTTTCCGTTCCTAATTACTAAATCCGACTCAGTTTTCAGTAAATTTCGAACATCCTGTTCAGTTCCGGTGGGTAAGCAACGTACAGCCAACAGCCATCTCTAACATTATATCTCAAACTTTGAAACATTGCCATACCCATAGCAGTAGGACTAAAACCAGTTCCCACAGGTCAGAGAGCACGGACCAACCAAATTGAAGAAGGAAAGAAACGAAAATCAGCTTCAAAATACCCAAGCCTATCATCCGTCCAAGCAGGCGAGCCAGAATTCCGACAAAAGTAAACAAAACCACAAGCACTTCCAGACAGAGGGCATGTTTTTATTTTTTTGTTTGTCGCCACGGTAATTTATTTGCTTCGCACTCGCGGTTTGCTTCATTTGCATATGCTGGAAGAAAGACATAAGTCCGAATCTCTGATTTAAAGATACTTAAGTCCTCTACACGGGAACATCTGTACCCATTGGACGGTTGAGCAAAAACCATTCATACAAAAAGGCTGAGCTGACTGCAAAACTGACGTAAATTATCTTAACAATAGAAAACCATAAATATGTACTGTTTTACTTCCAGTAAAACTCTTTTCTGTTCTGTTCTGTTTCTCGAATGACATTTCACATTTCCAGTACCGGTTAGAGTCGCATGCCACGGCTTAACAGACACAAAATCGAATATTATTACCTGCTTACTTCCGTCCCTGCCGAGCCTAGAGCCAAGTTGTCAACGGATTCTTCGTTCTTCCGTCTCCTCCTGTACATCATACTATATCATGTTGCAGCCCAGTTAAGGCGGTTGTAGACTGAAGCACTATTGCGGCACGCTCTATATAACACACCGATCGTCCCCGCCGACAGACGGTCGTCATATTCCGACGAACGGGCCGAAGTGCGTCCGTATAAACAAGAAAAATTAGAAAATTACTTATGCGGCACCGAATGACAGTGTATAGATATATATACAATCGATGACGTTTTTGTTTACACCATTGAGGTTATTGTTTTGGTGCACACCGCCACAGTAGCCCTTCGTCAATACGGCGGTTATCACAGGCTGTCGGTCGGATTTGTTTGTCGGTGAAGCGAATACCTCGAGGAAGCCATACATCTTCAAGCAATCGAAGTAGGCCTGTAATGGGTTTGTCGTTCGTTGCCTTGGCTTTAAGTTCATAGAATGCTCTGATTCAGGAAAATGAAAATAGTCGTTGCAACAAAATGCAATAACATTGTGCTGGAAGTCGTCAGTAGTTCGACGAAATGAAAAATTCCCCAAACAAAACCTTTTTGCTGCTAGCACTGCCCAGCAATCAATCACGCTTCTAGTGCTTGCATTACTACAACAACAACAACAAAAAATCATCCACATCAAGTACCCTCTTGTGCACATCACAGAACCATTTGAACCTCTCTCGGCCCGAGATTAGTACCTACTGCACTGCGAACAGATTGAAGATTGTGTACACAAAAACCTATTCAGAAGCATGTAGTAAACACTGTTTGTTGTGTACGTACCTGCCATCGTTTTTCGCCTGTCATCTTTGTAATAGCAATTATTTTCGATTTTTACCCATTCATAGTGTTTCCGCGTAGAGATTCTACTACTGTTGCTGCAGGGAAGCTACACGGAACGACCGAAACTAGCTCTACGCCTAATTCGTATGACTGTTTTTGAATTAGTTGATTTTAACAACAAAATTTTCAAAATAACTATGAAATTTGTTAAAATCGAGAATTTACTTTGCTGAAAAATTTTTGCGTTCGCGTTCGTTAAATCAGATTACAGATTTTCTAAATTTAATACAGTTTTGTAAAGATTCATAAAAAGTGAGAAGTAAAACGTTAGACTTTTCTCTCTGAGTATCTATTAGTATTTGATTGCAGTACTACTTTTAAAGTTTATTAATCAACGGACAAATCACATGTTAAAATGGAAATCTTTGATGCAAATGTTTGATAATGAACACTGATAAATATTTATATTAAAATTTAAAACCAATTTGAATTTGATTTGAATTTGAATTTGATTTGAATTTGAATTTGATTCATTTTATTAGTGAAAACAGATAGAGCAGATACATATTTTCTATGAAAATATCTGGCATCTCTGTGCACAACCGATGAAACACACACATTTAACAGTGTTATGGTGACGTATAGAGGAAAGAAACCAGTGCTACTAGATTTGCCACAATAGTTATTTGATTAGTATTTAACATGTTCTATTTGGTAATATTAGAATCCGAAACAGTTTTATTTATATATAAAAATCAATGATTTAATTAAATTAATGTCACGGATAAAAAAAATACTTGTTTATCATAATTTAAAGAAGAAAAAAAAAATTTTTTTTATTCAACATTATGAGAAAACTTGGCAACCTTGCGATACGAAATGAGATGAAAACAAAGCGCAATCAAGTGAATTAAGTGCAAATTTTCATCTCATATTTTTCATTGCTTTTATTGCTTATTGGTAATTTGGTAATTTCAGAAGTCTTTAATCGTTGAATAAACAAGTGGAAAGTGAACATTACTAACTATAAAGTCATCCAACATTGAATAGTGATGTAATTATGTGAAATAGTGATCATGTTTGAGACGAATCGATTAGTAAATATTCAGAAACATGATGAATTTTAAAACTTCAGACGAAAGTGGTTCCTAAATCAAAAAGTGAGTTTATTTTAAATGAAAAAAACGATCGTTGAAGATTTTTTAACTATTTTTTTCAATTGGAAAGTGTGGCAAAACCTAGAATAAATGTTTTAAAACGTTCCACAGTTTTGTTCAGATACGTTTAAAGATATGATTATTGTTCAAAGTTATGAGGTGAAGGAATGAGATGGAAATTGGAGCTGAGATGGAATAGGGAGCCCTTACCCTTATTATTTGTCTAAAATCAGAAAATTTGTCTCTATTTTTCTATCACCATCATTTCTGAAGGACGGCACAAAGAAAACAAAAATAAAATTCGTCTTATTACCAAGTTTATTAGCCAAAAACTCATGAAAAGTGTCAAAGCAAAACAATCTATCGAAAAAGCTAAAAAGGACAGTCTTGTTGAAACTGCTTGCAAATTGTTTTGATGTTTTTCGCATGTGTTACAATATATCCATATTTAAATTTCTAAACCGATATGTAAAAATGCCGTAAACGCTTAGTGGAAAGTCTATTTATTCAGAATTGGTGCGCATTTGAAGCGATAGTGCGTAATAATGTTTTTACGCGGAACAGTGAAGTCAGTTTTGAATGTTGCACTCTAATTGTATATGTCAAATGATGTTTTTTGTATCTTCTAACCTTCCGGGCTACGCCGTATTCGGGCCACTTGTATTCGGTTTTTGTTTTCCGAGTGCTCAAAGTTCTCAGTGAGAGAATCGATTTCGTGAAGTCGAATGAAGAAAACAGCGATTTAGAAGAAACATTTTTAAACAGAAGTTTATGTTTCGTTTATGTCTTTTTCTCCAATACAACATCGTATTTATACCTGCCAATATAGAAAAGACAACCGCTAGTAGTCATTACGATGTTAACGTTTTTTCGGTGACAGTGCGCCATATAGGTGCAAATTGCAGAAGCCAATTCAACCATTTATGTTAGCGATATGAAGCGTGCCTTAGCTAAGAAATGACAGCACGTTTAATTGGTGAATTCAACTAAAAAAAATAGCCATTTCAACAAATATTTTATTATTATTAAGAGAATTAGAATTAAAAAATCTAAATTAGCAAAAGTAAGATTTTTTTAGTTGTCTCAAAAATAACTAATTAGAATCAGAAAATCAATTAATTTTTTCGCCAAAATGCTGATTTCGGTCTTTCCGTGTACCTAAATGAAAAGTACATTGAGATTTTTTACGCGTTTTTTATGCGGTTCTCTTACCCGGATTTTACGGGTTTCCTAAGTTACCAGTTAGTTTTAATGGATATCCGAAGTTACGCTATTTATTTTTATGTGAATTTTCGATGTTAGTCGATTTTTAAAGCGGATTTCCGAAACTACGCAGTTTTGTGTTTTCTACTCGAATTTCCGAAATGATTTCCTCGCGGATTTTCGAAATAACGCATTTATTTTTCTACGCTGATGTCCGATTGTTCCCAGGCGGTAGGTCGGAATTATCGATTTCGTTGAGCAAAGATACAACAAGGGGTAGTACAGCAGCTATTACTGTGATTTATTTCAGTATAAATCTCCTATTCGTTATATAATTTCATGGTACTTACAAATGGGGTTGAAAATTTAATTCAGAGAACTCTATCCGTACTCCACCCAACTTAACTGTTTGATCTGAGTAAATTAGCTTAGGTTAGGTTAAATTTTATCAATAGTGTTTCTAATTAGATAACTCACTGAATAAATCTATCTATCAGTTTACTAGGAACAACAAGTTATTGTAATTTCAACTGAACTGTTTAGATATAATGGGTAAGTTTGAGGCTGCTTCTTTTCCACACGTGAACTGCTTTGTAGAGTGACCTCGCGTTTTTCGACGGCTACGGTTACATCTTTTTCTGCTGTCATCATGGCAGCTTCTGACACAGCTGACTACTGTAGAGCTAAGAGTGCTGCCAGCATTACTTCGAAAATCCACGTAGAAAAAATTACATGTGTAATTTCGGAAATCCGTGTAAAAAACCGTGTAACTTCGGAAATTCACTCACGGAACGACCGAAATTAGCTCTGCGCCTAATTCGTATTACTGTTTTTGAATTAGTTGATTTTAACAACAGAATTTCCAAAATAACTATAAAATTAGTTAAAATTGAGAATTTACTTTTCTGAAAAAAAAAAAAACTCCTATTTTTAGAGAATGTGTTTAGTTGGCGAATATGCTGGACACAAACCAGCAATATTTCAATCCAACACGAAATTCTCATTGATAACTAATTTTGTTATTAAAATCAGAAAATTTGTTTTTATTTATCTTTACTGAATAGCACAAGAAAACAAAAATTAAAATGGTTTTATTAACAAGTTTATTAGCCAAAAACTCATGAGATGTGTCAAAGCAAAACAATCCATTAAAAGGCTAAAAAGGACAGTCTTGTTGAAACTTCTTGCAAATTGTTTTAAAGTTTTTCGCTTGTGTTACGATGTATCCATGTTTAAATTTTTAAACCGATATGTAAAAATGCCGTAAACTATAAGTGGAAAGTGTATTTATTCAGAATTTGAAGCGATTGTGCGAAATAATGTTTTTACGGGGAACAGTGAAGTGAGTATCGAATGTTGCACTCTAATTGTATATGTCAAATGATGTTTTTTGTATCTTCCAACCTTCCGGGCTACGCCGTCCGGTGCACTACTTGTATTCGGTGTATGTTTTCCGAGTGCTCAAAGTGAGAGTGAGAGAGTCGACTTCGCGAAATCGAATGAAGAATGATTTGTTAATGTATTTTTCTCCAATACAACATCGTATTTATACCTGCCAATATAGAGAAGACAACCGCGACTGAAATTTTTTTCGACAGTAGTGTGCCATCTAGTGGCTAGTAGTCATTACGGTGTTAACGTTTTTTCGGTGACAAAGCGCCATATAGCTGCAAATTACAGAAATCAATTCAACCATTTATGTTGGTTGAAAACAACGATTTATTTCTCTAATTCAACTAAAAAATTAGCTGAATGGAAATGAAGTGTGCCTTAGCTAAGAAATGACAGCACGTTTAATTGGTGAATTCAACTAAAAAATAGCAATTTCAACAAATATATTATTATTATTAAGAGAATTAGAATTAAAAAATCTAAATTAGCAAAAGTAAGATTTTTTTAGATTTCTCAAAAAATAACTAACTAAAACCTGAAAATCAGCTAATTTTTTCGCCAAAATGCTGATTTCGGTCTTTCCGTGCTTAAAAATGAACTGCGTAAGTTCGAAAATCCGCGTAACTTAAGAAATTTGCGTAGAAAAACTGCATAACCTCGGATATCTGTCCAAAAAAACGAGTAAGTTCCAAAATCAGCGTTGAAAAATAACGCGTAACTTTGAAAATCCATGTAACTTAGACTTCGGAAATCTACATAAGGTTGAAGATCAGCGTAGAAAAATAAATGCGTAAATTTGAAAATCCGCGTAGAACAAAATCGCAACTGCGTAACTTTGGAAATCCGTGCAAAATAACCGAGTAAGTTCCCAAATCCCGCGAAACCCACGTAAAAAACCACCTAACTTCGGAAATTCGTGTTAAAAAAACTGCATAACTTTGGAAATTTGTGTAAATACTGACTTTGTGATTTCGGAAAACCATGCAAAAAACCAAATTCCAAAATCAGCGTTGAAAGATTACTCGCAACTTCGAAAATTCGCTTAAGAAAACCGCGTAACTTTTAAAATTCGCGTGTCTTCGGAAACTATAAGATCGGAAATACGCGTGGAAAAAATCACGTAATTTCGGATATCCGCATAAAAAACTGACTGCTTAACTTCGGAAATCCTTGCAAAAAATTGAGTGAGTTCCAAAATCAGCGTTGAAAAATAACACGTAACTTCAGAAATGCATAATTTCGGAATTTCGCGTAAGTTCGGAAATCAGCGAAGCAAAATAAAACGTGCAGCTCTGGAAATCCGCGCACAAAAATCTTTTGCATGGATTTCCAAAATTACGCAGTTCTCTTAATGCGAACTTTCGAGGTGACGCGATTTTGTTCTACGCTGATTTCTAACCTTATGCGGATTTCCGAAGTTACGTGACTTTCCGAAGTCTAAGTTACATGGATTTTCAAAGTTACGCGGATTTCTGAAGAGACGCGGATTTTAAAAGTTACTCGGTTTTCTTAAGCGAATTTTCGAAGTTGCGCGTTGTTTTCCTACGCGGATTTCCTAAGTTACGAGTAATCTTCCAACGCTGATTTTGGAACTCACTCGGTTTTTTGCATGGATTTCCGAAATTACAAAGTCAGTATTTACACGAATTTTCAAAGTTATGCAGTTTTTTTTAACACGAATTTCCGAAGTTAGGTGGTTTTTTACGTGGGTTTCGCGGGATTTGGGAACTTACTCGGTTCTTTTGCACGGATTTCCAAAGTTACACAGTTCTCTTTATGCGAAATTTCGAGGTGACGCGATTTTGTTTTACGCGGATTTCCAAATTTACGCCTTTATTTTTATTTCCGAGGTTACGTGACTTTCCGAAGTCTAAGTTACATGGATTTTCAAAGTTACGCGGATTTCCGAAGAGATGCGGATTTTAAAAGTTACACAGTTCTTTCAAGCGGCTTTCCGAAGTTACGTGATATTTTTCAATGCTGATTTAGGAACCTAAAGACCTACAAGAAGCAGAAAATCTCGAAACAAAGTGTAGAACGGAAGAAGCGAGTAGCAACAAAGGCCCGGAAATTGTATTCCTGTCTTTTACAGTGTCCGGATGCATGCGTTTTGATGGACAATGAGACTTATGTAAAGAAGGACTCAAAAACCCTTCCAGGTCCTCAATATTTTACTGTCATCGTTGGGGAGCATGTGAGCGATGCGGACAGGCCGAATCAAGTGGAGAAATTCGGTCGAAAGTTACTGGTATGGCAAGCAATATGTTCCTGTGGTTTGAAGTCAACAATTTTTTACACTACCGGAACTATAAATGCAGAAATCTATTGATCTGAGTGTCTCCAGAAGAGATTGCTGCCTTTATATAAGAAGCATAGTACACCTCCACTGTTTTGGTCGGATTTAGCGTCGGCTCACTGTGCCAAAACCATTCTCAATTGGTTTGAGGAAAAAGGTATAAATTTCGTCGAGAAAAATATCAATCCACCAAATTGCCCTCAGCTTCGACCCATCGAACGTTACTGGGCAATCGTGAAGAGGGCCTTCAAGAGGACTGGTAAGGCAGCTGGGAACATGCAAGAGTTCAGAAAAATTTAGGCTCATGCGTCCAAAAAATGCGATGCAACACTTGTCCGGAACTTGATGAAGAGCGTTCGATCAAAAGTTCGAAAATTCGTGCAGGAATAAATTAAATTTCATCCGGTTTTCATTATGCTCAGGTTTAACCTCGTACAATAAAGGATCAATTTTTAGTTTGAATAAAATATCGTTTATTATCATTATTAGAAAGAAAAGTTATTTTTCAACGCTGATTTTGGAACTCACTTAATTTTTGCACGGATCTCCGAAGTTAAGAAGTCAGTTTTTTACGCGGATATCCGAAATTACGCAATTTTTTCCACGCGGATTTCCGAAAATTCGCGAATTTATGAAGTTATGCGTTATTTTGCCTATGCGGATTTCTGAACTTATTTCTCAACGCTGATTTTTGAATCAGTTTTGTTTTTTTTTTTGCGCGGATTTTTGAAGTCACGCGTATTTAGCAAGCTATGCAGATTTCCGAAGATACGCATTATTTTTAAACACTAATTCTGGAGCTAACTTGGATTTTTGGACGGATATCCGAAGTTACACGGTTTTCCTTCGTAAATTTTCGAAGATACGCGGTTTTCCTACGCGAATTTTCGAGGTTACGCGTTATTTTCCCTGCTCCGATATTCCGAGATATTTTTCAAAGCTGATTTTACTCGTTTTTTTTTTGCACGGATTTCCGAAGTTACGCAGATTCCCGAAATTACCCAGTTCTTTTTTACGTAAATTTTCGAAGTGACGCGATTTTTTTACACGGATTTTCGAAATTACGCAGTTGTTTTCTACGCGGATTTTCGAAGTAACGCGATTTTTTTCTACGCTTATTTCCGACCTTACGCGAATTTCCGAAGCTAATTTTTTTACGCGAATTTCCGAAGTTACACAGTTTTGTAGATCTTCAACGCTAGCTAGGCTATTTTGGACGCAATAATCTAATCTAAATTTAAATTTTCTAATATCATAAGATATCTTCTAAAACGTTTCGCCAATCATTGGTTTCATCTTCATCGCTTTGCCCTTCATAACTGTTTTGACCTAATTAATTTACATTTCGTCTCTAATTTGCCTTCACTGGAACTTTACAAATAACGTTGAAATTTATATAATCTATCAAAATCGGTCCAGACGTCTTTGAGAATGCGGTGTGAGTTCAGTTTTTTTTCCGGAGCCAGGAATCAAGAGAGCCGAGTGACCATTGCGACCTACTTTGTGGTTGCCCATCGATTGTCAAAACCTACCAATCGTCAAAGCTGGAAAGGAAACTTAATATCTGGGAGTGCTCATCAATCAGTAACTCTGGAACCAGCTTTCCAATCCGGATACAATTCAATGACTATGAATAAACCCAAAAGATTTTATTTCATTTCAACAGAATCTCAGTTAACAGCTATCGGTCTAGCGCAAGACTAGACCCGAAAACGGGGGAGTTTGCTCCAATTTTATGTTCGAATGTTCCGGTTCCTAGTTAGTAGATTTTTTTCCAACTGCATCCGGACAGTATTGAAAACAAAAAATCCTGCTGGATTTGTAGGCAATGCTGCTTAGTATAAGGAAAATATGTTCTAAATAAAATCCATACCTTCGATTCATAGTAAGATGCTCTGAAGAGAAGTAATAGTTATATTGAATCTAAAGAGCAATTCACGGAATGAGCAGCAGAAAGTTATGTTACAGATTAGCAAAAAATAAATTTTAATACAGTGACAAAATTAGCTATCAATTTTTTAACTAACTCTTGTTTCGGTTTGGAACTCAAACATATTCGAAACGTATTTTTTATTTCAATATGATGCGTGGAATTTCCGAGAAACGAATTCACAAAAAAGTCCCTTTTTTAAACAGCCTATATTGCAATATCTGATAAAGGTACAAAAATTCGTCCAAAACATGAAACGTGCGTCCTTTGCTTAGCTTTCAACTTTTTTTTATTGAAAAAAGTTAAAAGTGTATGAACAAATAAAGGACGTGACCGTCGTTTGATTTTTGAGCTTCATCAATGACCCAATAGGAGCTTCCGAGCGAGCATAAGCTAGCTGAAATCGGAAAAGCCATCTTCGAAAAAATTTAACGATCACTTCTGATTCCGGAGATTATGATAATGTAATGGTATAAGTGACGTAAACGACAACGCGCTCATTTTTCGCCCTTTTTTCTCCGATGGCTGCACCAATTTTAATAATAATTATTATAAGCTAGTTGGAGAAATACTATTGAGTCGTGAATCATATTCGAAGATCAAAAAGCTGTCACTTCCAAATCCGGTGATATAATGGTATAAGTGACATAACCAACAAAATGTGCTTTTTCTCTCCACTCAACCTATTCCCACAAAATTAGGCACTTTTGAAAACTAATATTGGTTTATTGAAATGGTTTGAAGTTCAAATGGCTGTCACTTACGGTTCTGGTGATATAATGGTATAAGTGACGTAAACGACCAATCTCACTACCCCATAATTTTCTCACACGGAACGACCGAAATCAGCATTTTCGCGAAAAATTTAGTTGATTTGCTGATTTTAGTTAGTTATTTTTTGAGACAACTAAAAAAACCTTACTTTTGCTAATTTAGATTTTTTATTCTCATTCCCTTAATAATAATAAAATATTTATTGAAATGACTATATTTTTTAGTTGAATTCACAAATTAAACGTGCTGTCATTTCTTAGCTAAGGCACATTTCATTTCCATTCAACTAATTTTTTAGTTGAATTAAAGAAATAAAATGTTGTTTTCAACCAATATGAATGGTTGAATTGGCTTCTACAATCTGCAGCTATATGGCGCCCTGTCACCGAAAAAACGTTAACACCGTAATGACTACTAGCCACTAGATGGCACACTACTGCCGAAAAAATTTCAGACGCGGTTGTCTTTTCTATATTGGCAGATATAAATACGAAGTTGTATTTAAGAAAAAATAACATAAACGAAACATAAACATCTTTTTGAATTTTTTTCTTCTAAATCACTGTTTTCTTCATTCTCACTGAAAACTTTTAGCACTCGGAAAACAAAAACCGAATACAAGTAGTACACAGAACGGCGCAGCTCGGAAGGTTTGAAGATACAAAAAAACTTCATCACAATTAGAGTGAAACATTCGAAATTCACTTCACTGTTTCGCGTAAAAACATTATTACGCACAATCGCTTCAAGTGCGCACAAATTCTGAATAAATACGATTTCCTCTAACAGTTTACGACATTTTTACATATCGGTTTAGAAATTGAAATAAAGATATATCGAACACATGCGAAAAACATCAAAACAATTTTCAAGCAGTTTCAATAAGACGCTCCTTTTTAGCTTTTTAATGGATTGTTTTGCTTTGACACTTCTCATGAGTTTTTAGCTAATAAACTTGTTAATAATACCCATTTCAGTATTGTTTTCTTTGTGCTGTCCTTCAGTAATGATGGTGATAGATAAATAGAAACAAATTTTCTTATTTTAATAACAAAATTAATTGTCAATGAAAATTTCGTGTTGGATTGAAATATTGCTGGTTTGTGTCCAGGATATTCACCAACTAAACACATTCTCTAAAAATAAGAGTTTTTTCAGCAAAGTAAATTCTCAATTTTAACTAATTTTATAGTTATTTTGGAAATTTTGTTGTTAAAATCAACTAATTCAAAAACAGTAATACGAATTAGGAGCAGAGCTAATTTCGGTCGTTCCGTGCAGATATGGTTGAACCGATTTCAATCATTCTAAGCGCGTTCGAGACTAAAATGAGATGTGGATCGAGTTCGAAGGTCTCGCTGCCACTCGTGCAGACTTACCTAAGGTGAAGATACCTTGATTTGAGTATGTTTGAATGTAATGACAAGTTCAAATATGATCATCGGGAGCATACGATTTTCAGACGAAGGACATTAGTTTTTATTTAAGTGATTACTAGAGCTGACTAAAACACAATATTACGTTCTTTTTAATCATATTTGAAAAAATAAGCTTTTCGTACTCTTGAAAATCTACAATCAAGTTTGAATATCAACTAACATAAAGTACAAATAGAAAAGTTTTTAACCATTTTCAGGAGAGTTTTTATGTGTTTAGTATCTTTACAATTACGGTTTGAAATGTTAAACTCACTTCAGCCAGAAATTACAGTATCGAAAGTCGAATCCGCACGGAAAGACCGAAATCAGCATTTTGGCGAAAAAATTAGTTGATTTTCTGATTTTAGTTAGTTATTTTTTGAGACAACTAAAAAATTCTTACTTTTGCTAATTTCGATTTTCTAATTCTCATTCCCTTAATAACAATAAAATATTTGTTGAAACGACTATTTTTTTAGTTGAATTCACCAATTAAACGTGCTGTCATTTCTTAGCTAAGGCACACTTCATTTCCATTCAACTAATTTTTTAGTTGAATTAGAGAAATAAAACGTTATTTTCAACCAACATAAATGGTTGAATTGGCTTCTGCAATTTGCACCTATATGGCGCACTGTCACCGAAAAAACGTTAACACCGTAATGACTACTAGCCACTAGATGGCACAATACTATCGAAAAAAATTTCAGCAGCGGTTGTCTTTGCTATATTGGCAGATATAAATATGATGTTGTATTGGAGAAAAAGACATGAACGAAACATAAACTTCTTTTTGAATTTTTTCTTCTAAATCGCTGTTTTCTTCATTCGACTTCGCGAAATCGATTCACTCAAAAACTTTGAGCACACTTTGAGTGCAACATTCGAAACTCACTTAACTGTTCCACTTTAAAACATTATTACGCACAATCGCTTCAAATGCGCACCAATTGTGAATAAATACACTTTCCACTAAAAGTTTACGGCATTTTTACATATCGGTTTAGAAATTTAAATATGGATATATTGTAACACATGCGAAAAACATCAAAACAATTTGCAAGCAGTTTCAATAAGACTCTCCTTTTTAGCTTTTTAATGGATTGTTTTACTTTGACACTTCGCATGAGTTTTTGGTTAATAAACTTGTTAATAAAACCAATTTCATTTTTGTTTTCTTTGTGCTGTCCTTCAGTAATGATGGTGATAGATAAATAGAAACAAATTTTCTGATTTTAATAACAAAATTAGTTGTCAATGGGAATTTCGTGTTGGATTGAAATATTGCTGGTTTGTGTCCAGGATATTCGCCAACTAAACACATTCCTAAAAATAAGACTAAGAAAATTTATATATAGTTTTAATTTCTATGAGTTGTTCATGTTATACAAAGTTTTTCATCATTAAAAAAACTACACAACTTTTTCATATATACTACGCCGCGATCATTTCAGTTTAATGAAATAGAGATATTTTTGCAGCTTGTTTATCATCAAAAAGTGCAGATGAGACTACCTACAAATAAAACTATTTCAAAGAAGCTCGTCTGCAGGCGAGATTTGATCTTTTCAAATATGCTTGTTTTTAACATTTGCTTCCATGGTAACTGTCACAATAACTGATTTTTTTACGCATCGAAGCTTATAACACATGGGCCGGAAAGTCCCGGGCCTAACAAAGAGAACACGATATTTTTGGTTCAAAATTCAAACTTTATTCATCAACGTAATCTACATCAAGAGCAACGCAATCATTCCAGCGTCACTCTAGCATTTCAATACCACTTTCGTAGAACGATTAATATTTTGCCACAAACAAGGTCTTATTTTAAGCGATAACCTCTTTATTCGTGCAAAATTTCTAACCGACGAGCATTTTTTTTTTCAGGTCCGCGAACAGCCAGTAGTCGCTAGGAGCCAAATCTGGCGAATACAGTGAATGTGGGAGCAATTTGAAGTTCAATTCATGTAGTTTTGCCATTGTTTTGATTGACTTGTGACACGGTGCGTTGTCTTGATGAATTTTTTTTTCTTTGCCATTTGCTGTCGTTTCTTTGCAATTTCGGCCTTCAAATGCTCCAATAACGCTGTATTATATTCACTGTTAATCAGGCCCGTACCCAATAATTCATTTCGGGAGAGGCCCAAAACAAACTAGCTTACTGATGATCTTGTTTATGTTTCTAATTCTCGGTACGCTCTCAATAACTTTGTAGATTTTAAAGTATTAGTTATGGGTTGCCTAATATAAAGTCCAACTATCAAATCGTTGCTGACATATGGTTACTCAAAGTGAATGATACTGCGAGGGTTTGAAGCAAACATCTCTTAGTGTTAAAGGGTAAGTGACAAATTAGTGAAAGGGTAAGAGATTATAAAAAATTTGAAACAATTCAGTAAACGCTTCTGGTTTTCAATTTTTTTATTGTTATTTACTGAACAAATTTACTTCCACTATATCTTCCGAGGCTAGTCTACCAAATGTATACCATGATAATGCCAGAAAACAGACGTCATTACGTTTTTGACCCATGGAGTCTTCCTAGGCCGCTTCGAGACTCCCGTAACGATTTCAGTTCATTATCGAATAATTGGGCGTATAATAATGGGTCTAGGTTTCATGAACAGTGAACTCATCGACACCAAAAGTTCAACAAAATTTCCATCAGCATAGCCAAATATGTTTCCGAAATGCACTCGCGTTCGCCCGAATAAGCATGTTTTTTGCACCCAGAAACAGGATATCTTTCCAGAATCTTATAGTAATCCTTGTAGCATCTGTTATTTCGCGCACAATCACTTCAGAATCATACTGCTCCATTTTAAATACACAGATAAAAATATTTTGTGAATTTACATCTATTTTCATGCACATATTTGGAACAGGTAATTAAACATAAAATTACTTTACAATTCTGTACGTTTCAATATAATTTAATCGCAAAATAAGCGTTAATTGAAAGATACAGTTATATTCATTGAAAATTCAATGCAATTCAATTTAGTTTTGCATCGATGAAGGTTTTCAATCAAAATTTCGATTCAACCCACGTCTATTCCATGTTACTATTGATTTACATCTCGTGTAAATTTAATTATTTTTTTCTGTGTAGTTTCAATACTATCTAATGAAACCGCATCGTAGGGTCTTTCACTGCGAACTTAATCGGTAGTGGAGTTTTCGAAACCACTATTTCACTGTGTAATCAGAAGGAGCATTTTCTATGTTTTTTGGCCGTTTGGCCTCCCATGAAAATGTTTTTGTAGGAACGAAAATCTTGTTTGTTTAATAAAAATGCATACGTATAAAATATTTACGAGTAAAAAAGATGTGAAAGAACAATCAATAAAATTGGCTGATTTCGGGAGGAGCCAGGGCCCCTCGGACCCCTCTCTAGGGACGTGCCTGCTGTTAATGGTATTTCCTTTCCCAAGATAAATCGATAAATATTACACCACGCACATCCCAAACTACCGAGGCCATAACCTTTCCAGCTAATTGTTGTGCTTTCGGGCGCTTTGGACGACGTTCACCAGTTGCTGTCCACTCAGATGACGATCGTTTTGATTCCGGAGTGAAGTGATGAATCCATGTTTCATCCATTGTCACCTATCGACGCAAAAATTCCGATTTTTTTATGTTTTCTGGTGTTACCGCCTCACTTGGACCTACGATCACGTTTGAAGTCAGCTAAACAACGTTTTATTGTTATTACTGATTGAGCGGAGTTTCCTTAACACTTTTCAAGCTATTGCTCCACTGAAACGGTATTTTTCCCCATCAAGAAGCAGGGTAAAATTAAAACCCGTAATTGTTTTTGATCCATTGCTCTGAAAAAAACTTGATTAATCCACCTAGCAGTGAGATGATACCTTTTTTATCAATCCGCATATGTTTTTTGGCATGAATATTCATTTCTGTTTTAGGCAAATTGAGATTTTAATCACTCATTACCCTGTAATGTCGAAACTGCAAATCGTATCGAATTTCAATCTTAACGTGTGACAATCGATTGAACATTTCATGAGATGTCGAAGCAAGTTCCACTTTAGAGTTTTTCATCATTATTTATGGTACTTCCAGAGTCGGTATTCAGGAACTAGCATCACAAAAAAGATGATTCGTATGACCATAAATTAATACGCCAAACAATTTACATCTTCTTTATCGGTATGAATTTTGAAAATTCATCATCTGTAATTCCAGAATCGGAGAACATTCACCAATTTTGTATGGGACCTTAAGTCCTTTATTTAAATTTTTTTTTTTTGAAGTTCGATTTGGCCTTTTTGAAAAAAAATGATTAAGCTTTGAGAAACGATTCGAAATTGGATCCGGTAATTTTAGTGGGAATTAAAATTTGTGGGAACATTCCGAATCCAAAAAAGAATACCGCTTAAACTGAAATAAATTTATTTGGTAATCGACTATCCAAATTTGCAAACCCGATAAATCTGAATAATTTATGTGAAATGGACATTTTTATACTAATCACCCTGTATCTCCTAAACCAGAAATCGGATCTGACTATTTTTTGTAGGATTTTAAGACCTCTCATTTGAATCATAGATGATTCTTAGATTTCATTTGAATCTTAGATCGGTTCAGCCATCTACGAGAAAAATGAATTGCATTATTTTAATTTCGTTTCACATCTGAGTTTCAGAATCTGAGTTTCAGAATCTGAGTTTGTAGAAAACGGTTTAGCCATCTCCGAAAAAATTGAGTGAAATTATTTGTCACACACGCATTTGCTGATCTCGACGAACTGAGTCGTATGGTATATGGAAGTTATGTTCTTTCAGCTTTTATTGCTGTAAGTAGTTTAAATCAATATAATTATGGAATTACTTTCAACTCGAAAATGCTGATATCATCTGGTTTATAAATGCCATATTCGAACGATTATGTTGCCAAAAACGAACCGTGCTAAAATCGGTCCAAGGCAAATTGTCATGACAAAGGATGCTGTACACAGTCTTTTGGGCACTTAGAAACAATTGTATGTCACAGTATAAAAATCGTGTTTTCCGTTGCTCCCAAGCATTTCTTTTTCATACAGTGCTCAAAACTTCTACTGCTGGAATAAGGGGAAAAGTCGTTTACACAAAAATATTGATATCTCCGTTAAAAATGGACGGATTTTAACAAACTATGGCTTGTTGGATAGCAATTACCGTGCGGAATCTAAGTCTGAAAATATATTCTGTTTTCAAGGTCAATTGTGACAGATACTGTCAAGAAACTGAAAGTTTAGACATAAAACTTCGTATAACAACTCAAAAAGTAAACATCCTATCTGCAAACCATTCAATAGCGTTCAGGGTGACGGGGAGACCTTTCATTTGAGACTAGTTTGATCAAAATCGGTCCAGCCATCTCTGAGATCTCGACCTCTTAGTTGACAACACACACACATACACACACACACACGGACATTTGTTCAGTTCGTCGAGCTGAATCGATTGGTATATGACATTCGGCTCTTCGGGCCTCAGAAAATTTGTCTAAAGTTTGACCGAATTCTATACCTTTTTTAGATATATATATATATATATATATATATATATATATATATATATATATATATATATATATATATATATATATATATATATATATATATATATATATATATATATATATATATATATATATATATATAAATATATATATATATATATATATATATATATATATATATATATATATATATATATATATATATATATATATATATATATATATATATAACCTGTTTTAATCCACCTAGTGGTGTAATGATGCGTTTCTCATATCAATCATACTATCATATATAATACTGTGGTATTCTTCAAAATCTATTTCTTCGATTCTTAAAAGAACAACCGAAATCGGTTTGTTTGACCGTCTACTGATAAAAACTATCAATTGGAAAACATTTGAGGTCGATTTAGAAAATTTTTCAAGGTTTTTCCTAATTTTCAGTGATGGTATACAATTTTCAACACACTTTACCCTATATTTCCGGATCCGAAAGTCGGATCCGCATGAAATTCAGCAATAACGTATGGGACCACAGAACCTTTCATTTTAACCTAAGTTTGTAAAAATCGGTCGCGCCATCTATGAGAAAAGTAAGAACACATATTTTCTTTGTTTTTGCACATTTTACCCCATAACTCCCGAACCGGAAGTCGGATCCAAATAATATTCAGGAATTTTTATGGGACCACAAGACCTTTCATTTGAATCTAAGTTTGTGAAAATCGGTTCAGCCATCTCCGAGAAAAGTTAGTGCAAAAAAACGTTACATACACACATACGCACATACACACACAGACATTTTGCGTACTCGACGAACTGAGTCGAATGGTATATGACACTCGGCCCTCCGGGCCTCGGTTCAAAAGTCGGTTTTCACAGCGATTGCATAACCTTTTTATATGAGAAAGGCAAAAAGGTAAAAAGGTGACTGCAATAAAACTAGCGCCATCTATGCGTTAGGCACGGCACTTTTCAGGCCGATGTGTTAACTAGAAAAGTTTTGTAACCGTTGCAGGCGTGTTTTGAAAGCGGAATAAAAAGCCACGACTTTGAAAAAAGGTAAACATCAAGTCGAATTACGTTATGTCATGTTTTGGTAAATTTTTCTATAGAAAAGTTCTGAGGATAAGCTTTTCATTCAATTGAAGTGGAGATCGACGTACGCTTGCTATATTGTACTGTTCATACCAATTAAACAGTTTTAGTAGACTTATACTTTATTTAAAAAACTCTACTTAAGTTATGAAAATAATACATTTAAATTTTAAACACGCTTACGCCTGTTATTCCGGAACAGGAAGTCAGATCCGAGTGAAATTCTGTAAATCTCGTTACAATTAATGAGACGAATGATCAAAAGTACAGTTACACCGTTGCAGAAAAAAATGGTCTTTGAAATAATGACTTTCGTGAGTAGTACTGTGTAGTCGATATCTACACTTCAAACGGACATGCAACTCACACTGGATAAATCTAGCTAGCGTGTTGAGTTAATTTGGATTCGTGTCATATTCCAACCGCAAAAGCAAAACAAACACGGAAGTCGACTGATCCGACACGACAAGACTTTAACATGACACACATAATTGCTATATAGATCACCTGCGGGATGCAATAGTACGATACTAACTAATCACTAACCAAGAAGCCTTACTCCAACCTGCCGACTAACAGTTGTTCGTCACAAGCGGTTCTATCAATTAAGTACCCCGTAATCAGTGCATTTCGCTCGTTAACGATTGTACCATCCTAGGCAGACTAACCTCAAACAACCTGTTTAGTTTTTTTTTTCGTTAAATTTTACATCGCCAATACATTCACTTTGCAATAATAATGTTTCGCCTACTTGTCTGTGAATGCCCGACGCTACGGCAACCGGCCTACTGTATGTGTATAATTAAATCAACCCTAAACCGCCCATAGTGCACCCGGACTGCATTTAATGTCTACATTCCTGTATACTCAGCAGTCTGTGAAACCGCGACAAAAGACACGGTCGTCGTGACGACTTATTTAGCGTCTGCCGAGAATTAACGGAACACGTGACTGCAAGCAAACGGAGGAATTGGTGCGTTGGATGGCTTTGACTTTGTTTACGCTCTGCTAAGCTAACAGAATAGTAGATAGAGAGATGAGCGAGCGCGCAAACCGCAAGAACCTGATTTGTTGAGGCGAAATCGAATAGCCTACTGCCTGTTTTTCATTTGTAACGAAACTAAATTAGAAAATATTTTCCACGGAATTCCGACATGTGCTCCGAGCATAGTAAAAGTTTTCCACGAGCACGCAATTCGTAATTGGATATTTTTTTTCGGAACAAGACAATCCTGCGTCCCCGCCTGGCTATCCTCGAATATCCGTTCATTCGCGGATCGCGGGTACCATTCGAAATAGTATGCACGGCAACGACCCAATTCCCGAAGCAAGCTGTCAATCCCCCTCGCGCACACCCTTTCTTAATATCCGCGACAACAACTATTCAACGTCGTTTGTAAATGTATTATTCACCGACTCTCGTGGTAAATTAAACTTAATGGAAATTAATAGGAAATTCCTCAACCCTCCGCCCACCCAAAGGGCCACCGTGCGTTCCACAGCGGAAACTTTATGAACAGTTCACTAATATCCGGCCCATCCGTCTCTTTTCTATTTCCACAGGATACCAAGGACCCATCGTCAATCGTTCCATCGCACACTGGGCGGCAGCAACGACCGCATTCGAAAGGATGATCCAAACCAGGACAACATGCGACCTTGTGTAACCAACGACCTACGGATAGGAACAGTCGACGACGAGGCAATCCGCTGACTCGAGTACCGTTGGGGGAGAGGTAAGTTTCCGTTCAATCAATAAAAGCGTGGGTGTGGGTGTGACTTTCTGGTGGAAAACGGTAACAGCACAGTATTGAGTTAAGCCTATGAAACCAATTTGCAGTATTTGCGTCTGCCAAGGAAAATTCTGTTGCACTGTTAGTAAACAGGTTTACCCATTTTCATATTACGGTTGCTAGTCGAAACAATCAAACAGGTTATTTTTTTACGACACCGATTCGAAATGGGTCAGAATAATCCTGACTGTGACATGCACCTGTCACAAAAGCCCCATAACATATACTTTGCGTGTCACACATCGGCAAAGAATCGTGTTCCGACGCATTAATGATTCAGCGATTACACAACCAACCTCTATTCCCATTCCAATTCCATTGACGAATCGTGCACTGACCCGAATCGGTAAAAACCACTGACCACTGTTTTCCTGCATTCAACGATCATTGCAGTAATTGGAAATGGGTTTTCACTGTTATTCCCCGCCCCAAATGATTTTGTCACTCGTTCACTAGGGGGCAGAAAAAAATTAATTGCATCCGTCATTTTCCTACAGTGATGCAGGCTGGATAATTGAAAACACTGGTACCGGAAAATTACCCCTCCCGGTATTCACGAAGCCCACCTAACGCCATATAAATCAAAGGTATTTCGATTTTGATCGTTCTCTGTTCCATTGTGCAGTAGTAAAAAATATTAATCAAAAATGAACTGATTTTTTTGTCACCTTTTCAAAATTTATCCCGTACGAGAATGGGTAGAACTTAACCGTGTATATCTATGGTTGTACTTAACCCAACAACATAATTTTTTCTACAAGCTATCGGAAATAATATCAGTAATTTATGATTAAATTTTCAACAGTGTGAGATAGCCATAGGTAACTAAAAAACTTTATTTTCTTAAACTTTTGGAAACAATGAAGAAAACTCATCACGCTTGCTTGCCTTGTTCGCACCCGGACGACGGTTTTGAGGTAGTCTCAGACGAAGCTCGCCACCAGAGCTTAAAATTGTCACGCATTCTCAATGAAAGAAACCATTCCAATAACCTCATTTCCAATATTTTTCTGTCTCATTCGTAAGTGACCGCATCCAAAACAAACGAAGAGAGACGAAGCATTTTTGTCACTCATTGCAAAAAAAGAGAGTATCACTGTTAAGTCACTCTTTCCACTATGACAATACGAAACCAAACTAACGCCTGCAGAGAGCATTAGCAGAATTTCAATTCTCATTATTTCATCGATGTATTGAAAATCTGTTACGCTGGGCTATAAAGAGTGACTAACATATGACAAATCGAAGTAATTACATCCCATAACCTCTTTGGAAACCAAAACTACTACAAATTCGAGCACCAGCAGGTAAAAGTCATTGTGAAACCTTTTTCTGTCATTTTCGATCCTCAAAGCTTCGGTTGAATACCGACACTGCAGACTATGGGAGTTTAACTGAAAACAGCAAATGACTGGAAGGGCAAATGAAAGAAAGAACACAAATTTAAAACTACTGTTCCGCTTAAAGACTGTCCCAGAAAGTATGGACGCAACCACAAACCGCTGCCATTGCGCAATGGTTCAGAATCTGTCAATTTTTACGGCTGCGTCCTGTTGTTTACACTCTTCTCTAACCACTTGTGCAGTTGTTTATTCGTTTTCATTAGTTTGTTTCGAAATGCGTGGACTTTCAGTAGAACAACTTCGATAAATTGTGTACAAATGGTGCACAGAACGCGGACTGTCACTGAGAAAGATAGCAAAAATGGAAGGAGTAAGTGAAAAAGCCGTGCGAAATGCAATCAATGCAAGTTTCAGTTCGGGATGTGGCCAAAAAAGTGGGCACTTCGAAGTCAAATTTTCTTCGTGCTAAAGAACGTTTGAATCTTCGAACCTACAAGAAGCAGAAACAACCAAAACGTAGTCCGAAACAAAACGCATCGATCAGGCCGAGGCTTTGAAAGCTGTTCAATACGATTCTTGCTGGAAATTTGAACTGCATAATCATGGACGACGAAACCTACGTGAAACTCGATAACAAATCCTTGCCGGGACCACAATGCTATACGGTGTGAGAAGGGCAAATAATAAAACCAGTCCGAGACATCGATTGAATTCGAAAAATTTGGTAAGAAAGCTATGGTCTGGCAAGCAATTTGTAGCTGCGGTAAGATTTCGAAACCCTTCATCGCCACTGCTTCAATGAACAGCGAAATATACATCAAGGAATGTTTATAAAACCGACTTCTACCAATGATTCAAAGCCCTTAAGGATCCTGTTGTCATCTGGCCAGATCTTGCTTCTTGCCACTACTCGAAATCAACGGTAGAGTGGTGTACTACCAAAAATGTCACTTTCGTCCCAAAAGACATGAATCCACCAAATTGCCAACAATTTCGACCAATTGAGGAATTTTGGGCATTAACGAAGGCACATCTAAGGAAACATGTCTCGGCAGCCGAAACCATTCAACAGTTCGAAAAAGGTTGGAAAAAAGTGTCAAAACTTGTCGCCAAGAAGTCTGTACGGAATTTAATGAGGAACGTTCGCAAGAAGGTGTGCCAGCTAGTCTACAATGGCTAAATAGCAAATGTTAATAATATTGTGTTGTTGTAGTCTAATATTATCAGTATATCGAATAAAATTTGAATATCTAACACTTGTGAATTGTTTATAACGAAATCAAAATACGTCCATACTTTCTGGGACAGTCTTTATGTCATTGACTGGACATGGATTTCATTCTCATAGTTTGCAAGAGAAGCTGAGAGTGACATTTATTTCTCGTCATTTTCGTCTATTTTGAGTCAATGACAATGACTTTTATTATCTCTGCCTAGTATTCTCATTCTGGAACAAAAATTCAGAATTCCGAAACAAAATTCATGATATGAGTTCCAAATCCTGGATTTTGGAACAAATTTTTTCCCGGGCCTAACATAACCTTTAAAAGACAGCTGTTAAAATTTCATGATATTCTATTCATTAGTTTATGAGTTATGGTGCTAAGAGTGACGCTTCTTTTGTTATTTTCAAAAGCAATTTCGTGTTTGAATTTTACTTTTAATTGGCTTGAAAAGTGTTATGGAGACTCCGCTCCATGAAAACCAACAGTAAAAACGTTAGTTTGCTGACTTCAAACGTGGTCGTAGAGACACCAATGAAGCAAAACGCAGTGGACGGTAACACCAGAAAACATAAAAAAAAATTCACAAAATCGTTTTGAATGAAGTTGCGTGAGTTAGCTGGCATCGTAAAGATATCAAAAGAGCGTGTTGGCTTTATATTGCATGAGCATTTGACAATGAGAAAGCTCTGTTCAAAGTTGGTGCCGAGTTTGCTCACTGTTGACCAAAAATGAGAACGTAATGATGATTTTGAGCATTGTTTGGTCATGTTTAAACGTAACAAACCGGAATTTTTACGTCGATATGTGACAATGGATGAAACATGGATCCATCAGTTCACTTCGGAATCAAAACGATCGTCAACGTTAGCCGGAAAAGAACCCAATAAATAGGTTTTTGACAGTATTTTGAGGTAAATGAAGATCGAACTCGTTAGAACAACTGTTGAATAAGCGACACATACTGGAGACTGGTTCATTGAAACCGTAGTTAGTTCTAGCGCGAGGAACTCGGAGAAAAGGATTGAATCGCAAATTACGACGATGGATGTCAAAATTCAGCAATTGTAGGAGATCTGCTCAATCAATCCGGGATTGGATTAAGTCCGCAACGAAAACAGCTTTGATGGTATCCCGGCGAACAGATAGCAAATCGAGATTAATGAGTCTACATCGATTTTCGTAGCTTGGAAGATTTGATGCATCTCTCCATGGCAGACAGCGCAAAGCGAAACGAACAAATTTCCGCTGAACAGCTTGAATTCGCAGCTTATCAGTTTGATAATACGGTGCCCAAACAGCGACAGCGTACTCAAGGGTCGAGCGAACTAATGCGCTATATAACGATTTCAAACAATACATGTTGTCAAAATTTTTTGCAATACGAAAATTGAGTCCCAACATCCCAACATAGATGCTTTTGAGATTGTATATTCTACATGACCTTTGAAATTAAGTTTAGAATCCAGTAACACTCCTAAATCCTTGATTGTTGACTCCCGTTTTAGGACGGTTCGCGAAATAGTATAATCTTACGTGATCGTTGTTCTTTTACGAGAGAAAGAAATGACGGAACATTTTGATGCATTTAGCACCATCCTGTCAACGTTGCACCAATTCAGAAATACATTTAATTGAGACAGCAAGAAACCGGTGTCATCAGGATTCTTGATGAGATGAAATAGCTTAAAATCATCGGCAAAAGATAGCTTCATGCACTTCAACGAAAAATTCAAATCGTTGAGATATATAAGAAATATGAACTGCCCCAGATGGCTTCCTTGGGGGACTCCGGAGCTTGCGATGAATGATGAAGTGACACAGTCACCTATTTTCAATGACATACTGCGACCCGTCAGGTATGATTCAAGCCAATTAAGGAATGATCCGCTGAATCCTAGCCTATCGAGCTTGGCAACTGCTATCTGGTGATTAATCTTGTCGAAAGCTGCGGAGAAATCCGTAAAAATAACGTCTACTTGATGTTGTGCTTGCAATAAACTGCAAAGTTTACTGACTCAAAAAAAAAAGAATAATATAAATCGCTCCACCGTTGATAAAACTTTCCTCGAATGCGCATTTTTGGATTCTGAATATTGAATATATGAATATTGATTCTGGACCTGAATTCTAGATCTGGAAATACATTCTGCACCCGGATTCTAGAGCTGCATGCTGAACCTGGAACTAAAGTCTGAACCAGGATTTTGAAACTAGAATCTGAGCCTAGATTCTGTAACTGATATCAGTACTTGGATTCTGAAACTGAACTCGGCCTGTAACAGATCGGCTGAAAAGTTCGTATCGTTTCTATGAGAGGGCGCCACTAGAATAAAATCCATATCATTTTCAGTTAGTACCAACCTTCAAAAGATACGTGTATAAATTTGACAGCTGTCTGATTATTAGTTTGTGAGATATTGCATTTTGAGTGAAGCTACTTTTGTTATTGTGAAAAAAATGGAAAAAAAGGAATTTCGTGTGTTGATGAAACACTACTTTTTGATGAAAAAAAGTGCCGCCGATACCAAAAAATGGCTTGATGAGTGTTATCCAGACTCTGCACCGGGCGAAGCAACAATTCGCAAGTGGTTTGGAAAATTTCGTACTGGTCATATGAGCACCGAAGACGATGAACGCAGTGGACGTCCAAAAGAGGCTGTTACCGATGAAAACGTGAAAAAAATCCACAAAATGATTTTCAATGACCGTAAAGTGAAGTTGATCGAGATAGCTGACACCCTAAAGATATCAAAGGAACGTGTTGGACATATTATTCACGAATATTTGGATATGAGAAAGCTTTGTGCAAAATGGGTGCCACGTGAGCTCACAATCGATCAAAAACAACAACAAATTGATTATTCTGAGCAGTGTTTGGAGCTGTTATATCGAAATAAAACCGATTTTTTTTGTCGATATATAACAATGGACGAAACATGGCTCCATCACTTCACTCCGGAGTCCAATCGACAGTCAGCTGAGTGGACTGCACGCGATGAACCGAACCCAAAGCGTGGAAAGACTCAACAATCGGCCGGTAAGGTTATGGCGTCTGTATTTTGGGATTCGCATGGTATAATCACAGATAACAGATATACAGGCATACATATGAACTGTGTGTAAAATTTGCTCAATCAGCGTGGCGAACACTTCCAGATGTCACCACGATCGCCACGAGGTGCCACCACGATTTGGATGCTGCTTTCACTGAGCCACAATTTTGGGTGCAACATTCACTTCACACTAGATTTTTGTTTTGCTGTTGGTTAAAATGACAAGTTTATTTTTGTTTTATCCAGATCGAATTCTCGTGTGATTTATGCGACATGGAAATGAAGTTGTCTTTAACACTTCGGGAAATCGTGTGATAAGTGTAAAAATTGTTGTAGTTGGAATATTTCTTTAACAGGCAGGAGGATTTTGTTATCGTTCCGGAACGTAGTGGAACGTTTTGAAAGATTGCGGCGAACAGTCGAGTAGGTGGCAGTAGTGTTTCCAACGTATAGCAAATTTGAAAATTTACACAGGATTTTGAAAAATTTTGTTCGAGCCTGTATATCTGTTATCTGTGGTATAATTTTCATCGACTACCTTGAAAAGGGAAAACCATCAACAGTGACTATTATATAGCGATATTAGAGCGTTTGAAGGACGAAATTTCAAAAAAACGGCCTCATTTGAAGAAAAAAAAATTTTGTTTCATCAAGCACCGTGTCACAAGTCGACGAAAACCATGCTGAAATTGAACGAATTGGGCTTCGAATTGCTCCCTCATCCACCGTATTCTCCAGATTTGGCCCCCAGTGACTTTTTCCTGTTCTCAGACCTCAAGAGAATGCTCGCTGGTAAAAAATTTAGAAGGAATGAAGAGGTAATCGCTAAAACTGAGGCCTATTTTGAGGCAAAGGACAAATCGTACTACAAAAATGGTATCGAAAAGTTGGAAGATCGCTATAATCGCTGTATCGCCTCTGATGGCAATTATGTTGAATAATAAAAACGAATTTTGTGTTTCTTTTAAACGATACGAACTTTTCAGCCGAACTGTTACAACTTTATGTCTGCTTAGTGGTTTTTATTGAACTGCTGAACTGCTATGCACTGACTAGTCGAAGACGGAACATAAAGTAAATGATTAAAGTTGTTAATGAATCAACTGCTGATATGTTCAACACGCGTTAGGCTTTAAAAACCAAAAATCAAAATATTCCCATCATTCCACTTCAACCGCAATCGGACACCGAACTGTGGAAAAGATGCATGCGGCTTACTCACCGAACCTGAACCCATCTGACTACCATCTCTTTGCCACGCTGGCAACGCACGTTCTGCGTAGCGCTTTGATTGTCATGATGGAAAATATTTCGAACAAAATAACGACAATGGTTCCATGAAAATAAATATGTTTTATTTCCAAAAAAGGAAACGTCTATTTACAAACTGCTTACAAATGGCACGTAATATGAGCTAGTTTTAGTCAACCGCAAACAGGCTCCTTCATGAATAAGGAACAAAGTATTACTAAAAATGGGAATTCTGAGAAGAAAGTGGGTAACAATTCATGACCTTGTGTCATTCCAGCTGTCTATTTTTGGATTGCTTGAGCGTTCTACATAATAAAGACCAATTCACTGGAAAGTGGCATTCCATCTGCTTCGGAAATATAGATCCCAATTCAACTCAAACTCTATCAAAGAAAAAAAGAAGACGTTAATCTATAGAACAAAAAATAATTTTGGTTAACCGCAAACGACCGAAATATCGGTCGAACACGGTACAGTTCATTGCGGTCATTCTGACAAACAGTAATTATCCATAAGTCAGCATACCCTTTTGACAGACGCATTCAATTTTTGTTATGAATTAATCATTAAAGTGAAGTCAAAAATTGAGAAAGATTGAGACAAAACGAACATAAAAGTGAATTTTTCGGCTAGTCTAAACATTTTGCACGAGAAACACTTGTTTTGAAATTATTTTATTGACTTTCTATGAAGTTACTGAGTACAGTCGCACTTTTGTTTACTTCCTCACTGTGCACTTGGACGGGAATGTCCACATGACAATTTCACTTGATTTACTGTTTTGCGGTTGGAACTTTTTTAACTTTCCAGTCACAAAAAAAAACACACTCACGCTGTCATCGCTTGCTTTGTTTGTTAGTGGCAAACGTCATTAGCACAGTTTGAAACTGCTGCAGTCAACATGGAAGGAGCACACCGTTAGCATTGATCTTAAGTTCATTTAGCGAGCAAATGCTAATTAATCGAACCACTCACGATGTTATCGTTCCAACAATTGTGACCTCTTTTGAGGAGCAGAGAAAAAAAACTCTGACTATAACTCATACTCGTACCATAAATCGCTCAGCAGTGCACTCATTGCCTATTATATTACAGTGGGGGTACCTAATTTCAATTAGTTCCAGCATGGGATTGGCATCCGTTCGAGGTGGACACTGAAGCACAGATCTTCCCGTTCCTTGCAAGTGCATTTCGTTGCGCCATCATCAGCAGAATAGAATAAAACAGCCCCGGGGGGTAATTTATCAAAATCTGTCTACCTCCCCCATTCCGCACGCCTCACGACCGCGATCCTACCGCGGATACGCACCGGACGGACTCCACCGAGCCGCGGAGGTCGAGTTGATTTGCTACAATTTCATAATCAAACTAATCTATTCGCCGTTCTTCGTCGACTCCGACGATTCTATTCGACGTCATCGTATGAGTGAAAGACCGTCGGTGAGACGGTGAGTCGTGAGCTGTGTGCGACAGAAGATGAGAGTGCGGAATAAAAGTAGTGTAACATACGCAAAGCATACAGGCTTGGATACCGCAGCCTCATTATTGCCAATCAGCGGAATTCATTAGTGGATATGTTTTTTCCAGTCTTGTACGGTAATATTGGAGCTCATTAGAAACCATGGAATGGTAGTATTGCTCTGCCTAGAATATAGGTTTCTTCAATAATATAAATAAACTACATATTTTTAAATTACTTTTAATTGTTTGTAATTATTTTGCAATTTCAATTGTTTGATTGTGTCAATACCAACAGTCTTAAGAATTTTCTAGAAGTTCAAGACTGTCCCAGAAAGTATGGACTTAGCCATTGTAGACTAAGACTAGCTGGCGCACCTACTTGCGAACGTTCCTCGTTAAAATCCGTACTGACTTCTTGGCGACAAGTTGTGACACTTTTTTCCAATCTTTTTCGAACTTTTGAATGGTTTCGGCTGCCGAGACATGTTTCCTAAGATGTGCCTTCGTTAATGCCCAAAATTCCTCAATTGGTCGAAGTTGTGGGCAATTTGGTGGATTCATGTCTTTTGGGACGAAAGTGACATTTTTGGTAGTATACCATTCTATCGTTGATTTCGAGTAGTGGCAAGAAGCAAGATCTGGCCAGAAGACAACAGGATCTTTGTGTCTTCGAATCATGGGTAGAAGTCGTTTTTGTAACCATTCCTTGATGTATATTTCGCTGTTCATTGAAGCAGTGGCTATGAAGGGTTTCGAAATCTTACCGCAGCTACAAATTGCTTGCCAGACCATAGCTTTCTTACCAAATTTTTCGACTTCAATCGATGTCTCGGGCTGGTTTAACACTTGCTCTTCACGCACCGTATAATATTGTGGTCCCGGCAAGGATTTGTAATCGAGTTTCACGTAGGTTTCGTCGTCCATGATTATGCAGTTCAAATTTCCAGCAAGAATCGTATTGTACAGTTTTCGAACCCTCGGCCTGATCGATGCTTCTTGTTTCGGACTACGTTTTCGTTGTTTCTGCTTCTTATAAGTTCGAAGATTCAAACGTTCTTCAGCACGAATTTGACTTCGAAGTGCCTTTTTTGGCCACATCCCGAACTGAAACCTCCTTCTTTTGCTCGAACGCCTTCAGTTTACGTTTATCCAACTGAGGGTTAGCAGGACCTTTTTTTCGACCCGTTTTCGGTTTATCCTCAAAGGTGTTATCCTCACCGAACTTCCTGATTGCATTTCGCACGGCTTTTTCACTTACTCCTTCCATTTTTGCTATCTTTCTCAGTGACAGTCCGCGTTCTGTGCACCATTTGTACACAGTTTTTCAGCGTTGTTCTGCTGAAAGTCCACGCATTTCGAAACAAACTAATGAAAACGAATAAACAACTGCACAAGTGGTTAGAGAAGAGTGTAAACAACAGGACGCAGCCATAAAAATTGACAGGTTCTGAACTATTGCGAAATGGCAGCGGTTTTTGGTTGCGTCCATACTTTCTGGGACAGTCTTTATTTAACCCAGCCAGAATTTTTTTTCAGGGGAGCGTTTCGTTTGAGCCAATTTGGTCTGATTGTATAGAATAGCTCAAACATTTATTTATTTATTTATTTAGGTATAATCAACAGACACAATATGGTCCTAATGATAATTTCTAGTAACATATATAAAACTTCCAAGTATCCTACTGCGTGATAGATTGAAGTCAAATCCTAATGAAACGCGATTGAATGATCTCTGCAAGCCAACAATAGCATTGTTAGCACCGTAGTTAGTTCGTCCTAAAGGAAGTCGAAGAAATGCAAAGCAAAGTCTTGGCATTACATTCCTTTTGTGGAATTTGACCTTTCTGTTCGAACAGACTTCGTAGCCGATTCTTAGTGTACAGAATCATTGCATGGCTAGTGCTTTGGATCCTACTGACACTAAGAATCCTTCCAGATCGGGGCTCGAACATACGACAACTGGCTTGTATGACCAGTGTCCTATGCATTGAACCACCAACCCGGGACATGCACTGTTGCACTGTTGCGAAAAGCACGGGGTCGGACGTTGTTATTAATTTAGCGGACAAAGCAGGGCAGTCAATCCTATCGATCAAAACATCTACTATCAATAAAGCACGTGCAACATCTCGACGAACTTGTAGTGTATCGAGACCGATTAGTAACCCGCGACTTTCGTAGCTTGGTAGTTGGTGAGGATTGTTCCACGGTAAGCGCCGTAGAGCGAAGCGAATGAATCTGTGTTGTATCGGTCTGGCAAGCAATTTGTACCTGTGGTTTGCGGTCGTTCGATTTTCTCCACGAAGGGCACAATTAACGCCAAGGTGTACGAGGAAGAATGTTTGAAGAGGAGAATGCTGCCATTGTACAGAAAGACTAAGGCTCCTCCTCTCTTCTGGCCGGATTTGGCTTCAGCCCACTACGCCAACTCCGTTCTACAGTGGTTGTCAAAAAATAACGTACAATTCGTGGAGAAGGACATCAACCCACCGAACTGCCCGGATCTTCAGCCAATTGAAAGGTATTGGACAATTGTCAATCGGCACTTTCGGAAGGAAGGTACAGTGTCCCAAAACATGCAGGAGTTAAAAAAAGTGGACAGCTGCCACCAGGAAAGTCACAAAAGTAACTGTGCAGAAGTTAATGAAGAATGTCAAGTCCGGAGTGCGAGCGTTTCACAGAAACTAGGATTTTCTTCAATATAATCAGTGAAATGCATAAAAATGTAATTTTTCTACAATGTATCGAAAACTGATGTCAAAATATGTTTTTTTTCGCTTTTTTATTCAATAATCAATGTTGCTAACTACTTTTCGATACACTCCTTATGAGCTCCGGTTTATGTAGTGAGGGTTCCAAACGATAGAACAGTACTCCAGGGATGCACGAACAAGTGAGCAAAACAGAGATTTTAAACAGTACACGTCTGTAAAATGTTTAGCCATCCGCATTTCAAATCCCAGGTTGCGAGAAGCTTTAGAAACGGTATAGCTGATGTGTTGCTTGAATGTCAGTTGCTCATCGAGAAAGACACCAAGGTCTTTAATACACGTCGTTCCCACTATCGGGGATTCTTCCAGAAAGTAATCAAAATGAAATGGCTCTTTCTTTTTCGAGAACGTGATGGTCGAGCATTTGTCAGGATTCAATTTCATACGGTTTACTTTACACCACTCGGCGAAGCTCAACAACTGTCGTTGAAGAAAATCTGCATCTATTGGGCTTCGAATGTAATAGTAGATCTTAACGTCATCGGCAAACGTAACGTCGACGTAACGTTGACGTCGTTGAAGTACAGTAAAAATATTAAAGGCCCGAGATGGCTACCCGTAAATTATATGCGGCTATTTTTATAGCCGTTAGGACCACCCATTAGTGAAAAAGCTACAAACGAAATCACGTAAAAAGAAACCTCTTAACAATAATTGGATGAGTTTGGATTCTGTCGCCACTGCGAGCAGATGTATTGTGTGTCATTTGCAAAGCTAGTTTCGCTTCCGACAAGAACGATTACGTCACAGCTGCTAGTCGTTTGCATTGGTGAAAAAACAACGAAAAGAGGACAACACTGGGGAGCATCACACAAAATCAGCTGTTCTAATGGCTCTAAAATTTTTCTAAAGAACTATTAGGATTTCTTCTTCGCAAATCGAAGGTAAAAATTCTCAGTTTTAGAACAAATCTAGAACAGATTGAATCGATTTGTGCACTTTTCGTTGTGTGAAATTCACAGTAATCGAGATCAAGTGAAGCCTTTTTTGTTTTTTGCGAAAAATGTGAAAAAGGGGAATGCTTGCATAATTCATACAATTGATCAACTAATTGATATTCGGAAGTGTTAAGGAGCATGTCAGTTGTTTCCGTATTCACGACATCCAGTTATGTCTCTGACATTACCCACCCGCCTTTTTTCAAGGGAGCGTTTCGTTTGAGCCAATTTGGTCTAATTGTATGGAATAGCTCAAACACTGTAAAGCTTTTAATTTTAACGGTCTCCAAATTGAATTTCAGCTTTGGCGAATACATTCAAATTTTTCTGTTTTATATCACTACAATGCGAAAACGACAAGTGACTTTCTATGAAGTCACATGCTCCGGCATTCGTCATGTCTAACAGTTTAAATACTTCTCCCCTTTCACCAAAATTCACCATCCGGGGTATTTGAGGTCAAACATTTCCGAGTATAGACAATCCTATCTCAGAAAATCTTCGACCAGCTATCTGAGATAACGATTTCTTATCCAAAAAAATTATCTTGCGCCAATCAGAATCTCGTAGAGTATCCATCTCTCGACTCTGCTATTCTTGCTGTACTTTAACGATCTCAACTGGAGGGTTCTCGAATCTCGTTTACTAATGCCACCAAGTTTTTTATTTAAAAGATATTGCGTACAAGCTTTACGTGGCCGATTGAGCCGATTTTTTTAATTTTTTTTTGTGTTGGATCTCGTTGTCACCCTTTTTCTAGGGGGAGAGGAGCTTCCATTTCCCTCCTGCGAGGATTTCGTGGTTCGTCTCGTCATCCATTGCCGCATCGATGGTATTGTTGTCGATTTCCGTCTTCTTTTCGTTGCTAGTTGCTGAAGATGCGCCTTGTTGTATATTGGTTGCAATTGCTAATTGGTTGGAGGGTAAGTTGTTAACTGCAGCCGGTGTACTTTGTTCTATAGAGGATACTGATGGTTTCGTTGAAGCGGATGCTTCATTGTTGTTGGCGGCTGTCACAGGTGTACTGGGGTTGCTTGGGGTTGGTATGAAAGAAGCACCGTTGTTCTTTGGTGTAGTTGTCTCCTTGTCCGGTTTATAACATGGCTTACCGTAGTGAACAGCTTTTTGGCAATATTGACATGTGGCCATCTGATTGTCATAGGTGACAAGTGATTTGCACGGAATTCTTGTATCTTGACCGAAAATCACATAAGAAGGTATAGCCTTCTTCAAGTGTATGCGTAATAAAAGTACGCCATTTAGAATACCGGGGAAAAAAATCTTCCACTTTTCTTTTTCGATAGAGAGAATCCCTCCGTATTGGGACATAGTTTTGTGAATATAAGAATCGGTGACGCTTGAGGGAAGATCATGCCCACGCACTTCTATGGCACTATCTTCCATATATACTGGAATGTTGTACTTAATGTTCTCGTGCTCCACATAGTGCACATTGTTATTGTCTTTTGCGAATTGAATTGCATCCAACTCTTTATAAAACTGGATGTAAACAACATTATTTGTCTTATTGCATTGAAGTAAATGCACACGTTTAATGTCAAGATGCATTTGCTCCTTAAGCAAACCTTCAAGTTCTCGTATCGGAGGTCGAATTTTGCACTGCCTGAAGTCAACAACAATTGTATTCTTTCGTGTCGGCGGTAGCTTTTGTTCGTTTGGTTCACTCATTTCGAGGTCGTTCTATTGTTCACTACACAATACTGTACTTTGTTTCTTCTGTCCCGAACGTAAGCGGTTTTGTTTTATCGACTGACTTGGATGAGATGTGAAAGCGAACTGAAGTTCTAATACTTCCTAAGTTGCAATCCGCAACTAGTTCTAATTCGACTAAGTCCAAACTATGTTGCAAGTAAGTTATCACTACTTAATTCTAACATATCTTTAATCACAGCTGCACTTTTAGCTACTAGTTTAAAACAGATTCATTTTCTGTTGCGAAACCATTATAAACACGAAAAACGTATATGTAAATCGTTACTGTGAACTGATAAAGCAGTAACATAGATATTACAACATTATAGCATACAATTTCTGCAAAGATTCAGATAGTTTTCGGTTGGTTTTCGCAACGTAATGATAATAAAAATATAGCCTAGAATAGTTTTATTGGCTTGAACATGGCGAACACCACCAGGGCCGATGAAAGAGGTGGGTACGGTGGGTAGATCCACCGTCTCGAAACTTCCCACCTGAAATTTCGGGTGAAAAACAATGGTAAAATTAGTATTAATTTAGTGACAAGCTTAAACATCCCATCAATGCGAATCAGTCGAGTCTCTGATATACCGGAAAGTACCGATAAAGGTTTTTTTCCCATTTGCTATTCGAACCAGCAAAAGAAGAATGCAGTAGCAAGTAGAAAGTAACAATTTCCGGTAGCTTTGCCGAATCTAATAGTAAATGGTAGAAGAGGTCTTTATCGGAATTATCCAGATGCAGATGCTTAAGCTCGGTTCCTCTGGTACAAAGTGAAAGCTAAGTTACTAAATGATTTCTGCATTATCAAATGAACCTTTTCACGTCTCCCTTTCTATATTCTCACATAAATAAAATCACTCAACATTTTTGATGCAAATTTAAAATACAGAAAATAAAAGGCTTATAAACAGTGGTTTTGAACATTTTCAATCATTTTTAACTGATGTTCCACAAACTGCTTGGAAATATTTCTACGCATCGTTTGAAGTAGATGAATCTATATATATATATATATATATATATATATATATATATATATATATATATATATATATATATATATATATATATATATATATATATATATATATATATATATATATATATATATATATATTCGTCTTCTTTGTGGAAAGTATCTTCTTCTTTGTGGAAAGTATAGTTTAGTACGTTTATGGTGCAGTTCTCTGTCTCGATGACGGTCGGTTCCGTTATGACTGTGGAGTCGCCGCAGGAGCTAGAGACTTTTAGATGAATGTTTGTATCGATGAATATGACGCCTCTTCTGATTTCTTTTATCTTAGTCGTTTGATCTGTTTTTCTTATAGGACATCTTGGTTTCTGGTGTGTTAGAATTCTATAGATGCATTCGTCTTCCAGCGGTGTTGAATTGTCGCAAATTTTACATTTTTGTAGTTGTGGCAATATGTGGTTCTGTCTTTTAGCTGCAAATTGGATTTTTGTGCTGATTCTTGTTTGATTTATGCTGGTAGCCTGTAGTTCTAGTAGCTCGTAGGGGTTGCTGTCCAGTATTGGTATCTTTATCAGAATAACGATGTTGTCCTTGATGATTGTTGAACTTGCTGAACTGAATTGAAAAATCTCGTCTATGAATTTAAGGTTCATGTCCTGCTGTACTAGTCTATGGAAGATGTATTCTTTCTCTTCTAACGATAGTATATTTTTATTCAATAGATCTTGTTTAGAAAATTCAACTTGTTCTTCTATGTCTTCTAGTGTATGGATGAGAGAATCTATGCTGAATATTAAGTTAATGTGTTCTGTAATAGTATCTTCTCTAAGTGTGTTGTTTATTAATGTTATTTGAGAACTAATTTTCCTAATGACATTTGTGACATTATTTATTCTGTTTTGGAAACTAGTATTGATATTGATTTGTTTCATTAGGTTATTTACAATTTTGTTTTCATGATCCTGTAACATTTCTAGGCTTAGTTGTATGGTTTTTAAATCTTCTTCGTCGGGATTACCTGCTATGTATTTAACCATTGTTCCTAATGCGTTGATTAATCCGCGTTTCTGTCTGTGGGGCTTAAGGCTTTTAAGTTTCTCTCTTAGCAATTTTAATTTTTCTTGAAAGTGTTTCGTGTAAGTGATCTCTAGTTTTGAGGGATAGGGTTATTTTCTCAATATGGTTGATGTTTAGTTCGATGTTGCCTAGATCGATTTTTTTAACGATTCGTTCGTATCCTAATCTAATTCTAACTGTGTCAAGTTTAAAGGCTATAAGTCCATTGTTATTTGTCACATCTTTGTAGATTGTAGACGATACGTAGTGAGTCAAGAAAATTCTGAAATTAGAGTAGTAGTGTGAGGTTACTTTTTCAGTCGGTTCTTGTGGATTTTTATATTGTTTGTGTCTCTGAAAGTGAGTAGATTGTCGGTCTTTGTTTTTACTAATTTGAATGGGTCTTTGTCCTTTGTCTGTCTCTGTGATATTCTAACGTATTTTGTTTCGTCAGGTTTAAGTTCGAGTGGTGTTTGCTTATTTTCGTGTTTCTTTTCATGTCTTTGTTTGTTTTGTTGTAGTTGCGTTTTGACTGCTGATTGAATATTGTCTGCTGCCTCTTGTAATTCTTCTACGTTCGTGGAGTTTGAAACGTTGAAGATGATTTCTCTAGGCTTCCTTTTTGTAGCTGAATGTATAGTGTTATTGTAAATGTCGGTTAAAAGATTCATTACTTCAATAATTGGTTTGTTTGGAAATTTATGCTTTAATGTTCGATATAACTCAATTATTGTAGAATGAAATCTCTCGATTATTCCGTTTGATTGAGAGTTACTGGCATGGTGGATGGAAATGCCAAGATCGTTCAGAAACCCTGTAAAGTCTATGGATATGCATGCTGGTTCCTGGTCGCTGACGATAGTTAGTGGTCTGCCAAATATTCTGATATGTTCACTAAGTGCTCTTTTTAAGTCAACTATTGTTCTAGTTTCTAAAGGAATTATGTTAGCGAATTTTGAGAAGGAGTCCACTATCGTCAACCACTTTAGTCCTTTCATGAAAAAAACATCTATGTGAACTCGTTCGAAGGGTTTCTCCCCGAAAATGCTTTTCTGTATTAATTGTGGCGGGTTTCTATCGTATTTGCTTTTCTTGCAAACGCCGCAACTATCTATTAGGGCTCTAACCTTTCGATCGAGTTGGGGAAAATAATACCTTTGTAGTATTTGGGCTTTGTTTTCTTTTATGCCCCGATGTGCGTATTCATGTGTAACTCTTACTAGTTTATCCTGCTCTGCTTCCAGCCTGACGTCCTCCAGTAAAATTTCTGAAATTAGAACTTTGTAGATGTGATTAGATTCGAAATGTTTCTTGTAAGTTTCCTGAACCAGTTGTCTCAATCCTATGGGTACGCGTAAGCAATTTATTCCTCTGGGGTTGAGATATCTTTTGAATAATTGTACTATATCTATTTCGGTGTAATTTGGTTTGAGGATTGTGATACGTCGACGATTCGGAAATATTTGCTCTGACACTTCGGAATCAATGTTTGAAATTTTCAGGATGAGTTGTGTCTTGAATGTGTTAATTGGTTTTTCTGTACACCAAATGTAGTAATCATCACTAGAGTCGGCGGAATGTATGGTTGTTCCCTCACTCTCTGTTTCTTCATTACTGGTCTCGTCTTGTGGGTTCGCGTTAATCTCGTTTGTCTTTATTCTTGAAAGTGCATCCGCGACAACATTGTTTTTGCCTGGTTTATAAATTAACTCGTAGTCGTATCCTTCAAGTTCTAGTTTACCTCTAAAAATGCGTTTGTTTGTGTTTGAAAGAGAGTAAGTTAGCGGTTGGTGATCTGTAATTAGTTTGGATTTCCTCCCCCAGAGATAGTGTTCGAAATGTTTAACGGCCCAATACATTGCCAGGAACTCTTTTTCAGTTGTTGAATAGTTTTCTTCTGACCTGTTTAGAGTTCTTGACGCATAAGCTACTGGACGATCTTTTCCGATAGGTCCTTGAGAAAGTACGGCTCCTATCGCAAAGTCACTAGCGTCAGTAGTTAAGTTAAATTCTTTAGAGAAGTCCGGATGAATCAACACTGGATCTCTCATTAAGATTTGCTTACATTTTTCGAAGCAGAGTTCTGTTTCTGGCCCAATGATAAAATCCTGGTCTTTACGTAGTAAGGTAGTAAGCGGTTTCACTAGTTTAGCAAAATCTTTAATAAATCTCCTATAATATCCCAAAATTCCGAGAAATTGTCTCACTTCTTTTTCTGTTTTCGGTAGTGGCCAATTTTTAATTGTCTCGATTTTGTCCTGATTCGGTCTTACGCCATCTTCCGAAACTGTATGTCCTAGAAATTGGACCTCTTTGCGGAAAAATTCGCATTTATCAAGCTGTATTTTTAGATTAGCATCTTTTAATTTTCTCAAAATTTTGTCCAGGTCGATTTTATGTTGTTCTAGAGAGGGTGAAAATACAATGATGTCGTCCATATATACCAGACAACATTTCCCAATTTCTTCTCTCAATATGCAGTCCATTACGCGTTGAAAAGTCGCAGGGGCGTTTTTCAACCCGAATGGCATACGCGTAAACTCGTATTTACCAGAGTTTACTGAAAATGCCGTTTTTTCAATGTCTTCGTCATCGAGCTGAATTTGGTGAAAGCCTGATGCGAGATCTATAGTAGAAAAATAATTTGTTCTTCCCAGCTTATCTAATATATCGGTAATCTCCGGTATAGGATATCTATCACTGATTGTTTTTTCGTTCAGTTTACGATAGTCTATTACCAGTCGAAATTTTTTTTGTCCTGAAGAGTCTGCTTTCTTGGGTACTACCCAAACTGGTGACGTATATGGAGAGATAGATTCTCTTACAATACCGTCTTTCAAAAGTTTATCTACTTGATGTCTCACTATTTCTTCAAAAGCTTTGGGGTATCTGTAGGATTTGGTATGGATCGGTATGTTGTCGGTGGTTCTAATTTTGTGTTTTATTTTGTGGGTAAAAGTGAGGTTGTCGTCGTTGCAGTACAAAACTTCCTTGTTTTTATCAATTGCTTCTTTCAGAGCAATCTTTTCTATTTCGTTTAGGTGTTCGTCCCTTATTTCGTACTTGGTCGTCGTATGTTTTAGGGGGATTTTCTCAATTTCGTAGTAGTCCTTCCCTAGTTCGAGCTCATTAGAATTTATTTCGACAGATCTTTCATCGGTGTTTTTCTTAATTGCCAAAATTGCCTTTCCGTTCATTTCTTCGTATAGTCCTGGTAGTATTGAAAAATGTTTGAGAACGATTTCCTGATCGATTATGAATGAACCATTTCGTCTCACGGGTATCTGGATGAATTGAAATTTGTGTTCAGTTAAGTTCAATTTTTGTTCTCCTGGGAACATTTTTTTCATTTTAATTAATTTCTTTCCTATTTTCAAGGTATTGGTGGATGTATTAAGTGTCGCTTTAATTTCGCGTAGAGACTCGTAACCAATAAGGCCATCAAAAAATTTATGGTAGTTGAAAACGTAAAATTTTAATTTTTTTCTGATTTGGAAAATATCTATTGAGGCTGATTTGTTAATCTTATATTCGCCCTTGATATTTGTTACTGTAGAAGGTGGTTCATCTTTACAGTCTTCAATGTTGACGTGAGCCGGAGAGATATAATTTTTGTTCGCTCCTGTGTCGACTAAAAACTTTAACTCTCCTTTAGAGGTCATGATTGAAATATATGGTATGAAGCTATTCTGGCTCATCATTTGTTTCGATTTCTTTCTTGGGCAAGCTGAAAATTTATCTCTTCTGAAATTAAATATTCGTCGTCTTCGGAATCGAGCGTAGTGTCTCTTGTGTTTTTGTTATGGTATTCTTGTTCTAGTTCGTCATCGGAGTCGAGTTCCGTGTCTATTTGTTTTTGTCCGTGGTTGTTAATATGCATTTTGGAAACATGAGTCCGCATAGATATGTCCTCGTCATTTTGTGAACGGTTTTTAAATTTACCTGATGGGGTCTTATCGTGCTGACGTGGGTTAGAATTCCCTGCATTTAGTTTTGTGTATTTATTTTGTCCGCTATTCTGTTGAGTGGAATAAGGTGTCGGATTATGTGCTTTTTTGTCGAGTCTAAATCTATATGCCGCATTAGAGTACTGTTGCGTAATTTCGAAAGCATGTTCTAATGTTTCAGGTCTGCAACTTCTCACGTGCATTGATATTTCCTCGTTCAACCCGTCAATGAACCGTGTTAGTGTTATGAGGTTTATGAAAGAATTGATTGCTTTTGTGGATGATTTGTAGTCGTCCATATTGGCGGCTGCTGATTTAATAGCAGTATCTATTGCTCGGATTTTATTATAATATTCAGACAAATTTTTCTTGCCCTGCTTGACATAAAAGAGTGACTGGATATAACTTGTTATATCGCGACGGTCACCGTACGCAGTAAGCAGCGCTTCTTTAATTTCCTCCCACGTTGTGGGGTTACCGGAAGCTATCAAGATTTCTCTTGCTTCTCCCGTGATTTTATTTTTTACACTACGGACTATTTGTCCATAACATATATCATTTTTGTATTGTTCAAAAAGTTGTAGCGTTTGTTCGGTGTCTTGCACCCAGGCTAAGACTTCCTTCTTATTACCGCTAAAATTTGGAATATTCCTGATCGGGTCAGGTGTAGTGTAGCTAAAGAATGGGTCATTCTCTTTGCTCTTTAAAGAACTTATCGTTTGGATTAGTTGAGCTTGGTTTTCGGTCAGTCGCTTGACTTGTTCGACCAGCTCTTGCGTGTCAATTGGTTCCACCATAATTCTATTTGCGTCGAACCTTGCACTAGTTTTTGGAATTTTTAATTTTTGAATATCACGGTCTCTAATTGCCAGTGATATGTTCTGCAGTTTATTTTGTGAATTTTAAACTTCTAGTCACACAGAGTTCAGCTACTAATGATATACCCTCACTATTTGCCTACTACCTCGTTTCTAGTTTTCACTGTTTTTAAGCCACTCTTAGGCACTCGTTTTCACTTCTTAATAATAATAATAAGGTGAAGGTTACTTACAAGATGATTCTTTTCATCAGGGAGTCTGCTCTTTGAGTGTGTAGCGATTATGGGATGGTTCCAGGTGGCGGGCTCGATCCTTTCCGATATCTCAAATTCCGGATGTCCTCTCCGAAATAGCTAACGCTGGAATGTCGGTGTCCTCCGTGTTCCCCGTTGGACGTCGAATCGTACCACTTTTTTCACGATAAAAGATGTTCTTGAATATTCACTTCACTAACACTTTTTGTTTCGTTTTTTACCACTTGGCTTACAGACTGCGCCAATTATGCCGTGTACTATCGCGGTTTGAATAAAAAAAAACTTTATTTCACTTAATTTTCGGTTACATGGATTCGCTTACGTATCTCACTCAAGACTGACTAAAAATTCCTATCGCTAAACCTTTTGTTAATTTGGATTTGACAATTCAGCAAAGTTCGATATCGTCGATCGGCCACGTTGTCTTCGATGTCGTGTGGTTGGCGGCTGGAACGGTTGCTATGCCGGGTTTACCCCGTGTCAGCATTTTCCTTGCTGCGTTGGTCGGCGGACTCTCGGCTGTCGCTATGTTGAACTATGGGTTCTTTACTGTTGACGTTGCTGTTCCGGATCCGGTATTTCGTAACATATATATATATATATATATATATATATATATATATATATATATATATATATATATATATATATATATATATATATATATATATATATATATATATATATATATATATATATATATATATATATATATATATATATATATATATATATATATATATATATATATATATATATATATATAATTTAAAATATCTACCCTCGCAAAGGGGTTTTTAAAAAGAGAGAACACTTTTCACTTCTGAGGTTAAACTGAAACTAAACTTTATTTTTGTTCTAACTTTACTCTAAGCCTAACCTAGCTAGCTGCCGATCGTGAGAACCCTGTCGATTTACTATTCCCTAGCGCCGGTAACGCGATACAAGATTTGTTTACCGTGTACGTGACTGATGCTGGGGCGACGATTGTTGTTGATGCTGCGGTCTTCATTCCGTGGGAATCTCGATCGTCTGCTATTGGTGACGTTCTTGGGAAACGCTGGCTGTTAACTCCTCCATCCCTTAAAGAAGCACGACCCGTGCGTTCGACTAATGCTGTTGAAGATATTTTGGTTTTATGATAAACGATGCCTAGAATTGTTGTAATCAGGATAACTGCGCATATGAAGGAACCAATTGATAAATGTTGTTTCAATTCCAAAGATTGAAGGTTCTTCCTGGTTTCGATATGTAGGTCATGTAACTGGGTTATGTTGACGTATTTTTCCAAATGTGTTTCTGCGATTTGGTTTGACCTTAGTGGTGCGATAATAGGGTGACGGAATTGAATTTCGTAGTTTTCAAATAATTTGTTTCCAATAATGATGGTACAATTGTGGAATGAGACGAGAAAAATGCCTTTCAACTCTTTTTGATTAATTCCACACGTGCTGCTCAATGTAATTTTGTTGGTGAGCGCTTTGACTATTATGGTACCAGGTGCGGGTAATTCATATTCGATGGTTTGTGGCAATTCTGAGAAGGGACATTTTCCGTTCAAACCTCTAATCAATGGTGCGATGCAATCATCTGCACTGATGTTTGTCAATAGTTCTCGTTTACAGATAGTAATTTTGGGCGTTTCTTGGCATCCTGTAGAAACGGCTAACGTCTCGTTTACATGTTTGAAGATTACTTTGTGGTCAATGTTCACTGTTTTGTTGTTCACAGGTAGCGGTAATAAAAGCATTTTGTCAAACACAATAGGCTGTACGTTAGGGATATTGATGCTGATAATGATGTTATCTCCTTGATAAAACGCTGTAGTTGTCAGGTACACGCAAACTTCGTCTAAACTATCAATCTTGAATCCTTGCTTGGTTAGCTTTGCTGCTATGACCTCTAGTTCACTATTTGATAAAATTTGTTTGTTTATTATGTTGACCTTGACGAGTGATAAGCTATTTTCTATAGAATGTAATGAGTTTAAGAGCATATCTAATTGAAATAAGATTGAAATTTTAGTGGATTCAGTTATGATATAATCTTCTTTAAGTAAAATTTTAGCTAAACTGTTCTCATGATCCTTGATCTGATTGTTTACAATATTAATTCGTTCTTGAAAATTTGCATTGATAGATATTTGTTTGTTATTTTCATTTAATAAGCTATTTTCATTGTTTTTCAGTGCATATAGATCTGCATTAATATTTCTCAAATCCTGGGCGTCTAAATTTCCGGTGATTAGTTTGATAGTGCTTCCTAACACTTCTATTGATCTTTTTACCTTTCTGTTTCTTGGGAGAAGGCTCATGAATGTATCATTTATCATTGAAAGCTTTAATTCGATTAAATTTGAAAAATCTCCTGTTTTATTGTTGATTCGATTCAACACATTTTTAATTGTAGTAATTGAATTCTGGAACTGGTTTAATTCTATAATGTGCAAAACCTTATCATAGCCTGAACTAATTCTACCTTCTCCAACTTTCATAATTAACGCACCCGGATTATTCGAAATGTCATGTATTTGAATGAATTGAGGATAGGAAAAGGGAATGAGAGAAATGAGTGCGATGATCCGAAAGTCCATCCTGAAAGAAAGACAAATATTAATTTCAAAGTCTTTTTATGTTTTCTTTGTGAATTTCCCGGCCGGACCTATCGAGGATCGTTCTTTGTTTGTCCTCCATAGCTTCAGTCGGTGAAAATCTTTCTTTAGTTTTCTTTTTGATTCCTTGAATCCTTTTGAAAACTATTTCTTCGTCTGCTATGTGAGGTGCTTCTTCTCTTCCTTTATTGTGGAAGGATAAATTTTTTGATCGTGTCTTATCGTTTGCCAAAATTACCTCATCATAGAAGTTGTCTCTTTCTTCTATCATTTTCTGAATGTCAAGAGGCCGTTCGTGTTCGTCCTTTAGCCCAAAGAAAATCTCTCTCGGTTTGAAACCGGTGGCTGAATGAATCGTGTTGTTGTACAAAGTACAAGCAATTAAGAAAATTTCTTTGTGCGTAAGGTCATTGTACTGGGGCTTTATACATCGAAAGATTTCTGCAACTGTTGAATGAAATCTTTCGACCAAACCATTACTTTCACTGTGATTAGCAGGCACGAAATGCATCTGTACATTCAAATTATTTACCATACCTCTTATGTCGGCTGATCGAAATGCAGGTTCGTTATCACTTACGATAAGCTCCGGTGTACCATAGGTTGAGAAAAGTTTCAGCAGGCCTCTTCTAACATCGACTATATTCCTGGATTTTATTGGGATCAATGCTCCGAATCTAGAGAACTTATCTACTGCAGATAAAAAGATGTACGGTTGAGTTAAAAATATGTCAATATGAATTATTTCTAATGGTTTTTTCGTGTTCGGTGTTGAGCCAAGTTTAATTTTGTATGGGTGTCGGTCATATTTGTTTCGATTACATACTTCGCAAATTTTGATGAACTGTTGAATTTTATGCTTCATTTTTGGAAAGTAGAACCGATTGGATATTTGTTTTTCGTTTTCCCAAACTCCTCGGTGGGCTGATTCATGAGTTTGTTCAATGGTGGCACTTTGTTCCTCGAGGGTTTTCAAGTCAACCAAAAGTTTCTGCGTGATGAAAATTTTGAAAGTCTTACATCGACTAAAGTAATTTTTGTATACTATTTGAATCGTATTTATCAAACTTTCGGGACACAATATGCAATTATTGCGTTTCAAGTCCATAAAATCTTTAAATATTGTTATCAATTGAGGGATACCAAATATTAATTTTGTAATTGTTCTTCTATGAACTCTCGGAAAAACCTCTTCGTGAATATTGTTTTCTTTGGGGCCAACTTGAAGGATTATTTGATTACTGAAATAATTTAAAGGTTTTTCAGTACACGGAATGTATTCGGAATCATCCGTGTCTGCGGAATGTACTGTTGCGTTATCTGATGATAGTTCATTTTCGTTAACGTTAATTTCTTGAACAACTCTAGACAATCCGTCTGCTACGACGTTTTGTTTTCCAGGTTTGTATTGAACATCGTAATCGAATTCTGCTAAGCTTAAACGCCAGTGGATCAATCTTTGATTCGGTTCTTTTAAATTCAAACTGTAAGTTAACGGTTTATGATCGGTGTAGAGCGTAAATTTTCTTCCATAGAGGTACGGTCGAAAATGTTTACAACTCCAAACGATCGCCAAGAGTTCTTTTTCGATCGTTGAATAATTCTCTTCAGATTTATTCAATGTGCGTGAAGCAAACGCGATGGGTTTGTCTTTACCCAAAGGTCCTTGTGAAAGAACAGCGCCAATTGCATGATTAGAGGCGTCTGTAGTTAAAATGAAGGGTTTATCAAAATCTGGGTATTGGAGTATGTCATTACTAGTGAGGATTGCTTTACATTTTTGAAATGATTTAATGAACTCTTCAGAATGAATGATGGTTTCGCCTTTCCTAAGTGAATTTGTTAAAGGTTTCGCTATTTTCGCAAAATCTTTTATAAATTTTCGATAGTAACCCAAAATTCCAAGAAAGCTTCCAAGTTCTTTTTCGCTCTTTGGCAATGGCCAATTTTTGATAATATTAATTTTGTCTGGGTTTGGCTTAACTCCTTCAGTAGTAACGATGTGTCCTAAAAATGCAACTTCTTTACATAGAAACTCGCACTTATCTAATTGTACTTTCATATTGCATCTAGATAGTGTATCGAAAATTTTTCCCAAATTATCCAGATGTTCTTGAAGACTACTTGAAAAAACGATGATATCATCCATATAGATGAAACATCTTAGGCCAATGTGTTCTCTTAGAACGTTGTCCATTACTCTCTGAAACGTAGAGGGGGCATTCTTTAGTCCAAAGGGCATTCTCAAAAACTCATAGTGTCCATTCTCGACATTAAAAGCCGTTTTGGGAATGTCTGATGCTTCAACTTCGATCTGGTGGAAACCGGATGCTAAGTCTAGCGTAGAAAAATAATTGCATCTCCCGAGTTTATCGAGGATGTCGGTTATGTTCGGGATTGGGTATCGATCATCGATAGTCTTTTCATTTAACTTCCGATAGTCGATTACCAATCGCCATTTCTTTTGACCGGAAGCGTCCATCTTTTTCGGGACGATCCAAACCGGAGAAGTCCAAGGGCTGACAGAGTGTCTTATAATACCCTGTTCAAGCATTTTGAGAATTTGTTTTTGTACTTCCTCCTTATGACAAAAGGGGTACCGATACGATTTGGAGTAAATAGGCAAATCATCTTTTGTTTTGATGCTATGTTTTATTGCGTTAGTAAAGGTAAGGTGTTCTCCTTCTAACAAAAATACACCCTGATTTCTACTGATGACGTTCAACAATTTCGATTTTTCGTCCGAGTTAAGGTGATTCAATCGCAATTGATCGAATAAACGCTGGTTTATCGGCTTGGCAAATTTTGGTGAAGGTTGGGTTTCAAAATTATTTAATTCAAATTCCATGGGTTGACTAATATCGATTCGCGATAACTCGTTCGAACTATTAGTTATGGCTAAACAAGCTCGACTATTCACTGCGCTATACAAGCCTGAGTGCAGGAGTATATTGTTGCAAATAAAAGTATCTTCTGATACTAGGAAATCGCCGTTATTGATATTAACAGGAAAGCTTACGAATTTCGTCTCGTTAGAGTTTAATTGTATTCGTTGAGAATGAGGATATTTTCGTTGCATTTGAATTTTTCCAGAAGCAAATTGAAGTTCGTTACTAGCAGTAAGAATATTGGCTTTCAGCAATTGTAACGCCTCGTATCCAATTAATCCATCGAAATAAGGATGAAAATCAAAGATATAAAATTTCAATTTTTGTGTGCCAGGAATCTGAATAAAGGGGTTAAATTCAACAAATTGATTTATTTTATGACAACCATTGATATTTTGAACAGAGGTTGGCTCGGTAAATCTGCATTTTTGAAGGTTTACGTGCTTGGTACTAATGTAATTCTTGTTTGCACCTGTGTCTATGAGAAATTTTAGTAAGCCTTTGGAAGTGTTTATTTCGATGTAAGGGATGAAATTATTTACGTCGGATGAAAGTCTGCCGCCACTTGATGAAAATTTAGATCATCAATGTCAGCTTCCTTGCTATCGGTTTCTTGATTAGATTCTAAATGTTGGGGTTTTGTTTCGACTGGTGGAGGTTCGTTAGTGTTTTCATACGCAGTTTGATATTGTTGGTTATAATTATCGTAATAATAATATTCATTGGGATCATAGAAATAGGAATCATCACAATTTGTTGGAAATTCCTCTATTTGAAAATGTGGACGGTTCATATAATTTATCTGCCTACTTCTAATGGAGCTATCCACTTCCATTGGAGTTGGCTTTGGTTGTGGGTTTTGAGTCACTCTTTGAGGAAACGGAAATGGTCGTTGTTGGGGATTTTGAAATTGTCCTTGCGGTGAGAAGGAAAATGGTCGTTGTTGCGGGAATTGGAATCGTGGTTGTTGGAAGGGAAAAGGTCTTTGTTGTGTGAATTGAATTGGTCGTTGTGGTGGAAATTGAATGGGTTTTTGTGAAAATGGTGGAAATTGTAATCTATTGTTAAACGGTTTAATGGGCCATTGTGGAGATGAATTTGGCTTTTGTGGAATTGGTGGAGGTGTGCCAAATGGTTTATTTCGTGTGTGAGAGTAATTGCCTTCTTCGATGCATAATCGAAGAGCATCCTTTAAATTTGTTGGGGCCTGAGCCCGGATTATTGGTCCTAACGGATCCTTTAATCCTCCCAAAAATACTTTTAGTCCTAGCTGCTGATAAAAATTGTTCTTCGCTGCTTTCACAGCTGTGTGCTCTTCACTGATGTTTAGCAAATTCACTAACAGAGACACCACATGCGAGATTTTGCTGTAGAATTCTTCTACAGTGTTCACTTGGTGAATAGCGAAGAGGTCGCGTGTCAAAGACACCTCATCCCGTCGGTCGCTATAATGTGTGATTAAATTTTGCTTTATGTCGGTCCAATTCAAATTTGTACCGTACAATTCTAGAATATTGTCTGCTTCTCCCACTATTTTGGTTCGAATTGCTTGAATCCAAACTTGATGGCAATCTGTTCCAACAGCTCTATTGATAGTTGGCATTAAACTATCAATGGCTCTAATAAAAGAATGCAATTTTATTGGGTTTCCATCGAAACTGGGAAGGTCTCGAATGATCTGGGGAGTCTGGAGAGATTTTAAAATACTCTCGGGATCCCCTGCAGCTCGAGGTAGCATATTTGTTCTAGCCTCGGCAGCTGCTACTTGAGCCGCTTGGGCAGCTTCTGACGCACCTAGAAGCTCCATTCTTAATTGTTGAATTTCGTCCTCCTGTGAGGCGATCTGTTGATTGAGAGCAGCGATGTGCTGTTCCATTTTCACTGATTTGTTTAACTAAAATTAATTTCACTTCACTACAATGTCAATAGCTCACTTTTAGGCAATAGCTAAGAAATGTTAGATGCGTTAAACTTATGTGATAATAGTTAATTAAAAGATTAAAATTACTTACGGTTAGGTTGCGATATTCTCTCGCTGATAACTAGGTGATGGGTCCGGTGCAGCTTCTTCTGGATCTCTTCACTAATCACCGATGTACCTTCGGGGATGGCTCTTCGTGCCGAAAGAAATCACTTGAAAAACCGCACTACAATCCTACCGGCTGCGCCATTTAAAATATCTACCCTCGCAAAGGGGTTTTTAAAAAGAGAGAACACTTTTCACTTCTGAGGTTAAACTGAAACTAAACTTTATTTTTGTTCTAACTTTACTCTAAGCCTAACCTAGCTAGCTGCCGATCGTGAGAACCCTGTCGATTTACTATTCCCTAGCGCCGGTAACGCGATACAAGATTTGTTTACCGTGTACGTGACTGATGCTGGGGCGACGATTGTTGTTGATGCTGCGGTCTTCATTCCGTGGGAATCTCGATCGTCTGCTATTGGTGACGTTCTTGGGAAACGCTGGCTGTTAACTTATATATATATATATATATATATATATATATATATATATATATATATATATATATATATATATATATATATATATATATATATATATATATATATATATATATATATATATATATCATATTTCAAACAATTGGTGATCGAAACTTCAGTAAGTAATGAAAATCATTGTCAGAATTTAAGAAAATCACTCATCCAAAACAAAATACTGTATCGAATAGACTTGCACTCTGTACGGCAGTATGTAACAAAAAGTTGCCAACACAACGTTCAAAAAGTCCGGGAACTAACTAGAAAAACATAATCATTTTTATTCTTCAACATTATCACCTTCAAATGCCATACAATTGTTCTAGCATTTTTATAATTTTTCGATACCATTCTCATAGACTGATTCGCCAATGACCTAAACAACGAAGGCTTAATTTGGATGGACGCAGTCGCTGGGGGCTAGGTTATTGTGAATAAGGTGGGTGAGGAAACTAGATTGCAGTCTAGTTCGTTTAGTTTTTTCATTGTTTACATAAACTTATGGCACGATGCATTGCCTTGGTAAACGGGGATTTGTTTGTTCTTCTTATGAGGCCGTTTTTTTGTACGATTTCGCACTTCAATAACGTATCAATAACTCAAAGTAATAATTACTTTTGATGGTACTTTCCTGTTCAAGGTAGTCGATGTTAATCATTACACCTCGTACATCTAAAACGCCATGATTGTTCCAGCTACCTGTTACGTTATCGAATGGTTTTCCCAGTCTGAATGGTGGTATAACTCCGGAGAAAAAAACAACAATGGATCCATGTTTCGTCCACTTTTTCATACCAACGTAATCCTGTTTATTGCGACAGACTTTTGTCGATTGTGAGCGAACGCGACACCAATTTGGAAAAGATTTTTTTAGGCCCCCGATTTTCGTACAAGATCGTAAAAGAACTTCCAGTTTATGTATAAACTATCTGAGAACACCTAATCTCACGAACTTTGATTTGATTGTGCCTTCATACGTCACGATTATCAAAACTTACTTAATTAATTTCTAGTTGACTGCTTCATTTGGCCACGTTCAATATCAGAATACCGAAAACCTTTATTTTGAATGGATCTGAGATGTTAGTAACAATCTCTTAGATTTCTGGTTGCAAATAAGCTAGCGTAACAAAAATGGTTACTTAGGGCTTTCATCTGCTTCGAGCTCAATTATAAGATTACAAATGATTAACGATCGGTTCAAGACAGATTTTTTTTTACTTTAACTAAAGCGGAAGGGACGACCAAACCGATTGAATTAACGCTCGGAGTTTTGAGAAACAAAAATTAAGACTTCTTTTTCAATAATAAAGCCATACGATGCGACACAATTTAAGAGATTAGGTTCCGCTTATTAGACTCCGACAAAAAAATGAATTCGATGATAGAATTAATGAGACATGCGAGCTTTAGTGCGACACGCGATCAATCAGTATTCGGACGCAACACAACGCATGACGAGAGGTTGCCAATTTCAAGCTCAGAACCTCCATGCTTCATTTTTTAACGTGTCATGACACCAACATTATCTTCATTACCAATTATCGAAAAATAATCTTGCGCTGCTCTAATGTTTCTATGGTTCCCAGCAGGTGCGCACCCAGAGAAAAAATTCGGAGGTTGTTTTCATAATATAGATCGGACACTTTTTAGAAATTGATTCAAAAATCCATTGAATCTGGGTGTTTACCCAATTCATCTCTAAGAGCATTTACAAAAGTCAATCCACGAATCGAAATTATTGCAGCTTTATAAGATATTTAAGCTGTCCGGTCTAACCCCTATCTTCCCTAATACTTTCTTGAGTTTGGAGGGGGGCGTTCCGCACGGTAATGCGAATGAACCATTTATTGAAGATAGAATCTACCCGACGATATTATCTAATTGTAGGGGAGTTTGTTCGGTTACCGCTACCCTATAATTTTAAGCTTATAACTTCTGACTAAGTGCATCCCAGGAAATTGCGGAAAAATATAAGTAAAGACAATTATTTAAACAAAAAACGGATTTTTTTTCTTTTCCTAGGCGTTTTGGACAAAAGTCTTGGTTGTCTGATGGTGACTTCTCCTTGGCTCTCTTGGCCGATGATAGGGTAAGTGGCACCTTTGCTGTTGATTTGGCCGGTCTTTCACGTTTTTTGCTTAGCCGGAGCATCTGCTGTCCGAGCAGCTAGATGTTTGGACAAAACTCTGGCTTGATTTGTATCTCTGCATCTCTGCATTTCATTGACAATTTTTCACGATTTGTCGAAACAAATGGGGTAACTGAAATCGGTAGACATTTTGAAAACGACGAACAAAAACTTTGGATGGAAAATTGAATGGGTATTGAATCACGGAATAGATCGATTTCACCTCATAAATATTCATTCCATTCACCTTTTCGATTGATGCTCTTCAATTCATGATACTATAAAAAAAAGTCAGAAAAAACTTTTGTCTTGATTTTCACGTAATTAAAATCTGTTTTGAGCGCAGCAAAAAGTACAAGCGTCGGTTTGCTTTGGCAGTCGGCACAAAAAGAATGTTTTGCTATTAAACACACACCTGACATTTGTCGAAATGACGCTATCTGCTTTCTGTCGAAAATTACGGTAGGGTATCGGCAACCGAACACCTAACCCTATTATTATTGTTATTCTCGTGCTCTTTAATTCTATGGTTATGTGTTGCAGATAACAGAATTATATTTCATTTGAATTCTTTGTATGTGATCCTTGAAAGTGAGATTCTTAAAATATTACTTCAATATTTTTCAGTAAAATAAGGCGAATTTATATCAAAATTAAATTGCCCAAAATAGTTTTAACACAGTAAATCGTACAATGAGTGATTTCTGTTTCAAATCACATCATGCGAATTGCGTTATTTTCCATTTTGAAATCGTTTCTATTATATGCAGAGTGTATTCTTTAATCTATCTGCCTTCACTTGCCGCAAAATTTCAGCAGCACGGAGTATTCGGCGAAATCTTCATTAGTTAATATCATCCTTTTCCGAAAATCGAACAGAAAAAATATGTCCCATAGTTAGTTTCATTGTACTAAGAAGTGCATTACAACACCGTTTTTTGGAGGATTTTTTTTTATTTTAAAGATATTTTTATTCAGGCCTATTTGCGTACAAGCTTTACGTGGCCGATTGAGCCGTTTTTTAAATATTTTTTTTTGAGTTGGATCTCGTTGTCACCCTTTTTCTAGGGGGAGAGGAACTTCCACTTCCCTCCTGCGAGGATTGAGGGGCACTTCGTTCGTGGTTTGTCTCGTCATCCATTGCCGCATCGATGGCATTGTTGTCGATTTCCGTCTTCTTTTCGTTGCTAGTTGCTGTAGATGCACCTTGTTGTACATTGGTTGCAGTTGCTGGTCCATCCATCCATCCAATCCAATCGTTGCGACACTTCCCTATGAAGATTGATAAGATTACGTTTCCGGAGCAAATTTTTGTTTTTCATACACATACTTTCTATCAGTGCAATATCTACGAGACACTTATACTTTCAATCCCAGCAGAATCAGAAATTGCTTCCATCGCATCGCTAATTTTTGTCTTCAAATTTCTAGCAAAATTTCCACTCATTATTGCTATCATTTTGACTCATCGCGAGTCAAAAATTGACTAGACGTGAGCGCTATTCGTGCCTGATCATAGCAGGTCGTGAAATGGTAGAGAATAGCACACGGCGGAAGAAAAGCAAGATCTCTTCTCTCCCGAGAGTCGCTCAGGCAGATACATATAATGCAAAGCTTTTGTTTCGTCCGGCGAATTTCAACATTGAAAAATAGGTTATTGAACGGAACCCCGAAATTAGGTGAAAGACAATCAAAATCATGTTGTTTTGCTGTTTATGATTGTACAGATTATACACATTTAAAAAGAAATCTTGTGAATGTACATATCTGTAGATGCACTTTACAACTTAAAGCATTTAGAAATGAATCCTATCATTAAGATTTATATCGAAACAGAAACAAAATTTGTGTTTACATGCCAATAGACGGAATATTTATATCAAGTGTTAGTATCATTTTTTCAAGGGCTCTAAGCAATACTTGTACTAATAGCAGCCTTCCAGTAGTCGCAGTAGTCGTTCTCGGAATATTTGGACTTGTAATACAAACAACAACGGACTTTTGTTGAATTGTGCGTGTCTGAACCAATTATATTTCTATGTTTCATTTAAAATAAATACCTGCCGGTGTACGATATTTGAAGTCGTTTCTAAATCCAAGAAAATCGTCATTCCGGACTATCGATATTCTCTATCTGGGTATTTCTGATTGGATTTCAACAGTAGATGCCAGTAAACAATGTTTTCTGTAGTAAAGATCGGAGCTCGATTTTTGATGTCGCTTGAAAACTCATGATTTCACTATACTGAGAGCCCAACACTGATTGGAAAAATCATGATCAGAAAAAGTTGATTTCAGTATCACTCGTGAAAATATCAGTTCAAGAGATTTTCTAAAAAAAACTCAGTGACTGAAAAATCACTTCTGAGATTCTGATTCATGAAACAAGCATCCACAAAACTCAGAACCTCGAAGTTCACTAGTGATGTCTTGTGTCAGCGAAACTTAATGACGAATTTTCACCCACAGAAATATCGCTAAACAGATAATCGAAAGAGAGAAGAGTCTCCGATGATATTTTGATGCTGAATTTCCCTTACACTTCAGTTCGAAACCGAATTGATTCGCGGAAGATTAAATTGTTATTTTCCATCATAAATAAAATCTCTACTGAATGAATCCGCCACTGAGTGCAACATTTTCCACATCCCATACAGTGATATTATCAATAATATAATTAATAATATACAGTATTATTATCAATAATATAATTAAACTAATGTCACGGATACCAAAAAACATACTTTTTGATAATAATTTGAAGAAGGAAAACAATTTATTTTTTGTAACATTATGAGAAAACTTGGCCACTTTGCGAAACCAAATGAGATGAAAACAAAGCGCAATCAAGTGAACTAAGTGAAAAACTTTCATCTCATATTTTTAAAGACTTTTATTGTTTGTCGGGTGGTTTTTGAAGTTTTAAATCGTTAATTAAACTAGTGGCAAGTGAACATTAATAATTATGAAGTCATCCAGCATTCAATGGTAGTGTAATTGTGCGAAAAAGTGATCATGTTTTGAGGCGAATCGATTAGTAGATAATTAGAAACAAGACGAACTGTAAATCTTGAGACGAAAATGTGTCCTAAATTGAAAAGTGAGTTTATTTTGAATGAAAAAAACGATAAACGAAGAACTTAAAACCATTTCTTTCAATAGGAAAGTGTGACAATAGCTTTTATAATCATTTTAAAACATTTCACAGTTTGGTTCAGGTAGGTTGTAAAATATTATTCATGTTCAAAGTAATGAGGTGAAGGGATGAGATGGAAATAGGAGCTCAGGTGAAATAGGGAGCCGTTGCCCTATTCAATGTGCGAAATTTTTTCTCAAACATCGAGAACAATGTTCGCTAATGAACTTATTACCACTGATTTTTTGCCATGTGAAAACAGTTTCAGTAAGAATCGGGCTTGCAAAAAATCAGTACTGAACTTTACTGCAGTGAGTTTTCTGATCGATGATTTTTCTCTGAAAATTACTTCTGAAAAAAATCAGTCGCGGTTTTCGAAAGTTTGAGATTTTTCCAATACTGACTGTATTGTAACATGTAACATGAATATCGATGAACTGATAGCTGACATCTTGGATTCTGGAACACTGTCGAACGTCGTTTTTAACGTTTATTCAAGTACTCAAGTACTGTATGGTTTTCAAGAAATTTCAAATAGTCTCAAACTCTGATTTTTGTAATGACTACATACTGATTGCACTCACCGCTAGGTCAGTTCTCTGTTTCTCCTCCAAATTAGAGTGAAAATTCTTTCCGTCGAGATTTCATTCCACATGTAAGACATGAAAGCTATTATCGTAAAGTTTGTCCAGCCTAATCGCGTTCCCTCGGACTATCATGTCTCATTTGAAGCCATGCACAATTCCCATCGCATCGCGTGTGGTTTCATCCTTGTTTGACATCTACATGGCAACGCTGGCCTAAATTGAGCCGGTGTAAAACAAAGAGCCGCCGCTTACTACGTTTTCATTGCTGGCGTGTGTTGTTGTATTCTGCTGCCTGGCGTGCATTCTTTATACCATGTTCACACCTGCAGAACATAACATGTTTTAACGGTAGTAATGCAAAGTTAAAACCGAACTGTTCACAACTGGGGATTACATTATACGCATGTGTATAGCGCAGAAATTAAGCACTTTCATTTTCTTTTTTAATCACCGAGTCTATAATTTATACCGGTGTACGATTCGTGATCCGAGGTGAAAAAGAAAAATGTACGTTGACAACATCCGGAAAATAAGAAAAAATCAGTTACTTCTTCTACCATGATGCATGATGTTACTACGAAGATTTTCGTAGTACTACAAACTTGTCCGGAATAGAAAAGTCCAAGATGGACATTTCCGGTTTCAAGCAGCTTGGCTTTGTTCCGAAGCAATTGGCATTAATTCACTCAGCAGCAGTTTGGAAAGTTTTCTTTTATGTATAAAGCAAATCTTTTATGGTTATTTGTTGGTTTTAATTATTTATTTCACGTTAATTGCCAACTATGAAATAAATATTAAGCAACAAATAATCAAAAAATGTATCTCTTACCACAAAAAATAAAAATGGTTGTACCGGTTCTCAGGTTTGTTTTTATTATGAATACATGGCTACTTTGATGGAAAACTGATTCGACATCAGCTTGTCAATTGACATAGTCGAAAAGTGACGGAACATGCTAACAAGGTTGTCTACTAGATCTTACTTATTTGCTCAAGTTTTCACCAATCATTCCAATCACTTCTTCAGTCTAGAATAGTGTTTCTCACTTGTATATATTTGTTTGTTAAATGTGCAATCATGTGTATAGAACTTATTGGCATCTTTCTAAGTGGAAGATTGTTTGTACCAGAGCACACTAATTAATTCGTTTATTTAATTTGTAGTTTTTGTCAAGCGTAAATCACATTTTCTCAATCAATGAGTAATCTACTAAATAATGTTTCATTGTAGCTAATTATTTTGTACGCGTGCTAAACATAGGACTATTTTCGCAAGATTACTAGTTGCTACTTCTAACGGTCTAATGTCGTTTGCGCTTGGAAAAAAAACTGAAACTGACCCAGGGTAGGTTCATCAAGCGAACACTTTTCACGAAACTGAATTGGATTCGTAATTAGCAAAAATCAGATTCAAAACTGACTCGATTTTCAGTTCAACTACGTTGAACCTAGGTTCAAAACTGGCTTCAAAAACAAACGGTTTGACAGCAGTTAGGGCAGAAACTGGGTTCGGAAAAATGAAATCCGTTCAATTCATTTGGCTTCATTCGGCAATATTGCTCTTGTGAAGATGAAATTGATTATTACATTTTTTTCCTTTTACACCGGACACACAGTACAATAAGTCATTGAAACACCGTACAATTGGCTGCCCACTTAACAGAACTGCTCCATTGCACCTTATTAAATGGCAATAAATTTTTTGATTTTCCGCTTGAAAGTCCTTTCAATTATTTCACCTTTTTTCTATACGCGTATTTGCTCTAGTCCAGTAGAGAAAAAAAATATTCCAAAAAAGTACACATGACTATGACTTCCTTCCTCGGTACAATGAATCCTGTGTCGTATCCTTGCTGGTCGCGAGCAGGGGTGAAACAATCATTGCACACACTTGCTATTAATTTTTTTTTATTTCCTGTGGGAACTGCCTACTTTCTGTCAAGTGGAAAACGAGATTCTTCGGTCGGTCGGATGTCGGTGAGTGTAATATCCGGCTCAGTACGGTTAGGACCTACATCTCGCTCGGTCGGATTTCTTACGCACGTTCTGAGAATCCATTCGTTGCAAGAGGAAAGTGTAATACGTGTAGTTTATTGGTTGGAAACAATCGTCTTGAGCAAAGTTCACATAATCATATCATATATCATATTTCGTCTTCGTCTTATTCATACTTGGCAGCACAAACTGAACTACTAGTGCAACTTTTCAGTTCTACTTAGATCTCTAAGCTAATACGGTATGTTCAATCTACTCAAGAATAACAGTTTAATTATCATACCAGTGCAATGTCATACAAAAGTGTCGGATCAAAAACTTGAGCCGGGCCGTTTGGTTGAGAACAAAAGATTCTACATTCTGTTGCATAAGAAAAGAGACGTAAGTATTTCGAAAATAATGAATACACCCAAACCTCCGTTTACGAACACTTTTTTTGTGTTACCTCTTTTTACGAACCAAATCCCAAATAACGTAAACTTTTTTTACGAACCAACTTCATAAAAAGAGGTTTTTGCATCCAATGAAAACAATTTCCGGCTGCAATTACTATAATACGAGTATTTTCTTGAACGGGTCTGATGAGTAGATGACGGAAAACGATGTTTGAAGTGGTTCGGAAATTCAAGATGGCGTCTTCCGGTTCTTTGATATTGCTTAAAAACATTTACAATATGGGTATTTTCGGGAGCGATTTCGTCATCCAGTTGCTGGTCGTTTGCATTAGAGAAAATGAAAACGAAAAGTGGACAACAATGGGGAACATTATTCAAAACCAACCGTTCTAATAGCTCTAAATGTTATCTTAAGAACTGTAAAGGTTGATTCTTGGCAAATCAAAGGTAAAAATCATCATTTCATTGAAAATCTAGAATACTTTCTGCACTTTTTACTGTACGAAGTTCGCACCAAACGAGCACAAATAAAGCTAGCATTTGGCAGTGTTTCATATCGCAGAGAATACCACAATTTGGCGCTTCTCAGTTCGACGAGATCGGAAAATGTCTGTGTGTGTATGTGTGTGTGCACTTTTCGAAGATATTTGAACGCGCTTAGTTTTCTCAGAGATGGCTGAACCGATTTTACCAAACTTGGGCTCGTTTGAAAGCTACTATCGAGCCATTGATCAAGTTCAAATATCAAATGGCTGTGACCTTTGGTTCCGGAGATATGATTGTATAAGTGACGTAACCGACAAAATACGTCGATTTTTACCATAACAACAGGTGTGCCAGAGCACATGGCTTGCTTGCGTTGGTAATTAAAATTTTGTAAATAGTTCAGTATAACGACATACATGAAAAATAAACATGCTTTGATTCAATGCCAACTAGTCCGAACGATGTGACGAAAGCAAGCACGTGGTTTTTAGTTTTACTTGGCTTGCTGAAGCAAAGTTAATTTCACTAACACAAAAGAATTGTGTTTGCCCCACCTGTTTCTACCACATTGGATTTTTACCACTCTTATATATTATATATATTATATATATATATATATATATATATATATATATATATATATATATATATATATATATATATATATATATATATATATATATATATATATATAAAAGTCCTCATGCAAAATTTGAGCTAAATCGGACATGCGTAAGGAGTGCTGCCCGGCGGTGAAGGTTTGAAAATGTTCAATCTTGGAAAAGCACCACAGGGGGGGAGGGGTTTAGTACATGAAATTTCCAAAATCGAAAACTTTTTTGATGCCAAAAGTCTGCAAACTGCATGAAACGTCAAGATTTTTTTTTTTCATAAATACGTTTATTTCATAGGCAATATACATAAGTTTTTCTTCGCCGTGGCATCCACAATACATAGTAGTTTAAACCTAATACATTTCGAATATCATATTAGTATGTTGGTACTCATTAGTTAATCTAAACACTGTTTTTATCAAGCGAGTTGCTATTTTAATTACATTAAATAAAATACATTTATTTTGTACATGATCTTATAACTATTTCAGGATTGTTTGTATCAGTTCACCACTTATATTCAATATCCTATAGTTGGCTATTGGTTGAACTCATGGAAGAGAAAACAGTTTAACATAAAATAAAATTTAAATTGGAACTCCAATGGATTTAATGAAATGATAAAGAAGTTTCATGTATGGAAGGTCACGACAAGCAAGAATGTCGCGAACTGGGACATTGGATAGTCTACCTTGGGTACGCAAGGAATTTATTAGTTGAGATCTGACATCACGAAACTCCACGCATGTCCAAACAACATGGTCAATATCGCGGTAACCTTCGCCGCAAGCACAATGATTAGTCTCGGAAAGTCCAATTCGAAGGAGATGTGCATCTAACGTGTAGTGATTGGACATGAGTCTGGACATCACACGAATGAAATCTCTACTCACATCCAGTCCCCTGAACCATGCCTTTGTCGATATTTTAGGAATAATTGAGTGCATCCACCGACCCAGATCATCTTTATCCCAAGAAGCTTGCCAGCTGGCAAGTGTTCTTTGGCGAGACGCGCTATAGAATTCGTTGAAAGCAATCGGTCTCTCATAAATTTCACCCTCAATAGCACCACGTTTGGCTAAAATATCGGCTCTTTCATTGCCTGGAATGGAGCAATGAGCCGGAACCCAAACTATTGTGATTAGATAATTATTATTCAATATGTCGTTCAGACACTGTTTTATTTTACCCAAGAAAAACGGTTCATTTTTGCCAGCAGCGTTTGAGCGAATGGCTTCAATTGCACTCAGACTATCTGTGAAGAGGAAATAATGGTTTGGAGATAATGTGACGATTACATTCAAGCTATAATGAACTGCTGCTAACTCTGCTATATAAACAGATGCAGGTTCTTGAAGCTTGAATGAGGCCGAAACATTATTGTTGAACATACCAAACCCTGTCGCTTCTTCCATTCGCGATCCGTCCGTGTAAAACATTTTCTCAGAGTTAATATGCCTGAACTTACTTGAAAATATTTTTGGGATTTCCATAGAGCGTAGGTGGTCCGGGATTCCACGCACTTCGCGCTGCATGGATGTGTCGAAAAATAAAGTTGAGTCAGGTACATTTAGGAGGCTGACACGGATAGGAATATATCTTGAAGGGTTGATTTCCTGTGACATATGGTTAAAATATACTGTCATGAATTTTGTTTGAGATCGAAGCTCGACTAGTCGTTCGAAATTATTAATTACCATGGGATTCAGTACATCACATCTTATTAGCAGGCGTGATGAAAGCTCCCAAAATCGATCTTTTAATGGAAGAACTCCCGCCAGAACTTCAAGACTCATTGTATGTGTCGAATGCATGCAGCCTAAAGCAATTCGCAAACAACGGTACTGAATTCGCTCAAGTTTGATAATATGAGAATTTGCAGCGGAACGAAAACAAACGCATCCATATTCCATCACTGAAAGTATCGTTGTCTGATACAATTTATTAGATCTTGCGGATGAGCACCCCACCAAGACCCTGTTATTGTTCGAAGAAAATTTACTCTTTGTTGGCATTTCGTTATCAGATACCTAATGTGTCCTCCCCACGTGCATTTGGAATCAAACCACACCCCGAGGTATTTGAAAGTCAAAACCTGTTCGATTATTCTTCCCATCATATGAAGCTGAAGTTGCGCGGGATCATGCTTTTTTGAAAAGACGACCAGCTCTGTTTTCTCCGCAGAGAATTCGATACCAAGATGAACAGCCCAAACGGACAATTTATCTAAGGTATCTTGCAATGGTTTTTGCAGATCAATAGCTTTGGATCCAGTAACTGAAACCACGCCATCATCTGCCAATTGTCTTAGTGTACATGGGGTTACTAGACAGCTGTCAATGTCATTCACGTAAAAATTATAGAGGAGCGGACTGAGGCATGAGCCTTGCGGGAGACCCATGTAGCTAATTCTGATTGTTGCCAAATCGCCATGTGAAAAATGCATGCGTTTCTCTGACAAAAGGTTGTGCAAATAATTATTTATAACCGCTGGGAGTCCATGTTGGTGGAGCTTGTCTGAAAGAACATCAATGGAAACTGAATCAAATGCTCCTTTAATGTCTAAAAATACAGATGCCATTTGTTGCTTTTGAGCGAAGGCAATTTGGATGTCAGACGAAAGTAATGCAAGGCAATCATTCGTCCCTTTATTTCTACGGAAGCCAAACTGAGTATCTGACAACAAACCGTTCGTCTCGACCCAAGTGTCGAGACGTCGTAGAATAATTTTTTCGAACAATTTTCTGATGCAGGACAACATCGCAATGGGTCTATATGAGTTGTGATTGGAAGCTGGTTTCCCCGGCTTTTGAATGGCGATAACTTTCACTTGTCTCCAGTCAGGTGGAACAATATTTTGCTCAAGAAACTTGTTGAACAATTCCAACAAACGTCTTTTTGCGAGGTCGGGCAGATTCTTCACCAAGTTGAATTTAATTCTGTCCAATCCAGGAGCGTTATTGTTACAAGACATGAGTGCTATGGAAAATTCCATCATTGAAAAGGGGCTATCAATGGAATCATCATTTGAAGAAGACTCCCTAACAATGCTATGCGTAGGAACGGAATCTGGACAAACTTTCCTCGCAAAATCAAATATCCATCGATTCGAGTACTCCTCACTCTCATTTCCTACGTTACGATTCCTCATTCGTCTGGCCGTATTCCAAAGAGTGCTCATTGAGGTTTCTCTTGACAAACCTTCCACAAAATGTCTCCAATAGCTGCATTTCTTAACCCGAAGTATGTTCTTGTACTTGGTTTCTAAAACCAAGAATTTTTCAAAATTCTGAGGAGTTCCTCCTCCTCGTTTTAAAAACGTCTTGAAAGCATTTTGTTTCGCGTGTTTAGCATCTGAGCACTCTTTGTCCCACCAAGGATTTGGAGGTCTTCTGTTAGACGATGGACCAAGAAATCGTTTGGTTTGGGCTTGTTCTGCGGCCTCCAGAATCGAACAAACGAGGAAGTCATATTCTTCAAGTGGGGGAAGCTCTTCCATTGAAGTTAAGACACTTGAAATATTACTTTGGTATTTAATCCAGTCAATATTTTTTGTCAAATCATATGGAATATTAACTGAATTAGCAATGCCTTTGTTACTGCTAATTGAGATGATGATTGGTAAATGATCGCTACCATGTAAATCAGGAAATACTTTCCAGGTGCAATCTAGTCGAATTGAAGTCGAACAAAGAGATAAATCTAATGCACTTGGACGTGCAGGAGGTCTTGGGATCCGTGTCATGCTACCCATATTTAGTACCGTCATGCTAAAATTGTCGCAAATATTATATATTAGAGATGATCTGCTATCATTGTAAACGGAACCCCACATCATTCCGTGCGAATTGAAATCTCCTAAAATCAAACGTGGAGCAGGAAGGGCTTCGACAATTTCATTAAGCTGTCGTTGTCCAACTTGAGCTCTTGGAGGAATATATACCGAAGCAATGCAAATGTCCTTTCCTTTAATGTTTATTTGACAAGCAACAACTTCTATACTAGAAGTCGAAGGAATGTTTAATCTATAAAAGGAATAACATTTCTTAATTCCTAAAAGCACTCCACCATACGGGGAGTCTCTGTCGAGACGTATAATGTTAAAGTCATTAAAATTTAAGGCTATGTTTGATGTAAGCCATGTTTCGCACAAAGCAAATACATCACATTTTTGACTATGCAACAAAACTTTAAATGAATCAAGTTTTGGCATGATGCTTCGACAATTCCACTGCAGGACAGTGATTGAATCATTTGCGGCGGATGATAAATTATCCATCAAATGATACAAAACCTGAAAGAGCTGGCCATTGAGCTGATAACTGTTTCAAAAAAGTTCTAGCTATTGGAAGGAATGCTGTTATGATGGTCTTTAGAGGTTCAGAAATATTGAATGCAGCGAAAATCCATTCTACAATTTCCGAAAATTTCAGTAATCCTGTTGGTGAATGTGAAATGGAGCCCACTGGATTATTGTCTTTTCTTGAGCTAGTTCCTGGATTGGTTTGTGAATTTGACAAACCAGGAGGCACAGTTTTTGGTTTTAAATTTGGCTTTTTAGCTTTAACACGGGGATCTTTTTTTGAAGGTATAATTTTAGGTGTCTTTTTTGGTATTTTGTGGTTTGTTAATCTCCTCTTAACAGACCCTTGAGGAGTGACAAACGAGGTATCTTCACTATTTCCGTCAGAGTCAGATTCCTCTGGCTCCGCAAGATTTGAAAAACCGTTTTCGGTTTCCAAAGGGGAGACATGTATGACCGTTTTGAGCATTTCTGCATATGTGCGCTTAGACCGTGCTTTTAAAGAAAGCTTCATTTTGTCTTTACGCAGCTTAAATGCAGCGCACACTGAAAGATCATCATGAGGGCTTTCCCCACAATAAACACATTTTTCAACATCTTTATCGCAAAGATTATCCTTATGAGGCCCTTGACATTTGATACATTTGGACTTATTACTACAGTAAGTAGCTGTATGTCCGAATTTTTTACAGTTCGTGCAATTCATAACATGCGGTACGAAAAGCCGAACAGGAAGACGAATTTTATCGATATAGACATGGCTAGGCAATGCAGATCCGGCAAATGTTACGCGAAACGAATCTGAGGGACGATAAGACTTTTTTCCATCGACAATAGATGCTGAGTACAATTGTTTGCACTCGAGTATCTTAACTCCCTCAAGCATGGAGTTTTTAAAACGGCCAACTCCATTTTTAAGTAAATCATCTGCTGTCAGACTTGCTTCAGTCACAACACCGTCAATTTCTACCTCCTTCGATGGAATGTAAACTCGATATTCAATAGCAAATAATTTACAGGTTACAATATCGTTTGCCTGTTTCAAGTCGTTAACTACAACTCGAATTTTATCTCTATTAACCTTACAGATTTCTTTAACTTCAGAGAAATGTGATGTCAAATCCTTTGTAATTTGCATCAAGTTTAAAATCTTTTCTTTTTTTCGAAGATAGACTATCCATGGCCCAGTGGTACCCTGTGGATAATGTTTAGCCCTCGGAGTATTTAAACTTTTACTAGTATCCGGAATCGGATTCGGATGATCTTCCATGAGATCATCCATTACATTAAATTTTTTTTGTAAATTAATAATACCAAAATAAAAACTTATGTTTAGTAAAATTTCAGATATAAGAAATAAAAAATAAATTAAATTAAATCTACCTTGTAGCTGATGTCTCTGTTCCTTTATCGTGAAGAACGACGTGAAGCTCTTCCAACGATTTCCAATTGGCAGTCTTTTGCTGTTTCCAATTGGCAGTCTTCTGTCGTTTACTGCTATCTCAGTTGCTCTGCCGTCGTTGTGAACACCACTGCACTTGCTGTACCTGACCCCAGGTACAGTGCTTTTGCTCTTGGTGGCGATCAAATGCGATGCTTGCAGTGTAGCACCTCGCGATATATGCCGTCTCTTTTGATCCTACGCAGCGTACAAATTCTGGTACCTGGTAGATCAGCACTGGGTTGCTTTAGCACCTCTGTGCCTTTGCACCCCTTCGTCTTCGCACCTTTATGCGATGGCACCTCTGTGACTCGTCACTTCTATGCTCTCGCACCTCTGTGTCTCTACACCTCTGTGCGTATGAACGGGATGGCCTTCGTTGCTAGCTTTCCAGTCGGGAAACGCCCCGAATATTGCGTTTGCTATGGGCAGTTTAACTACCTGAAGCTTAGAATTGTCTCGGTAGCAGCCGTTAACTCACGAGCCAGTACAATCGAAACACAACCTCTTCGATATAATTGAATTAAAGTTGACTAGTGAAAATTGGTCCGGAGGGCTTAGTATTCTATATCATTCGACACAGTTCATCGAGATGAGCAATGCCTGTGTGTGTGTGTGTGTGTGTGTGTGTGTGTGTGTATGTGTTCGAGTATGTGTCAAATAATGTCACTCATAGAATAAAAAATCTCTTACCCCATCGGCTGCTATTGAATTTCACCATGCATTCATAGGGTAAAGTGTGTTTAAAATTGCGCACCGTCATTTCAAGCGACAATGAAAAAAAGAGTAAATTTTTTCTAAATTTGGCTCAAAACTGATTTAATTTGTAGGCTATAATAGTTAGTTACTAAACGAACCGACTTCGGCTATACTGGTTCCAAGTTCCCGGTTCCAGAAGTACCGGAAATAGTAGTCAAAAACTCTAAAACGAGACCTGCTCAATTTTCTCAGAGATGATTTGATCGATTTCCACAAACTTAGGCTCAAATAAAAGTTCCTATAGTTGCTGTTTACTTTCATCCGATTCCAACTTCCGGTTCCAGAACTATCGAGTAAAGTGTGTTTAATTATTCAGGGCAACGATGCAAAATAAAAAAAAATTCTTATCAACTTGACATAACTGTTTACAAATTGAAATTGTTATGCTAGTTCATACCCAAAGAAAGTTTTTTTTATTTTATTCAAGACAAGCTGAATTACCCGGCGTTACTCGGAAATGTTTCGTGAAGGGAAGGCCGAAAAAAATTTTTGAAGTTGTCCTGCTTAGTGAAATACTCTGATTGTAGTGAAACATAACTTAGACGGAAACCCGATTGAACAATACTCCGTTCATGTTCAGATTGCGAATGATCAGTGTCCCAACTCAGATCTCAAAATAATAATAATTTTCATGGTACTCTCGACAAATTGGGTCAGTTTTATATTTGAACCCTTTTGTTATTTGCTCAAAATTTTCCTTCTGATAATGATTATTTTATAACGAAAGGCTGTTTAACATCATAACTACATTTGTACTATAGAATAACGTTTTTATATAATTTATTTTAACACGTCTTTACCCATTTTGGTCATTCATCGGGGAGGAAAACCTATAGAATAATGATTCAGTTAATACAAGTGTTGTTGTAATCTTATTTCAATCACCTTGAGTTGACAGTTTTCTCAATTTACATTAAAAACGCACATTGATTGATACTTATTCCCCCTCCCTCTTGTGAATATTTTTGTGAACCTCACTTAGTTGCTAGGAACATACTGTACTCGTAAAGAAGTACCAATTTTTCGTAAAACCCGGTCAATTTTTCCTTACACTTTCCATGTTCGGGGCACTTACTCTACTCTCTCATCCTCAAAATAACCGTATAATCTATTTTGATTTAACTTCCTTTTTGTCAGTGAACTTACTACAGATCTCCTTCATGATTACCCTGAGTGGTGTAGAAAGTGTCTGCGATTTTCAAAAAATATTCATTCCCAGTTTTGCCAAACTTGGTGGCGATTCGTTTAGTTGCTTCGTAGTTATGCTGAGACTTAAATACACTCGCGTTCATAGACAGAGAAAGATTGTTTTTCCTTAGTTCATTGAACTATTACAACTATCTCGGAACAGCAAAAGGCATCAATGCCAAATGTACTTGATACTTGCTACGCTCCCTCCCCCATGAAAATATTCTTATAACCATCTCTGAAGAGCAAGAAGCACATGTGCCAGGTTTGATAGCAATCCGTTAAGTAGTTCCGGAGTTATGCCATTACAAACATTACACCCCCCTTTTTAAGGGAACTTGCTACATCCATCCCCCATATAATCGTATCTAATATATGCAAAATGTCTCTATGGTCTTAAAATCGATCGATTCTAATCAAATTCGACAAATTTTTTCGTGACCCCTCCTGTTAAGGACACTTACTACGCTCTCTCCCTCATTGAAATACCCTTATGACCTTCTCAGAAGAGCAAGAAGTATCTGTGCCAAGTTTGGTGGCAATCCGTTTAGTAGTTTCGGAGTCATGCCGTTTTAAACATTACACCCCCCTTATTCAAGGCACTTGATATATCCACCCCCCATATAGTCATTTCTAAGGTATGCAAAATGTTTCTATGGTCTTCAAAACATATCGATTCTCGTAAAGTTATATGAATGTTTTTAATGACCCCCCCTTGTTTATGAAACTTGCTATGCTTCCTCCCCTATCAAAATACTTCTTAAACCATCTCTGAAATGCAAGAAATACCTGTGCCAAGTTTGGTGGCAATCCGTTTAGTAGTTCCGAAGTTATGGCGTTACAAACATACAAACTTACATCCATTTTTACCTTTTTTATAAATATAAAAAATTAGAGGGTTGTATTCAAGACACGACCGAGCACAATAACATTAAAAATGAAACGTTTCTAGGGTCTTCATAATTAATACAAAAATAAAGATGATAATGATGATGACACACTAGACTAAAAACATATTCAATTGACTAATTACAAACTTGCTCTAGTTTAAGCGCTGAGATTGTTAGCAAATGATAAAATTGACAATTAGAATCTTTCTTGATTATTGATTCTATTCAATTTTGATCCCTTTCCACAAATTTTTACACTGTTAAGTTTTTGAATAACGTCCTTTAACTAGAAGTCAATTATGATGAATTCAAAGTTACTCGAAAGCTCAATTTTAGATACAAACAACCTAAACATTTAAACCTGAACAAATAAAACTTTTATTTTATGATAATAATTTTCGAGAAACGTACAAACTTATTAATTTTATAAACAGTTAATCGATCCAAGAAAAGATTTTATTTATTTTAACGAAAGATGTTGTACCGGTACACTCAGTAATAGTGTAATTTTATTAATCCTTCTTCAAAATCGTCAATAATCTTCGGAAAATGTCGGTAAATAATATGGCAACAATACGAGGAAGGAAGCATGTGAAACAGTCCGCATAAAATATTTAGTTACTTACATTGATTTTCGCTTTGGCATATTAGGAATATACGGAATGGATACGCAACAAAATTCCGAAATTTTGTTAATATTGTAACTTGATGTTATTAACATATGAATGAACATTGTCATAGTTACAACGCGTGTAGTCATCAGACGTTTATTGTTTTGAAGCAAATAATAATTAAACTTAAACTGGCGGTTAACCAAATTCTACGAGAGTTCGTATTCAAACGATACATGTAAAACCGCAGGTAAACTTACCTTGAGTTTATCTTTGATACTATATGATATTGCATCTAATTGAACTGTATATGTGAGCCTGTGGAACTCATTTATACTACTAAACCGAGGAGGCCGCTTTTAGATAAGTTTCAGAATTTAATTTTGAATCTTTTGAAGCGTTTAATTCCTGGTGAGACAACAACTTGTTCAGTCACATATAATAAAGAAGAAGTATCTATGATTATCGTCATCACACAACTTTATACTGAATCCATTTTCGCGCCACCGTTTTGTTCGTATGGGAATGGAGATTTAAGTATGCAAACCGATCCGTTGACAAATTAAAACATTTTCAAGCTTACAATATTGAAGCTTTGGAATCATTTAAATTAGGATAATCCATTAACAAATCATCGAGGTATGCAATTGAGATATTCAAATAACGTCATCTCATAAGTTTAAGTTAAATGTTTCCGAATCGATTGGTTGTTGAATTATATAAATCCATCAACAAATGACTAAGTTATAAGCGTTCAAAAGTATGACAGAAAAATGTTACGCGATTAGTTTTGCATGTTTTAAATTTACACCCAGCCTCGGGAAACGAAGTGTAAGGCATTTTTAATGGCAAAATCGACCAAAAATTTGCTAAATACAAGGGATATTTCAAAAGAATCGGTAACCTCGCTAATTCGGTTCTTCAATAGCTAGATGATATATAAGATACTCAAGCGAACACGGTGTTGTGCAGACAACAGGAAATTTCACCAACACATATTACAAAAGCGACAATCCAGTGAACGCATATACAATCCAGTCATCAGCTCACTGGACGAACTACTTGTTTCATTCACAGTCAAACATCAACTAGGCAAAGAAATATTGTGCAGCCTATATTTATAGATTTCTCTTCATACTACGCAGAACGATGTGGTGTTTTTTATGCATGACGCAAAGCCTCCTATGCCGAACAAGAAGTTGACGTCATTTTCTACAACAGGGATTGGTGGATGAAAACATAGGTCGATTCCAACCATTTTTTCAATAGTATGCTATTGAAATACTGAAACGACGTCGTCATACATGTTTAAGTTGAAAGTTTCCGAATCGATTGGTTGTTAAATTATAACAATCCATCAACAAATGACCGAGTTATTAACGTTCAAAATTATGACACAAAAAGGTTACGCGACTATTTTTGAAACTTTTAATTGACACCCGGCCCCATATAGTGAAGAGTAAGGCATTTTTAATGCCAAAAAATAGGTATAGAATTCGCTCAAACTTTAAAATTTTTCGAGGCCCGGAGGGCCGAATGTCATATACCAAATGAAAAACTTATTTCTTTCAAGAAATAAAAACTGTTGGACTAACCGTCCAATTTGGTGTCTAAAATACTACTGATTTATTTACAAATTTTTGATTAGTTTACATTTTTCTTATGTCTATGTTAGTTCTTTAATCTATACATTTTCCTCTCATTTGAGAGTTTTCCAAATACCGAAATAGATGTGAGCGTGAGATTTACTCAAAATTTACCAAGGCAAAAGGAGAATCCAAAATTAAGCGAAGAGTGAAAATAGAGAGTGATTCTCTTCTCACCACTCGATTAAGAATCTAGGCTGGTGAATATAGCTTATGCATAGGCGAATAGAAACATAACGAATCTATGACATAAAGGAATAAACATTGAGTTCTGTTTATCTTGCTTGAGGATAAGATTTGGTCCTTTTTTTATTGCCCCAATTTCAACACGAAGGCGGTTTAGTCGATAAATATACAACCGACGTCTCCGTCTAAGTCTAGGTCACATGTTTATTTCCTAGGTTTACAAATCATTCGAGATTTAAAAATTTATTGGTTTAGGTTATTGTAAACAAGCTCAAATTCAACATCGCAATCTACACCAATCGATTCAACTCGACGAATTGAACAAATGTCCGTGTGTGTGTTGTCAACTAAGAGGTCGAGATCTCAGAGATGGCTGGACCGATTTTGATCAAACTAGTCGCAAATGAAAGGTTTCCCCGTCACCCAGAACGCTATTGAATGGTTTTGAGATCGGATGTTTACGTTTTGAGTTATTCGAAGTTTTATGTCAAAATTTTCAGTTTTCTGACAGTATCTGTCACAATTGACCTTGAAAACAGAATATATTTTCAGACTTAGATTCCGCACGGTAATACCTATTCAACAAGCCATAGATTGATAAAATCCGTGCATTTTTAACAGAGATATAGAAATTTATGTGTAAGCGACTTTTTCCCCTATTTCAGCAGTAGAAATTTTGAACGCTGTCTGGCAAAGAAATGCTTGGGAGCAACATAAAACACGATTTTTTATACTGTTATATACATTTGTTTCTAAGTACCCAAAAGACAGTGTACAGCATGATATTTTGCCTCGGACCGATTTTAGCACGGTTCCTTTTTGGCAACATAATCGTTCGAATATGCCATATGTATATCAGATGATGGCAGAATTTTCGAGTTGAAAGCAATTCCATAATTATATTGATTTAAACTACTTACAGAAATAAATGCTGGAAGAATATACCCATATACCATTCGAATCGGTTCGTCGAGATCAGCAAATGCGTGTGATAAATAATTTCACTCAATTTTCTCAGAGATGGTTCAACCAGTTTTTACCAACTCAGATTCAGATGAAAAGTCGTATACTCCCAAACAAGGTTCCTAAATTGTTTTTGGTTCCGACCTCTGGTTCCGGAACTACAGGATGATATGTGAAACGGAATTAAAACTGTGTAACTCATTTTTCTCGTAGATGGCTGAACCGATCTAAGATACAAATGAAAAGTTTTAAGATTCTATAAAACATCTTGTTTTTCAGTCAGACTCAACTTCCGGTTTCGGGTGATTAGTATAAAAATGTCTATTTCACATGATTTAATCAGGTTTATCGGGTTAGCAGATTTGGATAGTCGATAACGAAATGAACTTATTTCATTTTTGGTTGTATTCAGTTTTCGTTTCGGAAGGCACTCAAATATTTAATTCTCACTACGATTCCTCAAAGATGTCTACATTGACTTTCAAACATTTTGAAACAAATGTAAACTATACAGCTACTCAGGTGAATTTATCTGACTTCGGCTACACCGATTTTCGAACTCCGGTTTCAGTATCGAATCGTTTCTCAAAGTTCAATCGTTTTCTCAAAAAAAAAACAAATCGAATTTCAGAAACAAAAATCAAATATTAAATAAACTTATAGTCCCATACAAAATTAATGAATTTTATCCAATTCTGACTTCCGATTCTGGAATTACAGGATGTTGAATTTTTAAAATTCAAAGCGATATAGAAGATGACAATCCAGAAAAGCTTTAAAATTGGACTAAAAAATATTGCAATTTATTCGTCATATGGCCATACGAATCGGTTTGGATTATGCTGGTTCCTGAATACCGGCTCTGGAAGAACCTTAAATTACCGTAAACTCTAAACTTACTTCGACATATCATGGAATGTTTAATCGATTGTCCCACTTTTAGATTCAAATTCGGTCCGATTTGCAGTTTCGACATTACAGAGTAAAGAGTAAATAAAATCTCAAATTGTCGCTTAAAACTACGGTCATTAAAATAATTTCATGAAAACTGAAACATCGAAGAATGTTCATGCTAACAACACATGCGGATTGATAAAAAAATCTCACTGCTAGGTGGATTAATCACGTTTTTAATCTAGTTATCACCGGAACCGTTCATAATTCACCTAAAACAAAATTTGGCAAGTAATGAAATGAAAACTTTACGTTTCGTTTCCGAAAGTGCCCTTAGTATCGTAAACGGCTTTTAGCCAAATCCTCAAATAACAAGGATCAATTGCTTTAACATTTCATCATGTTACGATAGTTAAACGCGTTCAGCTAAAGCATTAAATTCACATTATTTCCATTTCAATTTAACTGAACACGCGCCAACGTTGCCTCATAGCCGTAATATTTACCGTACTGTCATCGGTAAAAAAAAAAACAAGAATGACGCAAGGCCTACTGATAGCTTTGTGCGAAGGACTGGCTTACCTTATCCTATTTTCCATCCACTGTTTTGACAATTACTGCCTGTTGTGAAATGCATGAAATTTCCCATTAGTGTCTATTCTATTGGCGGGGCACCTCCGCGGCACCGAAACCATGCAATCAATATCGAAATCCCCATCAGGAACAACGATAACAGCAGGTAATTTCCTCAATGTCCCTAATGGCACAATTTTCCAGCCGCATCGGAGTGGCTTGCCATTAATATTCTTTTGACATTCCATTATATTACTCGGCGAAGCCGCCTACCAGTAAACTAGCGCGTATGTTAGAAAGTTATGTGTCGTGTGTCATGTCATGTCTGGGGAATTTTCCCAACCGGAAATCCTCACGCAACGACTGCCGTTTAACTATTCCGTATATCTGACTGAAACGATGGGAAATAGTACATACAGCGATTCACCAACAGAATGGATAGATAGCTAGTCCACCACCTTGAATAATTCATCATAATTGATTTGACATAAATTTTGAATAATTACACGAGTGCTGGTCGTCGCTTTCGCTTTTTCCACTTTTCATTTATTGCTGTAACAGCGTCGGACAGACTAGGAACTGCTCGGTGGTGTCGTTCTAGGAACTGACCTTGATATCCTTTTTTTTTCTTTCTCCCTTTTTCATTTCAGACCGTTCCAATCGATGAAAACGACGAGCCTGGGCGCAATTTGACCTCGGACCTCACCCAGCGGACTGTTACTGATACCGCAATGGAACATCATGGCCTGTACACGGATATATCGAACAGTTTCCCCAATAACGGAGTGCTGCCGAGCACAAACGTGAAATATCACCATCACCATCTGCCGCAAATCCCACCCCAGCCTCCACCACAGTCCGTCAACAACGTCAACGGACAGATCGGTAATTCGCCGGTTTATCAAACCCAGCAGCAGCAGCAGACAGGAAACTACGGCCAGCAACAGCAGAAGGTACAAAGTCAACATGTCGACTCAGACCCACTAGGTAGCGATCTGTATCAGGACGCTACCGGTCTGTTCGATGCGACCACCAATGATCTATGTAGTAACAGTAGTACATTTAGTAACAATAGTAACAACAGTAACGTTAACAACAGTAAGAGCATCGAGTTTACGTCGCGAAAGTTTGAAACCAATACAGGCGATAGTATAACGTATAATATCAACAACATCAACACGAACATTGTTAATAATATTAGCGGTAGCGGCTTAGCGACGAACGGTGTTCAGGGAATCAATCCAGGCCCGGCGGCTATCACCGGTGGTCCAACGACGGACTTCCTCGGGAATACGCAGTTCGTGACCCCCGGCGGTGGTAACGCACAGATCTCGTTCAGCAAAGAAAGTGATACGAATCCAACGATCATTAACATTAGCAATAACAATCATAATATTATGGCACCACCCTATCCGTATCCGTACCAAACAAAGATCTCCGGAATGGGTGCGTTAAACGAGTTGAACACAAAGTTCGGAGTCAACCACGGTTGGGCAGCGGGGGCCGCAGCTCACTCCACTGGAGGAGGAGGAGATTTCGGTCATGAAAACACTATCATCAGTAACTTTGAAGCAAAGAACCCCAACAAATATCACACGAATCGTGCCAGCTATCGATACCAGCAGGACTACGTTCAGCCTCCTAGCCAACAGCCCCCCCAACCTGCTACACACTATCAGCATAACTACGGTTTGTACCACCCGGACGGAGCACAGGCTACTGCGATTCCTCAACCAAATGGTCACCATGGTTACGAACCGTACCCGCACATTGTTCGCGGAAAGTATTCCTCGCTAGACGAATCAAGTCGCTACGTAGGTCGTAGCCACCAGCATCATTCCACGAGTCACTCGCAGGCTCACCATCACGATCTCGTCTACAGCGATCGATCTCGATATGCGAACAATTTTGCCGGGGGTTATGTGCCGCAAACGGCCGCTTACTATCCGACCGCTCAGCCAACCAACAAAAACATCCTGAATCCCAACGTGGAGTACTTCAACAGTGGCTATATCAAACAGATGCAATCGCTGGGACATCACGCCTCGAATCCGTATGTGTCTACGCGGCCAACTTATCCCCATCATCACCAAGGTTCCGGTTTGCACGGCTACCATCAGCCAAACTATCATTTGAGCCACCAACCTACCTACGATGATCCGTACCATCATCGAACCCGAGTTCCTACGATGCCACACATCATGAATGATCCTCACACACAGCAACCGTTCACAACCTATCCGAACCACGTCGGTAGTCACGGTTATCCACCACCACCAACGAGTCACAAGCTAACATTCAACAAAACAACCAACGATTTCTACACCCCAAACATCCATCCCAATCCCTACGGGAACCACATGGCACACCAAACGGCCCATACGAACGTTCATCACACGCCTCACTACAGCATCAAGTACACTTCGCAAACTCTAGTCCCTCCGCACAGCCAACCGAAACCGATCTCCAATTCTGTCCAGGTCTCTATCCAACATCCACAACAACAACAGCAACAACAACCATCAGTGCAAAAATCCTCCACCAGTTGTTACTACGATACACCGAATCCGATCATTGATATGAACCACCCGCTGGTCGATCTGGAAGAACAGATCAACAGTGTGAAGATCCTGAAAACCAACCGGGACGGGGTGGTGGGTTTCGAGAACAGTCACGCGCTCAACTATGACTGTCAGCAGAAGTACCTTATGAACCACTATCTGCACACGAAGCCCACTCCGGGTTCCGGCGGTTACATCTCGAACCATCCCACCAATCCTACCAACTTCGGGTACACTACCATGGAACAGTTGGGACTTGGTCCGCGTAGTTTTGCGTTGGACGAAAACCTGAAAGACAAAAATCTTCGCGATTATCTGAGCAGTTGGAATGAAACCGAAGAGGAAGATACCAGTGGAATCGCCACGGCCGCCATTGCCGGCGGTGAATCTAAGGAAACCAACAATAACCACCCAGCCCACCAGAACTTTGAATCCTGTAAATATCTGGAGGAAGCCCTCGAACAGCAGCTTCCTCCCCTGCACAGCGGTGTGATCGTTGCAAACGTGCAGAACAACGGAGGACCCCTGCCGGATATTCTGGTTGATCTCGATAAGACCAAAGAAGAACCTAAGACTGGACCCGGTACGACCGAGGTCGGCGAAAAGCTGTACATCCTGGAGAAGTACGATGTGCCACACTCGGAGCTGAACAAGTACAAACATCTGAATGTCATCAACGAGCTGCCGAAGAACGTGGTTCCCATTCACGACAGTGCAGACTCGTTGAAGTTTTTGGAGGAGATAGAATCCAACCGGGATAAGTACTACCAAATCGAGCTGGAATCGGAGGTAGTGTACGAAGAAAGGAAAAAAGACGAAGAAAAGAAGGTTGCTCAAAGTGCCGCTCCGAAGGGTTCGGTAGATGTGAAGCAAAAGGAAACCGACCCGGAACCGATTGTGATCAAAAAAGACGAAGTCAAGAAGTCTGTGATAGAAGCAGTCAAAGAGAAGGGCCCGAAAGTGCCAGAAACAAGGGAAGAGGAAGCATTCAAGGTGCCTCGGTACATGCCGAAATATCGCAAACGAAGACACTTCTATCACGATTATCCGCGGTTTCCGAAGAAAGCCCGACGATCGAGCATCGAAGACTTTTTGCATATGGATATTCCGAAACCGAAGCCGGTGGCCGTGCGGAAGAATCCGAAAAAGCTCCTAACCCTTTGTGTGGCCACGTTGAATTCACGAGTTTTTCGACGATACGCAAAGGATGACATCGCGAGGCGGAAGGAAGCAGCCGCTTTGCAGGAAGCAGCCGCTTTGAAGGAAGCAGCCGCTTTGAAGGAAGTAGCCTCTTTAAAGGAAGCAGCCGCTTTGGAGGAAGCAGAATCTACGCGTAGATCGGAAAATTGTGAACTGGATGCAATGAGCAGCGAAAAACTATCGGAAGATATCGTTGAGAAACGAATTGAAATCTCTGAACCGGTCGAGCGATTGAAGCCTACTCCCCCGGAACCATCATCGCAACAAGACTCCGAGGAATCGGAAGAGGTTGATGAAAATGAAACGGATGACCGTACGATTACCGAAACGATCAAGTCACCGGAACCCACAGAAAGTCCCGTCGATGAACACAGCGACACAACGATCGCGGTTGGAAGTGATATAACCGTAAACCTAATTCGTACAGAAAAAACGCCATCTCCGGCTTCGGTCACTGAAGAAGACCCTCTAGCGGAAACATCACAAACTTTGGCGTGCGTCGTTACCGAATCAATAGACCTCACCGAATCGGATGTCGATGATGATGATGTTTTTGAACAACAACAACCACAACAATGCGCTTCAGGAAACAACAGAGTATCCGTGATCGTCGACGATTCGAGGGCATCAAGCAGTTCATCTTCCGACGATAGTTCGTCGGATAGTTCGTCGGACAGTTCCTCGGATGAGGATACCGTTGAAGACGTTGAAGCTGAACCGTCGGAAGCTAAGCCCCAACCACAGCAAGTTGCCGTCATCCGGAAACTGGAATCGGTCCAATGTTGTGAACAACCGGAATCTACCGTAATATTCAACGTAGCAACACTACGGGATATTGCAACCGATGCATTCGAACGGTACCATTCAGTGTACGAGTGCCGGCGTGTTCCAGCTCTCCAGAAGCTCTGCTATGACTTTCTACTGGAGAGAAATCTACTCCCGCAGCCCCAGTCCCTTCAAAGCCTGTGTGAAACATTTATCTGCAACAATCGGCAGCTATTCATTATCGAAGAGGTCCGGCACCAACCGGAACGACTGCAGGACATGTGTCAAAGGGTTGTGAACGAAACCAATATCATTATCGACGTAAACAATTTCTGTATTTACGGAGACGATATTCTGTCCCAACAGGAGAAGCAAGGGGAAGGTCGAGTGTTTATAGTGGAAGAAGGTCATGGAACGATTGCCGATTTGCTGAGAGACAGCGAGGAAATGGATTCGGAGATGGCAATGATTCCGGACGAGGTTAGTGAGGAACACGAAATATTCCTAGGAACGGGCACTGACGGTGAATGCATACAGGTCGTCATGGAGAGCCAATCGCTCTCGGATAGCGAGAATGAAATCTACAAAAAAGTGGAACAGGAAATCGAAAAAATGATGACTACCAGTTCCGACGAGGAGGAAGAGGGAAAGTCGAAGAATGAATTCTACTCGTTCGTTGAAGAAGATGACTGTATTCAGTACGAGGAAGTGATTCCCGTGAACAAAGAAGCTCACCGCAGGGACAGTTTGATCCGAAATTTACAGGAAAAGTATATCGTAACCCGAGGGATGCTGCAAACTTGCAGGCTGAAACTGTTGCGAAAATATTTGTGTTACCAGCGATACATCAGAACGAAAGACCAAAGAGTACTGTCAAAACGACGATTCTTCAGCAAACGATTGGTTTGCATGCAGAAAAAGATAGCTGCAATCCGCCGGCAAACAGAGGTACTCGAGGACAGCGACAGTAACAGTTGCTCGGCGTCGAGTGTCAGCAGTTCCAGTAGCAGTAGCGGTACTAGCAATTCTTCAAGTTCCTCCAGTGCAAGAAGTTCAGTGACGGAAGAGCGGGTAACGGAAACCGAGCTGATGGAGCGATCAAGCGAAAGTCTGTCGGAAGATACGTCCAGTCATTCGGGAAGTTTCACAACCGGACGACTTCTGGAGACTAACAACAATCAACCGGAGGCCACAGATCTTGGTAACAAACCGACCACCGTAGAATCTCAACAGCTTACCAAAGAGGAGGACAGCAATAGTAGTAGCTCGGAGAGCAGAACACGGAGCCGTGCCCGTCGGGTGCAGAACATCCCGTTGTTGTTTATGAAGAAGAAGAAACTCAGTTTCGAGGAAAGCTTGCTCAACATCGAACAAATGTACAAGAAGAACGGTAGCCCGACGCCATCCACGGAGAGTTCGAATTCGGCGAACTCTTCGCCTGCAACCAGAAAACGTCGTTACTCGACCAACTGCCGTCCAAACGTAATCGTCAACGTGAACAACAACCGAGAAGCTCCGAAGAAACTTATCATACCGGCGTACAAAATCTTTAACCAATCACTAATAAACGAGGGCGCTCCGGCAGTCCCCAGAACTAGCTGTCGAACGATAAGTAGAAGTAGTAGTAGCAGCAGCAACAGTAATAGTAATTGTAACACCCGGAGCAAACTGGCGAACAGTACCCAGCGGAGCAGTGGATTGATTCGTGTGAACTACCCGAACAAACCTTCACATTCAACCAAGATCGTAGCAGGCGCCGGTGCGGCAAGTTCACGAACGCGCCTGCTGCCGATCACGAATGGCGGACCCCGGCTCGATCAGCGGGTTCCATTCGTTCGACTAGAACGTATCGATTTCGTTGAAAAGCTGGCGGAAGAGTACCACAAGCAACAGAAACAACAGCAGCAGCAACGATTCTCGAAGCTACGGCAACGGCGGAAATCGACCTTCACTTAATCGACGTCGTCGTCGTCATCGCCGTCGTTACCGTAGTTCTCGTGAAGTGTAATCGCCGCGGACGTGAATATGCCGCCGTGTGTTGCGTGTCCAACGCGCTTATCATGGGCTGTTTGTTTCCATAGTTATAGTTTTGCTGCGGCAAATTGTTGTTGTTGTCTCGTTCCCACGAACTAGTATGATATTGCAAAATCGGCATAATTCCGGGGTGGACACGGCCCAGAAGGGGGGGGGGGTCAGTGATTTTGTTCGCATTTAAGCATCCCACTATCGGTGACCGTGGAGCAGAAAATAAGCTATTTTTCCCTGCCAAGCCGAGCGGATTGATTGAGCGTGTCAATTTCGGGTGGCTGTTATTCGCACATAGTTGGCATTGAAATCGCATCATCACACATAAATGCAGCAAAAGGGGCTCTAACGCTGACTGCACGGTTGTTGCTTACCATAGTCATCGCAGCAGGCGGCGATGAACAGATACATTTTTTTCTGTCACAACGCATTTCATCAGCCATTTAGTCGCGGGCGCCGCCGAAGGGGTTTTAGATGTGGTTTTGAGTATCGGGGTACTGTCCGGCCGAGATAATGATTTTACTACACAACGAAATCGATTATCGCTAGTTCAATTTGACTACAAATTTTCCAACGCCAATTGACACTAAACGTCAAAATGCTGGTGGCAGGTCTAACATGAGTAAGCTACAGAAATCGAATCATATTTCATCAAACAGATATCACACGAATACATCGCTTATCAGTATGGAAGTATCTAGGCTATTTAGTCTGTTTTATCAACGGTGAAATAGGGCAATTAAAAACCATAGCTTTTTGTTTTTTTGCTTTCGATTACTGTTGACTAGTCGGCTTTTCCTACACGCATTTCATATCATAAACTAGGTCAATTCCTCCAATTTTTCGAATTATTGACCATGTCGAGTAGGAGAATACCATGCCTAGCCAGCGATGCCAGATCGAGCGCGCGCTGAATTTCCGTATTCTGCTAAGAACCGGGTTGGCAGTAGAGGCAAAAAATCAGTATAATTCCGTATAACTTATTTTACATTGATTACATGTTTTTTCAATATTAACTGTTGCGTTACCCAAGTAGCACGTTAAGTTGCTGTCCTGTATTTTTCTACAGATTGTGCAATTTATCAAATTAGTTTATATTACAATTGTAGTTACTGTTGTGTTATGGAAAAAGCGCCATTTTTCTGTGTTGTGCAACATATCTTTGAGTTCTTCCGTTGTCACGAACATTTATTCACAATTATTGTGCAACTGATATAAAAACTCATGCATCGATCCCATTACAAATGCAGCAATTAAATCAGCAAAAAAACAATTGTGAAACTCATGGGAACTACTACGTAATGTAAACAAGAATTGAATTGATGTTTACAAAAACATAGCAAACATAATTTCTAATGAATAATTTTCACATTTGATTTTCAATACAACTGCCCGTAACACGAAAATGGAAGTTGAAAAATATTCTGCACATAAATAAATGGTAATACTACATATTGTAGAATTGATCATTCATGTTTTAGTAAAGAGAAAATCGTCAACGAACTGCATTTTTATGGTTAAACATGTCTTCGTACACCTGAAATTTTCAAGCGCCTTTGAATGTACGTGTTTTGATTATCTGATTTATCTGATTTGATTTTTGTTTTCAAAGCCTATGTAATGCTGTATTTATGAAACTTTTATGATAATATTCTCATGTCGGTAAGTTTTACGTTCATTTCAAGCAGATAAATCTGGTACAACTTATTTACAAGTTTCGAATAGTTTTTTCTAAAAATGAAGAAAACTGCACACACTGACTTAAAATTTCATGAGGCAGTCAAGACAATGCGGACTCGGTAGCAAAATAGTTTTTACTGCGAAGTTTTCAATTCGGTTTATCAGTTTTTGCCTTGCGAAGAGCATAATTTCACTATTTTTTTCTTCACAAGAGATAAACAACCACTTCGGCATATATTAAGTCGGATACAATTATGACAGTCATTTGGAAAACTTTTGATAAGTTGAACAATTGTTTTAGTTACTTTGTTTTTACATGACGATGTGGAAATTTTGGCAGAGCTTCTATAACTACTAGTGCAACGTGGGCAAGTTGGTGATTTGCTGCACAATTGTTTTAGATATACTTAAAATTGTTCTATAGTGATTTTTTTTTCGGTATTATCGTAAAACTTAACAGGTATAAGTTGCACAACCGATTTTAATATATTTAAAAATCTTTTTGAACATATCTAACATAAAAAAACAATTCTAAAACAATTGTAGAACCTCTTGAAATTTCAATAAGTTACATTTGCTACTTGGGATATTTATGTCAGGGCGGTTTTTCATCTTTTGAACAATTTTTTTACTTAATTCGAAATAGATGGAGTTCAATCCAAAGAATAAAATGTTTACCTTTATAGCACTCTTCACCGATCTGTAAGTCTCGGATTATACTCGAGACTTTCTACAATGTTAGTGATTGTGTTTTTTTCATTTATCCGGTGTACAACTTTGCTTCCGCCGTTTTTTCCAAAGTTAAAAGCTTTATTGCGAAAAAGTGCTTACTGATGTATTATTCAAAGTATTGTCCGTCGCTAGCGACAACTTTCTCCCATCTTTCCGGCATTTTTCGGATCCCGGCTCGAAAAAAGGAGTCCTCCTTTGACGCTATCCATGAAGCAATCCATTTTTCCAACTCTTCGAAAGATTGAAAATGTAGATCAGCCAGGCCGTGTGCCATCGAACGGAATAGATGGAAGTCAGAAGGGGCGACATCTGGGGAATACGGCGGGTGCACAGTGGTTCAAAAGCTCAATTTCACGCTCTTAATTGATAACTCATACGATCGTGATTTTTGAGGTACAGTATCTTCAGAAAAGTTGCTCAGAACGATAGACGCCATCTTTTGGCAAATTTGATTTATGCGATTAATCCCCCTAAAAGTTAGATAAAAATTCTATTTTAGCTCAGGGCCAACATAAGGGCTAAGTTACTTCGACAAAGTTGTGCAGAAAGTTATTTCAAACAAGTTTGCTGAAGCTACTATTCACGTAACTTGAGTGTAATTCAAGATATAATGTATTTTCTGAAAAGGGTGTCAAAAAACCAGTTTTTGTAAGAAAACATATATATTTTCAATTTATATGAGTTGTTATACAAAGTTTTTTATCTTTAAAAACTACACATCTTTCTGGAACATACTATACTGCTATTATTTCAGTTTAATGAAATAGAGCAATTTTTCATGTTTTTTCAATATAATTCTAACTTGTCTATTATCAAAAGGCACAGGAAGGTGCAGATGGAACTACTTACATATTAAACTACTTCAAAAGAGCTTTCATACCGTGGTTGAATTACTCGTCTGCAGGCGAGATATGTTCATTTCAAATATCCTTGTCCGTGACATTTGCAATGATAAGGTTCATTGTATATCAGATCAGATTTCAGTATATATTCGTTACCATGGAAACTTTCACAATAAAAGGTTTTTATGGACATCGAAGTCTACAAATAGAAAAGTTCAGTAATAATTACAGACGGTTTTTTGAAAGTGAGATAAGAAACCACGACTTTCAAAAAAGACAATCATCATGTCTCTGCGGATAAATATCCTCTATTCATCAATTAAAGTAGATATTGATAAACGCTTGCTATATTGTACTGTTCATAATGATTAGGAAGTTTCTTTTATACAGATGTCGGGAGATGTTATACACGCGAGCAATCCTGATCACTTACGAATCGGGATCCCATGAATTGGTAATTAGTTTCATTGGATCCTTTGGTTACAAATATTCGTGTATGGCCAAAATAGTCCAAGAAGAATCTGTCGAACGATGCTAAGAGTCTTTAGCTGGTTAAGAACATTGCCAGCTATCATAAAAAATACAGATTACTAAAAAATGAGTTTTGATCATACTTTTCTCTACCAGAAGATGACATAACTTAATTCGATTTGATGATGACTTTTTTAAAAGTCGTGACAAAACAGTTACTGAACTATTCAATTTATAGACTTCAATGTGCACAAAAAAATATTTTGTGACAAGTACCATAGTAATGAATATATACTGAAATCTGATCTGAAATACAATGAACCTAATCATTGCAAATGTCAAAGACAAGGACAGCTACCTATCGAAAAACGGCGGAAGCAAAGTTGTACACCTGATATTTATTCAAATAAAATCCAAGAGAAAGAATTTTTTATTGATGATAAAAGAAAGTATATATGATGTTAAGTTTGATTCCTAAGAAAGCAATATAATTGCAAAAGGAAAATAACGAAAAACATCAAAATATATCGTAAAAAGAAATTTATTTAACATTTAACAGGACAAGTGCATTATCAGAAAATTTAGTCAATAAATGTCATTGTTCATGTGGGGTAAAAGAGGCATAACATTAATTTGAGATAGCGATTTGTTTTTTACCATTTCCTTTCCGTGCAAAATCCCTGTAAGGAGTTCGTTTTCCATTCCATTGTGAGTTTTTGTTTTATTTAAGTTGATGGTCGAAAAAAGTCGCTCCACATCCAGCTGACGTGTGAGGCAGCACCTCAACACGGTGGATGATGTCCAAGATGAGGGGGAATTCCGGTGAACCATCTGCCCGCACCTCTGTTTTGACTTTTTTCCAGATAGTGTTCACCTTCTGCGTCGCATTTGTGTCGGAACATGTCTTTGAATCTTCTGAATTCGTCATGAACCGCTACCGTGCTGTTATTGAAAAAGTTGGCCACTAAATTAATATGTTTTTCATATCATTCAAGTTAACCGGGTCGACAAAACTCAGTTGTCTGATCAATTTGACGCTCATTTCTCTAAATGGAATTTTTGTATATGATTGATCCAAGAACACCACCATGAAATTTCGACAATTCGAGCGAAATCTGTAGTGACTATAGGTCCTAAATCCAAGTTTCGAAGCGGCTCCATAATTTTTCGTTTTCCTTACTCAAAGAGAAGTCCAGCTCTTCAATGTCGGTTCGATCCACATAGTCTTCTTTTAGACACATCCGTGCGATAGTTTTGAACAAATGCTCCAATTTCCCATGCAGTTATTGAATTCTTGGCTCCTCCGATTGAAACAATTTTTTTTTTTCATTAATGATGGGTATGTGATTGAAAAATTCGAGATACAGTTTTGTCCACAAAACCTTCATTTTTTTCAAAAATTGCTGTGGCACTCCCAGTTTTTTCACGGGCTTTGGAATTTTCCATCGCAGACTGCGCCTTGAAAACATTGTACAGTCCATCATACTGTTCAAGGCAACGAGCTACTGTCGACTGTAATGACAGCCATCGAACCTTTTTTGTACTGGAGCAGTTGGTGATCCGGTAGATCTAGCGTCATTTGAATTTCCTGAAGTGATTTCAGCCGATTCGGACTATGTGTCGCTAAAAACTGGTCACGAACTTCTCCCTTAGGAGTTCCGGAACGCACACAGAAAACCAGCTGCTTCTGAACAGAGACATCGGTTGATTCGTCCGTCATGATGACGGAAACATAATTTTCCTGTAATGTTTTTATCAACCGATCTAACGTGCACGCCCCAATAACATGCTTCACAATGGCAGTACTTTTAGTACGACCACACGAAATTTGACTTTGCACTGACTTGTCAATGTCGATAGTTCGCAAAAGCTCTGCCGAATCGTCGCTGACCGCCATTGGCAAATTATTTTTCACTAGAAAAAGTGTCGCAAGAGCCTCAACTTTTCGTGCCCGTGTTTTCGTTTCAGACGTGTTCTAGCAAATGTCGAATAAGTTCTTCGACGACTGTACTGATTTGGCAACTTGGACGTGCTTCGAAGTACTTCCATGCTTCCGATCTTCGCGGCAAAAAGTACAATGAAAGTGGTACTCACCTGTTAAAAATTGTATAATAATTATATTTTCTTCTCTTTATATTGAAAATGTAACTAAGTGAATATATTTATTAAATTCACTTAATGTCGATTTTCTTACCCATTTAAATTCGATGCACCAGTCGGCTTTGAATTTTTGTAGCACACTACAATTCAAAAACTACAAATTACTATAACTTTCGGAAATATGAAATTGGCTGGTAAAAGTCACGTAATGATAGAATTTGTTTTGTAACAAAAAAACGATGACTTACCTCGTTTTCGTATTCGGTCGCTGTTTGATACGAGCTCCTTTGTCACGAGACTGTTTCTTTTTTTCAATCATGTTTCGCCTGGTAAAAAGTAACATTTTTTTTTGGTAAAATATGTTGCACTGTGAGTGGGAGTATTTAGGAAATTAAAAGATTCAGCATACCTTTTTTTCTGCACCACTTGATTTCTCATCATCTGTATATTCCGATTCGTCACTAACCATGTTTTGTTTTTGTTGACGTTCACTTCCCAAGCAACATTCACATAAACTGTATAATGCTACCAGAGATGCCAGGTAAAAATTTCAAATATCTTCAGACAGGGTTGCAAAAGTCAGTAAATCCTGATCTGCAGTCAACAAGTGTTTGTATGTGACATTAATTTTTCTATAAAGTATGATACACTAAACTGACTTGGCGAGCAAAAAAGGCGCGGCAATTTCAAAAGTCTGTAAATTTCGACGAAAGTCAGCGAAAAATGACTGCTGCACAATATACGAAATCTGCAGATTTACAGACAAATCTGCTGATCTGGCATCTCTGAATGCTACAGATGTTGGGTGCGTTCTGATAGTTCAACAGTTTCATAGATCAACTGAATTCAGCATGCGCAGGTTTTCAATTATTTAACCCAGTGAAATTTGTTGGCTAGAGATGGTCCGATTGTCGAATAAATTGAGCATGATCCTCTATCATCATATAATGAAGCAGGAAAAATTTTCCGTAATACTGCTCATATTGGGAGAAAAACCCGACTTTCTTAAAAATCTGTATAAAATCAGTATTTTTAGTAATATCCGTATAAAATTCAGTAGATTTTGCCAACGTGATGCCTACAGAGTAAGTGTTTTTCATTTTTGCCACTCCAGACACGTTATAGTATACGATTCTAGAACAACACCAGGTTGAAAGCAGTGCGTACATCGAAAACGTTCCAATCCTACACTGAGGTAAAATGATCAGCGAAAGTCATAGGAACGAATTGTGACTTTCAGGCACAAGAATCCTGAAGGTATTCGATAAGTTAAGTTTAATAAGTCCTATGTTATATAGTGGGCAAATTCTTCAGGACTTCTACTTCAGATATTCTAAAACAGTCTTATGAAAATTGATTGGACGCGGTTTCGCTTTAGATGGTCTATGTGCGAGGTTCAATTTTGGCACACTCTCTCACAACATATCGGCCTGCATTTCACGAATGTTGCCACCGGCCTATAATCAACACCAAACAGTAACTTATTTGGCATGCATTGGTAGCTCTTGTAATGCTTCTGGCATAATCTGTAATGCTTCACTTCAGAATCTTCCTCCAACTTTAAGGGGGCAGTAAGGGTTAGTTTGAATCAAATAATACTTTTTTTTTGATTTTTTACGATGAAACAGCTTAAGCAAATTTATTCAAACTTTTTTTACCTTATAAAGCATCATTTAGAGAATATTGATACTGAAAAATAAGGCGGTAACAGAGCGTTCCCCAAAACCCTCTTTTGGGAATCACGTTGCGCGGTGAACACGATAACTCGGCGTAGAATTATCTGAATTAATTTACTTAAAGTTCGAGTTATTTCTCCCCCCTCCGTCGCTCTCAAGTTATTATCAGGTGTACTACTTTGCTCCCGCCGTTTTTTCCAAAATTAAAAGCTTTATTGCGAAAAAGTGCTTACAGATGTATTATTCAAAGTATTGCCCGTCGCTATCGACAACTTTCTTCCATCTTTCCGGCAATTTTCGGATCCCGGCTCGAAAAACGGGAGTCCACTTTTGACGCTATCCATAAAGCAATCCATTTTTCCAACTCTTCGAAGGATTGAAAATGTTGATCTACCAGGCCGTGTGCCATCGAACGGAATAGGTGGAAGTCAGTCTATTTGAAATAAGTTCGGTGTGTTGAGATTCATAAAATAAATATCGTTGTTAAAATATAAACAGTATTGTATATTGACATGTAATATCATTAAGGCTGGGAAAACCACCGATCACTGCTGATTTCAAGTGATCTTAACCAAGGAATAAATTATCATTACGAAATCAGAACTGATCTGATCTGTAAGTGATTTTGATTTTTGTATGATCATGATCATGTCAAGTCGAGATCAGTAAAGATCTAAATTCTAAAAAGATACTTCTGATTCGATCGGAAATGATTGATGTAGAAAAACGTTTTTAATCAGCAAAAGTGCCCGGAGGGGCGAGTAAATTAGCGAAATTATTAAAATTACTTAAAATGAGTATTGAAAGATGAAGCCTTCAAACGGTTGAACTGAAGTTATGCACTGATAATTTTAGTCAATTTATATGAGCTTGGGTGCATCAACCGCTGGGAATTGAATTTTTTTCGACGGCAATTCAAACGCCCCATTCAATCGCAGCGCGTTCTGTGTGTTTGAAACCCTTCGCTCCTGTTACTTTTATAAATTAAATTCATGTCAAAAAGCGTTTTATTGCTAATGCATGAACATCATCACCGGTATCAAACAGCTGGAAGTAAAACAGTCTGCTGGAAGTAAATCAATGATCGAGTTTGAAGCATAAAATTTTTGCGCAACCTGAAAGATTACGAGATGACAATTCATTAACATTTTGTAATTTGTCACCAAATCATTTTTATCTTAAACAAGGTTAACTTTATCACAACACCGCTGTTAGATAAACACTTATCATAAATTTCTCAAATCGAATGAACACAATTTCACCAAACGCTTCAACCATCGATGTTGTTTTCATTGACATTTTGAAGCGACGGGAAAAGATTTAAACTAAAAAAGTTGTTGATTTTGCATTGCGATTATTGTTTTGCTTTCAACTGTCTCCGGCATTTGACAGCATTCAAAACAACATATTTTTCAACTACTTGAATATATGCAAATCAAAAACCATATTGGTTGAATCAAAAAGAAATTAGTTAAATCAACTATCGCAAAAATCAAAAACTATGATATCGCAATTTTATGATCGAAGGGTTCTCCGTGCAGGTACTTTTTGACCACTTTTGCGACGTGAGGCCGAGCATTGTCGTGTTGGAGGATGACTTTGTCATGTCGCTTTTGATATTGCGGCCGCTTTTCTTTTAGCGCGCGACTAAGGCGCAACAGTTGCGTTCGGTAACGATCTCCTGTGATGGTTTCACCCGGTTTTAAGAGCTCGTAGTAAATCACACCAAACTGAACCCAGCAAATACAAATCATTACCTTGGTGCCGTGAATATTCGGTGTTGCCCGGACTTTCCCCATGATTTTCTGCGTTTAGGATTATCGTACCGAACCCACTTTTCATCACCGGTTACGATTCGATGTAAAAACCGATCTTGATTTCATCATTTTCCGTCATCTGCTCATCAATCCCGTTCCGAAAATATCCACATTGTAAGGGTTTTTAGGAATATTGATAAACCGGAAATCGCCATCTTGGATTTTGAACCGACCCCAAACATCATTTTCTTGCACCCACTTATCACATCCGTTCCGAAAATGGCCATGTGATTGGGGGTTTCCACATTCATTACACAAAACTTTTTTTACGAGCTACCTCCATTTACGAACCCCCGTTTAGTTCGTAAATGGAGGTTTCGGTGTAATATGTTTCGATTCTTTCCGCTTTTTCGCAATTCTTGTTTACAGGGTCCGGCACTCGAAGTGTAACCAATTAAAAAGGCCATAAATTACGTTTGGAAAATTACTTTTACTTAATTCAAAGTACAAAATGTGTAAAAATAATACAAAATTTAGATTCAATTCACTTTTGCTCGATATGACCACCTTTTGCCTTGACTATGGCCTTGAGACGGTCAAAAAACGAATCGCAAGCTGCCCGAATGTGACTTGCAGGTATGTATTTTGGCCCACTCGCGTACAATAACTTTTTTCAGCGCCTCGAGACTGGTGTATCTTTTAGTTCGGACTTTGCTCTCCAAAATGGCCCAAAGAGAATAATCCATTGGATTCGCATCTGGTGAATTCGAGAGCCATTGTGTGGACGTGATGAAGTTCGGAACGTTGTTTTTCAGCCATTCTTGGTTCACTCGAGCTTTGTGTCCTGCTGAAACGTCCATGATCTGCCACCGAAATGTTTGTATGCCCACGGCTTCAAAGCAACCTTCAGAATACTTTCCCGATAATATGTCGCATTTACCTTGACGCCAGGCTCGATGAAAACGATTGGAGAGCGCCCATCTGCGGTTACAGCGGCCCAAACCATTATCTGTTGCGGGTGCTGCCTCCTGGTGGCCAATCGATGACTCAAATTCTCGTATGAACGGTCGGTCAAGTAAACCCTATCGTTTTGAGAGTTTACGAATTGCTCAATTGGAAAAATTTTCTCGTCAGAAAATACAATGTTCGGAAATTGACCGCTTTCGGCCAAACGAAGCAACTCCTTCGCTCTCTCAAGTCAAGATTTTTTATTCGCGTTCACTTTTGGCAAAATGCTTTCTTGCGCTTGTAAACAATACAACTCCGAACTGTCATTTAGCAAATTTCTAGAGAGCTTTATTCCTTGAATTAGACTCTTAAATGAACAAAAATCACATAACAGTGTTAATTGTTTGCACTATTCCATATCGGATAGTTCAGGTTCCAAGTTGAACTTTTTGCTTGTTAAAATTGGTATTTTATGCAGTTGCAGTTGAACCAAAAATAATCACAAAAACAAGAAACAACTGTCACAAATAACACACACACACACATGTAACGGATCTAAAACTAAGCAACCCGACATCATACCACCGTTTGGTTTCTATCGCAAAAACTCGGGTCATAGATTGCTATGGTTTCAAATTTTCATTCAAAAGAAACGCCGGAACATCGCGGCACGAATGATATCTCTTCAATTGCTTCAGAAAGTAGGCCATTGATAGACAAATATTGCGCGGCCTGTCGATAATTCATCACGAATGGCAACGGTGTGTTGTTTTTTGGGCGGGAAACCAAACAAAATTCCGGTTACGCCAGGTGATAATTTTCAATTTACTTTTCATCGCAACTAAGTGATTTGAATCTCGGGATATCTGTTGGCATAAAAATTCTACACAATCAGAAAATTAAAGTGCTTTTCAAATTATTCCGCATTTCAAGGGAATTGTGAAAAAGGTGCACTTCTGTCTTTAAAATAACATTTCCACCTATGCGCACTATCAGCTGTTCAAAACAACCACCGGCGGCATTCCGTACTCAAAACCACAAAGCCCACGTGCCCAAACACCAAACATCACACTTCTGTTACCCACCCAACAATTTCCACATTGGAAACCGCGCCACCCGTCGTTCCTTTGTTTTGCTGGCAAGCCAGCCGTATCGGTTGAAGCTCGTTTCCAATGCAAAAAAAAGCTCATACAGACGAAGCCGCCTACTTCGGTTCGAGCAGTGGAAGAGGCGTTACATTTGCACTCACGTCTCACTCAAACATTGCCGAAGCGTTACCTATCATGCCGGTTTGTGTCTCCGGAAACCTACACCGTTCGTGCGTGCCGACCCGTCAACTGAAGATTTTTCAGAACAAGCTAACGATCTAAAGCTAAATCTATTATTTTGAAAGTATGTGTTTTTTACTAGTCCGTAAGTGAGAAAAATAAGGTTTGGAAAACGTCACGATTTCACGTATATATATAGAGATATGAACATTCTGTCGATTGATTACAAGGTTTTTCTACGTTCAGAAGAATGTTTGTACATCAAAACGGTTCACTAGCATTACTTTTCATCTAGTCAGTAGAGGAATTCATGTGTTTTTTTTTGTTTCGCGAAGGAGATCCAACGATTTCGTTTTTTCAAGCTGTGGTGTTTTAATTAATAAGCTAAACTAGAATTAAGAGGCATCCGTTGCTAACAAATGTTTTTCTTTTTCTTTTTTTGTTTTTGGAAATCACAACCACAAAAGATAAATGAAAGCATTCCTCGATTTTAAGCAAACTAGGAAATAAGTTCTTTTTTTATGTGTTATGGAAGTTTGGATACACACCTTTTAACCAAGAACTAGTTGTAACTCATCGCCACAGAAAAAAAAAACTGTAGAATTGTAGAAGTGTTACTTTTGTTTTCTTCTCCGGAATGGATGTTTTTATTTTTTTCTGTTGCTCTAAACCTAGAAGTGTTTGGCGCAAAGTTATAATCGATCACAAAAGCCTGAAGAAAAGAACCATCAAACAAAACAAAACAAAACAAAAAAAACGCAGCGTAGTGCCTTGAACGCCATCAGAGTTTGATAGCGACTAACTGATTCGTCGATATTATCGCGTCGAAATTCAAACTTGCATGGAATACGCGTGAGAATGTACAAGTATGAATAGCTTTTACAATGGTGTAATTTCGATATTGACGTATATACAGCGACTTTTTACCGGTGAAAAGGAAATATTTTTTTCGCTTTTGACAGAAAACAGAAGAAAAATCAGCGATGGCATTTATCAGAGAAATAATTCACAGAGCCATCAGTACACTTATACGAAAAAGAATGGTTGATATTTTGACTGTACATTCACGACCAAAACAAAACCAGATGAACTGGTTTCAAACCCGTAGTGAAAAGATAACATTAGCCAATTTATACTTACATGGATGCTACAAGTGGTCTCACGATGTGAGCCGTGAAGAACCGTATCTATTTTTATCGTCTATGGTAAAACTATTGTTTGAGAAAAATGAAGTACCAAATAAAGGTTTTCTTTTATGAATGTTGGTTGAATAAGAAAAGGAAACTGATCTCTGAAAGAAAATGTCCGATTTTTATTTAACATCATAACACATTTCACATTAAAAAGCTGACACTTAAAAGCACAGCCGAAAGCCATAACATCTTCCATGGTACTTTGACATTTTTAGCAGCTGCCGTCAAAAATGCAGCCCTTTCACCAGATCCCTCATCATCATCATCTTCTACAATGTCACGGCTTTCGGTTACGTTCGACGCCACGCTGCTCGGATCCTTCGAAATCTCAACGCTTGGCTGTAACTGACGTAGAATGTCATCAAACAGAAGCGAACCAGTCATTCTCCGTTCACGAGTTCGCTCCGAAGGTGTAGTTGTTTCATCGTTGCTGCTGCTGCTATTGTTCTTGTCATCCAACATGCCGACCACAGCGTCAGTACCAGTATCAGTAGGCGCTGACGATTTGCGCCCATCGAGAAACGGTCGCAGTAGCTTTGTCAAACTCACGATACCGTAATCGACTGCTCGCCTGGTGAGCCGTTCAAAGTCACGGCCATCTTCGATCGACCGTGCAGAGGGAGTACCCGTGCTGAAGAAATTCACTATATTGCTGAGCCATAGGATTGGCCGAATTCTTGGGGGTTGTTCCTCTTGGGTTTGAATTTGCGCAACACTGACCACTAGCAACCACACCACCAGTAACACATTTCGTACCATGTTGACGACGGAAAGGTCTTGCTGCGGTGGACACCAAACCAGCACTAACTCTCGGGTGGGTACACAACCGATATCATGACAAGCTATTCCACGAGGACCGGTTCTTCCATATGGTCCAATTGTTGGTTTTGCCCGCCGGCATTTCATAATACGACCGACGGCTATTACATATGACTCTGGTAGTAGAATGCAGCTTGATAAATTAATAACAAATGATACCAGCAAACATTGATTGATATTTCAATTTTACAAATATTGACAAAATTCAAGCTGGGAGGTGGGACACTTGTTCTAAGCTTTATCTCATTCGATCATTGAGATGCGGTCTCTAACTGTACAGAAACAAGTGCACAATATCTTATCACTTATCACAATATTATCTGTTAACGGAAAAAATGCAGGTAAGTAGGAGTTTCAACGCTTTCATAACGGAAATTACAGTTCGATGACATGAGCTAAAAGGTTTGCAATCGTAGTAAGGGAAAACTTTAAATCTCAGTACTGAAAACTCTGAACAACAAACATCAGCAATTCAAACATTTATCAATGTATGAAAATCGTTTTCATTCAAAAATGATAATTTATATTCGACAACATGTAATTGTGTAATGTAATTGTAATTGTGTAATTTAAAAATTATGTGGGTTGTAATCGAATGAAAAACGAAAGATCGATAGCAACAGCGCGACTTGAACCGAGCAACGTAAGATCACAAAGTACGCCATTCAATCGACTGAGCCACATTGATACATATAAATCCATACAGCGGCAATTGGTAGCCGAGTGCAAAAATTACACTCGGAGTCTGTAGAATTGTGTAAGAATGGAATATTGCATCATTTGACAAGCTAAGTAGCTATGAATTGTATCGTTTGAAGAAATATGTGACCAGTAAAAATCATAGTTTTTTTTTGTGAAAGACACACGGAAAGAAATCCGGTACTGTTGTTATGATTAGAGAACCATGAAACCAATCGATTCAACTTATCATGAAATCATGAGCAATAACTCTTCTCCCACGAAAATTAAACATGGTTCGAAAATGCGTTACTTTCAATGCTCGTAACTCTAATTTTCTACCCGGATATCACTTTGAACCTTCTGCCTCAACACAGAACGACCGAAATTAGCTCTGCGCCTAATTCGTATGACTGTTTTTGAATTAGTTAATTTTAACAACAAAATTTCCAAAATAACTATAAAATTAGGTAAAATTGAGAATTTACATTGCTGAAAAAAACTCTCATTTTTAAAGAATGAGTTTAGTTTGAGAATATCCTGGACAAAAAAGTACGGGTGTGTAATGTCAGAGACATAACTGGATGTCGTGAATACGAATAAAACTGACACTCTTTCTTTATACTTTCGAATATCAATTAGTTGATCGATTGTGTGCATTGTGCAAGCTTTCCTCTTTTTTCACTAGTGGAATTTGAAACGATACTCCTAAACTAAAATACAGATTAGATACATTAAAGATTCTGACGCACAATTAAATATTACGAAATAATCAATATATGATAAAAGAATGGTGGTTCTGAAAGGAATCTTTCATTAATGGCTTCTAAGTCGGTGCTATGCATTTTATATAGAAAATCAGCAGAAAGTTCTACTACAAACTACAAGTGGTCGAAAAATGGGCCGTATACAGTATAGTGAAGAAAATTTCGCATAATTCTTCGGGTATACAATTATTGTTCTAAACAGAAATGTACAGAATTTTAATGTCAATTATTTCGTTTCGGATTTAAATATTTCAGTGAAAAAAGTTATCAAAATGCCGTACGAGATAAATTTCTGGCATTCAGAAGGGCCAAATTGTGTAATTCTCTAAGATATTAAAAACTGTTGCGAATTTTGCAGAAAGCTAATCAAATTATCCTGAAAACAGGCTCTGTGACCTGAGCGTTTGAGGCTTTACACCACGCAAAAGGTCCTTTCCTTTTTCCTCCAAATGAGACTTTCACGCTTTATACTTGGTTTGCTCTTACTGATGTTGGTGGGAGAACCTCACCTCGACATCCAGTTCCGTCTGTAGCAATAAAAGAAACGAACAGTTTTTCTTCAAAGATTTCCTTTTCTATTTATTCAGTAGATTCTAATTTATGTCCCTCAAAATCGTCGTCCGGATGCGAAAAAGGCAAACAAGCGTGATGATTTTTTCTCATTATTTCCAAAAGTTTTAGAAAACTATATTTTTCAGTTATTTATGGTTCTCTCATGCTGTTGAAAATTTAACCACAAATTCCTAATCATATTCCCGATAGCTTTTAGAACAAAATATGTTGTTGGGTTAAGTACATCAAAAGATATTCGTGGTAAAGTTCTGCCAATTCTTGTACAGGGTAAATTTTGAAAAGGCGCCCCATAGTAAAGTAAGTCGTATTCAGGACAAAAGAACCGATTTGAAGAATTCTGGAATTAGGAACTGGACCTGAGCTCAAGAACTAGATTCAGAACTTAGAACAGACTCAGAATCAGAGCTTAAAATTGTCACGCATTCTCAATGAAAGAAACTATTCCAGCAGTCTCATTTTCAATATTTTATTGTCTCATTCGTAAATGACCGATACCAGAACAAACGAAGAGAGACGAAGCATTTTCGTTTCTCATCGAAAAAATGAGAGAGCATAATTGCCAACGTCACTCTTTCTTCTGTGACAAGACGAAACCAAACTAACGTCTTCAGGTAGCAACAGCAGAATTTCAATTCTCATTCCTTCATCGATGTATTGAAAATCTGTGACGCTTGGCTATAAAAAGTTACTAAAATATGTCAAATCGAAGTAATTACATTCCAGAACTTCTTTGGAAACCAAAACTACTACAAATTCGAGCACCAACAGTTAAAATTTATTGTGAAAACTTTTTCTGTCGTTTTCAATTCTCACAGCTTTGGTTGAATATCGACACTGCATACTATGGGATTTTCACTGAAAACTGCAAATGACTGAAAGGCCAAATGAAAGAAAAAACACAATTTTGAAACTACTGTCCCGCTTATGTCATTGACTGGACATGGATTTCGTTCTCATAGTTTGCAAGCGAAGCTGAGCGTGACAGTAATTTCTTGTCATTTTCGTCTATTTTTCAGTCAATGAAAATAACTTTTATTAGCTCTGCTCAGAATTCAGTTGGATTTTAGTAGACTACAATTTCGAAACTGAAATCAGTTCCGGAATCTTTTTCCAGAATCCAGTTCGGCACACAGGCTCTGAATTCTAAACCCATATTCCAGAACTAAGCTCGGAAACTTGAAAACGATTTCTCGCCACGACCATCAAAATGGGTTGCATAGAGTACAGTAAAACGTCCTTAATTCTTTGAGAGTATTATTATGATTCTAAAAAAAAACGAATAGTAGAATTCTGGAATAAGGAACTGGACCTGAGTTCAAGAACTAAATTTAGAACTAAGAGCAGACTCAGAGTTCAGTTGCAATTCCAACATCCAACACACTAGAAGAAATAATCGATTTTCGACCACGGTTCTCCTTTTTATACGCATCCAGATGAGGATATGTTCCTGACTACCTCAAAATCATCGTCCTTGCGCGAAAAAGCCAAGCAAAAGTAAAGAGTTCAGTTCGGTTTTACATCTCATCCAAGTCAGTCGATAAAACAAAACCGCTTACGTTGGGGACAGAAGAAACCAAGTACAGTATTGTGTAGTGAACAATAGACCTCGAAAATGAGTGAACCAAACGAACAAAAGCTACCGCCGGTACGAAAGAATACAATTATTGTTGACTTCAGGCAGTGCAAAATTCGACCTTCGATACGAGAACTTGAAGGTTTCCTTAAGGAGCAAATGCATCTTGACATTAAACGTGTGCATTTACTTCAATGCAATAAGACCAATAATGTTGTTTATATCCAGTTCTATAAAGAGTTGGATGCAATTCATTTCGCTAAAGACAATAATAATGTGCACTATGTGGAGCATGAAAATATCAAGTACAACATTCCAGTATATATGGAAGATAGTGCTATAGAAGTGCGTGTGCATGATCTACCCTCAAGCGTCCCCGATCCTTATATTCGCGCAACTATGTCCCAATACGGAGAGATTCTCTCTATCGAAAAAGAAAAGTGGAAGATTTTTTTCCCCGGTATTCCAAACGGCGTACGTTTGTTACGCATGCGCTGGAGGAGGCCTATACCTTCTTATGTGATTTTCGGTCAAGATACAAGAATTCCGTGCAAATCACTTGTTACCTATGACAATCAGATGACCACATGTCAGTTTTGTCAAGAAGCTGTTCACTACGGTAAGCCATGTGATAAACTGGACAAGCAGACAACTATACCAAAGGACAACGGTGCTTCCTTCACATCAACCCCAAGCAACCCCAGTACACCTGTGACAGTCACCAACAACAGGGAAGCATCCCCTTCAACGAAACCATCCAACGTATCCCCTATAGAACAAAGTACACCAGCTGCAATTAACAGCTTACCATCTAACCAACCAGCAACTACAAACAATGTACAACAAGACGCATCTACAGCAACTAGCAACGAAATCAACAACAATACCACGGCAATGGATGACGAGACGAACCACGAACAAACTGCCCCTCAATCCTCGCAGGAGGAAAATGGAAGCTCCTCTCCCCCTAGAAAAAGGGTGACAACGAGATCCAACCAAAAAAAAAATTTATTGAAAAAATCGGCCCAATCGGCCACGTAAAGCTTGTACGCAAATAGGCCTGAATAAAAAATATCGTTTGAATAAAAAAAAAAGTAAAGAGTTTTCCGCGTTGTTTTCGAAGTTTTAGAAAATTTAATTTTTGAGTTGTTTGTGGTTATCTCCCTCTGTTCAATATATTATCCTAAATTCCTGATCATATTTTTGATGAAATAGTGAAAGAATTATGTTGCTGCCTTTAATACAAGTCGAGATATTCACGATTAAGTTCTGCCCATTCTTCCATATGGCTAAGTAAAGTAAGTCGTATTCACGACAAAACCAGCAATATTTCAATCCAACACGAAATTCTCATTGACAACTAATTTGGTTGTTAAAATAAGAAAATGTGTTTCTATTTATCTATCACCATCATTGCTGAAGGACAGCACAAAGAAAACAAAAATGAAATTAGTTTTATTAACAAGTTTATTAGCTAAAAACTCATAAGAAGTGTTAAAGCAAAACAATCCATTAAAAAGCTAAAAGGGACAGTCTTGTTGATTCTGCTTGCAAATTTTTTAGATGTTTTTCGCATGTGTTACGATATATCCATATATAAATTTCTAAACCGATATGTAAACATGACATAAACTGTCAGGGGAAAGTGTATTTATTAAGAATTTGTGAGCATTTGAAACAATTGTGGGTAATAATGTTTTTACGCGGAACAGTGAAGTGAATGTGAGTTTCGAATGTTGCACTCTAATTGGATATGTCAAATGATGTTTTTTGTATCTTTCAACCTTCTGGGCTACGCTGTCCGGTGTAGCACTTGTACCAAGTGCTCAAAGTTTTCAGTGAGATAGTCAATTTCGCGAAGTCGAATGAAGAAAACAGCAATTGAGAAGAAAAATTTTCAAAAAAAAGTTTATGTTTCGCTTACGTCTTTTTCTCCAATACAACATCGTATTTATACCTGCCAATATAGAAAAGATAATCGTGACGGTTTTTTTCGGTAGTCGTGTGCCATCTAGTGGCTAGTAGTCGTTGTGGTGTTAACGTTTTTTTCGGTTACAGAAAATCAACTAATTTTTTCGCCAAAATGCTGATTTCGGTCTTTCCGTGAAGTGATGTGATAGATTAATAGATTGATGGTAAAGCAAAAAACAGACATTGAAAAGCAAGACCTACTGAAAATGTTTACTTGATCCTGTAGCATAGCCATTTAATAATCGTGTTGTTTTACCAACATAACATAAAAATAAAGATAATGAACCGAAAATTGCCATCATAAGAGCAATTTCAGCAGCTAGAAGTTTTATATGGAAGATATATAATAGAACAGAAACTGGAACAAACCTATCCCCAGCAAGCCGTTCTAGTTTTATTTATTCGACCAGTTCTTCTATCAAATTTAAAACTGGTCTACGATGCCGTTCTATTTTTTGTATATTTGAAACACGAGTAAAACACTGCTGAGGCTACCAGTTATTTCTTGTTAAAAAATTCAGTTTTAAATTTTGTAACTGACATAAATTATGCATCTAGAACTAGAACACTACTGAATATGCCCTAAGAGACTAAGCACGGCTACACTTTTCATTTGACAAACATCAATGTTACATTTTGTTCGAATGCATTCTTACATATTTGATGTGATCGTTTCCGAGAGCTAGTGTTTAATTCGATTGTGAATTTGGAACACCTTCTAACGAAAACCAGAAAAATATTCTGTTCAACCACTTTGATTAATTTGTTTCATAGATATAACAACACAAGCTGTATTGATGCACCTAAATATTATGAATAAGACGATTTTTTGCAAGAATTCGACATAGAGTTTCTATTTAAGAAGCTTGATACACTCGTGTTTTCTCATGCAGTTCGTTAAAGTGTTTAAATTCTGAAACACAAAATCAAAACTTAAGTAATGAACGCAAGTAAACACGTTATCTCTTGCGTCGTCGTTTCCCAAAAACAGAAAACAGAATATTTTCATTTTAAAAGAAGTTCGTCGTGCTTTTCACTGAATTTATGTTGCAAAAATTACCATCGTAGCAGAAACACGCCTGAAGTTATACCCAACAACTTCAAATGCGTTACGTTTAAATTTCACAGAAATCAGTCCGAATAGATCATGATCCGATAAATTTTAATCATGGTGTATTATCATAACATGAAAATATATTATTTTCCAAAAAATCATGACTCGTTTTGCTCATTTCAAGAATCGGAATTTTGCCCGTGCACGAAAAACATAATATTTGCCTCCGGCAATTTGGTAGCTTCAATATTTCTGGTTAGTCAGGTTGATGACAGCAAAATAGGTGCTACAAATTCATTATCTATTTTCGGTGGCAAACTGCTATGGTTGCCACTAACTTTTTTGGTGGAGGAAGGGAGGAGGGTGGTACAAATTGTATCATACGCCCTTCGGAGTACATGTAAGCTCCGAACGTTCTACGATGCTCGGAAGATACGCATTAATTTGTCTGAGTGGTTCGTTCCTGCGTTAGAACAAAGAAAAGTAAAACAGTATTCGTTGAACAGTTTTTTGTTTGTAAAATATTGAAAGTTTTGCCGAACAGAGTGTTCTACGGTGAAGGTATTACCCACCCGAAAATTCCAAAGGTGGGTAATGGTAATATAAGTATTCTTGATATCAATAAGAATATTTTTATTGTAACTAGGAATAATAAATAAAACCAAATTATAGAATGCTAGTACTCAAGGTAGAGCAAGGATGTGACGATATACAACAGAAAGGTGAGACGTGTTATGCCCAGGTGGGTAATTTTTCATACCGTGGGGGAACGACCCACTATTTTGAATTATTGAAATGATATGTACCCCTTAAAACTGTTGCCGTAGGACTTTTCAGCTAGTTTCAAAATCATTCTCAATATCGGTTGCAAATATTAATGCAGCAGTCTTTTGTGTTCCGTATAAACTTATTTGAGTCTACGAATTTTCGAAATTAATTCTTTGAGAACCGTTCAGTTTTTTGGGCCTGATTTTTTTCCATAAATACGTTTATTTCTTAAGGCAATTTACATAAGTTTTTCTTCGCCGTAGCATAACTTTTACATAGAATTCTTATCCTAATATAATACTAATATACTCACAACGATTTGAGTTTAATAAAACATATTCCTCTTATTTTTTAAATATCATATTTTTTGAACCAAACGATTAACTGCTATAAATTATAAAATAAGCTGAAATATTTATACATTTTGTTGTTGATTTCGTAACCTAATTTCAGTTTGTTTTTATCAGCACATCATTTTTATTAAAATTTTACTCTTGGATGAACTAATGGACGCAGTAGGAGTCAGAACTAACCCTCAAAAGGGTCAATTATTGAATTGAAACTTCAATTGTCTTTATGAAATGATAAAGAAGTTTCATGTAAGAAAGGTCACGACAAGCAAGAATGTGTCGAACTGGGACATTGGATAGTCTACCTTGGGTACGCAAGGAATTTATTAGTTGAGATCTGACATCACGATACTCCACGCATGTCCAAACGACATGATCAATATTGCGATAGCCTTCACCACAGGCACAATGATTAGTCTCGGAAAGTCCAATTTGAAGGAGATGTGCATTTAACGTGTAGTGATTGGACATGAGTCTGGACATCACACGAATGAAGTTCCTACTCACATCGATATTTCAGGAATAATTGAGTGCATCCACCGACCCAGACCATCTTTATCCCAAGAAGCTTGCCAGCTGGCAAGTGTTTTTTGGCGAGACGCGCTATAGAATTCGTTGAAAGCAATCGGTCTCTCATAAATTTCACCCTCAATAGCACCACGTTTGGCTAGAATATCAGCTACTTCATTGCCTGGAATGGAGCAAAAAACTATTGTGATTTCAGGAATCAGGAATCAGAACAAATTGGCTCAAATGGCGCGTTCCCCTTGATATTTGGAGATTTGTGCCTTACCATCAATTTGTTTTTAGCATCATTTTCCCGATATATAAGAAGGAAGGATTGAAAGAAAATGGTAAGGGTTGGACTAGGAGGATGGGAAAAATTGACGACACAAAAACACATAAAAGCAGAAGTAAATTCTGCACCCCCAAGGGATGCTGAACAATCTGCTGGGGATCACATTTAGTGGAAGCAGAAATAAATTCTGAACCTCTACGAGGTCCCGAACAGTCTGCTGTTAATAAAACCTCCAACCCTCGAGAGGATTTAGAGATCTTACAAAAGCGAAACAATTCTACACTACCACTTTCACCGGCCCTGGTGACAAGGGTCGTTTGAGCAAGCAGAAATCTTTTAGTTGCTTAACTTTTATCATTAACAAAAGGGGTTAAGCATCTCATCAATGCAAACCACTCGAAACTCTGGTATGCCGGAAAGTACCGATAAAGGTTTTTTACCATTGACTATCCGAACCGGCAAAAGAAAAGTTTCCAGTAGTTATCAGTTTCTGCATGCGACCATTCAAAAAGTCCAGGAACTAACGAGGAAAAACATTTCTTGAGCAAAATTTCTTTATTCATCAAAATAATCACCTGCAAATGCAATGCAATCATTCAAGCACTTATCTAACTTTTTGATAGCATTTGATTTGTCCATGGCCTTAAAATAGGTTGCAGTTGCGGCGATGATTCCCTCAGATCAGCAAAGGACAAGTAATTTTGTTTTACAGCAAAATAACGAAAATTCTTCAAGCGTGTCTCATATTTAAAAAAAAAATCGACCCTGAACTTTGGATAAATTTTCAAAATCGATTTTTTTTTCAGTCTAGAAGTCGATAAGAATTTTTTTTATTTTAAATATATTTTGATTCAGACTATTTTACGTGGCCGATTGAGCCGATTTTTTAAATAAATTTTTTTTGTATTGGATCTCGTTGTCACCCTTTCTCCAGGAGGAGAGGAGCTTCCATTTCCCTCCTGCGAGGATTGAGGGGCACTTCGTTCGTGGTTCGTCTCGTCCTCCATTGCCGCATCGATGGTATTGTTGTCGATTTCCGTCTTCTTTTCGTTGCTAGTTGCTGTAGATGCGTCTTGTTGTACATTGTTTGCAGTTGCTGGTTGGTGTACTTTGTTCTATAGGGGATACGTTGGATGGTTTCGTTGAAGGGGATGCTTCACTGTTGTTGGTGACTGTCACAGGTGTACTGGGGTTGCTTGGGGTTGGTGTGAAGGAAGCACCGTTGTCCTTTGGTGTAGTTGTCTCCTTGTCCAGTTTATCACATGGCTTACCGTAGTGAACAGCTTCTTGACAAAACTGACATGTGGTCATCTGATTGTCATAGGTAACAAGTGATTTGCACGGAATTCTTGTATCCTGACCGAAAGTCACATAAGAAGGTACAAGGTGAGATGAAAAAACTGCAACAAAGTAAAACGCCATAATTTTTTCATTTTTTTTTAAATTTTATTGAATGAAAGCAAAAAATGTCGGAAATAACATCAAATTTGAGAATCGGTTTAGATTTGTTCGAATTGGCCACCTTTGGCACGAACTATGGCCTTCAAACGGCCAATGAAACCATCACACGCTGCCCGAAAGTGGCTCTGCGGTATTTTGTCCCATTCTCGGCGAAGCGCTTGCTTGAGATGATCGACACTTTGGTATTTTTTAGTGCCAACCTTGCTTTCCAAAATACCCCAGGCACAATAGTCCAACGGATTGGCATCCGGAGATTTTGGTGGCCATTGTGCGGTGGAAATGAAGCGAGGAACCTCATTTCTTAACCATTCTTGGGTGGCGCGTGCTGAGTGCGATGGTGCTGAGTCCTGTTGGAATGTCCAAGGTCTGCGGCCGAAATGTTTGCGTGCCCAGGGCTTCAGAACTCCCTCCAAAATATTTTCGCGATAGATTTGCGCATTTATTTTGACCCCACGGTCGATGAATACGAGCGGCGAGCGACCATCGGCTGTTATGGCGGCCCACACCATCACCATGGCCGGCTTTTGAGTTCTGGTGGCCAACCGAAGTTGCAAATTTTCAGCTGACCTCTCTGGCAAGTAAACACGATCATTTTGTTTGTTTACAAACTGCTGGATAACGAATGGTTTCTCATCGGAGAAAACCAAATTCGGCAGTTCACCACTTTCGGCCAAGCGAAGCAACTCTTTAGCTTTTTCGAGTCTAACTTTTTTTTGCGCATCAGTAAGATCTTGCACTTTTTGGAACTTCAATGGCTTTAGTCCAAGCTCATTTTTCAATATTTGCCGAATGGCATATTGCGATATGTTCAGCTCACGAGCCATTTTTCGGCCACTGCGACGCGGATTTCGTTCAATTCGCTTCTTCACTTTTCGAACCATTTCTGCCGATGTTGCTGTTTTTTTTTCGTCCACTTCCTTGACGTCGGGCTACGCTACCAGTATCACGGTAACGAGCGATGGTACGAGACACAAAAGATTTATTCACTTTTAAATGCTGGAGGGCTCTAACGATAGCCACTTGTGGTTTTCCAGCCAAATGCAAAGCAATCACACTATCACACTTGAATTCCATCACAAATAACTTTTTTTCTGAAAAATTCCCACCAAAATGCTTTTGTGCGCTTGTAAATAATATAATGAGCTGTCACTAGAATAAATCTGACAGCTGTGGGACGAGCGGTTTAGAAATGACAGCAGTCTGAAGTTGGTTGCAGTTTTTTCATCTCACCTTGTATATGCCTCTTTAAGGTGAGATATAGCGGAATGCGCGAATCGCGTTTTTGATCAATTATTCAAAAACTAGATCGATTTTCGAAAATCTAAAAACACTTCAGTTTTCGAAATCAAATTTATCACAACTAAGTATTCTTAAAATTTTGAAATTTTGCTTTGCCGAGCCGTGATTGGTTTTGAAATGTATAAACGGTATTCCGTTCCACGGGGATGATTTTAGAACTGAAAAGTAGTGTTTGTAGCAGAATTTCACAAAGAATCTGGAAATGCAACTCAAAATTATAAAATTTTAGCTAAAATAACCGAAATTTGGAAAAGTTTACATCAACTTTTCCGCATTTTTTTTTATTGCTTGCGCGCTGCTGTTTCGTATTGAGGTGGTGTGAGAAATGCACGGTGGGCACGGTAGCATTATATCGTGAGCAAAAATTACATATAAAATAATGACGCGAATTTATGCAGCATTGGGTTTTGGGTTGAAATGAAAACGAGTTGAATACAATAAAATGGGTATTGTAAGAAGTCGTCTATTTTCTAAGTAACTGTCATTTATAATGCTAAAAATGTCCAACTCTGTTGAGCTCAATGCACTGATGTAGCTGAAGCAATAATGCTTGGCTGTGTAATATCATACAATAGGTATTATTTTAGATTGTAGCAATTTTTATACCAAAGCTAAAACTTCAACCTTGACAGGCTACTGAATGAAATTATTGCAAGCCAAGTATTATCGTTCATGTAGAATATTTGAAAATATAACTTTTATATAACCTGTGATAGAAACAACGTGGCCTGGTGAACTACTGGCAAAGATACCGAAAATACTTGAATGTTCTCTTGTCTTCAATCGTTGTTTTGAAGAATAATCCATGCTTGCTACTAAACTCAGGTACATACATGGTTAGAAAGTTAGTCAATACATATACATATAACTCATGTTAGTAATTCATAATTACTCGTGATTCATAGCTCTAGTGTAAGAGTAACCACTAACAATAACGATTGAATTAGCATAGGTATATTCAAAGTGTGAAGGATTCAAAAATCCATTACGTCCAGTCTTATTTACAAGCCAACATAACGAGAGGTAAGCCCACTACACTCAATCACTGAAAAATGTTCTATGTGCCGGTTTTTCTTGTTATGCTTTGTGCGACAGTTCGTTGAACTGAAGCGGATAAAATTTTGCGCGCATTTTCTGACGCTACATTTCACCTTAAGCGCATGCGTAACAAACGTACGTCATCTAGAATACCGGGGGAAAAGTTCTTCCACTTTTCTTTTTCGATAGAGAGAATCTCTCCGTATTGGGACATAGTTTTGAGAATTTAAGGATCGATGACGCTTGAGGGAAGATCATGCACACGCACTTCTATAGCACTATCTTCCATATATACTGGAATCTTATTGCATTGAAGTAAATGCACACGTTTAATGTCAAGATGCATTTGCTCCTTAAGGAAACCTTCAAGTTCTCGTATCGAAGGTCGAATTTTGCCCTGTCTGAAGTCAACAATAATTGTATTCTTTCGTACCGGCGGAAGCTTTTGTTCGTTTGGTTCACTCATTTTCGAGATCGTTCTATTGTTCACTACACAATACTGTACTTGGTTTCGTCTGTCCCGAACGTAAGCGGTTTTGTTTTATCGATTGACTTGGATGAGTTGTGAAAGAGAACTGCACGAAATTGTGCCATTGTTCCGAAAATAACCAAAATAACTCTTAACACAATAATTCACGAACTAATGAATAGAATATCTTGACATTTTAATAACTGTCTTTTAAAGATTAGTATTAATTGAAAAAAGGTGACTGCAGTAAAACTGACGCCATCTATGTGTTAGGCCCGTGTGTTACTCAAAGATTACAGTCGTATTGACTCAATTTATCAGGTTGAATGCAATTTTTAGCTTATTGAACGAAACATTGTAGTTTATAGACTAATTTCTAGTTCTAACGGCAAGTTTGTTAGAATGAGTTATTTGATCACTAACAAATTGTCTCACCCTTCTCAATTGGATCTATATTTCTTTAAGATAAAATATGATTTCTGAATATCATTGATTATTTACTGTAATAATATGCTTATCGGTCGATTGATCCTTTCGGAAAACAAAAAAAGCTGCAGCTTATTTCGACGGTAGCACAAAATTTATAGTGCTCTAATAGTGCCTTCAATCGATAAACTGTTGTTCCATTGGCCGTCCGGTTCGTTTTGCCAGGGCAATAGAATAGAAGGGTAGCCAAAAATTTGCCACCAAATGCGGCAATAATTTATTACTTACCCGTCGTCTCAACCCAGCATCAGTTGCGCGTTACCCTTTTCGACCTTCGCGTTGAAGCGCGCGCGATTTTCCGGAAGATACCGAAGGACGAACAAACAATTTCAATCCTATCGCAGTATTTTGGCAGCATCGTAAAAAAGAAACGTAGAAGCGATATTCTAGTTACGATGCTAGTATTTAGCTGCTCGGTGGTGGAATGGTGGCGCCACCCAGTCTATAGAATTATTGATTTGACTGCCGCTCTCGCAGCCAACAGCAGAAGTAGAGGCAGCCTCCGCTGTAGCAACATCAGAACCAGAAGTGCGACGGACGGGCCCAGAGTAATCTCGGCTGTGACAGTGTCAACAACAGGCAGGCTCAAATGAAAGGCTTCATCGGAGTCCTGGTGAGTGTGGCTGTAATCGGTTCCCTGTGTAGTGTTCCGCCCGCCGAGGGCAAGAATCGCAACCGTGTTCAAAAGTGGCAGCAACGCACGTGGAAAGCCCGTTTCGGAAGTGCCCCGAAAGGTGACTGGATGTTCGATGTGCCCGTCAAGGGAAGGACCCACCGGAGGAATTTGTATGCCACGTCTCATTACGGATCGGTAACCGGAAGGCACATTCCAAACAGTTATTCTAATTTTCACTACAGAATTAATGATCCGCAAGTGCCTCGGGAAAAAGGACATAATGGCGAAAAGAAGGACATTCTACTGAACCAGAATGGAGCCGAAAATTATCGCATGAAACGTTTCGCGTTTCAAGAGAACCAAGATGATGATGATGGCGACGACGGTGACGATGAACGGGAGCAGTTTACCAATGACTTGGCCAATGCTCCGTTCGTGTTCAATACCGATGTCCGGTTGAGTGACGACAACGATTATTCGGACGAGGACCGTCCAGGCTTTAATAACGATTTAGTGGACTTTGACTTTGTGCGTGATGATGAGGGCAGTGTGGAGTTTTCACCGATCCAACCGGGACCGAATCAACGGTACGTCACAGTGGAAGAACGAGATCCCTTCCCACATGCAGCACCCATTCCACAGGGGAAGAATGGGACGCGCAAGGTTCAGTACACGCTAATTGTCCACCACGAGGAGCGGAATGGGGCTGCTAATGATCTAAGAGGAAGCGACAGCTCTTTCCATTGTTCTCTTGCTCTAGTATTGGCTGTTTTGGGACAGCGGGTAAATGCGGCACATATTAGATTGTGATTGTGATAAAAAAAAGCTTCAACTTTAAAAGGCATGCTTCCATGTAACGAACAATTTATCGTCACGACAATAAAGACTTGCTATTCAATGTAGTGCTAAATAGAACAGAGAATCAATAAAATTCGATAATGTTTCAAAATTGTCGTTGCAAAGGTTTTCTTCACTTTACTTTAACTTACCGACGAGTTGTGTTTGACATTTCCTTGTTTTGGGCTAACGTTTTCATTAACGTAGCAAGCCTCGATGCTTCCATCTATAATTGGGTGAAACGCGATAACTGCTTCGTCGTTGTTTTTGCTTACAAAGTTTTCTTGTGAAGAAAGTTTAGACTTTTTAGCGAGGGTGGAGGGTCAGTAAACAACAGATATGCCGACATCAGCAGAGACGTTTGCCGAGATTTCGGAATATGCGCTAGCTGTTGCCGAGATTCAGCACGACAGCTGTCATTTATTGCTGCGTTACATTTTCGCTTCGCATTGCGCGATTATTTTCTGATGAAATTCTCGAGTGAAAAAATGAATAATCTTCGAAGAAACGTGGCACCACTTGCAAGTAAAAATATTGAATAAATATAGTGACATGTTTCGCTTTATAAAAAGCGACTTTATCAGATCACATTATAAGGGAAAAACACCCAACACGGCTCAAAGAGTCCTCGAGACAAAACGGAGGACAAATTCAATAGATCAAAGTAAGTTTATTTTTTGAACAATACCGTATATGCATCATTAAATATTGAAAATTTTTGTATATTTATTTTTATTTTCATATTTCCAGCTCGACTCAAGGTGGCCGCATCCGGAAACGCCGCTTTTTATTATGCTACATGTTTTAAGGTAGAGGCTTTAAGCACTACTGGCAACAAATTTATAAGCCTCCTTTAAGTGTTAATAAAATGAATTTTTGATCCTGAATGGTGTGTTTATAATGTTTAGAAATTACAAACAAAATTAATTGACTAAATTTTTAATTACTGATGATTTGGTAATTTGTTTTTTTCATTTTTTCGTTTTATTGGATTGCCGAATATTCAGCGAACGTTTCACTGAGCAAACAGTAAATCTTATGCTGGCGATTTCGGCAATATTTGACGTTTGTCAAATTTGAGGGTGCCGAGACGCTCAGTTATTTTATTTTTGCCGAGATGATTGCTGATTACTCGGCTGTGCGAATCTCGGCATTTTTTTGCCGAGACTCAGCTAAAAAATTTAAGTGTGTAGGTAATGTTTTTTGGCATTAAAAACGCCTTACTCTTCACTATACGGGGCCGGGGGTCAATTAAAAGTTTCAAAAATAGCCGCGTAACCTTTTTTCTGTAACAGGTACTGTGGAACTTTTGGTTGCTTAGTGAGACGTCGCCTAAATTTGAATTTGATATTGATCTTACCAATTTGAACATTCTTCTCAGAATATGAAATATAAAATGGCAGTATAAATCCATTATGATAATCATATTGAACATTGATATCTAATTGCCACTTATTGTGTGCGCTAAATCATTAGAGCAAATTCAGCAGCTAGAAGTTCTATATGGAAGATCTATAATAGAGCAGAAACTGGAACAAACGTATCCCCAGCAAGCCGTTCTAGTTTAATTTACTCGACCAGTTCTTCTGTCAAATTTAAAACTGGTCTACGATGCCGTTCTATTTTTTGTATATTTGGAACACGAGTAAAACACTGCTGGAGTTACCAGTTTTTCTTGTTATAAAATTCAGTTTTAAATTTTGTAACTGACATAAATTATGCATCTAGAACTAGAACACTACTGTACATGCCCTTAGAAAGCAAAATGCAAGGAAAATCTATTAGTTTGACATTAGCGCTTCTACAGCAAAGTCTTTTCATTGATTCAATCAAAAATTTTCTGATTTGTTGAACTGACCAATATTGTTTATCTAACTCCGTTACACACAATCAATCAACTGGTAAACGATATCAGGACTTTTTCCCCTGTCTATAGCGGTTTTCTAGAACAATCATATGCATTCCGTTATTGAGTCATTTGGCAAGCAATAATTTTTATATCCAATTAAGCACGTGGCACGAATTTTTTCACGATCTTGTATTCTTTTTTTCGCACGGAACCACCCGCGATCCCATTTCAACCAGAATATTAGTTGATTTTCTGAATTCGATTGGTTAAAATTTGGTACAACTAATCGATTGTTGTTTTAACTAAACTGTCATTTTTGTTTTTCGATTAGTAGAAACGATGGTTCAAACAACTAATTTAATCGGTTGTAAAACAATGCTGTCAATTAGTCCTTACTAATTGACATACCTTTCAATTTCAACAAATATTTTAGTTGAAATAACTGGTGTTGTTATTGAAACAAAATTCTGTTAGTTGAAAAATAAATCGGTTTTATTTGTTTTAGACATTGCAAATAGTTGAATCAACACGAACCATGTTATTGATTTGCGAAAATAATCAAAATATACTGACTGATACTCGTCATGATCTATTTGAAATAAGTTCGGTATGTTGAGATTCATGAAATAAATATCGTTGTTAAAATATAAACAGTATTTTATATTGACATGTAATAACATTAGGGCTGGGAAAACCACCGGTCACTGCTGATTTCAAGTGATCTTAACCAAGGAATAAATTATCATTACGAAATCAGAACTGATCTGATGTCTAAGTGATTTTGATTTTTGTATGATCATGATCATGTCAAGTCGAGATCAGTAAAGATCTAAATTCTAAAAAAAATACTTCTGATTCGATCGGAAATGATTGATGTAGAAAAACGTTTTTAATCAGCAAAAGTGCCCGGAGGGGCGAGTAAATTAGCGAAATTATTAAGTTTACCTAAAATGAGTATTGAAAGATAATGCCTTCAACCGGTGGAACTAAAGTTATGCACTGATAATTTTAGTCAATTTATATGAGCTTGGGTGCATCAACCGCTGGGAATTGGAATTTTGCGACGGCAATTCAAACGCGCCATTCAATCGCAGCGCGTTCTGTGTGTTTGAAACCCTTCGCTCCTGATACTTTTATAAATTAAATTCATGTCAAAAAGCGTTTTATTGCTAATGCATGAACATCATCATCGGTATCAAACAGCTGGAAGTAAATCAATGATCGAATTTGAAGCATAAAATTTTTGCGCATACCTGAAAGATTACGAGATGATCATTCATTAACATTTTCTAATTTGTCACCAAATCTTTTTCATCTTAAACAAGGTTAACTTTATCACAACACCGCTGTTAGATAAACACTTGTTATCGTGAATTTCTCAAATCGAATGAACACAATTTCACCAAACGCTTCAACCATCGAGATCTAGCAAGCATAGACTTTTTCAACGGAAAATTCCATTGTCCATACAAAACAACTTCATGGATTTTTCCCACTTTCCCGGCAAGTTTTCCAAATTTTTTTTATGTACGAACCCGGTGGGAGTAAAAACTGATCAAACAAAAAAAAATGTAAATCCATCCATCCGTTCTTACGTGATGCGATAACAAAGAATGATCTCTGCATTTTTATATATATAGATAGACTAGCTGACCCGTCGAACTTCGTCTCGCCAGAAGAATTGTCAAAAGACTAAGTGGTCAACGTTTCTCTCCATTATTTTTCTGATTACTTAATCTACAATCAACGGAATTCGACACACACTTGCTTTAGCTCTAAAAGAAGAAAAATCACCAAAGATTAATGTGAAAATATGAAATATTTCTGTTAAACGAAAATTGAACAAATGCACAGATTTCTATTCTGAACAGTCCGTTTAAGGAATTACTCATACGTAAATGTTCACCCGACAGAACAAACTTTGAAGCAGTTTCTTATACACAAAAAATTTCTATTTTTGTGTTCGGTAATAATTTTTGCGGCAACGATCTGTAAAATATTATTTTTACTGAAAGATACGTAAAATTTATCCAACTCCTATGTAAAAGTTACGGTTATTTATTATTTACTGACACGGTCTGTGAACTCTGAAATGTCATTTCTCTTGACGAACTCAGTGAAAGTTGTACCAATATTCGGAAAATTAATAAAAAATAATGAAGAATTTCAGTAATCATCACTATACATTCAGCAGAAAAACAGATCTGTCAAATAACATAATTTTCGGACGTAAAAATGTGAAAATTTCTAGATTTGTTGAGAACACGCAAAATAGTGGTGCGAATTGATTGCTTGCGAAAAATAGATAATACTGATTCCTAGCGGTAATTTTTCATTTAGTGAATATATTTAAAAATGCCTTTTACAACTTTTTATTTCAGCACTCTAAAAATATGAAGGGTGATCCCATATTCTACTGAATTGCATCCGAAAGATATTTGATCATTTTATTTGAATAAATTATTTCTGGAGAGCAAATGTAATTCAATTCATTCATCACACGCAAATAAATAAATTAATCGGATGAAAATATGTTTTGAAAATAAAAATGCTTCTTTCTTTTCCAGACCTCTAATACAATTTACCACAAAATTGTAATACTACTTCGGTATTGAATGATGAAGAAGTCATTAGAATTATGACAGATCGAAGTTCAGTGGAACTGTACCGATCATTCAGCAAACAAAACTTTTACCGAACGGATTACCGAATATTCAGCTGTTTGAAAGTCAGTAAAACTGTACCGACATCCGTAAAAATAATTCGGTGTGTGCAGCTTTTAAGCAGTGAGAAATTTGTCTCAGAATCTGTTCTGTACGTTCAAGTTATCAAAAAGTACCATGCGTACTTTAGAGCTAGATTTAGTGGATATTTTCAGGTACTGTGGAACTTTTGATTGCTTGGAGACGACGCTTAAATTGTAATTTGATATTGATCTTACCAGTTTGAACATTCTTCACAGAATATGCAACATGAAATAACAGTCTCAATTCATTATGGTAATCATCTTGAACATTGATATCTGATAGCCACTTACTGTGTGCGCATAGTCTAATCTAAATCATTAGAAAGAGAAATGCAAGGAAAATCTCTTAGTTTGACCTTAGCGCTTCTATAGCACAATCTTTTCATTGATTCATTAAAAAAAATTCTGATTTGTTAATCTTGCCCCCGCAATGACCCATACTATTCATCTGATTTCATTGAACACAATTCATAAACTGGTAAATGATATCAAAACTTCTTCTCCTGCCTACAACGGTCATTGAGTCATTTATGTCGTTTTCGCTTGATGCCAAACCTAACCCAGTTTCCACTCTAACTGCTGTCAAACCGTTTGTTTGAAGTCAGTTTCGAACCTAGTTTCAACGTTGTTGAACTGAAAATCGAGTTGGTTTCGAATCTGGTTTTTAAATCAGTTTTACTCAGACCCCCGTTGCTAAGTTTCGTGAAAAGTGTTTGTTTGATGAAACTACCTTGGGTCAGTTTCAGTTTGCTCAAGCGAAAACGACATTAGTAAGCAATAATTTGGATACCCATTTAAGCACGTGGTTCGAAATGACGAATTACATCGATCAAGTATGACTGTGAAATCTCCACACAAAATATCTCGTTGCGAGCCAAACAATTGTTTCAACGATCTAGTATTCTTTCCTTCGACGTCCAAGCACTTATGCAACTCGTTGCGCGCCAAACATCAATCGTAGATCTAGCAAGCATAGACGACTTTTTCAATGGGAAATTCCATTGTCCATACAAAATAATATTATTGATTTTCCCACTTTTCCGGCAAGTTTTCCTAATTTTTTTGATGTACGAACCCGGTGGGGATAAAAAATGATCCAGCAAAAAAAGAATCATGTAAATTCGTCCATCCGTTCTTACGTGATGCGATTACAAAGAATGATCTCTGCATTTATATATATATATATATATATATATATATATATATATATATATATATATATATATATATATATATATATATATATATATATATATATATATATATATATATATATATATATATATATATATATATATAGACTAGCTGACCCGTCGAACTTCGTCTCGCCCCAAAATTTGTTCGAATTTATGTTTTCGTACATCAGAATTGTAAAACGACTAAGTGGTTAACGTTTCTCTCCATTATTTTTCTGATTACTTAACCTACAATCAACGGAATTTGACACACATTTGCTTTAGCCCGAAAAGAAAAATCACAAAAAGTTAATGTGAAAATGTGAAATACTTCTGTTAAGAAAAAATCGAGTAAATGCACAGATTCTCATCTCTTATTAAAGAGTTTTTCTTTTTGAGTTGTTCATTCGGAGAGTAGGATACATTTACAATTAGTATTTAGCCCAAGTAACCAAAAGTTCGTAAAAAAGATTTGGCTTAAGAAACATACAAAGCATTCTGAAGAGTCCGGTTTTAAGGAATTGCTCATACTTCAATGTTCACCCGACGCAACAGAACAAACTTTGAAGCAGTTCCTAATACAGTTTTTAAACAGCGAGAAAGTATCCTCAGAACTTTTTCTTTACGTTCAAGTTGCCAAAAAGTGATATGCGTATTTTAGAGCTCTAATAAAATGAATATTTTCCAGGAACTGTGGAACTTTTGGTTGCTTAGAGAGACGACGCTTAAATTTTGATCTGACCAATTACCAATTTGAAAAAAAATCACAGAACATGAAATATAAGATTGAAGTCTCAATCTATAATTGTAATCATCTGAAACATTGATCTAATCCACTTATTATGTGCGCTTAGTTTAATCTAATTCATTTGAAAGCAGAATGTAAGAAAAATCTCTTCGTTTGCCTTTAGAGCTTCTACAGCTCAATCTTTTCTAAGATTAAGAAATTAATCTTTTCTGAAATGTTTGGTAGCAACAAGGATCAAAAAGGAAAAACCATGACGTGTGTTTGCATTTTTCTTATTTTGAAAGCTGAGCTATCAGTGATCTGTAGAAGAATTTATATAATCTAATGTATATCTAGATTCGAACTTTTTCAACTTGAACGTGTATTGACACAACATTGAAGTGTTTCAATAGTATACTATTGAAAAACCTGTCTGATTTGACCCATGTCAACATCAGCCAATCAGAACGCGTTCTGAGGAAGAGAACAAAATATCGGCTGCTGTACAACTGCATCGGTATAAAAAATGAACATTCCACTTCTTACCATCATTTTCTGCGCAACGGTTGTCGAAGCAAGATATACGGTAAAGCAGCATCAGCGCCGAGCAGCAGCATTGTGTCGAAGACTAGTCGCAGCCGGGCACACTCCAGAAGCTGACAGCGTTGTTTACTTAAGTCAAATTCACCTACTGATTCCGCCCGAAATGGATTGTTTCATCTTATTTAGAATCTATTTGGAAATCACAATGAATACCGAGCCAAATTTCGGACGAGTTTATTAAGTTTACCCGCCAAGAGCCATCTCAAAGCTACAACCCTGTACAACGAAAACTAGACAACCTTGGCCAACGTTATGCAAAATCAGCCCTTCTAATGGCTCCAAATGTTATCTGAAGAACTATTAGAATTGATTATCTGTTAAAATATTATTTTTACGTTTCGTCTAACCCCTAAATGTTAAAATATGCAAATCGGAAGTGAATATAATCAGTTTAGTGAAGGTTCACAGCCTGCGTAGTTGACTTGTTCAGTTCAGACCAGCATCTAGGTCCAGAATGGAATTCTAGAAATCAGTTCTGAAAATCAGTTTTAGGATCCAAGACCAGTTTTTTTTAAATTTCTAGAATCCAGATCAAACGTTTAGTTCATTGTCCAGAGTCCAAGGTCGGAATCGAGTTCCAGAACTCTGCACCTGAAACCGAATTTAAGAATTTGATTCTAAGCCTAGATCTGGACTGGGAACACAATTTCGGATATTAATTTTGTACTGAATACTGGAACTGAAATTGATGTCCAGACCAGAACTCAGTTCCTGTCCGGAATTCTGAGTTCAATTTCAAAAACTGAGTTCTTAACATGGAATTATGGAACTTTGGACCTAAATCCAGGATGAGAGTTCAGATCCAAATTTCAGTTGTATTTCCTGAATTCAGTTCGAAAATGCATTGAAAAATCCAGGTTCGGAATTCAGTAGAAGCCCTAAAAATTGGTTCCAAAACTCAGTTGCAAAATTATTGAAGTGTTACTGGAGTTAGGAACTAAATTCTATAGAGTTTTGATCGAAATTCCGGATCTGGTTTCTAGGACTGAATTTCTAAGCTGAATTCTGGATCCAAATTTGAAAACTGAAATTTGGATCGGAATTCTATAACTAAAAATTAGCTGCAGAGCACAACCCAAGTCCACAGCTCAGTGCTAGGATTCAGTTTCGGAATTGAGTTCCAGAATCTAACATTGAAATTGAGTTTCAGAATAAAAATCACCAGTTTAGTGAAAATCCAAAATAATTTGATTTGCATCATGCACTTTTCGCTGTGCGAAAATCTTTCGAGAAAAATGTTCAGAACTGTATTCAATATCGTAGAGAATTCTTCAATTTGGTCCTTCCAAAAAGATAGAAATGAATCCTGTAAAGCATCTTGATAGATTCTTTCAATGAAATATGCAAATCCGAAATGAGATAATCGACGTCAAAAGTTTCACAATTCACACAATCGATCAGCTATCAATTCGAATTCGAAAGTATAAAGAAATCGTGTCAGTTTTATCCGTATTCACGACATCCAGTTATGTCTCGGACATTACACACCCGTACTTTTTCAAGAAAGTATCTCTTTGATTTCTTGATGAATTTACTCAAAAGTAAAATCAAAATTGATAAACTGAACAAATACCACAGTTGATAGTACTTTTACACACATGTATATACTGAGATCTAATAACGCATCGAATAATCTATTCGTTTTGTTTTGATTGAATGGTCGAATCAGTACTGCCTGACTCAGTGACAATGAAGGTCAGAATTCTAATAGTGACTGTGTTTATATTATTGCTGGTCCAGCAGCCAGCTGATTGTTTTCCAGCGTCATCCATGGATCCGTCAGCTACATCGGAACAGCCTGTTAATACTAGCACCGTTAGAACGAAGCCACCGTTCAATCCTCTACGATGGCTTATTTCGAAATCAGGAGCTCTGTTTAGTCGGGGTGTACATCTGTAAGGCGACAATAGGTGGGAACTACCATCGTATACATTTCTAAATGCGAGTATTTATTATTGAAAATGCGAAGAAAAAAAACCTTGAACGAGTCACCATACAAACCTTCATATCGTGTTTCACTCGGATGCTACCGGGGTGACGAATGGCGTCGGTACTGCAACTTAGACTATAGAAATGGAAATGAAACACGATCAGAGTCTTGCTTTGTTTTTGTTTGACATTTGATACCCCGCAACGCACGAAACTTTAAAGTGTCAGTTATATGCAAAAGAAAATATTCAATGGTAATTTCAACTAGAACGGACTAATAATTCAAAGTCAATCATAACAAAACTAGAGTTGTGTAATACCATCCAATCGACATTAATTGCTGTCATACCGGTTACGCAAAGCCTGCTACGATTGTAGCTCCAGCAAAGTGAGCCAGAAAACTTTCAACGGTCGCCAAAAGTTACATTCTATCCCGTACCCCGTAGTTACGCAAACGTCGTGCGTCGGAAACACCAACAGCAACGCTGAGACGGACGACGGACCAAAACTTCACGTGCCGAAGCAGCAAAGATGAACCACAAACAACGTGTTCGGAAAGGCTTAGAAAAGTAAAAACTTTCTGGCATTGCCAACATTTTCGTGTTGTTTGGTATCAACAAGCGGTTTATTTGATAAAACTTCGACCTATTCTACCCTTAATGGCAACGTGTTCACACCAATACTTGTACAGGAAAGTTTGTAACATGACATTTTTCACTCAGCTCACACAAAAAAGAAAAACATTACATGTTTTATTTTCTTCGAAAGAAATCGACCCGAGTCTTGGAATGATTTTAAATCATTGATTTACTTACTCGACGAATTAATCACCTGGTTAATTTTTTGTTTTGTTTCAACTGTTTCGACACATTTTACCATAGTAAAAACCTGCACAGCGCTGGGATCAGTATCAGAAAACCGGAAAACGACATCAGCGATGCACTTCCGGCAGCTGGTTGAGCGCCAAGCTGCGGAGCAGTCGTTGGATCCCCCGCCACCATCGTCGACGATTGTGTGCCTACGGTTGTAGTTTCGGTTGCCATGACGGTAGTCGTGATATTATCAGCGACAGTGACGGGTGCCAGCGGCACCGCATGCTGCGGTTCAACACTGAGAGCTGCATTGGGAATCTCAACGGCAGCTGTGCTTCCGGTCGAATCAGGTAAGGTAGATTCTCCCGCGGGCATGGTTGCCAGCGGTGCCATTCCAAGAGGATTTTCCGACACGGTCGTAGTGGTTTCTGCTGGCATTGCGGGATTGACCGGAATCGGAGCCAGTGGTGCATCTCCATTGGGATTGATGGGAGCTAACGTTGTTGTGGTTGTCGGAGTTGTGGTTCCCTCCGTTGAAGCAGGAGCTGCTTCCTTAGAATCTTTTGGCTTGAGAGCATCGTAAAGAGCGGCTCCACCGGCACCGGCAGCTAAACCGGCAACACCAGCTCCAAGAACAGTTCCCAGTCCACTACCACCCGAGGAAGGTTGCTCGTAATGGTGGATCACTGTTCCGGATTGCTGAAATCCACCTGCTGGAGGCTGGTAGCCAGGCTGCTGAGGATATCCAGCCGGTGCGAAACCTCCCTGTTGATAACCACCTGGATAGCCACCTGTTTGAGCCGGATATCCTTGGCCAGGTTGATGATAGCCGAATGCTGGTTGAGCAGCACCACCTTGATAGGCTGGCGGAGCGGCCTGGTATGAAGGATTACTGTGTACGTAGGACGGTGGTGGTTCGTTGAATCTGGAGTTTAGGTTCGGATTGCCCTGTGATGAGTAAGGTGGGGGCGGACCAGGGTTCGGGTGAGCCGAATATGGCGGTGGAGCATTGTGCGGTACATTCCATCCGATTGGAGCACTTGCCGGCTGTTGGGCTGGTGAAGCTGCCGGTGCGGGAGCTGGCGGTTTCGGAGCTGCTGCATAGTTTGGTGAGTAGCTCAACTGTGCCGTATCCGGATTCGCATAGCCTCGGTGGGCCGTAGGTTTGGTAACGCGACCACTACTCACTACCTTACGCGCCTCACTCAATTCGATCAAGTTGGCCATGCATAGTAGCAGGCAAATTGCGCATGCCTTTAGCTTATTTTTAGGCAACATCGTGCGCCGATCATAGTTGGCCATTGTTCACTACCGTTCTGTTGCTATAACACACTGTGTTTCGCTATTGCATACCCTAGATTGTACACACGAATCAAGATAGAAATGTTTCCCTCTAATCACCTGATCACTTACGCCGGGGAGCGTCGGAATCACACTGACCGATGGCACAACAATCGAAGCTAATTTGAATATTTCTCACTCACTTCAACCAGGTATCGCTAATGGTGTTCCGATGCGTGAATCACACAACCTGTCAAGGTCGAACCGAGCGGGGGGTTGCAGGGCGTTACCTAATGGATCCCGTGACTAGCCGTTTTTTTTTTCTTTTTCTTCCTGTAACTGATCTAGAAAAGTTCCTACTAAGGACACAATGTTGAAACACTCTTTTCCTTTATTGTTGCGCAAGTTCTCCAATGATCGGTTCGTCCTTTGCAGAACCTGTGCTGTGAGTGATCTTCTCGCGATCAACGAACGACGAATACTAATCCTACCGCTCGGAGAAGATGGCTTTCTGAAATAAAAAACAAACAGACGGGGCGTGCATGAGAACTTATTTTTATCAATACTTGTTGACAATTTGCATTTTAGATAGGTTCTTGTTGTAGAGTTTTCCGCCCCGAGCGCAAGGCTAGTAGAATCTTCTTCGCTACTAACAATACACTGATGTTTATTGCATCACGGTTTTTGCAACACTTTCGTTCATTCGTTTCAATGCAACTGTTTAAATGTTTTGTTTTTTTATTACAAGCTGTAATCAATTAAGGTAATTCACATCCCCCCACGTGCAAAAGTTGCTGTGCAATTAATAATGAAGGTTGATTTATGCTAACGCAGTTTGCAAATAAACATTTCTATTAAATTACCAACATAAAAAATGAATTGTATGCAAATCAACATCCCCCAGTCTTCCAAGGGGTTATTTTTTTCCGGTAAACCTTGTACAAATTGACTTACGGTGTTTCGTCCGAAGTCAGTCCAGCGTCAACACAACCAACGGCGATGGTGATTCAGGCCAAACTGATGTCGCTGATATTTGGAGACCAAATTAACACTTGAAGTGACCGTCAGATTTCCTATTAGCATTACGCGAAAACTGAAAAACATTATCGTGAGCGCTGGCTGATGTCATCCCCGAAATGCTGGTTGGCGTCAAGTCACTTAACTCTAATCACTCTAATGCTCTAATGCTAGTTTTCCAAAACACACCATCCGACACGGTAGGATAATTACAGAGCATCGGCTCTTGTGAAATAGATCAATAAAACGGGAATGATTGCCCGCGAGCTGCCCGGAACGTTTGGGGAATAGAAAAAGTTCTGTTGAATCAAACTAAAGTTTATCGTCGAGTCTAGGACCGTTTTGAAATGGAACTAACCGAAACAAAAGCGAAACCATTATACTTTTTATATAAACAACTGACTCTAACTCTAACAGAGAAGACTTATACAAAGTGTTTAACTCACAACGCAAAAAAAAAAAACAGGGAGACATTCCATTCAAAATAGAATGAACGTAATTTTTTGTGTGGTATTCGAAACGAACAGTCATAAAACCTTATTCAATTTGTTGCACATTACTGTGACTGACAATATTTTAACTGACGTCAAATGACTCTACTTGGAATGAAACTGCGTTAGGTTCGCACAAACCACGAAGGAACGAATCTGATCCGTATCAAATTAGTCAGCCTTCTCGCGATTACGGTTTCATGGTTTCAGCACCCGTGATTTTGGTGTAGGCCTTCCAGTACTGCTGCATTAGCTAAACAAAATCTGCTGGAGAAATAAATTCGGAAACCACCAATGTTACACCAATGAAATAAATGTGAATGAATGTGCATATTAAGAGCTGAGGCCAGTAGGTCGCGTATAACCACGTGGCTCGCTTTGCGTATTACGTTTCCCTCAATGCTCTCTCGCAAATGTGCAAAATAACTCTCGATGTGGCCGAGTGGCCAAGAAAGTTTTGATATTTTCGGTTACAAGTTTGACTACATCACATAAAGTCCAATAAAGCTACCGCTTGTTTGGCAGCCTTGCTGAGCCGATTTTATTTCTCTCTCATGTTTCGTTACGTTACCAGGATACAAGAGCAGAAAAAAAGTACGGATGTGTAATGTCCGAGACATAACTGGATGTCGTGAATACGGATAAAACTGACATGATTTCTTTATAATTGTGAATTGTGAAACTTTTGACGTCGATTATCTCATTTCGGATTTGCATATTTCATTGAAAGAATCTATCAAGATGCTGCTACAGGATTCATTTCTATCTTTTTGGAAGGACCAAATTGTGGAATTCTCTACGATATTTAACACAGTTCTGAACATTTTTCTCGAAAGATTTTCGCACAGCGAAAAGTGCATAAGGCAAATCAAATAATTTTGGATTTTCACTAAATTGATGATTTTTATTTTGAAACTCAATTTCAATGTTAGATTCTGGAACTCAGTTCCGAAACTGAATCCTAGCACTGAGCTGGTGACTTGGATTGTGGTCTGCAGCTACATTTTAGTTATAGAATTCCGATCCAAAATTCAAATTTGGATCCAGAATTCAGTTCAGAAATTCAGTCCTAGAAGCGATCCGGAATTTCGATTAAAAATTTTTAGAATCTTCTCTAATTTTGGAATTGAGTTTTGGAACCAATTTTCAGGGCTGCAACTGAATTTCGAACCTGGATTTCCAATGCATTTTCGAACTGAATTCAGGAAATACAACTAAAATTTGGATCTGAATTCTCATCCTGGATTTAGGTCCAATGTTCCATAATTCCATGTTAAGAACTCAGTTTTTGAAATTGAATTCAAAATTCCGGACAGGAATTTTTGAACTGAGTTCTGGTCTGGACGTCAATTTCAGTTCCAGTATTCAGTACAAAATTAATATCCGAAATTGTGTTCCCAGTCCAGATCTAGGCTTAGAAGCAAATTCTGAAATTCGGTTTCAGGTCTAGAGTTCTGGGACTCGATTCCGACCTTGGACTCTGGACAATGAACTAAACATTTGATCTGGATTCTAGAAATTTAAAAAAAATGGTCTTGGATCCTAAAACTGAATTTCAGAACTGATTTCTAGAATTCCATTCTGGACCTAGATGCTGGTCTGAATTGAACAAGTCAACTGCGCAGGCTGTGAACCTTCACTAAACTGATTATATTCACTTCCGATTTGCATATAGTGGCGGAATGGTAGCGCGTATGCACTGCATAAGAACGCAGGTTCGAGTCCTGTCTCTGAGCGTATCTTTTTCCAAAAATTCATCTTTTCTGTTAGTTTTTCTTTCACTTGGCTTCTCCAATATATATTTCCGCTCAGTCATTGCAATAACTGATTTCAGAAAAGATTAATTTCGAATTATTTGAGATTATGTCATACAACTGAAAATTTTATCTTAAAATTGCTGATCATATTTACAAAGGCGTGTAGCAAAAATTATATTGATACGTTAGATACAACAAGAGATATTCACGATCAAAAACTTATCACTCCCTCAGAGGGTAAATTTTGAAAAGGCGCCCCATAGTAAAGTAAGTCGTATTCACGACAAAATGGTGCCGCCATAGAAATGGACTTACCTTTACAAAAATAACATTCACTTAATTTTTATCGCGACAACATATATGTTTTTGTCGTGAATACGACTTACTTTACTATGGGGCGCCTTTTCAAAATTAGCCATATGGAAGAATGGGCAGAACTTAATCGTGAATATCTCGACATGTATTCATGGCAGCAACATAATTATTTCACTGTTTCATCAAAAATATGATCAGGAATTTAGGATAATATTTTGAACAGTGTAAGATAACCACAAACAACTCAAAAATTAGGACGACGATTTTGAGGTAGTCAGGCACATATCTTCAACTGAACATTATGAAAGGGGAACCGTGGTCGAAAATCGATCATTTCTTCTTGTGCGTTGGATGGAAGCAGACGTCGGGGCGAGAAGATGCATTCAAACAGTTTCGCATCATTTGGCAGTGCGAGCAGATGTGTCGGTTTGTACGCAAAGCTAGTTTCAATTCAAGCAAGAACGATTGCACGATGTGTCGGTTTGTACGCAAGCTGCTGGTGGTTTGCATTGGAGAGAAAGAAAACAAGAAACGAAAAGTGGACAACATTATATAAAATCAGCCTTTCTAATGGCTCTAAATGTTATCTAAAGAACTATTAAGATTACTTCTTCTCAAATCGAATTTGAAAAACATCAGTTTAGTGAAAATCCAAAATAATTTGATTTGCTTCGTGCACTTTTCGCTATGCAAAAATCGTTCGAGATAAATGTTCCGAACTGTGCTAAACATCATACAAAGAAAGAAATCCGTTACTGTTGTTATGATTAGAAAATCATGAAACCAATCATTTTAACGTATCATGAAATCATGAGCAATAACTCTTCTCCCATGAAAATTAATCATGGTTCGAAAATGCGTTACTTTCAATGCTCGTAACTCTAATTTTCTACCCGCATATCACTTTGAACCCTCTGCCTCAAGTGATGTGATAGATTAATAGATTAATGGTAAAACAAAAAGCAGACATTGGAAAGCAAGATCTACTGGAAATGTTTACTTGATCCTGAAGCATATTTATTTAATAATCGTTTTGTTTTACGCACCGGCGGATAGAGAATTAAACATAACATAAAAATAAAGATAATGAACCGAAAATTGACATCATAAGAGACTAAGCACGGCTACGCTTTTCATTTGACAAACATCAATATTACATTTTGTTCGAATGTATTCTTACATATTTGATGTGATCGTTGTTGCTAGAATAATATTCCGAGAGCTACCGTTTAATTCGATTGTGAATTTGGAACACCATCTAACGAAAATCAGAAAAATATTTTGTTCAACCACTTTGATTAATTTGTTTCATAGATATAACAACACAAGCTGTATTGATGCACCTAAATATTATGAACATGATTTTTTTTTGCAAGAATTCGACATCTTTTAAAGAGGTTTGATTTACTCGTGTTTTTTTATGCAGCTCGTTTAAGTGTTTAAATTCTGAAACACAAAATCAAAACTGAAGTAATGAACGCAAGTAAACACGTTATCTCTATCTTAATAATAATAAAATATTTGTTGAAATGGCTATTTTTTTTAGTTGAATTCACCAATTAAACGTTCTGTCATTTCTTAGCCAAGGCACACTTCATTTCCATTCAACAAATTTTTTAGTTGCATTAGAGAAATAAAACGTTGTTTTCAACCAACATAAATGGTTGAATTGGCTTCTGAAATTTGCAGCTATATGGCGCACTGTCACCGAAAAAACGGCAACACCGTAATGACTACTAGTCACTAGATGGCACAATACTACCGAGAAAAATTTCAGCCACGGTTGTCTTTTCTATATTGGCAGGTATAAATACGATGTTGTATTGGAGAAAAAGACATAAACGAAACATAAACTTCTTTTTGAAAATATTTCTTCTAAATCGCTGTTTTCTTCATTCGACTGTTCCACGTAAAAACAATTACTTCAAATGCACACAAATTCTGAATAAATGCATATTCCACTAAGAGTTTACGTCATTTTTACATATCGGTTTAGAAATTTATAAATGGATATATCGTAACACATCAAAACAATTTGCAAGCAGTTTCAACAAGACTGTCCTTTTTAGCTTTTTAATGGATTGTTTTGCTTTGACACTGCTCATGCGTTTTTGACTAACTTGTTAATAAAACCAAGTTCAGTAATGATGGTGATAGATAAATAGACACAAATTTTCTGATTTTAATAACAAAATTAGTTTTCAATGAGAATTTCGTGTTGGATTGAAATATTGCTGGTTTGTGTCCAGAATATTCGCCAACTTAACACATTCTCTAAAAATAAGAGCTTTTTTCAGCAAAACAAATTCTCTGTTTTAACTAATTTCATGGTTATTTTGGCAATTTTGTTGTTAAAATCAGCCAATTTAAAAACAGTAATACGAATTAGGCGCAGAGCTAATTTCGGTCGTTCCGTGTTAAGGATTAGTACTGAGCCCACACATTATCCTAAGCCCAAAAATTATCCTGCCACGCATGCTGACTTCGGGCTAAAAACTCGATTACGAGCGCACTTCGGAAGCGTCTTTAGCAATGATGCTGATGCGGAGGTACTTTCGACGTCGTTTGAAACCTGGTTCCTCTGATGCATGCCAGAAAAGAGAAAATGTACTGAAATTGGCACGGATTCAGGCGTCAGTTTTCTGGAATTGTCATGGCACAAGTGGAACATCCCGAAAAATGAAAAACCAACCAACCAGCGGAAATCATTGCGCTTAGTTGGTGCAAAATCGCTGATAAACAGTCTCATGTGACAACTTCCGATATGCAAGGTCGTTTGGCATAATGGACATTTGGCATAGCAGTCATTTTACATAAAACTTACAAATCTTTGGTGCTGCCACAGCAAAAAATAATGAAATTTACACGATATGTAAATGAAAAAGACATAAGTTGAATCCAAAAATTTAAAATTTGCTTTAAAACCATGAAAACCATGTAAAATTAAATTGGATTGCATAGATTTTCCAATGGACAAGACTGTAAAATTCAAAAAGCGCTTTGAACTGTAAAGTAACTTTCCATTCAATTACCTGATTCAAACATGTTCATGAAAATTGATATAAATTCACAAAATATTTTTATCTGTGCGATGGTCGTTTGGCATAACAGATCAACATGCTGCTTAAGACAATTTGTTCTAATTTAATCTTATTTACTTGAGAATTTGAAAGATCCAATGGGGCTTCGTTTTTGATGACCTGCTTATTTATTTATTTATTTATTCGTCAAACAAATGTAGACTTTTATTAGTTTCCTGGACATAGTTAGATCGATTTTTTGGCAGTTTTCTTTATAAAAGCGCATCATTTGATTAATAGGATTATTTTTGGCATAATTTGATTTTTTTTCCGAGAATATTTGACAACTTCTGAGATGACTAGGAGTATAAAATTTTAATTGTGAAAGCAATGATTCAGATTGTACTCGTTGAGAAATATTGTCATTGATAAAATAAAGCATTGTAGCTTTGCGGCGTTCTTCGAGTGTTTGTAAGTTTATGAGCATACAACGCGCTTTATATGATGGAAGAGGAAATGTAGTCCAGTTTAGTCTACGAAGCGCATACAGTAGAAATTGTTTTTGGACAGATTCGATGCGTTCTACGTGTACGGAGGTACATGGGTTCCATACTATGCTGCAGTATTCCAAAATTAGCCTGACGTATGTTGTAGGTAATAATTTTATTGTGTACGGGTCCTGAAAATTATGACTAAAACGTTTAATGAAGCCTAACATACTATTTGCTTTATTGACAATTGTATTATAATGCTCCACGAAAGTAAGTTTTGAGTCTAAAATTACGCCTAGGTCTCTAATAATTTTACATTTTTCTACAGGTTGGTTTCCTAATTATATGTTAACTAGCTGACCCGTCGAACTTCGTCTCGCCTGAAATTATTAATGTTTCTTTCCATTATTTTACTGATTACTTGGCTTACAATAAACGAATTACGACAAATTCATATCCAACACATTAACTTCGTCCCGAAAAAGAAATATCATCAAGAATTATTGTGGATATGTTCAATGCTTTTGTTACGCAAAAAACTAAACAAATGCACCGATTGCCATCTCATCCTTCGAGTCAGTGTATTGAACAGAGATTGTAGATCTCTCTCAAAATAAAGGTTTGACATATGGTATGATGGATTGGATTGTATCATATCTGACTGGTCGTAGTATGACCGTGAAAATTGGCGACTACGTTACTCCATCATTCATCGTGAGCTCTGGCGTTCCTCAGGGAAGCCATCTAGGACCATTCATATTTCTGCTATATCTAAATGATCTGAATTTCGCATTGCAATGCATGAAGCTATCATTCGCCGACGATTTCAAGCTGTTTCATCTCATCAAATATCTGAAAGACTCAAACTTCGTGTAGTCACAGTTGGATGTATTTTCTAACTAGTGCAACGTCAACAGAATGGTTATTAACGCCTTCAAATGCTTCGTTATCCCCTTCTCTCGTAAACGAACCACGATCATGTATGATTACACTATTTCGCAAGCTGTACTAAAACGGGAGACATTAATTAAGGATCTAGGAGTGTTATTGGATTCAAAACTTAGATCACATAGAATATACCCTCTCTAAAGCATTAAAGATGCTAGGATTCATCTTTCGCATCTCAAAAAATTTCAATAACATATACTGCCTGAAGTCGTTATATTGCGCTCTAGTTCGCGAGTATGCTGTTGTTGTTTGGGCACCATATTATCAAACAGATAAGCTACGCATTGAAACTGTTCAGTGCAAGTTCATTCGTTTTGCTTTGCGTCGCCTGCCCTGGAGAGATCCATTAAATCTTCCAAGCTACGAAAATCGTTGTAGGCTCATACACTTCGATTTTCTATCTGTCCGCCGTGATACACAAAAAGCTGTTTTCGTCGCGGACCTCATCCAATCTCGAATTGATAGTGCAGATCTCCTACAATAGCTAAGTTTTGACATTCTTCGGCGTAATTTGCGGTTTAATCCCTTTCTCAGAATTCCTCGTGCTAGAACTAACTATGGCTTCAATGAACCGTTTTCGAGTATGTGTCGCGTATTCAATACTTGCTCTGATGGATTTAATTTCAATTTATCTCGTAACGCCATTACAACCCGTTTTCTCCAAATCTTTTCCCGCTAGTTTTATTAGGATAATTAGTCAATATGAATCGTTGTTAGTTAGCTTTGTAGTTTAAATAAGGGTAATTAAAGATTTCGTTATGTATCATTTGGTCAAATGTTATCTGTTGATACAAAAGATGAGAAGGTTTTATGCCTGCTAGAGAAGGAGAACCAAAATCTCCAGCTCAAGCAGGCTTTTCCCTTGCTCCTAAATAAACAAATAAACAAATTAACAGATGGATGAAAAAGAGATGACCAAGATAAATACTTTCAATTGACCCCACAAATTTCCAAAAGCAGCACTCGGGGATTGTTGTTAGTCATTGAATGTTAAGACTTACTTGTACTGAAGACGTTTAAAAATTTAATAGCAAATCCTTAGGGATTATCGAAAGTAATAAACTAATTTTGAACGGTTGTCCATAACCTGCTTCACCGCTAGTGATATTACTTAGTCGTGTTTGATGAATGTTCGTAGCATGATAATGACAGGATCAATTTTCGATTAACGAATTAGCGATAAAATGAAAAATTCTTGGACATTCGAATGTTCAAATTACCCTTTTATTAAATATTGTGTCCATTAACTTTGACATGAACGCTATATTCGTTCAAGAATTGTATCAAAAGACCTCTCATTCGTCGAGCCACCACATCGGTTTGCTTAGTATTCAGTCCTGAGAATCAATATTCTGTTCTAGCGGAGTGAACATGAGGAGTGATTATACCAGTATTCTTCTTATCGTTAAAGCCAATGTATAAAAAAGCAGATTTCACAACTAATGGTTTTTACATGCCACGATTTCTCCTTCAGATATGATATTCACGATTCGCATATGGTAATTCGTCAAGTAATCCAAAGTTCGGAAAATGAAATGATTTGGCTTAAGCAGCTTACAAATGTCATGAATACCATCCGTTTTGAAGTTAACCACTCTTGAAAACTCACCCGAATCGGGTGAACAAACTTCAGCATGCTAAATGCAAGGAAAATATTTTCATCTGAACTCATTATTTCAACAGCAGAATCCTATCATTGATACGTGAACAAATCGTTACATAATTTGATTTGTTCAACTCACGCCCACGATGGCCAACATAATTCATCTAACTACAATCACTATTGGTAAATGACATTAGAACTTGTGCTTCTGTTTACGGTATAGCTAAAACAGTCATTTGGCAAGTAATGATTTTGATACCCTATTAAGCACGTGTTTCCAAATGACGAATCAATCATGCATGTAAAATCTCCACCCAAATCTACTCGTTGCGCGCCAAACAATTTTCCAACAATCTAGTATTCTTTTCTTCGACGACCAAACACTTATGCAACTCGTTGCGCGCCAAACATCAATCGTAGATCTAGCAAGCATAGACGACTTTTTCAACGGAAAATTCCATTGTCCATACAAAATAATTTTATTGATTTTTCCCACTTTTCCGGCAAGTTTTCCTAATTTTTTTGATGTACGAACCCGGTGGGGGTTAAAACTAATCAAACAAAAAAAGAATCATGTAAATCCGTCCATCCGTTCTTACGTGATGCGATTACAAAGAATGATCTCTGCATTTTTATATATATAGATAGTAGGAGACATGATTTTTCTACTAAACGTCACTGAACTACATTTTTTAACGTTTAGTTGGAGTAAGTTTTTATTGCACCAAATGTTGAATACGTTAATTTCACATTGGAATACTTCAGCATCTACAACATTTTTTATTTCCACACGGAACGACCGAAATTAGCTCTGCGCCTAATTCGTATTACTATTTTTGAATTAATTGATTTTAACAACAAAATTTCCAAAATAACTATAAAATTAGTACTTTGCTGAACAAAACTCTTATTTTTAGAGAAAGTGTTTAGTTTGCGAATATCCTGGACACGAACCAACAATATTTCAATCCAACACGAAATTCTCATTGACAACTAATTTTGTTATTAGAATCAGAAAATTTGTTTTTAGTTGGTAAACGACTGGACAATGCGTAATTCAGGCCCCAGTGTGGCTCTTAGCCTCTTGTCCAGTAACTCCTATCCCTTCCTTCCCGCGGTGCCGGCTGGGGTACGAGCAACCATAGGAAAGATCGGGTAACCAACCCCGGTGGGACCTTGGTCGTATGCTGACAGGGAAGGGGGTCCTCTTTAGAGGATGTCGGAGCGTCTGTACTCCATGTTAGGAGCGGCTCCAAACAGCGTCTGTTCTGGTATCCAGCGGCTGAGTATGAAATGCTGCATCCCGTCCAGCTAAATCCAAGGTGACAACCCCACCAACGGGATCGTCCTAGTGCTAGTTGGGACGTTAAACAGAGCAAGCACGATGATCCTCCGGCGAGACAGGGGGTTATTACAAATAATACAGGAGAAAATACACATCACTTATTCATCGATTTCAAATCAGCCTACGACACAATCGATCGAGAACAGCTATGGAAAATCATGCACGACTACGGATTCCCGGACAAACTGATACGATTGGTCAAGGCTACGATGGATCGAGTGATGTGCGTTGTTCGAGTATCGGGGATAAACTCGAGTCCCTTCGAAACTCGCAGAGGGCTACGGCAAGGTGATGGCCTTTCGTGTCTGCTATTCAACATTGCTTTGGAGGGTGTGATAAGAAGAGCGAGGATAGACACGAGTGGCACGATTTTCAGAAAGTCCGTCCAGCTACTTGGTTTCGCTGATGATATTGATATTATAGCACGCAACTTTGAGAAGATGGAAGATACGTACATCGGACTAAAAGCTGAGGCCAAGCGGATCGGACTAGACATCAATGTGTCAAGCACAAAGTACATGAAAGGCAGGGGCTCGAGAGAAGATAATGTCAGCCACCCATTACGAGTTCTGATTGGCGGTGATGAAATCGAAATGGTCGACGAGTTCGTGTACTTGTAGGCTCACTGGTGACTGCCGATAATGACACCAGCAGAGAAATTCAGAGACGCATATTGTCAGGAAATCGTGCTTACTTTGGACTGCGCAGGACGCTTCGATCGAGCAAAATTCGCCGTCGTACGAGGTTAACTATCTACAAAACGCTGATTAGACCGGTTATCCTCTACGGGCACGATTCCTGGACAAGGCTTGCGGAGGATCAAGGCGCACTAGGTGTTTTTGAACGGAAGGTGTTGCGAACCATCTTCGGCGGAGTGCGAATGGAAGACGTAAAAGAAAACATAAATGAAATTAGTTTTATTAACAAGTTTATTAGCCAAAAACTCATGAGAAGTGTCAAAAAAAAACAATCCATCAAAAAGCTAAAAATGACAGTCTTGTTGAAACTGCTTGCCAATTGTTTAGATGTTTTTCGCATGTGTTACGATATATTTATATTTAATTTTCTAAACCGATATGCCAAAATGACGTAAACTGTTAGTGGAAAGTGTATTTATTCAGAATTTGTGCGCATTTGAAGCGATTGTGCGTTTAAATGTTTTTACGCGGTACAGTGAAGTGAGTCTCGAATGTTGCACTTTAATTGTATATGTATTCGGTTTTTGTTTTCCGAATGCCCAAAGTTTTCAGTGAGAGAGTCGATTTCGCGAAGTCGAATGAAGCAAACTGCGATTTAGAAGAAAAATTTTCAAAAAGAAGTTTATGTTTCGTTTATGTCTTTTTCTTCAATACAACATCGTATTCATACCTGCCAATATAGAAAAGATAACCTAGACTGAAATTTTTTTTTCGGTAGTAGTGTGCCATCTAGTGGCTAGTAGTCATTGCGGTGTTAACGTTTTTTCGGTGACAGTGCGCCATATAGTTGCAAATTGCAGAAACCAATTCAACCATTTATGTTGGTTGAAAACAACGTTTTATTTCTCTAATTCAACTAAAAAATTAGTTGAATGGATATGAAGTGTGCCTTAGCTAAGAAATGACAGCACGTTTAATTGGTGAATTCAACTAAAAAAATAGCCATTTCAACAAATATTTTATTATTATTATTAAGGGAATTAGAATTAAAGAATCTAAACTATCAAAAGTAAGATTTTTTTTAATTGTCTCATAAAAAAACTAACTAAAATCAGAAAATCAACTAATTTTTTCGCCAAAATGCTGATTTCGGTCCTTCCGTGTTGTAGCGTCTACAAATGTGCGTATCTTCACATCCCAACGGTTGACCAATACCGTTTCATTTATTTTTAGGGATTTTTTTTTTCCAAACGCATCGCTGCATACTATCATGGAACAATCGAAACCAATATTTAACGACATAATCTGAAGAAACGCTAGCCACATAATATATTTCTACTTCGAAACTCAGGAAACATTCTTTACTTATGAAATTTTGATTACAACTAGGGACCTGTATTGTCAAGTTTCTCAAAACAAATTGATAGTTACACGACTGAGATACGGTGAGAAAACCATATTTTAAAATTGCGAATTAGTATCACACAGCGCGAGCATCGCGAAACGTATTCCAGAAACCGTCAGCCTATTTATTTCAATTAAATCTCGAGACAATTCAAGATGATCTAGTGGTGGTTCCACTGGTATTTTACAATTTAAAACTTGTATGAAATGCAGCAATGATCAACAGTACCTTTCTAATTCATCGATAAAATAATTGTTTATGGATAGCTTACAGACGACGTAATTGAAATACGTTCTCCTGTAATTACGGTTGATGTGCAGTTGCTGCTTAAAATTAGTGCTTCTTTGGAACAACAAAAAGATTGTAACTATCACCGAGTTTTACTTTCACTCGAGGATCTCACATACTACAAATGTTGTTCTACTCCGTTAAATAAAACTTAATAGATTTTTCAAATGTGTATTTTTACGTTTCGTCTTCGACTCATCAGTTCAAAGCCGTTCAAAATAAACTGCTAGGGCGACTTAGCAACTCATCTTGATCCGTTAAGTAGACATTAGGATGGAATCTACATAAGGAACACAATTCACTGATTGTGTAGAAACGTGAAAACTAAAAAAAGGTCGGAAATTTCATGTTGATTCCTAAATGATAGGATAATCAGGAGAAGAATACCCCATCCGTAATTCGTTGTGACTTGGAATAGTTGTTCTTTTGTCAACCACCTACATTGAAAAACTTCCAGTACAACGCAAACTTTTACTCATATTAACGTCAAATAAACTTCTGGTTTTGCCTCAGATAAGAGGATTAGTGGCTGGTAAGATATCAAACTTTATCACGTAACGCAAACAACACCAGATCATTCACCGCACATTTATAGAAACTCTGACACATTAAACTGATTTCGAGTACAAACTATATATCAATTTTATCATACGATCCAACAGGTTAAATCAACAGGCAGATTACTATAGCATTACTGACCTTCAATATCAACACTTTCCACTACCGAAGCTAACCGCCAACTGACTGACCGTTGCTTCTGTTATTCGAACCACTTCTAACGTTTAAAGTGACTATACCCGGTTGCGATTATCGTCTGCATCGGTCTCTTTCTGGCCGGGCTATGGTAAGTCGTACAAAGGGGATAATACGCCACAAACACATTTAGTTCGCTCTAAAGGTGATACAAATTACCCGGCACGTATACAGCGATCAACCCGAATAATGTCTGGCATGAAGGTAAGAAAGGCCGAAAATGGGAGAGAGAGAGAAAAAAGCACTTTGTTTTGTATACTTCCCAGCCCGAAGTATGGCAGTTGCAGCAGAGTCACGTTTTTCGCTTGCTTTTCGCGTTCTTTAGGCGGGAAACACCTTTCGCTTGCCACACTGCAGAACCTTCTCACATCGCAGTAGCAGATGCCGGCGCTGAATACAAAGGGAACACGTGTTTCACTGCAAGATGCACTGGAATGCAGGAAAATCATGGATGATTGGTGATAAAAATGGACAGATACAAGATTGTACTAGAAAATATTTGGATTCCTGGTGATTTGAGAAAAAAAAACAGATGGTGTTGCTATCCCAAAGAATTTTAAAGAGCGTTTTACACCAACTCAACCATCTCAAATAGGATATAATCAGCTTTGAAGATCACTTTAATTCTCAAATCTGCGACGACAACGGATTACTGTAGTGTATTTCATACGCCTTGCCTTTCATCGTAGCAAGCGTAGCGTTGTTCCCCATTTCCATATTTACGATCGGTGAGCGGATTCCATGACAATCATTATTGACGACGTCACAAACGGTACGATCGAAGCAAGTGAGTCATCAATGGTGAAATATCCTCATGCTCACAGGTTGATGACGTAAAATGAAATGCGAACACGGCTGAACCGCGGTGAATGCAGCCGACAGAAGTGTTGAGTGGCTAGCCTAGTGTTTCGCTTTTGATTATCCAATGATTGATGCAGCGGATATTGGAAATGAAACATGACTTGTATCACGAAAGAAACCACACTGTGTACAGCCTTAACACATTTCGGAACATTTCTAGTTGGTTGAATCATTACTAGGTTACAGACAGTTACATTAAAAATGTTGCTCGCACTCGATAAAATATGGTAATAACATGAATGGGGCATGAAAGCATCAAAGGGTAAGAAGAAATTGAAAATCGATATATTGCCTAATAGTTGTGAAGGACACGTCGTTCACTAAATGGCATATTGTTTTAGTTTGTGAACTCTGTCCTTCCATTTTTTGTGTTTGAGTGACTGTATTACATCATTATTCCAAAACGTATATAAAAATCATTCAAAATATGTGTAAATCTTTACGATCGCGTTAAAAGCTTTGAACGTAGCTTATGAATGTTTTAGATAATAGTACTTGAAAGCAGTGATCTTAACATTCCGAAAAAAAATTTCTCGAGATAAAGACTGTACTCGAAAAAAGAGACACAGCCAAAAAAGATACATGATAACGATGGGATAGGAAGGTAAGGATAAAAGGAACATGCAGAGGAACTGTGTATTTTTTTTTTTCATAAATACGTTTATTTCTTAAGGCAGTTTACATAAGTATTTCTTCGCCGTAGCATCACTTTTACATAAAATTCTTATCCTAATATAATTCTAAAATAGTCACAACGATTTAAATTTATTAGAACATATTCCTCTTATTACCAAAATATCATCTTAGGTAATTCGTCATTAATTATGAAATCTACTCGGAAATATTATTTGAACCAAACGATGAACTTCTATAAATTTCCCCAGATCAAGTAACACTCAAGTGTGAAAGAACTTAATTTAGTTATTATATTGATGTTACATGTGTTGTTATTTGTTTCTCTTTTAAATGGATAATACGACTACCAAAAATTTTTTTCACGAAAATATTTATAAGTTCAATAACAACTATACAGTAAACGACAAAAAAAACACTTAAGATTTTGCAATGGAATGTAAGAGGTATTAACGATATTTCAAAATTTGATGATATATTAATTGATATTGACAATTTTAAAACTCCTATAGATGTTATAGTAATCGGAGAAACATGGTTGAAAAATGAAAATTGTGCTCTCTATAAAATACCGCATTATAAAGCCTTTTATGCTTGTAGAGAACATTCTAGTGGAGGCCTAGCAATATATGTCAAACAAGATATTGAACATAGACTGATTAAGAACTACACGTCCGATGGATTTCACCATATAAACATCGAGCTTTGTATCAAAGGACACTTTTATAATATTCATGGTGTGTATCGTCCCCCTAGCTTTGATTTTAACGAATTTTCCGTTTACCTAGAAAGCTTGATGTGTTCAATTCAACCGAAGCATACGTGTTTTATTGTAGGTGATATAAATGTTCCTATAAATCTCATTCATAACAACATTGTGACAAGATATAAGGCTCTGCTAGAATCATATGACTTTTCGTGTACAAATTGTTTTACTACAAGACCAATTAGCGACAATATACTTGACCATATTATTTGTAAACTTGACAACGTTAATCGTATTCGCAACGACACAATATTTAATGAACTAAGCGACCACTCTCAAATCTTAACAACTTTCAAAATACTGGCTGATAAAGAACCTATGACGTTAACGAAAAAAATAATTAACTATCGTCAGGTAAATCTTGATTTTTCCAATTTTATTAATAGTATTGATGTCATTGAGGACGCTGAAACAGTTCTTCAATCTATAGTTTTCGTATATAACTCTCTACTCGAACAACATACAAGAATAATAACTAAAACAGTCACAGTGAAAGGTAATCATTGCCCATGGATGAGCTTTGATTTATGGACACTAGTGAAAATAAAAAGCAATTACCTCAAACGTATCAAGGCAAGACCCCACGATCAGCATCTCAAACAAATGCTATCACATATATCTAAAAAGGTCGACTCCATGAAAAAGGCGAATAAAAAAAATTATTACGAAAACCTTCTCATTAACGTACCTCATTCGAAATTTTGGACAAATCTTAAATCTACGTTCGGAATAACAAAAGAAAAGGATAAGATACGCTTGATCGACAGGGGCAACAACATTAATGACAACAAGGAAGTTTGTGATATTTTCAACAAATTCTTTTCAAATATCGGTAACGAATTATCTAAAGCTATTCCTGTAAACTCATCTTTTTGTCCAATAAGTAACGTTCGTCGTGTTTGTGATTCTATTTTTCTACGTCCTTCATCTGTAAATGAAGTGATACTGTTAATACAAGGTTTTGATAATAAGAAGAGTAACTGCCCTGGTAACGTCTCTGTCAGTGTACTAAAACATAATTCATTTGCATTCGCAAAAATACTCTCTCAGTGCTTTAACGTAATTATTCAGACCGGTTACTACCCTGATTGCCTCAAGGTGGCTAAAGTCATTCCTGTGTTCAAATCGGGTGACCGTTGTGATTGTAATAATTACCGTCCTATATCTACATTGTCCGTATTCAACAAAATATTTGAAAAACTTCTAGTCACTTGACTTATCGAATTCCCAAGTAAGCATAATATCCTCTTTAGATTTCAATATGGCTTCAGACAAGGTTCTAGCACCCAAACCGCTATAATTGAATTAGTTGACGAAATTATGAGCGAGATCGATAGTAAAAATATAGTTGGTGCATTATTTTTAGACCTTAAAAAAGCTTTTGACACATTAGATCATAGTATACTTTTGGACAAACTCGATTGCTATGGGATCAGGGGCATTGCTAATTCAATTATCCGTAGTTACTTGACTAATAGAAAACAATTTGTATCCATCGAAAGTGACAGTAGCAACCTTGCTCCAATAAACATTGGTGTTCCACAAGGAAGTAATATTGGTCCACTATTGTTTCTTTTATGTATTAATGATATAGGTAATTTACATCTTAAAGGAACTCCACGACTATTCGCCGACGACACAGCTCTGTTCTATCCTGACAGTGACATCAATGCTATTATTAACTCAATGGAAAGTGATTTAAGAACTCTTGATCAATATTTCAATGCGAACTTATTATCATTAAATGCCACAAAGACTAAGTATATGATTTTCCGTTCCACAAGGAAAATTATACCAACGCATAACCATCCCCAGCTTGGACACAATATTATTGAAAAAGTTGACAATTTCAAGTATCTGGGCATATATTTCGACTCCACATTAACCTGGGCTCACCACATAAAGTTTGTTGCCAAGCACGTGGCGTCGTACTGCGGTGTTTTATGGAGAGTCAAGTCCTTTGTTCCCCAGCGTGTGCTGTTAAATTTTTATTTTGCTTACATCCATTCACAGCTCAACTACTTGGTATCGGTGTGGGGGCGAGCCGCTAGTTCTCATCTGAAGAAACTCCAAACTCTACAAAACAGATGCCTAAAAATCATTTTCAATAAACCCTTACTATTCTCGAGTCTATTGTTATACTCTGACAGAAACCATAATGTTTTACCAATAACATACTTATGTGATGTCCAAACGTTGCTATTCATCCATGATAATTTGTATAAATCCACAGTACACCATAACCTACAGTTCCCAACTATATCCCATTCTAGAACAACACGCCGTAGTAACAATTTGTTTCGTGTTCGAGCAGCTACAAGCCTTGGTCAAAGACGGATCCTTTTTGTTGGTCCAACTAAATATAATGCACTTCCGCCTGACATGCGAGGAATAAGCAATCGTGCCACATTTGCGGCTAGACTAAAGTACCATTTTAAGCACAGACTGAACGAGATATTTAGCTAATGTAGTTTTTTGTTTTATAATGTAATGTATTTATCGTCAACAGTATTTCATATTAATAACTAATTACCTAAAATATTTGTACTTTCTTTCCAACATAGCGTAGTAATTAAATTGTGGATCCCTTAAAAGGAAATCTTTTCCACTGGGATTCCACTTTAATAAATTGCACATCAAACCATGAATAAATAGAATCTCAGCGGACTTTGAATCAAAATTAAATTTGTATTTCTAGTATTATTATTGCCAGTGTCTATTTGTTTCTTGTTTTTCCGCTGAGACTAGTTGCGTCCACTACCAGGGGGCTTCAAATTGAAGCTTTTTGGTGTGGGGGAGTGTGGTGGGCAAAAAAAAAATTACAAAATAAGCTGCTATTTTCAGCCTTTGTTTTGATAATTTCATAAACTATTTCGAGTTTGTTTGTATCATTACATAATTTCTATTTTAATTTAGCTATTGGTTGAACTCATGGTTGCAGCTGGAATCAGAACTAAGTCTTAAAAGGGTCCTTTATTAACACTCCTAATACCAAGCCTAAAAAAGTTACGCGAAGCACCAAGCCTCAAAAAAAGTTTGAACGGTAACTTTGAGCTATCATAGCTCAGTTGTTACTTGACTAATTGCGATAAATTTTTCACCCTCGAATTTTGTGAAGTTTGTAGATTATTTTAAGTATATCATTATTGACGATCTTTTAGGAAAAACTAATGAAAATCTGATTTTTCCCGTTCCAAGTTTTTTTTTAAGCTCAAAATGTGCCCTATCTGCATTCATGCGACACCTGCATCGCGAAGCGGATATTGAGAACTTCAACTTTACCGAGTCATAACTTTGTTGTTAGTCAACCGATCTTCAAAATTTGTTTACCATTGGAAAGGTAACACTTCCAGAAATAAAATGCACTGAAAAAAAAATTAAAAATAGGGTCTACCCAAAGTTATAATGAAAACTGTAGATAGATGACCTAAGAAAAGGTGAGACTTTTTACAATGATCGTAAATATCTCGAAATTCAAAGCGATGACCTATACATTTTTACACATCATTCGATTGCTAGTGATACCAGCTACAATTTTTGCTCAACTACCATATCTGTACAATCATAAGAAAACATTAAAAAATCGATGAATTTATAAATATATATAAATTTTTCATTTTTTTCACATGTTTGTATATAACTCAAAAGTTAAAGCGAAAACATGTACATGTTTTTGATTCAGAATATTGGAATCATTACCAGAAACAATGTATTGATGATCAAAATTATATATCCGTTCAAAGAATCTCAAGAAATTTGGTACAAATACAGAGAATTTCTTTTATTGGGAAAATTTTGCCAAAAAAAAAAACAAATAAAAACTTTAAAATTTTATGACATATATTTTTTTAATTTCCAACTAAAATATAGTTCGAAATTTATTAAGAACAAAATTTACAAAAAAAACTGAAACTTGGATTCCACTGAAAATATTAAAAATTTTGGTAAATATACCCAAACTCTAAAAATAATAATGTTTTTGTATTGGACAAAAGATCTAAACACTTTTTATGCACACAACCCAAACGGAATTGTTAACTACCAAAATTAGGTTTTTTTGTTTTAGGTTTTCCGTAAAATTTCAAAAAATCGATAGAAGATCGGAAATTTCAAAACTTCTGATATATATTGCGTTCCAACGTTTCTGCAAATCAAAGTGAAAATATTGGAATCCGTTTTGATTTCATTTGTTTCAAAGAGACGTAGAATTTGTTTCTAATAATAAAATAAATTTTGTGACAACACGAAAATTTTAAATTATTTCAATGGCTTTGTACAAAAAGAAATAGAACGGCCAAAGAAACCAACAATTTAAAAAAATTATTGCTTGATTTTTGTTTTACAAGCAATTAAGAACAAAAACATATACCTTAAATTTCCCGCTATCCTTAACGACATCAATTATAATCGATAGAATATTAGAATTATTTCGGAATGTATAGAATTCGAAAATTATTCGAATTTTCTATTAGTAAACAATTCAGAAGAAGTAGAATTCTGAATTTAGCACAAAAAATCACACGAAATTAAGTAAAACTTGTTTTTATCCACCTAGTTGTGTAATGATGCCTTTCTCATAGGTATCTCTCTTATTCTCATATAAAAAATGTATTCTCCAAACAGTTTTGTTTGATTTTTTAAAAAACATGAAAGCTAGTGCATGAACTTGTGTAACCTACAAAATGAAACAGTTCTCAAATCAGTTAGGCCATCTTTCTCAGTGAAGTGAGCTCCACTATTTCAGGTACTTATGAAACTGGAATCGCCCCGAACAGCATTTGCGATTAGCACCAACCAACCAATCTATTTGCAGCTTACAGTTGTCTTCGTCTCGAAAAACAACCTCTTCGTTTGAATGCTTTTTACTGAATGAAACCCTGCACCTATGTTATCAGAACTAATTGGCTCAAGTGGCATGTTCCCCTAGTTATTTGGAGATTCGTGCCTTGCCGTAGCATCTCATCAACTTCCTGATGGGAAAGGAAGGATAAAAGGAACATGGAAGAGAATTGGGAATTGGGTGAGGTGGGAAAACAGCACAAAACATAATGAAATAAATCGTCCTGCATCCCCCGAAAGAATGCTGAACGATTTGCAGGTGCCAAAATGCACGGTTGATAAAACCTCCAACCACCGAGAGGCCTTAGAGATTTTACAAAAGCGACACCATTCTGCATTCCCCGAAGAATGCAGAACGATTTCTTCCCGAATATGCATTCGAATTAATTTGAGACTTTAGAAGACAAAAATACCTTATTTTCATATATAGCTAATAAATGACTTACATCATACGAATATTTTCAATGAAAAAAACCCAATGTATGAACATAATTTAAAAAAATTTAAAAAAAAATATCTTCTCCGCCTTTTTTATAAACATGCTCGAAAATATTTTCTGTCAAATACAAGAAACGGATTTTTTTGTCGTGAATACGACTTACTTTACTATGGGGTGCCTTTTCAAAATTAGCCATATGGAAGAATGGGCAGAACTTAATCGTGAATATCTCGACTTGTATTAATGGTAGCAACATAATTCTTTCACCATTTCATCAAAAATATGATCAGGAATTTCGGATAATATTTTGAACAGTGTGAGATAACCACAAACAACTCAAAAATTAAGTTTTCTCAAAATTTCAAAATAATGCGGAAAACTCTTTACTTTCGCTTGGGTTTTTCGCGCAAGGACGACGATTTTGAGGTAGTCAGGCACATATCTTCAACTGAATGCGTATAAAAGGGGAACCGTGGTGAAAATCGATCATTTCTTTTCGTGCGTTCGATGGGAGCAGACGTCGTGGGAGTTAAACCTTCAACCAGCAGCGACGGAGAGAGCGCCTTTTGCGTGGTTAAAACCTCAAACGCTCAGGTAGCAACTTTCATTCGCTTGCTGGCCTTCAAGGCGAGCAGACTGCCATCGCGAGAGTTAAACCATCAACCAGCAGCGACGGAGAGAGCGCCTTTTGCGTGGTTAAAACCTCAAACGCTCAGGTAGCAACTTTCATTCGCTTGCTGGCCTTCAAGGCGAGCAGACTGCCATCGCGGGAGTTAAACCATCAACCAGCAGCGACGGAGAGAGCGCCTTTTGCGTGGTTAAAACCTCAAACGCTCAGGTAGCAACTTTCATTCGCTTGCTGGCCTTCAAGGCGAGCAGACTGCCATCGCGAGAGTTAAACCATCAACCAGCAGCGACGGAGAGAGCGCCTTTTGCGTGGTTAAAACCTCAAACGCTCAGGTAGCAACTTTCATTCGCTTGCTGGCCTTCAAGGCGAGCAGACTGCCATCGCGGGAGTTAAACCATCAGCGACGGAGAGAGCACCTGCCATCATTTGGTTTTCGGTAGTCGTAACGAGAAGTTCAATTTTCAGATTTTAGTTCCGCAATATAGGTTTAGAATTCAGAGCCTGCGTGCTGAAACTGTATTCCGGAACTAATTTGAGTTTCGAAATTGCAATTCTAGAATTGAAACTGGATTCTGAGTCTGTTATTGGTTCTAAATTTAGTTCTTGAACTCAGGATCCAGTTCTTTATTCCAGACTTCTTCTATTCGGTTCTTTTTAGAACCATAATAATTCTCCTAAAGAGTTATGCGGAAATTTACTTTACTGTACTCTATAAAACCCATTCTGGTAGTCATGGCGAAAAATCGTCTTCATGTTTTAGAGCTTAGTTCTGGAATGTGGGTTTAGAATTTAGAGTCTGCGTGCTGAACTAACTCAAATCGTCACCATTTTTTTATTATAAAGAACTATACTGCTTATTTCATAGTATTTAAGTGCGTTTCAGAATTTTTAATGTAACTAATCTGTAATTTAGTCTAGGCGCATCGTTTAAATTTCTAGTAATGAAAGAGGGGAAAGTTGCACAATTCAAACAATCGATGAACTACCAATTCGAATTCGGAAGCATAAATAAAGTGTGTCATATTCGTATTCACGACATCCAGTTATGTCTCTGACATTACACACCCGTACTTTTTTCGTTTGCCTCAATGTTAAATATAGCAGTTTAAAAATAACCTGTTTTTGAACTAGTTTTGCTCATAACTTCGGTTCAGACAAATTAGGTCTTTATGAATTATATCGTATGAGGGATTAAGTCACCTGTAAAATTCAAATTTTTTTAGAGTGTACACCAAAACCTAAATTTACGCGAATTTAATTTACGCGACTTTTTTTACGCGTTTAATTTGAAATAACGCGATGTTTTATTTAATTTACGCGATAATCGCGTATAAAAAGGTTTTTGCATAATCAAGGAAATCTCAATTTATGTAAATATACAAAACAATCTAACATGCTTCAGGGAATTGAATATTTTGAAATGTACATTAATTAATGGTTTAGTTTCAAAGAATATAAATAAGATCGCGGGAATCCAAGAATTATCTGGAAAGCAAACATTGTATATAATCACTTTTATATGACTATTGAGTGCTGCATGTACTCGTAGAAGGGAAGAGTGTTCTGTTACCGGCACCCTTCTCTTTTAAGCGCATAACTTCTGATTTAGAGCACATTGTGCGGACATCTATACATTCATGAAAAGCTGAAGTCCCTAGCTAGCAACTGATTAGGCAACTGAGTATTATAAATTTAGTGAAGTGATAAATTTAGGCCATTTCAAAAAAGGTGTTCGGTTACCAGCACCCCAAGAAATTTCGCTGAAAATGGAAAAATATAAGTAAAGACTGCAATTATTCAAAGAAGAAACGGAATTTATTCTTTTCGGAGGCGTTTTGGACATAAGTCTGCATTGCCTGATGGTGATTTTGCCTTGGCTCTTTTGGCCGATGATTTGGATGGTGATGCCTTTGGTGTTGATTTGACCGGCCTTCCACTGGCTTCGCGGCATTGAATACGTTACTGCAGCCGAATTTATTGGCATCTTAACCACTAATTAATGCCAATAATCAGTGCAATGAAGTTCATTTTCCTTTACTTGAACGATTTGTTTGAAGTCGCCATGGCTAACAGAACCAGAGAACGAAAGTTTTTACTTATATGACGGATATTTTGAAGCTGTCAATTTGTCCACGCATATCACCAGAGATGCCAGTTAGTACAATAAGTTTAACTAGCAAAAACAAAAAGATCGCACTAATTTTCAAAAGTCTGTAAATTCTGACGAATGTCGGCAAACAATCGAAGTTTCAAAAGTATGTAAAAAGTCTTCAGACGAAAAAAGGTTTGCAGGTTAACTACGAAATTTGATAATTTACAGACAAATTTGCAGATTTGGCATCTCTGCATATCACTGACAATTTTTCACGATTTGTCGAAAAAAATGGGGTGCCGGTAACCGAAATCGGTAGACATTTTGAAAATGACAAAACAAATCTTTGGTTGCGCAAAATTTTGATAGCATCCGGTATTAAATCACGAAATATATCGACTTCACCTTATTAATATGCAATAAACTCCCCTTTCCGATAGATTCTCTTCAATTTATGGTACTATAAAAAATAGCCATAAAAAACTTTTGTGTTGATTTTCATGCAATATAAATTTGTTTTGAGCGCAGCAAAAAGTACAAGCGTCTGTTTGCTTCGGTATTCGACTCAAAAACAACGTGCTGTTATTACACACACATGACATTTATCGGAATGACGCTATCTGCTTTCTGCCAAAGTTACAGTGGGGTGCCGGCAACCAAACACCTTCCCCTACTATTCACGGAAAATTGACATACTGTGATAAGGTCTGTAGAAGAACTTGCACATCAAAAACCTCCTCGGAGAAGGCCTTAAGGTCTACCAACGAAGCCAATGCTCCACCCAAAAACTACCTGTAGTTCAGGCCTTAAGATCAACCAGTGTAACAAAGTGCATTAACATACATAAACTACTGAATGTTCGTGTAGATCTTAAGACCTGTTTTCACCAAAGTTCTTGGACGACTGGGAACCTACCTGGAACAGCTATAAATAGACAAGTAAGCATCGTGTAGCTCTAAAAGTATGAACCACAAAGAAAAAAAGCATTAGCCGATGTAGTTCTTGCTGTGACACAGTGTAGTCCATAAGGACAATACTCCAAGTATTTTTTGGATATTGGAACATCTCTTAAGCATTTCCATAGTCCCAGGACATACTCAGAGGGTCCTCAGGCGCCAAAGCATGTTATTTATACTAAAATCAAAGGGAACTTTAAAAAACCTTTTTTACGCGAAAAATTGGAAATAACACGATGTTTTATTTAATTTACGCGAAATTTAATTTACGCACTTCCGACTCTGCACTCCTACAACTTAATGTGTAATTCGTTTTATTTTTCAACGCCGTATTTTCATTCTGGTCTATGAGGAAATTTTCTAGTCGACAGCAACAACCCATAATTCCGAAACCAGAACCCAGTCAGATTTAAATAGTGGAACATAAACATCGCTCACTCGAATCCAAGAGACTCAAATTTTTATGTAGTCAATTTTACCCCTCCTTTCTCATAGTTGAAATTCAACTATTCGTTCTTCGTTCACCACCAACGTTAAATGTGCGAAGAATATTTTATCATTCAAATCAACCAAATACACTCTAAGTAAATAAATATGAAGGTCATCTCAAACGTAAAAACAAAATTCGCATCACGTAACCTGGTGCGCTGAATATTAATCACAAATGTCGATATAACATCGATCAAACAATTATACTAACTTAACTAAACCATACTAGAATTCTTTATTTCCTGCTAGTGAATGTTTTGTTTCGATTGATTCGGTCGTGCTGAATCTTTGTTCTAAATTTAAAAACATATACGCAACAAAAAAGATCACTGATGACTGTACATCCAAATAACACTATCATCTGGAAAAACTAAAGTCCCTTGCAGGTAAATACTTGATATGAAGTATGTTTCTGGACGCATGTGGATTTATCTCTGTTATCTGTATTCTTTGAATAACCTAAAAAGACTAAAAATGGGTCGATTTTGAACATGAAATGAAAATCAAGTATACTGTTATATTAGAACAGACCTCGGTGAAAGACCAAACAGTTAAAATCGAGGTTAAATCTCTCTCTGTTTCATTAGAATAGGACCTAAAACGTGCCACTTGAGCCAATTGATTCTGATGGACTATTGATTGTCAGTTGGTTCGACGTTAAGTCGCTTTAACGAAGTTCAGTTTCGCAATGACTAAGAGGAAACATTGATTGAAAAAGTCAAATGAATGAAAATTCACAGCAAGGATGATTTTTTGGAAAAAGATTCGCTCAGAGGCAGGAATTGAATCTGATCTAGGGTTACCACCTGCACGGACCTAGAAGTAGCTGCCGGGCCGCAGTATGACCGACGACTTTGAAAGGATTCATCAACAAGAGAGGCTTAACTGTCGTTCAGTATCGAACGAAAAACGTTGGATGATGAGTTCGGATAGAAAAGAAAGAAAAATTTTCCCCAGAAATAGGACTCAAACCTGCTATCCTCCTCATGCACTTTGTGAAACTGTTCTTCCAATTTTACTAAAGTTGAACTAAAATACGACATTCAGAATTGTAATCTTGAACCTCTATATTCTATATTGCATCCAGGCTTACCCTTATTAGATTCGCATTACTTCAGTTGGCATTGATAATACTGGACAACGGCAAATATTCTTTGATTCTTCTTCAACTCGTAGTTTATTGCACTCATCCCAATTACCGAATCGTCTGTTTCTAGTATATAGTTCACAGTATACTAATTTGAGTAATAAATTTTTATGAATGGCCTTCATCATTTTTTTTTTCAAACAGAAGCGACATCTCTCTCGTCTAATTATGTTCCTTTAGTGAAGTTCACTGTGAACCAATGTAGACAGTCATGCGATGTATTAATAATAATTATAAAACATTTCACTAGCTGTAAAATTCATTTGTGTTCATTTGTGACGTCACGATAAAAAATCTAATTAGGTTTTGCACGAACATGACATAACCTCACAAAAATGAACAGAATGAACTTTTTTTGACAGTCGACGTGTACTTGTTTACAGTTTAAAAGTTCATTGTTCGAATATAAAAATTGCAAGTCGCCTCACACTCAACAGATTCATACAAATATCGCTCCTTGATGCTGGATGCAGGGCAATATTTTTAGTTATTTTTACTGTGGAATACGTTTTTAACAGGCACTTTTTCGTCATTTTTTCAATTTTCAACTTGCAGTCGCAAAACAAAACAAGTACACGGCAACTGTCAAAGATGAACTTGATTCATCGGCAGTTCATTTGGGTCGTCATTGTGCAAAACCTAATCGGAAATTAGGTTTTTTATCGTCATTGCTAACCTCAATCGGATGAACACATTTTGACAGTTCAGCAGTACTGTTTGTAAACAGCGATTTTTTTTTTGTTTGTCTATTCACATATCGGATGAGAGCATTCACGGACAATACAGTCTAAATAGAGTTGCATAACATTTGTTCACGATTGAATACGGTTTGTTTTTGAGATTTTTTTGAAGCCGAAAATTTTGGTTCTAATTCGCTGTCAAATGCTGTGTTTAAGCAGTGTTCACACGTTCACATTTTTCTTCATGCGGTTGCATCAAACTATAATAAACCACAATTTCTATTTCTTATTCAAAATGAGGTCAAATTACTTTTTTTTATAGAAAATACTAGAATAGAATTATATTTATATTGGGTTTGAAGAAATTAACTTTTGTCATCAGTGTGGTTTGATTGCATGGTATGAACACAGACTAACAGACATGACAGTATGTGTAAATTCTTATAAAAATAATTTTTCGTGATGCACTAGTTCCACCTATATTGTACTGCGCGAACTATTTACTATCTGTACACCCCTTGTGTTATGTAAAAATTTTTCTACTAGTTGGTTTCCCCTCGTTTGTCAACACCGATCAGCTGCTTGCAGGGATGCCTGATTTCATCAAAATATTTGAAAATGAATCGTCACAATAAATTATTGGATTACGTTGATAATATATTTAACTTTTTCGCGATGTTGGAAGGTAACCATTTATTTGACTCAACGTTGTTCATATAGACTATTTTTTATTGTGTTGGAAGTTTCACCCGAAATTAAGTGGCGGCAGACCAGAAGCAAGTAAATATTGGTTCGATTTTGTATTGCGTTGGAGGATGAGAAGTAGGCACAATTATGTATATAGTTTTGGCAATATGTATTAAATCTGTACCCTGCATGAAATTCGCATGGAGGTATACAACTCAATACATTACAGGTAATTCTGTATGAATGGCAACTCTGTTGGTAAATGAAAAAAATAAACACAGTCTAGATGACAGACAGGATGTTTTTGATAGGATAACGTGGCGCCATCATAACATATGTGAGTACTGTCCCAAATAAAGGAATATTCAAAATGACCGTTAAAATGATTGAAGAATCTAATTTGAGTGTCCTGTCTGTTAGTCTGTGGTATGAACGTAGCTTTACATATTGTTGACAACAACGCCACCAAAACAAAATGCGTCGGTTTCAGGCTCCCATAGCAGGGAGGAGCAACAGTGGTGCTAGATATATTGGGGAATGAGTCATTGTTCGGACCTTGTGTCTTGTGTTTTGCAGTCTTGGAAGGTTTTTCTCCTCAATCAATTTCCTACGAAAATTACACATGCACTGATTTTTAGAGTTCATAGATTGTTCTCCAGCCGTTTTTTTTTTGTAAAAAAGTTATTTCATTGTCATTAATTTGACTATGCCAGTCCACTCAGTCATCGCAAAACTGAATTTACGAGGTCTGTTCAAAAAGTTCCCGGAATTTTTTAATTACGCGCGTCTGGAGAGTCCGGTGGTCAAAATTTTTTTTATTGTGTTGGTACATATGTCCCTAATGTATGGTGAAATTTTCAGCTGTATTCATTGTTTACATTCTGTCTTGTAGCGGCTGGTGTAGACGTGTTTTTTGAGCTCGGCGATTTTTGTCTTGGTGACGTTGGGTGCTTCCATGTGGACGATTGTGCTTTTGTTTCGACATCATAACCGTACACCCATGTTTCATCACCAGTTATGACCCTTTCAAGTAAATTTGGATCGTCGTTGACGTCGTTTAACAGCTCCTGAGCGATGGTAATGCGTTTGTTTTTTTTATCAAAATTCAGCAGTTTTGGAACGAATTTTGCTGCCACTCGTTTCATGCCCAAAACATTTGAAAAAATATGATGACATGAGCCAACTGATATGCCAACTTCATCAGCAACTTCTCTAATAGTGATTCGGCGATCATCCATAATCATTTTTTCCACTTTTCCCACATTTTCAACGATTATTGACGTGCTGGGTCGACCCGTCGTCTTCAACGTCTTCGCGGCCATCTTGGAAACGCTTATACCACTCGTAAACACTTGTTTTTTTCATAGCAGACTCACCGTAGGCTCTCTGTAACATTTCGCACACTTGGTTACACTTTATTTCATTTTTCACGCAAAATTTAATATAAATTCTTTGAATCTTCAATTCTTCCATTGTTTGAACTAACAAAAATCGCCGAGCTCAAAAAAACACGTCTACACCAGCCGCTACAAGACAGAATGTAAACAATGAATACAGCTGAAAATTTCACCATACATTAGGGACATATGTACCAACACAATAAAAAAAAATTGACTACCGGACTCTCCAGACGCGCGCAATTAAAAAATTCCGGGAACTTTTTGAACAGACCTCGTATTCTGATGATTAATTGATTATTTAAACGGAGTTTGTGGTGTTCCACCGAATGTCGCTTTTTACAAAAAAACACATAAGACACTCGTTTGAAATTGGATATATAATTTATAAATATATTAATGCAATATTAATTATTACTGTTATATAATACAACATTTTTGTAAAGTATGTTCCAAAAATATTGATCCCTGGCCGAATAAAAACGAGTAATAACAAAAATATCATAGTCCGGTATAGCTGCACATACGGTTCGGTGTGTTTTCATTGATTTGCGAAACGAGTACACAACTACGCCTGCAACTGTATCGCTTCAAGCAAATATAACAGTACACGCACACATTACCACACACTCAACACTACGCACATACTCATGCAATATTATTGAATATTTTATTTTGTGAATGGACTTCCCCTGTTCGTGATCAATTCTCTGTATGTGTTTGCGTGACTGTGGAACATTCGGCCGTGGCAACTCGCAGTGAGTAGTACATTATCCCGAACGATTGATGTCATACAAAGCAGTCTGCTAGTAAATTAGCAATTTATTGATTTTTTTCTGACAAATTTGGCGAAAATTGCAATCAACTACGGAATTTAGTAGTAAAACAGCAAACGGTGCTTTTTGATCGATCCTCTTCATTAAACAGCTTACTTCGATTGAATCGCGAAAGACAAACGCGAAGTGATTATCGTTCAGCAGAAAAAAAAGGTGATTCAAGTGGTGGTGCAAATCGTGCAAGAGAAACGCAAAAATATAAGAGGATTTTTTTTCCAATAAACCTGTTTGTGATACGTCGAAGGCAATGAACAACAAGATGAGACGGAAAGTTTCGTTACGTATAGACAAAAATAAGCTCAAAGTATTCACGTTTTGTGTGCTATTGTGTGTATCCAATTTCTTACCAGCCTTGGAAGCACGAAAAACAACAAACAATCGCAAATCTTCGTCTTCGTCGTCGAGCAGCGGGCGCGTATCGAAGCCCAATAAGGTGTCACCGTCGACCTACAGCAACCCTGGAAGTTTGAGCTACAATAATTATCAGCAGAAACCCAAACCACAACCATCAGCTCCGGTCGATAATTCGGCGAATACTCGCCCAATAGGATGGAACGTCAATAATCAGCAACCGAAACCAGCGGCCGCTGCTCCGCCATATCCAGCGAACGCGGCCAAACCACCGTATCCGGTAAATGCAGCCAAACCACCATATCCGGTGCAGCAAAGCCATAACGTGCACCAAACTCATGGAGCGCCACCGCCACCGTACGCGGTGAATCCCCAGCACGGTCCGCCACCACCATATTCGGCCGTAAACAATCCGAATCTTAATTCTCCGTTCAATCAGCCACCGCCTATGTACAGTCCTGGAAATCAAGGTTTCAAACCAGGTCAACCCGGCGGTTTCGGTCAGCAGGGAGGATTCGGACATCAAGGTGGCTACGGACAGCAGGGTGGATTTGGACAGCAGGGCGGATTCGGACAGCAGGGTGGATTCGGACAACAAGGCGGATTCGGACAGCCAGGCGGATACCATCCTTCGGGCGGTTTCGGAGGACATCAGCCTTCGTTCGGAGGATTTCCCTCTGGTGGAACTGGCTATCATGCTCCTCACGGAGGTTTCCAAGGCGGTGGTGTTGCTCCAGCCGTTAATTATGCCCCGGCACCAAGCTTCCCGATAGCTGCGATACCGGCCGGAGCGTATAAACCTCAATCTTCAGGAATCGGCCTGGGAGGAATTGCTGCTGGAGTTGGAACTGGTTTACTTGCAGGTGCTGCTGGAGCGGCCATCTATAATGCACTGAAACCGGAAGACCGTGTTATTTATCGAGATCGTGTAACTGTCGTCAATGCAAACCCAGAAAATAATAATAATAATAATGCAGCACCAGCAGCTGGTGTCCCGGCTCCTCAAGCCCCAGCAGCAGCAGCACCGGCACCTGGAGCAGCTGCACCTGCCGCTGCTGCACCATCCGGTGATGCCATGAATCCACAGGCAGTTCCTCATGATTCTAAAGACGGTGGAGTATCGGGTGTTCCCAATACTCCAGTAATTATGAACAACAATTCAACTGGCGAGCAACAGTCTAATTCTACCGAAACGCCACTTGCACCGTATAATGAAACCAATCCTGCACCAGTTCCTACCGGAAAACAATACTACCCGCCACCTGGTCAATATTATCCAGCTACGGGACAATACGTCCCACCAGGCGAATATGATCCAGCAACTGGTGTGTTCACACCAGGACGATACATCCCGGACACGAACATATTCCAGCAAGGTCAATACGATCCGTTGACTCAAATTTTCACCCCCGGAAACTATGATGCAGCCACTGGGCAATTTGTTCCTGATCCCAACAACGGACCGGTTAATTTGGGTACCGCGATTTCCCAGGAAATTGTACCAGCGATCACTAGTCAACCGTTGAACCAGTGGCCTCAGGAAACCAGTGGAGCCATGTCGTTCAAATCATGCTTGCTTTCAACAATACCAGTGGTACTGGCTACCATCGCGCGTTTCATCTAGAACCCCACTTGGTTTGCGATGCTTGTTTAATAGAGGGGTACATCACTGCTAGTCAAAATTGCATACTTCGTTTGATGACTCAACCAATTGCATTGAGTGAGATAAAGCACGAATTGAAATGAATAAAACATGAAAAAGGAAACTTGAGTAACTAACAACTAACAGGAAGTATTCAACCACATGCAATTCTGCTGAAGCTGCTGAACGAAGAGCTAGTTTACAAGCAGCAACAGCAAGATGTATTGCATGTTTTAAGCTTTTAACTGAACCAACCTTTGGAGATATCGCGGCTCAATGATCCTGACAGAAACAGTGTAAAGGTTCGTAGCACCAGATCATTTGTACTATATTGGACGACCACTTGATAGAGTAGTAATTAACTTGATGTCATCTCTCGGCACATACTCAGCTAAAACGGAATTCCCGGCACCTGTGGAAGAATTTTATAAACAGCAATCACTGCAAAACATCACAATAATTAGGTCTAATTGATCATGTAATCTCGCAAACTATCTCTCTTTCTTTCAATGCCAAACTGTCCCACCCTGTCAACTATTTCACAATTGTGAAACAACAGCTTACTCCATTGTTTTTTGGGGACACGTTCGAACTGAATTACAATAAACAACTTTATACCATATATATGTACTAGTAGGGTCTAAGTAGGCTATACGAAACTGTTTATGTGGTAGCTGTAACTTTTCCTTTGGATAGTTTTACATGGCATTCCTGCCGGTTTTGACAGCAGCAGCTCTCTGAGATCTTAAATATATGCATTATTGAATGTTTCGCAAAGTCGAACGTCTATGTGATAGAAAAAGATATTATACTGAACAAGAATATGTACCTACAGTGAACATGTATTATATTTTCCTTTCTCCTAAATCATCTCAAAGAATTTTACTGGAGAAATTTATGTTGGACTATGAATATTATATTGATGTGGAACAAACATAACACTACAACACAGTTGTACAAAGTTATCACATTGTTAACAGAACAAATGTGCTTTCCGATAGAATTCACAATACACTACACAGTCTTGGAACAGATAATTACCATCACAAATTCTAGTGAATTAATAAATACAGGCATAATTTGGACATGTGCTATAAAACTAATTTTGCTTGCTTCGCAAGACTACAGATTGGAATTATGAAGTGAGAATACTGTTAAAACTAAGGAAGCAAACATAACATCACTATTTTTTGATTGGAATGATTCGAATATGTAACACCCGGTTGGTTTTTCGGTAATAAAGGTTTTTCCCAAAATTCAAAAAAAATCGATATTATTTTTCTCTGATATTAATTTATCACATTCAGTTCCGTCCTGTGATGTCTGTGATGCGGTTTGAAAATACTGTATGAAATGTTCAAAACGACGAATGTAACAATGAGAGACTCACTTTTTTTACTTTCTCTTTCGATTATTGCGAAATATTCCTTCTTTTTTCGGTAATTTCGTCAGTGCAGATTGAAAGATGATAGCCTTAGTTATTATTATCGGTAAATAGTTGGAGAGAAGGATTGCTAAGAGTACCGTAATGATCGAAAGAGAAAGTAAACAAAGAGAATCTCTCATTGTTACATTCGTCGTTTTGAACATTTTATGCAGAATATTACTTTTTTATACAGAGAAATAAGTCCAACATGACGCTCAAATACAAGGATATAAACAATGAAGAGTCGTCTAGAAAGCTCTATTCCATCTTACTAGGGTTTCGGAAGCGAATGAATTCAATTCAAATCACGTACGACGATCAACGGTCCACATGCCAATACTATCAAAAATATATAGTCATTTCGGTAAGTCCTGCGAGGAATTGGACTATCGAACACTTACTTTCTAGGACATCGACAACCGGCTCCAAGAAACTCCAGCACATCTTGTCTATCGTTGCGAGCGATCTATAAATTTGGCTGGATCCGTCATAACAATACGTGCACAAACAGACCGCTCAGTTAAAGCCGAAGACGATAAAAAACGGGCCTCAACGGCCAAGCAGGGTTGCCACATTTAAATCTGTATTTTGCGTGAGAAAAATCTGTATCCGAAATCTGTATATAAAAATAATAAGAAATCTAAGCACAACGAACTGATTTTTCGGAAAAATTTTCTCGTGCCTTTACAAACGAAACCTTAAACCCGAAACAAATTACACTCGCCGCGCTTAACGTTCCGGAATCTAAAAATTCTTTTAATCTCATTCATATTGCCAAGGATTCGATTCGGACGGCAATCGCTTGCATGAAGTCGTCTACCTCCTCTAGCCCTGACGGCTTACCGGCAGTTAGGGTAACAGAGGTATTTAGGCCAGTTCATATATTTTGGTCCACCTAACAAACTTCATGGATTCAATCGATCTTAGGTAACCCATGTTGCATCAGTTTGAAGCTAATAACATTAAATTACCTATTGCGGAAGGATTTTTCAAAGATATTACACATTTGTGGGATATTTTTACAAAGTGGGCCAAAATACCTCTGTTACCCTATGTTGAAAAATTGCTCCCCTTGGTCGACTACTATTTCCTATGTCACATGTTGACACAAAACATGGTTTTATGCCTAAGCGCTCCACAACCACCAACCTATTGTCGTTCATGTGCTACGTGACTGATGGTATGTCAAAAGGTTTACAAACAGACGATGGCTGCAGTCATATCTTATAGATCGTCGTTTAGCAGTGAAAATCGGCGATCACGTTTCCAATGAGTTTATCGCTTCGTCCGGAATTCCGCAGGTTAGCCATCTCGGGCCTTTAATATTTTTACTGTATTTCAACGACGTCAACTTTACTCTAGAGGGCCCTCGTCTATTGTTTGCCGATGACGTTAAGATCTACTATTACATTCGAAGCCCAGTAGATGCAGGTTCTCTTCAACGACAGTTGTTGAGCTTCGCCGAGTGGTGTAAAGTGAACCGTATAAAATTGAATCCTGGCAAACGCTCGACCATCACGTTCTCGAAGAAGAAAGAGCCATTTCATTTTGATTACTTTCTGGAAGGATCCCCGATAGTCAGAACGACGTGTGTTAAAGACCTTGGTGTCTTTCTCGATGAGCAACTGACATTCAAGCAACACATCAGCTATACCGTTTCTAAAGCTTCTCGCAACCTAGGATTTGTAATGAGGATGGCTAAACATTTTACAGACGTGCACTGTTTAAAATCTCTGTTTTGCTTACTTGTTCGTTCATCCCTGGAGTACTGTTCTGTCGTTTGGAATCCTCACTACATAAACGGAACTCATAGAATCGAATCGATACAATGCAGATTTATTCGCTTCGCTCTACGGCGCTTACCGTGGAACAATCCTCACTACGAAAGCTACGAAAGTCGCGGATTACTAATCGGTCTCGATACACTACAAGTTCGTCGAGATGATGCACGTGCTTTATTGATAGCAGATGTTTTGACCGATAGGATTGACGTCCGACCCCGGGCTCTTCGCAACAGTGCATTTCTTCGACTTCTTTTACAACGTACTAACTACGGTCAGACCCTGTCAGCTTCGAGCGAAGTCAATCTTCAGTTCAGCAACGCCATCGCACGGCATCACATTCAACATATCATGTCAATTGTATGGGTGCGCAACCCTGCTATTTTGGCGCGCACGAATTTGACATTTTTCTCCCCTACTTCTATGTATAAGATTCGATGCGGGCTCGCCTGGGGGCGACATGCTCGCAAAAAAGGATGTTGCCAATGATTTGTTCGGGAAATGTGAGAGCTGGATATCTTGTTAATATGATGTCTTTGCTACGGTGCTAACAATGCTATTATTGGCTTGCAGAGATCATTCAACCGCGTTTCATCAAGATTCAAGTATTTTGGCCACTTCATATATTTTGGCCCACCTAACAAACTATATGGATTCAATCGATCTTAGATAACCATTGTTGCATCAGTTTGAAGCTAATCACATTAAATTACCTATTGCGAAAGGATTTTTCAAAGATATTAAAACATTTGGTGGATATTTTTACAAGGTGGGCCAAAATAAAATCGATCCTAAAGCGGGCCAAAATACCCCTGTTACCCTATCACGCAGTAGGATACTTGGAATTTTTTTATATATTACTAGAAATTATCATTAGGACCATATTGTGTCTGTTGATTATACCTAAATAAATAAATAAATAAATAAATAAAAGCAATTTCATCGAGATTTTATGATTCTGTAGTTGGAAAACCGTTGCTATTGATTTTTGCGTTGAATTGTTGAAAAACATTCAAAACCCTATCTGAAAATGACAACTTGTGCTGTTTATTTTTACTTTCATTTTTGGGTATAATGTTAAATTATGACCGAGGCCATCTATTCATCTTAACAGACGAAATTCTTGAAAAGATAAGGTATTACGCTTTACTAGTTGCAAAAAAATGAACACAGGTAAATCGTCATCAGCAGATGGGACCATTTGTAGTGTTTATCGTCCCTGATATTCTCTTTTATGGCTTCGTGAACAAAAATCAGCACAATTGTTTAATGAAGTTTAACTCGATCATTATGCAAGTTTCATGCTGTAAAAATCTGTATTTCTGGCCAAAAATCTGTTATTTTATATATACAGAATTATGGTCACCAATATATCTGAAAAATCTGTAAATATGTGGCAACCCTGCGGCCAAGTACGGCCCATTTGTACGCGGCGTGCAGATTTCCCCCCAGACGGCTGGCTATGTCCGTCAGCCATTTTTGCCTAAATTCTGCCAGAATTCCGGCAAAAGTCTGGCAACAATGCAACAACCGTTTCCGGCAGAGAAAGCGGTTATTAACGGTTCTTTTCTGTCGGACTCTTGCCTTACACAATAGGCAGAACCGTTTCGAATCGGTTCTACATTTTAAGTGTCTTGGTTTTATTTTTTCAATAAAAGATACATATGAAAAGGAATAAGTAATTTCCCTTCATAAGGGGTGTATCGATAAGTAGTTAACAACATTCTAACAGTTATTACTCTGAAATGGCTTATTTTTTTTGTAGTGGTGACATGTTTGTTTACATGTCAATAACAGCTGCGCAATCGACTGGATTCGGTACGATTTATCGTTTCAATGATGAGTCGAATTGATCCGGAAACGCTAAAGAAAATTTTGCACACTTGGTGCTCAGAAAGTGGTGTCACGTACAACGAAATTGAACAAACGGGTGAAAGTGCACCACACCAGTGTCCAAAATATTATCGAGAAGTTCGGTAAGACCCTTTCCATGAAGGATTTGCCCCGACCCGGTAGGAAAACGGGTTCCAGCCAGCTCGGCCGGGACTTGAAAGTGGTTGAGTACATCAGGAAAAACCCATCGGCGTCGACGCGGGTTTTGGCCAAGCAGTTCAACACCAGCATCGGGATGATTCAACGGATCAAAGTTCGGAACTCCCTGAAAACGTACAAGAAACAGAAGGTGCCGAAAAAGTCCCTGGTACAGCAAGTTCAGACCAAAATAAGAGCGCGAAAACTGTATAATCGGATTTTACAGAATAAAGACGGATGCATCCTGTTCGACGACGAAACTTACGCCAAAGAAGACTCTCGAGCGATGCCCGGACCACAATATTATACGAAATCGGTGTACCAGGACCTGGGCGACGCTGACACCACTGTGGCGATGGAAAAGTTTGGGCAGAAGGTGTTGGTCTGGCAAGCAATTTGTACCTGTGGTTTGCGGTCGTCGATTTTCTTCACCAAGGGCACAATTAACGTCAAGGTGTACGAAGAAGAGTGTTTGAAGAAGAGAATGCTGCCACTGTACAGAAAGCATAAAGCTCCTCCTCTCTTCTGACCGGATTTGGCTTCAGCCCAGTATGCCAGCTCCGTTCTACAGTGGTTGTCAAAAAATAATGTACAATTCGTGGAAAAGGACATCAACCCACCGAACTGCCCGAATCTTCGGCCAATTGAAAGGTATTGGGCAATTGTCAAGCGGCACTTTCGGAAGGAAGGTACAGTGTCCCAAAACATGCAGGAGTTAAAAAAAACTGGACAGCTGCCACCGGGAAAGTCACAAAAGTAACTGTGCAGAATTTAATGAAGAATGTCAAGTCCAAAGTGCGAGCGTTTCACAGAAACTAGGAACGGTTGCCAAAATTCCTAGCAAGCGGGTACATCTAGACGGTAATAATGTACGTGGTGGACGATGCATGACCTTCCCCCGTAGGCCAAGGATCAATTCGTTCGGGAAAATATGTCGAGTGGCCTTAATGTAAATAAGCATATTTTGATCCTATCGATCTGTCGTATACAAAATGCCTCCCTTCTTTCAACAGAGCAGTATGTTGAACTCAAAAGTGTCTTGGCTCAATTCTGTAAAGACCGTGAAGAAACAATTTTGCTTTTTGTAACAAACTACAAAATCAGACATTTGCAAATAAATTCCATTTGTATCAAAAACAATATGGCAATACTTTGTTTCTGCCAGACATCTACGAAATAAATGAAATAATATCCGCTGCATTTTGGATGGAAGATAATATGCGCAGATAATCTTCTGTAACGGAAGAGAAGTTCGATTGGCGTTTGTGCATTCTAAAAAAAAGGAATCAAAGGGCGTCATGGCACAGAATTTCCGTGCATGTTTCAACCCGTACTATTTTATCGCTTGACCAGAGACCTATAAGTTAAGGCAGGAACTTCAAACGATGTCGACTTTTTATTGTGAAAATGTAACCAACTATTGATTGAAATAAATTCATTTCGGATTTTTTAAAACCAAATGATTTTATCAAATTTCATATTAAATACATGAACAGTTTATTATAAATTTTCAATTGAATTTCAACTTGATATCAGGACCATCCATAGTTTTCTTTTTCGAAAGCTAATGTATTATTCTCGAGCGATAATTTCACTGATAGAGGTTATTCACCCAAAAAATTTTCTATGAACAATAGCTGATTTATTGCTAATTTAATCAATATTATATGATTTGAAGAGTGTTGTTACGATTTTTTAACTATAATCACAGACTAACAGACAGGACACTCAAATTAGATTCTTCAATCATTTTAACGGTCATTTTGAATATTCCTTTATTTGGGACAGTACTCACATGTGTCATGATGGCGCCACGTTACCCTATCAAAAACATCCTGTCTGTCATCTATACTGTGTTTATTTTTTTCATTTACCAACAGAGTTGCCATTCATGCAGAATTACCTGTAATGTATTGATTTGTATACGTCCATGCGAATTTCATGCAGGATACAGATTTAATACATATTGCCAAAACTATATACAGAATTATGCCTACTTCTCATCCTCCAACGCAATACAAAATCGAACCCGTTTTGTTACAATATTCACTTGCTTCTGGTCTGCCGCCACTTAATTTCGGGTGAAAACTACCAACACATTAAAAAATAGTCTAGATAAACAACGTTGAGTCAAATAAATTACCTTCCAACATCGCGAAAAAGTTAAATATATTATCAACGTAATCCAATAATTTATTGTGACGATTCATTTTCAACAATTTTGATGAAATCAGGCATCCCTGCAAGCAGCTGATCGGTGTTGACAAACGAGGGGAAACCAACTAGTAAAAAAACTTTTACGTAACACAAGGGGTGTACCGATAGTAAATAGTTCGCGCAGTACAATATAGGTGGAACTAGTGCATTACGAAAAATTATTTTTATAAGAATTTACTCATACTGTCATGTCTGTTAGTCTGTGCTATAATGTCGCTTGGCTGAGTTTCGAAAATTCACCTCAGTCTTTGAAAATACTAAGCGATAAGTTGAATCAAATTTCAAGAGCAATGGACTAGTGTTTCGAATTCCTCTCTTGATATCGTGGGGCAAGGCCAACACTTTCACTTTCAAAGTTGTGAGATATTCATTCAAACCGTTGATTTCACATTAAACTTGAAGCGAACAAATCAACGAATGTATTGAGAAACGAGAAAATGCACTGGTTACCAATAGTGCGGAAAGGATTCGAACGCATGTAAATGTTCAATACAAGCGATTTTCAACATTAAAACTAGTAATTGCATTTGTGAACCAAAAAAATTATAACGTTTGTATGAGACCTAAAGCAAAGTCTTGGCATTACAATCCTTTGGTGGAATTTGGCCTTTCTATTTCAACAGACTTCGCAGCCGATTCTTAGGCTGTGAACCATTTCACGGTTAATTTTAACTTTTGGTTAAAATCTGACACTTGAGTGGTTATTTGGTGTCGAGTAGTTAAATTTGACTAAAACTGTGACCCATTTCAAAATTTGACGGACGGAAAGTTATTTGGGTTTATTTTCCACTGGAAATAATTTCAACTAAAGAATTAATATTAGAATTTTCATTGCAAGATTTTTTTCAGTGTTGGAAAATAACTATCGATCTGTCAAAAATAACCATGCTCTCGAGCAGGGTTATTTTTGACAACATCAAATTAACCACTCGAGTGTCAGATTTTAACCAAAAGTTAAAATTAACCGCGAAATGGTTCACAGCCTTAGTGTACAGAATCATTGCATGGCTAGTACTATGGATCGTACTGACACTAGGAATCCTTCCAGGTCGGGGCACGAACATACGACAACTGGCTTGTAAGACCAGCGTCCTATGCATTGAACCGCCAACCCAGGATTTTGTATGAGACCTAGGGGTATTACAATTTGTATTTGCTTGTATATCTGTCTTCTTACACAATAATGTTACGCAATATTTAACTAGCCCATATCGATGAATTAGTCTAAAAAATGACTACCTGATCCGCAACGTGTATCTGTCAGTTTTCACTTTTTCAAAAATATTATCGAGTGTTTGCGAGATCCGGATTCCGAACAACTTTTCACGGATATAATTTAGATTCCACGATTAACGTCATTTTATTGCCAGTTAGTTTTCAGTCGTCAATAAAAATACGTTTGCTCTGGTAGTACTGTTGTACGTTCAGACTAGAGATGGGCAAAACAGTTCATTTCAAAGAACCGTTCAGTGATGAAGAGTTCTATTAAAAACTAGTTCTCGAGAGCCGTTCGTTCGTTCTTTTCATAGTTAGTTCTTTTCATAGTAGATTAACCGAGATCCCAATTAGAAGTTTTTGCGGTTTTTTGATAAAACTGTCCACGACTTTGAACTGAAGAACTACCGTTCTCTAAAAAAAGAACTATTGGACATTCATTCAAAAGAACTAGTTCTTTTGAACCGTTCGCGAACGAATTGCCCAACTCTAGTTCAGACGAAAAGTGAAACCTTTTACCATGGACATTCGATGCTGCTTATGCCTTCAATCGACGACAAACGATTTGATTTCAACATCATGCAAAATATTCCCGCAAAAACAACTATCTGAAATACTTAGCGCTACATTGGAATCAGTGAAGTTTATTTTAAACAACTTTTGTTGGAATATAGAATAACTAAACTGTTACTGATTTTAGTTTGATGACGAAAACAGCTCACAAAAGCATCTGTGCACAAAATGCTTCCGTCAGGTTAACCAACTGTATTTGTTGTGGGAACGTTCCAAAGTAGTACATCTTCAGAAAAAGTGTACCGAAGGCCTAGAGCAAGAATGTTATAGTTGCAGAATCTGCACACGGGACGACGCCGAAGAATTGATCGAAATCAATTGCCTTAGTGAACGCTGGAATTTGCCAATCGATCAGCTGTTACTAAGCTTAACCGGAACTGTATTCAAGGAACGTGACTGTTTACCACCATACATTTGCCTAGACTGTTTAAAGGACGTGGAGGAAGGGTATGGGTTCAAAAATCGGTGTATTGATGGCACCCTGAAGTCTTGGCAAAAAATGGAGTTTCGGCCGGATAATCCCAATGACTTGGTTATCGATCTCTGCGCGGAAATCGTTCCCTTGTGGAAAGTTCGGGAAAATGAGAAGTCATTTGAAATGATACGAGTTGAGAAATATTCGTGCTCCATTTGTAACCTTGAGTTCAATTTGAAACAACGCAAAACGCAATGCGACGGATGCAAGCTGAAGTTTTCGAATAGCGATGAAATATTCGACTGTCCTGGTAAGAGCAAGTTTTCCGAAATCGATTCTGAGGACTTTAAGGTTGAAGATGACGAAAGTGAAGCAACCGACTCCGAGGAAGACATCGAGGATCGAAAAGATGCAACTTCCGGGAAGTCGGCCAAACGTAAGTTGCCAGACGTAACCACGTTGTTTGATATTGTGGAGAAGGAATCCGAAAGCTTTTACTTGAAAGTACGACGGAAAGGTCCAATATGTTGCGGATGCAATGAATTTTTTCTCACCGACACGGAACTAGAAGAACATCGCAAAAGGTACCATTCGCAGTCCACTGGCTATGGTACGTTTGAATGCGAACTTTGTCTTAAAGCTTTCGCACACCCATCAATTTTGAACCGCCACAAGAACAAACAGAAAAATTACGTTTATGATTATTGTGAACGGTGTCAGATAATTCTTTTATGTGGGCCAGCGCTTATGAGACACGAAATTGCTGTTCACATGAAACAAGAGTCGTTGAGCCAAGCCGCAGGTAGGTATACTGAAAAGGTGACCATTTTTTACGAATGTTGTGTGCAGACCTGCCGCAATCGTTACTCGAGTAAACAACAGCTGATGCATCATTTTAATCAAACCCACAATCTCATCGACGTGAGCAGTAAGGTAAACACGTGTGAATACTGTGGGTTAACTTTCAAAACTAAATATGACTTTCTGGTACACGCTAATCGTAGAATCGATTGTGTACGATACCAATGCACCATCGAGAACTGTAAGTTTGCAGTCAGTAATCTCTCCGGCATTGTTTGGCACTGTACGGAAAAGCGCCACAAACGGGTTGGGCCGACGAAACGTTGGAAAAAAAATATTCCTGATCTGAAACATTTCGAATTGGTCGGTACGATAGACGATGTCACGGACATTTTACAGCGAAAAAGTGAAGCATGTTGCGGATGTTCCCAGTTCTTCGAGCAAGTCGATGATTTGAAAAATCATTGCAAGGAAATCCATCAACCAGTTGAAGGTAATATTGATATTGAATTCCCACTCTCAGCTTCTTTCTATAACTGATATCTATCTATTCAGATGAGCATCCATACCGCTGTCCGCACTGTGCCAGAGGGTTCGAATCCGAGTTCGGGTTAAGCACACACTTGTACACAGCTGCCAATCGAACCCACTATTACTGCCGACCTTGCAAAATGTTTATGTGGAAAAAACCGGATTTGAATTTCCATAAAGCTCGTTACCACACCGATGACCAGCGAGTTGAAGTCGAAGGGCAGTACGAAACCGAACTGGAAAATTGCTTCACCTGTTGCGGCTGTGACGAACAGTTTCACACCCAACAGGAATTGACACAACATCGCACATCGAAGCATCAACTGGATGTGGAACGGAAGCCGAAATACCACAAGTTGCGGTGCAGTCAATGCAATAAATATTTAGCTAGTTCGGAAAAGCTGAAGCAACATCAAGAAATGTACGAAAGTCGTAAGATATACTCATGCAAGGTAGGTTGAGGTGTCTGCCCCTGTGTAGACAGACAGTCGATGATTAATTTTCTACTATTGTTCAGGAATTGTCTTGTGTGTTTCGCACCAGAGATATTTCATCGATGGTACATCATTTGTCCGCTTCGAACCATCGTACTGCGGATGGAAGAAAATTCTACACTGCCAAGGGACAGCTGGAGGTGTATCGTTGCTGTGGTTTTCTTTGCGACTTCACTAGCACTTCCTACGAGAATATTATTGAGCACGGTTGCGACACTCATACGGAAAAACGAGAACGTAACTGGAACTGCTATGAAGATAATGCGCTACATTGCCCAGTTTGTCTGAAAGGATTCGACGATCCGGCAAAGCTGGCTAATCACCAGTTTTCCAAGATGAAACTGAAATCTGACCAAAGGTGCCGGATTTGCAAGAAAATTATCAGTAAAGATGAATTCAATAAGCATCTGGAAAACTGCTCGAAACATGTGAACCCTACCAATCATGCTACGAACGACCGACCGAAAGCAAAACCGACGAAAAAAGTTTGCAGCATTTGTGGAAAATCTTTGTCCGTCAGTGGTATGTTCAATCACATGCTTGCGCACGAGAACAAGCGCGCCTGGAAGTGCACGTTGTGTCCGATGCGATTCAACAACGAAACAATGCTTCGGAACCATGCTACGGTACACAGCGACGAGAGATTGTTCCAATGTCGTCATGGATGTGAAAATCGCTACAAGAACGCGATCGATCGTACTCGTCACGAAAATTTTGTACATTTGGGAATCAGACCCTTCAGCTGTCGGACATGTTCGAAATCATTCGTGCGCAACCGAGACCTCCAACTGCACGAACGGAGACACACGGGGAAACAGCTTTACGAATGTGATACCTGCAGTGAGAGTTTTAATAAATTGAGCCAACTGAAACTACACAAGGAACAGTGTTCAAAAGATGAAGGTTAAATTATCTTTGAATTTGATTATACTTTGTTTGAAAAAAGCTGTATCAAAACTGATTCCGACTTTTTTCTGATCAATCATTTTTCAATAAAAGTTATTCTTCAGACTAACAACATTCTACTTTGTTCCTCTCGAAATACTTCGAGTTAACTTTTATTGCTGATATATATTTGTATTTGTCGCCAAGCTGAATAACCGGTAGCGACACCTGCTAATGAAAAATGGAACCAAGAAAGGGAGGATTCCGAAAATTTTCATATCGACGGCAGTGACTTGGTTGGTAAACGACTGGACAATGCGCAATTCAGGCCCCAATGTGGTTCTTAGCCTCTTGTCCAGTAACTCCTATCCCTTCATTCAGTAATAGCCGTTCAACCGAGAAGGTTGTGTATAGAAGCGTACAGTTTAATAACGCTGGTTGGTTTACACGCGTTAAACCACGACAAAAACACGACAACGGTTGAACTACAGGTAGAAACCTGTTGGCAGCAGCCGTTAAAACGTATAGTCGTGCTGCATAAGAGAGCCCTAGTGCTGGGCCAAGCTGGTGAAGGAAACAACAAAGGGCGTTTCCCAAACTCTACCCAGGCCGCAATATACAGCCACAAGTGCTGAGCAGGAGAGTGCAAAGGCACATCGAAGAGGAAGAGTGCAAAGGCACATAGAAGCAGGAGAGTGCAAAGGCACACCGGTGCGAAGGCACTTCGGTGCAGAAGCATATCGGTGCGGAGCACTAGGAAGAAGGAGACAAGACAACTCGGTCTTTCCACTGCCATACAACACGCAGGTATACACCGGTGACCTGCGCTGGTTACAGCTGGCGAAGACGAAAGCAAATCGGAATTCGAGTGGTGCTGGATGTCAGGTAGCAGTAGCATCACATCATATTCTATCGCTACAGTGAGCTTCAGCATTGTATCAACGTCCAGATACATCCAACAAGAACATCTAGAGCAACGAGGATCTACACGGCAGTGCAACGGAGATAGACAACAATTTCAAGGTAGAAGTTTTTTCTTTTCCTTTTGATTGAGTACTGTGTAGTGTTGGTTTCAAATTTTATTTTAAAGTTTAGTTAAAAATTTTAATGTAATGGATGAATCCATGGACGTAAATCCTAGCATGAATCCTATACCCCCACGAACGAAAAAATATCAGGAGAGCTCTTCTGGGCCTTGGATAGTCTTTTTTAGACGTATATCAAAGCCATTAAACATTTTTCAAATTAATAAAGGTTTGACATCACGATACTCTTCAATCAAAGAGATCATAAAAGTAAATAACGATAAAATTCGTGTTGTGGTAAATAATTTGAAACACGCGAATGATATTGTCTCTTCGGAACATTTCAATAAAGAGTATAAAGTTTACATACCCTCCAAAGATGTCGAAATTGACGGTGTTGTTATCGAAGCGAGTCTTTCGGTAGATGATTTACTCAAGCATGGTGTTGGTCGTTTCAAGAACTCTATGCTTGAGGGTGTGAAAATACTGGAGTGCAAACAACTGTACTCAGTAGTTCATGAAGAGGAAAAAAAAGTTTATCGCCCATCAGACTCGTTTCGAGTGACATTTGCCGGGTCTGCGTTGCCGTCCCATGTCTATGTCGATAAAATTCGCCTCCCTGTTCGGCTTTTTGTTCCAAATGTAATGAATTGTACGAACTGCAAAAAATTCGGCCACACAGCTACTTACTGTAGTAATAAACCAAAATGTATTAAGTGTGAAGGGCCTCATAAAGATAATGATTGCAACAAGGAAATTGAAAAATGTATTTATTGTGGGAATAGTCCTCATGATGATATTTCAGTATGCACTGCATTTAAAGTGCACAAAGACAAAATTAAGCTTTCTTTAAAAGCACGGTCTAAGCGCACATATGCAGAAATGCTTAAAACGGTCATTGATGTCCCCCCTTTGGAAACCGAAAACGGGTTTTCAAATCTAGAGGAACCAGAGGACTCTGACTCTGACGAAAATAGTGAAGGTAATTCGTTTATCACTACCCAAGGGTCAGTTAAGAGAAAGAAGTCTTCCTCCAAATTACCAAAAAAGACACCTAAAATTTCATCTTCAAAAAAAGATCCCCGTGTTAAACAAAAAAAGTCAAAACCAAAGACTGTGCCTCCTGGTTTGTCAAATTCACAAACCAATCCAGGATCTAGTACAGAAAAAGATAATAATCCAGTGGGCTCCATTTCACAGCCACCAACAGGATTACTGAAGTTTTCGGAAATTGTTGAATGGATTTTCTCAGCATTCAATATATCTGAACCCTTAAAGACCCTCATAATGGCATTCCTTCCAATAGCTAGAACCTTTTTGAAGCAGTTATCAGCTCAATGGCCAATTGTCTCAGGTTTTGTATCTTTTGATGGATAATTTATCACCCGTCGCAAATGATACAATCACTGTCCTGCAGTGGAATTGTCGAAGCATCATGCCAAAACTTGATTCATTTAAAATATTATTGCATAGTCAAAAATGTGATGTATTTGCTTTATGCGAAACATGGCTTACTTCAAACATAGCTTTAAATTTTAATGATTTTAACATTATACGTCTCGATAGAGACTCTCCGTATGGTGGAGTGCTTTTGGGAATTAAGAAATGCTATTCCTTTTATAGATTAAACATCCCTTCAACTTCTAGTATAGAAGTTGTTGCTTGCCAAATAAACATTAAAGGCAAAGATATTTGCATAGCTTCGGTTTATATTCCTCCAAAAGCACAAGTTGGACAGCAACAGCTTAATGAAATGGTTGAAGCCCTTCCTGCACCACGATTGATTCTGGGGGATTTAAATTCGCACGGAATGATGTGGGGTTCCGTTTACAATGATAGCAGATCATCTTTAATACAAAACATTTGTGACAATTTTAGCATGACGGTATTAAATATGGGTAGCATGACACGGATCCCAAGACCTCCGGCACGCCCAAGTGCATTAGATCTATCTCTTTGCTCAACATCAATTCGACTAGATTGCACCTGGAAAATACTGCCTGATTTACACGGTAGCGATCATTTACCAATCATCATCTCAATTAGCAGTAGCAATTGCATTGCTACTTCCGCTAGTATTCCATATGATTTGACAAAAAATATCGACTGGATTAAATACCAAAGTAGTATCTCTAGTATTTTGAATTCAATGGAAGAGCTCCCTCCACTTGAAGAATATGACTTCCTCATTTGTTCGATTCTGGAGGCAGCAGAACAATCCCAAACTAAACGCTTTCCTGGGCCAACGACTAACAGAAGGCCTCCCAACCCCTGGTGGGACAAAGAGTGCTCAGAGGCTAAACTCGCAAAACAAAATGCTTGCAAGACGTTTCTAAAACGGGGAGGAGGAACTCCTCAGAATTTTGAAAAACTTATGGTTTTAGAAACCAAGTACAAGAGCATACTTCGAGCCAAAAAATGTAGCTATTGGAGACATTTTGTCGAAGATTTGTCAAGAGAAACCTCAATGAGCACTCTTTGGAACACGGCCAGACGAATGAGGAATCGTAACGTGGGCAATGAGAGTGATGAATACTCGAACCGATGGATATTTGACTTTGCTAGGAAAGTTTGCCCAGATTCTGTTCCTACGCAAAGCATTATACGGGAATCTCCTCCAAATAATGGTTTTATTAATAACCCATTTTCAATGATGGAATTTTCTATAGCACTCTTGTCTTGTAACAATAACGCTCCAGGGTTGGACAGAATTAAATTCAACTTGGTGAAGAATCTGCCCAACCTCGCAAAAAGACGTTTGTTGGAATTGTTCAACAAGTTTCTTGAGCAAAATATTGTTCCACCTGACTGGAGACAAGTGAAAGTTATCGCCATTCAAAAACCGGGGAAACCAGCTTCCAATCACAACTCATATAGACCCATTGCGATGTTGTCCTGCATCAGAAAATTGTTCGAAAAAATTATTCTACGACGTCTCGACACTTGGGTCGAGACGAACGGTTTGTTGTCAGATACTCAGTTTGGCTTCCGTAGAAATAAAGGGACGAATGATTGCCTTGCATTACTTTCGTCTGACATCCAAATTGCCTTCGCTCAAAAGCAACAAATGGCATCTGTATTTTTAGACATTAAAGGAGCATTTGATTCAGTTTCCATTGATGTTCTTTCAGACAAGCTTCACCAAAATGGACTCCCAGCGGTTATAAATAATTATTTGCACAACCTTTTGTCAGAGAAACACATGCATTTTTCACATGGCGATTTGGCAACACTCAGAAATAGTTACATGGGTCTCCCGCAAGGCTCATGCCTCAGTCCGCTCCTCTATAATTTTTACGTAAATGACATTGACAGCTGTCTAGTAACCCCATGTACACTAAGACAATTGGCAGATGATGGCGTGGTTTCAGTTACTGGACCCAAAGCTATTGATCTGCATAAACCATTGCAAGATACCTTAGATAACTTGTCCGATTGGGCTGTTCATCTTGGTATCGAATTCTCTGCGGAGAAAACAGAGTTAGTCGTCTTTTCAAGAAAGCATGATCCCGCGCAGCTTCAGCTCCATATGATGGGAAGAATGATCCAACAGGTTTTAACTTTTAAATACCTCGGGGTGTGGTTCGATTCCAAATGCACGTGGGGAGGACACATTAGGTTTCTGATAACAAAATGCCAACAAAGAGTAAATTTTCTTCGAACAATAACAGGATCTTGGTGGGGTGCTCATCCGGAAGATCTAATAAAATTGTATCAGACAACGATACTTTCAGTGATGGAATATGGATGCGTTTGCTTTCGTTCCGCTGCAAACTCTCATATTATCAAACTGGAGCGAATTCAGTATCGTTGTTTGCGAATTGCTTTAGGGTGCATGCATTCGACACATACAATGAGTCTTGAAGTTCTGGCGGGAGTTCTTCCATTAAAAGATCGATTTTGGGAGCTTTCATCACGCCTGCTAATAAGATGTGAGGTGCTGAATCCCATGGTAATTAATAATTTCGAACGACTAGTCGAGCTTCGATCTCAAACAAAATTCATGACAGTATATTTTAACCATATGTCACAGGAAATCAACCCTTCAAGATATATTCCTATCCGTGTCAGCCTCCTAAATGTCCCTGACTCAACTTTATTTTTCGATACATCCATGCAGCGCGAAGTGCGTGGAATCCCGGATCATCTACGTTCGACGGAAATCCCAAAAATATTTTCAAGTAAGTTCAGGCATATTGACTCTGAGAAAATGTTTTACACGGACGGATCGCGAATTGAAGAAGCGACAGGGTTTGGTATGTTCAACAATAATGTTTCGGCCTCATTTAGGCTTCAAGAACCTGCATCTGTTTATATAGCAGAGCTAGCAGCAGTTCAATATAGTTTGAGTGTAATCGTCACATTAATTCCAAACCATTATTTCCTCTTCACAGATAGTCTGAGTGCAATTGAAGCCATTCGCTCAAACATGACTGGCAAGACTGAACCGTTTTTCCTGGGCAAAATAAAACAGTGCCTGAACGACATATTGAACAATAATTATCTAATCACTATAGTCTGGGTCCCGGCTCATTGCTCCATTCCTGGCAATGAAAGAGCCGATATTTTAGCCAAACGTGGTGCTATTGAGGGTGAAATTTATGAGAGACCAATTGCTTTCAACGAATTCTATAGCTCGTCTCGCCAAAGAACACTTGCCAGCTGGCAAGCTTCTTGGGATAAAGATGATCTGGGTCGGTGGATGCACTCAATTATTCCGAAAATATCGACAAAGGCATGGTTCAGGGGACTGGATGTGAGTAGAGATTTCATTCGTGTGATGTCCAGACTCATGTCCAATCACTACACGTTAGATGCACATCTCCTTCGAATTGGGCTCTCCGAGACTAATCATTGTGCTTGTGGCGAAGGTTATCGAGATATTGATCATGTCGTTTGGACATGCTATGAGTATCGTGATGTCAGATCTCAACTAATAAATTCTTTGCGTACCCAAGGTAGACTATCCAATATCCCAGTTCGAGACATTCTTGCTTGTCGTGACCTTTCATACATGAAACTTATTTATCATTTCATAAAGAAAACTGGAGTTTCAATTTAATAAAGGCCCCTTTCAAGACTTAGTTCTGATCCCAGCTGCGTCCATGAGTTCAACCAATAGCTAAATTAGAATAAAAATAATATAATGATACAAACAAACTCGAAACAGTTTATGAAATTATTAACAAAATGTCTGAAAATAACAGCTTATTTTATAATTTATAGAAGTTAATCGTTTGGTTCAAATAATATTTCCGAGTAGATTTCATAATTAATGACGAGTTACCTAAGATGATATTTAAGTAATAAGAGAATATGTTTTAATAAATGCAAAACGTTGTGACTATGTTAGAATTAAATTAGGATAAGAATATTATGTAAAAGTGATGCTACGGCGAAGAAAAACTTATGTAAACTGCCTTAAGAAATAAACGTATTTATGAAAAAAAAACTCCTATCCCTACCTCCCCGCGGTGCCGGCTGGGGTACGAGTAGCCATAGGAAAAATCGGGTAACCAACCCCGGTGGGACCTTGGTCGTATGCTGACAGGGAAGGGGGGGCTTTCTTTCTCTTTACAGAGAGCGAGCCTACCCGAGCGTCTGTTCTCCATGTTAGGAGCGGCTGATTACTGTCCTTGTGTCAGTGTCGGGCTCTAAACAGTGCTGACACGATGGCCCTCCGGCGAAACAGGAGGTTGGTGCAGGCCTAACAAGCCGCCCGGAAAAAGGAAGTTACGAACAATCAAGAAAGAAATACGACTCGGGATAATCGGCAAAGACCTACGCGACGAACTAATGACTACGATTGGAAGCTTGGCACATGGAACTGCAAATCGTTTGGCTTCCCAGGATACGACCGAATGCTGCATGATGAGCTTCAAATCCGCGGCTTCGATGTCGTAGCACTGCAGGAACTTTGTTGAACGGGACAGAAGGTGTGGAAAAGTGGGCATCGAGCGGCTACCTTCTACCAGAGCTGTGGCACAACGAACGAGCTGGGAACTGGCTTTATAGTGCTGGGCAAGATACGTCAGCGAGTGATTGGGTGGCAGCCGATCAACGCTAGGATGTGTATGTTGAGAATTAAAGGCCGTTTTTTTTCAATTACAGCACCATCAACATGCACTGCCCACATGAAGGGAGACCCGATGACGAGAAAGAAGCATTCTACATGCAGCTGGAACAAGCCTATGATGGCTGCCCACGCAGACGTAAAAATTGTCATCGATGACATGAATGCCCAGGTAGGAAGGGAGGCAATGTACCGACCGGTAATCGGGCCGAACAGCCTGCATGCCGCATCGAATAACAACGGCCAACGGTGTGTCAACGGCGGCCTCCCGAGGAATGGTAGTCAGAAGCACCTTCTATCCCCGCAAGGATATCCACAAAGCTACCTGGATATCACCTAACCAACAGACCAAAAACCAAATCGATCACGTGTTGATCGACGGAAAATTTTTCTCGGACATCAACAATGTTCGCACCTACCGCAGTGCGAATATAGATTCGGACCACTACTTGGTTGCATGCGCTCAAAATTTTCGACGGTGGCTACCAAACGACGAAACCGAACGTCGCGGTTTAACATCGCGCGGCTCCGGGATGCTGGAGTAGCCCAAGATTACGCGCAGCAGTTGGCAGTGGCACTACCAACGGAAGAGCAGCTAGGTGCATCTACTCTTGAAGATGGCTGGAGAGACATCCGTTCTGCCATAGGTAGCACTGCATCAGCAACGCTAGGTACGGCGGCTTCGAACGTAAGGAACGACTGGTTCGACGACGAATGTGAACAGTTAGTGGCCGAGAAGAATGCAGTTTGGGCGAGTAAGCTGCAACACCGGACGAGAGCAAACGAGGAGCGATACAGACAGGCGCGGAGCAGACTGAACTCGGTATCCCGTAGAAAAAAGCGCCAACAGGAAGACCGAGATTGCGAAGCGATGGAACAGCTGTTCTATGCTAATGACACAAGGAAAGTGAACCGTTCGCGCAGAGGCCATGTGCCACAGGCCGATATGTGCAAGGACACCAACGGGGACCTTCTCACGAACGACTGTGAGGTGATCGAGAGGTGGCGGCAGTATTTTGACGAGGACCTCAATGGCGATCCACGACTACGGATTCCCGCACAAACTGATACGATTGATCAAGGCTACGATGGATCGAGTAATGTGCGTTGTTCGAGTATCGGGGATAAACTCGAGTCCCTTCGAAACTCGCAGAGGGCTACGGCAAGGTGCCTGGTATTCAACATTGCTTTGGAGGGTGTGATAAGAAGAGTGAGGATAGACACGAGTGGCACGATTTTCAGAAAGTCCGCCCAGCTACTTGGTTTCGCTGATGATATTTATATTATAGCACGCAACTTTGAGTAGATGGAAGATACGTACATCGGACTAAAAGCTGAGGCCAAGCGGATCGGACTAGACATCAATGTGTCAAAGACAAAGTACATAAAAGGCAGGGACTCGAGAGAAGATAACGTCAGCCACCCTGTTCTGACTGGTGGTGATGAAATCGAAATGGTCGACGAGTTCGTGTACTTGGGCTCACTGCCGATAATGACACCAGCAGAGAAATTCAGAGACGCATATTGTCAGGAAATCGTGCTTAATTTGGACTGCGCAGGACGCTTCGATCGAGCAAAATTCGCCGTCGTACGAAGTTAACTATCTACGAAACGCTGATTAAACCGGTTATCCTCTACGGGCACGAGTCCTGGACAATGCTTGCGGAGGATCAAGGCGCACTAGGTGTTTTTGAACGGAAGGTGTTGCGAACCATCTTCGGCGGAGTGCGGATGGAACGTCTACGTGGAGAAGGCGAATGAACCATGAACTGCACCAGTTGCTGGGAGGACCAACTCTCATCCAAACGGCCAAGGTCGGGCGGTTACGGTGGGCCGGGCATGTTGTTAGAATGTCGGAGAACAACCCGGTGATTATCGATAATGATCCGACCGGTATAAGAAGAAGAGGCGCACAGCGGGCAAGATGGATAGATCAAATTGAGGACGACCTGCGGACCCTTCGCAGCTACCGAGGCTGGCGGCGAACAGCCATGAACCGAGTTGAATGGAGACGCCTCCTGTATACAGCAGAGACTCTACGACTGAAAGAGTAAGAGAGTAACTTTTTTTTTTAACAGAGACCAGTGTAATAATGATTACTCGAGTACTAGAATGTTTAACGAGTTCCATTTATTTCCGGACATTTGGAAAATGGGTTTGAACCAAATGTAATGCTCCATTCAAAATAAACGTTAGTTTTCGCACAATAAATGAAAATGAACACTACCACCTCAGAGTAAACACTTTTTCTTCCACTTCTACTATGATTTTTCAATTTGCCCGTTTTTATGAGAAATCGTTAAAAAGGTGAAGTAATTGAAAATTTGCCTACCGATTTGACAGCTCTTGCTGAAAGTATCATCTCTAAACAAGCAGCGCCTCTACCTTTTATTTTAACTTCATTGTGCCAATTGGATAGATATCTTGCTGATGGGTTCCTAGAATGTTCAGGAGTTGGACAAACTCAAGCGCACTTCGGATGCAAGTTTGGCTATGCTGATGCAGATTCGGTTGGGCTTTGGTATCGATTGGTTACTTTTCATGAAACCAAGAACCATTATCATACGTCAAAGAAGAGAATGACAATGAACTGATCTCAGCACGATTGCTCAATACACATTAAAAAATACATAAACAAAATTCACAATTTCGCCTATTTCTCATCCAATGCAATACAAAATCGAACCCATATTTTGTTACGATATATACTTGCTTCTGGTTCGCCACCATTTAATTTCGGGTGAAAATTACCAATACAATCAAAAATAGTCTAGATGAACAACGTCGAGAAAAATAAATGATTACCTTCCAACATTGCTACGACTTATTACGACTATTCATTTTCAAATATTATACAAAGCACAATGAAATCAGGCATCCCTGCAAGCAGCTGATCGGTGTTGACAAACGAGAGGGAACCAACCACAAAAAAAAACTTTTACATAACACAAGGGGTGTTCCGATAGTAAATAGCTCGCGCAGTTCAATATAGGTGGAACTATTGCATCACAAAAATTTATTTTGATGAGAATTTACTCATAGTGTTAGTCTGTTAGGCTGTGGTTTCGCTTAGGGATGCCGGAAATTTCGAATTACTCGATTATTTAATAATCGAGTATAATTTTGTAACTAATCGATTGAAATTTATACGATTATCTGGGTTATTAATCGATTACTCGATTATTCATTCGATTAAAACTATTGGATTTTTTTTCATTATTCGATTAGCTCAATAATCGAATATTAGTTTTAAACTATTCGATTAAATATTATTCGATTATCTGGGTTATTAATCGATTACTCGATTAATCGATCGATATTACGACATCCCTAGTTTCGCATCAATGCCGCAGTGACAGAGTGAGTTTGAGAACCACTGATATACACACTCAAATAAAAATTCACGTTCGATCCACTTGAAAAATCACGTAAACTGGTTTCAAATGTCAAATTGAATGTTTTACGTTACGAAATTGAATGTTTCACGAACATCCCTTAAAATTAATAGAGTCATCACATAAGTTTTGCGTGAATTGACCAAACGTCAAACAATCTACTTGAATTTCCAGTGTGAAAAACTCGATTTTGAAAATGGCGAATAGTGGCCCTCAAAGTGAGTAGTGTATATTTTTGCGAGAAATGTTATTTAATTACAATTTTTACCACATCGACCGGACCATTCCATGTGTTAGACTGGAAAAAAGTTTCCATGTGTTAGACTGGACCGAGTGCCTGCGTGAGTCCGGAAGTGTGCCCGCTTCTATCGAATGTTTCAAACAGGCTGTTGGTTCACCGAAAAACGAGTTCAAAATCGGTATGAAGCTAGAGAAACTGGGCCCATGTAATGCGACCTCAACCTGCATCGGTAATATTGTGGGAGTTCTCGGATCTCGACTTCGGCTTCGGTTGGATGGCAGTGACAACAAAACGATTTCTGGAGGCTTGTCGATTCGAGATCCCACGACGTTATTAGTTGCTTTTTATTTTCAGCCGTTAAAATTCTTTGCTAATTTTCTGAAATAAATGTTTTATTTTTCAAAGCATTTTTCATATCCTAAATTTATATAAAAATCTGAAATCTCCCTTTTGACTTTAACCGGTGTATAAAATAGTAATTCTCTGGTATCTAAATTTTATATGAACTGATAGGTAAATGTGATATGAGCAGTACATTATATTTTACCTATGGAACGTGTAGCTTTTACTGGATTATGCATTAAACAGTTTTTAAATGCCAGTCCATTAAAATCTACGTGAAAAGTAGGGTGAAAAAAATATTCACTTAACTTTTCACGTAACTATAACATGATCATTATTTTGAGTGTAGTTACCTATGTTGTTTCGATGAAAAATAAAAAAATCTAAAATTGTCAATCAACTTGAATTCTTGATTTCGAATGTACACTTTACTTCTTTTAAAATTTAGTGAATTATCAATTTCTTAAACATGTCGAACAACTATAAATTGTGTAAATGAGGTTTTTATTATTGGTGTTAAAACATCTGAACGTGTATCGCTATAATTTGACAGCGGAACGCTGTAATGTTTTACATCGGGCGATTATCTGCTGTGTCACTTTCAACTGTTGTAGGGTTCCTAAACGTCAACTTTTTTCTATATTCTAAATATACAGCACTATTTACTAATAAGTGTTCTGAAAACAAGCAAATAAAACATCAGTACTCCTACGAATATGGGAAACAAACAGGTAAAACAACATCTGGAAAATGCACAAAAAACTGGAGTACTCAAAATGTCCCAACTAAGGCTCACGGAATTTCCTTCAGCTTTGTTATCGTTTCCGAATCCGAACGTTATGAGGACATTGGATATCTCTGAGAATCGTTTCGTCGAAATACCTGATGCTATTAGTAGATTTATTAATTTAAAACATTTAAATTTAAGCGGAAACAAATTAGTTCTCTTGTCTGGCTCGTTAGGAATGCTTACGAAGTTGGAAACATTAAATGTGATGAACAACTTTCTAGAAAGTTTGCCTGTTCAACTCGCCCAATGTAAAAGTCTCAAACAGGTCATTCTAAGTAACAACCAAATTCGTGAGTTCCCGGTAATGTTATGTGGCTTAAAATTTTTGGATTTATTAGATTTGTCCCGAAATAAAATCACAACAATACCAGATGATGTGAGCAGCTTACAAGTGACGGAGTTAAACGTTAATCAAAACCAAATTTCTGCAGTTTGTGAAAGTATAGCATTATGTCCGAAGTTGAAAACGTTTAGAATTGAAGAAAATTGTTTACAAGTTAACGAAGCTTTGTCGAGAATCTTAAAAGAATCACAAATATGTAATTTATCAGTGGATGGTAATCTATTTAATTCTAAAACACTCGCTGAATTGGATGGATATGAAGCATACATGGATCGCTATACAGCTGCGAGGAAAAAGATTTGTTAACTAAAAAGATTCAGAATAAATTATTCTAATATAGAACGGTTGTGTTATTTCCCAAAACAGGATACTTACACGCGATTGGCAAGAATTCTGGATAGACTTTATTAACAGAATTATTCTTGGTGGACATGACTTGCAAATTTTTCTATTCTTTCATATTTTTTTGTCTCATATGATTTTCGTCACGTATATTCTTTCATCCATACATATACCGATATATAAGGAAATCGGAAGAACATCCCAAATTTGGCGGTTTTATCGTATATAATATTATAATATTAACAAGTTCCAATTGTAGAAAAAATCGCCCTAATTTGCAAAGTATAGTCGAATTGGGGGGGGAAATTTTAGCTTGGAAGTAGAAAAGTAGTGCAATTTACAACGTTTTGAGTAAAATCTACAAAAATACTCGAAAATCTATAAAAACTCGCCAACCCAAAAATAACAGTAGTTAAATGGATGAAATCTGCAGATTTACAGACAAATCTGCAAACCTGGCATCGCTGGTTCCGTTTCAATCCCGCATAAAGGACTATTCACACCTTTCCGATTCGGTTCAGTGACAGCACAGCACGAACACTGATATTATGTGATATTATTTCATTTGTTTTCTATACTCTCATTAACACCTATCCGGCTCAGTGTAGCATCCGTCCGGCAAACTCAAAATCGTCGTCACTGATATTGTTTATTTTCACTACTGCTTACACACTTTGCTAATTTCAAGCGAAGTTTATGCTACAAAAATTGAGATTGTTTTTTTAAAATAATCAACAAAATTATGAAAGTAGCCATCGCTTTTTTTAATTCAATAAACGAATTTGTTTGAATGAAATTAGAAATTTTCTTGTTCTTGTTTACGTGTCGATCATACGTACACTAGTTTTTTTTCCATTACCGTCCATGATCATTCCATGCCCTAATCACATGTTAGTATCGAAATCGAGTCGAAAAGCTTCAAAAACCTACGATTTTGCCTAGAAATTTTAGTTCTACAAAAATCTCAATCTTAGTAATACAAAAAATTATAAAGAACGAACCAGTTATTCCATTTTCGTAAGTTTCGTCGTGCGTGTTCCATGCTAACAGAGATATTCATTTCCTCTGTGTGACGAAGAGTAGGTATAATTTCTCCCCTCGCACTGACAACATCAACGAGAGCTTTTCTCTTTCACACATATACACCACTGTTATATAAAGTGTGCACGCATTATAAAAGCGCGTGTTTATTTTCTTTCACCTCTAGAGAATTTTCTTTGGATCACACCAAATTGCTAAAGCAGAGCTCTAAAATTCTCTGAGGTGGACGCAGATTTTTCCACCAAAGTGTGCATGCCTGTGAGCACTCTAGTATACTTACTCTTACTCTTCCAGTCGTAGACCATGTGGGTCTCTGCTGTATACAGGAGGCGTCTCCATTCAACTCGATTCATTGCTGTTCGCCGCCAGCCTCGGTAACTACGAAGGGTCCGCAGATCGTCCTCAATTTGATCGATCCATCTTGCCCGCTGCGCGCCTCTTCTTATACCAGTCAGATCATTTCAACCGGGTTGTTCTCCGACATTCTAACAACATGCCCGACCCACCGTAACCGCCCGACCTTGCCCACATTATCAGATCCTAATCAATTCCGAATCGGCGAGAAATTTTCATTCGGAATTCCATGTGGAAATCATGTGGAATTCCGAATCAATTCCAACCCCAGTGCAACAACCGATTCCGAATGAATTTCGCCTACAACCGGTTGATTCGGAAATCTGTCGGAATTGAGTTAGATGATGCGGACTGAATTATCAATTCTTCTTCTTTTCCGATTTTGCACGTTTTCGTGCTGATTTTCAGTTTATTTTTAAATGAAAACTTTACATAGCTGAATATACAAATTTAAATCTTCTTGTTTTTTGGATATACAGAACTGATAAATAACTAGTTCTTCTTAGAATTCCAACACAAATTGTTGAAATTCGCTGGAAATAAACAAAACGGGCTACCTTAGTCAGCATTATCCATTCCTCTAGCTGGAGTGTAGTGAAATGGCTTAAGGCGCCTAAATTTTACACTAACACATTCATAAAATGTGCGAATATTCAATGACATTTATAATGTCACTGTCACCCGCTTGTGAGGAATTCTGGCAACCATCAGAAGGCTGGCTGCATTCCGGCTGCTGTCAAAATTGTCCAGGCGAAATGGCGTCATTATCTCGCCGTACGTGTCAAGTTTATTTTCCTCCTCTTTCTTTTTTCTTTGTTTTTTATTCGACTTCATTTGATATTCGTCAATCCCGCATGTACGTACAAAAAACGAATCTTAGCTTTATGGACCGATAGGTCTGAGCCAAAAAAGAGAATCTTGAGACGAGGTAAATGAGATTGAAATATGGGTATGTTTGGTAGTGAGAAAGTAATGTTATTGGCAATAACATTTTCCATGATTAGTATATATGAAGGGCAATAACTTATTGCTTTTCATATGTATCTTTCATTGAAAAAATAACATCATGACGCTTAAAATGTAGAACCGATTTGAAACGGTTCTGCCAATCTTGTATGGCAAGAATCCGACAGAAAAGAACCGTTAATAACCGCTAGTCGAAATTCTCTGCCGGAAACGGTTGTTGCATTGTTGCCAGACTTTTGCCGGAATTTTGGCAGAATTCCGGTAAAAATGGCTGGCAGACATAGCCAACCGTATGGGGGGAAATCTGCCCGCCGCGTACAAGTGGGTACTTCTATGTATGAGATTCGATGCGGACTCGCCTGAAGGCGTCATGCGCGCAAAAAAGGATGTTGCCAACACACTTAGAAAATTTCGCAGAATTCGGTAATTTTTACCGAATTTTCAACAGCTGAACCGACGACACGACCAGGCACTTCGAAGAAAAATCGCAATAAAAAGTGTTCATGCGCGATCACTATCAGTTACCGAAGTATTGAAAGACCCCTAGGTAATAATAAAAATATATATTACAAGCATCACTGCTGTGGTTGCTACGAAATAGTCACCATGCACAGCATAATAAACAAACAGGTAATACTTTAAAAGATGTATTATAAGTAAAACAGTTTATTTCAAGTTAGGCTAATTATATTGATTGCAGGAATAAACCAGTTTTCATGGCGCTAACGATAAAGCGATGTAATGATGATTGAGCAAAATGGAACATATCCGTATATATATTTGCCACTGAATTTTTCGTTTGCAATCTACGTATCTATCAAAAATATTTAAATGACAACATGAATGATAATACCGTTTCGGGATTTTGGTTTTTTTTGTTTAATGTTCAGAATCGCGATTTTGCATTTCATTCTAATAATCAAAATACCCTGTCAAGTCGTTCCCACACGGAAAGACCGATATCAGCATTTTGGCGAAAAAATTAGTTGATTTTCTGATTTTAGTTAGTTATTTTTTGAGACAACTAAAAAAATTTTACTTTTGCTAATTTAGATTTTTTAAATTCTAATTCCCTTGGTAATAATACAATATTTGTTGAAATGGCTATTTTTTTAGTTGAATTCACCAATTGTCATTTCTTAGCTAGGGCACACTTCATATCCATTCAACTAATTTTTTAGTTGAATTAGAGAAATAAAACGTTGTTTTCAACCAACATAAATGGTTGAATTGGTTTCTGCCATTTGCAGCTATATGGCGCTCTGTCACCGAAATAACGCTAACACCGTAATGACTACTAGCCACTAGATGGCACACTACTACCGGAAAAAATGTCACTCGCGGTTGTCTTTTCTATATTGGCAGGTATAAATACGATGTTGTATTGGAGAAAAAGACATAAGCGAAACACAAACTTCTTTTTGAACATTTTTCTTCTAAATCGCTGTTTTCTTCATTCGACTTCGCGAAATCGACTCTCTCACTGAAAACTTTGAGCACTCGGAAAATTAAATCCGAATACAAGTAGTACATCGAACGGCAAGTGCAACATTCGAAACTCAATTCACTGTTCCGCGTAAAAACATTATTACGCACAATCGCTTCAAATGCGCACAAATTCTGAATAAATACACTTTCCACTAACAGTTTACGTCATTTTTACATACCGGTTTAAAAATTTATATATGGATATATCGTAATACATGCGTAAAACATCTAAACAATTTGCAAGCAGTTTAGCTTTGTAATGGATTGTTTTGACACTTCTCAAGAAATTTGTGGCTAATAAACTTGTTAATAAATCCAATTTCATTTTTGTTTTCTTTGTGCTGTCCTTCAGTTATAATGGTGATAGATAAATAGAAACAAATTTTCTGTTTTAAAAACAAAATTAGTTGTCAATGAGAATTTCGTGTTGGATTGAAATATTGCTGGTTTGTGTCCAGAATATTCGCCAACTAAACACATTCTCTAAAAATAAGAGTTTTTTTCAGCAAATAAATTCTCAATTTTAACTAATTTTATAGTTATTTTGGAAATTTTGTTGTTAAAATCAACTAATTCAAAAACAGAAATACGAATTAGGCGCAGAGCTAATTTCGGTCGTTCCGTGCACGGATTGCCTCGTCTTCTACTGGCGTTTAAAAAGAATTTCAGGTTCTAATAACCGTTCTCACTTCCACTTTCACTTTCACTTCACACTTATATCACTTCACTTGATTTTCCCTGTTACCAGTATCACGCACACTGAATTAGTCACGTAGTGAAAAAAATGATGTGATGTTCGTAATAACCACAAGCTCATAAAAGTAATTACTTTTTCCTCTGAAGCGACTTTCGTGATAAATATCTACATTCACTTCACTTGATTTTCACCGTGAAGTGATACCGGTAATAAGGGCCTCATTATATGAATTCGATATAAGGGAAGAATTTAAAAGGGACACTCCGTTTCCGCATGTGTAGGCCACTCGACCTACGGTTTCGTCCACTTCTTTTGGTTCTTTCACACAACGGCATGTATCTACGTACATATATCATTAAATGCAATCCATGTCAGCGAAGCGCAGATCACAGTTGATTGAAATTGTTATCGCAGCATATATCACCGGTAACTAAACATTTTTTTTGTAGGACTTTTATATAATTGAAATATTGGTGAAAAAGTCATATAAAATTTGTAAATGCTGATTAGTACATTTGAAAGTATATAAATAATTGCAATCACGATCGAAATGATCTAACAAGTAGCAACATCATCAAAATTGCAGCATAACACCAACATTCGCGGTCATACTGTTCATCTGAGTACTACAATGCAATGGGTTGAAGATCATTCTGGTCTCACGGTGAGATTTTCTTCACCCTCTAAGCATCACGCCGTAGATAAACGCAAAAGCGGTTAGTTTCGGGTCTTTACGCACTTTGAAGAGAGGCTACAAGAATACATATTATTAGTGAACAGAATATATAATTGAATACAAAATTAGCAAGCCATAAAAACTCTCAATTCCGATTTAGATCTGCAGTCGACGATGAGAACTTTTGAGATGCTCTAGATTGGGCATGTGCAATAATGAAACCGAGAACGATTACCTTGCAAAGATAAACAATGGTAACTAGGGTTACTGTAACTGTTATTTCGAAAACAACAATTTCTCTGACCGCGTTGGGAACTTTTAAACTTTTTTCATAAGATATCATTTTGACATTACCAGTTACTGAGGGGTAGCTCGATTTGCGATACAGTTTTAAAAGCGAGTGGCAGGTCGTGTCGTCGGCTGAACGTTCGGTAATTTAATTGATTACCGATCTTTCGGTAATTGCTGAACTGTAAAACAACTACCGTAAACTGTAAACCAATTGGATCTAACTGATTGTTTGGTAATTTTTTGTTTGTTTGTTTTTCTTTGGTTCAAATTCTGGATTTTCGGATTTCAATAAACAACACAAATTTACAAAAACGAATGGAGGAAATTCCAACCTGTTTTGGTTATGGTTTTATTGCACAAAAAAGGGTCAAATGTTCCGGCTGACCGGAATTATTAGAACCTTCCAAAACACTACACAATCCGTCGACTCCACTAGAAATTACCCTCGAAAGATTTGTGTAGGCAGCAAGTGGACAAGTGATACAAAATAATTTTCTGCAAGTTTTTAGTGGTTCTTTTGTTTCAAAAACTATTGCACCTATACCTCAATCCATTCGATGAACTCTTCAAGATTATTTTCGTTTGGTTAATAAAAAGACATTTACTAAACACTGATTGACAGTTAGTTTCATGACAATCAATTTTCACAGAAGTTCGGTAATTGAAAGATAATTTTACCATACGAACAGTATGGTTTTTACCGTACTAAGCGACTATTCAGATTTACCGTATGAATCGTATATCTATTTACAAACTTCTGTAATGAAAATTTACGTAAGTCTGAACGTCCGGTAAAAATTTGCATAATTATTGTAAAAGAGAACTCATGTACCGAAATATCGGTCATTTCTATAGATTACCGGAATTTCTCGTCAAAAATATTACCGAACAAAGGATTTAAATCTTAGTGTGAAGGATTTGTTCGGGAAATGTAAGAGCTGGATATCTTCACTGAAATGAAAATCTTATTTATATTCATTAGATTTGTCATATGAATCATATGCAGAATATAATTCATAGAAATTATATGGAAACTTATAATTTTTATTTAATGTGTACGTAAAATCTAACTGGACGTTATCATAATGAAAGTTATAAAAATATCCCATATAATTTATATGAAAATCCAATGAAAGTCGTGAATAGTTGTGTCCTCGATATTCATCAACTGCTCCAGACCATTTTTTTCAGGAAGTTCCGCATCTCAATGTAATTTTAAATCGCTGACACGACACGACGCTCATCCAACTTCGTTCAAGGATATGCGTTAACGGACCATGGAATATATATCCGGTACATTTCATTACTCTATCTGTCTAGTAAGATTCATTTTTTTATTTTCAGTCTCGGGATCTCACTTCTCTTTCGCAAATATCATGAGATGCTCCCTTACCGAATGGAATACTAGTAAAGCTTGAATCCTCAAAGAAAAGTAGTAGTTGGCAATTATCTGCTATTCGTATGACCTCCATTAAAAGTTATATATATATATATATATATATATATATATATATATATATATATATATATATATATATATATATATATATATATATATATATATATATAAATTTTATAAAACTAGTCATATGGTATATATGAACGTATCTAAATAAATTCGAAGTGAATATAATATGCGCTTCATAAATTGTTCCAATTTATGTTGTGCGGATATCTAGTAATGGTTATAAGACGCGCCAATAAATTTGACTCAGACTGGAAATTTCATTCGTTATATGGAAATCCTGTAAAAATAACGTTAAGAAGAGTTTTATGTTTCATAAGATTATCTCATATATTTGACATGATGTTGAACACATCTTGTAACTATTATTGGAAATGCTAATAGTGCAAAATCATTAGAATATCATATTATGTGAAAAAGAAAATTTAGCTCAGTGTTGTTAATATGATGTTTTTGCTTGAATGTAGGATTTTAAATCCGTAGAAAACTTCGTTCGTTCAATTGCAAGTGGATCCTTTTCGGTTTTCACAACAGACAAATTCTTTTAGCAAATCCGAATGACTAGTCGATCCACTGCTCTGATGCTGAAGCAGTTTCCACGGGAAAAGGATTTCCCACTCGGAAAATCCATTTTCGACATTACCAGCTACTGAGGGGTAGTTAAATTTACGATACAGTTCTAATAGACGAGTGGCAGGTCGTGTCGTCGGTTTTTCTCTAAGGCTGTGAACCATTTCACGGTTAATTTTAACTTTTGGTTAAAATCTGACACTTGAGTGGTTATTTGGTGTCGAGTAGTTAAATTTGACTAAAACTGTGGCCTATTTCAAAATTTGACGGACGGAAAGTTATTTGGGTTTATTTTCCACTGGAAATAATTTCAACTAAAGAATTAGTATTAGAATTTTCATTGCGAGATTTTTTTCAGTGTTGGAAAATAACTATCGATCTGTCAAAAATAACCATGCTCTCGAGCAGGGTTATTTTTGACAACATCAAATTAACCACTCGAGTGTCAGATTTTAACCAAAAGTTAGAGCAAATTCAGCAGCTGCAAGATTCATATGGATGGTCTATAATGTAAATGAAACTGAAACAAACGTATCCCCAGCAATCCGTTTTAGTTTTATTTATTCGACCAGTTCTACTGTCAAATTTAAAACTGGTATACACTGCCGTTCTATTTTTTCTATATTTGAAACACACACTCAGAAAAATAAAATGGTAACTGTTACTATATAGAGGGCCAACTTGACCATGAGCGTATAGTGGTTTTCAGCCGACTATGAAATCAGATGATTTCAACAATGGTCAAGTTCATGTTTACTATGAATGGTATCGGCTCTAGAATAGTAATATTGAACAGTGTATTGTATGAATAACTAATACGATTGAGATGGTTAGCCTAACCATGACCGAATATTTTTTTTACATTGTAGTTCTTGCTATAACCAGAGTCATGGTATTTTTGACATTTCACTTCTAGTTATTTCGAAACTAAAGGCAGTGGTTGATTCAACAATGCTGAAGATCAGCAAAACATGAGCTAATGTTAAAAAGTTTTATGAATTTAAATTCTAAAATAAGAACAACAAAATAATTTCATTAAACTCTATTTTATTTTCGCATCAAATCAAATAACAATATACCTGGTGAAATATTGCTTAGCATTGCTTGATAGCATCAGTTGATTCAAGGTTCTGTCCGGTGGAGTTTTTCCTGAAGCAGGAAAGAAATTATTAGCCAAGTCCAGATGCAAACCTCGATACTCACCTGCGACTTTCCGTGGGATTCGAGCGAATTGAATCCGGGAATCAAATGATAATCTTCCTTTTCATCAATCGCTTGATGTTGTTTCTACAGCGACCGATAATGAATAATAAACCGTATACGAGATATTGATTTCACTGGAAAACATAACAGTTGCCGGAAAAACTGTTGAAAAATTGAATTTCAACCTCGGAAACTAGTAAGGCTACAAACTTTACCTACCTGCAAGACCTACCAAAGTACACAGTCACAATATAGAATATTTTGTTCAAATCCATCACTGATGTGTTACCCAGGTACGACATTTTCTGCTAAATTGTAACTTTATGTGACAATAACAGTACACCCGTTCATTGACAATTTGTATAGTCAGCACAAATGTAATACATAGTAGGTTGAAAAACACTATACGATAATGTGCTTACTACATAAATTCTGTTGATATGGACTACATGAATAGTGTTTTCAAACTTCATAATCGTCTTTTAAACCATGTATCTAATTATGGTAACATTATTAAACTGTGGACATATTTACATGGTAGCGATAACTATTTAGCACCTCATATATACAAGGCTCGAGAGCAATTTCACCTTACTAGAAATTGTGATTTTAACTATCTATTCTTATATTTGAGATGACTACCATTGTCAGGATGACCATGCCAGAAAAGTCATAAATACAAATAGTTTAGTCAAGTCGTAGTCTTTGTTGTCTAGTAATTTATACAGTACAGATGGTGAATAGTCATATATCATGGTTGTTGCTACTATTTAAGCGTATAGTTGAAATGACAATGGAAAACAGGTTACGGTTACTATGGTATTTTGCTCAGTGCAGATAAAACGCTGCTGGGGCTACCAGTTTATTTTGTTATAATTTCTAGATTTAAATTTTAAAACTGACATAAATTATGCATCTAGAACTAGAACACTCCTGAATATGCCCTTAAAATTAACCGCGAAATGGTTCACAGCCTAAGAGGAAAGTCTTGTCTTAGCATTAGAGTGGCTTTCAGATAAATCTAGAATATTGGCAACTCTATATGAGAGTTAATTTTAACCTTTTTTTTTAGGGTGCAATTTTACAGTGTATAAATAAAACGGAGCGAAAGATCATGCGGCTAGCGTTTCTGCTAGAATTTATTCACATTCTATCAATCAGTTTGACGATAATCCAAATATTTTTTTCGGAAGTTGATTGTAACAGTTATTCTCTTCTATTCCGTTATTTTTCCTTTTGCGAAGAATAATGGATAATATCACAATGTACCTACGATGTTGCTTGTGTTTACGTTCCGGGAAAGTGAAGTTGACGTCAGTATCCTGCATGGTGCTCTCACAGAAGAAAACTTTATCGGATATGCTTAGCGCATCACTAGGTTCCGTGGTGAGGACTTATGCATGTAATATTTAATTGCTACATGATAACTCCGCATTTTCTCCCAGTTCAATGATAACAATCGCCCTTCGAAGCATGTGTGTTCACCGTGTTTACATCAAGCCAACCGGTTGTATTTAACGTGGAAACGAGCCAGCTTGTCGCACATACACCAAAGATGTACAAAAGGAGAGGAGCACAATTATCTTTCCTGTCGGCTTTGTAAGCGAAACGACACCGATGAATTGATCGAAATGTCTTGCCCCGGTGAGCGCTGGAAGGTATCTATTGATGAGCAGCTAAAGTTTTTGGGTGGCGCTTTACGGAAGGAACGCGATGGTTTACCACCGTACGTCTGTATAAGTTGCCTGGCGGATTTAGAGGAAGCTTATGGTTTCAAGAATCAATGCATTAACGCCACACTAAAGTCCTGGCAAAAAATGAAATTCCAGTCCAGTGATTCCTACGATTTAGTCATTGATCTGCACGCAGAAATCGTTCCATTAGTTGGCGATGAGGCGAATTCTGGGGCCGCATTTCTTCCTAGGAAAAGTGCTTGTTCTGTTTGCAACTATGAATTCAATACGGAACAATGCAAACCAGAATGTTCGGGATGTTTATTAAACTTTTCAAATTACAACCTTATTTGCCAGTACCTTACACAGAAAAAAACAAAAGAATATGATGAAGTACATTCCAGCGAAGCCATGGACGATGTAGACAGTGACGCTTTAGAAAAATCAGTTGCTGATGAAGATGATAATGAAAATGATGATGATGATGATTCCTGGGACGATGGAAATCGAAAGGGAGTTGGTAAGAGTACCGAAAATCGGAAGTGTCCGGATATAGATACTTTGTTTGAGGTTATTGACGAAGAGTTTGAAAAACATTACCAGCAGATAAAACGGAAAGGTCCGATTTGTTGCGGATGTAATAGATTTTTTCTTACAAAAGCAGAGGTCGAAGAACATCGAAAAAAGGAACATACTAAACCCACCGGTACTGGTGACTATAACTGTAAACTTTGCCTCAAACGCTTCCAAAACGCAGCGTCTTATAGTGCACACAACAACAAACTGACGAAACTCGTCTATGATTTTTGTAAAACATGCCAAATTCTTTTTTTGACTGACGCTGGGTTTATGAGACACAAGGTTGCATCTCACAGAAAGCATACTTCACAAAAACAGGCTTCCGGCCAATATACGGAAGAAGTCACGATTTTATACCAATGTTGTGTTCCAACCTGTCGCAATCAGTATGCCTCAAATGAAGAACAATTGCTTCAACATTATAATGTTGTTCACAATGAAATCGAAATGCTGAACCAACACAACACTTGCGCATACTGCGGGTTGAGCTTCAAAAATGAACAGGACTGCGAGGAACACAATGATCGAAGAAAGGAATGTGTCCGGTATCGATGCATTAAGGATAGCTGTACCTTCACAGTAACTAAACTCTCGGAAATAATTGCGCATTGTTCCGAGAAACGACACAGACAGTATGGTTCTTCAAAGCGCTGGAAGCACAGTATTCCCGATTTCAAACACTTCGATTTAATCGGCAAAGTAGACGACATAACCGACATACTGCAGCGTAAAAGTGAAGCTTGCTGTGGATGCTCCCTATTTTTTGAATCAGCCGAAGATCTGAGAAAACATTGCAAAGAGAAACATGCACAAATTGAAGGTATTGGTGGTAGCAAAATACCATCAGAGCCCATTAATTTTGTTGCTATGACTAACACCCTCAATTATTTTTCAGATAAATATCAATTTCATTGCAGCGACTGTGGAAAAGGTTTCGACCGTGATGTAGGCCTATCCGCCCACCTGTACAGTGCGGCCAATCGAACTCATTACTACTGTCACGCTTGCCGTATCTTCATGTGGAGAAAATCGGACATGACCTTTCACAAGGCCTACTACCACACCGAGGAGCAAAAGGAGGAGCTTGACGGTTGCTATGACATCGAAATTGAAGATTGTTTTACGTGCTGCGGCTGTGACAAACAATTTCAACACCAAGAGGATCTTGCAAAACACCGCCTATCGAAGCATACCTGGAGTCGAAAGCGGAAACCGAAATTACAAGACGTGCGGTGTGGAAATTGCGACAAGTTTTTCTCCAACCCAGAAAGATTGAGACAGCATCAGGAGATGTACGAAAGCCGTACGATATACTTATGTCAGGTATGTCAATTTTTTTTTTCACATAACCTCTCGTTTTCAAACACTAAATAACAATCCGATGTCTGTAGGAAGCATTGTGTGCGTTCCGCACTCGAGAGTTTTCTTCAATGTTGCGTCATGTTTCCTCGTCAAGTCATCGAACAGCCGAAGGCAGAAAATTCTTTGTTGCCAAAGGACAACAGGATGAGTACCGTTGCTGTGGACATCTCTGCGACTTTGTAGACAGCTCATATGATAATATAATCGAACATTTTAGCAACTGTCATGCGGAAAAGCGCGATCGCAATATCGATTTTTATGGAAAATCTGATTTATCTTGTCCAGCGTGTATGAAGGGATTCGACGATCCGATTACTTTGGCCAACCATCAGTTTGCCAAAAGGAAACCGAAACCCGTTAAGTCGTGCCGAATTTGCAAGAAGTCTTTCAAAAGAGACGAATATAGGAGTCATTTCGAACAGTGCTCAAGGAAAACAGTCACTTCTATCAAACGACCCAAGGCAAACACACCCAGAGAAGTGTGTAGCATCTGTGGAAAGTATCTGTCGAAGACTGCTATGGTCCAACATAGGCTTGCCCATGAGAACAAGAGAGCATGGAAATGTAAGCTGTGTCCATTGAGATTCAATACCGAAACATTGCTTTGGAATCACCGTGTCGTACACAGCGGAGAAAAAATGTACAAATGTCGCGAAGGATGCTCTAATCGATACAAAAATCCCGGCGATCGAACTCGCCACGAAAAGCTTGTTCATTTGGGCATAACACCCTTTGCTTGTTTGGTTTGCCCAGAATCATTCGTTCGTAAACGGGACCTTCAGTTACACGAAAGAAAGCACACGGGGCGACTACTTTACCCTTGTGACTCCTGCGAAGACAGTTTCAACAAGTACAGTGAGTTTAAACTTCATAAAGAAACATGTACAGAAAACCAAATTTGGAAAGATGAAAATTAAATTACTATCAGAATAAAATCAGTTTTAATTGGATTACATTGATGAATGTCATAGACCTTCACAGGAAAAAAGATTTTGTAGTAGCCAGGTTCAGAGGAAATAAAATGATTTTTTCTTGTTCTGGAACCAACTGAATGATCACTCGAATTCTGTATTTCGAACGAATGTGAAGTTGGAAGTGTCCAGTTGAAACTTTCAGTTCAATGCTGAATGGAATATTTTACACTCGATCTAAATATGCAGAATAGAGGTGAGATGAATAGCTCTTATTGACCTGAACTAAAAACGAAAAAACCACAGTATCCAACTTCACTATATCGGATTTATTTTTGATTTAACCCAAGCAAACCCAACCCGTGATTTAAGGAGTGCTGTTCCATCATTTCCACCTCCCGAAATTTAGCACGTTTCATAGCCTGCCGTATTCTGTCCCGTTCTCGTTGTGCTCGAATTTCCTCATCAGTACGGTTGGCGCGACGCTGAGCCTGTCGGAGTCTCGCTCGTTCCCGTTCCTTTTCCCTTTGTGCGTCACTCATCTTAGCGCGACGCTTGGCTGTCGATAACCGTTGACGTTCCCGGTGGATGCGTGCCTCTGAGATCCAGTCTTTGTTCTTTCCCTTCCGAGATTCATTTTCCATGCCAGGTAGAGTAGCAAAAGAATTTGAGTATTCCATCGGGGTGTTCAATACTTCTGGTACGAGTTCGAGCTTGACGGGTGATGTGTCGTGATGACAAGGTAATCGTTGTCCCCTCATCTGCTGTTCAATTGACCTTGATGAATTGCTTAAAATATCGATTTGGGGTTTAGGTTGCGCTAGTTGTGGAAACACTTTCAAGAGCAGTTCTTCTGATTCTCGACACAGCAATATAAACGCATACGTCTCGTCTAACCGTATAGCACAGGAATCACATAGAAATTGTGGAAGTCTTGTATCTTTGACTAGCTAAAATGCACATCAAATCCATTGTATACAGACGCCTTCGTGTATGATCAAAAACAATTACCATTATCTGTGTACATTCGTAGATAATCTCCTGTATCGGTTTGTTGTGTCTCATCGATTTGCTGGTTACGGCAGTACCTGGCGAAAGTATTTGTATTCGACATAATCGGCAGAATTCCGACATCTTTGAGAAGTACTCAACTGAGAACAAATTATCACTGATAGCAATAACAATCGTTAGAATCGGTCGAATTTGTTTATTTGATAGACATAAAGTTAGTAATGTTCAGAGATGCCAGGTAAAAATTTCAAATATCTTCAGACAGGGTTGCAAAAGTCTGTATATCCGAAAAAAATATCTGCAGTCTACAAGCATGTCTTGCTAGCAGTAAGATTCTCTATAAAGTAGATAAAGTATGATACGCTAAACTTACTTGACGAGCAAAAAAATAGGTCGCGACAATTTCAAAAGTCGGTAAATTTTGACAAAAGTCTGCGAAAAACTCGATTTTCAAATGTCTGCAAAAGTCTGCACAACAAAAAATGTCTGCAGTACTATGTACGATAACTGCAGATCTGGCTTCTCTGGTAATGTTTTGTCATTTTTTTTCATTCGAGGGGTCTAAAAACAGTCATCTACCATTTTGGGTAATAATATACTGAGGAGGAATACTACACTGAGAAAAAAAAAGTAAACGGAGCCGGAGTTTTTCGTGGTAATTTAATTAACGCGTTTTTATGAGATAACGTGGCCAATAAGCCACTTAGTAACATCCACTTTGAAAAAAAATTTCGAGTGAGCTGTAACAGAGTATAATTTTAAAAACCATATGGAAGAAAAAAATTCCCTTATTCGTTTAATGTTATGACTAACCAAAGATGTACCTATACATATAATCATGATTTGAGTTGCGATTACTCGAATTTTCTCAAATTTATTCATACGTTAGAATAAGCGTTCAGTGCGTTTTCATTCTCGGAATATTCTTATCGAAATTCAGAATGCAAGAATACGTCGTTTTACATTGATATGTCTAAATCCGGTTTTTGGAACCATGAATCATCAATCATAGATGTTTTCTATAGATATTTTGTGGCGCACTGGAATAATAGCATTGAATGCTTGGCGAATATCTATACAAAGACTAACGTTTTGCTCTCCGTTTTTTAGTGTAACCACCAACGGCGACGTCCAGGTTATTTTTAACGAAACTGACTCGATGTTATCTTGCTTCAGTAAATCGTCTAACTTTTTCTGTACCAGTATCTGTAAAGGAAACGGTAAACAGTGGCGCGGTTGCTGTACGGGAGTGGTCTTGTCGTTTATTTTCATTGCCACCTCAAGATTCTTCACTTTTCCGGTTTTTTTATTCAATAGTGACATATTTGAAGGCACACTGCTTAAGCTCTAAGATGCTAAGATTTTCTAATTTGAATTAAAGACTAACTTAAAACTAGGGTATTATCATTAGGGTAGTGGCGAATTCTGGTCGCAATGGTCGATTCTGGCAGATTCAGTCTGCAGCTGGCGATCGGCAATGGTCGGTGGATTAAACATGACACTAGTGTCATGTAGATGACGATTATACGTTTCAATGGGTCCGCGGGAAACACCAGAGACAGGCAGGTGGCCCGCATGTTGGTCATCGACTGGAGCAGTTTTCCCGTGGGCGATGATGTTGCCTAAGAGAATGATAGAAGTATAGAGAAGTAATTTTGTGGAAAACGGGGTGAAAAAAGGGGTATGGGAACGAATGACTAAAAACGACAAAGATCTAATCAGTTGACATCTGTTATGCCTTTAACAATAAAACACTTAGCACTTTATGATACGTGTTCTTTATTTCCATGTGTACATATCTCTAGTAGTAGGTTCGTTTTCTCTAGGTAGTCTAATGCAAAGTGCAACAGCTACAGCAGCAGTTAACCAATGACATGTAGTCATAACAATTCCCCTTTACTCATAAAACAAAACATTTCATTCCTTCAACTTCCATGATCTGATACTAATCCAATGAGTAATCGTCATACCGCTTCGGTTTCTTCGTCGTTCTTCTGGAACGTGTAGACATCGTAGGAAGGCTGTCTCCTTCTGCTACTCTCTCCTTCTGAAGTTGATCGTGGTTCTCTGCTTGATTCTTTGAATTTTCCGCGTTCAATTCCATTGGTATTAGTTTCAGATGTGCACAATTTCTACGATATTCTTGCCCTTCAGGTGTTCGGATCGTGGCAGCATTACCCTGTACGTCGATTACCTCCGCCGGTGTGGGATCAAAAAGTGGAGTCAGTTTGTTTTCCCGTATCATATTCTTCATCAGGACACTGCTACCCACCTCCACGTTCGATTCCTTAGCTGAATTTCTATCATCGTAATAATCCTTACTATACTGCTTTGCAAGTTTATCGCGATCACGAATTTCATCGTCGAGTAGTTTGTCTTCATCGAAATGTGGAAAAACATCCTTGAACCGTCTCCCAAACATCAACTCGGCTGGCGAAACTCCTGTGATTGAGTGTGGTGTAGCAGAATACATGTATAGATAATCTTGTAGATCGTCCATCCAGTTGGTATGTTTCATGTTACTGATCCGTAAGATTTTTAACAGAGATCTATTTTGCCTCTCCACCTCTCCGTTTGCTCTCGGCCAATAGGGTGTGGTCTTTGTTAGTTTGACACCCATATCTACGAAACAATCCTTGAATTCGGTGCTGCTAAAATAAGTTGCGTTATCCGTGGCCAAGACATCCGGTCGTCCCAATTCAGTAAAGATTCTGCGAAACCGCTTGATGAGTTCTGATGATGTTACTTTCGTGACGACCTCAACTACTTGATAGCGACTGTAGTAGTCTATCACCACGAGAATAGATTTACCACAGGGCAAAGGTCCCAATATATCTGCACACAGATAACTCCACGGTTTGGATGGCAAATTTCGTATGTGAAGTGGTTCTGGAACAGGATTTCTGCCTACGGCCTGACACTCCAAACATGATTTACAGAATTTTTCAACTTCCGAATCTACGCCCGGCCACCAGAGGGATGCACGAATTCTTCGCTTCATTTTTCCACATCCTGGATGTCCAGTATGTCCCAATTCCAGAACTCTGCTTCTTAGTTTTACTGGAACAACGATTTTATTTACTCGCAACAGAACATCACGTATGCAGCTCAGTTCGTTTTTGAAAGCTTTGTATTTCTGCAATTCTTGTGTCCATTTTTCGGAATACAGTGCTCTCTTGACATGTAAAATTTCATTGTCTATCTCCGAAGCTTCGATTATGTCCGTCATCGTTATTGCTGCAGGACGTCCAGATTCCACAATTGAGCACAGCATTTCATCCACGCCTTTGTCGAAACTTTTGCTGGGAATATCACGGCACAGTCTCGACAAGGGGTCAGCAATGTTTAGTTTCCCTGGTACGTAGACTATTGAGAACCTGAAAGATTGCAGTTTGAGGACCCATCGTTCGATTCTGGCACTCGGGACTGACTTCTCTCCGAATAATGTTTCTAGCGGTTGATGATCCGTAACGAGGGTAAACTTCAATCCTCTGAGGTAAACTTCGAATTTCTCCAAAGCCCAAACGATTGCTAGAGCCTCCCGTTCGAGAGGAAAGTAACGTTTCTCTGTTGGACTCAAACTCTTGCTGGCATAGGAAATTGCTCGGGGAATACCTTTCTCCAGCTGCACCAATACTGCACCTACTGCTACACTGCTTGCATCTGTGATCACTAATGTTGAATTATTTGGGTTGTAATACCCCAGATGTTGGGGGTCCGATATAGCTGCCTTTACTTTTTCGAATGCCCTTGTTTTATCCGTCGACCATTCGTACTTTGTTCCTTTCTTGATCATTTGTCGTAGTGGCGCAGTTATGGCTGATAGGTTGGGAATGAATTTTCCTACATATGTAACGAGTCCCAGAAATGAACGCATTTCCGATATATTGTCCGGTTTCCGGAACCTTCGAATAGCGCCGAGTTTGTCTTCCATCGGTAAGATACCTTCGGGGGATAGCTCGTGACCCATGAATGTAACACTCTTCTTTCTAATCTGACACTTTTCCTCGTTCAACTCAATTCCGTGTTCCGCGAATCTACGACGAACTGCTGCAAGATGACGATCATGTTCTTGTACCGTTCTTCCGTAAATCAGCACATCGTCAATAAAGTTTCGTACTCCTTTCAAACCTTTGAGAATGCGCTCCATTTCGCGTTGAAATATTTCGGAGGCACAATTCATCCCGAACATCAGTCTTTTGTAACGATAAAAAGCTGAATGAGTCACAAATGTTGTTATTTCCCGGGATTCCGGTGACAGTTCGATTTGGTGAAATGCCTTCCGAAGATCAAGCTTCGAGAATACCCGACATCCATTCAGGTAAGGCATTATTCCGTCAAAAGTAGGTAGGGGGTGACGATCAGGAATGATTGCTTTGTTTGCCGATCTCATATCTACACAAATACGTACTTCCTTTCCGCCGTTTTTAGGTCTAACTACGAGCGGAGAAACCCATGACACCTTCGATGGAGCTAATTCGATGACATCTTGGTCCATCAAGTTCTTTAATTCATTTTCCACCAATCCCTGTAATGGGATCGGGATACGCCGACAGGATTGATGAACTGGCTGTATTTTTTTGTTGATGTTTAACTTTACCTCCAAATCTTTAAATTTTCCGAGTGGCCTCACAGGTTTCGATTTTATTTCTGCCAGATCTGATTTTATTTCCAAAATTCCGAGTTCCATGGCCGTTTTTCTGCCCAGCAGGTTGTTACCAGCTCCTTGGATTACGTATATTTCATCATGGATTGTTTTAAACTTTGTTGAGAAATCTGCCTTGAAAACGCCTTTCACTTTCAATTTGTGATCACCGTACGCAACAAGTTTCTTCCGTACGTCCGTTGACTCATAGCTAACCTTGCACTGGTGTTTTTTTAAAAATTTCCAGCTTGCCTCGTTGATTACATTCACTCCAGCACCTGAGTCCACAATCCACGAAAGCTTTACCCCACCTACGGCACAATTGATCTTCACACTTTTGTCTGAATCGATTGCAAAGATGTGTTTCCGTATTGTTTGCACTTGATTTGCTTGATGTGTGCATTCGCTTTCATCCGATGATTGGCCACCTTCAACTTCAGTTTGGTCTTCGTCGTCTTCAGAATCGGTTTCGTCCAACTGCCTAATTTTTTTCTTGAATTTTTCCTTCTTCTTGTATTTCGCTTCTTTAGTACGACACATCTTTTTGAAATGTCCGACGATTTTACACCTCTCACATATTTTGTTCTTGGCAGGACATTTCGGATTGCTTGCAAAATGCCCGGACTTGCCACATCGAAAGCATGATCCGCTATTTTCTCCTTCCTTCACTCGATTAACGTCAATTTGAGTTTGTTGGACGGTCTCACGATTTTTGTTTAGGGTTTCCAACAATCGTGCTTCATCGATAATCTCATTAAGTGTTAGCAACTTCTTCTTTAAAATAGATTCACGGAGACTTCTAAGAAAACAATTGTCAAAAATCTGTTCAGTTATGCGCAGCTCCAAACACGCTCCATAGTCACATATGCCACCTTGTTCACGTAAGCGAGAGACAAATTTATCGAACGTTTCATTTTCTTGCTGACGAATTTGGCGGAACAAATGGCGCTCATATGGAATGGATGTTAGCGGTGCAAAGTAGGCATCCAATAAACGAACCGCATGATTGTATGCATTTACACCTAGCGGTAAATCAGCATCATGTCCAGGAAGGCTGTAAAAGATGTCCTGAACATCCGAACCAGCATAGTGAAGCAAGAATACCTTCTTCCGCGTTGGCAAAACGACATTGTTTACTTCCATGAACAGTTCCAATGATCGCTTCCATTTGGTCCACCGGTTGCCAATCGACGAGATGTCACTGATGTCAAACGGTTTCATCGAATTCACCTCCATTTTCACTTTTCAATGATTTCACTTAAACTCTCCAGACAGAATCGTCTGTTTCGCGCACTTCTACAATGATTGTTTTGTTCGCAACTGCTTTTTTCTGTGTTTAGTTCGATTCCAATGGGTTTACCACCTCATTCTGTTCGACACTACATTTGAACACTGGCAGCTCTGCTTCCTAGCTTTTATAGTCGGCGTTCATCGAAGTGAAAATTAAATTTTTCTTCATTTAAGAATTCTTTTCGTGGGTTTTACACTGTTTTTCGGCAGAATCATACTTTCTGAACTATTTTTCTGTTATTTGGCCATCCTCGTCGCCAAATTGTTATGCCTTTAACAATAAAACACTTAGCACTTTATGATACGTGTTCTTTATTTCCATGTGTACATATCTCTAGTAGTAGGTTCGTTTTCTCTAGGTAGTCTAATGCAAAGTGCAACAGCTACAGCAGCAGTTAACCAATGACATGTAGTCATAACAACATCGAAATGGTGGAGAAACGAAGGAAGGGGAACGAAAAAGTTAGTGACAGCAAAAAGATCTTGTTATTTTCTACAGAGATGGTGGACAGGCGAGGGATTTGGAGAATCGGGCGAATGTTAGTCTCGAACCTGTAGGTTAAGATTATTCTTAGCTTCGACAAGAGAGAGGATACTACGGATTACACTTGTATATTAATGTGTTTAAGGTACTGGTATATGAGAAACATATATAAACTCGCCAACACATCCCGAACCGGAACCTCAAGCGGTCTACCTCGGGCCCTAAGGGATTCCAGTAGCTTCGACCTGGCGTCACGATACTCTACGCACGACCACACGACATGCTCGATGTCCTGATAACCGTCGCCACAGGTGCAGAGCCCGTTCTCCACGATCCCGATACGCCGGAGATGTGCGTTGAAAGTGTAGTGATTTGACATGAGCCGCGACATAACACGAATGAAATCGCGACTCACGTTCATCCCCCTGAACCAAGGTTTCGTCGATACCCTAGAGATAATGGAGTGTAGCCATCGTCCCAGTTCGCCATTGCGCCATGAAGTTTGCCAACTTTCGAGAGTTTTCTGACGAGAGATACTAAAAAATTCATTGAAGCAGATTGGTCTTTCATAAATATCACCTTCTAATGCGCCCACCTTAGCCAACGAGTCTGCCTTTTCATTGCCCGGAATGGAACAATGCGAAGGGACCCAAACTAACGATATCGAATAAGACTTAGACTGTCCGTGACAATGAAGTAATGGTCTTTGGGCAAGGTTTCAACGGTCTCAAGCAAGGGTGGCAAAAACTCGCTCATAAGATTCGATTTTTTCTATTAATCAGCTCACCTCATGATTTACGATGCAATCCGTAAAATGATGGTAAAGATGAAACTCATCGCTGATCTAAGCAAACACACTCACCTATACAGAGCACCGCTGACATCAAATTATGATGGTATTGATGGTTCTCAGTTTTGATTTCATAGCATTTAACTCTCATTCCTAGTTTTAAAAAGTGAGTACTGAGTTTGGCATCACCGTACCGAGCTACACCGGTGAGTGTATGCCTAAACCACAGAGCTGCCAACACGACCCAGCTTTTCAGTTTTGTTTTTGCTGGTACTCAAAACGAGCACGTGCATTAATGTACGAAAACAAAAGTCGAATCGTAGCGTGATGTTCCGTAGCGATTGAATTTCATGTCTCGAGCTAAACACAACTGGCTACTAAAACCGAATGCGTTTTCCAGTGTACGAAAGCATGTCTTGAGAATTGGATTGAAATGGCATCGATTCGAACGTTGGCCGCCCATGGCAACTCTGTTGGATGGGAAATACAAGCGAGACAGTGTCACAAGAATCTGATTCAATGTGTTGATGTACAAACACATCAAATCACAACTCACAAAGCGTCTCTCAGTGGGTTCTAATATTTGATGTGCACTCAGCGCTCATCTGCTGATTGCTTGACACTACGATGTTGAGACGATGTTTTCTCTACACAAATTGTTACCCAGTTACTCAACTCGCTCAGCGATGCTTCTGAAACCGATTTGCAGGTGAGCTGAACTCGGTGATGATGAAGCACGGAGTTGATTATTGCCAGCCCTGGTCTCAAGGGTGGCAGCTAGTTCTGCGTACTTTTCCGATAGGTTAGACACTGAAAATGTCTCTCCATGAATCTCCAGGATGCCAAGGTCAATTGAAGTCTTTTTGCACAGCAAGCTAAAACCATTATTCAGGTGAACAACGTATACCTTGTGATGAACGGACTTCAAACGAGTACCGATATAAGTTTTGATGACTTAATGCACTCAGTGGTGTAACTAGGAAAATTTGCGCTCGGCGCGAAATATGTTTTGCCGCCATCCATGGAAGCTATCGTCGGTTTAGCGAGTACGAGAAAATTAAATACTCATCACATTTTTTCTTCTGTGATACTGGTTGAAACCAAAAATTGTGTAAGTTTAATTTCGAGTTGTTAGTTATTTATATATTTCCGATGATGTGCAGCAAAAACTATGTTGTCGTGTAAAGTACAGGAAGAGATATTCACGATTGAGTTCTACCCATTCTTGTTGGGTAACGTTTTCGAAAAGGTGCACCATAGTAAAGTAAGATTTCAAAAAAAAGGTCACCAAAGACTGTTTTGACGCCCCCAAAAATCGTTGCGACCGACGCGAATGACCTTTTGATCCTTGCTTCAGATAAGTAAAAAATAAAAAGCAAATAAATATGTTTTCATGAGCAAAACATTCAAATACTTTATTTATGAGAAATTCATATTTTTTAAAAGTCGTCCATTTTTTGAACAAGCATCGATTGGTTTACTGTGGGTTCTAGCAGTTTGTTAATTTTCATCAACTTAGCGTGTCTAGTCGCACAGTGTGACTCAAAGTCAACTTCATTCTCGAGTAAAATATTTCGGCATAGTTTACATGAGTAGTACAATTTCTTGGTGCCTTGCAACTGGTGACGAATGAGTTGTGCTTCCGTTTTGAACACACTATGACACTGGTTGCACAGGTTTTGGCCTGTGGGATTTCTGTATACGTGATGATATTCAAAACAATGTAACTGAAGCCCCTTTTCAGTTTTGTATATCCGATTACAACTGCAGCAAAGGAAACACTTCAGGTAAAGAACCTTGTACTCATCTGTTTCCTTAATCAAATCGAAAGCGACTTTGTCATCAGCAGTTAGGTGGGCATTGAGTTCAATTGACGCACTGAAATGAAGGATTGTTTTAAATATTTAAACAATCACACTGTATCATGAACAGAAAAACTTACATTGTTGTTTCCTGCTTCGAAACCATCATGTTTTGCGGTTCTACACAAACTGTGTCGTTGCTTCCGGTTACGATTGTGGGATGCAGAGAACTTCGGTGATCTTCAAAGTCCGTATCCGATAGTAACAGCTGTGAGCAGATTTTGCAAAAGTAGAAAATCTTTTTCACCGATAGCAAAAGATGCATTTTGACATCATGAACGCTTTCACACTCCACCGTACAAATAGTACAGCTGATTCCATCCGTCTGACCGCGAAGCTGAGAATGGACTGTTTGCTGATGGCGACGTAAGGCCACGGACGAATCAAACAACTGCAAACACCCGCAACAGATAAGACCCTTCAACCAGAGAACCATGTAGTGATCCGTTTCGTGTATAAGATCAAAAACTTTGTTAGCGATTTCGTTCTCCTCGTCACTATCGTTGTTGCTGGAAAATAAAATAATCAAATTTCTCTATACTTCGGCGCAGTCTGGAAGATCTTACCTTTCGTATTTTTGTACGTATGAATCTAACCCGTTGTCTGAATTCATCGGATTTTCTTGGCCCGCAGATACACTCTCTAAACTGTGAAATATAGAACAAATGATAGCCTAACCAAATTCAATAAATGTACCGTCCTACCTTGGATCGTCGTCCATTCCAAAAATCTCTCGCATTTGAGAATCGATTTCATCGGATTCGTCCAACTCGACCGTAACATTGAAAGTGTCCTGACTTTCGTTAACAACAAGCGAATTCCCCAGTCCGTTGCTAGGCTTTTCCTCATGGATGCTACGCCGCCGTTGAACTGTTTCCAGAGGATCTGATTCAATAGCTGGTTCGATAACACAATCCATTTCCTCTTTAATTTCGGCAGATTCCGGAATTTTAGAAGAGACATTTTGTTGCTTTGTTATTTTTTTCTCCTCATGTTTCCTTAAATGATTATTGATCGCTTGGACCGTTGAACCAAAGAAACTGCATGTGTTACAGCAAAAGCCCGTGTGTGGTTTAAGCTTTTTTTGCTTGGTATCACCTTTGAACGGTGTGAAGTTTTCGAACGGCAGCTTACACTTAACGCATTTTTCTTTTATTGCATCCAATGTATAGTGCGTTCGACAGGTAGAGCATGTAAAACTTACTATTTGTGAAGCAGAATAACGACCCTTATCTTGTAGCACTTTAAAGCGGTTAGGAATAAGCTTGCTATTTTTTGTTGCTTTAGAAACTATTGTATCTGCAAGCTTTTTAAATTCTTTCGGAGTAGAAAATGATATTACGTTTGACGCCTTCTGCGGTGAAGTGTCGAGGCGACTTGTTGAGTTAGTGGTTTTATATGTAAGCGGTGATGCGGCTGATTTCGCAGGTCGAAATACTTTTCTCGGTGGACTGACCGATGTGTTTGGACGTACAACCTGTTGTACGATTGCTGATCGTGACTTGATTCGATGGGATGGCTTCAGTTTTGCACTTGTAACTTCCCAAGTGTTTGATTCAGAAGCAGATGAAAGATCTGCCGTTTCGTCAGTTATGACTTCTGCCCTTGATCGACGTGATCGCATATGTGCTTTCAGATTATCATTTCTTGTCTTTTGTGAGTTTTCTGATAATTGTTTCCTTATTATCGCATTTGAACGTAGACATTGTTGTTGAAAACTGTAGCCAATGTTCAGTTGCCCCAGACAATCGACGCAAATGTACTGAGGAAAGCCATCGTCTTCGGTTATCTCTAGACCAGCATATTTTTTTATCATGTCGCTGATCTTCATCAAATGTTTGTCACAAATGCAAAACAGGGAAACTAGTTCCTGTGAATCCTTCTTCAGGCAGATTCGACAACAATAATCGTCTTGTTCACTAGTCAAGCGTGAGCTTCGTTTAAAGTTTCCATAGGATTGGCGGCATCGTTTCCAACAAGAATATGCCACATCCAATTGTCCGACGCATCCATCACATGCCAGCTGTGGTAGCTGATCAAGAGTTGAAATCTGAAGACATAAAACACTGCAGAATTAATATCGTTTTTCACTATGCATTTGTATTAAACAATAAGAATCATATCAACAGTAGGATTATTTACCGGAACACCCGTACAAGCTAAAACCATATGCGCCAGCAGCATTTTTTGAGTAGAAGCGACACAAAACAAAGACATCAGTTCATTAACATCGGTTTCGAGACAGACGCGGCAGCGTAGATCTTCCGGAACATCCTCGTCAGTCATATTTCAGATAAAAATCACAAAATTCCTAAACGAAAACACGCAAAATGCACGACTTCAAAGAAATGTTGCGAATGAAGCAGTTAAAACGATGGAGGTTAACGTCGTTGCACTAACTTGACACTCTGGCAAGGGTGCCAAGATTTTTTTTGACATCATGTTATTACACTGAGAAAAATATCGTCTCATGCATTCCTATACTGAACCTAAAAATTACATTAAATTTACTTGATAAAAAAAGCTTTTTCCCTGTGGGTTCCCGAATGAACGACATCATAAATTCACTATACTAGATATAATAAAACGACCAAGAGTATGGTTTTAACGATATATGGTATAGTATATCATACTTCTATATGCGGGTTGTAATATAATTTCTGCGTGCGAATCACTTATACTTCAGGAATCAGGAATTGTGTCCCATTGTATTAATTCAAACGATTTAATATATATTATGTGAAATATTAAGGAGTTACTGATTCCTCAAATTTTGTTTATGTGAAAAGGAAATGAAAGTCTTTAAAGGGTGAGTAAGGGATAATTTGATTAAAAACACGTTTTTGCAATTTTTTTCGGAGAAACAGATTAGGCAAATTTATTCAAACTTCATTTAAAGAATGTTTAGCTAAATGTCCGTATATTAATATTGAAAAAAAGGCGGTAACACAGCATGCCCCCAAAACCTCCTTTGAGAATCAAGTTGCGCGGTGAACACGATAGCTCGGCGTAGAATTATCTGACATCAAAAATGGCCTTAAATTTACTTAAAGTACGAGTTATTCTCTCCCCTCCGTCGTTTTCAAGTTATTATTTTGATTTTTTAACAGTTCATGGCATATTTAAGCAAAAAACGCGATCTCACTCAAAATTTTCCGCCAATTTTGAAGTGAAAAACTACCATAATATGAGTATGGAAAAATTTCAAAAACGTAGGGGGAGGCATTTTATACCAAGAAAGTATGTTCCAAGTTTGAAAAGAATCGGTTCAGTAGATTTTGCAGGATCGTGTTCACGTACTTCGAAAAATTGGTTTTCAGAAAAAAACGCGTTTAAATATATATTTCTCAAAAAGTATTTTGACAGTTTTGTTCCGACTGATTTGAAATTTTGACACAATATTTTTGAGTTGTTAAATTACAAGAAAATGTAAAAAAACGATTTTCCGAAATCATTTATCCCTAAAAAAAGTTTCGACAGTTTAGACATTACATTTCTTGTATAATAGCAAAGTGTTTTTCAAACACTTTACGTCTGCTCAGCGGATTATATTGATCCGTGAGTTTGCATCAGCAGGTCATCATAATCTGCTGATGCACTGATGAGTCGAAGACGAAACGTAAACATGCCAAATGGTTTCGTGCGCCTTAAATTTGGAGTTAAAAAAAAACTTTTTGCACCTTCAAATTACCATCTTCGAAATGTTTTTTAACAGTCGGTTAATGAAATATGTAAATAAAACTTGATAAAAATATGTAAAAAAGTCTTAAAAAATTTCTCCATAAAACTAGCTTATAGATTTATAATCTTTATGTTTGAGTGTAATAATTTTTTCTTAAGACTTTCGCAGATCATTTTGCCTGAGTGGATAGTCCCCGCTTGTTAGGAATTCTGACAACCGTCAGAAGGCTGGCTGCATTCCGGCTGCTATCAAAATTTTCCAGGCGAAATTGCGTCATTATCTCGCCGTACGTGTTTTGTTTATTTCCCTCCTCCTTCTTTTTTCTTTTTGTTTTTTATTCGACTTCATTTGATATTCGTCAATCCCGCATGTACATACAAAAAACGTATCTTGAGACGTGGTAAATAAGATTGAAATATGGGTATGTTTGATAGTGTGAAAGCAATGTTATTGGCGGTTATTGACAATAACATTCTCCATAATTAGTATATATGAAGGGCAATAATTTATTGCCTTTCATATGTACTTTTTATTAGAAAAATAAAACCAAGACGCCTAAAATGTAGAACCGATTCAAAACGGTTCTGCCAATCTTGTATGGTAAGAATCCGACTGAAAAAGAACCGTCAATAACCGCTAGGCGAAATTCTCTGTTGGAAACGGTTGTTACATTGTTGCCAGACTTCTGCTGGCAGACATAGCCAGCCGTCTGTGGGTAAATCTGCCCGCCGCGTACAAGTGAGTCAATGCGCAAGTAATGTCCATTTGGCTTTAAGGTTCTATTTACAATCTAAGGAAAACCACAGAGAGCAGACATCCAAGTAGAGATTTCAATTTGTGTAAGAAATTTAACGGTTGTTTTGAAAAGCAATCACCAAGTAGCAATTCTCTGGTAGAGGTGCTTCGATCAGCCTAGTAATCCCTTATGGGCTCCCCACCGTCGTGCGCAACGGTGATTTTTAATGATTTTTTAGTTGTATGTTTTACACAGCTTTTTTGAAAAAGTTTGTACTAGCTTGGATGTCTGTTCTCCGTGGGAAAACATCCATTGTGGAAAAATACAATAATTATTGCAGTTTTTTTTTTCTGATTCTGCTAGACGAATCTTTAAGACAGAAACATAAGTTTATTTAGACAAAATATATCAAATCACGCGTTTTTTTAGAACGGCCAATAAGCTATCCATCAACATTCACTTTGAAGAGTAATTTCGAATGACTCGGCACACGCTAAGAGTAAGTCATTATAGTAGACGGTAGAGAAAAGTTTTCTCTTTCGTCTGGTGTTAAATTTAATACTCTATAGCGGCGCTTACACGAGAATTACTTTTGTCATTTTTAATGATGACTAAGTAATGATGTATTTCAAATTTGATAGAAAACTCGTCATTACTGCATCATACACGTTCATTAAAATGATATTATTTTTCAGTAATGACATTTTTAATGACTCGTGTAAGGGCCGCTTATCTTTCATAGCTCGCTTGCAATTTCTTTCGAAAGTGGAAGTTGACAGGTGGCTTGTAAATTAACTCTTGGTCCTTAAACAGAAAGCTAACTGGCGTTCATGAGGAATGCATTAAACTTGTTTGTCACAATATACCACGATGGCGAGCGTTTGATTAGTAAAACAATTTCCTCGAAGAATTCTGATTCCAGACTCTGCGTTAATTTTTTCATAGATTTTCATTTCATAGCTGTATTCGCCAGTCTATTCTCTTGTTAGATACTGATTTAAATAACTAAATCTAACTCAAGACAATTTTGCGTCTTCACAAGATATAAATACAAATGGTCTTAAGAAATTGCCAGCATCACATATGAAATTTATTTAATTGTGACAGATTCAGCTTAGAGCGAAATCAGTCTTCTGTTCAGTAACGCCATCGGACGGTATCACATGTAACATATCATGCCAAATGTATGAGTGGCTTTCACAGAAAGCGAACAGTGAACAAGATCGATCAATCAAGTAATTCTAGAAATATTGAGGTAGTTGGAAACGTTTACTTAATACTGCAAAGGACTTTGAAGGACTGGTGGTTAAGTGTTAAATCCGAATCCAACTATCCTACACTCAGAAAAATATTATGGTAACAGTTACTATATAGAGGGCCAACTTGACCATGAGCGTATAGTGGTTTTCAGCCGACTATGAAATCAGATGATTTCAACAATAGTCAAGTTCATGTTTACTATGAATGGTATCGGCTCTAGAATAGTAATATTGAACAGTGTATTGTATGAATAACTAATACGATTGAGATGGTTAGCCTAACCATGACCGAATATTTTTTTTACATTGTAGTTTTTGCTATAACCAGAGTCATGTTTTTTTTTTACATTTCACTTCTAGTTATTTCGAAACTAAAAGCAGTGGTTGATTCAACAATGCTGAAGATCAGCAAAACATGAGCTAATGTTGAAAAGTTTGATGAATTTAAATTCTAGAACAAGAAAACAAAATAGTTTAATGGAATTTTATTTTATTTTCACATCATATTGAATGATGACATGCCTGGTAAAATGTTGAATAGCAACGTAGACACTGAGGAGCATTGTTTGATAGCAGCAGTTGATCAAAGACTCTGATGTCCGGTGGATTTTTTCCTGAAGCAGGAATGAGCAGCATGAAAGAAATTAATAGCCAAGTCCAGATGTAAACCTCGTTACCTACCTGCGATATATTATTATTTTTTCCGTCGGATTTGAATTCGGAAATCGGATGATATTCGTCGTTTTCATCAATCATTGGATGTTGTTTCTACAGCGACCGATAATGAATAATAAATCGTATACGAGACGTTGATTTCACTGGAAAACGTAGCCGTTGAAGGAAAAATTGTTGAAAAATTGAATTTCAATGACGGAAACTAGTAAGGCTACAAACTTTACTCACCTGCAAGACCTACCAAATTACACAAAGTCATCATATAAAATAATTTTTTCATATCAATCACTGATGTGTTACCCACGTACGAAATTTTCTGCTATATTGTAACTTTATGTGAAAATAACATAGAACATGCGTTTATTGACAATTTGTATAGTCAGCACAAATGAAAGTGTTATCAAACTTCATAATCGTCTATCAAACCATGTATCTATTTATGGTAACATTATTATACTGTGAACATATTCACAGCAGTTTCACCTTACTAGAATTTGTGAGTTTAACTATTTGTTCTTATATTTGAGATGACTACCATTGTCAGTATGACCATACCAGAAAAGTCATAAATACAAATAGTTTAGTCAAGCTGTAGTCTTTGTTGTCTAGTAATTTATACAATATGAATGAATAGTCATATATCATGCTCTTTGCTACTATTTTAGCGTATAGTTGAAATGACAATGAAAAGCAGCCCACATTATCAGATCCGAATGGATTCCGAATCGGCGAGAAATTTTCATTCGGAATTTCATGTGGAAATCATAATGGATTCCGAATCAATTCCAACTCCAGTGCAACAACCGATTCCGAATGAACCGGTTCGCCTACAACCGGTTGATTCGGAAATCATTCGGAATTGAGTGAGAAGATGCGGACTGAATTGTCAATTCGTCTTCTTCTTCTTCTTTCCTGATTTTGCACGTTTTCGTGCTGATTTTCAGTTTATTTTTAAACGAAAACATTATATAACTGAATATACAAATTTAAATCTTCATGTTTTTCGGATATACAGAACTAGTAAATAACCAGTTCTACTTAGAATCCCAACATAAACTATTGAAATTCGCTGGAAACTAACAAAACGGCCTACCTTAGTCAGCATCATCCATTCCTCTAGCTGGAGTGTAGTGAAATGGCTTAAGTCGCTTAAATTTCACACTAACACATTCATAAAATGAGCGAATATTCAATGACATTCATAATGTCACTGTCAATCAGGTTGATCGAGCAGCCAACTCAGGCGAAAATTCTAGCACTAAACCGATCGAGCACTAAAAAATCATGCAGTCGAGTAAGAATTCATTGCTCATTCCGTCATTTCGATAATGTGGGAGGTTGCTGTTACCCACATTATCAGATCCGAATGGATTCCGAATCAATTCCGAATCGGCGAGAAATTTTCATTCGGAATTTCATGTGGAAATCATAATGAATTCCGAATCAATTCCAACTCCAGTGCAACAACCGATTCCGAATGAACCGGTTCGCCTACAACCGGTTGATTCGGAAATCATTCGGAATTGAGTGAGAAGATGCGGACTGAATTGTCAATTCGTCTTCTTCTTCTTCTTTCCTGATTTTGCACGTTTTCGTGCTGATTTTCAGTTTATTTTTAAACGAAAACCTTATATAACTGAATATACAAATTTAAAACTTCATGTTTTTCGGATATACAGAACTAGTAAATAACTAGTTCTTCTTAGAATCCCAATATAAACTATTGAAATTCGCTGGAAATTAACAAAACGGCCTACCTTAGTCAGCATCATCCATTCCTCTAGCTGGAGAGTAGTGAAATGGCTTAAGTCGCTTAAATTTCACACTAACACATTCATAAAATGAGCGAATATTCAATGACATTTATAATGTCACTGTCAATCAGGTTGATCGAGCTGCCAACTCAGGCGAAAATTCTAGCACTGAACCGATCGAGCACTGAAAAATCATGCAGTCGAGTAAGAATTCATTACGCATTCCGTCATTTCGATAATGTGGGTACTATGGTTCTTTTCTCAGTGTAGGTTTATTGTTGTTCCAACTTTGGTAATATCAGTGGCCATAGGGCAAAGGTCGTGTGATTGATGTCCCGAGCAGGAGATCATAGTAAATTTAAAATTGAATGGGGGGCAGAAGTTTATTTTAGTTAAAATCAAGTAAAGTTATGAAAACTAAAGCTATCTATCTATCGACTAATTTTAATAGTGATCATCCTGATAATGATCTCTCAACTTCTTGGCTATGTTTGTGGAAAAGTTGCAACCGTCGAAGTTGCAGCAATGCAGTTTATTGCCAGTATGTACTGTCATGTGCAGTTGCAGGTCTCGGTTCCGGATGAAACGGGCGGCGCATATTTCACAAATGAACGGTTTATCGTTCAGATGAATGGCACGTTCGTGCCTTTTGCAGTCTACTGGAGTACGGTACGTATTTGAACAATAGGAGCACGCAAAAGGTCGATCGTCGGTGTGGATGATGAGGTGTTTTTGTAGCTGCGGTCGGGAACCGAAACTGAGCTTGCACAGGTGACATTTGTAAGGCTTGTCTTCTACGTGCGCATTGATCATGTGCTGTTTCTTGGCTGATTTGCTGTGATAACCTTTTCCGCAAATTTCGCATATTTCGGAGAATGATTGCTGTTCGTGAACACGCGCTATATGCTTCGTCAAAGTAAACTTACTGGCATAGATGGACTCACACTGTGGACAGGGAAACTCGTGAATTACCCTAGCATCTGTTGAATGAACACGTTTTTCGTGTTGCCTTAACTTTTGACGAGTAGCGAATTTAGAACTACATAAGCTGCACGCATTGTTCCGCGATTGCGTATGCGATTTAATGTGTGCATCAAAGGAATCCTCTTTCGGAAAGTGACGTTTGCAAAGGGGGCAAACTTTCTCTGGTTCATCAGTAAAAAGGCTATTCGCAAGTTGTTGCTCGCCATGAACAGTTTGGCAATGTTCTTTCAGTTCTGACATTGTAGATTTAATCTCGCAACAACCACGGAAACAGCAAAAGTATTCCGTTATCTCTAATTCATTCTGAATTCTTCGCAAACCATCCGGTGCTTGATGTACTCCAACCTCAATGTGCTTCTTCATCAACGGACGCTGATCCGTACTGTATTTACAATCCGTTTCTCGACAAACGTATGTTCTTGTCCCAATGTACGCCAGTTGATGTTTCATCAACAACTGCTTATCCGAAAAACTATTGTGACACATCACACAAAAGAATTGGGGATACTCTTCCAGATCACCCTGATGAATTTCTCTGATGTGCTCGAAAAGAGATTCGCCGTCCGGGAAAGTATTGGAACAGCCACAACATCGGTTATCTACGGTATGGATTGTTTCCACATTATCCTCAAAATCTAGCCTTTCCCCTTCTGAAGAATCAAGGATTGGATGGAAACGAGTAAACTCGAAATGCAATTCAAGAGCTAGCCTTTCTTTTGTCAGAATATTGCAAATCTTGCACCGGAAATAATGTTTTTTATTCCGATTCTCTTGATGTTCATTCAATTCAGTGGAATAATTAAAACGCATTTTGCAATAATTGCACTTGACATGACTCCGCACTTTTGTTTTCTCCATATGGCTAACTTTCATATGTTTTTTCAACTCTTCCTCATTCTCCACTAACCAACCACAGCAGCATACGACACCATTGAAACGCAACTGCTCAAAATATTCTTCATCCTCTATTGTGACAAACAAGGCTCGCAAACTATCCGATCCTAGTTCCGGCGCGTCCAAGTAAATGAATGGATCTTGCGTTTCATGTTGTTGTTGAGATTTACCGAGGGCTGTCTTTTTCCGTTGTTTGACAGCTACCAAATCACCCGTATCTAGATTCAATGGATTATCAACATACCCAGTCGAATCAATGGGTTCGGTTTTTACGAAATTTGGCAAAACATTCTTCGATTGTGCATCTGAGCTGATCATCAATTCTCTAAAGACGGAGATTGTTGATAATTGCTCGAAACACTTGGTACAGATGTTCTGTGGAAGTTTATCAGTGTGAGCTGGACGAGCAATTCCAATAGTTTCTACTATTATGTCAGCAATCAATTGGTACTTTTCGGCGTAGATACAAAAAACAGAAATCAACTCATCTGCCTCGGTTTCGTTGCAAAGCCGACAACAAACTTCAACGTCATTGATTGTTTTTTCTTGAAAAATAGCTTGTCTGAGGAGGCTGTTTACACGGATGCATTTTTTACGAAAGCTACAAGCCACATTCAACTTTTCAACGCACTCTCCACAAACAAACTGAGGCATTCCATCGTCGGCGTGCGGTTTATCAGATGCTCCTAATCTAAGGGTATCTTCAATCATGTCCACAACAAGTTGTTGTTGAGCATAACTCGTGCAATAAAGGGAAACTAATTCATCCACCTCGGAACGTAGGCATAGACGGCATACAAAGAAATCGTCAGATTCCGATTTACAATCCATATTTTGGTTACTATTGCGACAGAAGTAATCTGTTTTTAACCTACAGAAAATTACTCTTTGATACTGTAATGTTCCCAATATTTTATTTTAGATCTTTTTTACCAAATTAGTTTTGCAGTACCAGGAAATTTTTTTTCAAAAATCTGCTGCGACCTTGTTTACTTTTATAAAGATGATTAAAACACGAAACGCGCAAACAAACAGCGAAAACTATACACGATGGACAAAAGACATTCAGAATGTAATTCGACAAACACATGCACTGAAAAAAATCAGCAAAAATATACACATAACTATACCCACTTGTACGCGGCGGGCAGATTTCCCACCCAGACGTCTGGCTATGTCTGCCAGCCATTTTCTGCCAGAATTCCGGCAACAACGCAACAACCGTTTCCGGCAGAGAATCTCGCCTAGCGGTTATTAACGGTACTTTTTCTGTCGGATTCTTGCCATACAAGATTGGCAGAATCGTTTTGAATCGGTTCTACATTTTTAGCGTCATGGTTCTATTTTTTCAATAAAAAGTACATATGAAAGGCAATAAGTTATTGGCCTTCATATATACTAATCATGGAAAATGTTATTGCCAATAACATTGCATTCTCACTACCAAACATACCCATACACTTAAATATTTTAGCTGAGTCTCGGCAAAAAAATGCCGAGATTCGCACAGCCGAGTAATCAGCAATCATCTCGGCAAAAATAAAATAACTGAGCGTCTCGGCACCCTCAAATTGAACAAACGTCAAATATTGCCGAAATCGTCAGCATAAGATTTCGGCAATCCAATAAAACGAAAAAATTAAAAAACAAAATACCGAATCATTAGTAATTAAAAATCTAGTCAATTTTTTTTGTTTGTAATTTCTCAACATTATAAACACACCATTCAGGATCAAAAATTCATTTTATTAACAATTAAAGGAGGCTTACAAATTTTTCGCCAGTAGTGTTTAAAGCCTCTACCTTAAAACATGTAGCATAATAAAAAGCGGCGTTTCCGGATGCGGCCACCTTGAGTCGAGCTGGAACGAATATATGAAAATAAAAATGAATATACAAAAATGTTCAATATTTAATGATGCATATACGGTATTGTTCAAAAAATAAACTCACTTTGATCTATTGAATTTGTCCATGCATTGGGTTATTTTTTCGCATATCCCCCAAAGTTTTGTCTCGACGACTCTTTGAGCCCCGTGTTGGGTGTTTTTCCCTTATAATGTGCTCTGATAAAGTCGCTTTTTATAAAGCGAAACATGTCACTATATTTATTCAATATTTTTACTTGCAAGTGGTTCCACGTTCCAGATTATCCATTTTTTCACTCGAGAATTTCATCAGAAAATAATCGCGCAATGCAAAGCGAAAATGTAACGCGGCAATAAATGACAGCTGTCGTGCTGAATCTCGGCAACAGCTAGCGCATATTCCGAAATCTCGGCAAACGTCTCTGCTGATATCGGCATATCTGTTGTTTACTGATAAATTCAGCAAGCAATTATGCCAAATTTCGGCAAAGTGAAGCATTTTACCGAAATGTCAGTGAATGCATTTAACGAAGTTCAGAAACATGCGTATTGATTACTGAGCAATCAGCAAATTTAGGTGTTGCTGATCAGTTTCGGCATTTTATTATGCCGAACTCAAGAAATGGTTTTAAGTGTGCATATTTCAATCTCATTTACCTCGTCTCAAGATTCGTTTTTTGTACGTACATGCGGGATTGACGAATATCAAATGAATTCGAATAAAAAAAAGAAAAAGAAAGAGGAGGGAAATAAACAAGACACGTACGGCGAGCTAATGACGCAATTTCGCCTGGACAATTTTGACAGCAGCCGAAATGCAGCCAGCCTTTTGACGGTTGCCAGAATTCCTCACAAACGGGCAGCAGCTGGAAGTTTCACATGGGAGATCTATAAAAAACTGAAACTGGCACAAGCATATCTTCAGCAAGCCGTCTAAGTTGTATTTATTCGAACAGTTCTACTGTCAAATTTACAACTGGTATACGCTGCCGTTCTATTTTTTGTATTTTTGAATCCCGAGTAAAACGCTACTGGGACTGTCAGTTTTTCTTGTTATAATTTCCAGATTTAAATTTTGAAACTGACATAAACTAGATGCATATAGAATTGGAACACTCCTGAACAAGTAACCACAACGCATTATATACCAACATTAATTCCACTTTATATAAATTCAGTGCGATTCTTTGAATGCCATAAAACATTCAGAACTTTTATAATGCAAATGTAAAGTGGAAATGGGCACTTATAAGACTAATAAAAGATTATATGTGTATAACATGTTCATTGCATTCATAATGCTGAAATATAGTGTATAATTCTTCTTTATCGATTTAATCATTGCATCCCAAATAACAATCAAACCTTTTATGTACACTGCGAATGCACGCAAGACAGATATAAGACCACTAAGTCGTATGTAGGACTTGTAACTTAAGATGTTATTAAACTTCAACAATTCGTTGAAAAACTTAAAAAATTATTTGGGCTTTGTGAAATAAAATATGTAATGCGAATTTAAAAAAAATCTTTCCATTACACATGCGAAGTATTTTTTGGGATCGAACGATTAACTTTTTTTAGTATATAGGGTAACAGAGGTATTTTGGCCACTTCATATATTTTGGCCCACCTAACAAACTTCATCGATTTTATCGGATTTTATCCATGTTAAGTAACCCATGTTGCATCAATTTGATGCCTATCATATTAAATTACCTATTGCGGAAGGGGTTTTCAAAGATATCACAACATTTGGTGGATATTTGTACAAAGTGGGCCAAAATAAAATCAATCCTAAAGTGGGCCAAAATACCTCTGTTACCCTACTCATTTTCTGGAGTTGATCCTTGGATCACGATAACATGCATTTGTAGACGGATAGCCTATACACCCTTCTCTGTAAATAAATTCGTACATATTCTGCTATCTGCGCAATGTAAGTGAATGTCGGTAATACATTTAACTTCTGTTTTACCGACAACTAGTATATTTGTAAACAAAGCTAAATTTAGACTAGCTCAAAATTGAAGAATTTTTCTACTTTTTTTAAACCTAATGCATTGATTTAATGTAGCAATACTATTTCTGTGCACTGTTATCGTTAATGTTTGATTTCAATAAAATATAGCAATAAATGCCAATATATAGTATGACAAAAAGCTGTTATAAGATGATGCTTCATTATATTTTGAATGCAAATTTAATGCACACTGCTTTAAATCATGTTGAATTAATGTGCTTCTACATTAACGATGTTATACTAAAGTTGTAAGAGCAAATTCAGCGGCTAGAAGTTGTATATGGAAGATCTATAATAAAGCAGAAACTGAAACAAACGTATCCCCAGCAAGCCGTTCTAGTTTTATTTATTCGACCAGTTCTTCTGTCAAATTTAAAACTGGTCTACGATGCCGTTCTATTTTTTGTATATTTGAAACACGAGTAAAACACTGCTGGGGCTGCCAGTTTTTCTTGTTATAAAATTCAGATTTAAATTTTATAACTGGCATAAATTATGCATCTAGAACTAGAACACTACTGAATATGCCCTAAATGTGCAATGATATAATGCATATGGTTACTTCCTTATAGTTTCCTTATATCACATTTTGGTGGGAAAAGGTTTCCAATCAGCTTTACAGCCCTGTCCAAAATGTGTTTCCCTCCCCGTTAGTTTGTATCAGGCCGAAATAGCGCATGCGGGCCATATAAACACAGACTAACAGACAGGACACTCAAATTAGATTCTTCAATCATTTTAATGGTCATTTCGAATATTCCTTTATTTGGGATAGTACTCACATGTGTCATGATGGTGCCACGTTACCCTATCAAAAACATCCTGTCTGTCATCCAGACTGTGTTTATTTTTTCATTTACCAACCGATTTGCCATTCATACAGAATTACCTGTAATGTATTGATTTGTATACGTCCATGCGAATTTCATGCGGGTTACAGATTTAATACATATTGCCAAAACTATATACAGAATTGTACCTACTTCTCATCCTCCAACTCAATACAAAATCGAACCCGTTTTGTTACAATATTTATTTGCTTCTGGTCTGCCGCCACCTAATTTCGGGTGAAAATTACCAACACAATCAAAAATAGTCTAGATGAACAACGTTGAGAAAAATTTTTGTTTACCTTCCAATATCGCTAAAAAAGTTAAATATATTATCAACGTAATCCAATAATTTATTGTGACGAATAGTTTGATGAAATCAGGCATCCCTGCAAGCAGCTGATCGGTGTTGACAAACGAGGGGAAACCAACTAGTAAAAAAAAACTTTTACATAACACAAGGGGTGTACAGATAGTAAATAGGTAGCGCAGTACACGCTTACTTGTGGCTACCCAAAATTGAGTCAAAAGTCACTCAATTTCGCAAAAACCACACCTACCCAAAATTGAGTACAGTGAGTATTACGCAATTTTGGGTAAATATGCTTTTCTCAAAATTTGAGTAGAACTTACTCTCTTTTGTTGACATTTGTAAATATGTAGAAAGTACCCATTATTGTCCAACCCAATAATGTTTGAATAAATTGCTTTAAAAACTTTTAAGAAATAACTACGTTTTATTGCAATAGTCACATGTGCAATAGGTTTAATTCAATGTTTTTTTTTTTCAAACATGTATCCGGAACAGTTCTGCTTCTCTCGGCATCAATCCACCAAGCAACTACAAACGGGACGTTTGAAATCTATTCGTAGTTCAAATGTATTTTTATTGCATAATGTAAAAATGCATTTTAATGTATTTTACTCGCCAGCTAGAGCCTGACACGATTCGCTGTCTATAACACTTTTAATTTTATCCATCCGGAAAAACTTGAAAATGTCGGATGGCGCGGTTAAGTTACTTTGACACAGTGACAGATTTAAATACTACTCATTTTTTGACATCTGTTCACAGTTGTTGAAAATGAGTACTTTCGATTCACTCACTGGGTAGCCACAAGTAAGCGTGTACAATATAGGTGGAACTAGCACAGACTAACAGACAGGACACTCAAAATAGATTCTTCAATCATTTTAACGGTCATTTCGAATATTCCTTTATTTGGGACAGTACTCACATGTGTCATGATGGCGCCACGTTACCCTATCAAAAACATCCTGTCTGTCATCTAGACTGTGTTTGTTTTTTTCATTTACCAACAGAGTTGCTATTCATACCTGTAATGTATTGATTTGTATACATCCATGCAAATTTCATGCAGGATACAGATTTAATACGTATTGCCAAAACTATGTACATATTTGTGCCTACTTCTCATCCTTTAACGCAATACAAAATCGAACCCGTTTTGTTACAATATTTACTTGCTTCTGGTCTGCCGCCACTTAATTTCGGGTGAAAACTACCAACACAATAAAAAATAATCTAGATGAACAACGTTGAGTCAAATAAATGGTTACCTTCCAACATCGCGAAAAAGTTAAATATATTATCAACGTAATCCAATAATATATTGTGAATATTCATTTTCAAATACTTTGATGAAATCAGGCATCCCTGCAAGCAGCTGATCGGTGTTGACAAACGAGGGGAAACCAACTAGTAAAAAAATTTTTACATAACACAAGGGGTGTACAGATAGTAAATAGTTCGCGCAGTACAATATAGGTGGAACTAGTGCATCACGAAATATTATTTTTATAAGAATTTACACTTACTGTCATGTCTGTTAGTCTGTGCTCTAGGTCTATAAACAAGTAACAACAGTACAGTTCCCATTGTTCTCAAGCGTTACAAAAATTGTTGTTCTCTGTTTCTGTCAAAACGATTTATTACGTTTCAGAGAGCGTTATGATGATTCGGTGAAAATATATTTTAGGTGTTTAAAAACTTCTTCCAATTTAGTCATTTCGTAACAAAATTAACATCATGAGTTTTTTTTTGCAATAATTGCTTCCATTAAACAGCCTGGAACGTCATTCCATACTCGGAATCACACTGCCTTTTGTGATCGATAATTTTTTTAAATTCCGTTTCCGTTATTTTACATTTTAATACTATTCCTGCATGATTTTCCGTGTTTTTGATACCGTTGGTAATTTCGAAGAGGCAATCTTCGCATTTTGTGTTTTGTAACAATTTTGTTTACTTCTGCTGCATTTCATCTGAAATTGTTATATTTTTTAAACGGAAATTATGACTCCATTTTACTATTGAAAATACTAGCGCGGATTGCAGAGAATTCAATGGCAAATATTTACTGAAGAGAAGTGTAGTCATGAAATCTATGCACAGTTGAAAATTAAAATTGCAAAAATAAATTCCAAAGTCTCACATAACATATTTTAAATTCATGTTGTGGTTCATTTGCGTACCAAAGATAAAGGGTGATCTTTTTTGCTGATACCTTTTTGGCTTTATGGTGGCACTATTTTTGACAGATCACGCGTGAATCGTGTCTTGTGTCATTATCAAACTTATTCAGGTTGGTCTATAATTTAATCATGAATCGTCGTTTGGTCTATAATTTAACTATGAATGAGTGCTGGCAAAGTTGGAGGAAGATCCAATATTTTAATCGAAAAGTTGTGTTCAGCGACGAAGCTCATTTCTGATTGAATGGATACTAGCATTGCAAGAGCTACCAATAGATCCCAAAAAAGTCACTGTTTGGCGTGGATTATGCACAGGTGGCATTATTCGTGAAATATAGAAATGAATATGAAAATTATAGTGTGCCAAAATTGGACCATACGCATGGGCCATCTAAAGCAGATCCGCGGCCAACATTTGCATGAATTCATCTTCAAACATTAAATTATATTGATTGTTCTACCGACTTTAATAAACATTTTATCAATTTTCTCAATTTTTTGTGTTTTACTTTTTTTTATATATATATATAAAATAAGTATAGAATTCGCTCAAACTTTAGAAAATTTTTCCGAGGCCCGGAGGGCCAAATGACATATACCAACCGATTCAGCTCGACGAACTGAGCAAATGTTCGTGTGTGTGTATGTGTGTGTATGTGTGTGTGTCTGTATGTGTGTTGTCAACTAAGAGGTGGAGATCTCAGAGATGGCTGGACCGATTTTGATCAAGCTAGTCGCAACTGAAAGGTCTCCCCGTCACCCAAAACGCTATTGAATTGTTTTGAGATCGGATGTTTACTTTTTGAGTTATACGAAGTATCTGTCACAATTGACCTTGAAAATAGAATATGTTTTCAGACTTAGATTCCGCACGGTAATACCTGTCCAACAAGCGTGTATTGTTAAAATCCGTCCATTTTTAACGGAGATATCGAAATTTTTGTGTAAACGACTTTTCCCCCTATTCCAGCAGTAGGTGTTTTGAGCGCTGTATGACAAAGAAATGCTTGGGAGCAACGGAAAACACGATTTTTTATACTGTGACATACAATTGATTCTAAGTACCAAAAAGACTGTGTACAGCATCCTTTATCGTGACATTTAACCTCGGACCGATTTTAGCACGGCTCATTTTTGGCAGCATAACCGTTCGAATATGACATAAATAAACCAGATGATGGCAGATTTTTTTTAATTATATTTTTTTAAACTACTTACAGCAGAGATGCCAGATATTTTCATAGAAAATCTGTATTCTTTGTATAAAAAATCTGTATTAATCTGTATTCAGTAATAAAATGAAATTTTTACAACAAAATGATGATAAAAGATGTTATTCCAATAGATTGTGGTTGTATGATGGTAGATTCAATCAGTCAATTCAACGACGAAGTTTCATTGTTTTTTTTATCCACAATTGAATTGCAATTCCATATATTTATCTAGTTCGAAATTAATGACTTTATAATTTGACATGGAATTTCAACGCCCTATATCCAACGTCAAGTCGGTTCATACAACTCTCAGTTTGACAGTAAAGTTTCATGATGTAATTACTTCCTTAAATAAAGTACTGTCTCTGAGCGTATCCAAAAATTATCTTTTCTGTTAGTTTTTCATTCATTTGGCTTCTCCAATATATGTTTTCACTCAGTCATTGAAAAAATTGAAAAACAGTTCAAATTGGTTTCAAGTTATAATATAAATGGATTTCACAGATTTTCATATTAATTTGTGATTTGTCCGTTGATTGATAGACGTCACTGGAATCAAATACTAAAAGATAGCTCAGACAGAAAAGTTAAATTTGTTCTTTCTTACTTTTTGTTGCATCTGTATAAATCTGTATAAAATTTAGAAAATCTGTATAAAATCTGTACTTCGTATTAAATCTGTATGCGTATGTAAAAATCTGTATAATACAGATAAATCTGTATAAATGGCATCTCTGAGCAATAAATGCTGGAAGAACATAACATCCATATACCATTCGAATCAGTTCGTCGAGATCAGTGAATGCGTGTGTGACAAATAATTTCACTCAATTTTCTCGGAAAATTTCTTTTCTGCAAATTCAGATTCATACGAAGAGTCGAATGCTCCCAAACAAAGTTCCAGAATTAAGTTTGGTTCCGACTTCTGGTTCCGGAACTACAGGATGATATGTGAAACGAAATCAAAATTGTGTAACTCATTCTTCTCGTAGATGGCTGAACCGATCTAAGATTCAAATGAAATCTAAGAATCATCTAAGATTCAAATGAAAAGTTTCAAGATTCTATAAAACATCTTGCTCTTCAGTCAGATCCAACTTCTGGTTTCGGGGATACAGGGTGATTGGTGTAAAAATGTCTATTCCACATAAATTAATCAGGTTTATCGGGTTTCAGTTTTAGTGGTATTCAGTTGTCGATTCAGAAGGCACCTAAAAATTTAATTCGTGCTATGATTTCTCAAAGATGTCTATACAGCTACTCAGGTGAATTTATCTGACTTCGGCCATACCGATTTTAGAATTCCGGTTCCAGTATAAAATCGTTTCTCAAAGCTCAATCGTTTTCTCAAAAAAAGCCTAATCAAATTTCAGAAACAAAAATTCAAATTAAAATAAACTTATATACAAAATTAATTAATTTTATACATACATACAAAATTTAATTAATTTTATCCAATTATGACTTCCGGTTCTCGAATTACATGATGATGAATTTTTAAAATTCAAATCGACATACAAGATGACAATCCTGAAAAGCTTCAAAGTTGGACTCAAAACTGTTGTAATTTATTCGTCATATGGCCATACGAATTGGTTTGGGTTATGCTGGTTCCTGAATACCGGCTCTGGAAGTACCTTGAATTACCATAAACTCTAAAGTGGAACTTACATATCATGGCATGCTTAATCAATTATCACACTTCTAGATTCAAATTCGATCCGATTTGCAGTTTCGACATGACAGAGTAATGAGTGATTAAAATCTCAAATTGTCGCTTAAAACGACGGTCATTAAAATAATGTCATGAAAACTTAAACACCGAAGAATATTCATGCAAAAAACACATGCGGATTGATAAAAAAAAGGTATCATCTCACTGCTAGGTGGATTAAACACGTTTTTTTTAATCAAATTCTATACCTCTTCTTTAAAAAATCACCCATGCAGCTTTTGCAATTAGCAATTCGTGGCCCATACACGGTTTCAACGTTTTTTTTTTCAACCATACTCCACCGTGGATGCTTCCCAGCCTGTCCTATGTAGGTTGTAAATTTCGTACGTTTGATACCGATTGAAGAATTTTCGGCAATCAACATCCGCACGATTTTTACCTCTGCTATCCTCTTCTACTATTTTGATCGGCGAATTCGTCAACGTCCTCGATATCGATGCCGTTGAGAGATGTCAATTCTTTCAAGCAATTTGTCTTCTATGCGATTGCAACCAGTCTGATTCATTTTGATTCTACGTTCAGTTCGATGTATGCTTCCAACAGCATCTCAAGTAACGATTAATGATATTAAAATCCGATATAAGGTCTAGGGTATTCTTTCAATTAAAAATAAACCTATTATTGAATAATATAATGGTATAAATTTTTTTATTGTGAAATACACTTGAAATAAAATGTGAATCAGATGACGACCAAACCGATAGCGGCAGGTTATTGTATGGAAATTGCTGAAACATCAATTACATACCAAGAAGAACGCTAGTGGCACTTGGAGCTACCAAGTTCGGATTGGGTGAGCATGCCTGACGCACTGACATCTCCCAAGTGTCCAGCAAGTGCGACAGAGAAAACATTTCCGGTAATTTGCAGATCCTGGCGAGAAAAGATTTCTGCACCTGTATCAAAAAAGCCGTAGCATTATACTCCTGCTCTATCAATGTACAACTTGGAGAAGTAAATGGGTAGTCCTCGGGGATGGTAACGGCAACCGGCGGTACATAGGGCAAGTGTTTGTCATCTAGCTGACAGATCAATTTAATCGTTTTGGTTCCACTAACGGCACACTGGTCCAGAGATACCTTAAACTTTTGATCTAAACGAGCGATTTCACCTTGTAAAAGGTGCGGAATTTCTTGTGAGCCTCCAGAGCAAACACCGAGCGGTTCTTCGATGTTCAAACGAGGCTGCTTCGCTGGAGTCGGCAAATTTTTTATATCGGGTCCGAACAAAGCTTCCAAACATGGACGGAATGTCCGTTGCAGAGTATGATTGCCAAGAGGGCTTTGAAGATTTGCTGAAACGGCCTCTACTAATGGATTGTTAAGTGACGTCTCGCGAATAGAACCTAGCTGGCTAGTGAGAGCAGCTTCGCATTTATAAAGTGTTTCCAAAGGAATACGCCGTGTTGGGTTGCACAAAATTTCCAACAACCGTTTCAACTTTCCGATCTTATCCACGTCATCGTTTTCCATTCTAGCAATCATGCGCTTCAGTGGTTCAATATATTTGGTTAAGGATCTATATTTTTCACGGTAAAGTTGCTCTTCCTGTGGATTCAAAGGACTGGGTGCGGCTCCACCTGGCTGTCCGGGAGTATTTAGGCTCGATCCAGGCGACTGGCCAATATTTCTTGGTGGCACACTTCCCATTTGTGGACTCGGAGATGGGATCAGTGCCGGACTTGGAATCATTTGATTTGGATGAGACTGTGGGCCCATAGAACCTGGTCCAACCGGTGATGGAACTGATGGAGAAGGTGATTGTCGCAAAAATTGATTCGGAGTTACACTACGCACGGTACCACCAGGATAAACTTGGCCTCCACTCATCATGTCTTGCGGTTTTCGTACCATCGGGTTTGCTCCGATAGGGACAAAATTTCCCTGGGGTCCCATTTGATTACCTGGTATATTTCCTCCCGGTCCCATTCCGCCGGTATTCATCTGTCCCGGGCCAACATTTTGAGACTGCTGCTGCTGCTGTTGTTGTTGCTGCTGCTGATTTCCTTGTTGTATGTTTCCTGGACCTCCAGGACCCATGACGCCTATACCGGACTGGGCCTGTTGTTGAGAAGCGACTTGTTGTTGTATTTGTGTAAGATTTCCTCCTGGACCACCCGCTCCTTGATTCATTTGACCACCGCCCATTCCCATTTGCTGTTGATTCGGATTCATTCCCGGAGGAATTTGCTGTCGAAGAACTTGATTAGGACCAATACCCATGCTTGCAGGATCCATCGGACTGTTCCCTCCCATTTGGCCCATCTGTCCTGCAGCTTGATTCATACCTGCTGAATTCAACTGTTGATTCATTTGTCCTCCAGGATTTACTTGCATTCCACTCATTCCTCCCATGGAATTCATTTGATTCGGTGCTCCCTGCGTAACTTGTTGACCCTGCTGCTGCTGCTGGCTTTGTTGTATTCCTGCTCCAGTCATTTGTCCTTGCATTTGCATCGGATTCATTTGATTCATCTGAGCTTGATTACCCATGCCAACAATTTTTCCTCCGCTCATGCCACCCGGACCCATTACACCACCCATTTGATTGGGCATTCCTGGCTGCCCCGGTTGGAGCTGTCCTGGCATAATTCCACCAATTTGATTTGCTCCGCCCATTGCACCTACTCGGTTACCACCTTGCATTGCAGCCATTCCTCCCGTCATGGGCATTTGAGGACGATTCAGAGTCTGTAGCAAATTAGAAGCATTGCCAGTTCCCATCTGTCCACCACCCATGGGACCACCGGGTCCCATCTGGCCACCCATCATCTGTGGTCGCGTGCCTTGGGAAGCCAATGTTTGCAAAGCATTTATAGGGTCTGGCATGCCGCCCTGCTGTCCGGAGTTACCACCGTCTTGGTTAGTGTTAGCATTTTGTTGATTTTTATTCTTTGAATCTGTCAACATAAACAACTGTAGATCAGATATTGAAATCACAAATAACCGAAAACATACTCATCTCTCTGACGTGTAGGATTAATCGGGCCACATATCCAAGATACTCGTCTTTATTGCGTGCCTTGGTAAAAACGTGATTCTCCATTTCGAGCGCATTCTTGCTGGAAGTCATCCCGGATTGCTGAATTGCCTCATTACTGCAAATAACATGAAGCTTTTCAATTTTCTACGAAGCAGACATTATGCAGCGAAAAAACACTTGCATTTTGTTCACGACACTCTGTCGAAAGCTAGGAGTCTTCCATGAGTTATCATCTGCCATTTTCTATGTTCTCTTGTTCAGAATATACGATAAAATATTATTTTTCTAAAAAAAATTTTGGCTGAAAAATTGAAACCGTTTCACGAAAAATATGAAAGGATAAAATCGCTGTGTCACTGATACACGATCATTAGAAAGTATACATATTGTGCTCGTCACAAAGTCTTGTTGGTACACTTTTAACTCAAAAGCGGCAATATAACATATGAAAAGGGCATTAAATATCTTTATTATCACTACAGGCAAATATTTCCTTATTCACAATGCTTTCATTACTGCATCGTCCCGGGTTGTCGGTTCCATGCATAGGACGCTGGTCTTACAAGCCAGTTGTCGTATGTTTGAGCTCCGACCTGGAAGGATTCTTAGTGTCAGGAGGATCCATAGTACTAGCAATGCAATGATTCTGTACGCTAAGAATCGGCTGCGAAGTCTGTTGAAACAGAAAGGTCAAATTCCACGAAAGGAATGTAATGCCAAGACTTTGCTTTTTTCACTACTGCATGATGATTTCTAGATTTCTAACTATTGTGGTTACATAATATACCAGGTGCGCAAGTTTGTGATGTCGTTTATTCAATCAAGAATAAATCTTGTACAAGAACGAAATATTTGGTATTCTAAGTACGAGCTCTCACCAAATTTAGTTTATCTCTTTGGAAATTGATATTTAGTCCATCTCTTTGGAAATTGACGGATTCCATCTCAGAAGAAATCTTCATATTTTATTAACATCCATTCAACGCTAAGACAAGACCTGACAACTGGCTTCTTATTCTTCCTTCCGAATCATTCTTCTCGTCATTTTCGCCCTGTGGAATAAATACCAACGTATCGGCTACAGTGTAGCCATAAATACAGATTTTTTATTAACTATGATAAGTAAAAAATATAACATTTAAATTTTTAGACTTTAGGCTTTTGATTTGAAATGAACATGAAAAATGTTTTGGTGAATGCATTTCTTTATTATATATTAATGCTTAAAAACAATTAATTTAGTTTTGATGACAAAACACGAAATTATTGGGCCGTCATCAAACTACAGTGGAATCAGTATTTGAGGATTACAGTGATAAATAAAATAACTTTTATTAAAACGATGTTAACCGTACACTCAGAAAAATATTATGGTAACAGTTACTATATAGAGGGCCAACCTGACCATGCGAGTATAGTGGTTTTCAGCCGACTATTAAATCAGATGATTTCAACAATAGTCAAGTTCATGTTTACTATAAATGGTATCGGCTCTAGAATAGTAATATTGAACAGTATATTGTATGAATAACTTATACGATTGAGATGGTTAGGCTAACCATGACCGAATCTTTATTTACATTGTAGTTTTCGCTATAACCAGAGCCATGGTATTTTTAACATTTCACTTCTAGTTATTTCTAAACTAAAGGCAGTGGTTGATTCAACAATGCTGAAGAATGAGCTAATGTTAAAAAGTTTTATGAATTTGAATTCTAGAACAAGAACAACAAAATAGTTTCATGGAATTTTATTTTATTTTCACATCATATTAAATGATGACATGCCTAGTGAAATGTTGAATAGCAACGTGGACACTGAGGAGCATTGTTTGGTAGCAGCAGTTGATCAAAGGCTCTGATGTCCGGTGGATTTTTTCCTGAAGCAGGAATGAGCAGCATGAAAGAAATTAATAGCCAAGTCCAGATGTAAACCTCGTTACCCACCTGCGATATGTTGGATGTTATTTCTACAGCGACCGATAATGAATAATAAATCGTATACGAGACGTTGATTTCACTAGAAAACGTAGCCGTTGCCGGAAAAATGGTTGAAAAATTGAATTTCAATGACGGAAACTATTAAGGCTACAAACTTTACTCACCTGCAAGACCTACCAAATTACACAAAGTCATCATATAAAATATTTTTTTCATATCAATCACTGATGTGTTACCCACGTACGAAATTTTCTGTTTTATTGTAACTTTATGTGACAATAACATAGAACATTCGTTTATTGACAATTTGTATAGTCAGCACAAATGAAATACATAGTCGGTTAAAAAACAAAAAATACACGATAATGTGATTACTACATAAATTCTGTTCATATGGACTACATGAATAGTGTTTTCAAACTTCATAATCGTCTATCAAACCATGTATCTATTTATGGTAACATTATTATACTGTGAACATATTCACATGGTAGCAATAACTATTTCGCTTCTCATATATCAAGGCTCAAGAGCAATTTCACCTTACTAGAAATTGTGAGTTTAACTATTTGTTCTTATATTTGAGATGACTACCATTGTCAGTATGACCATGCCAGAAAAGTCATAAATACAAATAGTTTAGTCAAGTCGTAGTCTTTGTTGTCTAGTAATTTATACAATACAGATGGTGAATAGTCATATATCATGCTCTTTGCTACTATTTTAGCGTATAGTAGAAATGACAATGAAAAACAGTTTGCGGTTACTATGGTTCTTTTCTCAGTGTATGAAAGTCTTAACTCGAATGGATAAAAAAAATGGACGCGAAGTAAGCGCGCCAAAAGCGGCCCTTACAAGATCATTAAAAGTGTCATTACTAAAAAGGAATGGCACTTTTAATGATCGTGTAAGGTCTACGAGTTCAGTAATGATGGAATTGTGGATTTTCCATCATTACCAACATTATTTCTTCTTCTTATTTTTTTTGTGGAAGTGATGAATATCTTTAGAACTATACGCGAAAAAATGACAAAGTGTAGATTTAAATTGTTAATATTTCTTTAACCTTAACGTTTCAATGGCAAATCAAATTTATTTTCAGCTAAACAAAAATAAAAATATTACTATTGCTGGAGTAGTTACAAATACTCATCATTAATAATGAACGTGTAATGCTAAAAAGTAATGATGTACAGTAATGCAGTAATGACGAGCGTTTGAGCAGAAGTGTCATTACTTAGTAATGACACTTTTAATGATCGTGTAAGGGCCACTAAACAAACGAACAAGGTAGGCGGTGTTGTCCAGAGATGCCAGGTAAAAATTTCAAATATCTGCAGACAGGGTCTGTAAATCTGAAAAAAAATCTGCAGTCAGCAAGTATGCCTTACTGGCAGCAATTTCTCTATAAAGTATGACACGTTAAACTGACTTGGCGAGCAAAAAAAAAAAATTCAAAAGTCTGTAGATATAGACGAAAGTCTGCGAGAATTTAAAAAATCTGCAAGAATTTCAAAAGTCTGTAAAAGTCTGCACAACAAAAAATGTCTGCAGCACTATACCTCAAATCTGCAGATTTACAGACAAATCTGCAGACCTGGCATCTCTGGTGTTGTCAGCCCGAGAGAAAATTTTCACTTTGACAGCACAGCTCTATCAAGCGAGTTGCCAGTCGCTGCACCTGTCAATAGAAATATCTCATGTTGAACGCAAAATCGAATCCATTGTTGGCGTATTACCGGATCTTTTGGAAACCGGAAAAAGTCAGGTTTGGATAGAAATGCTTAGTGCGACCACAGTGTGGAACACAACAGTTCATTCTTCTCGTAAAACTGAACACACTTTCGAGTTTACACTTATTTAACAAATCTTTTTTGGTTACACTTTAATTCACTAAAAAGAAAAACGGCTTGATGTCTATTTTAATTACACAGTGCTTCCACTATAAACATTTATTACCGATGAGATTGAAAAGAAGTGAAACATTCTCCGAAAATTCTCATTTTCATTGGTGAGCTAAAATTATACATTTTAATAAACTTGTTTTCTGATTTTCTTTATACTTGGCATCATTGCTCGCGTACCCTGCAAAAGTTTTTTCTTTTCACAATGTGCAGGTAGCAACATCAAAATCAGCCAATCAGAAACTGGTCCATTTTGGAACAAAAGCAGCCCCCCCAGATGTCAGGTCTTGTCTTAGATTCAACGTACAATTTTTCGTATATCCTGCCCGCTTGTGAAGAATTCTGGCAACCGTCAGAAGGCTGGCTGCATTCCGGCTGATGTCAAAATTGTTCAGGCGAAATTGCGTCATTATCTCGCCGTACGTGTCTTGTTTATTTCGCTCCTCTTTCTTTTTTCTTTTTTTTATTCGACTTCATTTGATATTCGTCAATCCCGCATGTACGTACAAAAACGGATCTAGAGACGAGGTAAATGAGATTGAAATATGGGTATGTTTGGTAGTGAGAAAGCAATGTTATTGGCAATAACATTTTCCATGATTAGTATATATGAATGCCAATAACTTATTGCCTTTCATATGTACCTTTTATTGAAAAAATAAAACCAAGACGCTTAAAATGTAGAACCGATTCAAAACGGTTCTGCCAATCTTGTATGGCAAGAATCCGACAGAAAATAACCGTTAATAACCGCTAGGCGAAATTCTCTGCCGAAAACGGTTGTTGCATTGTTGCCAGACTTTTGCCGGAATTCTGGCCGTCTGGGGGAAAATCTGCCCACCGCGTACAAGTGGGTGCGCCTGCCCAAGTAAGGGACCGTTCACAGAGTTGCCAGGTTATATTTTCAAAAATCTGTCAAAACTCAAAAATTAATTTGGATTTGTCTGGGTCTACTATATACAAGGAAATTTTTGCCGGGTTTCTTTTCAGTGAGCAAAAAAAAAAGGTCTCTCCACCTATCGTATAGAGGCCAAACCCGTAAAGATCTAGTAAGATTTGACTAAATCTAGGAAAAACTGAAAAGTCTGGGGAAATTTGGAAAATCTGGCAAAAGATCTGGTTAGTTTGAGTGTCTGGCGAAACGAAGAAAATCTGGCATTTGCCAGACAAATCTGGCAACCTGGCAACGCTGACCGTTCATAAACCACGTAGACAAAAATCTGGTAACTTTTCAACCTCTCCTCCGTCCCCCCTTGTAGACTTTCTTAGACTTTTCATATACTAGCCCACCCCCCACCAACCCACTGCATAAAGAGTCTACGTTTTTACAAAACAATTTTTTTTTAATTTTTCAGTTAGAGGTAGTATTACTTTGTCCTAAGTCACTGATAGTTCAAACTGAGTTTTATAGTTTATACGCGGAAAATTTATAACAATGTTGAATAAAGTAAAATTTCAACCAAGTATTTATATACACCCCGAAAACGCTTCGAAATAGTGTCGATATATATTACACATAGTCGTGAATATTGACGAAAATATTGTGGCAATACTGCGTCCAATAGCGAGACCTAATTTTTTTAAAGTCCGAATAGTCCGTTCATGGCATTCAAAAGAAATATATACAATAGAATAGGCCCGTGCGCAGGAATCATTCAAGGGGGGGGGGGGGGGGGGGTTCAAGGGAGTGTACAAGGGGAAGTTCAAGGGAGGGGTCAAAAATGGGTGGGGGAGGTTCAAGGGGGGTGGGGATTCAAGGGAAAGAGAGGGGTTCAAAAGGTGAGGAAGGTGCTAAACTTTGAAAAAAAAGTGAAGTTATTTTTAAAATTACTCTATTATTATTATTATGGAAAGCCCCCCACCCCCACCTGCGCATGGGCCTGGAATAGAAATATAGTGAGATAATCAAGATAAGATACGTCCATGAAAGTATGGACGCAACCAAAAACCGTTGCCATTTCGCAATGGTTCAGAATCTGTCAATTTTCATGGCTGCGTCCTGTTGTTTACACTTTTCTCTAACCACTTGTGCAGTTGTTTATTCGTTTTCATTAATTTGTTTCGAAATGCGTGGATTTTCAGCAGAACAACGTCGAAAAATTGTGTACAAATGATGCATAGAACGCGGACTTTCACTGAGAAAGATAGCAAAAATGGAAGGGGTAAGTGAAAAAGCCGTGCGAAATGCAATCGGTTCGGTGAGGATAACACCTTTGAGGATAAACCGAAAACGAGTCGAAAAAAAGGTCCAGGTAGCCCTCAGTTGAATAAACGTATACCGAAGGCGTTCGAGCAAAAGAAGGAGGTTTCAGTTCGGGATGTGGTAAAAAAAGTGGGCACTTCGAAGTTAAATGTTCTTCGTGCTAAAGAACGTATAAATCTTCGAACCTATAAGAAGCAGAAACAACCAAAACGTAGTCCGAAACAAGAAGCTTCGATCAGGCCGAGGGTTCGAAAGTTGTACAATACGATTCATGCAGGAAATTTGAACTGCATAATCATGGACGACGAAACCTACTTGAAACCTGATTACAAATCCTTGCCGGGACCACAATATTTCGAAACGCTTTATCACCACTGCTTCAATGAACAGCGAAATATACATCAAGGAATGTTTACAAAAACGACTTCTACCCATGATTCGAAACCACAAGGATCCCGTTGTCTTCTGGCCAGATCATGCTTCTTGCCACTACTAGAAATGAACGGTAGAATGGTATACTACCAAAAATGTCACTTTCGTCCCGAAAGACATGAATCCAACAAATTGTCTACAACTTAGACCAATTGAGGAATTTTGGGCATTAACGAAGGTACATCTTAGGAAACATGTCTCGGCAGTCGAAACCATTCAACATTTTGAAGAAGATTGGAAAAAGTGTCAAAACTTGTCGCCTAGAAGTCTGTACGGAATTTAATGAGGAACGTGCGCAAGAAGGTGCGCCAGCTAGTCTACAATGGCAAATGTTAAGAATAATACTCTGTTGTTGTAGTCTAATATTATCAGTATATCGAATAAAATTTGAATATCTAACACTTGTGAATTATCACAAGTACGTCCATACTTTCTGGTACAGTCTTTTGCTGAAATTGTACAGGTAGTTTCTAGATGATCCGACCTGGGACTGGTAAATCATCCTTCAATGTACATCTTCTGGTAATCCCAGAAATCATTGATCAGTACCGGCGCCGGAAAGGCCCGAACGTAGATCGTCTAAGGAATGGGAAGGGATGTTAGTCCAACACTTGTTGTTACTAGAGGCCGTATATACTACTGCGCACTCCACAAGTGTCACAGGAGAAGGATATTTGTTAGTAAAAATTTCAGTATTATTATTATTCGTGCGCGATTCAGTATGTTCCGTTTTCAAGATGCTCGGATGCACCACTAAACTCGCTGACTTCCCGAGTGAACGTTTCAACAATATATTGAAGTCCCGGGAAGTCTTGATTCACAGCTCTTATTCGAGGAAACTAAAGAAAAATTTGCAATACTATCGCGTAAAGAATAAAAACTACCCTAATTTTTATAAATGAAATTACGTGTTACAAAATAAACGAGTGAATAGGATTTAGACAAAATAGTTGATTCATTGCCTTGACATATTCTAAACAGTTGTTATAAAATCATTTTAAATCACCAAATAAAGGTCAACAGATTTCACGCGATTTTTTTATTTATAAAAATTATTAATTGATTATATTAGTTGATCTGGGCAGCCGGCCAGCGAGAAAAATATTTATTTGTTGTTTGAAATATTAATATCAAATGTTTTTTTACTATGTATTCAATATACCGATATATTCTATCTCTGTTATCAACTTTCTGCAATAGTTGATTTTTATCATTCAATTTATAATCCTGAGAGACAATCAATAACATGAAAGAAGAAAACATTACAAATAAAACTTTTCTCCGAAGCTAGACGGAAATTGATTGGTTGAATGAAGAGATAATTTAGTAAAATAGAGTAATCAGAAATGAAACATTGAAAATATCTGCTAACTGAAAAGAAAAAGAAACTCCTGCAATTGTCGCCTTTTACGACATGGAATCAGGAACCCAGTTGATCTATTCATGGTTCATTTTTTCCCGCCGGATTGCACACGGCATCTAGGCTGGTACTGTCCGGAGAGAGCCAATAGGTTCTATCAATCTCCTAGTGGACCTCAACCCCTGCTGTAAAGTTCTTTTTTTTGTGTGTAACAAAATCTAAGAAATTGAAGACGTTTTAAATATTACAATAGAACTGTTCGAATACACTAAACTATAACCGCTTGTTTATTTGATATACGTTTGTTTCAGTTTCCGTTCTATTATCCATCTCCCATCATAGAATTTCCGGCTGTTGAACTTGTTTCCAACATTTTTTAAACAGACGAAATAAAAGGTAAAATATCAATTAAAAATGATTTTAGCACACGCTTTGAATTTGGAGGTTATGTTAGTTATTTATTTATTTGTTGAAACCCTACCGGACAAGTGTTTACTTTCTGGTTGTCCACAGAGATTACCCAAGTAACCATGACGCATTATAACTTTAAATTATTCCGGCTTTAAAAATTCACGTAAAGAAATTAATTAAATGCAGCGGAGTTACACATGTTTTTACAATGCTATTATAAAGCTGAAAAGAGCGATTATTAGACACTTAAGGGATCTGATAGCTAAAGCAGGAATCGCACATGTGTGCAGTGATATAACATAATGCATATGGCTACTTGGGTAGAGCTTCAGGGATTTTAAGTAAGTGCGTATTATTAAATTTACTTTTTTGAAACCGACCCTTTCTAAATTTGCAGAAAAGGTAAATGCACATAATAGACTGACTCTTCTCAGGAAAGGAAGTATAGATTTTTCGACCGTATTTTCCTCAATCGCGTGGCATTTCCACAGCACAATCAAAAGTATTATGAATATAATTTTTAATTATTCAGCTGAGTTTTGATTTTAAAGAAAACCCAAAGAAACCAGAAAAATACTATTTCTCATTATCAATGCTTCCAGTACCTTTTCTTACGAAGGTCATTCGATGCGATCTATTGACGTAAATTCTGGAGCACACTCGCTCACCTTCTTGCATTTTTCGTTCTGTTTCAATCATCAGGCGCAACAACGCGAGAATCCGTTATATTTTCTTTGCTTTTGGGCCATGTAGTTTAGTGATTTTCTATTCATTATTTGTTTTTCTCTGCGTACGCGTTGTTTCTTTACGTTCGCGTACTCTTCATCGGCACGTCAATAGATAAAACCCAATTGCACGGTCGATTGACTTTAATGACTTTTTTTCGCACAAAGCTTTTATGTTTGGGGGGTGCTTTAATTCAGTGTATATTAATAACACTGGGATGGAAAGGTAATTTAATGCTTTAATTGTGAAATAAAATGAAAATGATGAAAATATTGCCTTGATGAAGCTGCAAGATGATTTATTTTCAAAGGGTTTTTTTTATACTCATACCTAATAGCTTCGTTAATAATCTCATTTTAAACTAAATGTGAGAGAATCGGGCTTTCCTCCAGATTGTATGATTATATTTTTACCATAAACCGAATTTCATTAATTAGAAACACATATTTAAAGATTTAGGCCTACTTTGAAATTGCTCTGCTTGCTCTTGCTTTTTAAATCTTGCCATCAGAAAAAAAAAAACGTTTGAATGTAATGTAACTCTCATCACATAAGTACTGTCTTATCAGATGAAGTATCCTAGGTATTGATACATTGATTAGCAAACCTAAGCAATCAAAAGTTCCACAATAACAAGTAACAAGAACAATTTCCGCGTGAACTTTTTGTTAACAAGAAATATTGATTCATTGTTTTTAAAATTACAAAAGTAGCTCATAAACGTCATATGGATTGAACTATGACAGATCCGAGTTCCAAAGTTACGAGTTAATGAATATGAGCAACAGTGAAATGATCTTTTGTTACTATAGTTTGTTCACGCCTAATGAAGTTTTGATCTGCAATCATGTGTATCATTCGATTTGGCTTCTAGGTTTTGATTGTTAACGACCAATAGAAGACTCATGTGTCTCCTTGATTATCGAAAATCTCGTAATTTTTACTCAAATAGTATCACTGTGAAATCCGACTTTGAAACCGAGAGTCGAAGGTCCGAGTGACATATACAGGGTGATTTTTTAAGAGCTTGAGAACTTTTTTAAACAATAAAACGCATAAAATTTGCAAAATCTCATCGGTTCTTTATTTTAAACGTTAGATTGGTACATGACATTTACTTTTTGAAGATAATTTCATTTAAATGTTGACCGCGGCTGCGTCTTAGGTGGTCCATTCGGAAAATCCGCTTTTTTATCGACAAATTTTGTTCAGCGATGAGGCTCATTTCTGGTTGAATGGCTACGTAAATAAGCAAAATTGCCGCATTTGGAGTGAAGAGCAACCAGAAGCCGTTCAAGAACTGCCCATGCATCCCGAAAAATGCACTGTTTGGTGTGGTTTGTACGCTGGTGGAATCATTGGACCGTATTTTTTCAAAGATGCTGTTGGACGCAACGTTACAGTGAATGGCGATCGCTATCGTTCGATGCTAACAAACTTTTTGTTGCCAAAAATGGAAGAACTGAACTTGGTTGACATGTGGTTTCAACAAGATGGCGCTACATGCCACACAGCTCGCGATTCTATGGCCATTTTGAGGGAAAACTTCGGAGAACAATTCATCTCAAGAAATGGACCGGTAAGTTGGCCACCAAGATCATGCGATTTGACGCCTTTAGACTATTTTTTGTGGGGCTACGTCAAGTCTAAAGTCTACAGAAATAAGCCAGTAACTATTCCAGCTTTGGAAGACAACATTTCCGAAGAAATTCGGGCTATTCCGGCCGAAATGCTCGAAAAAGTTGCCCAAAATTGGACTTTCCGAATGGACCACCTAAGACGCAGCCGCGGTCAACATTTAAATGAAATTATCTTCAAAAAGTAAATGTCATGTACCAATCTAACGTTTAAAATAAAGAACCGATGAGATTTTGCAAATTTTATGCGTTTTATTGTTTAAAAAAGTTCTCAAGCTCTTAAAAAATCACCCTGTATTATTCGACTCAGTTCGTCGAGATCGAAAAATGTCACATTTGCGCACTGTGATTATCGAAGTAGGCTCAACCGATGTTCACAACCTTAGATTTAAGTGGAAGATGTCAGAATTTCCTAGCAAATACCTGAGTTTTATTTATATTCAAGTGTAAAAAATTAGTACAAAAATTTCTATTTCATGTGTCTTAATGATTGACTGACATTATAAAAACTGACTTTTGAACCAAGGCTCTAAGGGCCGAATGTCATTCGTCATTCGCAAACTGTCTGTGTATGTGTCCATGTAACATTTTTTGTGTGCTCATTATTCTCGAGGATAACTGAACCAATTCTCACAATCAATTTCACAATTTTTCTCAGACGTGACTGGAAGGATTACAAAAAATGGATGAAAAAAAAATGAAACTAAAATTTGATATAGACCCGGCTTCCGCTAACAGGGTGAAACGTATAAAAAAAATCGATTTTCAAACTTTACTATGCGGGACCATGCACAAGTCGTAAATTGCTTAATATGTACTTTGGTAAATAAATTCTTCTAGTTTACAGATCATGTTAGCAGATGACCAAACGAACTCACTTCGATTAGTACCGGTTGTCAAAAACATCTAAATATAATTTTTTATATATTTTCTACTATTTTTTACGTTTCGCCTTCGATTCATCAGTGTGTCAGTAGTTTATGTTGAACTAAAACCAATGATAAACTCAAGATGGAATGCTATGTGATTTTTCATGTACCATTCAAAATAGAGCAGGGCAAAACTGTTCATTTAAAAAACCGTTCAGAACATGACAGTTCTACCGAAAGAACTAGTTCTTCGTTCATTCGTTCTTCAGAAATTTTGGATGTTTCTTCAAACACCGTACTTTTTCAGAGGTTGCCAAACAAAATACAAATTTTGCTGGATTATTAAAAACTACGACCGAATAGTTTACAATCTGCTTCGAAAATTTCGTACTTTTTTATGTCGTCAACTATAAAGCTTGCTTCAGATAGAATTGGAACAAAGACAATTGCCTGTATTTCAGATATTTATTATTGAATTCAAGATCTTTTTTTTTACAAATGTAGCGTTTTCATCATACTTTTAAGAAAAAATACGGATAAAATTATTCGTCACGGTTTTTTCCTGTAACACGGCTCATTAGGCGGCGCACACCTTCTTCGTCTATCGTTTTAGCTATCTTATTCCACCAGGTTGTCATTTGAATGAAGTCTTTGACAACCTTTCCCTTTGCCTTGAATCTCTTCATGATTGCCCAGTATTTCTCAATAGGGCGGAACTGGGGGAGCTGGGTGGGTTAAGGTTTTTCGGAACAAACTGGACCCCTTTCTCTGCATACCATTCTTGAACGACTTTGCTGTAATGACAGCTTGCCAACTCTGGCCAAAACATTACGGGATGGTCGTAGATTCGAATAAACGGCGAAATTCGTTTTTCGAGACACTCTTTTTTGGTATAATTCCGATGCCATTCACCCCGATTCTGCAATCCGACGGATTTGTGATACGAACGAATCTACACTTTCGTTCGAGTTCGAATTTTGCATTCTTGATTCCGTTCGACTTGTATGATTCGATCGGCTCTCGTTCGGGAACACTTGAAATTTCGAACACTAACCATCAAAGCTGTCAACACTAGTTACACGTTCTATATTATTTATATTATTCATTCCTTGGTAAACGAAACCGTCACACTTGTATAAACAAGTTAGAACGATTCTAAACCGAGCAGAAGTCGTACGTACGCAAGTCGATCGAGTAATGTTCGAAAATTTAACAACTCGAACGAATGATATTCGAGTTCTTACCCAACTCGAACGGAATGCAGAATGGAAATTGCACATTCGATCGGAATATTTCGAATCGATCGACGTACAGAATAGGGGTGATTGTCTTATTTGTAGCGAAAACTTTCGTTTTTTTGCCACAGCTGAAAATGCCCTGCCTAATCAAAAATTTTCTTGCAAATTTGTCGGCAAAAACAAATTTAGATTTGGCTGGAACATCCCCCCGAGCCGTTGCCAAGTAAAATTTTTGACCTGGGATTTGCCCGAAGTCAGCCTTGACATAGGTTTCATCGTCCATCAGAAGACACCAGTCGAACTTGGTCAGCACCTGGTCATATAGTCCCCGAACACGCATTTCGACCACACTATTCCGTTTTATGGTCCGATTTGGCTGTTTGCTAGTTCGATACGACTTGATTCCTTCCCGGAGTCGAGTTCTCCTCACGTTACTATGGGCAGCACCGAATTTTCTGGCCAAATCACGGTCCGATAGATTATGTTAGGATTCCTCTTAATCGTCTTCAAAATCTTACCACGCAGTTTCCGGTCAACAGTTCCACTCCGACGATTGGCTTGAGGCTTCCTAATCGTCGTCAATGTTTCCTTATACCGTTTGATAACGCGCCATACGGTATTTATGGGCAATTTCAGCTGTTTAGCTAGCCTAGATGCAGACCACAATGGATTTTCCAAATAACTGTGCATAATTTTCGGCTTCCATGTTGATTGTTTACAAAGTACAGTCGATTTGAGGAATGTCAAAAATCAAACGTGAAGCTGACGAAATTCCCGACACGTGGGCGCCAAGAACTTCCAAATCCGTCCACCAGGAGCGCCACATTATGAGCAAAAGTTTGTTTCAATTCTAAATGAAGCTTTATGAAGGTTAGACATTTTTATCTTTCATTATTCTGGATGTGGGATCCGGACAAAATTCAACCTTTTTCAATAGGATAGTAAGACAACTATTTGAATCAAAGAAATTCAGGTGATAGGACATTATTTGAGATTTTATAAGTTGTGGCCACTTTTTTCGGCGCTTCCGGAACCGGAAGTCGAGGACTGGTATAGCAGGAATGGATACGTTTGACCGTCAACTGACCAGGCCTCCGTAACCAGAATCCGACTCCAGATGAAATTCAGAAGTTTTGTAACACATGGGCTGAAAAGTGCCGGACCTAACACATAGATGGCGCTAGTTTTATTGCAGTCACCTTTTTTCAGTTGAAACTAACCTTTGAAAGACAGCTGTTAAAATTTCATAATATTCTATTCATTAGTTTGTGAGTTGTTGTGTTCAGTTCAGAACAATGGATCAGAACCAATTTCGTGTTTTACTTTTACACTGCATCTTGATGGGGAAACATACCGTTCAAGCGAAGCAATGGCTTGAAAAGTGTTATGAAGACTCCGCTCCATCAGAAACAATAATAAAACGTAGGTTTGCTGATTCGAACAGGTTTGCTGACAAACGTGGTCGTAGAGATACCGATGATACAGAACACAGTTGAGGCGGTAACACCAGAAAACATTAAAAAAAATCCACAAAATCGTTTTGAATGATCAAAAACTGAAGTTGCGTGAGTTAGCTGACATCGTACAGATATCAAAAGAACGTGTTGGCTTAATACTGCATAAGCATTTGACTATGAGAAACAGTGCGGTAAAATTTCATTTTCAATCGAATAATATAAGATGAAAATGAAATTTATGGCCGCTGACAGTCAGCATATCGCTACTAATTCATTTGACTTTTGCTGCCATTTTCAAGTGAAGCTCCCGGAATTCATCGTCAGTTGATTAATCGTACCTAGTCATTTGAAGTTTTGTTTGCTCAGTTTCGAGTGCCAAGTAGTCTACCTGCTTCAACACCTTCGCTCTTGGTAGTAAGCAAATTCGAACGAATAGAATTATAAATGGAGTAAAGTATTAAAAATGAAAACTGAAGGAGGAAACAATTAATTTATGTGTATTCTGTGATTGACATTTCAGCTATCTGGTTTGTCTATCATCTATTATCTTGAACCAATTCGAATGTTTACATGAACCTCATTTGAAGGCCGCTCTCACACTATTGAAATAGATATTTTGTTACTTCAAGAGATCAACTGACGGTTGTTAAAATGAGCCTCGATTGAAGAGAAACGAGTGATGAATTGAATGCTGCCCGTTCGGGCCGTCAGCAAACATTGTGTATGTCAGAGAGTGAAGTTTACTGCATTCGAGAGATCGTCAATGTGTTCCACATTCAGTTTCAATTGAATTGAATGAAGTTTTACAGCACTGATGAGAAAGCTCTGTTCAAAATTGGTGACGCGTTTGCTCACTGTTGACCAAAAACGATTCAATCAAAACAATGGCAAAACTATATGAATTGAACTTCGAATTGCTCCCACATTCACCGTATACGCCAGATTTGGCTCCTAACGACTACTGGCTGTTAGCAGACCTCAAAAAATGCTCGCCGGTAAGAAATTTTGCAAGAATGAAAAGGCTATCTCTGAAACTGAGGCCTATTTTGAGGCAAAAGATAAATCGTTCTGCAAAAGTGGTATTGAAATGTTAAAGCGGCGCTGGAATGATTGCGTAGCTCTTGATGGAGATTACATTGATGAATAAAGTTAATTTTGAACCGAAAAAATCGTGTTCTCTTTGTTACGCTCGGGACTTTTCCGCCCATGTGTTACACGACCGTTCATTTGAATCTAAGGTTGTAAAAATCGGTCACGCCATCTCTGAGAAAAGTGAGTAAGTAATATGAAATTGAAATTTCCACGCCAATCACTTTGTGATTCCGAAACCGGAAGTCGGATCAAGATGAAATTCAGGAATTTTCTATAGGACCTTTCATTGGAATCTAATTTTGTGAAAATCGATCCGAGGAAAGTTGAAAGTTTTTTTTTGCACATTTTACCTCATAATTCTGAAACCGGAAGTCAGCTTCAAACATAATTCAGAAATTTTGTACGGCACCACAATCTAAGTTCGTGAAAATCGGTTTAGCCTTCTCCAAGAAAAGTTAGTGCAAAATAACGTTACATAAACACGTAGACATTTGGTGTACTCGACGAACTGAGTGGAATGGTATGCGATACTCGGCCCTCCGGACCTCGAATCATAAACCAGTTTAAACAGTGATTTCATAACCTTTCTATATGAGAAAGACAAAAATCGATTTATATTGAAATTTTTAAAAGAGAATATACAATAATAACTTTTCAAAAGAATAACTTAGCTTGCCCCCCCCCCTAACAGGGGAAGGCTACGCACGAATGTACAAGCAATAACAACATAATACCAAACCGGGAAGCGAATCATACACTAAACCAGCAGCTAGAACAAAACGCTAAGCTCGTACAAAGCTTACTTGATCGCAAATATATCGCGGAGAAATGGCTTTCACCGGTTCATTCTCGATGTAGATCTTCACCGTGCAACATCTTCCGCCTGCGATCTTTGTTTCTCGGCATCGAGTTCGTCGCTTGTTTTGTTTCAAGTTTTTCGTGCTCTTGCTCGCGTCCGAAGAGCAACCAAATAAGCAACAATAATCGAATAGAAGTGATCCTCCGGATAATTGATTGTGTAGTGAGAACTGTTTTTTTTTTTTGTTGTTCTTCTGTTGCTCGTTCAGTTTACGTGCCTGGCATTAAAGTGTATCAGAAACAGTCCGTGCGGAGTTAGTTCTGGTGGACACAGCAACGTGCGGATAGTGATGCTTGCATTTATCTGTATAGCGAAAAAAATCAGTAGACCATTGCAATAACGGATCTGCCGTAGAACGAGAAATTGAAGCAAATTGGATTAGCTGTATAAGAAAAATAAAAGTATTCCACCAGATTTGGCGTCCTAAAAACAGAGGTCTTCGAGAGTACATTAACTAACGGGTGGTTCGCGGAAAGGAAGATAATTGGGAAGGCCCCCGACATCAAGTGACCATCTCGAGAACAATTATTTTAGATTCATATTGTTGTTTGTTCTCATTACGCTTTGAAAAGGTATGTTGGCTTGAACTTGTATCGTGATTCGCTGGTGGTAGGACGTTGAACAGTTGAATCTAGGTTCAACGTTAGCCCATAAAGAAAAACCGGCGGTCGTTGTAAGATTTATAGACATACCGAAGAATAGAAATGGTATCCATATTTTGCGAGACTTGCATAGCTGCTATGTGCACTGATCTACTTCAAACTCGCAAACGGCTAGCGAGTTGGCCCGGGAACGAAGATATGTCTCCGATAAGAGCGCGTTCTGCATCCATTCGGCTTTGTATCTTTTTTTTTGCAGACAAACAGCTGAATTCCTTTTGCTGTGCTATTCCTTGGCGGTTGGTTTGCAGTATAATGAAACTGTAATGTGTTACATGGTTTAACTATTGCTTGCATCCAACTACGGCATTATCGATATAGCATTACCGTATGTGTGCCAATGCATGCTCCGATGAGTAAAACAGCAATGATTAGAAGAACAGGGAGTGAGAGCAACTAGCGAAACGGGGAGTGCATTTGGCTTCTTGTGGAATCTTTCGTGTCGGTACAAGGAAATTAAATTTGTTTTCATCCTATTAAACGAGATAACACATCGTTCTATTTATTGTTCTGCTATGGATTGATGGGTAGCACTTTGAATCAGTGTCGGTTTTTTTCATAAAAATAATTGCAGAGCTAGAGATGGAGAACACGTTTGTTTGACCACAGCAGGAAATTGAATCGCGTATACCAATTTTTACACTACCGTTCTTCCAGAACTTCAATTCTTGTATTCAGATGTATGTGATTAATACAGGATCTGGGACGAACGTTGGTACGTTCACCTTGTTTCAAAGTAGAATTTTGTCAGTGGATTTATAATAGTAAACGGGATAACTTCTGTACAAATTTTACAACAATTAATACATATACTTTGTTGCTTTACGGCCACGCACAGTGGTTTGAATCGACAAAAACGTGAACTTAATTCTCTAGCTGCTAAACCGTTTATCCGATATACATAGTTCCTTTGATTTGATCACAATAAAAAATGTGCAAAGCCTACACGGAACCACCCGCGATCCCATTTCAACCAGAATATTAGTTGATTTTCTGAATTCGATTGGTTAAAATTTGGTACAACTAATCGATTGTTGTTTTAACTAAACTGTCATTTTTGTTTTTCGATTAGCAGAAACGATGGTTGAAACAACTAATTTAACTGTTTGAAAAAAAAAATGCTGTCAATTAGTGAGGACACATACCTTTCAATTTCAACAAATATTTTAGTTGAAATAACTGGTGTTGTTATTGAAACAAAATTCTGTTAGTTGAAAAATAAATCGGTTTAATTTGTTTTAGACATTGCAAATAGTTGAATCAACTCGAACAATGTTATTGATTTGCGAAAATAATCAAAATCTGATACACGTCATGATCTATTTGAAATAAGTTCGCACGGAGAACCCTTCGATCATAAAATTGCGATATCACAGTTTTTGATTTTTGTGATAGTTGATTAAACTAATTTATTTTTGATTCAACCAATATGGTTCTTGATTTGCATATATTCAAGTAGTTGAAAAATATGTTGTTTTGAATGCTGTCAAATGCCGGAGACAGTTGAAAGCAAAACAATAATTGCAATGCAAAATCAACAACTTTTTTAGTTGAAATCTGTTCGCGTCGCTTCAAAATGTCAATGAAAACAACATCGATGGTTGAAGCGTTTGGTGAAATTGTGTTCATTCGATTTGAGAAATTCATGATAACAAGTGTTTATCTAACAGCGGTGTTGTGATAAAGTTAACCTTGTTTAAGATGAAAAAGATTTGGTGACAAATTAGAAAATGTTAATGAATGATCATCTCGTAATCTTTCAGGTATGCGCAAAAATTTTAGGCTTCAAATTCGATCATTATTTACTTCCAGCAGACTGTTTTACTTCCAGCTGTATGTTACCGATAATGATGTTCATGCATTAGCAATAAAACGCTTTTTGACATGAATTTAATTTATAAAAGTAACAGGAGCGAAGGGTTTCAAACGCACAGAACGCGCTGCGATTGAATGGCGCGTTTGAATTGCCGTCGCAAAATTCCAATTCCCAACGGTTGATGCACCCAAGTTCATATAATCAATCATTTCCGATCGAATAAAAAGAATTTTTCGAATTTAGATCTTTACTGATCTCGACTTGACATGATCATGATCATACAAAAATCAAAATCACTTAGAGATCAGATCAGTTCTGATTTCGTAATGATAATTTATTCCTTGGTTAAGATCACTTGAAATCAGCAGTGATCGATGGTTTTCCCAGCCCTAATGATATTACATGTCAATATAAAATACTGTATATATCTTAACAACGATATTTATTTCGTGTACTACGATAAAAGTTCATTTCAACAACGTTTTTCCCTTTAGAGATAGAAAAACGATGTCTTCTACAAAGTTTTAGAACTTCAAACGAGAAAAAACTTTGCCGAAGAAGCGATAGATCAAAAAGTTTCGGATATATGAGGCATTTTCGTTTGAAATCACCTAAAATCAATTTTTTTACATAACTTTTTTTGGCAATTATTTTCAGTGTCTACTATGTTCGAAACAATTACCAAAAACGTAAAATTACACATTTTTGTTGAAGACTGTGAACGGTTTGGCCTTTTCCTTAAAAAGTTATTTAACATTTAAACTCTTATATACACTAACTTTAACTATTAATAGGAAGCAGGGTCGCAGACCAAAAGGCACCTACATATACTTTTTGGAAAGCTTAAATCAAGTAATATAAAGTTACGAAGTGTGTAGCGTGGCCCTTTTGAATTATGTGAATGAGACAACAAAATATAGAGTGCTTTTTTGACCATTTTCTTAGCTAAAACGACTATTTTTGGTTTATTAAAAGGAGCTTTGTTGGAAATGTTCAAAAATTGGAATCGGTCGTTAGTGGTGCAATGGTGTAATGATTGAATATAATTTCATGATGCATTCTTGTATGCAATTGAACAAACTGAAGAAGTTAACGTGCTCATTAAATTAATAGAATTTAATAGAATATTCCTTATCCGTTCCAATCCAACTCATTTCAAGGATGATATCTCACACCATTACCAGTACGCCTAAAAACAAATACGTTCTTATGAGTTAAAACATACACTGAGAAAAATAATGAAATTCACACTATTTCTAAATAAATAATACTATGGAATGGACATCAGTTGAATAAAAAATTTGATTCAAAACCATCCTCGATGTAAAATTAAATTGAAATACATTAATTTCAATTAATGTGACCGAGAGTGAGAGCAGCGCTGCATATTATTTTTAAAAACACAAAAAAAGTTGGTTGATGATAATATAACAATAAAATGCGTAAGTGGTTCAACGTTACATACAGGCAGACCCTGTCAGCTTGGAGAGAAATCAATCTTCAGTCCAGCAACGCCATCGCACGGCATCACATTGAACAATTGTATTGGAACGCAGTGCTGCTATTTTGGCGCGCACGAATTTGACATTTCTCTCCCCTACTTCTATGTACGAGATTCGATGCGGACTCGTCTGAGGGCGCCATGCTTGCAAAAAAGGATGTTGCCAGAAGGCACAAATCTCCAAATATCAAGGGGAACGTGCCATTTGAGCAAATTTGTTCTGATTCTGAACTAATCGGTTGCCTTACTGCAATTCTATTAAATTTTCTACTGAAGTCGGTTATATCTCGCGATTTTTTTTGTGATAACGGTCAATAAGACACCTATCAACATTCCTTTTGAAGAGCAATTCCGAAGACTCGGTACTCGCTGAGAGTAATACCATGTTCACATTAGCGCTTATATCACTTGATATACCGAGCTGATATGCATATCACGTGGGAGTGTTCACATATGATCGAAATAATATCGTTTGACAATCAAATTGTCATATTGAATGTTCCCATTAGGAGTAAGATCAATAATATTGCTTTTCTCTCCTACAATTCAATCAATAATTGAAGTTTTGCATCAAATGGTCTCCGAACGCCAGTATTCGTTGAAAAATTTGAAATTATGATTTTTTAATAACTATTTATTGGAATATCAGTTAAAATTAAATTATTAAGATTTAAATTGGGTGTTCAGCCACAAGTGGTGACTTTTCAGCCCTATTATATATATGATTTGGTTGTTACCATGAGGACATCATTTGCTTCCGCAATTCTGAGATTTTTGTGTAGGGAAAATTCTAAACCTACTTGTATTGTGTAATGTAGAAAAGGAACTTATATACTAACTTACTAACTAATACAGAGAGCGAATCGATTCAATTGAAGATTGCATCGATTTTTGTCGGAATTTGCTTATAATATTATGTGACATTACATCTAATGGTTCTATATTTGTGAGTCTGTGTAACTCATTTGTACTAAACCAGGGAGGACGCTTCAAAATCATTTTCAGAATTTTATTCTGAATCCTTTGAAGCGTTTTCTTCCTGTATGATTGTTTATTGTCACTCTCAAAGTAATGTTCATAAATGAGTACGTTCAATGCCATTATCCGTGTTGCTAGTTGCGATTTTTGACAACTCGACATGATATCGTACATGATATCCCGGATATCATGCAAAAATAGTGATACGCGTTGACATCAAATTGTATGGGATATCAAGTGATATCGCACATGATATCATCGAATATCAAGCATATCCGTATATCACTTGATATCAGCGCTAATGTGGACATACTATAAGTCATAATAGTAAGCTATAGTGAAAAGTCTTTCTTTCGTCTGTTGTTAAAACTAATGCTCTGTTTTTTATACCTCAACTGTAATTTCTTGCAAAAATTTCTGCCTAAAGGTGACTTATCGGTCGATATCACAAATAACGCTTGATATAAAGATAAACAATTTCATTAATGTACGTTTTTTCTAAGAAGATGGTCAAAAAAGCACTCTTTATTTTGTTGTCTCATTCACACAATTTAAAAAGGCCACGCTACACACTTCTTAAATTTATATTACTTAATTAAAGCTTTCCAAAAAGTATATGTATGTGCCTTTTTGTCTGCAACCCTGATTCCTATTAGTAGTTGAAGTTAGTGTATATAAAAGTTTAAATGTTGAATAACTTTTTAGGGAAAAGGCCAAACCGTGCACTGTATTCAACAAAAATGTGTAATTTTACGTTTTTAGTAATTGTTTCGAACATAGTAGACACTGAAAATAATTGCGAAAAAAGTTATGTACAAAAAATTGATTTTAAGTGGTGTCAAACGAAAATGCTTCATATATCCGAAACTACATGCGTTAGATCTTTAGCTTCTTAGGCAAAGTTTTTTCTCGTTAGAAGCTCTAAAACTTTGTAAAAACATCGTTTCTCTATCTCTTAAGGTAAAAAAGTTGTTGAAATGAACTTTTATCGTAGTAGGCTCTGCACATTTTTTATTGTGATCAAATCACGAGGTATATTTTTGTGAATGAGTTCTCCAAAGGAACTATGTATATTGGATCAACGGTTTAGCAGCTAGAGAATTAGGTTCACGTTTTTGTCGATTCAAACCACTGTGCAGCGCTCGAGAGTCTTCCTTGGCGTAGGTTTCGTCGTCGATCAGGATGCATCCATATTTATTCTGTAGAATCCGGTAATACAGTTTTCGCGCTCTTGTTTTGGCCTGAACTTGCTGTTCCAGGGATTTTTTTCGCCACCTTCTGTTTCTTGTACGTTTTCAGGGAGTTCCGAACTTTGATCCGTTGAATCATCCCGATGCTGGTGTTGATTTTTCCTGATGTACTCAACCACTTTTAAGTCCCGGCCGAGCTGGCTGGGACCCGTTTTCCTACCGGATCGTGGCAAATCCTTCATGGAAAGAGTCTTACCGAACTTCTCGATAATATTTTTGACACTTTCACCCGTTTTGCAATTTCGTTGTACGTGACACCACTTTCTGAGCACCAAGTGTGCAGAATTTTCTTTCGCGTTTCCGGATCAATTCGACTTATTATTGAAACGATAAACCGTACCGAAACCAATCGATTGCGCAGCTGGTATTGACATGTAAACAAACATGTCACCGCAAAACACGCTGCAAAGAATTAAGCCATTTCAGAGTAATAACTATTTGAATGTTGCTAACTACTTATCGATACACTCCTTATAAGAAAATATAAAGAAAATAATAAATGATTTTTCAAAAGTGTTAGACCCTACCCGCCCCCTATCAGTTAATACTGTATGTACAAACAATTACTGGGGTCAAGTTGTAGCACACTCCAGCGACTATCATGGTGCTCGCATAAGCTTCGATTTGCCAAAAAACAAACTACCGTGCGCAGCATACTGCCACTACACTGGAAGAGTGCTCACACTCCATGTGTGTAGATGTCGACTCGCTCTTGGAGTGATTCCTAACATAATGTGAAAGATTGTGGGCTGACTCGCAGCAGTAACCCACTCGCAGTAAATGTTTACTCCTGCTGACTCTCACTCATTGCACTCAAAAGAAAACACCACTCGTGTTCAAAATGTACCTTGGTCTGAGTCACTCATAAGCGTACGCGAAAGAGTGCAAGTAAGGCAGAATACGTCTTGCCATCGCTCAAAAATGTGCTGCGTGCACTGGGCTCTCGCTCTATTAGCAACACTGTCCACAGGTCAGCTTGGAAATAGACGATGGAAGTCAGCGGCATCCATCGGAATTCGAATTCAACTCACCACTCTCCAACACGAATGCCTTCATAAAGGGTTGTTTTCATAACTAAAAAAAATACTTCGTACTATTTAATTGTGTGTCAGAATGTTTGATGGAACTTATAAAGGAAGCGTGCCAATTTTATTCGTACTCACGACATCCAGTTATGTCTCTGACATTTCCCACCCTCCTTTTTATATTTTACACTTGTTCTATGGAGGTTCTTAAGTACTTACATTTTCTATAATTTCGATAAACAGTTTCTGTGATTACTGCAATCAGAAAACGTCAATTATAAGCACCAATTATTCTTTATGAACAAAAAATGTTTCTGAACAGATGTTTATATATTTAGTCGGACACCGGCATGCAACTTGCATCTGTGTAGTCAAAAAAATCACATCCCGTGTGACCCAAACGAGACCATGATGGGAACAAGTTTCACGTCAGTCTGAATTTGGAGTAACGGGTTCCTCCCGGTTGCTACCACCGACTAACGCCAAAAGACTGAGGAATGCAGTAACGAGAAAGACGTCCCAACCAAAAAAAAAAATAACCGGCGACAATAAATATTTTTAATGGTTGAAAAATACAAGTACTGTGAGCCGATTATCATAAATGTGTGAAGCAGCGGTGAAATTATTCTCGGCATGCATATTTATTTCTTTTCTGCCAAACACCAATTCTCAACCACGTACACTTATTGCTCCAGTGATCCATTTCGAGAAACAGTTACGGTTCTCAGACGAAAAATAAAAATTTACCATTGAGAAGCAACAGATCACGCGACCATCAACGCATGATCTTTGACTCGTGGTTTTGTGAGAGTATCCAGCCGAATGAAAACAATGATTCCATTAGCCTCACAAGTTTATACAATTTGATGATTATGATAATCATTCGAATTTCAATGCAGAATCTAGAAGGTTTAAATGCTGTGTTAAAATTTGTTAGGTTGATGAACTTGTTGTTTTGTTTCGAATCGAGGTTCTCACAAGACTAGTGGGGAAAACAAGAGTAAATTACTGTTCCATTTATTTATCTAATCATCAAATGGAGCGATGTGTAGATCGAACGAGTCCAGCTGGAAATTCGTTTCAGTAGGTTACTACAATGTTTTGGGATTTCCCCGACGCGATCGGTATCATCAGTCATTAAAATCGACGAGATAGCGAATTGATTTCGTTTGTCGATAAGCGTAAATCTCATTATTTTAGATCAAGAAATTATGCCAAGTATGATTGATATGAATTGAACATTTGGAAAAGTCAGTTCGAGTCTCATCTGGAAAGGTCGAAGGAATATTCGTAATACCAGTTGTTCGAGTTCTGTTCAAACAGAAGCTTAATTTCCGCGTCGGAGATGTAGTACCTTGATTTTGCTTTGCTGTTCCGTTCACTTTCGTCTATGATTGGGAACTCCGGTATGATCGATTATAGAGAACTCGTTTCGGTACAGACTATGTGATTTAAGACTTTTTATGTACATTATATAGGGAATCAATGAATTATATGGAAAATGGGTGGCCATCTGGGCCGGTGAAACGTGTTAAGCCTTGGTGGGTAATTTTGCGTACCGGGGGACGTCTTACAATTTTGGCAAAGATTTTCTCCATTCTAGTGAAAATGTTATTTAAATATGCCATCATATAGTTTTTGGACAGCTTAATTTGTTACTATAACCTCTAAAAAGTCCGCTGACTAAAAGCTCGGATAAAGGGACTGATTTGGCTTAAGTAAAAGTTCCAAAGTCCCAGTCATTTTTTTTCCAAAACAAAAATTTGTTTTGAGATTACACCAGAACCGGACGTTTCATACTGGAACTGAAACTGGAAACAGACGTATCCCCAGCAAGCCGTTTAAATTTTTTCTATCCGAATAGTTCTACCGACGACACGACCCGGCACTCCGAAGAAAAATCAGTATTTTTATTTGTAACTAACCTGATTAACGCCAGTATCAACGAGAGCCTCTATCTGATTGGACAAAATTGGTTTAATTGCAAACTTTACCAATGGTTTTGGAGTGTTCACAGTAAGTGGCTTCAAATGAGGTTCCATAGCCACCGAGTAAGATGAGTGTCCGAATTTTGTCAACGCTTTCTATGACTGCTCTATTACATAATAATTCCACTCGCTCGGTGCCAGTGTATTGCCCTGACAGCCGATCAATGAAACGGTTTTGTAAAGTTTGGTTTGCACGCATGCTGCTCGGAAAAGAAAACGGGTGCAAAATAGTTGCCCGCGAATTGCCCCGAAAGTGCATTCGACGACACGACCAGACACTCCAAATAAAAATCGGAATAATATGTGTTCGTGAGCGATTTACCACCAGTTACAATAGATATAGCGACCCCTTGTTATTTATTGAAAATACTATTTCCAGCAACACTTTCATGGTTGCTACAAACGTAACCCTAGGACAGGACCAGACAACTGGCTTCTTTTTCCAGAAAAATATTTCTCTTCTTATTTCGGTTGCTCCCTGCTGTAAATAATAAATGCCTCGGGATCACTGTTGCCAGTAGAGATAGTTATTCATTCTGAAAACTTTCTCCCCTTATAACATGCAATTATTTATCATTTGAAAACACTTAGACAAATGTTATATCGGTCAAAAATATAGCTCTGGATTCATTTTGATCAGATGTTTGTTTTGAAGAAAACGTTTAGTTGAAACAGTTTAGTTGAAATAAAATTTTTCTAAAACACTCAATTTTGGGTAATTAATTTTTGCAGCTTTATTAACTAAAGTAGGTATTCAACATATTCTATTTGAGAAAAATAATAACATACAGAAGTATCCAAAGATTCGGTGCTATTCTCAACCAACATAATCAATATTCTCGTCCATATCACACTTCGTGATTTCAGGCTTTCTCTTTGTATCATCCAGTGATTGTTAAATGTACTCGTATACTTTCTACATTGACAGGACTTAAAAACAAATTGAACTTAAATCCTATTGAGATTAATAATTTTGAAAAGATGATCCGAAAAATAAAATATCCAATATCAACCTACATTGTTACCGACGATACTGACAACACTTTTTCTACCACCCTGCAGTAATATTGATTTCAACAACTTGTACTTGCTTATGTCAATTTCAACCAATCACGAGCTGGTCCGAAATTGGTCCTAAAAGTGGATTAACATTTGTCAGGTCCTGTCCTAGACGTTACCAAGGAACCTATTTTTCCACACGAATAAACAAAAACAAACTATTCTTCCATTAGAAACTTTTTCGCTTGCCATCGCTAGCAATTCGTGGTAATATTATAAAATAAGTAAGTGATAAAATGTGTTGCATTATCTAGATCGACGGAATCATATATTTCGTTACCTAGAAAGTAACATTATTTTAAAACATGTAGAAATAGTAAAAAACATTTTTTTCTGAGTTTGTAGTGCTCTGTACTCATATCACAAATTCCCAAACAATTAAAAAACTAAAGAAAAAACCCTTTCCTGTAGGATACGTTTATCTGAATGCACATACAACAAATAGTACAAAGTGCAGGCGGCGACCATGGCAAGACAGGACGATTAAGAATGTTGGAATGTTGGAATTCATTCATGGAATTCAATCAACAACTTTCGACCTGTGTTGCCAGTTTTAATATCTTTTCAAGCAATTTCGTTTTGATATTACCAGTTACTGAGGGGTAGTTAAATTTGCGATACAGTTTTGATACACCAGTGGCAGGTCGTGTCGTCGGTGCATTTTTTTCGTGCGGTGCAAATCAATGAAACACAGTGCACCTGTTTTGATTGCCCGACTGCACGAAAAGAGCACGAATCGAGCAAAACACTCCACGAGTGTTCTCAATGAAATGAAGCTCCCTGAACTCAAGCACAGACGTTCCCATTCTCGTTCCGTAGAACGGCACACTATTAGTAAATGCTCTGCTTCACCAAAAGACGTGAGTGAATAATTCTTGATCGATACGAACGGAATCATTGTGGCGACGTAGTTCACGATTCTAAATCTGTCAAACGTTCTACTTTACAATTTTTTGTGATGTTTTTTCATTAAATGCCCTGATAACAAGTGTTTCTTTATGTTTATTGTCTTCTGTATTTTTTTTGTTTCGATCATAGCGGTTTGAGTCTCAAGGTTATTCGCTTCTTCGGACCAGAAAAACTTTCTGACCCTATGAGCAAGGTTGGGAATCGCACCCAGGTGGGCTGCATGGAAGGCATCGCCTAACTCATCACGCTACATCCGTCCACCAGTCTTCTGTATTGATTACTAAGCCGTTTTCACGTTTACGCTTGATAATATCTTAATGATGAATTTAACCGAAAAGTGTGATAAAAATCATTTTTTTTCCACACTAATCGGAAGTGAAAGTAAACAGCGGAACAGTCACTTGATGTTAAGACCTATTGAAAAATTGATTGCGAAGTACGTCCAAGTTCGGTAGTAACCAACCGGTTCGCAGGAATCACATTTTGTTGCCGTTTCGAGATTATTTATATGTTGCAATTGAACAACATACTTAGCCATGGATGACTGTTATTTAAAATCAACAGCCTTCGACCTGTGTTGCCAGTTTTAATATCTTTTCAAGCAATTTCATTTTGACATTACCAGTTACTGAGGGGTAGTTAAATTTGCGATACAGTTTTGATAGACGAGTGGCAGGTCGTGTCGTCGGTACCAGCCTAGATGCCGTGTGGAATTCGGCGGAAAAAATGAACCAAGAATAGATCCACTGGGTTCCTGCTTCCATGTCGTAAAAGGCGACAATTGCAGGAATTTTTTTTCCTTTAAGTTGTCAGATATTTTCAATATTTCACTTCTGATTACTCTGTTTTACTAAATTATCTCTTCATTCAACCTATCAATTTCCGTCTAGCTTTGGAGAAAAGATTTATTTGGAATGTTTTTTTCTTCCATGTTATTGATTGTCTTTCAGGATTATAAATTGAATGATAAAAATCAACTATTGCACAAAGTCGATAACAGACATAGCATATGTCGGTATATTGAATACATAGTAAAAAAAAACACTTGATATTAATATTTCAAACAACAAATTAATATTTTTCTCGCTGGCCGGCTGCCCAGATCAACCAATATAACCAATTAAAAATTTTAATAAATAATTAAAATAATAAAGCGGAAATAATACACAATCAAGACACGCGTGAAATCTGTTGACTTTTATTTGGTGATTTAAAATGATTTTATAACAACTGTTTAGAATATGTCAATGCAATGAATCAACTATTTTGTCTAAATCCTATTCACTCGTTTATTTTGTATCACGTAATTTGATTTACAAAAATAGGGTAGTTTTTATTCTTTGCGCGATAATATTAAAATTTTTCTTCAGTTTCTTCGAATAAGAGCTGTGAATCAAGACTTCCCGGGACTTCAATATAGGATATTGTTGAAACGTTCACTCGGGAACTCTGCGAGTTTAGTGGTGCATCCGAGCATCTTGAAACCGAAATATACTGAGTCGCGCGCGAATAATACCAATACTGAAATTTTTACTAACAAATATCCTTCTTCCGTGACACTTGTGGAGTGCGCCAGTAGTATATACGGCCTCTAGTAACAACAAGTGTTGGACTAACATCCCTTCCCATTCCTTGGACGAACTACGTTCGGGCCTGGCCGCCGTCGGTACTGATCAATGAATTCTAGAATTACCAGAAGATGTACATTGAGGGATGATTTACCAGTCCCAGGTCGGATCATCTAGAAACTCCCTGTACAATTTCAGCTAATCCCGATCAGTAATGGAGTAGCAACCAGGGGTGGTTGCTCAAGCTCAAGCTCAAATGATAAGTCGCATTAGCAGTTTAGCACTGAGTCTACATAATTAATCAATTTCGTGACGATGGACGGTCAAATAAGTGATGAAAAATATCAGTTAGTTTCAAAGTTAAACATCTCCGTGGTTACACTACTTTTTCCACTGTGCAATATCGATGACGAATAACACCAATTTACGTAGTACTAGGTTTTGAAGACACCAAATGATTATTGAACTCTTGTACCGTTAATCTCTAAAATTTCCGCAACAATCTCGTTTCCCTTTTTTCACCTTCGCCTAATCACACTTTTTAATTATCACTTATCCTACCTATCTTGCCATACATTCGCAGAGCCTGGTTCTGGTAGGATGCCATACAAAGCGAAACAGTATTGGATAACCACCCTGATGCTGGTGGCGGTCGTTGGTGTTAGCATAACGGAAAGTGCAAACATGAGATCAACCAAATCGAATGGCAGCGAGGGCGGTGGTGGCAACGGCAATGGAAGACAAAGACCATCCATAACCACATACGATCAACGGCAGACCGGCAAATACAATATTCACGTCAACATAAAAGATGTGAAAATCATCTCAGTCGATGGCGATAAGTTCGATGGTGAATTTGGGGTAAGAAAGCAAACTGACACAGACAAGAAAATATAAGAAAACCATTAAATCCTTCGCTGGCCTAGGAATTTAACTTACCCATCTTGCTATGCCCGTCCCTGCTATATGTTCTATGTCTACTTGTCTGTGATAAAGTTTTTGGGAATTTTTGTAATTTTGAATATTACTTTCGTTACTTAGGATGATACAATTTATGACTACGGAGATTATGATTACGATCCATCGCATCTGACTGTGAATCCACTTCCGATTTTTGGCGGAAGTACTAAACCTCCTAAATCCACCACTAAAGCCCCAGTCTCAATTACTTCAACCAAGCCAACGACAAGCAAAACGACGACTGAATCTGCGACGGAAGATCCTTCAAACAAACCAGCGACCGGAAGTGCTGAGGATCTGTTCGTCATGGAAGCTATTCCGTCGAAGCCTAACAATTCTTCTCACATGATGACCGCGACTGGAACAACTACCCCTCCATCAAGCAACATCTACATATTCAAACCTACACCGAACTATCACCCAAATCCAATCCATTACGACTATCAGGAAATTCCTGTAGAGGTTATCGTAGAACCGGTTCTAAAACCGAAATACCGCAACTCCAATGCACGCATAGTACCCAATCGACGGAACCGATACCGTAAGAATTCTCCTGCCAGAAACCCTATGGATAGCATGGCTCGCCATAGCCACTCGGACATCGAAGCTTTGCCGAGTTCTGCACAAAATGATTCAACTCATTTGGAGGCTGCACCTTGCCCAAAAGGTGAATACCACGATCGAACGGGCAAGTGTCGTATGCGGAAGTCCGGAATGTAAGTTTGAGTTGTATTTTCGATTCTGTGGTTGGTTTTCATTCATTCAAACATTTTTTGTTTTTATCTAATACGACTACAAGACAGTTCCAGGCTGATTAAACTATTGGCTTCCTTCAAGGAGAAAGATGACTGATGAGGAGGAGAGGACACAGGAGCTGACTGATTCCACTACTGGTAGAATTCGCTTAGTAACGTATTAACACAAACAATTTTCCCGTTAATGTCGACGAGATGCGTTTTAACAAAATAATAAAAATAATTCGATAAAATAAAATTAGTGTTAGAAATAAAACAATACAAATGTGATAAACCTGTTTTAATCCACCTAGTGGTGTAATGATGCAAAACATATTTTCATTTTTTTTGCACATTTACCCCATAACTCCGGAACCGAAAGTCAGATCTAAATGAAATTCAGGAATTTAGTATAGGACCTAAAAACCTTTCATTTGAGTCTAAGTTTGTGAAAATGGGTTGAGGTATCTCCGTGAAAAAAAACGTTACACACATACGCACATACACACACACACACACACACACACACACACACACACACACACACACACACACACACACACACACACACACACACACACACACACACACACACACACAAACACACACACATTTTGCGTACTCGACGAACTGAGGCGAATGGTATGACACTCTGGGCCTCGGTTCAAAAGTCGGCTTTCACAGTGATTGCATAACCTTTCTATATGAGAAAGGCAAAAATGAAATATTTTCTTCTATTTAAACGGTACCTAGCCAATGACAGTAGCTCTATTTTTTGTCAAACGTTCGTTAAGTTACTGGTCTTACAAGCAGGTTACCGTAGCAATTAGCAAGCTCTTGAAGAATAGCTCCAACTGAGATCCTTATACACACAACAAAATTATTACAGTGCAAACTTCACAGCTGATGGAATCACTGACTATCGCTGTGGAATTTAAGATTGCACTAGGAAGAATCACCCAACACGATACTGAATCACCATGACTTACCTCTTCGGTGGTCGCTATGTGAAAGGCCGAGCGAATGGTCTGCTCATCAGTCATATCCTCTTCTGGTAGATTGCTGATCTCATGCTCAGAGATGCCAGGTAAAAATTTCTAATATCTGCAGACAGGGTCTGTAAATCTGAAAAAAAATCTGCAGTCAGAAGTATGTCTTGCTGGCAGCAATTTCTCTATAAAGTATGACAAGCAAAACTGACTTGGCGAGCAAAAAAAAAAAAAAGGTCCCGGAAATTTCAAAAGTCTGTAAATATAGACGAAAGTCTGTGAGAATTTCAAAAATCTGCAAAAGTCTGCGAGAATTTCAAAAGTCTGCACAACAAAAAATGTCTGCAGCACTATACCCTAAAGCTGCAGATTTACAGACAAATCTGCAGACCTGGCATCTCTGCTCATGCTCGCAGTCTATGAACGTACACTGAGAAAAAAGATATAGTAACCGTAACCTGTTTCTCATGGTCATTTCAACTATACGCTTAAATAGTAGCAACGACCATGATATTTGAATATTCACCATCTATATTGTATAAAGTAATAGATAACAAAGTAAACAATATGACTAGACTGTTTTTGTATTTATGACTTTTATGACGTGGTCAATATGACAATGGTTGTCATCTTAAAAATATAAACAAATAGTTAAAATGGCAATCAGAGACAGTGTTACTAAGCTCGCTCATATTGTGCAGATAATTCTCACTGGTGTGTCACCAATCCATCTAAAACTCTCGTGAGAGTGTGCTCCCCATGGTTATTTCCATCCTTTATTTTGCTATCGCAGTGCTCTTCTGTGAGTGACGATGATACACCGAGCACTCCTATCGTGCATATTCCACCGCTCATTCTTTCGTTGGCCAACTCGTCGGCGTGCACACTCTTACTTACGCTGTTCGTCATAAATCAAAGACATCATATTAACAAGGTTGGTAAACGACTGGACAATGCGCAATTCAGGCCTCAATGTGGTTCTTAGCCTCTTGTCCAGTAACTCCTATCCCTACCTCCCCGCCGGCTGGGGTGCGAGTAACCATAGTAAAGATCGGGTAACCAATCCCGGTGAGACCTTGGTCGTATGCTGACAGAGGGGGGGGGGGGGGAGGAGGGGGGCGGCAAAGACCTACGCGACGAAATAAGCACTACGATTGGAAGCTTGGCACACGGTACTGCAAATCGCTTGGCTTCCCAGGATACGACCGAATGCTGCATAATGAGCTTCAAATCCGCGGCTTCGATGTCGTAGCACTGTAGGAACTTTGTTGGACGGGACAGGCGCGGAACAGACAGAACACGGTTTTCCGGAGGAAAAAGCGCCACCAGGAAGACCAAGATCGCGAAGCGATGGAACAGCTGTACCGCGCAAATGACACACGGAAGTTCTATGAAAAGGTGAACCGCTCACGTAAAGGCTACACGCCACAGGCCGAAATGTGCAGAGATGCCAGTGGTAACCTTCTCACGAACGAACGTGAGGTGATCGACAGGTGGAAGCAGTACTATGACGAGCATCTTAATGGCGAAGCACAAGATACAGAGAACGACACAGGAATCAAGCTGGGTGCACGCTCAGCCAACGACAGATTCCCAGCCCCTGATCTGTCGGAGATAAATGAGGAGATCGGCAAACTGAGGAACAACAAAGCCGCGGGCAATGACCAGTTGCCAGGCGAGCTGCTCAAACATGGAGGAGAGGCACTGGCAAGAGCGCTGCACTGGATGATTTCTAGGATTTGGGAGGAGGATTATACCGCAGGAATGGACGGATGGGGTGGTATGTCCCGTCTACAAAAAGGGCGATAAGCTAGACTGTTGCAATTACCGCGCAATCACATTGCTGAACGCCGCCTACAAGGTACTCTCCCAAATCCTTTGCCGTCGTCTATCACCAATAGCTAAGGAATTCGTAGGGCCGTACCAAGCGGGATTTACTGGAGCCCACGCCACTACGGATCACATATTCGCGATAAGACAAGTACTCCAGAAGTGTCGTGAATACAACGTACCCACGCATCACCTATTCATTGACTTCAAAGCGGCATACGACACAATCGATTGAGAACAGCTATGGCAGATCATGCACGAATACGGTTTCCCGGATAAACTGACGCGATTGGTCAAAGCAACGATGGATAGAGTGATGTGCTACGTCCGAGTATCTGGGACGCTCTCGAGTCCCTTCGAATCTCGAAGAGGGCTACGTCAAGGTGATGGACTTTCTTTTATCTTGTTCAATATTGCCCTGGAAGGTGTGATTCGAAGAGCGAGGATCGACACGAGTGGCACGATCTTCCGAAAGTCCGTACAACTTTTTGGCTTCGCTGACGATATTGATATTGTGACACGTAACCTTGAGAAGATGACGGAAACCTACATCGGACTGAAAGCTGAAGATAGGCGTATCGGACTGGCCATAAATGCGTCGAAAACAAAATACATGAGAGGAAGAGGCTCTAGAGAAGAAACACTACGCCTCGCACCACGAATATTGATAGACGGTGACGAAATCGAGGTGGTTGACGAGTTCGTGTATTTGGGCTCTCTGGTGACCGCCGATAATGACACCAGCAGAGAAATTCATAGACGTATTTTGGCAGGGAATCGTGCGTACTTTGGACTCAGAAAAACCCTCCGATCGAGAAAAGTACGCAACCGCACGAAATTGACCATCTACAAAACGCTCATTAGACCGGTTGTTCTCTATGGCCACGAGACCTGGACTATGCTGGCAGAGGACCAACGCGCCCTCAGTGTTTTCGAAAAAAAAGGTACTGAGGACCATCTATGGCGGAGTGCAGATGGAAGACGGAACGTGGAGACGGCGTATGAATCACGAATTGCAACAGCTGCTAGGAGAATCACCTGTCGTACGGACAGCTAAAATCGGACGTCTACGATGGGCTGGGCATGTCATAAGGATGTCGGACGACAGCCCAGTGAAAATGGTTCTTGAATCTAATCCGACTGGTACAAGAAGAAGAGGAGCGCAGCGAGCAAGGTGGATCGATCAAGTGGAGGGTGATCTCAGAAGCATCCGTGCCTTGAGTGGCTGGCGACAAGCAGCCATGGACCGAGTTATGTGGAGACGTATGCTTGATACAGCAAAGGACACCCCAGGCCTATAGCTGTTAGGTAAGTATATTAACAAGATATCCAGCTCTCACATTTTCGGAACAAATCTTTGGCAACATCCTTTTTAGCGAGCATGGCGCCATCAGGCGAGTCCGCAGAGTCTGACTAAACGCAACAACATAATTCTTGCTCCATGCTATCAGAAATTCGGATCAGCAATATGTGATTAAATATTCAAAAGTGTGAGATAACCATAAGTAATTTATTTAGTTTTATCATCAGAAATTCATTGCCCTGGTAGTACTAATCTCCAGAAATACAAACTCCAGAAAGTAATAAAACCCAGAAAAAAATTCCCAGAATGTACTAAAGTCCAGAAAACCATATACCCGAAGGCATTAGTCGCTAGAATATTGTTATTGGTGTAATGCCGTTTGGCATAATGGTTATTTGGCATACTGATCATATGGCATACCAGATCAACATGCTGTTTAATAGAATTTGTTCTAATTTACTGCGATTTTGAAAGGTCTAATGCGGCTACGCCTCATCGTTTTTTAATGACCTGCTGTCCGACCTCGCTGTCGCTCGTTCGGACTAACTGAGGGATAGCCCCTATTTTTGGGTAATCCAGGCAAACGCCCGCCACTAGACAGAGGTGATTTCTTTGGGGAAGCTGCCCCTCCTAAAACTGCACTATTTTCACGCGTTTCTCAATCGTATACACAACCATTTTCGTTTAGCGGAAGGATAAAACTAGAGATGCCAGGTGAAAATTTAGAACATCTGCAGGCGGGGTTACAAAAGTCTGTATATCGAAAAAAAAATCTTCAGTCAGCAAGCAAATCTTGCTGGCAGTAATTTCTCTATAGAGTATGACACGCAGAACTGACTTGGCGAGCAAAAACCAAAGTCGCATCAATTTCAAAAGTCTGTAAATTTGGACGAAAGTCTGCGAAACCTCGATTTTCAAAAGTCTGCACAACAAAAAATGTCTGCAGCACTATACACGAAATCTGCAGATCTGGCATCTTAGGATAAAACTAAGTTTCTGTTAAATCAGAAGTAACATTAAGGTTACCAATGTCGAAATAACCGCTAGTTCAAAAAAAAGTTAGATGGCGGACCCTGTAGACCGAAGTACCGCAGGCATGGTGCAGTATTTCGGACCTTACAAGCAGGTAACAAAGTTTATGCGAAGGTCCACCAAAGTAACTCAAAATGGAAATAGGCTCCTCAAATGGGGTTATCATTGAAGCTATCGGCGAAGTAAACTTTAACCTTCTTCTGAATGACTGGCATGGGAGAAGGAAACTCATCAGATCACATGCAAATCAAATTAAGCATCGCTATAGATCCAGATACCATCAAGACTTGAACCTTTTCTGGTATTCTGGAAATAACGAAGGAGGAATGTTGGCCACTAACATAGCAAGTGACGACATTTGCTGGTTGTTTGAGACAACCCTTGGACTTACCATAGCTAACCATAGAAACAGGAATATAGAATTTTCGTTTTGTACTTTGAATTGGATGAATAAAGACCCATTTTTTGGAATACGAAGATTGCTTCAATTATAATGAAGTACAACAATACTATATGCGGAAACAGATACCCAATTTAAAGAAGCTATGTTTGGGTTTGAACCCATAAACCCCCCCATGTAAACGCGTCTGATTCTTGTAGATGCTTTTCTAATAAAATATCTGTTCCATATGTTGTTTCTGTATTATTTTCCATTTTGGGGAAACAGTTTCTAGGTATTTGCTTCTTCTGGGAGATGGCATTCTGGAGAATGGTACATTCTGTTGTATGTCTTCCTACTAATTAGTACTTTCGTGAATATGGTTTTCTGGAGCAACGCTCCGTTGCTTTATTTTCTGGGAAATGGTTTTCGGGAGAAAGTCGTACAACCGTTCATAAAACTTAGATCCTTCATTATACGTGGAAAAAACAGAATGTTTATATTAATGAACTGTTGTTTGAACGAGTGCTCTAAAGCGGCCTTTGGAGGTTCAATGAGTCGGAAAGATCATGACAACAAGCATAAGCGTGCATTTTTTGAAGAAATATAAAGTGTAAATCGCTGCCTTCTGTGAGTTGTCATTTCGATTGTCAGCTGTCGAAGTCCTCGACAGCTATTTCAGGATCCTGAAACCGAGATAGCCAATACACAGATAACAGATATACAGGCTCACATATGAACTGTGTATAAAATTTGCAGATGTCACCACGATCGACAGCATTTCGGAACCGAAAGTCGAATCTGGACAAAACTTGATAGCAATCAATTCCATTTTAACGATTAAAGCTTTCTTTTTAAAAAATATATTTCAGGTGCACCGAGAATTAGATACATAAGTGGAATCAGTGTTTTTTGTTGTCTGAGGTCCCCTCCCGAAACAAAATCCTGAATACGGGCTTGTCCGCACATAAAGAGAATTATTCGTTTCCATTTTCCGTTTCCTCCCCCGACGGAAAATTGCCCCGGAGAGCTGTTGACCATGAAAGAGTCCTACATCGGCAAAGATTTTGGGGGCCCATGAAAATACCTCAAATTGAACAATTTTCTATAGACAAACCTAGGTGTACTTTGAAATTTGAAAACAGGGTTCCGTTAGGAGGCCCCAAATCCTTTTGTTACCCCCTCCCCCTCCCTTTTTGGCCCCCGAGGCTCTAGTTACGGCCCTGTTTACGACCAGTGAATATTTCTATCAATAAGGCCAAGAAATAAAAATACCAATTTCAAATATATTTTCAATTTTATTCGATCAGCGTCGTAGATCGTTACATTATTATCATTCCTAATATAAATAAATAAGCTAGCTTATTGTACAAACTAAACAAACGCTAGAAAAATGACTGAAGTTAAACTCTATGAAGGATTACTTTAAGTCTGTATTGCTTGTTACTTTCAGCAATATTTTAAAACTAATCGTAAAAACTAATGTAAGTACGACTCACAGCTGCTGATAGCTTGATTGAACATAAAATGTGGTCTATTGTGCATTATTATCTGATCTGTATCTATCAGAATATGTTATTAAACGATACATCTTTGAGCATTTGTCTAGTTTTTTTTTTTTTTTTGTTAAATAAAAGTCAATATCTACTGGTACTGGTAAGACTTGATTGTTGAGCTATTAAATAAGACAGTTCAAATTAGAAGTCTTGGTTGTCGAGCAAACCTATTTAGGTAACTGGGTCTCGATTTAAACTAAAGAACTGTAAATTAAAGGCAAGAAAACTAAATTTTCACGCCAAACTGACAAATATAACGTGCCGAAATGTCTTCGACCGTGCATTCGAAATACCAAGAACCATCTTAACTAATTAAAAATATACCAACAAACTTGTCAGCTCAATCAAGAACCATTGCATAACTACCGCTTAAAAATCAAGATGATGTTTCTGATAAAATCACAGTCGACACAAACAAAACAATAGTGGTATAAACGCTCCTATAGCAATAAAAACTGGCAACATCATAGACGATTCATCCAGTGAGTAAGGATTGGGTTGCTTGGGGCCGCTAGTCTTTCGTTGTTTTGCTTTTCCATCCGTTTGTGCGTCTCCATCTACGAAGACATCCCCGATCGGAGGATCCACGTGCTGCTCTTGCACTGTCTGTTCACTAGCGACTGGAGTTAACTTAGGAATAGTCGTTTCATCGTATCCTTTGATCAGCACGATTGCATTGATTTTCGGGTTATCTTTGTAACCCTTTAGGAACTCCAATTTCACCTTACCCCCTCGTATTTCAGAATCTTCTTCCTTAAAGTACAGTCTGCCCCGTGACACGGTGAAGTACACGTATTCGTCATGAGCCGTGCCTTTACCAACCAAGGAAAATATATCCAAATCGCTCACGACCATATGGCGGTTGTTGAGTAACACATCGAACACTTTCATGTTCGGTGCATTGAAGTACACCTCACAGAACTTCAAAATCAAAACATATTCGCCATCTCCCGCAACCGGTAAATCGTACCCGAACGTGTCGTGATGATACCGTTCGGTTTGATATAGCAACTCATCGTTCGGCTTGACACGATTGATCATCAGCAGTTGTTTACCATAGTCTGATTCGGTCCCAACCTTACCCATCAACGGGTCACGAGCATATTTTATTCCGTTGGAATCAACGTGAGCATCTCCTCCGGCATTGATTGCGAATATCACGTTCTGCTGAACTGCACATACCAACGTCGATATGTACGCAATGCTGCCTAGTATACATAGTGTGTGGTATAACGGCAGCATTGTACTAAGTGCAGAATAAATTGTTGATACAGGTGGCGATATTTTCTGAAAAAAGAATATGCATGCTCTTGTTAGTATTGCTAAAACCCGAGTGTTGCAGTTGCGATAAACATTTCACTTTTGATTAAGTCAATTATTTGATTACTATTTAAACCAATCTTGAATGGGAGCTTAAATTTACAAACTACTTTTCATTTATTGGCTCTGAACCAGAATACAAAAATGGTAAATTTTTGACAATTATTACTTATTCTATTAACGCATTAGTGAATTTGTCGAATTTCTAATCTACGTGCATTCCGAAAAAACTACTCCAATGATTGTATTCGTGTCTCGATTTTAGCATAAAACTCTACCACTTACTTGTTCTACTTAAATCCTTTCGTTTTGTTCTTCGACCCGTGTCAAGTTGTGAATCAAGTTGAGTTACTCTGACCTGCTATTAAGATTTATTTTCCAATAATACAAATCCAGTTGAATTCCAATCACTAATAGCAACATTACGTGGCATGCTTATTGATTTATCTTCTCATGATCAGCCCACTGATGGAACAGGTCTAAGTCGGCGTTTGATTTTTTTCTGTTAAAATTGAATTAAATGTACCAATGATTTTATCCTAACATATGGACACTTTGATAGGGAATATTTCTATCGAATTTCGCTTTAGATACCGAACCGAGATCTAGTGGTAAATTGTTCAGATATGTGACTTATTTATCTTAAGCGATATTACCTTTGCTGACAATATTTTCAGCTGTGTAACCAATCAACCAAGGCAACTCGAGACAGTTTTCACTACTACACTGATGGGTGACGTTTATTTGAGGAACAAGGGGTCGAGCAACATACAAAATCAACATTTGTAATATAAATACTGCACACAGAAAAATATGTAGGGAGTTCTTCGGACGATTTCTAGTTAGACATTAAGAGCTGAGGACAGTACCGTAAAGTGGTAGGTTTTTTGCTATTTTCCCGTTTCAAATTAAATTTTCTTGGAAACGGACCTGACAATGTCTTCAAAAATTAGTTGAGAATATTCTGTAAAATTTTCATAATGATTCATTGAGTTTAGCGGTCGTGTTGTATTTTTTTCTGACTGAAGAACTGTTGAAAATTGCATACCTCTACTTGTTCATCGAATATCTCGGCTTTGAAGGCTTGCATCATAAATCTACCGTGACAAAGTCTAGATAATTTAGTTTATATGCGATTAGTACATAAAAACATATATGTTATCGCGATAAAAATAAAGTCTTGTATTTTTCTGTGAAACAAAGTCAGTTTCAATGCATCCGCCATTTTTTTCGCTTTGGTTTCCTGATGGCATTCTGGAAAAGTAGAGAAATAAAATTGGGTCGACAAGGCTGCTAAACACACAGACATTCAATCTTTGTGAAAGTTGAATATTTTATCATTGTTCATTGGAATCCATGTAATGTCCAATCCATACGATAGATTAATGTGATAAAACTTCTCATCAAAATAATAAAATGTATGCTGGCAACCCGGTAAAGTTTCTCATATACGAGAGAGTACAAGAGAAATACGATGCGCAAAGGGAATTGAGCGAGCCACGTGGTCGATTTAAAACTCAACACGTGACCCTCTGTCCTCAGACCTTAATGTCGTTTTCACTTGAGAAAATAGAACTGTCCCGGGGTAGTTTCATCAAACAAACACTTTTCACAAAACTGTGTTGAGTACGCATTCAGCAACAAACAGCGAACCGGATATAGGAATCAGATTGGAAACTGACTAGATTTTCAGTTCAATGACGTTTAAACTAAGTTCGAAACTGGCTTCAAACATCGCTTGCCAGCAGTTATGTGGCGTTTACACTATTGCTGGTTGCCAGGAGCTGGCAATGTTTACACTTATTGCTGGTAATTTGTTACTGGCACAATATAAAATATATAGAAAAAAAAAAACAAAATATATTCTATTCTTTGTTTTGTCACACTTTACGCAAACGTATGCTGTTGATTGAGAAAATCATGAAATACGTATGATAAGTACAAGATGTTCATTCCGTCGCCAATATAGTGGCACCAGCATCGGAGCTAACAATGTTTTTAAATATCTGTATTTGGCGGAAAAATCAATCTGTACAATATCTATCTCGAAAAATCGGTATTTATCTGAATGAAAATTGAATTACCGGTATTTTAAGAGAGCATCAGCCAGAGTTTACGTTAGCAAGAGAATACGAATCGATACCAATGGCAAAGACCCCTGCGACGAAAAAGGACTTGCGATTGGAAGCTCGGTACGTGGAACTCTTCCAACATAGCCTCCCTTATCGTTACACCTGGAGATCATCACAGCAGACGGAATCGCAAATCGACCACGTTCTTATTGTTGGAAGGCATTTCTCCGACATTATCGACGTCATCGACGTGGTGATGGTGAAACTGCGCCCAAAACTCTCCGTCATCAACAATGAACGGTACCAACTATCACCACGGTACAACATAGAGCGATTGAAGCAATCGGATGTCGCCTCAGCATACGCGCAGAATCTCGAGGCAGCGTTGCCAGATGAGGGCGAGCTTGATGTGGCTCCCCTAGAAGATTGCTGGAGTACAGTAAAAGCAGCCATAAACAACGCAGCCGAGTGCTCAAGAAACACGGGAATTCTACAAAAAGCTCAACAAATCCCGCAATGGCACTGTAGTGCGAGCCGAAATGTGCAGGGATAAGGACGGGAGCCTCTTAACGGATAGACGTGAGGTGATTAAAAGGTGGAAGCAGCACTTCGATGCGCACCTGAACGGCGCGGAGAACGTAGGCATGGGGGTTCACGATGATGGAGAAAACGATTACGTCAGTGCAGCAGAAGACGGAAATGATCCTGCTCCCACACTGAGGAAAGGATGCCATGTACCAGCTCAAAACCAACAAAACAGCTGGTAAGGATGGCATCGCAGCTAAACTCATCAAGATGGGCCCAGAAAAGTTGGCCACGTGTTTGCACCGATTAATAGTCACAATCTGGAAAACCGAACAGCTACCGGAGGAGTGCAGGGAAGGTGACAAGGTGACGGACTCTCATGCCTACTATTCAACATCGTCTTGGAAGGAGTAATGCACCGAGCCGGGCTTAACAGCCGGGGTACGATTTTCACGAAATCCAGTCGGTTTGTGTGCTTTGCGGATGACATGGACATTATCGCGGGAAACTTGGGAACGGTGGTAGAGTTGTACACACGCCTGAAACGCGAAGCAACAAAGGTTGGACTGGTGGTGAATGCGTCGAAAACAAAGTACATGCCAGTAGGCGAAACAGAGCACGACAGGATTCGTCCAGGAAGTAATGTCACAATAGACGAGGATACCTTCGAGGTAGTAGAAGAATTTGTTTTCCTCGGATCCTTACTAACGGCTGACAACAATGTGAGTCGTGAAATACGAAGACGCATCATCAGTGGAAGTCGTGCCAACTATGGGCTCCAAAAGAATCTGCGGTCAAAAAAGATTCACCTCCACACGAAATGTACCATATACAAAACGCTTATAAGACCGGTGATCCGCTACGGACACGAAGCAATGCAAGCACTTGGAGTTTTCAAGCGACGCGTGCTAAGGACGATCTTCGGCGGTGTGCAGGAGAACGGCGTGTGGCGGCGAAGAATGAACCACGAGCTCTCTGCACTCTACGGCGAACACAGCATCCAGAAGGTGGTCAAAACCGGAAGAATGCGGTGGGCAGGGCATGTTGCAAGACTACCGGACAACAACCCTGCTAAACTGGTGTTTGCCAAAAATCCGTTTGGAACAAGAAAGCGGAGAGCGCAGCGGGCAACATGTGTGAACTCGGTAGAACGTGATCTGATGAGTATTGGGCGTGATCGAGGATGGAGACCGACAGCCACAAATCGAGTATTGTGGCGTACTATTGTTGATTATGTGTTATCTTAAATCAATATGATATAAACAGGTGGGGCAGACCACATGGCTTGCTTACGTAGGTAATCAAAAATTTGTAAATAGTTCGGTATGACGACATACATGAAAAATAAACATGCTTTGATTCAATGCCAACTAGTCCAAACGGTGTGACGAAAGCAAGCACGTGGTTTTTAGTTTTACTTGGCTTGCTGAAGCAAAGTTGATTTCACTAACACAAAAGAGTTGTGTTTGCCCCACCTGTTTCTACCACATTGATCTTAAATGTGATGTAGTGCAAATAAATGTATGTACACTCAGAAAAATCTTCACGTTAATGCTACGTGAAAACGTATGTGATTTTTATCCATAGAACTTTTCTTGTAATAATTATGTGATGTATAGATAGCACAGAATGAACTCATGAACTCTTAGTTCACCTTTGTATCACGTAATATCTATGTGACTATTTTCGTTGATTCTATATAATGTTTTTGTGAAATTTATACGAAGCTCATTTAAATTGTACTGTAAAATTAATTTCATCTGAATTTACTTTTTACCAGAATTTTACTTAATAGTCTATATTAAATCCTAATTGTGTATGTTGGTACTAAAAACTAATAAATTACATAGTCTATTGGACAAAACATTGCGATAAATTTTGTTTGCACGCAGACATTCTGAAAATTTTACTTTTAAATGACATAAAATTTCGTTTCTGTTGAATCGCTGGTGAAAATCCCTTCTAAGCAGCTAAACTGAAGCAAACGTTGTTTCCTTTAAGGAATGCATTCAGCTGGAACTAATAGTTCAGGATGTGATTTTGTTTTTTTTTTTTTTTTTTCAAATAAAATTTTTATTAGGCTCATTTGCTTTAGCTTAACGTGGCCGATTGTCTTGTTGTTAGGGGGAGAGAAAGGGATGCCGTATTACGGGGCGGCATACTCCCCAGTTAATAAGGGGACATAGGGAGGGTGGGACCTACACAGTATTGAATTGAAATTTGAATACATCATTGGTTTGTGGCATACATCTTTTAGACACATTTTGCGTTCGATGAATCTTCATGTTTTGCAGCTTGTAGCAATGAAGAGATTATTCTGGATTGGGATGCTTCGTTGGTGTGTTCTGACGTTGATGTGACGTTTTTGGGTAGCTTCCAGCAACTCAGTCAGTTCAAGGCAGGTGCATGCTCCGAAGCATCGTTTACACAGGCCATACTTCCAGCAACGTAAAGAAGAGTGCGGTAGAGCTGTAGACGAGAAAGAGATAGGGAGAGCACTAAATTTGAGCATTGATAGTTTTCAAGAAGTTATAGATGAGAGTCATATAAGGAAGATTTCGAGTTGCCAAGACGTCGCGGACTGGTACGAAGGGTGGTATACCTCGGGCCCGAAGGGAACCTATGAGTTGGGACCTGGCATCACAATACTCGACACATGTCCAAACAACATGTTCGATGTCATGATAACCCTCACCGCAAACGCAGACACCACTCTCGGCGAGCCCCACACGACGGAGATGCGCGCTGAACATATAATGATTAGACATGAGCCTTGACATTACACGAATAAAGTCTCGGCTCACGTCTAACCCCCGGAACCAAGCTTTCGTCGATACCTGTGGGACTATTGAGTGTAACCATCGTCCCAGAGTTCCACTATTCCATGTATTCTGCCAGCTGGCTAGAGTTTTCTGACGACAGCAACTGAAAAATTCATTGAAGCAGATTGGTCTTTCATAGATATCACCTTCTAGTGCGCCCACCTTGGCTAACGAGTCCGCCCTCTCATTGCCCCGTATGGAACAATGTGAGGGGACCCAAACCAAGGTAATCTGGTATGATTTTGCAGATAAAGCACTCAATTGTTCCCGTATTTTCCCCAGGAAATACGGTGAGTGCTTTCCAGGCTTCACTGAACGGAGAGCCTCAATGGAACTGAGACTGTCCGATACAATGAAGTAGTGATCTGTGGGCAGAGTGTCAATGATCTCAAGGGTATACTGAATTGCAGCTAGTTCTGCGACGTAAACTGAAGCTGGATCACTGAGTTTATAGGAAGCGGTGAAATTTACATTGAATATACCGAAGCCAGTGGACCCGTCTAGATATGATCCGTCAGTGTAAAACATTTTATTACAGTCGACTTCTTTAAATTTATTATTAAAAATTTTTGGGATCTCTTGAGGGCGTACAGGATCCGGGATTCCACGAATTTCCTCTTTCATGGATGTGTCGAAAAACACAGTAGAATTAGAAGTATCCACAAAATGAACACGATTGGGAACAAACGAAGAAGGATTTATATTCTGAGCCATGTAGTCAAAATACAAGGACATAAAACGGGTTTGTGAATTAAGCTCGACGAGCTTTTCAAAGTTTTCTATCACCATCGGATTCAAAATGTCGCATCGGATTAGCAGTCGATATGAGAGATCCCAGAACCTGTTTTTCAACGGTAAGACGCCCGCCAGCACTTCAAGACTCATCGTATGGGTTGATTGCATGCAACCCAAGGCAATACGTAAACAACGATACTGAATTCTTTCCAGTTTAATGAAATGAATATTCGTAGCGGAGCGGAAACAGAAACATCCATATTCCATTACTGACAATATCGTCGTTTTGTACAACCTGATCAGGTCTCCTGGGTGAGAGCCCCACCAAGTTCCGGTTATTGTACGAAGGAAATTGATTCTCTGTAGGCATTTTCGTTTCAAATACCTAATGTGACATCCCCAGGTACCTTTGGAATCGAACCAGACCCCGAGATATTTAAATGTGAAAACCTGAGCTATGGTTTCACCCCCTAGTTGAAGCTGTAATTGCGCAGGTTCTCGCTTCCTTGAAAATACAACCAGCTCAGTTTTCTCCGTAGAGAACTCGATACCCATTTGAAAAGCCCATGTCGACAAGTTGTCGAGGGTATCTTGCAATGGTCCTTGGAGATCGGCAGCTTTGGGTCCTATAATAGACACAACACTGTCGTCGGCAAGTTGTCTTAGCGTGCAAGATGTGTTGATACATTCATCAATGTTATTTACGTAAAAGTTGTATAAAAGGGGGCTTAAGCATGAGCCCTGAGGAAGACCCATGTAACTGAATCGCTTTGTCGTCAAATCACCATGCTCAAAATGCATGTGTTTCTCGGACAATAGATTATATAAAAAGTTGTTCAAAACTGGTGAAAGACCATGCTGATGCAACTTCTCAGATAGAACGTTAATGGAAACTGAATCGAATGCCCCCTTGATGTCGAGGAAAACTGATGCCATTTGTTCTTTACGAGCAAATGCCATTTGAATTTCTGTTGAGAGCAACGCTAGACAATCGTTCGTTCCTTTGCCCCTGCGGAACCCAAATTGTGTACCTGAAAGCAATCCATTTGTTTCGACCCAATTGTCTAGACGGAAGAGAATCATTTTCTCCAACAATTTCCGGATACAGGAAAGCATAGCAATCGGCCGATACGAATTGTGATCGGAGGCTGGTTTTCCAGGTTTTTGAATAGTAATAACTCTCACTTCTCTCCATTCGTGTGGGACAATATTACCCTCGAGGAACTTATTGAATAAATTCAGCAAGCGCCTTTTGGCAGAGTCGGGCAGATTTTTCAACAAGTTGAATTTAATTCTGTCTAACCCCGGGGCTCTATTGTTACACGACAAGAGCGCAAGTGAGAACTCTACCATCGAAAACGGTGTTTCGTTTGTATTCAATGTCGCGACGCGGGATATCTTCTGTTCCGGAACAGAATCAGGACATACTTTCTTAGCGAAATCAAATATCCAGCGGTTAGAATATTCCTCGCTTTCGTTCGCGTGATTTCGATTGCGCATGCGACGGGCCGTATTCCAAAGAGTGCTCATTGCTGTTTCTCTCGTTAATCCGTCAACAAACCTTCGCCAGTAACCGCGTTTCTTAGCTTTAATAAGACTTTTCATTTGAAATTCTAACGCCGCGTATTTCCGATAATTATCTGGAGTTCCGTTCTTTCTAAACGAGATGAAGGCTGAAGCTTTTTTCGTTTTCAGCTCTGAGCACTCTTTGTCCCACCATGGGTTGGGAGAACGCATACTAGTTTGCGCGCTAGGTACTCGTTTCGTCTGAGCTTGAATTGCGGTGTCAAGAATCAAGCCAGCCAAAAATGTATACTCTTCCTCCGGAGGAAGCTCCTGTGATGTTTCTAGTTTCTCAGATATCGAGCTCGCGTAACGTTTCCAATCAATGTTTCGTGTGAAATCGTACGAAACATTGATTGTTTCCGATGGTCTTCCACGGTTGGTGATAGAAACTATGATCGGCAAGTGATCGCTACCGTGAGGATCACAGATTACCTTCCACTTGCAATCTAACTGTAGCGAAGTCGAGCAAAGGGATAAATCCAGCGCACTTGGTTGTGCTGGCGGTCTAGGGTTCCGTGTCATTTCTCCCGTGTTTAGAATTGTCAAATTGAAGTTGTCACACAGATCTTGGATTAACGAAGAACGATTATCATCATATAAGCAGCCCCATCCTGTACCATGCGAGTTAAAGTCCCCTAAAACCAGCCGCGGTGAAGGAAGAAGTTCTATGATGTCTGCAAGCCGACGATGCCCTATCGAGACTCTGGGAGGAATGTAGATAGAAGCTATACATAGATCTTTGCCTTTAATATTAATTTGGCAAGCAACAACTTCAATTCCCGGTGTCGAGGGGAGGTTAATACGATAAAATGAATAGCACTTTTTAATCCCTAAAAGTACCCCTCCATAAGAGTCTTCTCGGTCCAGGCGGATTATGTTAAAATTATGGAAGTCGAGGTTGATGTTAGAAGTAAGCCAAGTTTCACTCAAGGAGAATACATCGCAATTATGAGTATGTATTAAGTGTTTGGAAGAATCAAGTTTTGGGATGATACTTCTGCAATTCCACTGAAGCACAATGATCATATTTTCGATTCTCAGTGGTAAATTATCCATCAAAAGATACGATCGCTGCAAGGAGGGGCCATTGTTCAGTCAACTGTTTTAAAAATGTCCTTACTGTTGGCAGTAGAGCAGTTAGGAAGCTTTTCAGAGGATCAGTAATATTGAAGGCTGTTAATATCCAGTCCACGATATCAGAAAATTTCAATAATCCAGCGTTTGTTGGATTTTCTGGTTGTGCTTTGGGGTCATTCGGGTTTTTTGATGCCCCAGGAAGTGCTGGGTACTCCTTATCATCCCTAAGTTTTTTGAACCCAGGAGGTGTTTGCTTCGGTTTTGAGTCAGCACTTTTTGTTTCCGTTTGGTTCTTTTGTGACGAAGAGGACAGTCTGAGGCCTTTACGAGGAAGCTTGGGAGAAGCCAGATTTTGTCTTTTCCTGCTTCCTTCAACCTGTGTGTAGGAAGGTCCTTCGCCTGGGTCGTCAGAGGTATCCTCTTCAACTGGCAAGATTGCAAACGGGTTCTCAGGGGTCGATGGAGTGGTTCTTTTTAAGATTTCCGCATAAGAACGTTTGGAACGTTCTTTCACGGATCGCTTCAATTTCTCCGCACGCTGTATGTACGTAGGGCACACCGAAAGATCATGAGGATTCTCCCCACAGTAGCAACACTTTTCCACTGCTCTTCTGCAGAGATCGTCCTCATGGGCCTCTCCGCATTTGCCGCATCGCAGTTTGTTGCAACAATAGGTTGCCGTATGACCTAGCTGTTTGCAGCTTGTACAATGCATTACCCGCGGTACATACAGCCGAACAGGTAGACGAACTCCACTCACTACCAAGTAATTTGGAAGTGCAGATCCGGCAAAAGTCACGCGAAATGAGTCCGATTGGTAAAATTTACCATCTATCGATTTGGAGTGCAATTGCTTGCACTCCAAAATTTTCACTGGATGAAGGTCGGGGTTTTTGAAACGGCCTACCCCGTCCTTCATCAGATCTTCGATTGTCAGACTTTCGTCACGGACCACACCGTCGATCTCCACCACATGAGACGGGACGTACACGCGGTACTCCTTCGTGAATAACTCGCTGGTAGCAATCGCGTTTGCTTGCTTCAGGTCGGACACAACAACGCGTAACTTGTTTGGCGAAACCTTATCTATTGTTTTTATTGCCGAGTAATGTTTTTCCAGGTCCCGAGCAATATTTAAAACTCTGAGAGACTTTAATTTGGGCCGGAAGTATACCACCCACGGACCCCCCGAGCCATCGTCTTGGTAAACTTTTTGGCGGGCAGGCAATATCTTAGAGGGAGATGGAGGCATCGGAGAGGGAGATGGCATCGGAGAGGGAGATGGTATCGGAGGGGGAGATGGTATAGGAGGGGTAGATGGCATCTCGGAAGCAAACTCAGCCTCTAAATGTTCTTCGTTCATTCGTTCAGCTTCGCCCTCCTCCGAGACACCCCCACTGTCATCAATATTCATATTTAAAGTGCGGGAGTAAAGAAGTCTCCCGCACTTGAAATGAGAAAGAAAGAAATAAAATGAAAAGAAAATATATGAATAGTAAAAGTTGAAAGAAAAAGTTTGAGAAAATACTTAACAGTATGTCACGGTAAGCTGTTAGGTGAGTTGCTCCTTCACTCCTTCGTTGTGCTTCAGCGTGACCTTGACTCAGAATTTGGCTGCTGCGATGCGGGTAGCAAACAATAGAAATAACTGCTGCCCGAGGATAGCACAATAGCGTCTACTGTCGATACCGATACAAAACCGGTGCACAGACAGAACTCACTTGCGGGGATGCTACTTTTTATCACTTTTATTTAATGCCTATACTACAGCCTCTGCTGTGATAGGCACCTTCGTCTTACCGATGTCGATTGTTAAAAAAACGCGTGTGCTCACTTCGAACATTCGGTTACGAATGATGTGATTTTGTTGATCCACTTTCAGAAGATTGATGTGCTGGAAAACAATTTAGAGGTTTTGCCTTTTGGACTCCACTGTAGAAAAAAAAAAACAAAATGAATTGTGTTTCAGTCTCGTATTTTTGATGCACAGAGTTCGCGTAATACCAATGGGTCATGCAAATAAATTGTTGAAGGTTGGTTTCGTCGAGCCATTCAGTAAACTCAAAAAATGGTACATTTGCTTATAAATTATTCTTCTGCTCGGTACTAATATTAGATCTGAAAGTATAATAAAAATTAGCTGTCGATAAAATCAATGAGCAATTGTTTACCCTAAAATCATTGTGATAAATACCGTAGAAGGGCCAAAAAGGATTTGGCCTATGGTGATCGAAGTTTTTCAATAGACGCCATATTGCGAGCACCAAATGAACATGACAAAATGAATTCAAGTATGTACGCGACACATAAAATATATGTGACAACAGCAATAATGTTTAGCAGATCATCTTTAATACAAAACATTTGTGACAATTTTAGCATGACGGTATTAAATATGGGTAGCATGACACGGATCCCAAGACCTCCGGCACGCCCAAGTGCATTAGATCTATCTCTTTGCTCAACATCAATTCGACTAGATTGCACCTGGAAAATACTGCCTGATTTACACGGTAGCGATCATTTACCAATCATCATCTCAATTAGCAGTAGCAATTGCATTGCTACTTCCGCTAGTATTCCATATGATTTGACAAAAAATATCGACTGGATTAAATACCAAAGTAGTATCTCTAGTATTTTGAATTCAATGGAAGAGCTCCCTCCACTTGAAGAATATGACTTCCTCTTTTGTTCGATTCTGGAGGCAGCAGAACAATCCCAAACTAAACGCTTTCCTGGGCCAACGACTAACAGAAGGCCTCCCAACCCCTGGTGGGACAAAGAGTGCTCAGAGGCTAAACTCGCAAAACAAAATGCTTGCAAGACGTTTCTAAAACGGGGAGGAGGAACTCCTCAGAATTTTGAAAAACTTATGGTTTTAGAAACCAAGTACAAGAGCATACTTCGAGCCAAAAAATGTAGCTATTGGAGACATTTTGTCGAAGGTTTGTCAAGAGATACCTCAATGAGCACTCTTTGGAACACGGCCAGACGAATGAGGAATCGTACCGTGGGCAATGAGAGTGATGAATACTCGAACCGATGGATATTTGACTTTGCTAGGAAAGTTTGCCCAGATTCTGTTCCTACGCAGAGCATTATACGGGAATCTCCTCCAAATAATGGTTTTATTAATAACCCATTTTCAATGATGGAATTTTCTATAGCACTCTTGTCTTGTAACAATAACGCTCCAGGGTTGGACAGAATTAAATTCAACTTGGTGAAGAATCTGCCCAACCTCGCAAAAAGACGTTTGTTGGAATTGTTCAACAAGTTTCTTGAGCAAAATATTGTTCCACCTGACTGGAGACAAGTGAAAGTTATCGCCATTCAAAAACCGGGGAAACCAGCTTCCAATCACAACTCATATAGATCCATTGCGATGTTGTCCTGCATCAGAAAATTGTTCGAAAAAATTATTCTACGACGTCTCGACACTTGGGTCGAGACGAACGGTTTGTTGTCAGATACTCAGTTTGGCTTCCGTAGAAATAAAGGGACGAATGATTGCCTTGCATTACTTTCGTCTGACATCCAAATTGCCTTCGTTCAAAAGCAACAAATGGCATCTGTATTTTTAGACATTAAAGGAGCATTTGATTCAGTTTCCATTGATGTTCTTTCAGACAAGCTTCACCAAAATGGACTCCCAGCGGTTATAAATAATTATTTGCACAACCTTTTGTCAGAGAAACACATGCATTTTTCACATGGCGATTTGGCAACACTCAGAAATAGTTACATGGGTCTCCCGCAAGGCTCATGCCTCAGTCCGCTCCTCTATAATTTTTACGTAAATGACATTGACAGCTGTCTAGTAACCCCATGTACACTAAGACAATTGGCAGATGATGGCGTGGTTTCAGTTACTGGACCCAAAGCTATTGATCTGCATAAACCATTGCAAGATACCTTAGATAACTTGTCCGATTGGGCTGTTCATCTTGGTATCGAATTCTCTGCGGAGAAAACAGAGTTAGTCGTCTTTTCAAGAAAGCATGATCCCGCGCAGCTTCAGCTCCATATGATGGGAAGAATGATCCAACAGGTTTTAACTTTTAAATACCTCGGGGTGTGGTTCGATTCCAAATGCACGTGGGGAGGACACATTAGGTTTCTGATAACAAAATGCCAACAAAGAGTAAATTTTCTTCGAACAATAACAGGATCTTGGTGGGGTGCTCATCCGGAAGATCTAATAAAATTGTATCAGACAACGATACTTTCAGTGATGGAATATGGATGCGTTTGCTTTCGTTCCGCTGCAAACTCTCATATTATCAAACTGGAGCGAATTCAGTATCGTTGTTTGCGAATTGCTTTAGGGTGCATGCATTCGACACATACAATGAGTCTTGAAGTTCTGGCGGGAGTTCTTCCATTAAAAGATCGATTTTGGGAGCTTTCATCACGCCTGCTAATAAGATGTGAGGTGCTGAATCCCATGGTAATTAATAATTTCGAACGACTAGTCGAGCTTCGATCTCAAACAAAATTCATGACAGTATATTTTAACCATATGTCACAGGAAATCAACCCTTCAAGATATATTCCTATCCGTGTCAGCCTCCTAAATGTCCCTGACTCAACTTTATTTTTCGATACATCCATGCAGCGCGAAGTGCGTGGAATCCCGGATCATCTACGTTCGACGGAAATCCCAAAAATATTTTTAAGTAAGTTCAGGCATATTGACTCTGAGAAAATGTTTTACACGGACGGATCGCGAATTGAAGAAGCGACAGGGTTTGGTATGTTCAACAATAATGTTTCGGCCTCATTTAGGCTTCAAGAACCTGCATCTGTTTATATAGCAGAGCTAGCAGCAGTTCAATATAGTTTGAGTGTAATCGTCACATTAATTCCAAACCATTATTTCCTCTTCACAGATAGTCTGAGTGCAATTGAAGCCATTCGCTCAAACATGACTGGCAAGACTGAACCGTTTTTCCTGGGCAAAATAAAACAGTGCCTGAACGACATATTGAACAATAATTATCTAATCACTATAGTCTGGGTCCCGGCTCATTGCTCCATTCCTGGCAATGAAAGAGCCGATATTTTAGCCAAACGTGGTGCTATTGAGGGTGAAATTTATGAGAGACCAATTGCTTTCAACGAATTCTATAGCTCGTCTCGCCAAAGAACACTTGCCAGCTGGCAAGCTTCTTGGGATAAAGATGATCTGGGTCGGTGGATGCACTCAATTATTCCGAAAATATCGACAAAGGCATGGTTCAGGGGACTGGATGTGAGTAGAGATTTCATTCGTGTGATGTCTAGACTCATGTCCAATCACTACACGTTAGATGCACATCTCCTTCGAATTGGGCTCTCCGAGACTAATCATTGTGCTTGTGGCGAAGGTTATCGAGATATTGATCATGTCGTTTGGACATGCGTGGAGTATCGTAATGTCAGATCTCAACTAATAAATTCTTTGCGTACCCAAGGTAGACTATCCAATATCCCAGTTCGAGACATTCTTGCTTGTCGTGACCTTTCATACATGAAACTTATTTATCATTTCATAAAGAAAACTGGAGTTTCAATTTAATAAAGGCCCCTTTCAAGACTTAGTTCTGATCCCAGCTGCGTCCATGAGTTCAACCAATAGCTAAATTAGAATAAAAATAATGTAACGATACAAACAAACTCGAAACAGTTTATGAAATTATTAACAAAATGTCTGAAAATAACAGCTTATTTTATAATTTATAGAAGTTAATCGTTTGGTTCAAATAATATTTCCGAGTAGATTTCATAATTAATGACGAGTTACCTAAGATGATATTTAAGTAATAAGAGAATATGTTTTAATAAATGCAAAACGTTGTGACTATGTTAGAATTAAATTAGGATAAGAATATTATGTAAAAGTGATGCTACGGCGAAGAAAAACTTATGTAAACTGCCTTAAGAAATAAACGTATTTATGAAAAAAAAAACAGCAATAATGCTGACATATGATTCATTTCATATTCAATCATGATCCGATGGTTGTTAAGAAGATCACGTAAACTCCGATGACAAAGCAATTTTGGGAATCTACGTGTTTTTTCACATAAGGTTAACGTGTGGATTTTTTTGAGTGTAAGAAAGCATATCTGTATTCCTGTATTAGGTTTTGCACGATGACGACACAAATGAACTGCCGATGAATCAAGTTCATCTTTGACAGTTGCCGTGTACTTGTTTTGTTTTGCGACTGCAAGTTAAAAATTGAAAAAAATGAATAAAAAGTGCCTGTTAAAAACGTATTACACAGTGAAAACAACTAAAAAGATTGCCCTGTATGTGTTTCCAGCATCAAGGAGCGATAAATGTATGAATCTGTTGAGTATGAGGCGACTTGCAATTTTTACATTCGAACGATGAACTTCTGATGAACTTTTAAACTGTAAACAAGTACACGTCGACTGTCAAAAAAAGTTCATTCTGTTCAGTTTTGTGAGGTTATGTCATGTTCGTGCAAAACCTAATTGAGTAGAAAAATCGGTATATTTGACAGTGCTAACCCACGACGTAAAATACACTGGTGGCGTGATAAGACAGTTTTGGTTGTGTTGGTAATTTTCTCACGAAATTGAGTATGGCGCGCCGGGATTCAAGCATGCAAACATAAACAAACGACCATTTCAGATCGGGATTTCACTTCTAAGTTACTCCAGTTGTCGCGCAGCCTGGCGAATCTTTGGCACTAATTGAAAATCTGGACATTTTTTCTTTAAGGGCTTGCAAGGTAACGTCGAAATATAGAAAATTTTACACACATCCGATTCTGTTCATTTCGTTGGAGGAAGGATTTGGCGGATCGCACTGTGGTATCTATTACAGTTATTATGGGTAATGGAGTGATTGTGCTGTGGGTGGCATTTCAAATGCAGGTGAAGAAAACGATTGAAACATCCCGGAACAAAACACCGCATTTCACTGTCAATATTTTCGCAAACAGAACCAACTCTAAATATTTTCATAAAAGCAACTCCCGGAACGTCATTTGTTTATGTTTTTTCTTCTTCACATCTCTCTGTTATTCCAAAATAAAATGACAACCGCACTAACACATAGAAAAACGTGATCACCAGGGTATTTTACATCATCGTGGTGCTGACCAGCATACTGGCTGCCAGCAGAGGTGTGAACGGGGCATTAGGGTGGACATTTCTGTTTTACGCTGGACAATTATATGCGAGTTTTTTTTCTTTCACCGCTTGACCACTTACTGAGTATGTAGCAGAAAATAAGTTTGGAGGTCGTCTCACAGAAGATATTTTATATGATCTGGGATCTATTCGTCCAATTAAACTACTCTGGACGTGATGATCAGAAGTGAATTGGATGAATCGAGTTCTATAGATTGTCGAAAATGCCTTTCGGTGATTAAAATACGCTAGAAATAACCGTTTAAACCATTTAAATTATATTAACAGAAAGAAACGAAAATCGCGAAAAACGTGTTCTTCTAGAACAACTGAATTCAACAATCCAACGATCAACAGAAAACAAATATAAATACAATACATTAATCCGAAGATCTCAAATGCGGATTCCGGAAGAACGGCTTTACCATACGAACTGATGAAGAGTGATTGGAAACGCTTGCTGTTTCCAACGGATCGTCGTCGATATTAATAGTGCTCTGGAATTAAATTCTAGATTGAAAAAAACTACCTTTTTTTGGATGAGGAAAACATTTACCGAAAGGCTCACGTTAAGATCTTCATTCGAGTCACGCTGACGGTTCGCTCCGAAGAAGCTCCTCGGAATGCTTGCCAGAGAATTTGGCGGCGGTGATCTGGTATTCGGAGAGTTTCTTCCGAAAAGTCTAAGCGGAGCTCGCTTTCGGAGGACGTTGGACTGGAATGTACTGTAGTTGGTTCCACTTGGTGTAAGATTTATTACATCTGTATCGGAAACTCGTGATTTCTTAGAGGGTGTAACATCAACACTACTTTCCAATTCGATTGGATGACATGGTGTTGATGTAACTTGAAGTGTACCGTGCTGTGTCATTGCACGGTTGTCGTGTTCTTTCTCTAAAAGTTGCTGCTCTAAGGAAGTCGCCTTAGACACTTGCTCTGCTAGTGCTGCCTCTAATTGAGTGATTCTAGCATTTAACTGTTCTGTGTTTATCAGCTTAGTCTTTAAAGTTTGCAATTCTTCTTCCTTTTCCTTGAATTGTGTTTCCATTGCAGATATTTTCAGAACATTAGTAGCTAAATTCTCATCTAATTGTGTTATTTTTAAATTTTTCGTTGTCAAGTCGTTTTGCCTATCATCCAGCTGATTTCGGAGCTCGTCATATTTCTGCTGTAGCTGCTGTTTTTGTTCATCGAACCGTTTCTGTTCACCGTTTAACTTGGCATGTAGTGCGTAGATTTCATTATTTCGATCTTCGAGAATATTCTTAATACCGACAATTTTATTTTCTAAATCTTCTGTCTTGTTTCTTTCACGATCCAAGCACTCGTTAGACTTTGTAAGCTCATTGCACATTTTCTCAATAGTCTCAGTTTGCCTTGCAATCTCGGATTTATATTGCAATGCATCCTCCATGAATTGGTTGTATTTTTGAACAGCATCCATATTTTCCTTTTCAAGGAGTATTCGGTAGGATTTCTCCTTATCCTGCAATTTGTCTTCCATCTCTTTCTCCATTTCCGCCAATCTGTTTTCTAGTTTGGCAACCTCGGTCGATATCAGAATCTTTTCCGCCAATACTGACTCTACATTGTTCTTGAGAGCTGAATTTGTTTGCATTTCATTAGTAATGCGTGCTTCAGCTTTGACCAACTGTTCGTTCAGTTGAGTTATGCGAGTCTCATACTCATTCAGCTCGGCTGAGTGAGAAGAAATCAACGATTGATGTGCCATTTCTGCTTTACTAAGCAGATCATTCAAAGCACTGTTGTTTTTTTGAAGATCACTAATCTGTAGCTGTAGTGCACAATTACGATCGGACTCTAATTTCTGGAAGGATGTTTGTTGATGTACTACAAATAGAAATAAGTTTGAAATTGAAATAACAGAAGTAAAGATAATACAAACATTCGTTCTCGATCTGATCAATATTTTCTTCCAATGCAGCTGCTGCTGTTCCAAGAGCTTGGGTGTCTTTGATCAGTTTTACGCGTTTCAAATCCAGCTCCTCTATCATGTCGATAGATATATTGTACTGCTGAGTAACTGTTGAAGTTAAATTTGTTTGTTCCTTTGCACTAAAATAAAAATGTTACCAGGATGATTTCGTTAGATGATACATGTTATTTGAAGTGTAGTGGTAGGATAAATAGAACTGATTCCACTTTTGTTGTGCTTCACTACACAGGGGAAGCTATATATGAATTACAGATGCAGGAAGTTATATGCAATTAGAAAGTTCTTCGATAACATGAATTTGAAATAAGTATGCTTTGATTCATTGAAAATTATATTGAATATCATGACGAAATGTAGCACTTATGTGACTACCCTACATAAAGGTAAGTTTGTTCAGACTTACGATTCCTGCAAGTACACTATCATTCGATTGCTACATGCTAAATCAAGCTGTAACTTCGTCTTGGAGGCAGCAGATTTTGCTAAAGCAAGTTTAAACACTTCAATTTGATGATTGACCCTAGCCTGCTGGATTCGACTTTTAACCAGCTCGGTAAGAATGGCAGTTTTATCATTTCCGTACCAAAAGTGCATCTCAGAAACTATATTTTGACTAACTTCATGGCTCTCCGAATCATTGGAATCATCACTGGAGGAAGCATGGTCATCATTATCGTTGGATCCATCGATCATTTCTGTTGCTTGTTCTTCTGATTGTTGATTCGAGTCGTTTATCTGTGAATAGGTAAGGTAGTAATTGCATTATAGCTCCCTGAATAAAGATTGAACTACTTGAGAAACTGAATCCATTTTCAACACTTGAAACACCAGAATCGCACAAATTAACAAAATTCTTCACATGTAAAGATCATGTCTCTCAGATGGGTCACTAGATTGAAAATTTTATGAAATTAAACCCTCCGCAGCGTTGCCAGGTCATTTTTCCAAAAATATGTATTCGGCGCAAAAATTTATCTGTACCATATCGGTATCAAAATCTCTTCTATATATGTACCAGGAAAATGTCACCAAGCCTTATTAAGGTGACCAAAAAAAATCCCACAACAACATTTTCTCAGTCTACTTCACTGTATTGCGGTTTAGAGGTCAAAAATCTGTATAAATTACGAGAAATCGGTATACCTAGCAACGTTGATCCTGCGATCAACCAACCAGAGTTGCCATTTAAAAATCTGTGTTTCAACTTGAAAAATCTGTGTACCATCTGTGTTGAAAATTTTCGATCATAATCTGTAAAAATATGGGAAAAACATTTTGAAAATTTGTCATTTTTTTTAAATATTCATGAAAATGCGTAGAAATCTTTGAATTTTGATGAAATCTGTGTTCCGTGACACAGAATCTGTGTTGCAAAATAGGCAAAAAAAACTGTGAATATGGTAACTCTGCAACCAACTCCCAGTGAATCTTGTCGAACCGTATCGGTCCGATTATCGAACCGATTGAGCACGATATCAGCCCGATCATAGCGCTTCGATCAGACTGTGATTAAACAATTCTGATCCATTTGCATCAACCGCATTAACCTTAAGTTCATTCGCTTCTTCGAGCCAGAAAAGCTAACTTTATTTTGCTAGCTGGCAGCCTTCAGGTAACTGTATGGCAGCAAAACCAATGCGGGAGCATATACTCTCACGCATTCAGTTTCTCTCTAATATAGGTCTCTCATTCAGCTATGTCAAGCAAAGCGTTCATAGCAGATGTTTTTTTTTTGTTGCTTTGTTCGTTTGAGGATTCACAATACAAGCCCTGGTCACACCTCATTAAAACGTTTAATTTTCCGCTTCGGGTGTATTGCTCAACTGTAACGTTTCATCACTCGTTTGTGGTGCGTGTCATTGCTAAACTGCCAGCACGATAAATAAAAAATGACAGTTTAGTTAAAACAACAACCGATTAGTACCAAATTTTAACCCATCAGATTCAGAAAAAAACTAATATTTTAGTTGTTTTGCGATGGCTGGCTTTACAGTGATCACGCAGAGAAATGAAGCATGTTTAAAATAATGAAACTGTTAGTAGATTTTTAAATTTAATTTATGATGAATTCTAACTATAATATGATTGGTCTGAACAATGTTTCCATTCAACATCAACAATATTCTTTGTTTGACTTGAAACAAAATTTTGGTGTAGTCAAATGAAAAAATATATTTTTTTGGGTGATTCTATTGTTGAAATAAACTAACTATTTATTACATGTCAACCAAAGTTGAGTTGATGTTATCGGCAATGTCTATGTTGATTCAATTCTGCTATACCTTTATATCAAGAAAAAATTGGTTAAATTTATGTATGATCTTTTTTGTGTTTAGATACAATAAAGACTGATATTCAAATATACCATATTAAGTTTATGTCTTATAAACCAGAGCAATTTTCCGCGTGAATAAACAGCGTTTTTTCTCTCTCGGATAGAATTTGTGCGCGTTTTGAAAGTAAAATTTGATATGCTTTTGGGTTTTGAACAATCATACGCTTGGATTGATTTATTTATTATTTGATTGCAGAAATTCTGACCGGACTGATGAAGCACCAAAACATTCGATACTAATTAAAATACCTGGGCTTCATTGTAGTTTGTGAATAATTTTTAAGAATTTGACAACTGAAAAGTTCTTACTTTTTATAAGTTCACTGTCCTAGCTGACTCAACTGTCCCTAACTGGAGTTTCGGATAATATCACAACGAAATTAACTTGATGAAGGTTGAACACTAAAAGAGGACCTGCCTCTGTTTATTGATGGTTTTATGTTTTGTATTGATCGACTTTTCGATCAATACACACTAAACACATGTTATCGAATAAGGTGTAACTTTTCGAACATTGTATTAAATAAAGGTGGACACATTCGAAGAGGCGTTACATAACAGCTCTTCCTCCTAAGGATTTCAATATAATACAAATCGAAAAGAATTGACATTAATCAATTCTGTTTAATTCAGTTAATAAGCTATATACATAATCATTATCTTTTTTTTGTATCCTTAATCTTTTCGATCGCCTAATTGGCGAAGATGAAATTTCACACTGTTTCCTTTTTCGAGTTTTCTTTAATTCTTCATTAGAAAAACCTCGAAAGTCTTCTTCGTCCACGTCATTTCTTGTTGTCGCCGATCCTGCCACAGTAACAGGAAAATGAAGATTCGGCCGAGCCATTAAGTTCGAATTTACCACCCTAAGTTGACTTCGATGTGCGGTGACCTTGACGTTTCCAATTTCCACCTGTGAAATAGTTTTAGAAACTTGTCTTAAAAATGTTGCCTTAATCCATCGTGCATGATTATGGTGATTGTGGTTTTTGTACCACACCTCATCTCCAGCCATCAGATTATCTAAAGGACTTGCTACATTGATAGCAAAATTGTCCTTTAAAATAACCACATCATTTGGTTTTCCCTGTGGTACATGCGATGTTAGTGTTGTTAAAAAATGTTTATATGTTTTTCTCGGATGGATTAGATCAATTAGAGTTTTAGGCGTGAAAGAGAAAATTTTCTCTGATGGGAATCGCCCATCACTAGTCATGCAGTTACGAAAGTTAAATAGAAATAAATTGATCTGGTCTTCCAGGTCCAACTCACTTATATCTGGTTCAAGCAAAAACTTTTTCAAAACCTCTTTAACCGTCCTTACCAGTCTCTCCGCTTGGCCATTGCTTGCAGGATTATATGGAGGACTTTTAAATACTTTAATACCTTGCTTTTCAAGAAAATGTGTAAGGACTGCTGAGTTGAATGGAGGACCACCGTCTGAAACTAAAACATCAGGCAATCCATAGCGAGCAAAATATGCTACTATCTTTTTCAAAACCTGGCCTGTATCTGTGCCTCTCTTCATCCACTCAATTTCCACCCACTTTGAGAAACTATCCACCAAAAGTAGAAAGGTGTGATGTTGAAAATGAAAGAAATCTATGTGTATACGACTAAAAGGTCTAGTTGTAGGAATCCATTTGGATTGTATCTTTTGTTTTGGTATTATCGCCATGCCGTTGCATGCATCACAATTTGAGACAAACTTTTCAATGTCTCCATTTATACCAACCCAATAAATAAATCGTCTTGCAAGTTGCTTCATTTTAACTACACCCCCGTGGTTAGCATGTAATAGTTTTAAAAGCTCGCTTTGCAGCGATTGTGGCACCATTACCCTGTCTTGATAAAGTAAGCACTCGTCAAACAATTCTAAATCATGCTGATTTGAAAATATGTTTGCAAAGCGCTTGTCAATTCGTTTTGGCCAACCACGTTTCATATAATCAATAATTTGTTGCAGAAATTTATCGTTCTTTGTCTGAGAAGCAATCTTGCTATGATCAATTGGCAATTCTTGCCCAAAATTAATACTTTTGATAATTTCTTTATCATAATCACTTGGAATCAATTGCTCTAATGGGAATCTGGAGCAAAAATCCGCGTTTCCCATTTGGGCAGAGGGTCTATATTTAATTTCAAAGTTATAAATGGAAAGTTCTAAAATGTATCTCTGTAATCTAGTAACATAAATTGAATGTTTACCTTCCTTCCCAAATATTCCTACTAAAGGCTTATGATCAGTATAAACATAAAAAAATTTCCCATAAAGATATTTATGAAACTTTTTAATTGTGGACACCAAAGCTAAAGCTTCTAAATGTAAAATTGGATAGTTCTTTTGTGCTGAATTTAAAGAAAATGAAGTGAAACAAATCGGTTTCTCAACTTCGTCAATAATATGAGCAATTACTCCACCTAAACCATACCCTGAAGCATCAGAAACTACTGCTATGGGCTTCAAAGGGTCATAAAACTCCAAAATATTAGCCTTTAACAAAGACTGTTTACTTTCCTCAAAAGCTTTGTCACAATTACTATCCCAAATATATTTAACATTATTCTTCAAAAGATTGTATAAATGGTACAGCTTTGAAGACAGATGTGGAATAAATTTATTATAATAATTTATAAGTCCTAAAAAGGACTTTAATTCTGTAACATTCTTTGGAATTTTAGCCTTCTGTATAGTAGTAATCTTTTCCGGACAAGGCATTAACCCGTCCTTACTTATTATATGGCCTAGATATTGAAGTTCTGTAACAAAAAATTTACACTTTTCAAAATTAACTTTAATATTAGCTTCAGCAAGTCTTTTTAAAACAACGAAAAGTTTTTGTTTGCAATCTTCCACACTATCTCCTGCAATAAGCACATCGTCCAAATAACAAAAAACATATTCTAAACCCTTTAATACTTGGTCCATTACTTGCTGGAAGATGGACGCACTAGATGATGCGCCTTGTGGCAGTCTATTGTAAGAAAATAAACCCTTTATAGTATTTATTACCATGAATTTTCTTGATTTCTTAGAGAGTGATAACTGGGTATATGCGCCTTCTAAATCTAATGCACAAAAAACCTTACAACCTGCTAAACCAGCAAATAAATCTTGAGCTGTAGGCAATGGGTAAGTATTTGGAATTATAACTTTATTAACAGATACCTTGCAATCTATTACAAGTCTGATTTCATTATTTTTCTTTGCTACCACTACTACTGGAGAAGCCCATTGACTGGTTTGGATAGGAGTAATTACTTTCTCTCTCTCCAGCTTATTTAAATACTCTAAAACTTTATCCCTTAAACGATAGGGAACGTCATATGCTTTTTTAAAAATTGGTATATCTGATTTCAGCTCCAAATCAGCTTCATAACCAAGAATTGGTAAAGAAAAATCTTTTTTAAATAAATTTCCAAACTTTTGTTTTATTTCAGAGACAATTATGTCACTGCTAATTTCAGAAAGATTATTAATTTTTGAAAAATTTGAGAAAAATATTCTCCAGCTTGGAATGAAGGCATCCAACCATGGTCTGCCAAAAAGAGGAATGAAACAATTTTTGCAATTTAGTACTAATAGTTTCAAATTCTCTTGTTTTTCCCTAAAGTCAACTTTGACTTTAACCTCTCCAGCTATTATCAGCTTCGCGCCATTGACAACAATCAATTGTTTAGAGGATTTTTGTAGAGGTTTATTAAAAAGAGAAAAATACTGTGTTTTACTAATTACAGAAACGGAGGAACCACAGTCAACCTCCATTTCCAGTTGTTTATTCTCAACTTTCACCTTTACCAAACATGGTTCATTTATTTTGTTAATCGATGTCACATTCATGCATTCCAAATTACCTTCGTCTGAATCATCGTTGTCAGACTCCTCAGTCCTCATACGGTTCATCAAATCTGAAATATTCTGCGTGCTCGTACCTGACGTCCCAGGTTTCATTTGCTCCACCAGCTTGACGGCCTCTTTCTTCATATTTTTCAACCTAAAGCATCGTTTCTTCAAATGTCCTTTTAACCCACAAAAATCGCAAATTCTAGTTTCAAAGCTTTCTCGAAAGTCTGCCGGCTTAAAATTGCTATTTGGTTTCCAAGTATTTTTCTGTTGATATCTATTATATCCAAAATGCTTTTGATATCGAGGATTTCCGTATGGCCTAAACCCTAGTCTATCTTTTACTGGTAATCTGCTATTTTGTTTCTGAGGAATTGGATTATTGGCAGCATTATATGCCGCTGCCAGTTTACCCATAGCTTTCCCCATTGTATTTCCATTTGAAGCCATAGAAACGACATTGTGAATAGAAAATGGTTCAGAAGATAAAGTTTTAACATTGTTTTTTGCCGCTTCCCAGGTCTGTATAATTTTTTCCGCAGACTCGAGGGTTTGATCAGCTTCGCTTAGAATTCTCTGCTTAAGCATAACGTCTTTCAAACCAGCCAGCAAACGATCTCGTATTGCCGTATCCTTAAACGCACCGTAAGCACACAGTTCAGCCTGCAGTTTAAGTGCAAGCAGAAAATCTTCCGCTGATTCATCAACGTTTTGAATACGCTGATTAAAAGAAATACGTTGGCAAACGCCAGAGGCAGTTTTATCTAATCTCATTTTAAGTCTTTCTATCATAGTATTTAGCGGTACATCCGTTAAACTACCAGTCGGAAATAAAAGTTTGAGTTCTGAGTAAACGTACGGTCCCACCAAAGTAACAAAATGGGCCTTACGTTCAGCTTCTGGAATTTTATTAGCCATGAAAACGAAATCTAATCGTTCCACCCAATGGGTGAACGATGTGCCTTTCCTAAAAGGCTCCAATGTTGAAGCAAATGATTGAGCCATCTTTTCGAAAATAAAATTGAAGCGAAAATCAAATAAAATTATTCAAAAATATATCACAACACCCAAAAGAAAATGTTCATTCACAAATATAAAAAAGCACAAAAATGAGAACAGAATTAAAATAAATTCTTCATTAGCTAATTAGCCTACAAACCTTCAATGCACTCTATTATTTAAAAAAAAACAGTCGGTTCGCTTAAATGTTATTTGCACTTCTAAAATAATTTATATACACACTATTTCGGATCGTTTAACGTAGTTTTTTTATATAATAATGATGATATTGGGCAAGAAATAAAATAATAGAAAAAAAAATCACATGAGCCCAAATTGAAATTATATAATTTTTCTTGTAATAAAAAAAAGAACAAAAAAAAACTCACCGATTGATTCCAAACTTAATGCAGTTTCTTTTTCATCAATATAAATTTTCGTTTTATTCGTCGATTCTTTTAATTTTCCGATTTTTTTTTATAGCATGTACCCGTATAGGAATGGACGGTCGAATAAACGTTTCCTTTTATTCTTTCCGATCGATGAAAACTCCAGCATGAAAAGATTTAAACAAACAAATGAATTAGAAAACTGAGAAAACAATAGCTTTTTGTTTTTTTTTAAATAGAACAATGAACCCTTTGTGTTAGTTTATTAGATTCAAAAGAATAATCACTTTTGTACAAAAAAACAAATGGAGGCAATTTCGCTTCCAAAAATGGCGCATCAAAAAAAAAATGTGCCGTTGCCACCGTACTCACAGTTTTCAAGAACCTGTATCCGAAGTCTGCCCAGAAGAAACCACGCCAAAAAACCTCAGCCGGAAATGTCCTACTGCGAATTTGGATTCCTCGGTTTCAATCACGCCGGTTCTACGATGTTCCTCGTCGCCACTTGAAAAGTTCTTACTTTTTATAAGTTCACTGTCCTAGCTGACTCAACTGTCCCTAACTGGAGTTTCGGATAATATCACAACGAAATTAACTTGATGAAGGTTGAACACTAAAAGAGGACCTGCCTCTGTTTATTGATGGTTTTATGTTTTGTATTGATCGACTTTTCGATCAATACACACTAAATACATGTTATCGAATAAGGTGTAACTTTTCGAACATTGTATTAAATAAAGGTGGACACATTCGAAGAGGCGTTACATAACAACAACGAGCATAAATCTAAATAAAGTAATATCAAAAATTACCTTGCAAATTATTTTAAAAAAATCATTTGTCTTAAAAACAAACAAAAATATGTGATTATAACAAACATAAGCGTTCATTGAAATAGCTAAATTTAAATTCATTTATTTCAACTAAATAGTTTGTAAATTAAAAGCGCTAAAAATAATTAACTTAAACTAGAGTTCGTTCATTTTAAACAATTTTTTTCGATTGAATTTACTGTGAAATTGTTTGACAAGAAATTGACAGGAACGCACATTAGATTTTACTATGTTATTTTTATCAAAATCTTGATTGAAACAAACTAAACCACTAAAAATTAATCATCATGTTTTGTAGTTTCAAGTCGCAATATTTGAAATATAAACCCAGATTTTGTTTTGTCACTATTTCAATAAAATTATTCGTTGTGTAAAACCTAAATTTTGTTATTTCTACAATATTTTTCTCTGTGTGATGAATATATAAATTTAAATTTTCAAGTTTTTCGGATATTCAGGAACTAGTGAATAACCAGTTCTTCTTGAAATTCCCGCATAAACTGTTGAAATTCGCTGGAAATTAACAAAGAGGCCTACCTTAGTCAGTAGTCAGTAGTTTGTTCTCGAAATAAATTTATAAAAATTGGAAACATTGTTCTGGTGTAAACCAATCATCGGAAAATGTGATAAAAAATACCTTTTACATACATTGTTTTACCGAAATATTTTCAATAATAGCATTGCACCATATAAAAGGGACGTGGACGAATTGAGCTCACAGTGACCTCATTTAAAGCGAGTATGAGTAAGCTGTAAGAATTTTCTAAGAAAATTTGTCACACACCCGCGCTCGCGCACGTAAGGAGTGTATCGAAAATAAGCTATCCACATGCATTTGTGTTGTACGCATGTATTTGTGATGGATTTTTAGGCTCAGATCACAGCATGCTGTGCGTTTGGCAGTCAGCTTTCGTCTGTTTACTTGTTTGTGCGGTTGAAATTCTGCGTTTTCAAAATGTCGCCCATTGAAAAGGAAGTGAAAATTAAAGTTCTGGACACATGGCTAAGTGAGAAGGGTATTACTATGCGAAAATTAGCGAAGCGGTTTGGAATTCATCATGCCAGTGTTAAAATCATCATTAATAAGTTTGGGGAACACTACTCTTTGGATGAGCTACCAGGAAGAGGCAGAAAATCCGGTTCTTTTAACCCGAAACTGGACCAGAAAGTGGTATCTCTAATCATGAAAGACAAATCAATGTCAATACGTGATTTGGCCGAAAAAGCAGGAACGAGTGTCAGAATAATCCATCGTATCATGAGCCGAAATCACCTGAAGACCTACAAGAAGCAGAAAATGTCGAAACAAAGTGTAGAACAGAAGAAGCGAGTAGCAACTAGGTCCCGGAAATTGTGTTCGGATGCATGCGTTTTGATGGACAATGAGACTTATGTACAGGAGGACTCAAAAACCCTTCCAGGTCCACAATACCTTACTGTCATCGTTGAAGAGGATGTGAGCGGTTCGGACAGGTCGATTTAAGTGAAGAAACTCGGTCGAAAGATACTGGTATGGCAAGCAATTTGTTCCTGTGGTTTGAAGTCAATCATTTTTTACACTACCGGAACTATAAGTGCACAAATCTTTTGATCTGAGTGTCTCCAGAAGAGATTTTATCCCTTCATATAAGAAGCATAGTACACCTCCACTGTTTTGGCCGGATTTAGCGTCGGCTCACTATGCCAAAACCACTCTCAATTGGCTTGCGGAAAAGGGTATAAATCTCGTTGAGAAAAATATCAATCCACAAAATTACTCTTCACTTCGACCCATCGAACGTTACTGGCAATCGTGAAGAGGGTCTTCAAGAAGACTGGTAAGGCAGCTGAGAACATGCAGGAGTTCAAAAAAAATTGGGCTCAAGCGTCCAAAAAATGCGATGCAACGCTTGCCCGGAACTTGATGAAGAGCGTTCGATCTGAAGTTCGAAAATTCTTGAAGGAGTAGCTTAAATTTCATCCGGTTTTCATTATGCTCAAGTTTAACCTCGTACATCAAGGGATCAATTTTCAGTTTGAATAAAATATCGTTTTTTATCATAATTTGAAAGAAAAATTTGAGGATAGCTTATTTTCGATACACTCCTTATACTAGGGCACACAAAGGATGATAGGGTAAACATTTGTTCAAACCCGAACCCGACCCGTGTATTTCACGTGTTGCCTGAGTCCAAACGGACAGTGCATATCATTGCCAACCTACTTTTCATACTGCAACAATCAACTTGATGAATGTACGAAGTTATTCTATTTTCCTTCACATGTTGCATCAAGGATATGTGCATTTGAACCTGTTGCATTCAGCATGGAATTCCATGGACCTTTCCCATAAGTAGAACAGTATTAAAAATTCATCTCTCATTTAAATATGAAATTTAAGCAGTGACTGTCGGTGTGAATGTAACCCTCCGTAGTAATAGTCGAAATACTTTCCAAGATGTATCATCTAGTGACTACACTGATCACATTTTCATTCTTAACTCAAACATTATCGTTTCGCGATGGTACCACGTTTTCCGAACTCATTGATGACGAAAATGAACTGGCCGATTTCAGTCGTCTTCTGTTGGATTTGGTTGTGAAAATGAAACCAGGTCACTGCTACGCTTTCATTACCGATTCCCTGTATGGGGTTACCCTCACGGATAGTTTGTTTCTAGAAATTCGTAATCATCCTCGGTTCGTGGTACAAATCCCAGCAGATGAAGATACGTTGAATCCAGGGGCACAAATTGTGTGCATGTTGGAGGAGATTCGTCAAATCGGATGTGGTGCTTACATAATATTACTCTCCAATGGAATCCAAATGGAAAGACTTTTAAGATACGGAGAAAGGTAGGAATCGCATAGAAACTTGTGTAGAAATAATTTTGAAATCTCATTCAGAACCCGTATCCTCAATACTCATGCTAAGTTTATTCTTCTGCACGACCGTCGACTATTTGTCCCTGGTTTGCATTATCTGTGGAAGCGAATAGTGAATGTGGTGTTCGTAAGACAGCTACCCTTTGGGAAGCCCAAGGATAACCATATCAATCAGCATTACGAAATTAGCACTGTCCCATTTCCGTTATCACTCAGGGAAGTTTTCGTATCGAGAAGATTGGACTTCTGACACGACGGGAAGTTCCGTTACGGAAAATTGTTGTTTTTCGATAAAACGATTAACTTGGATGGACAAATGATGAAAGTAGTGGTTTTGGAACATACGCCAGCCATCTTTCGCACTACGCACAACGAAACAGATGAACATTTGAAATTCTACGGACTGGAAGTGGAGTTGTTGAAAGCGATTTCCGAAGCCATGAAGTTTAGCATGGATTTGTATGAAACGGATGATGCCGGCACGGAAAAATGGGGTATGGTTGCAAATAACGAATCCACCGGACTACTCGGTGAAATGGTAATTAGTTATGGGTATCAAAATGCTTGTAATCAAGCTAATTCATGTTTTAGGCTGACGGTCGGGCAAATTTTGCATTGGCCGATCTTCATCACACGCAATATCATCTGGAAATTATGGATTTAAGCATTCCATACTACACAGAGTGTCTCACGTTTCTCACCCCAGAAGCGTTAACTGATAACTCGTGGACAACACTGATACTTCCGTTTACCGGTGGTATGTGGACTGGGGTGTTGGTGTCCCTCTTCTCCATTGGTTCGGTGTTTTATACGTTGTCCCAGTTACTGATGTATATTAGACATGACACAATATACCAACGAGATGTTGAAATGATTGCCAGAAAGAAGAAAACCAGAATAAAGTTCTGCCAAATGATAAAAAATGGCCGTAGAAAGATAATGTTAGTAACAAAAAAGAAGCAAAAGTATGAACTTGATATGAACAAACTTAAACTACTTAGAATGATCCCATTCAAACGTAAAGCGCAACCGTGGAATGATCCTAGGCCGCCCAGAGATATTTTCGACACATTCTCTGGCTGCATAATTTATACATACAGCATGTTGCTTCAAGTCTCCTTGCCACGCATTCCAAACGGTTGGACGCTGCGTCTGCTAACCGGATGGTACTGGATCTACTGTATTCTTTTGGTCGTAGCTTACCGTGCATCGTTAACTGCCATACTAGCAAACCCAGTCGCTCGACATACAATCGATAAGTTGAAAGACCTGGCCGAAAACTCAATCCAATGTGGAGCCTGGGGAGAACAGAACAAACTATTTTTTCAAACTGCTCAAGATAAATCACTGATGAGGATTGGGGCAAAGCTCGAACACACTCCAAATGCTGACGCAGCTGTCGATCGAATTGTTGATGGGAACTTTGCTTACTACGACAATGAGTACATGTTGAAACAGTTGCGTGCAACCCGCAAATCTCAGAAAGCCCGCGAAACACTTCACATTATGGAAGAGTGCGCCGTTCACATGCCTATATCCATCGGAATGGAGAAAAATTCCCCATTGAAACCAAAGATCGACAGATACGTTCGTGCGCTGATCGAAGCTGGTCTGACAAATAAGTGGCTAGCCGACGCGATCGAGGAATTCCAGTCCAACATTGAACTACCACCACAGGAAGCTACCATGGACTTGAAGAAATTAACGGCTGCCTTCATTGCCTTATCCATAGGATATGGCTTGGCTCTGATAGCATTTAGTATTGAAAAATTATATTGGCGATGCGTGGTAGAGAAGAATCCTGCTTACGATAAATTCATAATCGGAAAATTTTACAGGAATACTACAAAAACTAGGTAGTAAAATCAAATTGATAAGTTTGGGAAACATCATTCGGCATTGTTCAATCACTTTTAATATTAATCACTATCAATGATTGATTGCAGCATAAAACAAAACGAAAACCTCTTCTTAAAACTTAAACTCCTCTGGTCACATTCGAAGTTCAACAGGCCACTTTCCAATGCTGTCTAAAGCCCGACGACACCAAAAATCCAAAAATAATAAAGACGAAAATAATACGAACAAACACTTAACGAAGATTTCTACAAAAAATTATGATAGCAGCAACCGTGACGACGAGTCGATGAACTAAGGCACGATGGGTGAACCTATAGACATCACCCCACCAAGCCTCGTTGGATGGTAAAGGTAAATGATATCGGAGAAACTAAGCACAAGAAAAAAACATTGCACTTGTTTTGCTTATAACCAAAATATACGAGCTTGTCGAATGAATAAATAAATGGAGCAAAAAATCAGTCCACAAATTTTTCAAATTTTCCTAATTACTTATCTATCAGCATACCCTGTCAGCTTGGAGCGAAATTGAGTTCAGCAACGCCATCGTACGGCATCGCTTTGTACTTATCATGCCAATTGTATACACGCTTAAAAATAGTTACTCAAAAATGAGTAAGATGTCACTCATCTACAGAAAAAGTGGAACAACTCTAATTTAGAGTAACTCCGGAGTTACTCAAATTTGAGTTCTTCCACTGGAAACGATATTTGGGTAAAATCTACTCATTTACTGAGTAATGCTTTATTTGTACATGTACCAAAAATAGAGCAACTATCACTCAAATTTTGAGTGAAATTTTTTTTTCACATATACCAAATTTGCAAAAAAATTGCTCCTTTTCTGAGTGTTTCCCTGTATTAAAATATTAAGTAATTGAACTCAATACTATATCAAGTGGTGGTTGCTTGGAGTAGTGTGTTAATCGCAAATTAACATACATGTCAGTTATGCTCAGGCACCAATCATACACTTATTCCTCATAAATGACATTTGAGCATATTCGGTTTGATTCTAAAGCACAACACGGAGATTATCATTCCGGTTTTTGCAGACAAAACACCGTTTGTGTTGAGCGACTCACCTTCGAAATACGCGATCTCACTAACAAAATATACAACCTGTTGCTACAAATGGTTATTACAACTTTCAGACTGATCTTGCGAATAGTAACAAAAAAACGAGTTATTGTGTTAAACTCAAATTTAGAGTAGGATTTACTCAATATCATTGATGATAACTACTCAATTTTTGACGTTTTCATGTATCATTTGAAAATGAGTAATTAGTACTCAAACTTTGAGTAACTTTTTCTAAGTGTGTAGGTACGCAGTGCTGCTATTTTTGCGTGAACGAAAATTCACCTATTTTTCACCTATTTCTCGGTTGATTTTCAATGGGCCGTATGAGCAAGTGACAGTTTCTCTTCCGATTATTGTGACGCGATTATAACAGTTATCGAAGAAAAATGTCGACAGTCCGACTCACAGGAAGGAGGTGACTCCAAATCGTGACGTTAAGCAAAACAATTCGGCCAGAGTACGATCGCGTGGTTGGTAAACGACTGGACAATGCGCAATTCAGGCCCCAATGTGATTCATAGCCTCCTATCCCTACTGTGGTGATTTTTAACATGTTCACCTTCCATTTTTTGCGATACAACTTTTCGGCTTGAAAATCGTTCCAAGAATGATCAGAGTAACCGCCAACCTCATGCGCTTCGCTTCGTTTTTTCGGACCATTTTTGCTTCGTATTGGTTAATATAAACCATTCTCCCTTTCATTCAGTCACTTGCCCAAAGATGCTCTCTGCGTTCTCTGTCCCTCTTGTATATTAAGAAATTCGCTCTGTCCGGTTTTATGAACCTCCCCTCCCAATTTATTCCGTTCATTTTTTTCAGTGCTACCAGTTTCACATATCCCTTTCTTAAAATATCCCTTTTTTATCGCTTTTGCTTCAAAGACAAGTCACTAGCCCTTTCCGTAGCAACATCGCAACAGATGTCAGTTACAAATAGAGAAGAAGAAGTTTTTACCCAGACTGACAAACTGTGTTCCATTTCGCGAGCTTTTGTTATACGTGAATTTATTTTGGATTTGTTTCAGATATAGTTAAGTATTTAGTAGAATTTTGATATATTTATTTTATTTTATTTCTTATTTCCTACACCTACCTCCCCACGGTGCCGGCTGAGGTATGAGTAACCATAGGAAAGATCGGGTAACCAACCCCGGTGGGACCTTGGTCGTATGCTGACAGGTAAGGGAGGGAGGGGGCTTGCCTTCTCTTTACAGAGAGCGAGCCTACCCGAGCGTCTGTTCCCCATGTTGGGGCGGCTCGAAACAGCGTCTGTTCTTCATGTTAGGAACGGCTGATTACCGTCCTTGTGTCAGTGTGGGACTCTAAACAGTGCTGACACGATGGCGCTCCGGCGAGACAGGAGGTTGGTGCAGGCCTAACAAGCCGCCCGGAAAAAGGAAGTTACGAACTCAGAAAAACCCTTCGATCGAGAAAAGTACGCCACCGCACGAAATTGACCATCTACAAAACGCTCATTAGACCGGTTGTTCTCTATGGCCACGAGACCTGGACTATGCTGGCAGAGGACCAACGCGCCCTCAGTGTTTTCGAAAAAAAAGGTACTGAGGACCATCTATGGCGGAGTGCAGATGGAAGACGGAACGTGGAGACGGCGTATGAATCACGAATTGCAACAGCTGCTAGGAGAACCACCTATCGTACGGACAGCTAAAATCGGACGTCTACGATGAGCTGGGCATGTCATAAGGATGTCGGACGACAGCCCATTGAAAATGGTTCTTGAATCTAATCCGGCTGGTACAAGAAGAGGAGCGCAGCGAAAAAGGTGGATCGATCAAGTGGAGGGTGATTTCAGAAGCGTCTGTGCCTTGAGTGGCTGGCGACGAGCAGCCATGGACCGAGTTATGTGGAGACGAATTCTTAATACAGCAAAGGACACCCCAGGCCTATAGCTGTTAGGTAAGGTAAGTAAGGTGAGGTGGTGGATTCTTTGCTCACGTCGTCCTTCCGTAAAGTATGTGCCGAATCAACATTTTCTCTCTTCTCTATCCTTCTCTGTGAACAATAAAATTAAGGAGGTCGGTATTGGTGGCTATCATGTGATTAAAAGGTTTTGGAAGATCAGTTTTTCGATATTCTGGGAAATGTGATATATTAAAAAGAAACTAGATTTGGATACACATTGACTGCTTTTAATTATCTGTATAGTTTAAATATTGGTTTTCCATAACTGCTCATTTGTTCCAATTTACGCTTCATTATTCGTGGCTTGCGAACTCCGCAATGATGTTATTTTTTCCGTGTGCTTTTCAATTGTTTCAATTGCCAATTAATTGTTTAGACATTATAATCTCAACCCAACATTAGGAGGGGCTGTACTAGTTACTAATGCAAGTTCTTCTAATCTGTTCCTATCCGTAAAGAAACCCAACAAACAATTACGCGTAGGATTGGATTCTCGTTCCAGTGGAGTCAGCGAAAAGTTTTAGCATGATATGAAATTTTCAGCCAGAAGAGATCTAAAAGTAGTCCATCGGGAACAACTGTGTGACATAGAACTAAACACAAGCGGGTTGGCTGAGACCGGTAGCTAACTAATAGAAGGTTGTTCCAGCTTGATACTTGACACTTATTTTGTTGGTTTTCAATTCGTTTTTACATATCACATTATTCACATTCTTTTCAGCGTTTGTTCTTAGAGTTTTTGGTGAACTTGTTTTGAAATAACATGGTGTTCCATTTGAGCTAGGGACCAGACTATTACTGTTTTGAGCTGCAAATCGAAGTTTTCCGTTTTCATTAGAAAATAGGTGTACAGAACATCAATCGTTACTACATAGGAACAATAGTTTGAATAAACTTCTGAGAACGTTCCGGCGCCAAGTTTGCTGTATTCTGAAAATGCATCATTCGCGTTTTGTTCGTTTGATCAGTGTAATTCAGTCTTTTGTGGAAAATGTGCAATTGCATCACACTCGTCCTCATCTGTTTCAAAGAACTCAACGTCAAACGTTCTCAAGAATTATGCCTTCTGTAAAAGATTCAAAGATAGCTAGACGAAATAAACATAACTAACGGAAACGAACATCCACACGCTTTTCATGTTATTCCGTAAACTGCAGTCCGTTGCTTACACGTATTAGTTGGTAGAATTAACCTAATTAAATGATTTTAGTCTAACGAAGTATCGTTCGTCCTATAACTGAGTTCTGTATGTTTAAGGTCTTGTGGAAGATCGAAAGCGACGATGAGTTTCGAAGATCATTACAGGTGTTGTTAATGGTATGCCAAATGGATTCACAATTTAAAAATAACCTTACTAATCTGTTCTCTATGTGAAACAATCCTATTTTCCTTTCATCTCGATTTAAGGGTATTTCGGAGACAAAAATCTAGCTTCTGAATATCAAAACAAACATAAATCAGTTGACTACGCTTATCTTTTGACCGTTATTCCATTTCATTTAGGCATACGCATTTCTTCGATGAATTAATTTAGGGGTTATTGTGAGAGAAAAACAGGCTGCCTTCATGAAAACACAAAATCGAACGGCGCTGCAGAAGAGAATTCCAGCGGCTGATTTTTAATTTTACGAATGATAGTTATAATATTTCGATCTGTTTGAATTTGAAATTCTCTTGTTACAGTGTGTTTGCTTTCTGCTACTTATTTCTTTTTTTTTTGCGTAGGATATCATTAGTTGTAGTATTTTTCTTCGTTACGGATAGATTTATAAATATTACTGATTTTCACGTAAAAATATACAGAACGTCAGTGCTGGGAAATCACGTAGCATATCTAAAAATAAAAATTAATATGAAAAAGTTATCAATGCTTGCAATATTAATCAGTTAATGGAAAATTTCTGAAGCCGATTGCAATCAACTTCAGGGGTAAAATCAAAAAGTAGAACACTCCGATAACATGAAAAGATTTCAAAGAATTTGTTCGGTGTTGGTTCCTAATAAAGATCAATCTAAGCAGTTTCTCGTGCAATTGCGAATTCAAAAGTGTGACGATTGCTTGAACTGTTTGAAAATGTCAATCATTAAAAATTTTGATATCCTTTTTCCACATCAATGGATCGAACAACCCCATTGGGCTGACCCTTGTAGTTTTTTTTGTTTTCATTTTGATACGCATATTTCTCGGTTGATTTTCCAGAATGCCGTAACAGCAAGTGACAGTTTCTCTTTGTTCACTCTCTCTTTCGATTATTGTGATGTGATCTAAAAAGATTTTCTTGGATTTCACAGTTCTGTTTGGAAGTCGAACGTTTCGAGCATCATTCTATGCAAAGAGTTAAGTGATAAACGTGTAAACCGCTTGGTAATTAATAGAAGAGAAAGTAAACAAAGAGAAACTGTCACTTGCTGTTACGGCCTTCTGGAAAATCAACCGAGATTTGTTTTCAGAGTTACATATTATAATAATAGTAACCTATAGTGAAAAGTTTTCCCTTTCGTCTGGTGTTAAAACTAATGTTCTATTTCTTATACCTCGACTGTCAATTTCTTGCAAAAGTTGTTGCCTAAAGGTAACTTATCGGTCGATATCACAAAAAACCCGTGATATGAAGATAAACAATTTTATTAATTTGAAATAGTTTCCACCTTTGCTGTCAAACCGTTCGTTTGAAGCTAGTTTCGAACCTAGTTTTAACGTTGTTGAACTGAAAATCGAATCAGTTTCGAACCTGACTTTTATATCAGGTTTGCTCAAACCCCCGTTGCAAAGTGCGAAATCAACATAATTTCGTGAAAAGTGTTTGTTTGATAAAACTACCCTGGGTTAGTTTCAGTTTTCTCAAGCAAAAACGACATATGTATATCAGATCAACGGTTTAGTAGCTAGAGAAATAAGTTCAGGTTGTTGTCGATTCAAGCCACTGTGCACTGATATCGTCGAGTTTTTCGCTGATTGACTATTCAGAGTTGCTTTAGATATAATATTAAGAGCATCTCAACTGCATAATAACTAAACATCTCCATTGTTCACAGCGAAGGATAAAGAATAAGCAGTTGACATGTTGATGCTTTACATACATGCCGGAAGAACGACGGACAACCTAGAAATTTGAGTAGTATGTAGGAAGTCTAGAATTCGCTCTAAGCGAACGTTATGACTTTGAGATAAGATTAAACCACTAATGAATAGTTGGTTTTTACTAAAAAGTGCAAAAAAGGAAATAAAAATGAGAACAATCTCACCGACTTCACCTTTTTAAACACAATATTAAAATTTTTCCTTTGAATCACTTGCCCTCATACGAAAAAAAACACCTCTGCTTAGAAAAGAACCTTCACATAATAACCTTCCTTTAAAGTACTAGCAAAAGTTAGTTTTTGAGCAGTTTTTGACGGTAGCGAAAACTTTTCGCATCTGTTGCACAAAAACATACAAAATGTTATACGAGACAAAGACTAGGTCTATTGTACCAATAGTAATCTCATGTCATTTAGCCGCTTACTCAACAATCGTCATGTTATTTTGCCGATTACTCAACCTTCAATCAACAAATTGTGATAAAATCGGGTACAACATTGCTTCGGCGCGACACGAAAACACGAAGCAAATGCACCTATTTTTATCTTCCCCTTAAAGAAAATCTATCGAACAGAGACGTCTACTGGACTACTGGAGCTGAGGTGAAAGGAGATACCGATACCCTACATGTTTCAGTTTTATTGTAATCTGCGAAAGTGCTGCCAACTGGTATGTGGCATAATAGTTCAACATAAACTGTTATGCACTAACGAGTATAAGACGAAACGTAAAGAAAACTTAAAATGGTCTTGTGCCCTTAGCACAAATTTGTACTTAACGCACATACTAATAAATTTAAAAAAAAATTGTATTTACCTCTTTGTCCACAGGCGAGCAATTCGATCATGCTCTTCCCGATTTTGCAGATATTGTGTGGCAATACTTCCAACCAGCGGATCAGCTGTAAAGATTAGTATTAAAATACACCTATAAAATGCAAAGTTTTGCAAGTAGATAGCAAATACCTGGATTGCAGTCTGTTAGAAGCGAACAGATGGACAGCAACACCTTAGAAATAGTCAGTGCGGGAGACCAGTTGTCCTTGAGGATATCCAGACAGATCACTCCTTGACTGTTGATGTTGCAATGATATATCCTCGTTCTAAATGTGACCTATATGGGATACACAAGAAGTTTGCATCGCGTTGTCCCTTAATAAAGAAATGAGAGCTGTACCTTTGGAGGTTTGAAAGGGTATTCCGGTGAAAAATGAATGTCTAGGAAAAACACTCCACCTTCGTATACCGAACCCGGTGGTCCAAGAATGGTCGATACCCATTCGTACAGATTGTCTCCTTTCGGGCCCGCACTACAATTGGGCGGTGGGTCAAGTGTGATTTCGGCCAATTCCTTCTGAATACGTTTGGCCGATGTACCCAGTGCCTTGGAGATTTTTGGGTTCGACTTAGTTTCTTTAGTCTCTGGCTTAGGTACCGACGGAGTTTCCGGAGTGGTGCTACCACCGCCATTACCGTTGCGACGCCCGCCGCCCGAACCAGCGTTTCCTCCACCTCCTCCGCTACCGGCAGCACCCCCCGCCGCACCAGCTGCTGCTCCTGCAGTGCTACTTGAACCGGCACTGGTCGACATGTTCTAGGTCGAAGTGAAAAATTGCACTCGAATCTATTCCCAAAACCGAAAAAGAACACAATTATTACGATAAAAATAGTACATTTGATTTTTTTCTTCTTTCAACCGTTCGGACAGTTTTCAAATACAACAAAAATCATGACTAGCAATCAATCAAAGAATAAAGGGAGATATCCTTATATAACAAAAACCATTGAACAAGATTCTGTGAGCCACAGAAAGAAGAACGAGATTTCTGAGAACTTTGCTTCTTTGTTTTCGGCTTTTTGCAACATTTTCATCACTACATAGACGGCTGTGAATGAGGCCGATTTTCCTTCCTACTCTTCAATCGATCAAGTGCGGAGCACCGAGCTGTTCGACATTAGTTCAAGTCCATTATCAAGTTACAATATGAAAGTACCACAAACAAAATCTTCGAAATGTTAAACTGATGAAAACACGTCCTATTTTCAAAAGGAAATACAGTTGCGATGAAAAAATTCTTGCATTTTCCAATAAATCAAAGCGGCCATTTTGAGACGGATTAATCCAACTTAATTTTAATATTTTTCGGTTAAAACCACACAGATACCCACGATTCTACAACTTCCAATGATCCAGAAACTGATCTAATAGTGGCCCGACAGATTCAATAGCTTTCCGCAAAACAATAGCACCGGAAAACAGCTTCCTCCTACGAGCAAGATATTTCTTGCCTGTCCTCTATCACAGACTCGACTTTTGCTTTAGCTCTTGTTCACCCCATTCACCTCCCTTCAGCTGTATTGTATCTGACTCTCGCACATCATATGCACGGTCAAGACGTATACATCACCAGGGTGAAGGCTTTTCATAATGTTTGAAGGACGTCGTTTAGGGTTGTTTGGGCACTTGTATTCAATTAAAACTAATGTTTTGATTTCAGGAAACAATGCATTTCAAAAATAAAATGAATGATATTCTTTCCTACAAGCAATTTGAATGTAAAATTTAAAACCAATTAGACATTTTTGTTTGAAGGGCGTTTTTCCTGGAAATTGTCTCCAAACGAACGTTTTGGTGCACGAAGAATTGGAACTGGGCTCGGTCATGCAAATAGACCTCACGCGTGATAATATTATTGTCAATCCAAAGTATTGTTAATACCACTCATTCGGCTGGGCAAAAACTCAACTTGTTCTGCGTTTTATCGCTACAATGAAAAGAGCGCGTAACATTTGAAAAACTCATAGGTTAGAAAAAAAACACCACCGTTGAGTACTTCGTCTCCGTGAACATCTGCACCACATATGTCGAAAGTCTTAATAAGCTAATGATAGTTTCTTTTTGCTTACCATGTTTTCTGTTAACTACCCTCCTTGTTTATATTTCAGTTGGTTGTATAAAATAATACCTGAAACTTTAGATTTTCAGATAACGGAAAATTGATAACATTTTAAATCGCTTTTCAAATAAACAAGAACAAGGGAAAGAACAGTGAGAAGAGTTCACCTATTTATAAGGCTTTTCTTCACCTATCGACGTATTGAAATGTCACAAAAAAATAAAGTAAACAGATAGCAAAGAGAAACTAATTCAAACTTTGAATTGCTCGTGATCTCCATGTGTGCCTAATTTGACACATATGCATCTCATCAGTATTGTTGGTAACAAGTGAAGAAATTTATCCCGAAATAATTGCACCTGCCGAAGATCACAGATAACAGATAACAGCAAAACAGAAATTTTGCGTGACGTGAATGTAGCACCTAAAATAGCATCGGGAAGTAAAAGCAATTACACACAACACGGAATCCTTGCCTTATCAGTGTAATTCCCAAATGATCGTTCTTTAATGAATGATTTCAATCTAATATCTTAGAAGTTTGAAGGATGTTCAAACACTTCCTTGAAATAGAGTGGGCAGCAATGTAGCCTAAAAAATACGGTAATTCAGAAGAGTATATGAAGTGAATTTGTATATCACAAAATGTGCATTACATTTTCATATAAACCATTTAAATTAAATACAAAAGTTGAAGCACAAATTATATTTTCATTATCAATCAAATCACTACTAACCGGCATTTCTCGAATGCGGAATGCCGTTACCTTTCTAAACACCGACTGTTTCAGCTCAACACACATACTACTGCAAGGATCCGTCAGAGAGTTCATCAACTCCTGGCACTAACACATCATGATTAGCATACAGGATGCACATTATTCCTCCAGTAAATAGAATTGCATGTGCAGTTTTTAGTATTCTCGGCAAACACCTGAGAACACGAACGTATGCTGAATAATGTCTCAACTTACCCCTGTATTTAACAATGTAATATTTAAAAAGCCACCGTAGGTCTACGATTTTTAGCGAAAACGCGATTTCTCATTAGTATTCAGACAGAAATCAATCACCCGTCACTGAAGTCAGAACAAACACAATCTAAACATATTCACAGTAAAAAATACTATAGTTTCGAATTGACCGCTTTGTTTTTGCACTGGCAAATATTTTCATCAGAGTTGCCAACCAATATTGGATGCAGAGATGCCATTTATACAGATTTATCTGAAATATACAGATTTTTACATTACAGAATACAGATTTTCTAAATTTAATACGGATTTCCCAAGCAACGAAAAAAAAGCTTTTTCGTATGAGCAATCCATTAGTATTTGATTGCAGTGACGAGAAGCAAAGTCTTGCCATTAGATTTCTTATGTGGAATTTAACCGACGAGACGACCAGACACTCCGAAGAAAAATCGGAATAAAAAGTGTTCGTGAGCGATTTACCGCCAGTCACCACAAATGTAGCGACCCCTTGATAATGATAAAAATAATATTTTTGGGCAACACTGTTTAAGTTGCTATGAATTAGTAACCAAGGAGCCCCAGAAAAATAAACAAATTGTTTGAGAAATTTGTGGAACAGATCTATAAATTTTAATTTTCTGCACTCAGCTCCACTTCCTGAGAGCGTTCCAGGAATATGGATCAACCAAATCGACGAGTCTAAACGCTACCGGAATATCAGTGAAAGACTTTCGATAATTTCAAGATCATTTTGTTTATTTATTTTGTATGTCCTTTCGCTTTTAATATATCATCATTCATCGTTAGTAGTATGAAACTGTTGTTTTGAGTGTCAAATCCCGTAGAATATATCATCACACACAGTACCAAACGGCCAATTTTTACCCACGAATTGTAATTTGACACGCAAAATGATGCATCATTTTTTTCCTCAAATTATCTTCGATTATCACATCAAAACCACTTGCTTGCTGGAGCACTTGCAAATTATCGCGAGAAGACGATCTTAAAGCCGATCGGTAATCCCAATTTTATTTTTCCGAGATTTGCCATACGATTCGGAATTGGTTTTGTTTACATTCTTCATGGCTTTGTCGTGTCGTCGCTCTAGCTATAGTGAAATAGATCGGATTTTGATATCGACATATATTGGAACTGTTTTTTTTAGTTTTTCTTTTGACTTAATTGAAGGATTGATTAGGACCAAAATTCATCCATCTCAGCTCGTCTTATACGACAGCTGATAGAAATTGTACTGCTAGAAAAAATCCAAGACACGGTGCAGTACATTTTGGAAACGAATTTTTATCAGCCATCATTTCTCGTAGATATAGGATTTCCACTACAATTGAAACAAGCCTCTGGTAGCGGCCAAAATCGTCTTGTGGAATGGCATCAAAATTTGTATTGTTTACATTCTAAAATCTGTTTAAAACCAGTAACCAAGGTTATGGTATCTGTTATTCAAAATCAATAATTTATCAACTTGTGCTGCCAGTTTCAACATTTTTTCAAGAGATTTCTTTTTGACATTACCAGTTACTGAGGGGTAGTTAAATTTGCGATACAGTTTTGATAGGCGAGTGGCAGGTCGTGTCGTCGATTTAACCCTTCTGTTCCAACAGACAGATGAAAAGAATTATTGCTCATTTAATCTACCATACTACAGCCATAATGTGTTGAAATAACATCTTTTAACATCATTTTATTGTTGAAATTTAATTTTATTAGTTAACACCGATAAATACTGAGTTTTCATACAGATTTCCTGTGAAAATATCTGGCATCTCTGATTGGATGGATTAATCTACACTTTTAAGGACTATTCACACATTTCAGTTCCGTGACGGTTCAGTGAAAGTGCCTTTAGTGCCCCATCAGTGTCGGAAACTTTCCGTTCTGTTTCCGTTCCGGCACAGCAAATGCAGTGACATACCGACTTCAGCAAAAATAAAAAATATCGGTGACGACGGATTTGAGTTTGCCGGACGGACGCTACACTAACGGCGAGCTGCACTGAAACGGCACGGTGCCGGATCGGTATGAATGGGCGCATAGAAAACGAATATCAGTATCCGTGCACGGTATCGTGCCGGCACTGAACCGGATCGGATATGTGTGAATAGTCATTTATTTGTCAATAGCGGTGAATAAACCATCGACCAACATTCACTTTAAGAAGAACGGAAAATAAAAGATTTTCCTCTAGTGTGGTGTAGACTGAATAGCGGACCTTACACGATTATTAAAAGTATCATTACTAAAAAATAATATCATTTTAATAAACGTGTATGATGCAGTAAGAGCAAATTCAGCAGCTGCCAGATTCATATGGGTGGTCTATAATATAACTGAAACTGAAACAAACATATCCCCAGCAAGCCGTTTTAGTTTTATTTATTCGAACAGTTCTACTGTCAAAATTTACAACTGGTATACGCTGCCGTCCTATTTTTTCTATATTTGAAACACAGATAAAACGCTGCTGGGACTGCCATTTTTTTTTGTTATAAATTCTAGATGTAAATTTTAAAACTGACATAAGTTATGCATCTACCACTAGAACACTCTTGAATTATTTTTGTCATTTTTAATTATGACTAAGTAATGATATTTCCAATTTGCATAGAAAACTCGTCATTACTGCACCAAACACGTTCATTAAAATGACATTATTTTTTAGTAATGACCCTTTTAATGACCGTGTAAGGTCATAAATGACAAAAATAATTCTCGTGTAAGGGCCGCTAATGGTTTAATTGTTTGGTATCGTTAATAAAATGTGCACAAGTTACCATATCATGCCTTTTCAATATTCTCCGAGAACTCAACATTATAAATTTTTTTTTTCATTAAATTTACTGAAGCGACGTCAAAAATGGACAATCGTTCATCAGTACTGCATCCATGAACTTTGCCTTATGTCTGTCTTATGTTAAACCAAGTTGCCTTGGAAGCATGTAAACAGTACTACTGAAGATTTTTACTTTCAACTGGGCGCAGGTCTATTTCGGGTTTCTGAAAATACCAAGTAGAGGAAAATTATTAAAATTCTGTGACAATCAATATTTCTGCAGTTAACTAGAGATTTAAATATAAAATAGATAAAAATGATACAAAAAATAATTTGGTTCCCAATCCCAACGCGGTAGAAAGAAATTGTTTATTCAAGACCCTATCGTTCCAACATTGGGTAAGCAAAACAACAACAAAACCTTATATATCATTGCTCAAAAGGAGAAATAAAGTCGACTGGTAGAGGAATGAAGTTTTTGAGTGCGAATTTTGATCACAAGGGATCAACTTAAATGTGAACTTAACCGACTGTGCACAGTCAGATCAAATACCAAGTTCTTTTCTAGCCGGAAGTCTTCTGCGTTGTGTATCATAACATCCACAGTAGTTCTGTTGGCAGAGCGATTTCCCCGGATTGGGAAGGTTGTGGACGGATTTATAACTGATTTATATTTATGACGCCAGTTTTAGGATTTCATTATTGTCATTTTACTAATCATTATTTTAAGAAAGTTTTTTTTTTGTTTCAATTATAGAGGCTTTAACATCTTAGGTCATTCGCCTCTTCGGACCAGAAAATCTTTCTGACCCTATGTGCGGGGTTGAGAATCGAACCCAGGCGGGTTGCGTGTTTTAAGAAAGTCTTTTTGTTGCATAATGGAGAAAAATTATGAACTAGGTGTGTTTTCTTGTGGCGTATGTGGACAACGCTATGATTTTTTTAGGAGCTCACTCAAAAGTAACTTTTCGAGTCATTTCTCGTTCTGGTTTTACTTCTTGTGTGAGAGACAAAAACGAAAACATTTTAAATCAAACAGTTTATTCGAGGTCAAACAGTTTATTTGCGACTCTCAAGCGACGACTTTCCACGGTGGAAATTACGACAAAAAATAAGTTTTGGTGATAAAGATGTTCATGGCTGTGTTTATTACATTTGTTAGTATACATTTGTACCGGGTTGACGATTCAATACATAGGGCACTGGTCTTACAAACCAGTTGTCGTATGTTCGAGCCCCGACCTGGATGGATTCGTTATGTCAGTAGAATAGTAGCACCAGCCATGCAATGGTTCTGTACATTCTGAATCGGCTGCGAAATCTGTTGAAACAGAAGTTCAAATTCCACTACAGGAATGTAACACATGGATCAATAAATCCCGAGACTAACAATGGAAACAACATTTTTTTTGCAAAATTTTTTTTTATTCATCAACATAATCACCTTTTAGGGTGATACAATGGTTCCCACGTTTTTTTTCCTCGATAAACTGATTTCTGAATCATCGACTCATTGCTGTTTTTGTTCCATCGAAAGCAATCGCGGCACCCATTTGGAAAAAACCTTTTTCATGCTCAATTTTTCATGAAGGATAGTAAATACACTTCCATATGATATCTGTGTCATCTCAGCAATCTCACGGAGCTTCACTTTACGATCTTTCATTATAATTTTTGTCACTTCACTCACATTTTCCGGTGTAACGGCTTCCACAGGTCTACCCGAGCGTTGCGCGTCATTTGTGTCGGTACGACCACGTTTAAACTCGGCGAACCACCGACAAATCGTTGCTTTTGATGGACAAATGTCCGGATAACATTTTTCAATCCATTGTTTCGCTTGCACGGTGTTTTTACCCATTAAAAAACAATGTTTTATCAAAACACGAAACTCGTTTTTTTTTTCATTTTTTAAACAAACTACAAAACGACTTTACTTTTTAGTATTTGCTTCCATGATTATTAGACTCCTAAGTCCTATCACCCAGTAATAACTAAGCGATACCTAGATCTGGATTCTGGTCCTGAATACTGGATTAGAATATTTAACTATCGTACAAGGTTTTTGGATCAGAATACCGCATATGAACCTGGATTCTTGAAAGAGATTCTTTATCCGAATATGGATTCTGAACTTGAAGCAGAATTCAGTACTTAAATTCGAGATCTGGATTCTAGACCTTAAGTTAGATTGTGAATTTGAACTCCTGACAGAGATCTTAACCTAGATTCTGAACCTGGATTCTGCGCCAGAATTCTGTTTTCTGAACATCTGACAGAGTTTCCGAAACTAAACGTTGAACCCATTTTGCACTTGAACTGTGAGCCTGAATTGGATTCTGGACCTGAGTTCTCTAAGATTTCTCAATTCTAAACTTGAAACTAAATTATTAACAGTGATTCTAAACATAGACCAGGAATCTGAACCAGGACTCTGGGATTGGATATCCGATAAGATTTCTGGATCTGAATACTGAATCTGGACATGGTTTTTGAACCAGAATTCTGATGACAGAGATTCTGAGATTGAGGCAGAAATCTACACTTGGATATTTGAGCATGGATTTGGATTCTAGACCGAAACCTGATTTCTTGGCTTGAACTTTCGATGAAGGTTTCGGGTCTAAATCTGGAGGATTCTGGTGCTGGATTCAAGATTCCAAACAAGATTTTTACTCAAAAAATTTGACAGAGATACTGGGAATGCACCAGAATCGTGAACCTGAAACTTGATCCTGATTTTGGATTCTGAACCTGCTGTTTTCAGAAACATAACTCTGTACTTGGATTCTTGGTCAACATTTTAAAGCATGATTAAGGACCTGGTTTCTGGATCTTAGTTCTGGACCAGCATTCTGACCTTGGATCCTGATTCTGTATTCTGAAACCGATACAGAATTCTTTATTTGCATTCTGAATCTGGACCTGGATTCTGTACATGGATTCTAAGCAAAGATATGGATTCCATACCAGGACTCCGTACTATAATTGGAACTCAGAATCTAGACTTGAATTGAGTAACTTGACCTAACCTCTGATCATGAATTTGTGATCTGTGTGCAGATTCTGAACCTAAAATCGGGACTTCGATTCTGGACCGAGAGTCTTAGTCTGGATCTGAATTCTGAAATAGGACTCAGATTCTGGACCAAAATTATTGACAGAGATTTTTTACCTGCATCTAAATTCTGGAATTTAATGTTCAACCTGGACTTTGGTTCTGGGCCGGAATCCTGACCCCGGATCAGCTCGTGACAGAGTTTTTGAACCTGAAATTAAATCCTAAACCTTAACTCTTCACCTGAATTCTGGACTTGAATTAGTTTCAGAACATGGGCCTGGCTTCATGAGCGAAAATCGAGCCGAATTTTAGGCCTGCATTTTGGACCTGCTTTATAGACCTGAACTCCTGACAGGAATACATATGTTTTCGTGTGTTTTGAACATAAGTTCTTATACCAGGACTAGATTCTGGGTCCGAATTCCTGACAGAAATTTTAGATCTGAACCGGGAATTAGGATTCTGAGTCTGAATTCCCAACATGAATTTGAATTCTGGATCTGATCTCAGGATTCTGAAAATCATTCTAACCATCTGGAACGTGAACCTGATTTTTTTCTGTATCTTGTATGAATTGAGTTTGGAATACATAAATGATATGACTTTCTAGTGAAACATTGAAACTATTTACACTCATTCTTATTTGATGCACTATTCACATCATTTTGCAACTGGTAGATTGTAATGGAATTGTTTTTCGCAATGATATATTACCCACAAGTCTATATAAATTTGTCATGAATACATTTCACTCAGGGCCTTTCGCAGAACGATTTTTAAGTATCGAAGCCCACTATTTGCGACTCATTAACAATTTTGAGTTTACTACCCACTGAAAATGGGCTAATGTCCACTAGTGGGCTGTAGGGATCAGTTTGGGAATCACTGGGCTAAAACATAGCCGATTCGCACTCTCTCATTTTGATACTAACGCAGATGGCGATAGCACCCAGTCGACGCCGCTCTATTGATCAAATGTCGTCACGTGAAGAAAGGCATGAGATAGGAACTTATGAGCACTTAATTATCTCAGCTTTCGATCGATCACGGACTCAATTTTTTTTCTCTGTCATCAAACTCGGAGTAAAAAACAAAAATACCAATATTAAATAACAGTTTATACTTCAGAGAATTCAAGAAAACAACAGTGTACATTATATGTTTTATTAATCTTTCTCGTTTTATATATTAGTACATAGCAGTCGGCACAGACTAATAATAAACCTACGAAATGGAGATAGCTTACAAAAATCTGTTCGAAGATACAATCATTATTTCTTTTTTTGATTTTCCTAATTCTGCTTGCGTTCTTTAAATGTTTCCGATATGAATTACCGTTTGATTTTATTCCATTTCACCGATAAGTCTTAAATTTGTTTACTTCCTACCCCTATGCGTAATCGAAATAAACCAGATTGATCTGTATTCGAGAGACAGTATCTTTTACTTAGTTCATCAAATTGCGTTTCAATAATTGAAAAACCCGGTCATATATTGTTCAATTCTTCAAGCACCATAGAGTTTCAGACATTTGCTAATAAGAGAGAGTATAGTAAGAATGTATGAGTAAAATGTCTAAATGCTCATATCTCTTTTTATCGATATTGAATTGTACGTGTTTTCAAATTTAAATACAACCTAAAACAAACTAACAAAACAAAACGAATATAGAATCTTTAAAATAAAGAATCAAAAATTGAATATTTAATATACGGTAATGTAGAAAATAACTCCAAGTAGGATAGTAAATACTGTTTTCTCCCTAGAACGAAAATAATACGTACGTACGGTTGAATCACTCTTCCTCGAACTTTGACTGTTCTTTGAGATATTGGCAAAAGTTCGTTATTTCGCCACAATCACGTCTCGTGTGCGTCTTCTGTTCCATGGTTCATCGTAATGCTGGTAATATCGTTGACAATCATTTCGGCCACCTGCCATGCTAGTTCTTCTTGTGCTTTGTCTTCGGGAAGATTAACCAGCTTTCGCATTGCTCTTTTGAGTCTGTTCTTGCTCCATCGGTCGTCACCCTGAGGTGGTTCAGCAATATCCGAGTCTCGCTCGTATCTCCCAAGTGCATCAACCCTTCCAAATGTTAGTCCCGATGCAGAATTTCGTTTCCAAAGCAAATCCGGATTGTACAGTTGACGGGAATCGATTTGCATAATGTCAGTACCGGTAGAAGTTGAGCCACAGCCAACCGAAGTAGGGCGCTTTCTGTGGAAATTTGCATCCGACATCGCCAATAATGTGTTTTGAGATGAAACAAAAGAGGAATGTTTCGATCTGTTAGTACTATCGTTTGTAACATCGGAATAGGTCTTGCGATGGCCCCGTTTATGTCCGGGAGTGTTTGTACGATCAGTCATAAATACTTGTTTTGGGCCGGCTAAAATTCCCATATAATTGCTCGTTGTCTCGCCCGAAGCAGTTATTTTAATTCTTCCTAGCAGCTCCGATAGATAATTTTTGTACAGAGAAGATTTCAAAAATTCCTGAAAATATCGCCTTTCCAGGAATCGTTCAATAATTCTTGAAGGTAGCTCAAAACAGTTTTTAATAGTGGTCGTGTCTTGAGAACATATGTTCTCTTCAAGTAAAAATCGAACTTTATCACTCAAATTTAATGGACATGTCGCTTGAAGCGAAAAGTACTTCTCGTATAGCACCAACGCATCAGCCTGACTCTGAGTACCTTCGGCACTTTTCCGAAAGTGGCTCGCCGTAACACAAAATTCCAAAATGTGTCGCTTGTTCTTTTGCTCCAGGAACTCCATAAAATAAAATAGTGCCATTTCACTGCACAGAATATCTCTCAGCCCAAGAGAATTGCTGGATAGAACCTGCAAAGTGATAAATTGAAACCAAATTCTTTGCCTGTGCAGACGAAAAAAAAACATACCTCAAAAGTATACTTCAAATAAAATCCACTGTTGAGAAATTCATTGAGATAATTTCGCTCCAACACTTCCAACAAATATTGTTGAGCTGTTTCGAAGATTCGTTCGCTGCATGTCCCACCACACAGTGCCAAGGATATGCTGGACAAAACCGTTGCTGGCACTTCGATATGGTAAGGCGAATTACTTATCAAGTATTTTCGATAAATTCGAACCGCATCCGAATCAATTAGCGAATTGTAACCACTCGTCGATTTCTTAGGTTCTTCCAGTTTTAATTTGTTCTTTTCAAAAATATGCGTCTTTTCGTCATCCGTCAAAGATTGGCGCAACGCTAAATCGCGCATATCGATGATACGTTTTCGATCGTCATTGTCTTCGTACATGGAAGGTTCCGGTTTTTTGTCTTCTTCAACGACTACTTCCAGTGGAATCGTACAAGGAGTACAAGCACCCGATGTTCGATCACTTTCAGGGTCTGTCATGGCCATGGTCGAAATTCCTGTACCTTCATCGAAAACATTTTCCGAAAACGTGGATATCGAATCACAGTCCACGCTGCGCAATGATAAACTGTCGAATCCATCGGAAGAAACGCTACGATCTAGTGTTCGACGATTGACAGATTTACCAAAGATTTCGTTCTTGTTCGCCGATTTCAGGCTTTCCAATGCAGCTGCTTTAAAGCTCTCTACATCCAACCAAAACTTGATCAAAGGAAGCGCTTCTTTGGTCTCCAAAAACTGCACAAAATAGCAAAAACAGCTTTGTTCGGCTAAAATATCCATTAGATTCCGCGACAACCGCGATTTCATCTCTGCAGTGTCCGGATGCTGTTCCATATAGTACTTCTCGGCTTCCGCAAGAGCTTCTTCATCAGTGGTAACATCACTGTGGCAGATAGTAATTGCATCAATGTCTATACTGTCTTCAGATGACGGAATTATGCCGATTCCGGATTTTTTCCTGACAGTGGCTATAAAAAAATACATAATGTTATTGCAATTCGATTCTTTCGCCTCGGTTGTTACAAAATGGGAATATGAACACAACGGATAGATCAGCAAACGAAGGGAAGGCAAGTGCCAACGACCTGATTGATGGAGAAAGCAGGGAAGCAGCGATGAGTAATAAATTACCTTACTTTCCGTAGATGATGACGACTCGATGGTAAACTTACCTGACTTTTTCAGAAATTGAAGCATCGTGTGCGTATCTCTTTTTTTTCTAATTGATGATACAATTTTAATTTGTTTTTAAAATTGAATTTAAGTAGAAAAAACTCATGATCTCGGTACTTTTGCGATTAAAAATTCATAAACTTGTCCCTTAGCTGAGATTCGAAAGACGTAATAAGAAAAATTCCTGAAATGTCAGGCAAGGCCAAAACAGAAATACAAATTCCGGGCTCCCAGATAAGAAATTATGATTGAAAATTTTCATCCCACTTCAGCTGATTTTTAAAGATGGGCGAATTATTATTAAGTAAACATATCAAATTTTTCTTACCTTTTATTAAATTCTTAAGCAAAAATACATTTGCTTGTACAAATTTTAATTCTGCCAAATTTCGATATTAGTAATATATGAAAATTTGAAAGGCGAAACAATCATTTTATTTGTTCTCACTCAAAGGGCAGATCACTTATGACAAATTTCGCACCAACTCGAACAAATGTAGGAATCACCCTCTTTTATTTCAATGAAGCTTTCTGGACATGTAGACTTTGTCACAAAAACCCACTTAATATACCTTATTTTTCTAAAATTGATCTACACTGTCTTTTGAACAGGGCCAAAGTTTTATAACCATTATCTTTACGTTTCATCTTAGACTCCTCAGTGCATAACAGTTTATGTTGTACTGTTCTGCTAGGCAGACGTAAAGTTAATGCTATTTGCAATGCGGTTATATCACAGACTAACAGACAGGACACTCAAATTAGATTCTTCAATCATTTTAACGGTCATTTCGAATATTCCTTTATTTGGGACAGTACTCACATGGGTCATGATGGCGCCACGTTACCCTATCAAAAACATCCCGTCTGTCATCTAGACTGTGTTTATTTTTTTAATTTACCAACAGAGTTGCCATTCATACAGAATTACCTGTAATGTATTAGCGGCCCTTACACGAGCATTAAAAATGTCATTTTAAATGATGACTAAGTAATGATGTAATTCAAATTTGTTAGAAATCTCGTCATTAGTGCACCATTACACGTTCATTAAAATGATATTATTTTTTAGTAATGACATTTTTAATTACTCGTGTGAGGGCCGCTATTGATTTGTATACGTACATGCAAATTTCATACAGGATACAGATTTAATACATATTGCCAAAACTATATACAGAATTGTGCCTACATCTCATCCTTCAACGCAATACAAAATCGAGCCCGTTTAGTTGCAATATTTACTTGCTTCTGATCTGAAAATTACCAACACAATAAAAAATAGTCTAGATGAACAATGTTGAGTCCAATAAATGGTTACCTTCCAACATCGCTAAAAAGTTAAATATATTATCAACGTAATATAATAATTTACTGTGACGATTCATTTCCAAATATTATGATGAAATCAGGCATCCCTGCAAGCAGCTGATCGGTGTTGACAAACGAGGGGAACTAGCTAGTAAAATAACTTTTACATAACACAAGGGGTGTACCGATAGTAAATAGTTCGCGCAGTACAATATAGGTGGAACTAGTGCATCACGAAAAATTATTTTTATAAGAATTTACTCATACTGTCATGTCTGTTAGTCTGTGGTTATATATAGCACTAAAGCGCCAAGTGCTTCCTGGCAAGCCGAACTAAAACAAAGGTAATCCCCAGTGGTGTATCAAAGGGGGGGGGGGGGGGTGGGTGGTAGTAGCACTCGTCGCGGGTGCATCATTTTTAGGGGGGCGGCAAACCAATCCTTGTAATTTTTCCGGATAAGCAGTTCAGCTTTTCCTAACTAAACCGTGCAAAAAATCTCATTTTGTTCCGGGTGCGAAATTTCATCGGTACGCCAATTAATTAAAATAAAATTTTAAATGTAAAATGAACATTCCAGTTAAAACTAGTATCATTGATTTATTTATTTCAACATTATGTTGGCTGTTGAACTAATAGGCTAGGAAATGCAAAATAAGAAAAAAATATGTCCCATGACGAAAATATTACAAAACATATACGCCGAAGAATGGATGAACTTACATGTTATTTACAGTAGAGCACACAATTCGATTTTCCGCAGAAAATCAGATTCCAGCTACAACGAAAGGAATAGCTCAATAGAACATTGAATATTTAAAGAAATATATCATACCGGAGTCCGATCAATTTCATGCAGTAGAATAACGTTGTGAGGAACTTTATCAAGTAAGAATACTCTGGGGGATTTCTTGTCACGAATAATCGTCGAACATTGCACAATTTTTTTTCTTAATATCACGAAACATATCGCTTTATTCAGATTCAATTTTTATTTGCAACTAACCAGTGTCTTTTTATCGAAAACTTAAATAAACTGAAAGAAACCTTTCGAGTGCGAGCACAAAAAAAACTGCCTCAAAGCGCGTACGCGGTACTAATTTTGGAAAAATGCTAAGATCGAATTGTAAACAATAGTAAGCTGACTTATTCTCGCATTGCGCATAGTGAAGGACACTACTACCCTCTGTGTTAAAAAAAAATCACACCATTCCATTTTACCGATAGCGAGTAATCGTGATCACGCGATAACAAGGGGCGAATCACTTTAACTCTCGCCTAACTCAGACAAATTAACCCATCTAATTCGAAATATGAACTATTCTTCAAAGGAGAATGAAACTAACATTGACAGCACAAAAAAACATCGATTAATGCTTAGAGTTTGGTTTTCAATTACTATTTAAAAATTATCATGTAATCGCAGATCAATTTGGGATAAGTCGATGAACTGTGGATTTTTTTTTTGTATTAAGTAATCCATCGGGAGATAAAAGTGAATACTTAGTGAATTGTAGACAGCGTGTAGATAAAAGAAACTCAAGATAAAGTTAAAAGAAGTTTATTATTTTGTACTTTTCTGTCACCGTGCAAGACTCAGGAATGCAGAAACGCCACTGTCAAAACAAAGTTGCTCAGCAGAGGAGCCAGATCTGCAGATTTGTCTGTCAATTTGCAGATTTCGTACATAGTGCTGCAGACAAATTTTTCGCAGACTTTCGTCAAAATTTACAGATCTTTGAAATTTCACGGCTGCTCGGCCATCCATGGAAGTTGACCGTCAATGTCAATTTCCCTCTCTGAGCAGCCTAGATAGCCGTGTAGTGTCGGTAGCGGTTTCCCAACTGGCTAAGAATAACGCTACGGTCCACCTGTACCGGTGGTATAAGTCTACCAAACAGGTAAGCCGTGTGGCATCCGGCGGAATTATTTTTTACCAAGAATTGATCCACTGGTTTCCTGTTCCATGTCGTAAAAGGCCACAAAAATAGGAACTCCTAAGTCAAGGTGTATTTCCGTGCCGATGGCTGAATGGCTGCAGGAGGTTAAACAATGCAGTCGTGAACGGAATATCTTGGGATTTTCCCTTACTGTGTTAAGCGAAGCTCTGGCACAGTGGACGACTTCTTTCTTCGCAACTCGTGGGATTTAAATGATTAAAACATTAAAAAAAAATCCTTACATGGTTCGCTATAGGCGATTATAAGCCAATATATTTGGTTTCTTGTAGTTGTTATACGGTAAGTGCTGGAGGTGGAGTGTTCGTTACTTTAATTGATAATGGTTAGAGTAGCACAAATCAATCTCCAGCATAAACGTACAGCAACTATGAATCTATCCAGACTTCTGCAAGAAGGTAAAGCTTCTTTAGCTTTGGTTCAAGAACCATATTTCCAAAAGGGAAACTTCTACGTTGGAAAATTGTTAAACCCAGTCTTTGTTGCCTTTAACAAGACCGGAATGACTAATCCACGTGAAATGCCTCGAGCATGCATACTTGCAAATAGTGCTCTCGATGTCTCTCTCATATCGGAGCTCACAACTCGGGATATTTGTGCTGTCACAGTTGGTATGACTACTGATGGCATAGACAGGAAATATGTCTATTGTTCGGCATATTTGCCGCATAACCAACCTTCACCAAGCGATGACTTCAAAAAGGTTGTATCATACTGCTGCAAAAGTGATTTACCGCTTGTAATCGGCAGTGACATAAATGCTCACCATATCATTTGGGGCAGCACAGATATAAATTCGAGAGGCTCTGATATGATGGAATTTGTGAGCAGTACAAACCTGCACATAGTCAATGCAGGAAACCGTCCAACTTTTGCGAGATCTGGCAGAGAGGAGGTTCTGGACGTAACTCTCTGCTCTGATAGAATTGCGCATGAGTTGGTGAATTGGCTCGTCTCCGATGAGCTCGAACCTTCGTTGTCTGATCATAAGTACATATTCTTTGATCATTCAAACGTTAAATTTGATATTATCACATATCGTAATCCCAAATCTACAAACTGGGACCTCTATGAAGAGGGCTTGGCGACTAGATTTTACGGGTACCAATCAACAATTGAAACCCCAATTGATTTGGAAAATGTTGTCGACGAGACAAACTCACTCATAGTTGCAGCATATGAAGAGGCTTGTCCACTTCGGATTGTGCGAGCTACTAGAGGAACTCCTTGGTGGAATGCTGAACTTGCTAGACTAAGGAAACTATGCAGAAGAGCTTGGAACCACCGTCGCAGAAATGGGTCGGAGGCATTCGTGTTGGCTCGAAGGGCTTACAAAAATGCTCTTCGATCGTCTGAGCGAAGTGGTTGGAAAAGCCTCTGCACAAATGTCTCTAGTCTCAACGAGGCTAGCAGATTAAATAAGTTACTTTCGAAGTCTAAGGACTTTAATGCCAGTTTCTTAAGAACTTCAGATGGTGAACACTTGTCTGATGAAGGTGATGTACTTCACTATCTTTTTAACACTCACTTTCCAGGATGTATGGATCCATCACCGACAGCTCTTCCCGAGACTTTTTCAGGTAGTTACGATTCTTGGGCCCTGGCTCGAAGCGTTGTGACGATTGAATCGGTCAAATGGGCAGTTGAGAGTTTTGCTCCGTACAAGTCTCCTGGAAAGGATGGAGTTTTCCCAGTGTTACCGCAGAAAGGGTATGAACATTTCAAACATGTTTTGAAGAAAATACTTACTTTTAGTCTTGCGACAGGATATATTCCAAGAGCCTGGCAGGAAATAATTGTCAAATTTATTCCCAAAGGCGGTCGCGACACTTATGAGGAAGCGAAGAGTTTCAGGCCTATCAGTCTAAGCTCATTTCTTCTTAAAACAGTGGAACGCATAGTCGATCACTATATCAGAAATGTTAGTTTGGGCCTGCATCCGCTACATGGAATGCAACATGCTTACCAGCGTGGAAAGTCCACTACAACCCTGTTACATGATGTTGTGTACAACATTGAAAAAGCTTTCTCACAAAAGCAATCTTGCTTGGGAGTTTTCCTAGATATTGAAGGTGCCTTTGATAACGTGTCTTTCAATTCAATTCTGGAAGCAGCCCGTGGTCATGGCATACCTTCAAGTATCACAAATTGGATACACCCAATGCTTAGCAATCGACTTCTTTGTTCATCGCTTCGGCAAGCAGAGATTAGAAAGCTGAGTGTCTGTGGGTGTCCTCAAGGTGGTGTACTATCCCCACTTTTATGGAACCTAGTCGCTGATGGTTTGTTGAGGAAACTTAATAACCTTGGATTTCCGACTTATGGTTTTGCCGACGATTATCATATATTGATGACCGGTATAAGCATTAACACTCTCTTTGATTTAATGCAGCAAGCCCTGCGATCTGTTGAACAATGGTGTTGTCAGGTTGGATTATCTGTAAATCCGGGCAAAACATCAATGGTTCTTTTCACTCATCGTAGGATAATCACAGGAGCTCGTCCGTTGCAGTTCTTTGGTTCAGAGGTCACTGTGGTCGAACAAGTTAAATACGTCGGGGTTATTCTTGACTCAAAACTGAATTGGTCTGCTCACATTGATTTCAGAATTAAAAGAGCTTGCATGGCTTTCGGCCAATGTAGACGAGCTTTTGGAAAATCATGGGGACTCAAACCCAGATATATTCATTGGATCTAAACAACTATTGTTAGACCAATTTTAGCATATGGATGTCTTGTATGGTGGCAGAAAGGAGAAGTCGCGACAGTTCAGTCAAAGCTAAATCATCTCCAAAGGATGGTCCTAATGGCGATGACAGGAGCATTCACGACAACTCCTACTGCTGCTCTAGAGGCGCTACTGTGCATTAAACCACTACATGTGTTCCTAAAACAAGAAGCATTATCTTGTGCATATCGTCTTAAGGTTACAGGGCATTGGAACAGTAACCCATTAGATTATGCTACCAGCCACACTCGCTTGTGGTCTCAAATGGTTACGTGGGATGAGTATTTACTCGCTCCTAGTGACCTAACTCTCACATGCAGTTTTCCTTTCAAAACATTCAATGTGAGCTATCCTTTTCGTGAGGAATGGTTGTCTGGTTGTCTGGAACGACAACTTGATGAACACATAGTTTGTTATACGGACGGTTCTCTGTTGAATGGTCGTGCTGGTGCTGGTGTCTACTGTCGTGAAATGAGGCTGGAGCAGTCTCATTCACTTGGTAGATACTGTACTGTGTTTCAAGCAGAAATCTACGCGATTCTGTGTGGAGTACAATCGGCACTTCAGCAGAGGATCTGTGGTAAGCGAATTTATTTTTGTTCCGACAGTCAGGCAGCCTTAAAAGCACTCAGTTCGAATGACTCACGGTCGAATCTAGTGATCGCATGTCGAACTCAAATTGAAGACCTCAGCATTTCAAATGCTGTTTACTTCTTATGGGTACCCGGCCATTCTGGTATTACTGGAAATGAATGGGCTGATGAGTTGGCTAGAGCTGGTGCAACGAATGATTTCGTTGGTCCTGAACCAGCTTTACCACTTTCAACTAGTTGGATAAAGCACAAGATTCGTTCTTGGGCTGTATCCAAACATGCCAGCTACTGGCGCAGCTTGCAAACTTGCGCTCAGACAAAAGCATTTCTACCAGATTTAAATCTGAAAATGTCAAAGTGTCTACTGCATTTCTCCAAGCATCATTGCAGTATTCTGGTCAGAGCTCTGACTGGACATTGCAAACTCAATTATCACATGGCTACTATTCAACGTGCTGAGTATTATTCGTGTGATTTGTGTGAATGCGATTATGGTACTTCATATCATCTGATATGTAACTGTCCCGCATTGACGCAGCTACGTATCCGGGTTTTTGGTTCTCCATACATGGTTGAGTCTGTGTATGCGGAGCTAAAATTGAAGGATATTCTCTCGTTTCTTACCCAATGTGGTAAGGAGCTATAGTCAGAAGGGTTCATCGTTCTTCCTGGAGTGAATGAATCCCTTCTGTATTTACCTTAAATAGGGTTTAGCAGATTGTTTGGCATCTTTTAGGGGGTGCCGAATTTACTTCTGCTCGTACATACTGCGAATCGTTCTGCATTCTTCCGGGAGTGCAGAATGGTGTCGCTTTTGTAAGATCTTCAAATCCTCTCGGGGGTTGGAGGTTTTATTAACAGCGGACTGTTCGGGACCTCGTAGAGGTTCAGAATTTACTTCTGCTTCCACTAAATGTGATCCTCAGCAGATTGTTCGGCATCCCTTAGGGGTGCAGAATTTACTTCTGCTTTTATGTGTTTTTGTGTCGTCAATTTTTCCCATCCTCCTAGTCCAACCCTTACCATTTCCTTTCAATCCTTCCCTCTTATATATCGGGAAAATGATGCTAAAAACAAATTGATGGCAAGGCACAAATCTCCAAATATCAAGGGGAACGTGCCATTTGAGCCAATTTGTTCTGATTCCTGATTCCACCGTGCAAGACTCAGGAATGCAGAAACGCCACTGTCAAAACAAAGTTGCTCAGCAGAGGAGCCAGATCTGCAGATTTGTCTGTCAATTTGCAGATTTCGTACATAGTGCTGCAGACAAATTTTTCGCAGACTTTCGTCAAAATTTACAGATCTTTGAAATTGTCGCGTACTTTTTTTTTCCTGCCAGATCAGTTTAGCGTTTCATATTTCATAGAGAAATGGCTGCCAGGAAGACAAACCTGCTGACTGCAGATTTTATTTCGGATATACAAACTTTTCCAACTTTGTCTGAAGATATACCACAGACTAACAGACATGACAGTATGAGTAAATTCTTATAAAAATAATTTTTCGTAATGCACTAGTTCCACCTATATTGTACTGCGCGAACTATTTACTATCGGTACACCCCTTGTATTACGTAAAAGTTTTTTTACTAGTTGGTTTCCCCTCGTTTGTCAACACCGATCAGCTGCTTGCAGGGATGCCTGATTTCATCAAAATTTTTGAAAATGAATCGTCACAATAAATTATTGGATTACGTTGATAATATATTTAACTTTTTCGCGATGTTGGAAGGTAACCATTTATTTGACTCAACGTTGTTCATCTAGACTATTTTTTAATGTGTTGGTAGTTTTCACCCGAAATTAAGTGGCGGCAGACCAGAAGCAAGTGAATATTGTAACAAAACGGGTTCGATTTTGTATTGCGTTGGAGGATAAGAAGTAGGCATAATTCTGTATATAGTTTTGGCAATATGTATTAAATCTGTATCCTGCATGAAATTCGCATGGACGTATACAAATCAATACATTACAGGTAATTCTGCATGAATGGCAACTCTGTTGGTAAATGAAAAAAATAAACACAGTATAGATGACAGACAGGATGTTTTTGATAGGGTAACGTGGCGCCATCATGACACATGTGAGTACTGTCCCAAATAAAGGAATATTCGAAATGACCGTTAAAATGATTGAAGAATCTAATTTGAGTATCCTGTCTGTTAGTCTGTGGATATACCGGCGTCAAGTCAGGCAATAAAATCCCAGGCACCAAAATAATTTAGTGCCTGGAATTAAGCGATTGTTGCGCCACGTGTGTCAAATTTTGAAACCGTCAAGCTAGGCACCAAAATTCAGGCACCAAAAAATTTTTGTGCCTGAGTGTAATATTGCATACTTGATAATATTTGCAATTATATAAATTTAATTTTTCAATGTTTTTTATAGAATTCAGTATTCAGCACAAGATGTTCATCGCATACAAAAAATCGCAAGAGGAACGTTCTATCAGCTATAAATTTTTTTTTCGTATATGAAAAGATAGTGGGCCGTATGAATAAAATGTAACAAGAATAATTTTGATTGTGTTGATTATCTATAGCGGCCCTTGTATGAAGAATTCATTACCTTTTCGGACCAGAAAAATCTTTCTGATCCTATGTGCGGGTTGCGAATCATTACTGCCCTTACACGTTGATTAAAAATAACATTACTTAGAACAAATAATAACGCATAAAACATGATACGATTTCTTTGTTTCCGCTGTTGAAACCAAGTTATCAGTACTGTACATTAAAAAAAACTACACAACTCAACAACCAAAGCGACATTGACTTACCCAGTAATACAATCCAGTCCCGTGTTCCATACACATTGTGGGATCTGTTCCGGTAGTTCTGTTGCGACGACATCTGACTGACCAGAAACATTTTCGAAAGAATCGTCTGTGCCGAAATTATGAGCACCGAATCGCACATTCAGATAGCCAATGTTGGTTAGAATCCCTCTCAGCAGGCCGTTCAATTTTGTTGGTTTTTGAGCGCTTGTTGAACGACATATTGCACGAAATATTCGTTCAATTTGCTGTAACGGTTTGTTGTTGTTATTTCTCTTGCAAAAATAGTGTGAAAATTAAGTGTTACCTTTACATAGAAAGAAAATTTGTTGTTATTCTACGTGAAGTAGAAGTATTGTGCAGGTATGTAGTGTTAGTTTAAACAAATAAGTGGAAAAAACTTCAGAAATTCTGCAGTAAAACAAGTCCAACGGGGCTCCAACTCCTCATGTTAAAAATGGCTCAACAATGGACCTATGTCTGCCGGGTTTGTTGAACGAAAAAAAGGCATTCGGTTCAACGGTCTGTTTCAAAATCGGCAAACAAAGGTCCCGTGTTGGCCTCCCGTTGAACGATTGATTGGACTTTAATTGGACCAATGATCCAACGTATTGGACCAATAAAGGACCACCGTTGAACGTTTTTTTCTAAGAGGGATGTCACTCGGCATTTCGACAGCACTGAATGGAATCTTCGACGGCGTCTAGACTCCACCGGTATGTCAATGTTCTAGACCAAGGGTTGAGGGTAATTCCGTAGGATCTAAGGAAAACAAATAATGCATTAATTTGTGGAAAAATTGCCAAATTACAAAATACTTACTCGTCACCGAAGTCTTGACGGCAGCTGTTGTTTGTAGCAGTCGCGCGGTTGTAAATGTGCCCTTCGATTTTGGTATCGCATTCCTGGTACGACCATCAGTTGTCCACGAGCGTGTACATGAATTTTGCAGTTAATCATGTGTGTTGAGAGATGATAATAAGTGATGAAAAAAATTGTAATTCGAAATTTATGTTATAACTTTTGAACGACCCGATAAATTTCGTTCAAAATTTCGTCAGAGTTAGCTAAAAATATAACAAATCGAATGATCGCTCATCTAGAAGTGCCTTTTTGGGTGCCTTCATACAAAAATTTTTAAAATGGAAAAATATCTCTCATATGAGAACAAAATTTACGTTTTCGACTATAACTTTTGAACGACCCGATAAATTTCGTTCAAAATTTCGTCAGAGTTAGCTAATAATATAACAAATCGAATGATCGCACATCTAGAAGTGCCTTTTTGGGTGCCTTCATACAAAAATTTTTAAAATGTAAAAATATCTCTCATATGAGAACAAAATTTACGTTTACGACTATAACTTTTGAACGACCCGATAAATTTCGTTCAAAATTTCGTCAGAGTTAGCAAATAATATAACAAATCGAATGATCGCACATCTAGAAGTGCCTTTTTGGATGCCTTCATACAAAAATTTTTAAAACGGAAAAATATCTCTCATATGAGAACAAAATTTACGTTTACGACTATAACTTTTGAACGACCCGATAAATTTTGTTCAAAATTTCGTCAGAGTAAGCTAATAATATAACAAATCGAATGATCGCACATCTAGAAGTGCCTTTTTGGGTGCCTTCATACAAAAATTTTTAAAATGGAAAAATATCTCTCATATGAGAACAAAATTTACGTTTTCGACTATAACTTTTGAACGACCCGATAAATTTCGTTCAAAATTTCGTCAGAGTTAGCTAAAAATATAACAAATCGAATGATCGCTCATCTAGAAGTGCCTTTTTGGGTGCCTTCATACAAAAATTTTTAAAATGGAAAAATATCTCTCATATGAGAACAAAATTTACGTTTTCGACTATAACTTTTGAACGACCCGATAAATTTCGTTCAAAATTTCGTCAGAGTTAGCTAATAATATAACAAATCGAATGATCGCACATCTAGAAGTGCCTTTTTGGGTGCCTTCATACAAAAATTTTTAAAATGTAAAAATATCTCTCATATGAGAACAACATTTACGTTTTCGACTATAACTTTTGAACGACCCGATAAATTTCGTTCAAAATTTCGTCAGAGTTAGCTAAAAATATAACAAATCGAATGATCGCTCATCTAGAAGTGCCTTTTTGGGTGCCTTCATACAAAAATTTTTAAAATGGAAAAATATCTCTCATATGAGAACAAAATTTACGTTTTCGACTATAACTTTTGAACGACCCGATAAATTTCGTTCAAAATTTCGTCAGAGTTAGCTAATAATATAACAAATCGAATGATCGCACATCTAGAAGTGCCTTTTTGGGTGCCTTCATACAAAAATTTTTAAAATGTAAAAATATCTCTCATATGAGAACAAAATTTACGTTTACGACTATAACTTTTGAACGACCCGATAAATTTCGTTCAAAATTTCGTCAGAGTTAGCTAATAATATAACAAATCGAATGATCGCACATCTAGAAGTGCCTTTTTGGGTGCCTTCATACAAAAATTTTTAAAATGGAAAAATATCTCTCATATGAGAACAAAATTTACGTTTTCGACTATAACTTTTGAACGACCCGATAAATTTCGTTCAAAATTTCGTCAGAGTAAGCTAATAATATAACAAATCGAATGATCGCACATCTAGAAGTGCCTTTTTGGGTGCCTTCATACAAAAATTTTTAAAATGTAAAAATATCTCTCATATGAGAACAACATTTACGTTTTCGACTATAACTTTTGAACGACCCGATAAATTTCGTTCAAAATTTCGTCAGAGTTAGCTAAAAATATAACAAATCGAATGATCGCTCATCTAGAAGTGCCTTTTTGGGTGCCTTCATACAAAAATTTTTAAAATGGAAAAATATCTCTCATATGAGAACAAAATTTACGTTTTCGACTATAACTTTTGAACGACCCGATAAATTTCGTTCAAAATTTCGTCAGAGTTAGCTAATAATATAACAAATCGAATGATCGCACATCTAGAAGTGCCTTTTTGGGTGCTTTCATACAAAAATTTTTAAAATGTAAAAATATCTCTCATATGAGAACAAAATTTACGTTTACGACTATAACTTTTGAACGACCCGATAAATTTCGTTCAAAATTTCGTCAGAGTTAGCAAATAATATAACAAATCGAATGATCGCACATCTAGAAGTGCCTTTTTGGATGCCTTCATACAAAAATTTTTAAAACGGAAAAATATCTCTCATATGAGAACAAAATTTACGTTTACGACTATAACTTTTGAACGACCCGATAAATTTTGTTCAAAATTTCGTCAGAGTAAGCTAATAATATAACAAATCGAATGATCGCACATCTAGAAGTGCCTTTTTGGGTGCCTTCATACAAAAATTTTTAAAATGTAAAAATATCTCTCATATGAGAACAACATTTACGTTTTCGACTATAACTTTTGAACGACCCGATAAATTTCGTTCAAAATTTCGTCAGAGTTAGCTAAAAATATAACAAATCGAATGATCGCTCATCTAGAAGTGCCTTTTTGGGTGCCTTCATACAAAAATTTTTAAAATGGAAAAATATCTCTCATATGAGAACAAAATTTACGTTTTCGACTATAACTTTTGAACGACCCGATAAATTTCGTTCAAAATTTCGTCAGAGTTAGCTAATAATATAACAAATCGAATGATCGCACATCTAGAAGTGCCTTTTTGGATGCCTTCATACAAAAATTTTTAAAACGGAAAAATATCTCTCATATGAGAACAAAATTTACGTTTACGACTATAACTTTTGAACGACCCGATAAATTTTGTTCAAAATTTCGTCAGAGTAAGCTAATAATATAACAAATCGAATGATCGCACATCTAGAAGTGCCTTTTTGGGTGCCTTCATACAAAAATTTTTAAAATGTAAAAATATCTCTCATATGAGAACAACATTTACGTTTACGACTATAACTTTTGAACGACCCGATAAATTTCGTTCAAAATTTCGTCAGAGTTAGCAAATAATATAACAAATCGAATGATCGCACATCTAGAAGTGCCTTTTTGGATGCCTTCATACAAAAATTTTTAAAACGGAAAAATATCTCTCATATGAGAACAAAATTTACGTTTACGACTATAACTTTTGAACGACCCGATAAATTTTGTTCAAAATTTCGTCAGAGTAAGCTAATAATATAACAAATCGAATGATCGCACATCTAGAAGTGCCTTTTTGGGTGCCTTCATACAAAAATTTTTAAAATGTAAAAATATCTCTCATATGAGAACAACATTTACGTTTTCGACTATAACTTTTGAACGACCCGATAAATTTCGTTCAAAATTTCGTCAGAGTTAGCTAAAAATATAACAAATCGAATGATCGCTCATCTAGAAGTGCCTTTTTGGGTGCCTTCATACAAAAATTTTTAAAATGGAAAAATATCTCTCATATGAGAACAAAATTTACGTTTTCGACTATAACTTTTGAACGACCCGATAAATTTCGTTCAAAATTTCGTCAGAGTTAGCTAATAATATAACAAATCGAATGATCGCACATCTAGAAGTGCCTTTTTGGATGCCTTCATACAAAAATTTTTAAAACGGAAAAATATCTCTCATATGAGAACAAAATTTACGTTTACGACTATAACTTTTGATGACCCGATAAATTTTGTTCAAAATTTCGTCAGAGTAAGCTAATAATATAACAAATCGAATGATCGCACATCTAGAAGTTCCTTTTTGGGTGCCTTCATACAAAAATTTTTAAAATGTAAAAATATCTCTCATATGAGAACAAAATTTACGTTTACGACTATAACTTTTGAACGACCCGATAAATTTTGTTCAAAATTTCGTCAGAGTAAGCTAATAATATAACAAATCGAATGATCGCACATCTAGAAGTGCCTTTTTGGATGCCTTCATACAAAAATTTTTAAAACGGAAAAATATCTCTCATATGAGAACAAAATTTACGTTTACGACTATAACTTTTGAACGACCCGATAAATTTTGTTCAAAATTTCGTCAGAGTAAGCTAATAATATAACAAATCGAATGATCGCAAATCTAGAAGTGCCTTTTTGGGTGCCTTCATACAAAAATTTTTAAAATGTAAAAATATCTCTCATATGAGAACAAAATTTACGTTTACGACTATAACTTTTGAACGACCCGATAAATTTCGTTCAAAATTTCGTCAGAGTTAGTAAATAATATAACAAATCGAATGATCGCACATCTAGAAGTGCCTTTTTGGATGCCTTCATACAAAAATTTTTAAAACGGAAAAATATCTCTCATATGAGAACAAAATTTACGTTTACGACTATAACTTTTGAACGACCCGATAAATTTTGTTCAAAATTTCGTCAGAGTAAGCTAATAATATAACAAATCGAATGATCGCAAATCTAGAAGTGCCTTTTTGGGTGCCTTCATACAAAAATTTTTAAAATGTAAAAATATCTCTCATATGAGAACAAAATTTACGTTTACGACTATAACTTTTGAACGACCCGATAAATTTTGTTCAAAATTTCGTCAGAGTAAGCTAATAATATAACAAATCGAATGATCGCACATCTAGAAGTGCCTTTTTGGATGCCTTCATACAAAAATTTTTAAAACGGAAAAATATCTCTCATATGAGAACAAAATTTACGTTTACGACTATAACTTTTGAACGACCCGATAAATTTTGTTCAAAATTTCGTCAGAGTAAGCTAATAATATAACAAATCGAATGATCGCAAATCTAGAAGTGCCTTTTTGGGTGCCTTCATACAAAAATTTTTAAAACGGAAAAATATCTCTCATATGAGAACAAAATTTACGTTTACGACTATAACTTTTGAACGACCCGATAAATTTTGTTCAAAATTTCGTCAGAGTAAGCTAATAATATAACAAATCGAATGATCGCAAATCTAGAAGTGCCTTTTTGGGTGCCTTCATACAAAAATTTTTAAAATGTAAAAATATCTCTCATATGAGAACAAAATTGACGTTTACGACTATAACTTTTGAACGACCCGATAAATTTCGTTCAAAATTTCGTCAGAGTTAGTAAATAATATAACAAATCGAATGATCGCACATCTAGAAGTGCCTTTTTGGATGCCTTCATACAAAAATTTTTAAAACGGAAAAATATCTCTCATATGAGAACAAAATTTACGTTTACGACTATAACTTTTGAACGACCCGATAAATTTTGTTCAAAATTTCGTCAGAGTAAGCTAATAATATAACAAATCGAATGATCGCAAATCTAGAAGTGCCTTTTTGGGTGCCTTCATACAAAAATTTTTAAAATGTAAAAATATCTCTCATATGAGAACAAAATTTACGTTTACGACTATAACTTTTGAACGACCCGATAAATTTTGTTCAAAATTTCGTCAGAGTAAGCTAATAATATAACAAATCGAATGATCGCACATCTAGAAGTGCCTTTTTGGATGCCTTCATACAAAAATTTTTAAAACGGAAAAATATCTCTCATATGAGAACAAAATTTACGTTTACGACTATAACTTTTGAACGACCCGATAAATTTCGTTCAAAATTTCGTCAGAGTTAGCAAATAATATAACAAATCGAATGATCGCACATCTAGAAGTGTCTTTTTGGGTGCCTTCATACAAAAATTTTTAAAACGGAAAAATATCTCTCATATGAGAACAAAATTTACGTTTACGACTATAACTTTTGAACGACCCGATAAATTTTGTTCAAAATTTCGTCAGAGTAAGCTAATAATATAACAAATCGAATGATCGCAAATCTAGAAGTGCCTTTTTGGGTGCCTTCATACAAAAATTTTTAAAATGTAAAAATATCTCTCATATGAGAACAAAATTTACGTTTACGACTATAACTTTTGAACGACCCGATAAATTTCGTTCAAAATTTCGTCAGAGTTAGCAAATAATATAACAAATCGAATGATCGCACATCTAGAAGTGTCTTTTTGGGTGCCTTCATACAAAAATTTTTAAAACGGAAAAATATCTCTCATATGAGAACAAAATTTACGTTTACGACTATAACTTTTGAACGACCCGATAAATTTTGTTCAAAATTTCGTCAGAGTAAGCTAATAATATAACAAATCGAATGATCGCAAATCTAGAAGTGCCTTTTTGGGTGCCTTCATACAAAAATTTTTAAAATGTAAAAATATCTCTCATATGAGAACAAAATTTACGTTTACGACTATAACTTTTGAACGACCCGATAAATTTTGTTCAAAATTTCGTCAGAGTAAGCTAATAATATAACAAATCGAATGATCGCAAATCTAGAAGTGCCTTTTTGGGTGCCTTCATACAAAAATTTTTAAAATGTAAAAATATCTCTCATATGAGAACAAAATTTACGTTTACGACTATAACTTTTGAACGACCCGATAAATTTCGTTCAAAATTTCGTCAGAGTAAGCTAATAATATAACAAATCGAATGATCGCAAATCTAGAAGTGCCTTTTTGGGTGCCTTCATACAAAAATTTTTAAAACGGAAAAATATCTCTCATATGAGAACAAAATTTACGTTTACGACTATAACTTTTGAACGACCCGATAAATTTCGTTCAAAATTTCGTCAGAGTAAGCTAATAATATAACAAATCGAATGATCGCAAATCTAGAAGTGCCTTTTTGGGTGCCTTCATACAAAAATTTTTAAAATGTAAAAATATCTCTCATATGAGAACAAAATTTACGTTTACGACTATAACTTTTGAACGACCCGATAAATTTCGTTCAAAATTTCGTCAGAGTAAGCTAATAATATAACAAATCGAATGATCGCAAATCTAGAAGTGCCTTTTTGGGTGCCTTCATACAAAAATTTTTAAAACGGAAAAATATCTCTCATATGAGAACAAAATTTACGTTTACGACTATAACTTTTGAACGACCCGATAAATTTTGTTCAAAATTTCGTCAGAGTAAGCTAATAATATAACAAATCGAATGATCGCAAATCTAGAAGTGCCTTTTTGGGTGCCTTCATACAAAAATTTTTAAAATGTAAAAATATCTCTCATATGAGAACAAAATTTACGTTTACGACTATAACTTTTGAACGACCCGATAAATTTCGTTCAAAATTTCGTCAGAGTAAGCTAATAATATAACAAATCGAATGATCGCAAATCTAGAAGTGCCTTTTTGGGTGCCTTCATACAAAAATTTTTAAAACGGAAAAATATCTCTCATATGAGAACAAAATTTACGTTTACGACTATAACTTTTGAACGACCCGATAAATTTTGTTCAAAATTTCGTCAGAGTAAGCTAATAATATAACAAATCGAATGATCGCAAATCTAGAAGTGCCTTTTTGGGTGCCTTCATACAAAAATTTTTAAAACGGAAAAATATCTCTCATATGAGAACAAAATTTACGTTTACGACTATAACTTTTGAACGACCCGATAAATTTTGTTCAAAATTTCGTCAGAGTAAGCTAATAATATAACAAATCGAATGATCGCAAATCTAGAAGTGCCTTTTTGGGTGCCTTCATACAAAAATTTTTAAAATGTAAAAATATCTCTCATATGAGAACAAAATTGACGTTTACGACTATAACTTTTGAACGACCCGATAAATTTCGTTCAAAATTTCGTCAGAGTTAGTAAATAATATAACAAATCGAATGATCGCACATCTAGAAGTGCCTTTTTGGATGCCTTCATACAAAAATTTTTAAAACGGAAAAATATCTCTCATATGAGAACAAAATTTACGTTTACGACTATAACTTTTGAACGACCCGATAAATTTTGTTCAAAATTTCGTCAGAGTAAGCTAATAATATAACAAATCGAATGATCGCAAATCTAGAAGTGCCTTTTTGGGTGCCTTCATACAAAAATTTTTAAAATGTAAAAATATCTCTCATATGAGAACAAAATTTACGTTTACGACTATAACTTTTGAACGACCCGATAAATTTTGTTCAAAATTTCGTCAGAGTAAGCTAATAATATAACAAATCGAATGATCGCACATCTAGAAGTGCCTTTTTGGATGCCTTCATACAAAAATTTTTAAAACGGAAAAATATCTCTCATATGAGAACAAAATTTACGTTTACGACTATAACTTTTGAACGACCCGATAAATTTCGTTCAAAATTTCGTCAGAGTTAGCAAATAATATAACAAATCGAATGATCGCACATCTAGAAGTGTCTTTTTGGGTGCCTTCATACAAAAATTTTTAAAACGGAAAAATATCTCTCATATGAGAACAAAATTTACGTTTACGACTATAACTTTTGAACGACCCGATAAATTTTGTTCAAAATTTCGTCAGAGTAAGCTAATAATATAACAAATCGAATGATCGCAAATCTAGAAGTGCCTTTTTGGGTGCCTTCATACAAAAATTTTTAAAATGTAAAAATATCTCTCATATGAGAACAAAATTTACGTTTACGACTATAACTTTTGAACGACCCGATAAATTTCGTTCAAAATTTCGTCAGAGTTAGCAAATAATATAACAAATCGAATGATCGCACATCTAGAAGTGTCTTTTTGGGTGCCTTCATACAAAAATTTTTAAAACGGAAAAATATCTCTCATATGAGAACAAAATTTACGTTTACGACTATAACTTTTGAACGACCCGATAAATTTTGTTCAAAATTTCGTCAGAGTAAGCTAATAATATAACAAATCGAATGATCGCAAATCTAGAAGTGCCTTTTTGGGTGCCTTCATACAAAAATTTTTAAAATGTAAAAATATCTCTCATATGAGAACAAAATTTACGTTTACGACTATAACTTTTGAACGACCCGATAAATTTTGTTCAAAATTTCGTCAGAGTAAGCTAATAATATAACAAATCGAATGATCGCAAATCTAGAAGTGCCTTTTTGGGTGCCTTCATACAAAAATTTTTAAAATGTAAAAATATCTCTCATATGAGAACAAAATTTACGTTTACGACTATAACTTTTGAACGACCCGATAAATTTCGTTCAAAATTTCGTCAGAGTAAGCTAATAATATAACAAATCGAATGATCGCAAATCTAGAAGTGCCTTTTTGGGTGCCTTCATACAAAAATTTTTAAAACGGAAAAATATCTCTCATATGAGAACAAAATTTACGTTTACGACTATAACTTTTGAACGACCCGATAAATTTCGTTCAAAATTTCGTCAGAGTAAGCTAATAATATAACAAATCGAATGATCGCAAATCTAGAAGTGCCTTTTTGGGTGCCTTCATACAAAAATTTTTAAAATGTAAAAATATCTCTCATATGAGAACAAAATTTACGTTTACGACTATAACTTTTGAACGACCCGATAAATTTCGTTCAAAATTTCGTCAGAGTAAGCTAATAATATAACAAATCGAATGATCGCAAATCTAGAAGTGCCTTTTTGGGTGCCTTCATACAAAAATTTTTAAAACGGAAAAATATCTCTCATATGAGAACAAAATTTACGTTTACGACTATAACTTTTGAACGACCCGATAAATTTTGTTCAAAATTTCGTCAGAGTAAGCTAATAATATAACAAATCGAATGATCGCAAATCTAGAAGTGCCTTTTTGGGTGCCTTCATACAAAAATTTTTAAAATGTAAAAATATCTCTCATATGAGAACAAAATTTACGTTTACGACTATAACTTTTGAACGACCCGATAAATTTCGTTCAAAATTTCGTCAGAGTAAGCTAATAATATAACAAATCGAATGATCGCAAATCTAGAAGTGCCTTTTTGGGTGCCTTCATACAAAAATTTTTAAAACGGAAAAATATCTCTCATATGAGAACAAAATTTACGTTTACGACTATAACTTTTGAACGACCCGATAAATTTTGTTCAAAATTTCGTCAGAGTAAGCTAATAATATAACAAATCGAATGATCGCAAATCTAGAAGTGCCTTTTTGGGTGCCTTCATACAAAAATTTTTAAAATGTAAAAATATCTCTCATATGAGAACAAAATTTACGTTTACGACTATAACTTTTGAACGACCCGATAAATTTTGTTCAAAATTTCGTCAGAGTAAGCTAATAATATAACAAATCGAATGATCGCAAATCTAGAAGTGCCTTTTTGGGTGCCTTCATACAAAAATTTTTAAAATGTAAAAATATCTCTCATATGAGAACAAAATTTACGTTTACGACTATAACTTTTGAACGACCCGATAAATTTCGTTCAAAATTTCGTCAGAGTAAGCTAATAATATAACAAATCGAATGATCGCACATCTAGAAGTGTCTTTTTGGGTGCCTTCATACAAAAATTTTTAAAACGGAAAAATATCTCTCATATGAGAACAAAATTTACGTTTACGACTATAACTTTTGAACGACCCGATAAATTTCGTTCAAAATTTCGTCAGAGTAAGCTAATAATATAACAAATCGAATGATCGCAAATCTAGAAGTGCCTTTTTGGGTGCCTTCATACAAAAATTTTTAAAACGGAAAAATATCTCTCATATGAGAACAAAATTTACGTTTACGACTATAACTTTTGAACGACCCGATAAATTTTGTTCAAAATTTCGTCAGAGTAAGCTAATAATATAACAAATCGAATGATCGCAAATCTAGAAGTGCCTTTTTGGGTGCCTTCATACAAAAATTTTTAAAATGTAAAAATATCTCTCATATGAGAACAAAATTTACGTTTACGACTATAACTTTTGAACGACCCGATAAATTTCGTTCAAAATTTCGTCAGAGTTAGCAAATAATATAACAAATCGAATGATCGCACATCTAGAAGTGCCTTTTTTGTGCCTTCATACAAAAATTTTTAAAATGTGAAAATATCTCTCATATGAGAACAAAATTTACGTTTACGACTATAACTTTTGAACGACCCGATAAATTTCGTTCAAAATTTCGTCAGAGTTAGCAAATAATATAACAAATCGAATGATCGCACATCTAGAAGTGCCTTTTTGGATGCCTTCATACAAAAATTTTTAAAACGGAAAAATATCTCTCATATGAGAACAAAATTTACGTTTACGACTATAACTTTTGAACGACCCGATAAATTTTGTTCAAAATTTCGTCAGAGTAAGCTAATAATATAACAAATCGAATGATCGCAAATCTAGAAGTGCCTTTTTGGGTGCCTTCATACAAAAATTTTTAAAATGTAAAAATATCTCTCATATGAGAACAAAATTTACGTTTACGACTATAACTTTTGAACGACAAGATAAATTTCGTTCAAAATTTCGTCAGAGTTAGAAAATAATATAACAAATCGAATGATCGCACATCTAGAAGTGCCTTTTTGGATGCCTTCATACAAAAATTTTTAAAACGGAAAAATATCTCTCATATGAGAACAAAATTTACGTTTACGACTATAACTTTTGAACGACCCGATAAATTTCGTTCAAAATTTCGTCAGAGTTAGCAAATAATATAACAAATCGAATGATCGCACATCTAGAAGTGCCTTTTTGGATGCCTTCATACAAAAATTTTTAAAACGGAAAAATATCTCTCATATGAGAACAAAATTTACGTTTACGACTATAACTTTTGAACGACCCGATAAATTTTGTTCAAAATTTCGTCAGAGTAAGCTAATAATATAACAAATCGAATGATCGCAAATCTAGAAGTGCCTTTTTGGGTGCCTTCATACAAAAATTTTTAAAATGTAAAAATATCTCTCATATGAGAACAAAATTTACGTTTACGACTATAACTTTTGAACGACCCGATAAATTTCGTTCAAAATTTCGTCAGAGTTAGCAAATAATATAACAAATCGAATGATCGCACATCTAGAAGTGTCTTTTTGGGTGCCTTCATACAAAAATTTTTAAAATGTAAAAATATCTCTCATATGAGAACAAAATTTACGTTTACGACTATAACTTTTGAACGACCCGATAAATTTCGTTCAAAATTTCGTCAGAGTTAGCTAATAATATAACAAATCGAATGATCGCACATCTAGAAGTGCCTTTTTGGGTGCCTTCATACAAAAATTTTTAAAATGTAAAAATATCTCTCATATGAGAACAAAATTTACGTTTACGACTATAACTTTTGAACGACCCGATAAATTTCGTTCAAAATTTCGTCAGAGTTAGCAAATAATATAACAAATCGAATGATCGCACATCTAGAAGTGCCTTTTTTGTGCCTTCATACAAAAATTTTTAAAATGTAAAAATATCTCTCATATGAGAACAAAATTTACGTTTACGACTATAACTTTTGAACGACCCGATAAATTTCGTTCAAAATTTCGTCAGAGTTAGCAAATAATATAACAAATCGAATGATCGCACATCTAGAAGTGCCTTTTTGGATGCCTTCATACAAAAATTTTTAAAACGGAAAAATATCTCTCATATGAGAACAAAATTTACGTTTACGACTATAACTTTTGAACGACCCGATAAATTTTGTTCAAAATTTCGTCAGAGTAAGCTAATAATATAACAAATCGAATGATCGCAAATCTAGAAGTGCCTTTTTGGATGCCTTCATACAAAAATTTTTAAAACGGAAAAATATCTCTCATATGAGAACAAAATTTACGTTTACGACTATAACTTTTGAACGACCCGATAAATTTTGTTCAAAATTTCGTCAGAGTAAGCTAATAATATAACAAATCGAATGATCGCACATCTAGAAGTGCCTTTTTGGGTGCCTTCATACAAAAATTTTTAAAATGTAAAAATATCTCTCATATGAGAACAAAATTTACGTTTACGACTATAACTTTTGAACGACCCGATAAATTTCGTTCAAAATTTCGTCAGAGTTAGCAAATAATATAACAAATCGAATGATCGCACATCTAGAAGTGCCTTTTTGGATGCCTTCATACAAAAATTTTTAAAACGGAAAAATATCTCTCATATGAGAACAAAATTTACGTTTACGACTATAACTTTTGAACGACCCGATAAATTTTGTTCAAAATTTCGTCAGAGTAAGCTAATAATATAACAAATCGAATGATCGCACATCTAGAAGTGCCTTTTTGGGTGCCTTCATACAAAAATTTTTAAAATGTAAAAATATCTCTCATATGAGAACAACATTTACGTTTTCGACTATAACTTTTGAACGACCCGATAAATTTCGTTCAAAATTTCGTCAGAGTTAGCTAAAAATATAACAAATCGAATGATCGCTCATCTAGAAGTGCCTTTTTGGGTGCCTTCATACAAAAATTTTTAAAATGTAAAAATATCTCTCATATGAGAACAAAATTTACGTTTACGACTATAACTTTTGAACGACCCGATAAATTTCGTTCAAAATTTCGTCAGAGTTAGCTAATAATATAACAAATCGAATGATCGCACATCTAGAAGTGCCTTTTTGGGTGCCTTCATACAAAAATTTTTAAAATGGAAAAATATCTCTCATATGAGAACAAAATTTACGTTTACGACTATAACTTTTGAACGACCCGATAAATTTCGTTCAAAATTTCGTCAGAGTTAGCTAAAAATATAACAAATCGAATGATCGCTCATCTAGAAGTGCCTTTTTGGGTGCCTTCATACAAAAATTTTTAAAATGGAAAAATATCTCTCATATGAGAACAAAATTTACGTTTACGACTATAACTTTTGAACGACCCGATAAATTTTGTTCAAAATTTGTTCAGAGTAAGCTAATAATATAACAAATCGAATGATCGCACATCTAGAAGTGCCTTTTTGGATGCCTTCATACAAAAATTTTTAAAACGGAAAAATATCTCTCATATGAGAACAAAATTTACGTTTACGACTATAACTTTTGAACGACCCGATAAATTTTGTTCAAAATTTCGTCAGAGTAAGCTAGATGTGCGATCATTCGATTTGTTATATTATTTGCTAACTCTGACGAAATTTTGAACGAAATTTATCGGGTCGTTCAAAAGTTATAGTCGTAAACGTAAATTTTGTTCTCATACAAAAATTTTCAAAATGTAAAAATATCTCTCATATGAGAACAAAATTTACGTTTACGACTATAACTTTTGAACGACACGATAAATTTCGTTCAAAATTTCGTCAGAGTTAGCAAATAATATAACAAATCGAATGATCGCACATCTAGAAGTGCCTTTTTGGATGCCTTCATACAAAAATTTTTAAAACGGAAAAATATCTCTCATATGAGAACAAAATTTACGTTTACGACTATAACTTTTGAACGACCCGATAAATTTCGTTTAAAATTTCGTCAGAGTTAGCAAATAATATAACAAATCGAATGATCGCACATCTAGAAGTGCCTTTTTGGATGCCTTCATACAAAAATTTTTAAAACGGAAAAATATCTCTCATATGAGAACAAAATTTACGTTTACGACTATAACTTTTGAACGACCCGATAAATTTTGTTCAAAATTTCGTCAGAGTTAGCAAATAATATAACAAATCGAATGATCGCACATCTAGAAGTGCCTTTTTGGATGCCTTCATACAAAAATTTTTAAAACGGAAAAATATCTCTCATATGAGAACAAAATTTACGTTTACGACTATAACTTTTGAACGACCCGATAAATTTCGTTCAAAATTTCGTCAGAGTTAGCAAATAATATAACAAATCGAATGATCGCACATCTAGAAGTGTCTTTTTGGGTGCCTTCATACAAAAATTTTTAAAATGTAAAAATATCTCTCATATGAGAACAAAATTTACGTTTACGACTATAACTTTTGAACGACCCGATAAATTTCGTTCAAAATTTCGTCAGAGTTAGCTAATAATATAACAAATCGAATGATCGCACATCTAGAAGTGCCTTTTTGGGTGCCTTCATACAAAAATTTTTAAAATGTAAAAATATCTCTCATATGAGAACAAAATTTACGTTTACGACTATAACTTTTGAACGACCCGATAAATTTCGTTCAAAATTTCGTCAGAGTTAGCAAATAATATAACAAATCGAATGATCGCACATCTAGAAGTGCCTTTTTTGTGCCTTCATACAAAAATTTTTAAAATGTAAAAATATCTCATATGAGAACAAAATTTACGTTTACGACTATAACTTTTGAACGACCCGATAAATTTCGTTCAAAATTTCGTCAGAGTTAGCAAATAATATAACAAATCGAATGATCGCACATCTAGAAGTGCCTTTTTGGATGCCTTCATACAAAACTTTTTAAAACGGAAAAATATCTCTCATATGAGAACAAAATTTACGTTTACGACTATAACTTTTGAACGACCCGATAAATTTTGTTCAAAATTTCGTCAGAGTAAGCTAATAATATAACAAATCGAATGATCGCAAATCTAGAAGTGCCTTTTTGGGTGCCTTCATACAAAAATTTTTAAAATGTAAAAATATCTCTCATATGAGAACAAAATTTACGTTTACGACTATAACTTTTGAACGACCCGATAAATTTCGTTCAAAATTTCGTCAGAGTTAGCAAATAATATAACAAATCGAATGATCGCACATCTAGAAGTGCCTTTTTGGATGCCTTCATACAAAAATTTTTAAAACGGAAAAATATCTCTCATATGAGAACAAAATTTACGTTTACGACTATAACTTTTGAACGACCCGATAAATTTTGTTCAAAATTTCGTCAGAGTAAGCTAATAATATAACAAATCGAATGATCGCACATCTAGAAGTGCCTTTTTGGGTGCCTTCATACAAAAATTTTTAAAATGTAAAAATATCTCTCATATGAGAACAAAATTTACGTTTACGACTATAACTTTTGAACGACCCGATAAATTTCGTCAGAGTTAGCAAATAATATAACAAATCGAATGATCGCACATCTAGAAGTGCCTTTTTGGATGCCTTCATACAAAAATTTTTAAAACGGAAAAATATCTCTCATATGAGAACAAAATTTACGTTTACGACTATAACTTTTGAACGACCCGATAAATTTTGTTCAAAATTTCGTCAGAGTAAGCTAATAATATAACAAATCGAATGATCGCACATCTAGAAGTGCCTTTTTGGGTGCCTTCATACAAAAATTTTTAAAATGTAAAAATATCTCTCATATGAGAACAACATTTACGTTTTCGACTATAACTTTTGAACGACCCGATAAATTTCGTTCAAAATTTCGTCAGAGTTAGCTAAAAATATAACAAATCGAATGATCGCTCATCTAGAAGTGCCTTTTTGGGTGCCTTCATACAAAAATTTTTAAAATGGAAAAATATCTCTCATATGAGAACAAAATTTACGTTTACGACTATAACTTTTGAACGACCCGATAAATTTTGTTCAAAATTTGTTCAGAGTAAGCTAATAATATAACAAATCGAATGATCGCACATCTAGAAGTGCCTTTTTGGATGCCTTCATACAAAAATTTTTAAAACGGAAAAATATCTCTCATATGAGAACAAAATTTACGTTTACGACTATAACTTTTGAACGACCCGATAAATTTTGTTCAAAATTTCGTCAGAGTAAGCTAATAATATAACAAATCGAATGATCGCACATCTAGAAGTGCCTTTTTGGGTGCCTTCATACAAAAATTTTTAAAATGTAAAAATATCTCTCATATGAGAACAACATTTACGTTTTCGACTATAACTTTTGAACGACCCGATAAATTTCGTTCAAAATTTCGTCAGAGTTAGCTAAAAATATAACAAATCGAATGATCGCTCATCTAGAAGTGCCTTTTTGGGTGCCTTCATACAAAAATTTTTAAAATGGAAAAATATCTCTCATATGAGAACAAAATTTACGTTTTCGACTATAACTTTTGAACGACCCGATAAATTTCGTTCAAAATTTCGTCAGAGTTAGCTAATAATATAACAAATCGAATGATCGCACATCTAGAAGTGCCTTTTTGGGTGCCTTCATACAAAAATTTTTAAAATGTAAAAATATCTCTCATATGAGAACAAAATTTACGTTTACGACTATAACTTTTGAACGACCCGATAAATTTCGTTCAAAATTTCGTCAGAGTTAGCTCATAATATAACAAATCGAATGATCGCACATCTAGAAGTGCCTTTTTGGGTGCCTTCATACAAAAATTTTTAAAACGGAAAAATATCTCTCATATGAGAACAAAATTTACGTTTTCGACTATAACTTTTGAACGACCCGATAAATTTCGTTCAAAATTTCGTCAGAGTAAGCTAATAATATAACAAATCGAATGATCGCAAATCTAGAAGTGCCTTTTTGGGTGCCTTCATACAAAAATTTTTAAAATGGAAAAATATCTCTCATATGAGAACAAAATTTACGTTTACGACTATAACTTTTGAACGACCCGATAAATTTTGTTCAAAATTTGTTCAGAGTAAGCTAATAATATAACAAATCGAATGATCGCACATCTAGAAGTGCCTTTTTGGGTGCCTTCATACAAAAATTTTTAAAATGGAAAAATATCTCTCATATGAGAACAAAATTTACGTTTTCGACTATAACTTTTGAACGACCCGATAAATTTCGTTCAAAATTTCGTCAGAGTTAGCTAATAATATAACAAATCGAATGATCGCACATCTAGAAGTGCCTTTTTGGGTGCCTTCATACAAAAATTTTTAAAATGGAAAAATATCTCTCATATGAGAACAAAATTTACGTTTTCGACTATAACTTTTGAACGACCCGATAAATTTCGTTCAAAATTTCGTCAGAGTAAGCTAATAATATAACAAATCGAATGATCGCAAATCTAGAAGTGCCTTTTTGGGTGCCTTCATACAAAAATTTTTAAAATGGAAAAATATCTCTCATATGAGAACAAAATTTACGTTTACGACTATAACTTTTGAACGACCCGATAAATTTCGTTCAAAATTTCGTCAGAGTTAGCTAAAAATATAACAAATCGAATGATCGCTCATCTAGAAGTGCCTTTTTGGGTGCCTTCATACAAAAATTTTTAAAATGGAAAAATATCTCTCATATGAGAACAAAATTTACGTTTTCGACTATAACTTTTGAACGACCCGATAAATTTCGTTCAAAATTTCGTCAGAGTTAGCTAATAATATAACAAATCGAATGATCGCACATCTAGAAGTGCCTTTTTGGATGCCTTCATACAAAAATTTTTAAAACGGAAAAATATCTCTCATATGAGAACAAAATTTACGTTTACGACTATAACTTTTGAACGACCCGATAAATTTTGTTCAAAATTTCGTCAGAGTAAGCTAATAATATAACAAATCGAATGATCGCACATCTAGAAGTTCCTTTTTGGGTGCCTTCATACAAAAATTTTTAAAATGTAAAAATATCTCTCATATGAGAACAAAATTTACGTTTACGACTATAACTTTTGAACGACCCGATAAATTTTGTTCAAAATTTCGTCAGAGTAAGCTAATAATATAACAAATCGAATGATCGCACATCTAGAAGTGCCTTTTTGGGTGCCTTCATACAAAAATTTTTAAAATGTAAAAATATCTCTCATATGAGAACAAAATTTACGTTTACGACTATAACTTTTGAACGACCCGATAAATTTCGTTCAAAATTTCGTCAGAGTTAGCAAATAATATAACAAATCGAATGATCGCACATCTAGAAGTGCCTTTTTGGATGCCTTCATACAAAAATTTTTAAAACGGAAAAATATCTCTCATATGAGAACAAAATTTACGTTTACGACTATAACTTTTGAACGACCCGATAAATTTTGTTCAAAATTTCGTCAGAGTAAGCTAATAATATAACAAATCGAATGATCGCAAATCTAGAAGTGCCTTTTTGGGTGCCTTCATACAAAAATTTTTAAAATGTAAGAATATCTCTCATATGAGAACAAAATTTACGTTTACGACTATAACTTTTGAACGACCCGATAAATTTCGTTCAAAATTTCGTCAGAGTTAGCAAATAATATAACAAATCGAATGATCGCACATCTAGAAGTGCCTTTTTGGATGCCTTCATACAAAAATTTTTAAAACGGAAAAATATCTCTCATATGAGAACAAAATTTACGTTTACGACTATAACTTTTGAACGACCCGATAAATTTTGTTCAAAATTTCGTCAGAGTAAGCTAATAATATAACAAATCGAATGATCGCAAATCTAGAAGTGCCTTTTTGGGTGCCTTCATACAAAAATTTTTAAAATGTAAAAATATCTCTCATATGAGAACAAAATTTACGTTTACGACTATAACTTTTGAACGACCCGATAAATTTCGTTCAAAATTTCGTCAGAGTTAGCAAATAATATAACAAATCGAATGATCGCACATCTAGAAGTGCCTTTTTGGATGCCTTCATACAAAAATTTTTAAAACGGAAAAATATCTCTCATATGAGAACAAAATTTACGTTTACGACTATAACTTTTGAACGACCCGATAAATTTTGTTCAAAATTTCGTCAGAGTAAGCTAATAATATAACAAATCGAATGATCGCAAATCTAGAAGTGCCTTTTTGGGTGCCTTCATACAAAAATTTTTAAAATGTAAAAATATCTCTCATATGAGAACAAAATTTACGTTTACGACTATAACTTTTGAACGACCCGATAAATTTCGTTCAAAATTTCGTCAGAGTTAGCAAATAATATAACAAATCGAATGATCGCACATCTAGAAGTGCCTTTTTGGATGCCTTCAAACAAAAATTTTTAAAACGGAAAAATATCTCTCATATGAGAACAAAATTTACGTTTACGACTATAACTTTTGAACGACCCGATAAATTTTGTTCAAAATTTCGTCAGAGTAAGCTAATAATATAACAAATCGAATGATCGCACATCTAGAAGTGTCTTTTTGGGTGCCTTCATACAAAAATTTTTAAAATGGAAAAATATCTCTCATATGAGAACAAAATTTACGTTTTCGACTATAACTTTTGAACGACCCGATAAATTTCGTTCAAAATTTCGTCAGAGTTAGCAAATAATATAACAAATCGAATGATCGCACATCTAGAAGTGCCTTTTTGGATGCCTTCATACAAAAATTTTTAAAACGGAAAAATATCTCTCATATGAGAACAAAATTTACGTTTTCGACTATAACTTTTGAACGACCCGATAAATTTCGTTCAAAATTTCGTCAGAGTTAGCTAATAATATAACAAATCGAATGATCGCACATCTAGAAGTGCCTTTTTGGGTGCCTTCATACAAAAATTTTTAAAATGTAAAAATATGTCTCATATGAGAAACAAATTTACGTTTTCGACTATAACTTGTGAACGACCCGATAAATTTCGTTCAAAATTTCGTCAGAGTTAGCTAATAATATAACAAATCGAATGATCGCACATTTCATACAGATTTAATTGTTTATTAATGTCATTCCTAAAATTTGTACATTTACAGGCAGATTTGTCATCGGGTCTGGAACGGTTGAAAACCGAGTCCCACCCAGTAATCGTTAACGATAATTTTTGAGCGAAAAGGTTCGCATTGATATAGAGTCGGATTGTGCTACCTGTAGAGTACACAGATATTCGGATTGTAATTCGAATTTTTGCATTCGGATTGTGTTTCGAAGCTTTTTTCGAAGGAGTTGGAAAATTGTTGCCTGTAAGCAGACCCTATCAGCTTGAAGCGATATCAATCTTCAGTTCAGCAACGCCATCGCACGGCAGCACATTCAACATATCATGTCAATTGTATGAGTGCGCAGTGCTGCTATTTTGGCGCGCACGAATTTGACATTTCTTTCCCCTACTTTTGTGTACGAGATTCGATGCGGACTCGCCTGAGGGCACCAAGCTCTCAAAAAAGGATGTTGCCAATGATTTGTTCGGGAAATGTGAGAGCTGGATATCTTGTTAATATGAAGTCTTTGCTGTAAGGTAGGTATTTCTCTTATTGCTATAAAAGGCTGTCCGCATTAAGCCGATCCGAGCTCTCCGGCGTTTACTTTTTCTCTGCTTCGGCTATGGCTGAGCTGCACATGCACACAGCCGCATGTGCAGCTCAGCCATAGCCGAAGCAGAGAAAAAGTAAACACCGGATCGGTTGGATCGGCCTAATGCGGATAGCCGTTAAATATGAAGACAAACATTAGAAAAAATCCCAAGTGCAAATCGGTACTAACATGTGATTAGGGCATATCGTGCGATATGCTCTTTTTAAAGTTACGAAAAATAATGCTCATTACTCAAGTTTTAAACATGAAATTCAACCATATTGCGCACAATTTCCTAGATTGGGCCTCTATTTAAGAAATTATATCGATTATTGTTTTATCCAGATCGAAACATTGTTTCGACATGGTGTAAAATAGGAATTTGTTCCTGAGGCGACGGAAAGCCAACTAGCCCAAATAAAATTCACATTGTGTATCGTTTCATAACATTTATTTTAAGCATGCACTCTTTCTCTTTCCGTCTGCCTTCTTCTTATCACAAAGCTTCATCGTTTATCCACAACTTTCTATATTAGCTTCTCCTTTCTCTCATCTCAATTCTTTCTTCACTTCTTCTTCTTCTTCTCACTCTATTTGTAGTAGACGACAGTCTACTACTTGAATTGGCACAGCTGAAAATGCTATAATGCCACCAATTATTTTTTATAGTCTGTTGACTTTAGCTTATAGTTGACTTTAGCTCATAATAATTGACAGTAGGACCTTGTTGCTAGATTTGTTTGTTAATTTCTTTGAGGAATTTTACAACATTCTTTAAAATGTTTACATCTTTTAAAAGGAATATTTGGTCAATATTATTGTATTTATCTAGACTATACTTCATTCTTAGAGTAGTATATTTCGTGCAAAACAGTATCAGGTGTTTTGCATCCTCTATTTCATCGCATACGTCGCACCAGCAGTTATCTTCGATTCTCATTCTATGTAGACAGTGCTTAGAGTAATCGTGTCCAGCAAATATCCTGTTCAGTGTGCGTGTCTCATCATTGTTCAGGTTTAAACCCTGATGCCATGGTTGTTTCGGTATCGCATTTTGTAAAGAGAAAAACTTTCGTCCTTTCCCTAGTTCTGATGTGTAATTCACGTACCATTGGCTTTAACTCGGCTCGTCTTATTCGTCTTCTTGTTCAAACTTGACGAACTGAGCAAATGTGTGTGTGTGTGTCCGTGTGTGTGTGTAACAAAAATATGCACTAACTTCTCAGAGATGCTTGAACCTATTTTCACAAATCTTGATTTGAATTAAAGTTCATACTGTCTTTAAACCTACTGTGAAATTTCATCCGGATCCGACTTCCGGTTCCGCAGTTGCAGGGCGATGAGTGTTTCTATTTGCTTTTTGTTGATACTTAGTGTGAGCTGTTCGTTACTCATTTGGAACAGTACTGCTTTAGTTTTTTTCGGATTGATTTTGAAACTCAGTTGCTCTGTGATTTTTTCGAAATTTTCCAAAAATGGTTGGCCTTTTAAATTTATTTTTTCGATGTTTCTTCCTTCAGTCAAAATTTCGAAGTCATCTGCAAATTGAACCAATACAACGCCTTCAACCTTGATCTCGTGCAAGGGAAGCGTGTAAATATTGAAAAGAGTCGGTGAGAGTACGTCTCCTTGGGGTAGCCCATTACTTACAATTCTACTAATTGTTTTGTTTCGCATGTGAAAGTTAATTCTTCGGTTGTGAAGAAAGGATGATATCCATGATTGTATTTCGTTCGGTACTTCGATTCTAGATAGGCTTTCAATGAGTATGCCCGTTTTCACTGCGTTGAATGCGTCGGATAAATCTATGCACATTAGAGCTGAGATGAGTTTTTCTCTTTTGTTTCTTTTGATCTTATTCACCACGTAGGACACGCATGTGGTTGTTGATATTCCTCGTCGGAATCCAAATGATGTGTCAGCCAGTAGCATATTATCGTGAAGGTGTTTCTGCAGGATTTCTAATACCGCCGTATTTGTGATCTTTGTGATAGTCCAGACGAGCGAGATTGGTCTCTTGTTTTCTGGTGGATTGATCTCGACCTTGTTTCGGGATAGCCACCACCTTGATAGTTTTGAGGTCGTCTTTTACTCGTCCAGAACACCACATACGGTAAATTTCGTCCATTATTACTTTGGTTACTTCTGGTTTCAAGCATCGTAGCTCTGTGTAGCTAACTCGATCTTCGCCTGGTGCTGAGGTTTTCTTTTTTGATTTTAATATTTTGTTCCATTTCTCTGCTGTTAGAATGGGGTGGTCTGTCATTTTTCCTTTGGGATCTTCTGTAGTGATTTCAGTTTTTCCAAAATGTTAGTATTTACCTTGCGTTGTTTTCCGCCCCGTTAAACGACCAATTTTACTCCATAGTTCGTTTGCGATGGATCTATTTCGTCAGGGAATTCATCGAATTTTTTTGTCGTGAATACGACTTACTTTACTATGGGGCGCCTTTTCAAAATTTACCCTCTGAGAGAGTGATAAGTTTTTGATCGTGAATATCTTCTGTTGTATCTAATGAATCAACATAATTCTTGCAACATGCCATCGGAAATATGATCACAATTTTATGATAAAATTTTCAGTTGTGTGACATAATCTTAAATAGTTCAAAATTAAACTTTTCTTTAATGTTTGGTACAAACGAGTGTCAAAGAGGATAATTCATATGGCGCGTTTGCCTTTCTCGTATTTTGGAAGCTCATAGCTCAGTGATCTGTAGAAGGATTTATATAATCTAACTACCAATAGAATCGAAAATTTTCAACTTGAACGTGTATTGCAACAACATTGAAGTTTTTCAATAGTACACTATTGAAAAAGCTGTTTGATTTAACCCATGACAGCACCAGCCAATCAGAACGCGAGATGTCTGCATCTATACAAGAGCATCCATATAAAAGTTGAGTGCTTCATTTTTCCTACCATTTGCTGAGCATCTGTTCCCGAAACAAGACACACGAGAGCAACATCGTGGACCTGTCGTCTCACTGTTTCCCGTTCTGCGTACAGGAATTCTGAAAGGCAGCCGAAAATTCCAGCAAATTCAAATAGCACTTTTAAGTGCTAAAAATAATCATAAAGAATTAGTTGAATTTTATCGCTTTCCTACCATTTTCCGAGCAACTGTTGCCGAAACAAGGCACACACGAGAAGTTAAATTAATTTGCACCGTCACTAACACATTCAATTACGAACGGCAATGCGAAAGAGGAAGTGATGATGTTGAATACATCTTTATACTAGTACACAAATATGCCGTGCGAAAGAGTTGCCAAGTACAGATCAATATGTATTTTTTTTTTGTCGTGAATTCTTTAGTATGGGACGCTTTTTGATCATGATATCTAACACATTCAATTACGACAGGACAGTAACGCTGTCTCGCAATACGAAACAGAAAATTTTGATTTAGAAACATCTTTATACTAGTATACTTTATACAAATTATTAGAACAAATGTTTTCACTTGATTTGCGCATTCTACTTTCTAGGCGTATCAGAACTGGCTAAATTTAAAGCAATCCTAAATATTTCTTTATCACAGTTATGTGGTCGTCCTGAAAAGGACGGGGTTTTCAACTCCTCGTCGTTACGGATGGACAGCTGCAGATGGCGAGGGATGATTTTCGTTTTCTTGTTGTCGCGGGCAGCATTACCAGCCAATTCCAACACTTCGGCAGCCAAGTACTCCATCACTGTCGCCAGATAGACCGGTGCACCGGAACCGACACGCTCTGCGTAGTTTCCCTTCCGGAGCAGACGATGGAGATTTTGCCAACTGGGAACTGCAGACCAGCACGGTTCGAGCGGGACTTTGCCTTGCCCTTAATTGTTCCTCCTGTGTGCGTGTTTCCGCGTGAAAATTCCACAAGAAGCTGTTAACCGTTAGACAGCCAGTTCAGTATTACTGACTGCCGCTCTACTAACTCTCTCTTTTATATCGTCTCACTGTTTCCCGTTCTGTGAAGGGGAGGTCCGTACACCGCTACCAGTATAAATTGAAATGTGATGTGAGAAATAGCGTCATTTGAGTTAAAGCAGCTACTCTGTACGTACGAGACACCGTCAGAACGATGGCACCGTAAACAGGTAGAAAAGCAGATTTGTACCGTCACTAACACATTCAATTACGAACGGCAATGCGAAAGCGAATGTTGAACACATTTTTATACTAGTATGGGACCGTGTAAAAATATGCCATGCGAAACAGGGTTGCCATATAAACAGGTTAATCTCTTTTATTATTATTATTATTATTATTATTATTATTATGATTATTATTATTATTTTTATTATTATTATTATTATTATTATTACTATCATTATTATTATTAGAATAACTCTTGCATAGCGAAGATCGTCGATACATTTCAGACCAGCCCATTGCAATTGTCTCGTACTGAAATTTCGAGAAGAATCAGATATCTTCGAACTTTGTAGCATCAATAAAAATAAACTACAAATTTGTCGTACCTAGCCTGCTATATTAGCAAATTATAAAAGAATTGTTTCAAGTTTGGAATATATAGTTGTAGAATAGTAGCTGTTTAATGTAACTAATCTGTATTTTAATGTAGGTGCATCGCTTCAAACTCTATTAGTGAAAAAGAGGAAAGCTTGCACAATTCATACAATCAATCAACTAACTGATATTCGGAAAAGTGATGGGAGCGTATCAGTTTTTTCGTATTCACGACATCCTGTTATGTCTCTGACATTACCCATCCACCTTTTTTTTTATTTCCAAACGTTTCAATCTCTGAAAGTTTGCTGATTTTTTTAGGGTAATCAAGTTTTCTATGCTTGAGCTTCTGTTGAAGGCCCTTCTAGCTTCCGTTTTTGTCTGCCACGCTTCGTCAACTTCATTTGACCACCAATACTTTGCCGTTTTTGCCTTTCTCATATAGAAAGGCTATGCAATCACTGTGAAAATCGACTTTCGAACGGAGCCTCGGAGACCCATAGTGTTATATACCATTCGACTCAGCTCGACGAACTGAGCAAATGTCTGTGTGTGTGTGTGTGTATGTGTCCGTGTGTGTGTGTGTGTGTGTGTGTATGTGTATGTGACTTCCGGTTCCGGAGTTATATGGTAATATGTGAAAATTTGAGAAAAAGTTTACACTCAATTATCTCTGAAGCAACTCAACCGTTTTTTGCAAACTGAAATTCAAATGAAAGGTCTTATAATATCCTAAACATTTGTGGATTATTTTATCAGGATCCGACTTCCGGTTTCGGAACTAATGCGTGATAAGTGAGAAATTACCAATTTTATAAGTATTTTTACACGAACAATGGTTAAAAACAGGTAAAACTGCCTGATAAATTCTTCTAGTTTGCAGAGTTTGTTGGTTTGTGGACATGAAAACTCAATTCGGCACTACTGGTCCCCTCTTTTCCTGTTCCGAGAGCACCGAAAGTGGAGAAGAAAAACTCCTTAAACTAAATTCACTTCGATTTCTCTGCGATGCTTGAACCGATTTTGACAAATCTTGATTTGAATTATAAAGTTCATACTGTTTTCAAACCTACTGTGAAATTTCATCCGGTTCCGCAGTTGCAGGGCGATGAGTGTCAAAGTTTTCAAATCGCCATATAGAGTGACAATATGTACAACACGGAAAGAAGAAGAAAACATAAAACGAACAAGGCGTGATTTGTTCTATTTCGTACACGTTGTGTAGTGATGTCAATAATAATAAAATAGGTTCTATAACATTTCCCCGAAAACCATTCTCCAGAACATAAAAAACCGAAGCTTTTTCCCCAGAAATTTATTGCCCAGAAAGTACTAATCTCCAGAAATACAAACTCTAGAAAGTAAGAAAATCCAGAAAAAAAATCCCAGAATGTACCAAAGTCCAGAAAACCATACACTCGAAGGCATTAGTTGCTAAAACAGTATTATTGGTATAATATCGTTTGGCATGATGGTTATTTGGCATAATAGTTATTTGGTTAACAGATCAACATGCTGCTTAATAGAATTTGTTCTAATTTACTGCGATTTTGAAAGGTCTAATGCGGCTACGCCTCATCGTTTTTAATAACCTGCTGTTCGACCTCGCTGCCGCTCGTTCGGACTTAACTGAGGGATAGCTCCTAGCTTTGGGTAATCCGGGCAAACGCACGCAACTAGACAGAGGTGATTTCTGCGGGGGCGCTGCCCCCCCCCCCCCCCCCCCCCCGCAGTGGCCGGCGCTTCCGACGGCGGGTCGCCGGCGCACTCGCGGCCTTCGGCCGTCTCGACCTGAATCATCTATGACGAACAGAATATTGTGTAAGCATTGAATAAAATAATTACATATATAAAATGGTAGTGTGCTATTTATCACTAGACCGAATTAACGACGAAAGGTTAGCTTGCTACTATAAACTATATGCAGAAACAAATACCCAATTTAAAGAAGCTATGTTTGAATTTAAATAAATATAGCTAAATGATTCCATACCCGTTATATAATTTGATTATTTTTTATCAAACTCGTTATTTTCAGAACCCTCTTTTTCAGACTAACATAGCTTGAAATAAGTATAGTTGCCTTGGAATTTACAGTTAATGAGTATTCACGAAATTTTCGCGAAAATTATTTTCGTTGGACTGGTTCGTTCTAGTCAGGCGCGTACCCAGAAAAAAAATTCGGGGTGTGTTTTCATAATATTGGGGAGACCGGGGCTAAATCGGACAATTTTTAGAAATTGTAAAAACATCCATTAAAACTGGATTTTTATCGAAATCATTTCTACCGCGTCATCTCCAAGCGCGTTTACAAAGTCAATCTATGAATTAAAATATTAGCAGGTTGATAAGATATTTCAGCTGTCCAGTTTAACAACGTGTCCGGTCTAACTCCTGTATCCCCTAATAATTTCTTAAGTTAAGTTCGGAGGGGGGTTTAATCTCTCCCCCCATGTATACGCGCCTGATTTTAGTAGATGCTTTTTTGGTAAAAGATCTGTTCCTATGTTGTTTCTGTATTATTTTCCATTATGGGGAAACAGTTTCTAGGTATTTGCTTCTTCTGGGAGATGGTATTCTGGGGAATGGTACATTCTGTTGTATGTCTTTCTACTAATTGATACCTTCGTGACTATGGTTTTCTGGAGAATGGTACATTCTGGGGAAAATACTTCGTTGCTTTCTTTTCTGGGAAATGGTTTTCGAGAGATTGTCGTACAACCAATAAAATAATAATAGTAATAATAATAATAATAATAATAATAAAAATAATAATCCTATTACATGTTTTATGCTGTTTAGCTTGACTTACATATGCAGAAGTAACAAAAACGCAGGTTCGTTTCGTTTGTTAGATTTCGTTTAATTGATTTAATCGAAATAGAGTATGAGATAGTAGGTACAGGTTTAACTACGTTCAAAACTGTTCCAATTTGTAGGTCATATTTGTTGGTAGTAAACGAACCAACTTTGGCTATTCCGTTTATCTGAATCCGGTCTCGGAAGAATTGGAAATAGTGATCAAAAACTGCAAAAAGGATCTCACTTACTTTTCTTGGACATGGCCAAATCGATTTTCACGAACTTGGGTTCAAATGAAAGGTCTTGAAGTCCGATACAAAGTTCCTGAGTTTCATAAGAATCCGACTTCCGGTTCCGGAGTTACAGGGTGATATGCACCAAAAAAGGAAAAAAATAGTCACACACGTTTCTCAAAGATGGCTGAACCGATTTAAACAAACTTAGATTTAAATGAAAGTCTTATAGCCTTTTACAATTTTCCTGAGTTTTATTTGGATCCCACTTCTGGTTCCGGAATTACAAGGAAATATGTGAAAATTTATGAAAATATATGCAATGAATTTTCTCGGAAATTTCTTGACCAACTTTCACAAACTAAGAAGCAAATAAAAGGTCTTGAAACTCTTTAAAAAATCCCCGAAAAGTTGATCCAGATCCGACTTCTGGTTACGGTATTACAGTGCGATTGGTGAAAATTTATATTACAGAAAAATATATATTATATTATAGAAAAATGTCATCAACACCAACACCACCAACACCACCAACACCAACACCACCAACACCAACACCAACACCAACACTACCACCACCACCAACACCAACACCACCAACACCACCAACACCAAGACCAACACCAACACCAACACCAACACTACCACCACCACCAACACCAACACAACCAACACCAAGATCAACACCAACACCACCACTACCACCACCACCAACACCAACACCAACACCACCAACACCAATGGATTATCAATTATTTCAACATCACCTACAAGCACAACCTTTTTATCAACCGCTTCTGCAAATGCAGCCAGTGCATCCGTGGCAACAGTGGCACTGGCTGCAGCAGCAGCAACAGCCATGGCTGCAGCAACATCAATGGTTGCAACAGCCACTTCCGCTACAGATGCTTCAACAGCCACAAGAACCGCAACAGCAACAACAGCAACAACCGCGAAAACGGCAACAGCAGCCACAACAACGGCAACAACAGCCACAACAACGGCCACAACAACGGCAACAACAACGGCAACAACAGCCACAACAACGGCCACAACAACGGCAAAAACAGCAGCGGAAACGGCTGCAACAATTTGATTCGGATCAAATTGTAAGTAGCTGTAATAAATTTTGAAATTTAAGTAATTCATATCGATTTAATTTTAGAAAAAGGATTTGATAAAGTTACGAAAAATGGGACGGAACTTTCTGACTTTCGGGCGTCAAATAAGACGCAGGATAAAGCTGGCTTCGCTGCCGAGAATTGGTCAGTTTTTAAATATATAAATATAATATGTGATTTTATAATGATTGTTTATTTTTCTTTACAGAATCAACAGAGCATTTAAATAACATTAACTGTATGGTCAAACGACTGTATGACGATTTCAACTCTTAAGTTATACAAATATATATATATATATATATATATATATATATATATATATATATATATATATATATATATATATATATATATATATATATATATATATATATATATATATATATATATATATATATAAAAATGCAGAGATCATTCTTTGTAATCGCATCACGTAAGAACGGATGGACAGATTTACATGATTCTTTTTGCCTTTCTCATATAGAAAGGTTATGCAATCACTGTGCAAACCGACTTTTGAACCGAGGCCCGGAGGGCCGAGTGTCATATACCATTCGACTCAGTTCGTCGAGTACGCAAAATGTCTGTGTGTATGTATGTGTGTATGTAACGTTTTTTTGCACTAACTTTTCTCGGAGATGGCTGAACCGATTTTCACAAACTTAGATTCAAATGAAAGGTCTTGTGGTCCCATACAAAATTCCTGAATATTATTTGGATCCGACTTCCGTTTCCGGAATTATGGGGTAAAATATGCAAAAAATTGAGAAAATAAGTGCACTAACTTTTCTCGGAGATGGCTGAACCGATTTTCACAAACTTAGATTCAAATGAAAGGTCTTGAGGTCCCATAAAAAATTCCTGAATATTATTTGGATCCGAGTTCCGGTTCGGGAGTTATGGAGTAAAATGTGCAAAAAAAGAAAATATATGTTGTAACTTTTCTCATAGATGGCGTGACCGATTTTCACAAACTTAGCTTCAAACGGAAGGTCCTGTGGTCCCATACGTAATTCCTGAATTTCATGCGGATCCGACTTCCGGATCCGGAAATATTAGGTAAAGTGGGTTAAAAATTGTATACCATCACTGAAATTTTCTAAATCGACCTCAAATCTTTTCCAATTGATAGTTTTTATCAGTAGACGGTCAAACAAACCGATTTCGGTTATTCTTTTAAGAATCGGAGAAAATTATTTTGAAGAATACCACAGTATTATATATGATAGTATGATTGATATGAGAAAGGCATCATTACACCACTAGGTGGAGTAAAACAGATGTGATCAGTTTTACCCCCACCGGGTTCGTACATCAAAAAAATTAGAAAAAATTGCCGGAAAAGTGGGAAAAATCCATAAAGTAGTTTTGTATGGAGAATGGAATTTTCTGTTAAAACAGTCGTCAATGATTGCTAGATCATCAATAGGTATTTGGCGCATAACGAGTTGCATAAGTGTTCGGCCGTTAAAGAAAAGAATACTAGATCATTAATAAAATTATTTGGCGCACACGTATAACAGACATAATTGGTCAAATATGATTGAACCATTGTTACGAAAATTTTACAGTAATCTACTTTCGTGACAAATTTTCAGTTTCATCAAAATTTCTTTAAAAAAATTGGGAACTTCTGAGAAAAGCAAGATGTGTATATTGCTTCGGGGTGGGTTTATTTCATCTTCCCCAACAAGAAAAGTTTGTTCTGTTGTGTCGGGTGAATATTCAAGTATAAGTATTTTTTTTAAAACGAACTGTTCAGTATGCTTTGTATGCTGCTTAAGCATAATTTTTTTACGAACTTTCGATTAATTGGACTAAATACAAATTATAAATATATTCTACTCTACCGAACCCATTCTATAAGTGAAACTCTTCAACATTGTGTTAAGTTTATCAATGCAAAATTCTGGTTAGTGGTCGTTCAAAAGTTATAGTCGAAAACGTAAATTTTGTTCTCATATGAGAGATATTTTTCCATTTTAAAAATTTTTGTATGAAGGCACCCAAAAAGGCACTTCTAGATGATTATTTCAGGATTATTTTGTGAGGAAACGCGCGGTGGTTTGATGATGCTCCTGGAAAATGTTATTCATGATGCTTTTACTTACCCTGAACAAGTAAAACGAAGATTTGTTAAGGTAATAGATGTTGTATACGCTAAAGGTAAAATCTAAATTTTTTAAAATACTGTAGTATGATTTTAAAACGCATTTTTTCGCAGATTTCGCATCAAGCTGATAGTTGCATTCTGTTCCTCGTCGTATTTCTGGATTAATTGAAAAGGAAACGCGCGATGTTTTGAAGATGATCCAGGAAAATGTTATTCGTTATGCTGTTACTTACCCTGAACAAACAACACGAAAATCTGTACGCTAAAGGTAAAATCTAAATTTTTTAAAATACTGTAGTATGATTTTAAAACGCATTTTTTTCGCAGATTTCGCGTGAAACTGATAGTTAGTTGCATTCTGTTCGTCGTCTCCGGATTAATTAATAAGAAAACGCCTGGTGTTTTGAATGTGATCCTGAAAATGTTTACCAAGAAGGAAGATCTGTTGTATAAAAATTATAACATTTATTGGCTTATTGTATCAACAGCAGTCTGGATTTACTGATATTGATGGGACCTTTCGAAGACGCAGTAAGAAGTTGTAATTTTGATTTTACATTTTTACCTTTCTCATATAGAAAGGCTATGCAATCACCGTGAAAACCTTATAACCGAGGTCCGCAGGGCCGAATGTGATCATTCGATTTCTAATATTACACTTAATTTTACATTTTAAAAATTTTTGTATGAAGGCACCCAAAAAGGCACTTCTAGATGTGCGATCATTCGATTTGTTATATTATTAGCTAACTCTGACGAAACTTTGAACGAAATTTATCGGGTCGTTCAAAAGTTATAGTCGAAACCGTAAATTTGTTTCTCATATGAGAGATATTTTTACATTTTAAAAATTTTTGTATGAAGGCACCCAAAAAGGCACTTCTAGATGTGCGATCATTCGATTTGTTATATTATTAGCTAACTCTGACGAAATTTTGAACGAAATTTATCGGGTCGTTCAAAAGTTATAGTCGAAAACGTAAATGTTGTTCTCATATGAGAGATATTTTTACATTTAAAAAATTTTTGTATGAAGGCACCCAAAAAGGCACTTCTAGATGTGCGATCATTCGATTTGTTATATTATTAGCTAACTCTGACGAAATTTTGAACGAAATTTATCGGGTCGTTCACAAGTTATAGTCGAAAACGTAAATTTGTTTCTCATATGAGAGATATTTTTACATTTTAAAAATTTTTGTATGAAGGCACCCAAAAAAGCACTTCTAGATGTGCGATCATTCGATTTGTTATATTATTAGCTAACTCTGACGAAATTTTGAACGAAATTTATCGGGTCGTTCAAAAGTTATAGTCGAAAACGTAAATGTTGTTCTCATATGAGAGATATTTTTACATTTTAAAAATTTTTGTATGAAGGCACCCAAAAAGGCACTTCTAGATGTGCGATCATTCGATTTGTTATATTATTAGCTAACTCTGACGAAATTTTGATCGAAATTTATCGGGTCGTTCACAAGTTATAGTCGAAAACGTAAATTTGTTTCTCATATGAGAGATATTTTTACATTTTAAAAATTTTTGTATGAAGGCACCCAAAAAAGCACTTCTAGATGTGCGATCATTCGATTTGTAATATTATTAGCTAACTCTGACGAAATTTTGAACGAAATTTATCGGGTCGTTCAAAAGTTATAGTCGAAAACGTAAATGTTGTTCTCATATGAGAGATATTTTTACATTTTAAAAATTTTTGTATGAAGGCACCCAAAAAGGCACTTCTAGATGTGCGATCATTCGATTTGTTATATTATTAGCTAACTCTGACGAAATTTTGAACGAAATTTATCGGGTCGTTCAAAAGTTATAGTCGAAAACGTAAATTTGTTTCTCATATGAGAGATATTTTACATTTTAAAAATTTGTGTATGAAGGCACCCAAAAAGGCACTTCTAGATGAGTATTTCAGGATTATTTTATGAGGAAACGCGCGGTGGTTTGATGGTGCTCCTGTTACTTACCCTGAACAAGCAAAACGAAAATCTGGTACGGTAATGGATGTTGTATACGCTAAAGGTAAAAACTAAAATTTTTCAAATACTGTGATACGATTTTAAAACCGTGTATTTTTTGTCGTGAATACGACTTACTTTACTATGGGGCGCCTTTTCAAAATTTACCCTCTGAGAGAGTGATAAGTTTTTGATCGTGAATATCTCCTGTTATATCTAACGAATCAACATAATTCTTGCTACATGCCATCGGAAATATGATCACAATTTTATGATAAAACTTTCAGTTGTGTGACATATTCTTAAATAGTTCACAATTAAACTTTTCTGAAATGTTTGGTATAAACGAGTATCAAAGAGGATAATTCATATGGCGCGTTTGCCTTTCTCGTATTTTGAAAGCTCATAGCTCAGTGATCTGTAGAAGGACTTATATAATCTAACTACCAATAGAATCGAAAATATTCTACTTGAACGTGTATTACAACAATATTGAAGTTTTTCAATAGTACACTATTGAAAAACCTGTTTGATTTAACCCATGACAGCACCAGCCAATCAGAACGCGAGATGTCTGTATCTATACAAGAGCATCCATATAAAAGTTGAATGGTTCACTTTTCCTATCATTTGCTGAGCAACTCTTCTCGAAACAAGACACACGACAGCAACATCGAGGACCTGTCGTCTCATTGTTTCCCGATATGAATGCACGAGACACCGTCAGCACAATGCCACCGAAAAAGGCAGCCAAAAAGTCCAGCAAGGCCCATTACCGAAACAAGACACACACGAGAACCATCTCAGATCTCAATATTTCCTACCAAAAGATTCATCAAGATGGGAGTTAAAATAATTTGCACCGTCACTAACACATTCAATTACGAACGGCAATGCGAAAGCGAAAGTGATGATTTTGAACACATCTTTATACTAGTTTACAAATATGCCGTGCGAAACAGAGTTGCCACAGATCAATATGTATTTTTGTCGCGAGTACTTTAGTATGCGGCCGAAAACAAAAATTGTTAGAACAAATGTTTCCACTTGATTTGCGCATTCTACTTTCCAGGCGTATCAGAACTGGCTAAACTTAAAGCAATTCTAAATATTTCTTTATCACAGTGATGTGGTCATCCTGAAAAGGACGGGGTTTTCAACGGATGGCCAGCTGCAGATGGCGAGGGATGATTTTCGTTTTCGTTGTCATGGGCAGCGTTACCGGTCAACTCCAACACTTCGGCAACCAAGTACTCCATCACTGCCGCCAGATAGACCGATGCACCAGCACTGACACGCTCGGCGTAGTTCCCCTTCCGAGGCAAACGATGGATTCTGCCGCCAACTGGGCACTTCAGACCAGCACAGTTTGAGCGGGACTTTGCCTTGCCCTTAATTGTTCCTCCACAGCTCGACGACCCATTCAGTATTACTGGCTGCTCTGCTAACTCTCTCTTTTATATCGTTTCACTGTTTCCCGTTCTGCGTATAGGAAAGGAATTCTAACAAAGGGGACGTTCTACCGTGCTACCACTAGCACGTATAAAAGGAAATGTGATGTGAGAAATAGCGTCTAGGGATGTCGGAAAATTCGAATTACTCGATTATTCAATAATCGAGTATGATTTTGAAACTAATCGATTGAAATTTATTCGATTATTTGGGTTATTAATCGATTACTCGATTATTCATTCGATTATTACTATGGGATTTTTTTTAATTATTCGATTAGCTCAATAATCGAATATTAGTTTTAAGCTATTCGATTAAATATTACTCGATTATCTGGGTTATTAATCGATTACTCGATTAATCGATCAATATTACGACATCCCTAATAGCGTCATTTAAGTTAAAGCAGCTACTCTGTACGTACGAGACACCGTCAGAACGATGGCTCCGAAGACAGGTAGAAAAGCAGATTTGTACCGTCACTAACACATTCAATTACGAACGGCAATGCGAAAGCGAAAATGATGATGTTGAACACATCTTTATACTAGTATGGGGTCGTGTGAAAATATGCCTTGCGAAACAGGGTTGCCATATATACAGATTAATCTGTATTATCATTATTATTATTATTATTATTATCATTATTATTATTATTATTATTATTATCATTATTATTATTATTATTAGAATCACTCTTGCATACCGAAGATCGTAGATACATTTCAGACCAGGCCATTGCAATTGTCTCGTACTGAAATTTCGAGAAGAATCAGATATCTTCGAACTTCATAGCTTCAATAAAAATAAACTACAAATTTGTCGTACCTAGCTTCCTATATTAGCAAATTAAAAAGGAATTGTTTCAAGTTTATAATATATAGTTGTAGAATAGTAGCTGTTTAATGTAACTAAACTGTACTTTAATGTAGGTGTATCGCTTCAAATTCTATTAGTGAAAAAGAGGAAAGCTTGCACAATTCATACAATCAATCAACTAACTGATATTCGGAAAAGTGATGGGAGCGTGTCAGTTTTTTCGTATTCACGACATCCAGTTATGTCTCTGACATTACTCACCCGCCTTTTTTTCGCAGATTTTGCGTCAAGCTGATAGTTGCGTTCTGTTCCACGTTGTATTGCCGGATTAACTTATAAGGAAACGCGCGGTATTTTGAAGATGTTCCTGAAAATATTTGCCGACAAAGATAATCTGTAATCTAAATTTGAATAGAAATTATGTACTAATTCAAACAAACTCGAAATCGTTTATAAAATTATCAACAGAATGTACAAAAATAGCAGCTCATTTTATAATTTATATCAGTTAACCATCTGGTTCAAATAACATTCTTGAATACACTTAATAGTAAACGATGAAATACAAAGAAAGGAATATGTTTTATTAAATTCAAATCGTTGTGACTGTACTAGAATTATATTAGTATAAGAGTTCTTTGTAAAAGTGATGCTACAACGAAAAAAAATCTTATGTATACTGCCTTAAGAAATAAACGTATTAATGGAAAAAGGGGGATTTGTGATATGAAAAAATATTTGATTTATTGGCTTATTGTACCAACAATCGTCCGAATGTGCTGGTACTGATGGGACCTTTCGGAGACGAAATAAGAAGCTGTAGTTTTTATTTAACATTTTTTTTATTTTAGCATATATTTCCTGTTTGACAGTTTCAAATTTTGACACGCAGATGGCGCATCAATCGCTCAATTCCAGGCACCAAATTTTTTTTTGTGCCTGGGTTTTTGTGCCTGACTTGATACAAACTGAAGATATTTGAAATGTTTACCTGGCATCTCTGTTGCTCAGCGTGTTTTTCAGGTGACGATTACGATTCTTGAGCACACCGGTAGTTTTGTATATTAATAATTAATATTCCGAGATCGATTTGGAAAGTATTCCCTTCCGGGAAGTGAACGGCAACGACACGATGTCTTTGAAAATCACAGGCAAATCCGAAGGACAGCTTCAGATACATCTGATCACTAAACAAAAACAGTAAGCTAGGAAATGCACTAGGCCATATTAAGAGGTTAAGCATGTACTATGTTTCAGATTTGCTGTTCCCGACGTTCCGTACTCGATCCGAGCGAATGTGAATAACAAAGAATTAAATGTGTTGATCAATACGTTATTGAAAGATTCTAACAATGCGGAAGCAGGTAAAGTAGAATTTGACTTTCTACTGAACGGAGAGTTTGTTAGGATTCCTCTTGGGCAACATTTGAAGGAACGAGAAATTTCGTTCGAAGACACAATTGAATTAGAATATGTGGAGCGTTATCCTGCTCCCGAGCCTCAAGATTGTTTACTACACGATGATTGGGTTTCAGCAGTTGAAGCGAGAGATAACTGGATTTTAACAGGGTGCTACGACAACACCTTGAATATATGGACTGCAAAAGGCAAGCATAAGTTAACTATTCCGGGTCACATTGCTCCCGTTAAGGGAGTAACATGGATTTCCTTGGATGAAGAAAGGGGAGTGTTTGCGAGTGCTTCACAAGACCAGATGGTCATGTTATGGGAGTGGAATGTGGCTGCCAATTCGGTAGAATGTGTGCAAGTTTGCAAGGGTCACGAACGAGGGGTGGATTGTATAGCAGCCAATCAAAGTAAAACAAAGATGGCAACAGGAAGTTGGGATACAATGCTGAAAGTTTGGTCCACGGATGTACGAGAAGATGCTGATACGCAACCATCTACAAGCAAAAGACAGAAGTTGGACCAAGGAAATGCAAGAACACCGCTGCTTACTTTGGCTGGTCATCGCGAGTGTGTATCTGGCGTACAATGGATCGACGATAGCACCATTGTAACTTCTTCATGGGACCACACGATCAAAATTTGGGATCTTGCTCTGAGCGGGGTGAAATCGGAAATTTCTGGTCAAAAATCATTTTTCGATCTAAGTTATTCGAAGCTGAATGGTTTGATTATTGCTGCTTCACCAGATAAAAACTTGCGGCTGTATGACCCGAAGTCTAATCGTAGGTTTGCTATTAGAAGGTGTGGTTAAATCTTTCAACGAATTTTGTTTTTTCAGAGGGAACTATCGTGAAGAATACATACCTTGGTCACACACAATGGGTTCAATCAGTCTGCTGGAGCACGACCAATGAATACTTGTTTGTATCGGGTGCATATGACAATCACGTTAAACTTTGGGATTACCGAAGCCCCAAGGCACCAATTTACGAATTAATCGGACATGAAGATAAAGTGCTGGCGTGTGATTGGTCGAATCCCAAGTTTATCATTTCTGGCGGATCAGACAACTCAGTGAGGATCTTTGTGTCTAAAATATCTATGCCAGCGGAAAAATAGTCTTCAGCGTAGGGTATCTAGCAATGAATTTAACGGAATATTACAAATTCCGGATTGTATGGTTTTGCAACAATCAATGAGAAGAATTTTGCGATATTCTATTTCATATCATCTTTCCATTCCTATCTATCGCAACAAAAACTGCAATTAAAATTGCCCGACTGGAACAACGGATGATATGAACTCTTAATGCTAGAGCCTTTTATATTGAATAAAATATATTGCTGGAATATTTCACATTCTATGGATAATTTAAATTCAGTTTATTTCAGCTTTTTTTAAAATATTAAATTAGTTATACTCTATGCAAATATGATCTTCGATCGACTCTTCACAGCTATCGTTGGCACTTGATGGATATTTTTGTTTACATGTCTCACATTTAATCATTTCCGAATATATTGATTTATCGGGGTTTTCCAGAGAGATTGCTCTTCTATCCAGTGGATCATCATTGAATCCTGAATCCTCATGTTTTCGTAATTCGTCTATTGTCTCTCCTGTGTCCCACCAATGCTTTTCCGTGTTTGATAGCTCGGGTTCCCAGTAAGATTCCAAATCTCCGGCGAAATCATAGAACACCTCAACCTGATGATGGTCATTTGAACTAACTACGCTCATTTGCTCCAGTTGTTCTTCTTCGAAGCGTTGCTTGAAAACACCTTGGTTCCCGCGGAGCATTTCCCGAAAGGCACAAAATTTCTGAATGTTTTGATAGCACTTGTAGCACACCCACGTGCGTAATTCATCTACATCTATTATCTAAACGACAAACAATATTTAAATAACTTCTTTTTTAATCAATACAACTTACTTTAATCTGGGTACATTGATACACTTTTTCCAGAAAAGTGGCTTGTTTCTCATATAGAGCCTTCAGTGACCACATTCGGCTCTGGTACCGTAAACAAAAACGACATACAATCTCGATACTAGTCATATTGAAGTTTGTTTCAAAACGTTCGAGAGGATATGTGAATGTTTCAAAAAATGTATACAAAAATTTTAAAATATAAACAAGAAACAAACTATTATCTTTACATAAATAATCTCTTGAGCTCATCTGAGCGCGCAATAAAGCAATAAAGTAACAAAAAAATTGACAGCGAGATGCCAGGTAAAAATTAAAAACAAAACACGCACAAAAGAAATATCAGCTGTTTTTCGAAGAAGGGCGAATCTAACATTGACAGCAAATGGAGAAAAACGTCGATGAATGTTTCGACTTTGGTTTCAAATCCTATTTAGGCTGTGAACCATTTCGCGGTTAATTTTAACTTTTGGTTAAAATCTGACACGAGTGGTTAATTTGATGTTGTCAAAAATAACCCTGCTCGAGAGCATGATTATTTTTGACAGATCGATAGTTATTTTCCAACACTGAAAAAAATCTCGCAATGAAAATTCTAATACTAATTCTTTAGTTGAAATTATTTCCAGTAGAAAATAAACCCAAATAACTTTCTGTCCGTCAAATTTTGAAATGGGCCACAGTTTTAGTCAAATTTAACTACTCGACACCAAATAACCACTCAAGTGTTAGATTTCAACCAAAAGTTAAAATTAACCGTGAAATGGTTCACAGCCTTAGAAATTTTCGTATATTCTCAGATCAATTTTTGATTAGACGAAGAGCTGTTGGTTCATCTTTAAAATGCTTGCAAATTTTACCACTTTCCTTCTATATCTACTGAATAAATCAACATAAAAGGAATTTCGCCGTTTTTCGATTTGTTTACTTTTATGCTTCCTGTGTGAATTATGAAGTTACGCCCTTGCGTATTTTTCGTGAAATTAGTTGGTTTTCGCGACTAAGATAAATTAGCGAGTAATTTTATCGTCCCATTCAATATTTCCAGTAGTAAAAGGTTCGGAAGCCATCTAAAATGAAGAAAATAAATAGTTTCGCCCAATGTTGCTTGAATATCAAAAATGCAATGAACGCCAATGATCATCGTTCGCTTTTCTTCGCCTTTGTTCGATAATCGCTCTGATATTCGGACTTGTCCGTATATTCGGGTGCGAACGAAGCCGACGCTGCTTCGTTGCTCGCACGAAGATCTATTCTTTGCAGTTGTTATTCGCATTGAACATACCCCCGATTGACTTAACGCGAACATGGAACGAATATTCAGGTAGCGATTATCGCCAAAACCTTATTCGCGATGATCGTTCGTGCTGTCTCTAAAACAAGCAAATTAAGACGTTTCCCCCTGCATTAGTACCATAATCTTATGTGTATGTGATGAACCATATTTCAGCACTCTCCCATTGCTGCTACCTCACAAGATATGATGAATTTATTAGATGAAGAATGCTTCACGAAGAATGGAAACCAATGATCATCGCAGTGACGCTATTCGAACCAATTCGAAGAGTAAAGTAAATAAACGAATGACAAACGAATGTATAAAACGAGCATGCACGATGTTTACCAGCAGCGAAGAATGTATTAGTAGATTTGGGTTCTCTACGATTATTGCTTGTTCATTTTCACCCTTCTCTCTTTCGTGCAGTGAATAGTTCAACGTTGTTCGAGACGAGCATATTTTTTTTTCATAAATACGTTTATTTTTCAAGGCAATTTACAAAAGTTTTTCTTCGCCGTAGCATCACTTTTACATAGAATTCTTATCCTAATATAATACTAATATAGTCACAACAATTTGATTTTAATAACACATATTCCTCTTATTTTTTAAATATCATATAAGGTATTTCGTTATTTATTATTAAATCTACTTAAGAACATTATTTGAACCAAACGATTAACTGCTATAAATTATAAAATAAGCTGAAATTTTTATACATTTTGCTGTTGATTTCGTAACGTATTTTGAGTTTGTTTTTATCAGCACATTATTTTTATTAAAATTTTGTTATTGGATGAACTAATGGATTGAGACGGGCTTATTTGAAGACAGGATATTCGCATGGAGGATCGGTGAACGAATTAGTTACACGAAGAATATTTGCAACATTGGTTTCGCCCTTCCTTACTAGCGATTGAAGTATCACCCTGTTTGTTGGCATGGAACACGGAGGGCGAAACTTACGTAAACAAATGGAATGGCAGTTTCGCCCTTTATAGTTCTTTGTATTACAAATATTGAGATTTTTGCAAAATCCGAATTTTTAGGCAAAATTTGTAGGATTTTGAAGCTTTTATTGGTAGGTGAGAGGAACTCGATTTGTTTACTTTTGTAAGATTCGCCCATCTTTGAAAAACAACTGTTCTGATCGACAAATTTCGGGTTTCTTTAGTATACTATTCGGTTGATTGACCAATATAAAGATTTCAATTCCAATAACACTGGTGTTGACAAAAGTTAACATACACACTCAGACAAAAAATATATGGAATTTCATAATGATTTCGTATGATTTTTAGCCACAAGAATTTCGTAAGCGAATCATTAGTCCGCCTTAGGAAATCCCAAAAATAGGAATTCCAATAAAACGCCTTATGATAATCATACGAAATTTTTAGGAACATTATGCGAAATTTCTATGAAAAACCGAGGGGGATGACAGTAATTCATTTCACTGTTTCTAATGATAAATATACTAGCGTTTTATTTAACTTCGCTTAACTTGATTCTCATACGCGTCATTTTTTTCCAATATAAAAAGAATATGAAAAGTATCTTTTTGGGTATATCATCAATTTATCTACACTATTCATGAATAGTTTTTAGCATGCTGCATATGTAGCATCGTTACTGTTATGACAACACGTATAATAATATTATTGACAGCAATCAGTGAGTTGATTTCATTTTCAATAGAAATCTTAAACCAGTTATGGTCGAATCTGTTAATTAAACACAAACGCTTCGTAAGGTTGAAAGATGGTAAGTCAACTTATTAGCCTATTCATTTCTAATTCAACCTATTATTCTAGGAGTAATAGCTTGTAACTCCATGTATTGAAAATGTGAACATTGAAACTATTCGTCAGGACGCAAGGATGAAGTTTCAAAGCACGGAAGGAAGAAGTTTTAAAGCATTTTGCTCTCTAAAAAAACCCTAATGTCATTAGATGTTGAATGTACTAGGTGTAAAACACATTCCTAATCATTCTTCTGTTCCAGGAAAGTACATTGAGTCTGCAGGAGCTATTGATGTATTCAATAGACCAACACGGACTTTTATTTTCCTATTTGAATACTATAGATAAAATGAGCTCAATAGCAAATTAATTACCGCATGATTCCGTCTATTTCACTCGAACAATGCCTCCTCAAAATGTTGTTATTCAATAAGAAAATATTGGAATGAAATAAGAATATAAAAAAAACTTTAACATGTAATTCCAAATATATATAAATTTGTAAACAATAGTGTGTCGTTATATTATATGAATAAAATCTATCAGTTTTCAATGACAAAACTATTGCCGCAAATTCACGATGTAAAAATTATGACCGCTTTGCCAAAACTAGCAAGTAACTTTTTATCTTTCATTTGATTTCCTACCAAATGGAAAAAGAGTTCACGGTTCGAACCTTACTAGTAAGGACTTAAATAGCAAAATTAAAATTAAAGTAGAGAAAAGTCTAAGCAATAAAACATTCAAGTTGACAGAAAAAACTTTGTTACTGAGTCGTCAATCGTTTCTTTCCATTGTGATATTTGCGTTAATATTTTGTGGAGATGCATGCGGATGTATCATGTCTTTTTTGCATTAATGTAGAATAATGTGCATTTCGAAGAGTTTTTAAGTTGTCATAGTAGCAATATGAGTGTATTTTCATCACAAGACTGATTTCTCAACTGGAATCGGAATTAACTCATCACTGTCATCCCCCTTGTGAAAAACATAACTTCTCTCATATATTGTGAAGTTATTCGTATGAAAACTATAATCACAGACTAACAGACATGATAGTATGAGTAAATTCTTATAAAAATAATTTTTCGTGATGCACTAGTTCCACCTATATTGTACTGCGCGAACTATTTACTATTGGTACACCCCTTGTGTTATGTGAGTTTTTTTACTAGTTGGTTTCCCCTCGTTTGTCAACACCGATCAGCTGCTTGCAGGGTTGCCTGATTGTATCAAAATATTTGATAATGAATCGTCACGATAAATTATTGGATTACGTTGATAATATATTCAACTTTTTTAGCGATGTTGGAAGGTAACCATTTATTTTTCTCAACGTTGCTCATCTACATTATTTTTTATTGTGTTGGTAATTTTCATCCGAAATTAAGTGGCGGTAGACCAGCAGCAAGTAAATATTGTAACAAAACGAGTTCGAGCACTCATTACGCAAGAGCGACTAGCCTGCGGTCTTGAAGACGTTATTTCCCAGCTGAGAGCTTGTACGCTCGAAAGAAATCAAGGTCCCTGAACACAAGTTCTGAATCTCGTTTTCGTTTCCTTCGCATGAAAACAACCATCATTCCTGGCTCTTCCGGAACCAGTTTGGCAGTATAATGACTTCCGATTGGAATAGTTTTGAGCCCAATTTAGCATTTTTAAAGTTCTTTGCATCGCCGCTTTAACTGGCGGTATAAAATTGTTTACACTTTTCACCCTGTAATTTCGGAACCGGATGAAATTTGGGAACTCCATACGCAGAAATTGCTCAACTCGATAAACTGAGTCGTATGGTATATGATGCTAGGCTCTCTGAGATTTAGTGCAAAACACACACAACATTTCTCAACTTAAAGAACTAAGTCGATTGGTTCATGACATTCGGTTACCTGAGCCAATTTTTCAAGTGATTGTATAACCTAACCTCTATTTGAGAAAAGAAAAAGTACGGGTGTGTAATGTCAGAGACATAACTGGATGTCGTGAGTACGAATAAAACTGACACACTTTCTTTATACTTCCGAATTCGAATTGGTAGTTGATCGATTGTGTGAATTGTGCAACTTTCCCCTTTTTCACTACTAGAATTTCAAACGATGCGCCTAGACTAAATTACAGATTAGTTACATTAATCATTTTGAAACGCAATTAAATATAATGAAATAACTAGATAGTTATTTATAATAAAAATTTGCCGTATAGAGTACAGTAAAGCAAAATTTCGCATAATTCTTTGAGAGTATTATTATGGTTCCGAAAAGAACCTAATAGAATTGTAGAATAACGAATTGGACCTGAGTTCAAGAACTAAATTTAGAACCAAGAACAGAAGTTCTGCTTTCATTGACGACTGCTCCACCTGACGATTGAAGTCCAAATGAGAGCACGACCTGAGCGTTTGAGGTTTGGCACCACGCTAAAGGTCTGCTCTCATTATTGACGACCGCTGATCTCGACGATTGAAGTCCAAATGAAAGCACGATCTAAGCGTTTGAGGCTTTCTACCACGCAAAAGGTCTGCTTTCGTTGACGACTGAAGTCCGAATGAGAGCACGACCTGAGCGTTTGAGGTTTGGCACCACGCTAAAGGTCTGCTCTCATTATTGACGACCGCTGCTCACGACGATTGAAGTCCAAATGAAAGCACGACCTAAGCGTTTGAGGCTTTATACCTCGCAAAAGGTCTGCTTTCATTGCCGACTGCTCCACCTGACGACTGAAGTCCAAATGAGAGCACGACCTGAGCGTTTGAGGTTTGGCACGACGCTAAAGGTCTGCTCTCATTATTGACGACCGCTGCTCCCGACGATTGAAGTCCAAATGAAAGCACGACCTAAGCGTTTGAGGCTTTATAGCACGCAAAAAGTCTGCTTTCATTGCCGACTGCTCCACCTGACGACTGAAGTCCAAATGAGAGCACGACCTGAGCGTTTGAGGTTTGGCACCACGCTAATGGTCTGCTCTCATTATTGACGACCGCTGATCTCGACGATTGAAGTCCAAATGAAAGCACGATCTAAGCGTTTGAGGCTTTATACCACGCAAAAGGTCTGCTTTCGTTGACGACTGCTCCACCTGACGACTGAAGTCCAAATGAGAGCACGACCTGAGCGTTTGAGGTTTGGCACGACGCTAAAGGTCTGCTCTCATTATTGACGACCGCTGCTCCCGACGATTGAAGTCCAAATGAAAGCACGACCTAAGCGTTTGAGGCTTTATAGCACGCAAAAAGTCTGCTTTCATTGCCGACTGCTCCACCTGACGACTGAAGTCCAAATGAGAGCACGACCTGAGCGTTTGAGGTTTGGCACCACGCTAAAGGTCTGCTCTCATTATTGACGACCGCTGCTCCCGACGATTGAAGTCCAAATGAAAGCACGATCTAAGCGTTTGAGGCTTTCTACCACGCAAAAGGTCTGCTTTCATTGACGACTGCTCCACCTGACGACTGAAGTCCAAATGAGAGCACGACCTGAGCGTTTGAGGTTTGGCACGACGCTAAAGGTCTGCTCTCATTATTGACGACCGCTGCTCCCGACGATTGAAGTCCAAATGAAAGCACGACCTAAGCGTTTGAGGCTTTATAGCACGCAAAAAGTCTGCTTTCATTGCCGACTGCTCCACCTGACGACTGAAGTCCAAATGAGAGCACGACCTGAGCGTTTGAGGTTTGGCACCACGCTAATGGTCTGCTCTCATTATTGACGACCGCTGATCTCGACGATTGAAGTCCAAATGAAAGCACGATCTAAGCGTTTGAGGCTTTATACCACGCAAAAGGTCTGCTTTCGTTGACGACTGAAGTCCGAATGAGAGCACGACCTGAGCGTTTGAGGTTTGGCACCACGCTAAAGGTCTGCTCTCATTATTGACGACCGCTGCTCACGACGATTGAAGTCCAAATGAAAGCACGACCTAAGCGTTTGAGGCTTTATACCTCGCAAAAGGTCTGCTTTCATTGCCGACTGCTCCACCTGACGACTGAAGTCCAAATGAGAGCACGACCTGAGCGTTTGAGGTTTGGCACCACGCTAATGGTCTGCTCTCATTATTGACGACCGCTGCTCCCGACGATTGAAGTCCAAATGAAAGCACGATCTAAGCGTTTGAGGCTTTCTACCACGCAAAAGGTCTGCTTTCATTGACGACTGCTCCACCTGACGACTGAAGTCCAAATGAGAGCACGACCTGAGCGTTTGAGGTTTGGCACCACGCTAATGGTCTGCTCTCATTATTGACGACCGCTGCTCCCGACGATTGAAGTCCAAATGAAAGCACGATCTAAGCGTTTGAGGCTTTCTACCACGCAAAAGGTCTGCTTTCATTGACGACTGCTCCACCTGACGACTGAAGTCCGAATGAGAGCACGACCTGAGCGTTTGAGGTTTGGCACCACGCTAAAGGTCTGCTCTCATTATTGACGACCGCTGCTCACGACGATTGAAGTCCAAATGAAAGCACGACCTAAGCGTTTGAGGCTTTATACCTCGCAAAAGGTCTGCTTTCATTGCCGACTGCTCCACCTGACGACTGAAGTCCAAATGAGAGCACGACCTGAGCGTTTGAGGTTTGGCACCACGCTAATGGTCTGCTCTCATTATTGACGACCGCTGCTCACGACGATTGAAGTCCAAATGAAAGCACGATCTAAGCGTTTGAGGCTTTATACCTCGCAAAAGGTCTGCTTTCATTGCCGACTGCTCCACCTGACGACTGAAGTCCAAATGAGAGCACGACCTGAGCGTTTGAGGTTTGGCACCACGCTAATGGTCTGCTCTCATTATTGACGACCGCTGCTCACGACGATTGAAGTCCAAATGAAAGCACGACCTAAGCGTTTGAGGCTTTATACCTCGCAAAAGGTCTGCTTTCATTGCCGACTGCTCCACCTGACGACTGAAGTCCAAATGAGAGCACGACCTGAGCGTTTGAGGTTTGGCACCACGCTAATGGTCTGCTCTCATTATTGACGACCGCTGCTCCCGACGATTGAAGTCCAAATGAAAGCACGATCTAAGCGTTTGAGGCTTTCTACCACGCAAAAGGTCTGCTTTCGTTGACGACTGCTCCACCTGACGACTGAAGTCCAAATGAGAGCACGACCTGAGCGTTTGAGGTTTGGCACGACGCTAAAGGTCTGCTCTCATTATTGACGACCGCTGCTCCCGACGATTGAAGTCCAAATGAAAGCACGACCTAAGCGTTTGAGGCTTTATAGCACGCAAAAAGTCTGCTTTCATTGCCGACTGCTCCACCTGACGACTGAAGTCCAAATGAGAGTTGCGAAAAAGCCAAGCAAAAGTAAAGAGTTTTCCGCGTTGTTTTCAAAATTTGAGAAAACTTAATATTTGAGTTGTTTGTGGTTATCTCACACCCCACTTAGAAAAAAAACGTTCAACGGTGGTCCTTCATTGGTCCAATACGTTGGATCATTGGTCCAATGAAAGTCCAATCAATCGTTCAACGGAGGGCCAACACGGGACCTTCGTTTGCCGATTTTGAAACAGACCGTTGAACCGAATGCCATTTTTTTCGTTCAACAAATCCGGCAGACAGAGGTCCATTGTTGAGCCATTTTTAACATGAGGAGTTGGAGCCCCGTTGGACTAGTTTTACTGCAGAATTTCTGAAGTTTTATCCACTTATTTGTTCAAACTAACAATACATACCTGCACAATACTTCTACTTCACGTAGAATAACAACAAATTTTCTTTCTATGGAAAGGTAACACTTAATTTTCACACTATTTTTGCAAGAGAAAAAACAACAACAAACCGTTCCAGCAAATTGAACGAATATTTCGTGCAATATATCGTTCAACAAGCGCTCAAAAATCAACAAAGTTGAATGGCCTGCTGAGAGGGGAGGGACTGTTCAAAATATTATAGTAAATTCCTGATCACATTTTTGATGAAATGGTGAAAGAATTATGTTGCTGCCTTTAATACAAGTCGAGATATTCACGATTAAGTTCTGCCCATTCTTCCATATGGCTAATTTTGAAAAGGCACCCTATAGTAAAGTAAGTCGTATTCACGACAAAACAATACCTAGTCTCATACACATAATTTGTAGTGTAAATGTAAGACACTTTCATTAGCTTTAAAATGCGCCATGTTGTTTTAAAACAACATACCGCTAACGCAATAAAGCTATTTACGCGTTTCCTTCAGTTATATTGAAGCAAGAAATTACTAAATCGACCCTGCATTCTTAAGGACTATTCACTTATTCAGATCCGTAACGGTTCACTGAAAGTGCCTTCAGTGTTCTGTTTTTGTCGGAACCCTTCCGTTCCGCTCTCGTGCCGTTTCCTTTCCGGCACAGCAAAAGTAGTGACATACTGACTTCAGTGAAAATAAAAAATATCGGTGACGACGAATTTGAGTTTGCCGGACGGACGCTACACTGACGGCGAGCTGCACTGAAACGACACGGTGCCGGATAGGTGTGAATGCGCACATAGAAAACGAATGATAATATCAGTATCCGTGCACGGTATCGTGCCGGCACTGAACCGGACCGGATATGTGTGAATAGTCCTTTAAGGATTATATTACTGCTGAGATGTAGTTTCCCGGATATCAAGAGCAGCTCAAAGCTATAGGATTTTCGCAGATCAAGAAGAATTTACAACAGTATTCAATGTCACTTTATTTCAATTCATTAATTGAATCGCGCAAGAACACATCGACATTTTAGAAAAAAAGTATGAAATAGAGTTTATAACAAAACAAAACGAGACGGTTTTCCTTATCCAAAGGAACAACTCTCGGTCAAGAGTATAACAAAATATGTAACGTCTTTCTTGTCATAAGTATCTAAAAGATCAATGAATACGCCTCTCCTTTCGATAGAATTTCTCGGGGAATCACATAACCTAGCTCTAACTGTTGGTTGGCTAGTTTATCCAGTACATTGGTGAAATCTGAAAATAAATTGAATTGAAATAAATGTGATTATTTTCGCTGATAAAATTTTAAACATCATTGGAAGATGATTTCCAAACAATTAAAAATCTACAAAGGATAGTATAGATTAAATTGTTTGCGAAAGTTTGAAAATACAATGAGTTTTTTTTAATGTAGGTACTGATCGAATGAATGTGAAGAAACAATACAAATACCTTTAACGGTGCAAGTGTGTGCAACGTACGGAAAACTAAGCGCTTTCGGCAAACTTCGAATAGACTCACGCTTCACTGAGGACACATTCCCAAAATCGATAAACTGTACGACAGAACTAGCGTCCGGCAATTTCATAATACATACTGCTCGATACCAGAGCTTATCTGCGTCGAAGACTGCAACGCACATTTCGTCGATTCTGTAAAAATGGGAATGTTATTTGGATTGTTTCACCATCAGCGCAAAATCTTACTCTGGACAGTATCCATCTCCTCCTATAAGAGAAGCGTGCTTATTAACTTCCTCAGTCAAAGTTGAATACCGATTAATATTCCCTTCGTTCATCTCGCAAACCGTTAAAAGACCCCGCTTCAAATCTCCGTCATCTAAAATAGTAAGCTTAACGTCGCTTCTACCAGCAGGTAGTTCTATCAGTTTCAAATCATTAATCGTTATTTTAGTTGCAATATTTGTCTTAACGATATCCATTTGCTTCCCTTGCGCTTCTTCGCAATTGTTTGGTGTTGGTTCAGATGCTTGGCAAATATTTTGTATTTGTTCTACAGTCTCAGAAGCAATCTGCACTGATTTTTCCAATAGTGCAATTCGTTGTTGAAATGCTTGAATTTCAGCACGTTCTTTCTGTGCCTCTTCATCTATTTTGTGTAGGGTTTTATCGTGATGTTCCATCAACATTGTGGCTAACGAGCGGTTTGTATTCACGTCGATCAGTTTGACGCCGTACATATATGAGCCACCCTCGAACATCAAACGGAAGTTCCGTTTATCCAATTTATAAGCATCCAGTTGATCGAGCACGATAGCTCTGTCTCTTACGTTCGCCTCATTCATATCGCGAATTTGAACTTTTATCGTGAATACTGGAAGATTACTGATGAAGCTATTAGCTGCGTACAGCTTCCCGAATGGTATCTGCTTTATGCTACCGTTGTCGAGGTCCAACAATTCTACCTCGGACGATGGCAAGCTCTTCATCACACGAGCCCGATAAGGCATCATGATGTCATCGACCCCTATGATAACTTCATTAACCACAGGAGCGGAAGTAAGCGGTTTCAATCCCGTTAACATCGTTTGAAGTAAATCAGTATAAATATTAATTTTATCATGAGGACAAATTATTACTGAACTGATGTCCAGCACAGAAGCAATCCTCACAACGCATTTATCCTGCGGAATGTGGGGCCAATAGTTGATGCCAACTTTCTTTAAATCGCACACGAATTCGGTAAATTCTACTTCGGCGAGGGGTCGCTTTCCTTCGGCGTCTTTCAGTAAAGCTTTCATCGAGCGTTTCTGCTGATCGTAACTAACACGTTCGAAACCGAATGCAAAACTAGGAAAATAACACAATCGTTTGAACTCCACCTCGTTCATGATCACTCTTATTATTTCCATTTGAACCACCAGACGGGGTTTTTGTTTGTATTCATCCGACAGTGTACGAATTTGCTGATCTTTAAGTACCAAGTCGATGGTTCCATTGTCAACAGTGTATACCAAATAATTTTTTTCATGCTGATCTAAGATCAATCCCCTGGACCAGCCAGCGCCGGAGGAATTAATGCAAAACAATTCTGAAACCTTAGGATCATTTTCAACTGGAAAATTGGGTGCTACTTCAACCAGTTGGGTAAAGAGAATCTTCATGATTGGTTTTACTACCACCGATGACAACATAACCAGAGCTTTTTTAGACGATAGGACAGAAACGATTCCACCGCTACCACATTTATCCTCTCCATTTCCCAGCATATCAAGCAAATGGTTCTCAATGGGAGTTTGCTCCATTTCCACAAATTTACATTCCTGTTCGGAGCGGATTACTTTAACATGAATGCGTTCACATAATTCCAAAGGGCGATTCAAATTGACAATTTCAATTTGAAATGCGAATGCGCGCAGATTTTTCATCAAAAGTAATGGAGCTCGAAGCTCTGACGTGGGTAAAATTATCTCGTCTCCATAATCAATAAGACGAACTTTTACCAAACTTTTCGCAGAATTGACCTAAAATAAATTTACAATGAAAAAATATGTATGCAAAATACGCCCGTCCCACACCTTCTCTAAAACAATCACTCTGTAGTAATAGTCGCATTCGTAAGGGGCGGCAAATATATCGTTCACCTCAATTTGTTCGTATTTGATTGGTTCTCCATTTCGAACCAGTTGACTTTGGATGTCTCGCAGAAGTTTTTCGCATACGGCTTCATGAGATGCAAGGATTACCCAAAGCCTCTTCGAATTGCCATTCACAAGGCATTGAACAATGACTTCAAACAGCTCTCCGTCTTGTTTTTCCAAAGGAAAAGGTTCCAACCAATATTTCGGCATATTTGCTGCGACGATAGGTCCAGAACATACATCCTTTGACTGATTCGAATTTAATGACAACTTTTCGTTTGTCTTTGTCATCATTTGATGGTTTTTTAAAACCTCTAATTTTAATTTAGCCAAAGATTGAGGACGCTCCGATTGTGATTGGGGAGATACCGGTAGGTCTGGTTTCGAATTCGATTTAGTAATATTCGCTTCTTCCTGGTAAACTTCCTCTATTTTCATGGCCGAGACCCGCTTTTCGCAGTCGAACGTTGGAGCGATGACGGTAATATTATGAGTCGGTTCTTTCATGTGTATGGTACCCTTTTCAATACCGGTCAATGTTGATGTTGCTTCGCGGTTGACAGAAACTTCTACTGTACCGAGAGGAATGTTGGGCTTTCGCAATGGTTTTAATGAGCGTCCGCCAATCGCCAACATACGTGATGTGGCTTGCTCAATGACTGTTGAACTCCTCAGAGGTAGTGCTACGCCACCGGCTAGAACTTCCAAATAACTATCATTCGGATACAATTTTCTGTTGGTGAAAAGAAGGAAAAATCATTATGATTCATCACACAGTAGCATGTAACTTACGGAATCATAATGCACACTTTTTTGTGGTCAGCCCAATCACGGATTTGACACTCTACGGAACAATACACTTCCAGACAGCGGCTACACATTAGTTCCGCTGGCTGCTGGCAGAACCCGCATTTCTTCATGATATTCATGGTTTCGTTCTACAGAGAACTATCTCCAACCAAAGTTCTGAAATAAATAAAGGAATAATTTTTGATTTAAGTATTGTGAAAGATTATACACACGCGGTTTTCGCAAAGCAAACACTGTATATACAGGGTTGCCACATTTAAATCTGCATTTTTCAGAAAAAAAATCTGTAAATCTGTATCGTGAGCTCAAAAATCTGTATTGAAAATCTGTATATAGAAGTGATAAGAAATCGAAGCACAACGGAATGAAAAGTCTTTAGAACCCAAATTTAAAGAAACCAACACTTTTCTTAGTCTGAATTTTATGATGTTGTAGTTGAAAAAACGCTGGAAGTTGTTTTTGCGTTTGAGCCTCTCGAAATAATGATTTGTCGAAAATCTTTTAAAATCCAATCTGAAAGTGATAACTTAGTCTGATTATTTTCACTTTCGTTCATTAGGTATAATGCAATTGGCAAAATTTCTTCTTTGCTGCCTTACGTTATGGTCGAGGCCATCATCTTTCCATCTTATCAGAAGCAATTTTTGAAAGCATACGCAATTACGCTACACTAGTTGCAACCAGAGATGCCATTTATATAGATTTATCTGTATTATACAGATTTTTACATGCGCATACAGATTTAATACAGAGTACAAATTTTATAGAGATTTCCCAAATTTAATACAGATTTATACAGATACCTATCTATTAGTGTTTGATTGCCCATATTAAAATGAATTTTTTTTCATGCAGCTATTTAATGATGAACGCTGAAATACATTTATATTATAATTTGAAACCAATTTGAACTGATGTTCAGGGAAGTCATGGCATCATGAAACTTTATTGTCAGACTGAGAAGTTGTATGACTTGACTTGACGTTGCGTATTGGGCAGTCACAACAACAGTTCCAGTGGAAACGTTTAAAGTGTCTGTTAAAAACATCCGTAAAAGGCACACCGAGAATTTGGTATATAAGCAATCTTCAGTTACATTATTTTTTATCTTTGGGCTCCTCCCGAAACGAAATCCTGGATACGGGCCTGGTATTGGGCGTTTGAGTTCCATGTTTAAATTCCAAGTCAACATTTTCAAGCGAAAAAAGTATATGGAATTACAATTCAATGGTGGTTAATAACAAAAACCATTAAATTTCGTCGGTGAATGTTCTTGTCATTGCGGCAATGACTTACGATATAAAGAAATGCTCATTGAATCTGCCATTCTATAACAATAATCTGTAGGAATAACATCTTTAAACATCATTTTATTGCAGAAATCTCCTTTCATTAGTGAATACAGATAAATACAGATTTTTTTATACAAAGCAATACAGATTTTCTATGAAAATATCTGGCATCTCTGGTTGCAACTAAAAGTAAGCACAAACAAATCTTTATTAGCAGATATAATATCTGTGTTTACTGTCCTTAACATACTCTTTTATATACGTTTTATCGTCTTCTTAGAATTAACACACAATCAGGATAATGTTTTCACTTAAAAAATATCAATACCATTATTTAATACATTTTATCTCGATCATTACACAATTTTTAGTCCACGCTATCAAAAATCTGTACAAATCTGTATTTTTTGCCAAAAATCTGTAATCTGCGTGTACAGAATCTTGGTCACAAAGTTATCTGAAAAATCTGTAAAATGCAGATTAATCTGTATATGTGGCAACCCTGTGTATATAAGCGAGCGAATTGAAATTGATTTGTAACCCAAGCAGAGTTGCCAATGTTCCAGATTTGAGTACACGAAGAAAAATATTACCGTAACCGCAACCTGTCCCACATGATCAGATCCGAATGGATTCCGAATCGGCGAGAAATTTTCATTCGGAATTCCATGTGGAATTCCGAATTAATTCCAACTCCAGTGCAACAACCGATTCCGAATGAATTTCGCCTATTAGGTTTTGCACGATGACGACACAAATGAACTGCCGATGAATCAAGTTCATCTTTGACAGTTGCCGTGTACTTGTTTTGTTTTGCGACTGCAAGTTAAAAATTGAAAAAATGACGAAAAAGTGTCTTTTAAAAAACGTATTCCACAGTGAAAATAACTAAAAAGATTGCACTGTATGTGTTTCCAGCATCAAGGAGCGATATATGTATGAATCTGTTAAGTGTGAGGCGAGTTGCAATTTTTACATTCGGACGATGAACTTCTGATGAACTTTTAAACTGTAAACAAGTACACGTCGACTGTCAAAAAAAGTTCATTCTGTTTATTTTTGTGAGGTTATGTCATGTTCGTGCAAAACCTAATAACCGGTTGATTCGGAAATCTGTCGGAATTGAGTGAGAAGATGCGGACTGAATTGTCAATTCGTCTTCTTCTTTTCCGATTTTGCACGTTTTCGTGCTGATTTTCAGTTTATTTTTAAATGTCTGTTTCAAAATCGGCAAACGAAGGCCCCATGTTGGCCTCCCGTTGAACGATTGATTGGACTTTCATTGGACCAATGATCCAACGTATTGGACCAATGAAGGACCACCGTTGAACGTTTTTTTCTAAGTGGGTTTCTCTTGGATGATTAATTGTAATAGACAGGTTTTTCTAATCAAGAGAAAAGAACGTCTATGCTTGGCAATAGACAAACTAGGAATGAAATTTTATTGAACATATCTATAAATCTAAGGTTGCTATTATTCTGCGTCGCCAACTAGATCTCCATTTCCAACAGTTTCGTGCAATATGTCGTTCAAAAAGCGCTCAAAAACCAACAAAATTGAACGGCCTGCTGAGAGGGCTTTTAGTCAATTCAGCTGGTTTCCGAGCTTTTTACTACTGGAAATAAAAAAATGGCGGCCCTTACACGAGTCATTGAAAATGTCATTACTAAAAAATAATATAATTTTAATGAACGTGTATGGTGCAGTAATGACGAGATTTCTATTGCGGCCCTTACACGAGTCAATAATTTAATGATGACTTAATAATAGCGGATCTTACACTATCATTAAAAGTGTCATTACTAAAAAATAATGTCATTTTTATGAACGTGTAATGGTGCAGTAATGACGAGATTTCTATCAAATTTGAAATACATCATTACTTAGACATCATTAAAAATGACAATAATAATGCTCGTGTAAGGGCCGCTAATGATGTATTTCAAATTTGATAGAAATCTCGTCATTACTGCACCATACACGTTCATTAAAATTATATTATTTTTTAGTAATGACATTTTTGATGACTCGTGTAAGGGCCGCTTATCAAATTTGAAATACATCATTACTTAGTCATTATCAAAAAGACAAAAGTACCCAAGTGACCACGACGCATTATAACTTTACATTATTTCAGCTTTGAAAATTCGCGTAAAGAAATTGATTAAATGCAGCGGAGTTACACATGTTTTTACAATGCTGTTATAAAGCTGAAAAGGGCGATTATTAGACTCTTATAGGATCTGACAGGTGAAGCAGGAACTGCGCATTGTTAAAGTAGCTATAATGCAAATATCTACTTTATCGATGTTAACAATTTCAACTGTTGATTATAAATGTCACAAAGCAATAAGAGTGCCTTAATAATAAGTAACGAATGAAATTAAAATATTGAAAAATATATTTATTAAACATAAAAAAATGAAGATCACTATTAATGTTGTTTATGATGTATTATATTTATTTGTATTTGAACCCATAAACTGTGGTTCTCTGGTTTCGTAGTTAGCATATTTCTCCTGGAACCTTGACATGTTTTGCTTTCAGATAAGAATCTTACTTTATCACTAATAGCATTATAGTTTAACAATTTAACAATTTTACATAACATTTATATATTTTATCAATGTATAACGCTGCACAATGTTAACAGTGTTGTTTTCGAATGTTTCGATGTAAGTAAAGGGCAAATTTTCCTCGGAATCCATTTTACTTCTTTATCACCGACACATATTAGTGAATAAAGGTAAACTTAGACTAGCTTTAAATCATAGAATTACTCCACTTTTAATTAATACCATGACATTAATTTAATGCAGCTATTAAATTTCCTTGCACTGCTATTATTAAAGTTTCGTTGCTTCAAAATATAGCATTGAATGTCGATATAATACAAGGCGGAAGGTTATTGTAAGATGATGCTCAGTTACATTTTGAATGCAAATTTAAAGCACATTGCTTGAAAGTATGTAGGATTAGTGTAATTATACATTAACAATGTAAAAATAGAGTAGTAAATGTGCAGTGATATAATGCATATGGTTACTTGGGTAATGCTCGTGTAAGGGCCGCTAATGAGACGATAAAATTACCCGCAGATGTTTTAATTACCAAACCCAGCCAAAAATCATCGTAACATCAATAATTCACACAGGAGGAATAAAAGTAAACAATTCGAAAAAGAGTGAAACTCTTTTTACATTGATTTATTCAGTGGATATAATTAGCAATACCTTTTAATGACAAACAAATAATATACAATAATTTCTAAGTAGGAATTGAACTTTGTGAAAATTGTTATTTCGAAATTATCCAATTTTCAGTATAAATTTTATTTTTGTTCCTTATAAAGATGGTCTGGTTAGTGCTTTCGTGTGCGAATCCAGTGATTAATAAGTGCTTTGATTTACGTGGAAAATAAAATTATTATTGAGTCTCAAAAATAAATTGCTTGTGCGAGGCTACCCGTAAAAAAACAAACCATTGATTTTACATCATAAACGATTGATTCACAATTAGATCTATTGGTTACAATACATTTTATTGTATCTTGACAAGATAGTTTTCATTTCCAACCATTCAATATATTGTTTCTACGATTCAACAATTGAATTTATTGTACACATGGTGTTTCAAACAATATGCAAACTGTACATTTGATTGTTTTCCAAGAAAACATGCATGAGAAAATTTTATGATTTGAATTGTTACGATACTTAACAACCTATACATTCTATTGTAAAAAGCATGTTCACAATTAATTGAATAGTGTATAACAATACATTAAAATATTTTTCAATGGTCAAAGCAAAATTGTGGAATGTTTTGTAACAGCAAATCGTAAACATTCTATAATATTTTTTATTCGGGTAAGCCGGGCATAAAAATGGGGCTCAACAGGACACATAATTTTCGACTTGAAATTTTCAACGGGGTCTTGATACATGCCTAAATATTGATATCTATATTTCAATTCTACTTCTTATCTTATTAAAACTAGATTTACTGCCACATTAAACAAAACATTCATTATATGTAGCGAAACAATCAAGTAGTCCCTAACAAAGACTCTAGAGTCAGTTTCAACATCAATTACTTGGTACTGCAGGATGTGAAGTTTTACTACAATTCCTATATTCCCAAAGAGCAGGATGTCTCACGCAAGATTGAATCCAACAGACATTTCATTCCAACACGATTTTATTTCTTTTGTGCTCATTAAGTTATCTTTAGATGTCCGTTTAACCCCTTTGGAAGTCCGGTTTATCCTGCGGTTGTTAAATATTGAATTTTGGGAAGAAGTGTCTGGTTTCGACCCATAGAGTGTCCGGTTCAGCCTCGCAGTTTCTGAAATTTTGGATTTTGGGTTGGTCACTTCATCCCGATTTTTTTTACGAAAACTAATGCATATTATTTCAAATTATAAGTTGGGAATTGTAGCTGAAGGTTGAAGCTACACAACGGTATAGATAGCTTGGGTAAAAACCAGTTGTAATGGATACTTTTTGCAATTTCCTAAAAGTGTCCGGCTATGCTCCGGTCTCCAATACTTCATTTCAGCTTATTGAACGAAACTCTCGCTGTTGGGTTGCTTTGCTCATTATATTTTTACAACAATCATAAATAAAATAAACCTAGATTCCCCAGTGTAATAGTACTGTAGTTGAGCAACCCGTGACACCAAAAGCGCCGTCTGGCGGAGAATGGGTGCGTAAATTGCATGCATAAAGTTGCATGCATAAAGTTGCCTGCGCATTTAACACAACCACAGTAGCTAATGGAAAAAAAGTACCCCCGTTTCTCACTAGAAGCGCTGTTAGTGTTTCCATACAATGAGAAATCTATGTTTATTTGATTTATGCAACAATGGAGCGGGCGAATGAAAGAAAAGATTCAGAACAACTCAAAATTAAACAGAGAGAATTAAAAAGTCGATAGATTTTAGTTTCAGTGTTGATTTACAATTGGCAACTCTGGCTTTCATCCTTCGGAGCCAGAAATGCCAGGTCTGCAGATTTGTTTGCAAATTTATAGATTTCTAAAATAACCACACATGTTTTTGCTGCAGAATTTTCAAAATTAAGCTGTCTCTTACATTCGTCTAAATTTATAGAGTTTTAAAATCGTCGCGGTTTTTCTTTTGCTCGTTAAATCAATTTCGTACTCAATTTTTCATAAGCGGCCCTTACACGAGCATTACTTTTGTCATTTTTAATGATGACTAAGTAATGACGTATTTCAAATTTGATAGAAATCTCGTCATTACTGCACCATTACACGTTCATTAAAATGGTATTATTTTTTAGTAATGACATTTTTAATGTCTCGTGTAAGGGCCGCTATAGAGATCTTGAGTCCGCTAACTTCTTTTCAACTTTTCAAATTTTTCAACTCTGCCTGAAGATATTTGAATTTTTTACCTGGCATCTCTGTTCAGAGCAATTGCAAAATTAGTAGGGAAAAAAGCGTGTTGAGTCGATGATCAAAAATAATACTTCTAATAAATGATCAAGGGTGCAGTGAAGTTTTTATCACACTGTCGAAAAGATTTTTCGGAACCGAAAGTTAAAATTGATGTGATTTAAGCAGAAAATAAGGAAAATGCTATCTGTTTCTCTTGTAACTGTTGCCAATCTCCGTATTACACAGCCAAGATTGGCTGCGATTCGAACGAGGGTGAATTTTTCAGGTGTTTGCTTACTCGCCGTGATTGTAAACATGATGTAATATTATTGATTTTGTCTGACACAGGCTTATCGGGAATCTCACTTGGCGATCGTCGCTGGTTTTCAAGAAAGGTGAGTGACATATCTCGTGAAGTAATTGATAGACGGCGCAAACTGTTGGAAGCAAGCGGTGGCAGTTGTTACAGCCCCCCTTATCCTAACTGCAGTTCAGAAGAAGATTCGACACGGCCCGGTTGTATCAATCCTTCCCGAACTCCTATGATTGGTGTGGGCATTCAGTATGCTAGTAAAACCGGTCCGAATTGTGAAGAGGTGTGCATGCCACCAGCAACAAGACCAAAACGAAGCGCTCCAAACCGGGAGGTTTTCCTAATTCAGATCGATTTAATTTCTGTATAAAAACATTTGATTTTCATAGCCATACAATCGACCTGTCACGCCGGTCTGTGAAACTCCCGAACCAGCACCGAAGGTTTTTTTGTTTTTATTTGTTTATAAATTTTGCCCTTGCTGTCTAATGCCAAAAAAAAATACTTTCTTGTAACATTTCAGCAGCACGACGCAGGAAAAACTCTTCCACCTGCCTGTCCACCGAAGAGATCAACATCATCTCAGCATAACTCACCTCCACAATGTCCACCACCGAACTCGACGCCTAAATCTAACGCTCCATTAATTATCGGAGCCATTGCTCTAACCGCGGGTGGTTTAGGTCTTGCTTACAAATTAGGTTTATTCGAAAATGAGCCAGTGTTGGAGCAAACATTGCCTGCTCCTACTCAAGCACAGAGAAAAACGAGGTTACCATTTCCTGCTTCATCGAAGGATCTTCCCAAGGAGGTACCTTATCTGTTAATCGGCGGGGGAACCGCTAGCTTTGCTGCATTCCGTGCAATAAAAGGCCATGACGCTAAAGCCAAGGTTTTAGTTATTACCAATGAAACGGAAATGCCTTACATGAGGCCTCCATTATCAAAGGAGCTTTGGTTTAATCCTGAAGAGAAAGCTCAAATGGAACCACTTAAGTTTCAACAGTGGAACGGTGTTGAGCGAAGCATTTATTATGAGCCGGAAGATTTTTATATCGATCCAACTAAACTGCTCGAATCACCAAATGGTGGTGTGGCCATTGCCAGAGGATACGAGGTGCAAAAAATCGATGTCGTAAACAGGAAAGCCATTTTAACCGATGGAACCGAAATAAGCTACGGAGAGTGTTTACTGGCAACAGGTGCAAAACCAAGAAATTTACCAGTTTTCGAAACTGCCCCGATGGCAGTTAAAGAATATATCACCCTTTTCAAGAACGTAACCGATTTTGAGGAACTTGGTACTAAGTTAAAATCTGATAGTAAAGTGGCAATCATTGGAGGTGGCTTTCTCGGAAGTGAACTAGCCTGCGCGCTAGCAAAATTCAGCGATATACGCAAGAAGCGCCTAGAAATTCATCAACTGTTTCACGAAGTGGGAAATATGGGTAAAATATTGCCCGAATATTTAAGTCAATGGACAACGGATCGTGTCCGAGAGGAAGGAGTCAAAGTTTGGCCGAAAACACAAATCAAGAGTGCTGAGGTTCACGAAAAGAAACTTCGACTGACGCTAACCGATGATAGTATTCTAGTTGTGGATCACGCGATCGTTGCTGTTGGTTCCGAACCAAACACGGATCTTGCAAAAACTTCGAATCTGGAAGTGGATCCCACGCATGGAGGTTTTCTGGTAGATGCAGAACTGAGAGCACGTTCGCATCTATACGTAGCAGGGGATGCTGCTTGCTTCTACGATCCCAAGTTGGGACGACGGCGTGTTGAACACCATGACCATGCTGTTGTATCGGGTCGGTTAGCAGGAGAAAATATGGTTGGAAAAAGTAAGTAAACATCTAGTTATTGCGAGAGAGTAAGATACATAATTTTAATTTGTAGATAAACCATACACACATCAAAGCATGTTCTGGTCGGACTTGGGTCCAAAGATTGGCTATGAGGCGATAGGATTGGTTGATTCTGTACTACCAACAGTGGCAGTTTTTGCAAAGTCAAAGCCGGAAATCATTTCGGATACAAGCGAAAAGCTGCAAGCAGCTAATGCAACAGTCATCCCAGCTTCAACAACAGCATCAGCAAATGGAACCGTAGCTTCCTCGGTTTTGAATCACACAGGAGTCGTGAGGGCAAAAGAAAAAGCACCAGCAGATTCGCAGGTCGAAAAAGATGATTTCACTAAGGGTGTCATCTTTTATTTAAAGGACGAAAAAGTCGTCGGTATTGTATTATGGAACATTTTTAACCGAATAGGAACCGCTCGCAAAATTATCGCCCAACACACGCATTATGACGACTTGAACGAGGTCGCAAAGCTGTTTAATTTACATGAACGACCGGAGGAAATTGAGGTGGAAGAATCGAAATAAAATTACAGTACTTCGCAATGTCGCACAAACCAATATTCAAAATTTAACAGTGAATTTATTTGTATAAATGCTCTATGACTCTAGATCCATTTCTGCATTTCTTTTGTAGATATTGTTTACAACATACTCAAAATTCGATAACTAATTAAAAAAGTTCTAGAATTTAAAATGTTTTTTTTTTTGTTTTATACTTTTTACAGATATTTGAATATTTTAGAAAGGTTCGTTAGAAAAATGTTTTATTTCAGTTTTGCTTCAGCGCCAACGTATTTAATTTCATCGAAAGCTTTCCGCGCTCGCTTCAATTCTTCATTCATTGTGAGTAGATCTTTGACACGAGAATATTTTCGAGCGTCCTTCCGTACCAGAAAAATAATATCCTCCACTTGAACGCGACCTGTTCGTCCGATTTCCATTGCTCTAAAATTGGTTTCTATTAGAAATCTGTATTAGCAGATGCTCAACCAAATGGTTACCTGTGTGTCATTTCTGTAATGAACTCAATTACGAGATCCTCTAGCAAGTCTACACTTTCTGTGTACGGATTCTGATCATCACCAAACCCATACATCATACATCGTAGTTCCTTGCTGAAAAGACGCTTCCGACCAGCTGTAGATTCGATCTGAACCTCCCCGAGATCGTCTTCGTCAAACTGTCAATAAAATAGGAAATGCACAAAAAAAAATTCTCAAAACAGCTGCATAAAAACATAAACTGCGGATCTTATAATTTTTAGAAACTTACTTCTGCTTGATCAAAATTTTCCTCCGTTGGAGCAGCCATCACTTATTTCGGTTGTAATAGAATTGATACAAAATCTTGGACGTATAGAAGTTATTTATTTTCCAAAACTCCGCTGTTAAATACAATTTGTTACAGTTTGATTTGATGTCAGAAGTGAAGTTACACGTGTCGATAAAGTAGACTGTCCAGGTTGCCAGCACATTTTGTTTTACACGGAGAGTAACGTATAGAACGTAACGTGTACACCTTTTCGACTACTTACAATCAATCATCCATGGTTTTGCGTTTCTGTAAAGGTTTCTGTAAAATAATTTATTTTTATTAATGTTGAGAAATAACTATACAATATATAATTAATTACTCAACTAGCGATAGTGGATTGTTTATAGGGAGTCAAGTGCTTATTTGTATTGCGTTTTCTTGATTTGCTTAGTTTTCTTTGCTATGGCATAAAATTGATATAAACATAGATTCAATTTTATCAGAACTCAACGATGAAAATCACGCATGCAAAAGTACCATTTTATCAACGTTTTGAACTATTCTATGTATAATATAAAGCATACTCTTGATCGTTTGACGACATTTAGTACAGTTAGTTTATGGTGTTCATTTAAACGTGAGGTGTCAAATATAAAATCAATCCTCTCAATTTTCTTGATTTCAGTAAGTAATAATCAAAGTCGAAACTGACCCGATTTTCTGTTCAATGACATTGAAACTAGAACGGTTTGACAGCAGTCAAGGTTAAAACTGGATTAAGTTCGGCATCAAGCGAAAATTACATTAGACTCACTAGTATAGGACCAGTGTTGCATCCAGTATCCGTCAACAAAGAATATTCACTGACGGATACAAGCGTTCCAAAAAGAATCGTTTCACTTGCATGCTCTCTCACTGAAAAGCTACATATACTGTCATTAATAATGTATGAGTTTCACTGAGAGATATATTCCGTCAGTTCAGTCTGATGCTTACTTGGTGACTATGATGGAAATCTCAGAGTGACCGTCGTGATCGTCAATTGCAAGGAAAATTCGTTGAAAACAACGTTTTCTCGATTTAACTTAGTCCATAGAAGGAAGATAGAAAATGCATTCGTAATCCTATGAATCAATCTCTATATGAAAATTTAAGCAAACCGATTCTCATACCAGCGATCATAATATCAAACTCTTAGATTTTTAACATTACCGAAGATTTACTAACAAAACAAAATCAACACCAGACTTGCATTTTTTTGTACGTTAGATAATGTCAGAGAATGATTATGAACATCAAAGTAGGCTTTATTACTACGATTAGTAACTGACTGTTGTACAGCTTTTGTAAAGTAAAAATCCCACCTCTCTTTACGAGATCGTGTTTCGATGACATTTTTAATCGTAGTAGGCAGTTAACTTGTTTTGGATATGTTGTAGTCCAAATTTTTCCAATCATAGAGTGTGGGAAGAGTATTTTTAAACAACTGTTTCGTTAGTTTAGCGAGTAAAACGTCCTCTGAAACTTCTTCAGAAATACCTGTCTGATAGTCTGTTGAAATCGAATCTAAATTGAACTGGAATGCACGTTACACTCATATTTGACTTACTGGAGTAGCTAATTCCACCAGTGCTACGGCAAGAAGTTGGGGATAAGAGTCTTTACGAGCAATCCAGTGATTCTAAACATTCCATTCTCAATTTATAGTTAAAAAAAACTGTACAGAACTATAAACTGATCATATAAAAACAAACAGAGAATAACCGATCTATTCTCTCATTCGAATCATTTTACTCTCTTCCAGTTCCGGAACAACATTTTAAATCGTCATCCAGAACGCAAATGCAAGAAATGAAGAATTCCTATTACCTGTTGAAAATTGAAAAGGTTATGCTAGTGTATGCCCAAACAATATTTTTGCAACTATTCAATATTCAGACATTTTTTGAAGAATTCCTTAGTAGTATTTATGGAAACATGAGTTATACGTGAAAGACATAATTCAGGCGGTTGTTTCAGTTTTTGTAAACATTTTCACGAGAACACTGACCAAGTAGAGTATGAAAAGGGAATGTAAGACCTAAATATTTCGTGATTTAGTCCCAGTCACAATACAAATATTGGTAGAATACACGAAGAGTAGAATAAACGAAACAATAATAATAATTATACGGAGATATGACGTTCGGTGCATTTGTTTAAGCTTGTAAGAAAAGTAATAAACTAATCATAATGGAACATCTCCTATCATGCAACAGTTTCTTTTTGAAACACTCGTTCCAAAATCAAACAGTTTTATTGAGATGAATCAAACACATTAAAATCCACTAATCAATGTCTATTATGGTATCTTCAATTTCTATTGTTTCAAGCGATTCCTCTACACAGTCGGATGATTCGTGTTCGCTCGAAAATTCGTCAAACAGCGATTTTTTATCTGAGGAATATCTCGTTTGAGCCATTTCTTCGTTCATGGTGTCGGTCAACTGTCCATTGTTTAGTTCGTCGTATTCGTGAAGGTCTGATCCAGTGGAGTAATCTGAATTGTCGGCACTAGGAGTACAGAAAGTAGCACTACTTACATTAGTCGGCACCCCGCCCGGAACAGCGTTTATCGTGTCTTGTGTCTGTTCTTCGACAAAGCAAGAGTTATTAAATTCTGCATCATTGTTGTTGAAAATAACGAAATTTGCTTTGCCATTGCTGCTAAATTCGCATGCTCCATCGAAACAAAATTCAGGTCGCTCGATTTGGTTGTAATCACTGTAGGTGCGACGAGTTTCCCCTTTCTGGAAACTTTGTAGATCGTCAACTTCCAACGTGACTGCGTAATCATTGCATGAAATGATCTTGGACGAATGGAAACTAACGCAACACCCATGCAAAACCGCTAAACCGTTAGTACAATTTTTAATGACACTATTCGAGAGATGAATGCTGCAATAGTGGTTAGAATAAATACCAACGGAAAAATCTTTTATAACACAGTTTTCAAACTGGAGAGTAGAATTGCCTGGAATAAAAAAAGATCTAAATAACAAAGTATGTACATCAGTTACTACAGTTCACAATTATACCGAATACAACAACTGCTTGTTTTGTGGTAGATTTTGCGTCTCCAATAAGGTAGCAGTTTTTAAAAGTAACATTTCCTCGCTTCACCAACACACCAGTTCGAACATTCATACAATCCAGTGTCACATTTTCGAAACAGTAATCCCCATCGATCGTAATTAGCACACTATCATCATCTTTTGAGCTTATAATAGCATTGTCTTCTATCGTTTCTAGCTTTTGGTTTTCGCAACTTTCCACATAACGAACGGAACTGATTGCTTTGATTGCTCCCCCATTATTGAAGTATTCCATGAATTTGATCAAATGTCTACCAGGCGGTAAATAAAGCTTATCAGAAGGTTTACACTTTTCTATAGCTCCTTGCAGAGAATCGCAAATTCGAACTGTTTGTTCACTATTGATAGTATGCTTCACTTTTTTCAAGTACTCAATTTGTTGGTCTACTGTTCCAATATGAGTTACAACGAAAACATTATCAGGAATTTCGCAACGAACAGTAGAACCTTGAAAATAACTAGATTTATCCGAAAATCGAATTTTTTCATACATTTCTCTCATTGCAGGATTTTCCAGTATTTCAATTTCGTTCTTAATATAGTTCAACCTCAGATGAATTTCCATCAAAGCACTTGCTTTATTATTTTGTTGCAGTAAATTCTCGTTCTCTTCTTCCTCTTCAATTTCCGCTTCAAGTTGTTCTCTCTTTTTTTGAATATAGTTAGCTTCAGCCAGCAAAGCCATAATATGTGATGATAATCGTCTCGACATAGTCTTATTTTTCAAATCGTAGTACAATTTTATTCGAGTCTCCAAATGTTTTTCTGCCCAATCGTTTCGTTCGTCATCGTTATCATTGTCCCACGGCATCCAAATGTGATGATAGAAAAATCTTAGCTGATCTATACAATTTGCAGTTCTATCAACATTCAGAGCATTGTTTTCCTGTTCTTTTAGTGGCCAGAGCTCCTCCAGGGAGACGATCTGCTTATCCGGTAAATGTACGTCATCATCTTGTACTGCTTCGATGAGAAATATAGCTTTTAAATCATCGAATAGCACCTTCAGCGAAACATGAACCGTTAGAGAAGTTTCAAATCTTTTCATCTAGTACTTACCTGTTCAACGGTTCCCATTACGACGGTTGGGTATTTAACCGACAGTTCTTCACAAAGTGCTCTGGGAATTCTCCAAAGTGACTGCCACCCAGTTGGTTCTATAGCTATTTCAATGTAGTTAGCCCATTCATTCCGAACCGCTGAAGCCGTTATCGGAATACCACGAGCACCAAGGATTCCATGTGCCTCTTCCAGTCGAGTGAGTAGAGACTTTTCAAACTCATAAACATCCATAGTCCGCACAATGTTAAGTTTTGAGCTGATTTTAGATAATTTAAATATAAAAACTTTTATGAGAATGATACCTTAGAACGTTATCAACACTCCCACTATTACGCGCTTGTACGACGTTATGAAAATTATTTTCTCTTTTTTCGAAACTCTATATTTTGACATTTCGAATTTCCATATACACGCTCATTCACTTTTGTTCACTTTTTTCGTGATAACGACCACCCGCATAGCGTTTTGGCTACCTGGGCAGCCATGGCCAGACGGCTACCAAAATTGATTAGCGGCCCTTACACGATCATTAAAAGTGTCATTACTAAAAAGTAATGACACTTTTAATGATCGTGTAAGGTTGCGAGTTCAGTAATGACACGAGTAATGATGGAATTCTGGATTTTCCATCATTACCAACATTATTTCTTTTTATTATTTTTTGTGGAAGTGCTGAGAATATTGCTAATATTCTTTAATTGCTGAGGGAAAGTTATTCTGGTTACTAGCCCCGTGCTGGAGTAGTTACAAATTAATAATGAACGTGTAATGCTAAAAAGTAATGATGTACAGTAATGCAGTAATGATGAGCGTTTTTGCAGCACTTTTAATGATCGTGTAAGGGCCGCTAATCAGTGACGTTTTTTTTTATTTAAAAGATATTTTTATTCAGACCTATTTGCGTACAAGCTTTACGTGGCCGAATCAGCAGAATTTTTAAATAAAGAATTTTTTGAAGTGGATCTCGTTGTCACTCTTTTTCTAGGAGGAGAAGAGCTTCCATTTCCCTCCTGCGAGGGTTTAGGGGCACTTTGTTCGTGTGGTTTTGTTGTTGATTTCCGTCTTATTTTTGCTTTCCTTGTTGTTCGCAGTCTTGAGCTCATTGCTAGTTGCTGTAGAAGCGCCTTGTTGTACATTGGTTGCAGTTGTTGGTTGGTTTTATGGTAAAACAGGAGTACTACGCTCACTAGTTTTCGTTGTTGAACGGTTGACCTTGTCTTTGGTTGAAGATGTTCTTTTCGCAGTTTCAGTGCAAGGTTTACCGTAGTATGCAGGTTGTTCACAAAACTGACATGTAACCAGCTGATTTTCATAGGTAATCAGCGTTTTACACGGATGTGTCCCACCTTGACCACAAATGATGTAAGATGGAATTGCCTTACGTAGTTGCATACGTACCACTCGCACGCCATTCCGGATGCCGGGGAAAAAATTCCGCCATACTTCGCTTTCGATGGAAAGAACTTCACCGTACTGCGACATGATTTCCCGAACGGACTGATGTCTAAAATACTACTGATTTATTTACAAATTTTTGATTAGTTTACATTTTTCTTATGTCTATGTTAGTTCTTTAATCTATACATTTTCCTCTCATTTGAGAGTTTTCCAAATAACGAAATAGATGTGAGCGTGAGATTTACTCAAAATATACCAAGGCAAAAGGAGAATCCAAAATTAAGTGAAGAGTGGAAATAGAGAGTGATTCTCTTCTCACCACTCGATTAAGAATGTAGGCTGGTGAATATAGCTTATGCATAGGCGAATATTTTTTTTTTTTGTTTCAATTATAGAGGTTTTAACACCTTAAGGTCATTCGCCTCCTCGGACCAGAAAATCTTTCCGGCCCTATGTGCGGGGTTGGGAATCGAACCCAGGTAGGCTGCGTGATAGGCATCGACTATCCCATCACGCTATACCCGTCCCCCGTAGGCGAATAGAAACATAACGAATCTATGACATAAAGGAATAAACATTAAATTCTGTTTATCTTGTTTGAGGATAAGATTTGGTCCTTTTTTTATTGCCCCAATTTCAACACGAAGGCGGTTTAGTCGATAAATATACAACCGACGTTTCCGTCTAAGTCTAGACCACATGTTTATTTCCTTGGTTTACAAATCATTTCGAGATTAAAAAATTTATTGGTTTAGGTTATTGTAAACAAGCTCAAATTCAACATCGCAATCTACAACTGGTGTAGTGCAATTGGTTAAAACGAACGGTTTAGGTGCAGCTTTCGCTACACCGGTGTAGTGCAATTTAAAAACGAAAACGACATAAGTTAGCCGAGCGTTTTCATCTTCTCACCTTCGCTGAAAATGTCAAAGATTTCAATGTGGAAAAATCTTGGTGGATACAGTTGTATCGTTTGAGTTGTAGTCAGCGTTTAGTCAGCCATCTGGCAGCCATGCGTATGCGGGTTTAACTGGGCACATGTGGGAAGTATTGTATTATTCACGATCATTAAAAGTGTCATTACTAAGTAATGACACTTCTGCTCAAACGCTCGTCATTACTGCATTACTGTACATCATTACTTTTTAGCATTACACGTTCATTATTAATGATGAGTATTTGTAACTACTCCAGCAATAGCAATATTTTTATTTTCGTTTAGCTGAAAATAAATTTGATTTGCCATTGAAACGTTAAGGTTAATGAAATATTAACAATTTAAATCTACACTTTGTCATTTTTTCGCGTATAGTTCTAAAGATATTCATCACTTCCACAAAAAAAATAAGAAGAAGAAATAATGTTGGTAATGATGGAAAATCCACAATTCCATCATTACTGAACTCGTAGACCTTACACGATCATTAAAAGTGCCATTCCTTTTTAGTAATGACTTTTTTAATGATCGTGTAAGGGCCGCTATTGAGCCCTTTTTTGGTTGCCACGCTCATTCAATGTTACTCTCAAGTGAGTCATTTGTACTCACTTTTGCTTATTTGGTTCAAATGTCAAAAAGTGAGTAATATTGATTTATAAGAATGAGTAACTTCGACTCAGTTTCTAAATTGACAACAAGTTTTACTCACAGAGCTTTGAAAACGTTGTGTGAAAATTTACGTGCACTGAACTTTTCCCTTTGTCGGAAGGCGGAACTTTTCCCTCTGTCGGAGGTGGAACGGAGGAAGGCAGACGGATCCTTTCCAATGAGCGATGAACAGGTAACGGCTTCCTTCATTCGTTGGAAGTAAGTCAGCAAAGCATTCCTTATTCGAATCCCTTATTCAATTCGCTTGATATTGAGTAATATTTACTCACTCGAGCTAATTTTACCATTTGTAGCACTGAGTAAATGTTACTCAGAATTTGACAAATACCATATTTACTCAAAAGTGAGTAAACAAGCTTTGCTCACTATAGAGTAGTTCCACTTTTAACGAAAGTGAGTGAAATTGTACTCACTTTAGAGTAACATTGAACGAGCGTGTGCGTGGGTGGCATTAAAGACTTTCTGTATGTTTTCATGTCAAGCTCACATGTTAGTTGAATTTGTTTGTATTAAATTTTACGGCTGTAGACTCTCGGTATGTAATTCTTTATAATTATGAATATTCATTTTTAGTATATAATTCCTTATTTGTTATATTTTACCATAGAGACATAAGATATTTGTTTCTTTTAATTCATCCAGATTCAACTTCTTTCTACGTCATTTTTGAGCAATTCTCTCGGATAGATAAGTAGAAATGTCATTACTACGAATAGTAGGAAAACAATTTTTTACCGCATATCGGGAAGTACTAACGAAAAACATTCGATTGCTCTATTTGTCACCATTTCAATTAACTGCGGAAGAAAACCCTGAAGTTAGTGCTGAAGAGAAACAATCCACAGTACAGGAAAACGAAGGAAATCGCGTAGATCACAAAGATCGGAATCGTATTATCCCGGTTGAGACAAGCATCCGATATTTGAAAAGTGAAGCCTATCAGCAGACATACCAAGGAGAACCTGTCTGGAAGCAGTACCGTCGAAATCACAAAGGTCTTTATCCTCCTCGAAAGACTCGTAAAACTTGTATTCGACAAGGAAGAATTTCTACCGGTAATCCCTGTCCCATCTGCCGGGATGAATATTTAGTATTGGATCATAGAAACGTGAACTTAATCAAGCAATTTATTTCGCCTCAGAGTGGCAAAGTTCTTAGTTTTCAAATCACTGGCCTTTGCCAGAAGAAACATTTACAGCTTCTAGTAGCCGTCGAACGGGCTATGAATTGTGGCCTAATAACCTACGACGTCCCCTTCCGTAAATACGATTATTCTGAGTACTACCCAGCCGAGAATCAGTAGTTGATTGTAGGAAAAAGTAGTTGCTTTAGATCTTAGTTTGAGTGATAAAAAATTTTTAATGGCCGAAGTAAATTGCACATTTTTGGTAGTAGGAGGCGGCATAGCAGGTGTTTCCTGTGCCGAAACGTTAGTTTTTTTTGCGGATCCAAAAGATAGCATCATTCTAATAACTGAATCATCTCTAGTCAAGGCGGCTACCAACATAATTTCGCTCGGCAAAGTACTCACGCGTTTCGATATCGAAGAAAAACAAGCGACTTCGTTAAACAAGAGTATCCGTGTGCTGGAAGATCAATTACTGCGAGTTGAAAGCAATGGTCATTTTATTCTGACCGTTAGTGGAATGAAAATATTGTATAAATACCTGTGTCTTTGTGTGGGTGCTCGACCTAAACTGATCAAACAAGCCGACGGTAATCCGAACGTAATTGGAATCCGAGACACTGAGTCGGTTGTTCAATTCAAAAATCGTGTCCAAGATGCTACTCGTCTTGCGGTAGTAGGCAACGGTGGGATCGCATCAGAAATAGTATACGAAATAACGGACATTGAGGTCCATTGGATAATAAAAGATGAATACATCAGTTCAACATTCGTTGATTCCGGAGCAGCAAAATTTTTTCAAGATCGTTTGAGTTGTAAAGGCAGTCAAAAAACTGTTGTTAAACGTATGAGATACATGGAAGAGAGAGCGGAATCCAGTAAAGTGAAACAAGGAGCTGCCTTAGGTCCTGACTGGCACAAAACGGTAGATATTTCTGGAAAATTGCAAAATGTACCGACTTCCGTTCAAATTCATTACAAAGCTGAGGTCGAGGAAATTCATGCACAGTCTGAAGGATACCCTTTAAAACTTTGTCTTACTAATGGAGACACAGTGGAGTGTGATTTAATCGTGTCTGCTACTGGAGTTACTCCTGCAATCAATTTTACTTCAGACCGAGACTTCCAGCTTGGGCCCGATGGAGGATTGTACGTGGATTGGGCTATGGCCACCTCGTTGGATGACATTTATGCCGCTGGAGACGTGTGCTATGCAGGCTGGGAACATGCCCCGCACTGGTTTCAAATGCGCTTGTGGACTCAAGCCCGCCAGATGGGATCGATGGCTGCACGAGCAATGGCAGCGAAGCGAACTGGAGAGACAATTTATCAGGACTTTTGTTTTGAAATGTTTAACCACGTTACCGAGCTGTTTGGGTACCAAGTGGTGCTACTGGGACGTTATAATGGGCAAGGGCTGAACGATAAGTACGAAGTTTTGCTTCGGATGACACCCGGTTTGGAGTACATAAAACTGGTGATGGTGGATGGACGACTTCAAGGAGCAATGTTGATTGGCGAAACGGGTCTGGAGGAAACGTGTGAAAACTTGATTCTCAATCAGCTGGACTTGACACCTTACGGGGAAGATTTGTTGGATCCGAACATCGATATTGAAGATTATTTTGATTAGTTGGAATTTTGTTATCTATGGAATAAAAGGCAGTAATGTGTATGTTTCGAGAGATTTCATTTCTGTTGACATTCCTATAAACAAAATATAATCATATTACTAATACTGGGCTTTATAAACATTTTCTATCATTTTAGTCTGGATAGGGTGGTTCTTATATATATAAAGGGGTTTGATTATTTTGTACAATGCTTGGGAAATCACATATTTCCTAGGTGTGAATAAATTTAAAAAATTCTCAAGTCTAACATTTTAATATCCTGCTTTCTTATCATTTGAACAAACAATTTATAAAGTTAGAACTCTTTTAGAGAAGATCAATGAAATCTGCGTATTGTTTCAGAGAATTGCCATTCTTTCGCGAGGTAAACATTTACTACCTGATGAACGCTTTCCAAACTTTAAATTTCCGAAGAAATTTGTCGGCATTGCACTATTAACACAATTTATAATTCGTCATGACTCTCAATATGAGGTTCATAATCGCATTCACAGTTTGATGAGAGTTCGGGTTGCTCTGCCAATTCCATGCTCGGCAATATTTGAATGGGGCTCACAATTTTCTTCGCGTAGTCCTGAGAAAAAAAAAACGAATATGGTTTTCCGAAGTTAACTCAAATAGATCTACCTACTTTTAACAGGAGTGCAGAATAGCACAGGATTGATTTTGGCAACAAATGTTGTTCGACAAATGATTTGGCATTATCTCTTATCAACAGCATAGCGGAATCGTTCTCCTTAGCTCGTTCAATAGTTTCGACCAGATTGGACAGGTCTTTGCTGAACGGAACATATTCTCGCCATTTTTTCAGTTTACTGTAAAAATGTTCGTAATATTTCGAGTCTTGTTTGAAAACAACCGACGTTCCGCCTAGAAGATATGGAAACCTGTATGCCGCAACTGTCCCATCCACATTGATTTGGTACCGGTAGTTGAAGAATTCGAAAAACGAAATATGAGCTACCTTTGGACCGTACACTTCTTCCTCATCTCGAAAGAAGAAGAAATTTGTCAAAGACGCGTTTATCACATTTGAATGGGTTTGCGATATACCAACAAGAGTCAGCCTTTCGCGGCAGGCATCCCGTCCACGCCAGAACCCTTTGGGTATTTTTTTCTCCCACGATACTCCTTTTCGTTGTACGGAAAGCATATCTATGGATACTCTACTCATAGCTTCCAGGGTAGATTCAACGATATCATATGTTGGCATCACAATGTCGAATGTATCATCGCTACCGCACCAGGAAAAAATCGGATATGGCCCCGTAGTGCGACGGTGACCTCCTTTGGTAACGAGTGGCCAATCGCCTAAATTTACAAACATTTCCATGTCTGGCAGGTGAGTTTTTCTTGATAAAGAAAGCAACATCGCATCCATGTATGTTTTAAATCCTGTATAACGACCGTAGCATGTTCGATAAATCAGATTATCTCGAACAACGTAGTTGCATAGGGACACACTTCCCGGTTTGTCATAATGTTCAATGATTCTAGGTCTCAAATTTGAAAAATTTACAGCTGGAAACGGTATTAGATCATTGTCGATTTGTGGTTCACTGACGGGGCAACCGACTTGCTGAATCCACTCATCAAGCGAAGATTGCGGGCAATTGCAATTTTCGATATACAATTTGTTCTCGAATCTGTACGGAGAATTTCCAAGATGTTGATCTCTGTAGAGCACGGAAATTTCTACATTCCAACAGGTTTCCAATAGTTTGTAGCGGATCAATGTTGTTCCGTCGTATCTATCTATCTGTTCCGTTCGCACGCGGCAACTACCAATCCTAGATTGGCCTTTAAATAGAATGTCATACTTAACCGGTTCAATGATTCTAAAAAAAGAAACATTTGTATGTCCTAATTTCATCAACCTTTACAAAATAAAAACGACTTACATTTTGTCATCGGTTCCCCTCAACTCAATAAAAAAGTACCTTGCATTTATCACAAATTTGTCCGCTAACTCAATACCAGGTCCCCAGACACGGCTCCTAACATCGGTTTCGGAATTAATCTGAGCAATCAAGAGAAATATGCATAGCAATGCAATAGATTTCCTCATAACGGAACCAGTGGTCGTTATCCAAGTCTGAACTGAAGCCTTGAATTTCAATTGAAGCTTTGGATGTCCACATTCGGCTTTTAAACTATTGACTTTCGATTTCATGTGCTTTGGACCGTGTAATTATTCTTAGTTTATATTTATCAAAAAACAAGCCGCAATAAAAATAATTTTATAGATCTGATCTTACATTTGAGTGTGTGCGAGCTCATCTCACTTAATCTGAATGAATCTCACTGAACTCATCTCACCCGCTGAAATGAAATATTTCCTATCGTACTACTATTCACGATGTAAAATACCTGGTGATCACGTTTTTCTATGTGTTGGTGCGGTTGTCATTTTATTTTGGAATAACACAGAGAAGTGAAGAAGAAAAACATAAACAATTGACGTTCCGGGAGTTGCTTTTATGAAAATAGGTATTTAGAGTTGATTCTGTTTGCGAAAATATTAACAGTAAAATGCGGTGTTTTGTTCCGGGATGTTTCAATCGTCGAATTAGAGGAAATGATCTGTCTATTTCATACCATCGAGCATGGAAGAACCCGGTTATTAGAAAAAAAAACTAGTATATTTTTTGCGGACTGGAGTACAATAGTGTAAAGAACTGGCGCGTATGTTCTGCACATTTCGGGACCATACATTATCAGTCGAGCGAAATGCAGCTTAAATTTTGTGGTTTTCAACGTCGGGAAAAGCATGGTAAGTTCAATATTTTTAATCATCACACGTAATGAATACACTGATTTTAGCTCAACCTTCGATTCAAAGACAAATTTTCCGAAACGGATTTGGTAGAAGCAAATGGCATTGATCTAGCCAGACTTAGTGGGCACAGCACCTTCCTTCTGTAAAAAAATAACAAGATCAGAAACACGTCTGAAATGTATTCACCTTATTTAGTGAATCATGGTCGATATATTTATCAACCTCCAGTGTTACCAACTAAGGAAAATGAAGTTAGAAGATGAAATGAACAATCGTTAAATAGATTTCTCTTTGATGTTAAACCACAGACTAACAGACAGGACACTCAAATTAGATTCTTTAACCATATAAACGGTCATTTCGAATATTCCTTTATTTGGGACAGTACTCACATGTGTCATGATGGCACCACGTTACCCTATCAAAAACATTCTGTCTGTCATCTAGACTGTGTTTATTTTTTTCATTTACCAACCGAGTTGCCATTCATACAGAATTACCTGTAATGTATTGATTTGTATATCTCCATGCGAATTTCATGCAGGATACAGATTAATTACATATTGCCAAAACTATATACAGAATTGTGCCTACTTCTCATCCTACAACGCAATACAAAATCGAACCCGTTTTGTTACAATATTTACTTGCTTCTGGTCTGCCGTCACTTAATTTCGGGTGAAAATTACCAACACATTAAAAAATAGTCTAGATGAACAACGTTGAGTAAAATAAATGTTTACCTTCCAACATCGCTAGAAAAGTTAAATATATTATCAACGTAATCCAAAAATTTATTGTGACGATTCATTTTCAAATATTTCGATGAAATCAGGCAACCCTGCAAGCATCTGATCGGTGTTGACAAACGAGGGGAAACCAACTAGTAAAAAAACTTTTACGTAACACAAGGGGTGTACAGATAGTAAATAGTTCGCGCAGTACAATATAGGTGGAACTAGTGCATAACGAAAAATTATTTTTATAAGAATTTACTCATACTGTCATGTCTGTTAGTCTGTGGTTAAACGTTAACCAGTTGAGTCGTGTTCATTCCTCTTCCGAAAGTTCTGCAAAATCAGTGAATGTATGAAATAGTAAAGTGGCGACGAGGTTAAAAATAACATTTCTTTTGGTTTTATAAGTTTATCAGCGCTTACACATGTTTAGTACAATATATAATATCGGATAGTAAAGTGCTGTGATTATACAAATTTTCATTACGAAGAAGCACAATTTTCGGCATAGCGTGCGCAAAAATTAATCAGCGAGTTTTTACGGCTTGGGTAACCATCTTATTCAACACGATTACATAAGGAAAAAAGATTTCGTCGGCAGCAGTGAGGTTATTCATAATACGGAGTGCTGAGAATTTACTTGTCCGCAGCAGCCACGAGGTTTCGGACCGGCTAAAATCGTGAAGGTTAATCTTGAGCTAGATTAGTGAACTGCCATCAACTGTTTTTCCGCACGTGGTTTTGGCATCCGGACGACGGCTCCAGTTGGATTCAAAGAAGTTTCTACTGCACTGGTACAGTTCCAGCGTGAGAGTGTTTTCTTCGGACTTAGCATCGTTGTTGAAGGTTTTGGTAGCCATCGTGATTTTCGGCGCTTGGCTTGACAATTTGATCGTCGACGGTGTTTCGGTAAGCCAAAAGCAAGTTTTTATGACAAAATTTTTCCAAAAGATTTGTGATATTTTATATAATTTTACTTCACTAATGCGCGGAGTAAATGCGTTTTTTTTCTTTTCCTTGCAATTTCAAAAGAATTTCCGGACAAAAAGGTGGGTTTGAAACTACAAATTATAACAAAAGGACTATTATATATAGAACAATATACTTTTGTTCTACCATTGTTATTGCTGGGTACAAAAGTATTGAACTGAATAATAAGAGTGATCTTTTCTTTATTATTTAGGTGAAGCGTGGTTTTTTAAATACTATTGGCACAGTTGGATATAAGAAAAATCTTTCAAAGTTTACTGTATGCTGTAGGATAATTAAAACCTGGTATTGAAATTATTCGGATAAAGACGGTGAGAATTGAATTTATTGTTCAAAGCTGGCAAGGGCCGGAAAACCATATCGGTGAGTCATTTTAATTTTTTTATGGAAACGTGATTAATTGATTGTGATATTTTGCATTTTTCATTTTTTCATGGTAATTATTATTCTTGGATTGATTATTTATAATTGTTACTATTGTTTTATCTTTGTATTTGAATTTTTCGTGAAATCCTTGATTTTATATATATATTTGATCAGTTTTGTTTTTTGAAACAAATTTTAATAAGATGAGTTTATCTTCCACTATCGAGCCATACCGTAAGGGTACCTCCTTCGGGGATTGGGCCGATAGATTGGCGTTTACTTTCGAAGCAAATGAGGTGGCTGATGCAAAGCGAAAGTCACACTTTATGAATCTGTGTGGACCTTTTGTTTATTCTCAATTGAAAATGATTTACACCAAAGATTCTCTTATAGCAGCAACTTATGCTGATATAATTGGCAAGTTAAAGCAAAAGCTAGACAAAACTGAACCTGACTTGGTTCAACGCTTTCGATTTAGTCATCGCGTACAGCAGCCGGATGAATCGGCCGAGGACTTCGTACAAGCAGTAAAACTGCAGGCGGAGTTCTGCGGTTTCGGTGAATTTAAAAACTTAGCGATTCAAGACAGAATCCTAGCCGGTCTGCGAGATGAGAATCTCAAACAGTTACTATTAAATGAAGAGAAGTTAACATTGGAGTCGATGGACAGGTTTATAACAACGTGGTGTATGGCAAAAGACAATGCCCGCACCTTGAAAGTCAACAGTTTTTTCCCAGATTATGGGACAGTTTCATCTCATAGCCCATATGGCCCTCCTGATCAGATAAATTATGTTAAACGCTCTGTACATGACCGAATTGGTTATAAGCCCTATTATAGGCATGATATACATACACAAAATAACAACAGACCAAACACTAGTAAATACAATAGGAACACAAGACATACATTTAATTACGATAACAGAAACGACTACAATAGCAGAAATAATTACAATAACAACAAGAACAAGGTTTATAGTTACAACAGAAATAACGAATACAAAGAACAAAATAAAACAAATAACAAATACAAAGACTACACAAACATTATCTGCGATTATTGTGGAATAAAAGGACACATAAAAAGGAAGTGTTTTAAATTAAAGAATATGAAAAGGGAAGCGGTAAAATTTATAGATTCGACAAAACCTGGAACAAGTGCAGAGAAACAACTGACGTCACTGATGAATAGAATGACGACAACAAATAAAACAGACACGGACAGCGAGGAAGAATGGGCCGAATGGAACCCAGGTGATTTACAATGCATGCATGTTGAGTCCACTTATAAAATAAGTAAGCCCTGTTTAATTGATGTGTTGATTGATAATATTTTTATAGAAATGGAAGTAGATTGTGGGTCTACAGTTACGGTAATGGGTTTTATGCAATATAAAAAACTTTTTGATAAATGTCTGAAGAAATGCAATACAAATCTTTTGGTAGTAAATGGATCTAAACTAAAAATAAAAGGAGAAGTAAATGTTTCGGTGAAACTAAATGGTTTACAGCATAAATTGAATATTTTGATTTTAGATACAGACTACCGTTTCTTGCCATTATTTGGTAGAAACTGGTTATATATATTTTTTCCTCGATGGAGGCAAGCATTTTCGAACAAATTGATTATAAATGAACATATTAACAACATGAGTACACCCAATGGTGATATTTTTATAGATGAAATCAAAACTAAGTATTCTGAAGTGTTTAGGAAGGATTTTACGACTCCGATTAAAGGTTTTGAAGCGGAATTGATTCTTAAGAAGGAAATCCCAATATTTAAAAAAGCTTACGACGTACCCTTCAGATTAAGGGAGAAAGTTTTAAATTACTTAAATAAATTAGAGAAAGAGAATGTGATAACGCCGGTAAAGACCAGCGAATGGGCATCACCTGTGATAGTAGTTATAAAAAAAGATGACCAGATTAGGCTTGTAATTGATTGTAAAGTTTCGGTAAACAAAGTTTTGATTCCGAATACTTATCCTTTACCCTCTGCTAATGATTTATTTGCTAAATTGGCAAACTGCAAGGTTTTTTGTTCACTTGACTTGCAAGGCGCATATACGCAATTGGCCTTGACGGAACGGTCTAAGAGATTCATGGTCATAAATACAATTAAAGGTTTATTTACGTACAACCGTTTACCACAGGGTGCTTCTTCTAGTGCCTCAATATTTCAACAAGTTATGGACCAAATTTTGAATGGAATTGATGGAGTTTATTGTTATCTCGACGACGTTTTGATTGCAGGTAAAGACCTGAACGATTGTCGTGATAAACTGGACATAGTATTGAATAGACTTGCAAAGGCAAATATAAAGGTAAACTTAGATAAATGCAAATTTTTTGTTTCGCAATTGAATTATTTGGGACATATAATAAGCGAAAATGGGTTATTACCTAGTACAGATAAAATATCAACTATTCAGAATGCCAAAGTACCTAAAAATGAGAACGAGTTGAAATCCTATTTGGGATTAATCAACTATTACAATAAGTTTGTTTCTCATATGTCTTCTAAGTTGTTTTATCTTTACAATTTGTTGAGAAAAGATGTAAAATTCGTTTGGGATAAAAATTGCGAAAAGGCATTTCAAGATAGTAAGCAATTCTTGATATCAGCGAACATACTAGAGTTTTATGATCCCAGGAAAGAAATTGTGGTCGTGACCGATGCCTCAGGCTATGGTCTGGGTGGTGTTATTGCACATGTGATAGATGGCACAGAAAAGCCAATTTGTTTTACTTCTTTTACGTTAAATGACGCGCAAAAGCGATACCCAATTCTTCATTTAGAGGCTTTGGCTTTAGTTTGTACAATAAAAAAATTCCACAAATACCTTTATGGGCAAAAGTTCATCGCTTACACTGATCACAAGCCATTGATAGGAATATTCGGCAAAGAAGGCAAAAATTCAATATTTGTAACAAGACTTCAAAGATATATTCTTGAGTTATCAATTTATGACTTCGAAATCCAGTATAGGCCTTCTGCAAAAATGGGTAATGCGGATTTCTGTTCGCGATTCCCATTAGAGCAGTCGGTTCCCGTAGATTTAGATCAAAATTTTATAAGAAGCATAAATTTTAGCAATGAATTCCCAAATGACTTTGTTATTATTGCCAAAGAGTCAAATGACGACATTTTCTTAAAACAGATTATGACTTTTATGCGTGATGGTTGGCCGAAAAAGTTGGACAAACGCTTTTTAGACGTTTATGCCAATCAGAATGATTTGGAGATAATTGACGGATGCGTATTGTATCAAAATAGAGTGGTTATTCCACATAAAATGAAAAGCGGGATACTTAAACTTTTACATGCCAATCACGCGGGAATGGTTAAAATGAAACAGTTGGCAAGAAAACAAGTTTACTGGTTTGGGATAAACAAAGATATTGAAAATTATGTTACAACATGTGAAGTTTGTAGTAGCATGGTAGTAGTGCCAAAAACAAAGGTTTTGTCTCATTGGACACCTACTACAAGATCTTTTAGTCGAATTCATATCGATTTTTTTCATTTTTCTCACCACACTTTTTTATTGATTGTTGATTCATTCTCAAAGTGGTTGGAGGTAGAATGGATGAGAAAAGGCACGGATTGTGCAAAGGTGGTGAAGAAATTGGTAGCTTACTTTGCTAGATTTGGCTTATCAGATGTTCTGGTTTCTGACGGGGGTCCTCCATTCAATTCTTATTCATTTACAAACTTTTTGGAAAGGCAAGGAATTAAGGTGTTGAAAAGTCCACCATATAACCCTTCAAGTAACGGACAGGCCGAGAGACTTGTAAGGACAACAAAAGAAGTTTTAAAAAAGTTTTTATTAGAGCCGGAATTGGCCAATGTTGATTTGGAGGATCAGATTAATTTATTTTTAATAAATTATAGGAATTATAATATGACAAGTGAAGGGCGATTTCCCACAGAACATATATTTAACTACAAACCAAAAACTATGCTTGACTTATTGAATCCCAAAAATAATTATAAAAAACATATATTTATTCCTGAAATCCTAAATGATGATCGATTGGAAAATTTTCCAAAACAAAACAATCAGAAGTCATGTCCGAATGATGACTTAAGTGATCTGATGGAGGGTGATACCGTTTGGTATAAAAACCACCATCATCACTTGCCAAACAGATGGGTAAAAACCACATTCTTAAAACAATTTTCGTTGAATACATTCCAGGTACTTCTTGGAAACGTGGCCCTCGTGGCGCATCGAAATCAAGTTAGACGTTATAAGGATCGGGACCTCGAAGCAAGACCGAACATTCTGATGGCTCCTAGTTCGTTTGTCGACAAATCCGATGGTTTGGAGCAGGAGGAGTATTATAACGGGACCGAAAGCGGTTCAGACGAAAACGTGTTCCGGGGATTTCCAGAACATGATCCGGCGAAGGTCGGAAGAAAACGAAAAGCTGCCATGGCGAACTTGTCAGGTAGCTATGCGAAGCGCGCTAAGCGCTTTCGAAAACATCTTAGAGATCCTGATTATATCTATGATATGTGAACTTATTGATTTACTCAGATTACTAATCTGTTCGAAATGTTAAATAATTTTCCTTTAAAAAGAATTCAAATTGTATTTGTAAATAGTAAAATAAGGTTATTTTTCTTAATTATAAGCAAATTCCTCTAAAAAAGGAAGAGTTGAAATGTATTCACCTTATTTAGTGAATCATGGTCGATATATTTATCAACCTCCAGTGTTACCAACTAAGGAAAATGAAGTTAGAAGATGAAATGAACAATCGTTAAATAGATTTCTCTTTGATGTTAAACGTTAATCAGTTGAGTCGTGTTTATTCCTCTTCCGAAAGTTCTGCAAAATCAGTGAATGTATGAAATAGTAAAACGTCGACCATCATTAAAAAAGTACTTACGTACTACGGATAGAAACTTGAAAAAAACTTTCGCTCAGTGTATGAGTTAACGGGCGTACTGAAGCCTGTATCGTAGAGTAGAGCAGCGTATGACCAACTCGCTCGTAGTTAATCTCGAACGGATGTACCCAGTAAACATTCGGAATCTCAAACTTCGGCTGGTAACATTCTCCACCGACGGATTTCAGTGTAATTTGAGCGAACAAATAGATCGATTCGCTCGACCTCCATATGAACATCGGTAGTGAAATGATTTCATTTTGTCATCTTCGGTGTTTCATGATGGATTGATGTTTCCTTGCGGTGTTGATAAAGCAATAAATTGCATCAGAAAAAAATATAATAAGTCAAATAAAACCATATTTAAGAGTATGAAGAGCTACAGGCAGATATTGTTTGATCGATTAGGAACTGTAAAACCAAGATGTATTCATTGTCGGTTAACCAATCGGTTAAGCGCAATCAACGTGTGGTCTCCATTGTGTATCAAATAAAATTATCAATAAGTGCAACATTTTATTCATCCAATTCGAAATCATTTAGAGCATCACCACCCAAAAAATGCCACCCACAGCACAATCACTCCATTATCCATGATAACTGTAATAGATTCCACAGTGCGATCCGCCAAATCCTTCCTCCAACGAAATGAACATAATCGGATGTGTGCACAATTATCTATATTTCGACGTTACCTTGCAAGCCCTTGAAGAAAAAATGTCCAGACTTTCAATTAGTGCCAAAGATTCGCCAGGCTGCGCGGCAACCGGAGTAACTTAGAAGTGAAATTCCAATCTGAACTGGTCGTTCGTTTATGTTTACATGTCTGAATCCCGGCGCGCCATACTAAATATCGTGAGAAAATTACCAACACAACCAAAACTGTCTTATCACACCACCAGTGTATTTTACATCGTGCTACTATTGAGGTTTCTATGCCCGGTGAAAAGTGAACGGTGGCCCTACTGAAAAATGGGTGGCCAGCACGTTTCCTGATGAAAACAAAACAATATGTAAAAGCGATTCACACGCAGCATCAAGCGACTATCACCTGAATGGAACGATTGCGGAACAACAACATTAATTGCAAGCAATTCATATGAAAGGACACTACGATAAAGTCACGGAACTTTTTAACGTCGGATACGTGAGCAATATTCGGCAAAAAAAATTTATAAAAATAATCTGGACGTCGTCGGAAGTTGATTGATCGTCTGAATTGTGTTTAATGCATTCGTTTCCTGATGAAAACAAACCAATCTCATTTGCATTTGTGGTTGTAAGTGAGCTGTCAGAGAGCCTAACAAAACAATATGTAAAAGCGATTCACACGCAGCCTCAAGCGACTATCACCTGCATGGAACGAATACGGAACAACAACATTAATTGTTAGCAATTCATATGAAAGGACACTAAATCAAGTTCGCGGACGTTTTAACGTCGGATACGTGAGCAATATTCGGCTAAAAAAATTTATAAAAATAATCTGGACGTCGACGGAAGTTGATTGATCGTCTGAAACGTGTTTAATGCATGCGTTTCCTGATGAAAACAAACCAATTTCATTTGCATTTGTGGTTGTAAGTGAGCTGTCAGAGAGCCTAATAGGTGAGAATATTTCGTTAGCCGTTATCTCAGTGCGTAAAATCACATCGAGTTTATAACCAGTTTATTTGCCAGGCTAACAGATTAATCGGTGTATCAAAGATTCTCAATATGCTGCACAGATTTTAATAATGGCACAATTTCTCACAGGTGTTCCGAAATCGATCACAGACTGCCAATGAACCCATAAAACATTTCTATGAAAGTTCGCTTGCAATTTCGTTCGAAAGTGAAAGTTGACGGTCAACTCAAGCTCTAATAGTATGTTCACATTAGCGCTGATATCAAGTGATATACGGATATACTTGATATCCGATGATATCATGTGCGATATCACTTGATATCCCATACAATTTGATGTCAACGCGTATCACCATTTTGGCATGATATACGGGATATCATGTACGATATCATATCGAGTTGTCAAAAATCGCAACTAGCAACACGGATTATGGCATTGAACGCATTTATGAACGTCACTTTGAGAGTGACAATAAACAATCATTATAATTTTGAATTTTTCAACGAATACTGGCGTTCGGAGACCATTAAATGCAAGACTTCAATTATTGATTGGATTGTATGAGAGAAAAGCAATATTATTGATCTTACTCCTAATGGGAACATTCAATATGACAACTTGATTGTCAAACGATATCATTTCGATCATATGTGAACACTTCCACGTGATATGCGTATCATCTCGGTATATCAAGTGATATAAGCGCTAATGTGAACATGGTATAAGATGCTAAGGGAATATAATATTACTTTTGCTTCAGGACACTTTCATACTGTGCAGTTTGGTTTGTTCTATACTAAGCTATATGCTATAGAATTTCGACTGCTTTGATAAACACACATTTTGATTTTTAGAAAGTTTTAGCGACGACACGACCAGGCACTCTGAAGAAAAATCGGAATAAATAGTGTTCATGAGCGATTCACCGTCAGTTACCACAAATACAGTGACCCCTTGATAATGATAAAAATAATCTTCTAAAGCAACACTGTTTAAGTTGCTACGAACTAGTTACTAATACCATGTTCACATTAGCGCTGATATCACTTGATATAACGAGATGATATGCATATCACGTCGAAGTGTTTACATATGAACAAGGTAATATCATTTGACATTAGTATTATTTGATCCGTCATGAGCATATTAAGAAAAAACATCGAAATTAAAAATGAGTGAAATGGCATCAGATATGATTTCAACATTTTTAAACATTCTATATAATACAGGGTGATTTTTTAAGAGCTTGAGAACTTTTTTAAACAATAAAACGCATAAAATTTGCAAAATCTCATCGGTTCTTTATTTTAAACGTTAGATTGGTACATGACATTTACTTTTTGAAGATAATTTCATTTAAATGTTGACCGCGGCTGCGTCTTAGGTGGTCCATTCGGAAAGTCCAATTTTGGGCAACTTTTTCGAGCATTTCGGCCGGAATAGCCCGAATTTCTTCGGAAATGTTGTCTTCCAAAGCTGGAATAGTTACTGGCTTATTTCTGTAGACTTTAGACTTGACGTAGCCCCACAAAAAATAGTCTAAAGGCGTCAAATCGCATGATCTTGGTGGCCAACTTACCGGTCCATTTCTTGAGATGAATTGTTCTCCGAAGTTTTCCCTCAAAATGGCCATAGAATCGCGAGCTGTGTGGCATGTAGCGCCATCTTGTTGAAACCACATGTCTACCAAGTTCAGTTCTTCCATTTTTGGCAACAAAAAGTTTGTTAGCATCGAACGATAGCGATCGCCATTCACTGTAACGTTGCGTCCAACAGCATCTTTGAAAAAATACGGTCCAATGATTTCACCAGCGTACAAACCACACCAAACAGTGCATTTTTCGGGATGCATGGGCAGTTCTTGAACGGCTTCTGGTTGCTCTTCACTCCAAATGCGGCAATTTTGCTTATTTACGTAGCCATTCAACCAGAAATGAGCCTCATCGCTGAACAAAATTTGTCGATAAAAAAGCGGACTTTCCGAATGGACCACCTAAGACGCAGCCGCGGTCAACATTTAAATGAAATTATCTTCAAAAAGTAAATGTCATGTACCAATCTAACGTTTAAAATAAAGAACCGATGAGATTTTGCAAATTTTATGCGTTTTATTGTTTAAAAAAGTTCTCAAGCTCTTAAAAAATCACCCTGTATCAATGCGGCAACTAAAATGATTTCAGTACGTGAAAGGATTTTACAGCAAAAACGTCGGCGACATTTACTAAATATTTTGAAATGGCAAAGAAAAAATATTTTGATATTAAGTCAGATAGGGCAGCTTGAGTCAACACGAAGAATATGGACAAAGGTACAATTGACTTAAATAATAAATTAAAAATAAAGAATTTATATTGGAAAGTGATTAATTTTCGTGTTTTCCGTTTTCAGAAAAGAGCCTGCCAATTTTGGGAAAAGGACGCTTTCAATAGCAACCCATCGCGACTTGAACCGAGAATCATTGGATCGCAAGTTCGTCTGATAATCGACTGAGCCACAGAAGCATGCTAGGACGCTTTCAATAACGGGGCTGATTTCTTTAAGGAAAATTTTAGGATGCTGCCGCATACATTCGACGTGTTATGTGATAAAGTTAAAAATATACAAAAATATGATTCCAAATTCCGAAAATGCATTCCTCTCCGTAAAAGAGTTGCAATTGCTATGTATGCCTTGGGGTCATCGGCTGAGTATAGGACAATTGCAAATATGTTTGGAGTTGGTAAATCCACAGTGAATCAAATTTTGTTTGAATTCTGCAACGAAGTGTGGCGTGTTATGAAACAAGATTTTCTCAACACATATCCAATAAGTGAAAAACGCATTAAAGAAAGTGTCAGTGGATTCGAAAAGCTTGGATTCCCACAATGTTATGGTGCAATAGGTTAATTGAATAGTAGCTACTTCTGAAATTTATCTTCCACTGCAAACCTAACCTTAATTGACTGATTTCTATTTCTCATGAAAATGTTTCTCAGATGGATGTCATATTGAGGTTAGGCTTAGTAATGAAGAAGCAATCGATTATTATAACTACAAAGGGTGGTACTCCACGGTCTTGCTGGCTTTGGTAGATTACAGGTAGGTGATAATACTTCAAATAATGGTTTGATAACTCATATTTGCTTGCCTTCCTCAAAACTCAACAAACAACTTCTCCAGGTACAGATTTCTCTATATAAACGTCGGTAGTCCGGGGCGATGCAACGATTCGCAAATATATGAGAATTGTGCACTGAAATACGAACATTTTGAGCCAGTTTTTAAAAATCTGTCACGAAATATCAGCGGAGTGAATGTGCCAGTTTTGATCGTTGGGGACTCAGCATTTCGATTGTCAGAAAAACTTATGAAACCATTCCCGTTCAGTACAACAGCGAGCGAAAAAGAAAAAGCTTTCAATTATGCTCTATCGAAAGTAAGACGAGTTGTAGAAAATGCGTTTGGTCACTTAAAAGCAAGATTCAGACGTATTGGCAAAGGTCTCGATAATCATATTGATAATGTTGCTATAATTATCAAAACATGCTGTATATTACACAATTTTTTTAACGAACATAATGACAATCTCAATAGCAAATGGCTGAACGAGTGGACTCATGAAGAGCGCATCAATAACAAGCAGCAACCGGAACACAACGTTACTATTTCAGAATCCGACACTGCTGGACAAAGAGTTCGGAATGCGATAAGTAATTACCTAGGTATACACATGTGTGTAACATTATATAATATGCTAAATGGCATTCTTTGCAGCTACCATGAACGAGCCTTCGATAATCTCTATACATGATAATGATACCTGCCTGAACCAAGAGTGTAATATTTAACACATTTATTTCAACTATTAATAAATCATTCATACTATTTAATTCATCGATTTTTCATTGTATTTTCTAAAATATTGTGACAGATCAGCCATTCACTTCTTCAAATCTAGTTACCGCACTGTGCATTGTTTTTCGTATTATTCACTGCCGCTTGTCACTTGTTTAAGCATGCAATAAGTGCATTACTAAGTGCAATTGAGCTGGCGCTCATTTCTCTAAGAATTAAGTTTCTTTCTTTTTCTAAAGATAGCAATTTTTCATCATTTTCTCTCATGTATGCTAGCTCCAGCTCAATACATATATTTGTTTTTCGAAATTCTTCAATTAGCTCGTTCTGAACATGGGATCTCTTAAATCTTGTCTTTGTTAGGCCAGTAGAAGTATTCAAATGTGGGACGGAACCGGGCTGAGTCGGGGGATTGATAGTTGATGGATCTGTCTCAAAAGTGGATTCATCAACATTCAGCCACTCTTCATTTATCGAATCTGGGAATAAAATAAAATACTTGACAATTATATACTTCATGCTTTCAACTGATAGTTACAACCGGTATTATTTTCTATACTATCCACAATGATCGATTCGATATTATTTATTTTGAAGCTACCGAGTATTTTATGAACTTTATCATAATATGGCCACGGTGAAGGAGATCCACCTGATGGACCGATTGATGCTTTTTCTTTCCTAAAAATGTTTAATGTAAAAATAACTGAGTGGGTAACAAACTGCAGTTGATAGTTGGTTATTATACACTAAATATGTTTCACGAAAATTATGAAGAAATAATGTTTAAAAAGGATACAATTAGTATAACAAGAATGAGCAAAATTACTTACCTGTACCGCGCGGTTAAATTGTGAATTCGATTTTTTATTTCTTTTGTTGAAACGTCGATGTTATGTGGCTTGAACGACTCTTTGATCTCTTCATACACATGACTGTTTTTTCGACTACCACGAAGATCATTAATTTTGTCCTCCCACATTTCAATCAGTAGCTGGATCTGAGCTGATGACCACACATTTTTCCGTTGGATAGGCTTCGATCTTTTCTTCATACCATCCATTATGCAAAATTGTTTTTGTTTTTATTTTCATTCAAACTAGATTACCGATTACTGCGATTGAGAATGTTTCCAAAATGACATTCATCATTCGTATCCGAGCAGTCGTCCGCGATACACTTGTTGTTTTTTCGCTCCGTATCGGGACGGTATCGATTACAAAACCTCGAGTGCGAAGGTGTTTCCCTAGCAAGGGCTGGAGGAAACATTTTTTTGTTCTCTTAGATCCAGTGGTTGATCGAGTGATAAACACCGGCAGCAGACAGTGGTATACACACTTGCTTGCGACCATTTCTACCTGTCGCTTCAATAGCATCGGCACCAGCAGTGAGTGACTGGATCATCAAGGTCACGCGAGAGAAATAATCCAAGCAAAGGACCAACTCACCCATCAGCTCAACAAACCATACCGGTGAAGTAGTTTTTTTCATTTTATATTTCAACTTTTTTCCTACTTCTCACTATCCTATCTATTTTTTCTATTTTCCTTGATAGTGTGGGAGACTTTGTTTCTCCTGCACAGAAAATATGTCTTCCGATGAGGGGAACCTCGGGGAAGATGATGATAAACCTAGAGATGAGGAACGTTTGGATGAATATCCTGATAGTGATACATCTGAAATGGATATCCCCGCTCCCCCTCTGGGAAAACCACCAATCCGTCAGAAGGTCTATCAGGATGACGGATCGGATGGCCCGTGGGTGGTTTACTTCCGGCCCATAGCTAAATCCCTCAGAGTCCTCAATATTTCTCGAGATCTGACTAAACACTACTCGGCAGTAAAACACATGGACAAAGTATCTCCGAACAAACTGCGCGTTGTCGTGACTGATCTAAAACAAGCAAACGACATTGCTACCAATGAGATTTTCACGAGGGAATATCGCGTCTACGTACCTTCTCGGATGGTGGAGATCGACGGTGTGGTCCACGAAGAAAGTTTAACTGTCGAAGATCTGATGAAGGATGGGATTGGCCGCTTCAAAAATCCCGACCTTCAACCAGTGAAGATATTGGAGTGCAAGCAATTGCACTCTAAATCGACACAAGATGGAAAGTATCATCCATCAAACTCTTTTCGTGTGACCTTCGCCGGTTCTGCACTTCCGAATTACGTTGTAGTGGGAGGGGTTCGTCTACCTGTTCGGTTGTATGTACCGAAAGTAATGCACTGCTCAAACTGCAAACAGATGGGACATACGGCTCAAGTCTGTTGTAACAAACCACGATGTGGTAAATGTGGTGAGGGACACAGAGATGACTCCTGCAGGAAGTCAATCGAAAAGTGTATTTACTGTGGTGAGAATCCGCATGCTCTTTTTGAGTGCTCTAAATATAAGCAACGCGAGGAAAAGCTCAAGCGAACCGTGAAGGAGCACTCCAAACGATCTTACGCGGAAATCCTCAAACGAGCTACTCCACATATCTCTGACAACCCATTCGCTTTTTTGTCGACTGACGCTGATGTTTCAAATGACCCCGACGAAGGACCTTCTTCTGTTCAGCTAGGAACAAACAGGAAACGACCAATTATGTCCTCTCCTAAGCTTCCTCGCAAAGGTCTTAAAATACTAGAAACTAAAATATTAAAACGGAACCAAAACAACAATGTCACAGAGCCGAAGCCAATACCTCCTGGATTTCGAAAATCGAATTACAACCAGGAATTTCCAGCACTTCCAGGGACACTGAAAAACCCAAGTGATCCCAAAACACAACCAGAAAACCCGACAAACGTTGGATTACTGAAACTCTCTGATATCGTGGACTGGATATTAACAGCCTTCAATATAACTGATCCTCTTAAAAGTATTCTAACGGCTTTATTACCAACAGTAAGAACATTTTTAAAACAGTTGACTGAACAATGGCCCCTCCTTACAGCGATCGTATCTATCGATGGCTGAAATACCTACAGAAATCGAGAATATGATCACTATACTCCAGTGGAATTGCAGAAGTATCATCCCAAAATTAGATTCTTTCAAATTTTTGATAAATTCGCGTAACTGCGACGTATTTTCATTGTGTGAAACATGGCTCACTTCAAATATAAACTTTGACTTCCACAATTTCAACATTATACGCCTGGATCGAGGAGACTCCTATGGAGGGGTTCTTTTAGGGATCAAAAAGTGCTATTCATTTTATCGAATTAACCTCCCCTTGATCCCGGGCATTGAAGTTGTTGCTTGCCAAATCAGAATTAGAGGCAAAGATCTTTGTATAGCTTCTAGCTACATACCTCCCAGAGTCTCGATAGGGCATCGACGACTTGCAGACATCATGGAGCTTCTTCCCACTCCGCGGTTAGTTTTAGGAGACTTTAACTCGCATGGTACGGGGTGGGGCTGCCTATATGATGATAACCGTTCTTCGTTAATTTATGATCTGTGCGACAACTTCAATATGACAATTTTAAATACGGGTGAAATGACACGCAATCCAAGACCGCCAGCCCGCTCTAGTGCGCTGGACTTATCCCTTTGCTCGACATCACTACAGCTAGATTGCAAGTGGAAGGTAATCCCTGATCCCCACGGTAGTGATCACTTGCCGATTTTGGTTTCAATATCCACTGGTGCACAAACACCGACATCAGTCGATATGACATATGATCTCACGAAAAACATCGACTGGAATTCCTACTCGATCGCGGTATCCCAAGCTCTTGAAACGAAACAACCAGATTCGCTTGAAGAAGAATACAAATCCCTAGCTGACTTGATCCTCAACGCCGCGATTCAAGCCCAGACCAAACGAGTACCCAAAACTACAATCACTACGCGACCTTCAACCCCATGGTGGGATAAAGAGTGCTCGGAAATATATAAAACAAAATCATCCGCGTATAAAAAATTCGGGAACAGTGGCAAGCGCGAAGACTACGAAAAATATGCATCATTAGAAAAGACCATGAAAAATCTGATTAAAGCAAAAAAAAAAGGTTACTGGCGTCGGTTCGTCAATGGCCTATCTAGGGAAACATCGATGACCACTCTGTGGAATACAGCCCGTCGTATGAGAAATGCAACCACTAATAACGAATCCGTAGAATATTCAAACCGCTGGATATTTGACTTCGCCAAGAAAGTTTGCCCGGATTTTGTTCGGGAATCGAATACCTATCGCGTCGCGTCCTCTCGATACACTGAAAACGATACCCCCTTTACGATGACGGAGTTTTCTCTTGCCCTCTTATCGTGCAACAACAATGCCCCAGGGCGTGATAAAATTAAATTCAATTTGCTTAAAAATCTTCCCGATATCGCGAAAAAACGTCTGTTGAACTTGTTCAACAAGTTCGTCGAACAGAACTTTGTTCCTCAAGACTGGAGACAAGTGAGGGTTATCGCTATTCAGAAACCGGACAAACCAGCCTCCAACCACAACTCGTATCGGCCGATTGCAATGCTTTCCTGTATTCGGAAACTGCTGGAAAAAATGATTCTGTTTCGTCTCGATGAATGGATGGAAACAAGTGGCTTGCTTTCAGATACACAATTTGGCTTCCGTAAAGGCAAAGGAACGAACGATTGCCTTGCGCTGCTTTCTACAGAAATTCAAATGGCATTCGCTCACAAGAAGCAAATGGCATCAGTATTCTTGGACATAAAGGGGGCTTTTGATTCAGTTTCCATAAAAATTCTCTCGGAGAAGCTGCACAAGCATGGTCTTTCCCCACTTTTCAACAATTTTTTGCACAACTTATTATCGGAAAAGCACATGTTTTTTACACATGAAGACTTGACGACCTCACGAATTAGTTACATGGGCCTTCCCCAGGGCTCATGCCTCAGCCCCCTTCTTTATAACTTTTACGTCAATGACATCGATGAATGTCTTGAAAATTCTTGCACGTTAAGGCAACTTGCAGATGATGGCGTGGTGTCTATTATAGGATCCAAGTCTACCGACCTGCAAGGACCATTACAAACTACCTTAGACACTTTGTCTACATGGGCTCTAAAGCTGGGTATCGAATTCTCCACGGAGAAAACTGAGTTGGTAGTATTTTCCAGGAAGCGTGAACCTGCACAACTACAGCTTCAACTAATGGGTCAAACCATAGCTCAGGCCTTCACATTCAAATACCTCGGAGTCTGGTTCGATTCCAAAGGTACCTGGGGATGTCACATTAGGTATCTGAAACGAAAATGCCAAAAAAAGAATCAACTTTCTACGTACAGTGACCGGGACTTGGTGGGGAGCTCACCCAACAGATCTTATAAGGCTGTACCAAACAACGATATTGTCAGTGATGGAGTATGGATGTTTCTGTTTCCGTTCAGCCGCGAAAATACACTTTATCAAGCTGGAGAGAGTCCAGTATCGTTGCTTGCGTATAGCCTTGGGTTGTATGCAGTCGACTCATACGGGGAGTCTCGAGGTACTGGCGGGAATTCTCCCGTTGAAAAACCGTTTGTGGGATCTCTCATATCGACAACTCATTCGATGTAGCGTCTTAAACCCGTTGGTTATCGATAACTTTGAACGGCTAGTCGAGCTTAATTCTCAGACCCGATTTATGACATTGTACTTTGATTTCATGTCAAGTAACAATAATTCTTCTTTCTACAATCCTCACAGTGTTCGTTTCTATGATACTTCTAATTCTACGGTGTTTTTCGACACATCCATGAAAGAAGATATTTATGGAATCCCGGATCACGTATGCCCTCAAGTGATCCCAAATATTTTTAATGACAAATTTAGAGAAGTCGACTGTAATAAAATGTTTTACACTGACGGATCACATCTCGACGGGTCCACTGGCTTCGGTATTTTTAATGAAAATTTCACCGCCTCATATAAACTCAGTGATCCGGCTTCAGTTTACGTCGCAGAACTAGCTGCAATTCAGTATACCCTTGAGATCATTGAAACTTTGCCCACAGACCACTACTTCATTGTATCGGACAGTTTCAGCTCTATCGAGGCTCTTCGCTCAGTGAAGCCTGGAAAGTACTCGCCGTATTTCCTGGGGAAAATACGGGAACAACTGAGTGCTTTATCTGAAAAATCATACCGGATTACCTTGGTTTGGGTCCCATCACATTGTTCCGTAAGGGGTAATGAGATGGCGGACTCACTGGCCAAGGTGGGCGCATTACAAGGTGAAACCTATGAAAGACCAATCTGCTTCAATGAATTTTTCAGTCGTTCTCGTCAAGAGGCACTCGTCAGCTGGCAAACCTCCTGGAATGATGGATATCTAGGACGGTGGTTACATTCCATTATACCGCAGGTATCGACGAAAGCTTGGTTCCGAGGGTTGGATGTGAACCGGGACTTTATTCGCACAATGTCAAGACTTATGTCCAACCACTCTTTGCTCAAAGCGCATCTTCATCGTGTTGGCCTTAGTGAGAGTAATCTTTGCGTTTGCGGAGACGGTTATCATGACATCGAGCATGTTGTTTGGGTGTGCTCCGAGTATTGCGACGTCAGACTCCAGCTAATTGATTCCCTTCGGGCCCAAGGTAGACCACCTTATGTTCCAGTCCGTGACGTTTTGGCAACCAGAGATCTCCTTTACATGACCTACCTCTATAACTTCCTCAAAGCTATAAACGTGCAAATCTAGTTCTCTCTCTTTCTCTTTCTTTCTTCTACAGTGGTCCTACCCCAAACGAACTAAACACTGGTCAAGCTGAATTGCTGGAAACCATCCATAAATGACACACCAACATCAAAGTACACCAACAAAGCATCCGAGTTTAGTATAGTCTCTTCCTCGTTACAATCTGGAGAACGTCGAGAACCCGGAAATGCAAAGTGTGTTTAAAAGATGCAAGCTATTAATGAATGATTTGTAATATCAAAATATGTTCAAAATCAATACAGTATAGGTCCCACCCTCCTGACACTCCTTTACTAACTCTAGGGGAGCAGGTCGCCCCATAATACGGCTTCCACTCTTTTCCACCTAACAACAAGACAATCGGCCACGTTAAGCTAACGCAAATGAGCCCAATAAAAATTTTATTATAAAAAAAAAAAAAAAAAAAAAATGACATTCATATCCGTGTTGCTAGTTGCGATTTTTGACAACTCGACATGATATCGTACATGATATCCCGGATATCATGCCAAAATGGTAATACGCGTTGACATCAAATTGTATGGGATATCAAGTGATATCGCACATGATATCATCGGATATCAAGTATATCCGTATATCACTTGATATCAGCGCTAATGTGAACATACTATAAGGAGCCCTTTATAAATAAACAAACCATTCGAGAAAATTTTCAAACAGTTCTATTAAATTATTCTAAAAAAATATTCTAAAGAAATCTAGAGATAAATGCAAAATTTGAGGACAAAAAATATGCTTTTAGCGAGCAGGAAAAAATATTGCTACCAAAAAAAAACGACATGAAATGAGAAGATGGATTGATAATCAAGATCGCTTGATTGTGGAAGCCGTACAAGGCACCGGAAACCATCAGTCGGGGGCTGGTCCTCCTGGGGTCGTTCAACGTGACAGGTGAGTTTTATTATTGCACATTTTATAAAACGGTGAAGATGTTTGGTGATATTGACCGTCTAAAGATATTGATTTAGAAACGTTTACAACCTATGAGTTAAACCGCCCGGCCCTCGTTCAACGACTAGTTTTAAACCACAAATAGATGCCCATGTTGGCAACGCTAGGCGGAAATGATATTATTAAATACGACGAACGCTTGGTCCGAGGAACACAATTTGGCCACTTTTGTACGAAACATTCCAATCAGTGATCGTATCCAGAAAGTGCTCCAGAAAAGTTTAGAGTTTTGGATCACCGTAAGTAGTTTGAAAGTAACCTTTTCAATTGTATTACACATTTTTATTTACTCCGAATTACAGAATTATCCTGCACCAGAACCAGGTTCAACAGTTGATCATGGACTGGAACAAATTTTAAATTTGGAAGATACATTCATCTATCAAGTAATTGTTACAAAGTTCTTTTTGGATTTGAAAATGATTTGAAAATTGTATCGGACATTCTTGACATTTGACTACTTCAACAGGTCCAGCCGATTTATGGGAGACCGTAGTTACTATCTATTTTCATGTTCATCAAATTTTACGAAGGCCTTCAAATCACTGCGAGTAGAAGTGAAGGAGTAACTCGAATGTCCAAAATGTGATGGCATATTGTTTCACAACATGTAGGGTAACAGAGGTATTTTGGCCACTTCATATATTTTGGCCCACCTAACAAACTTTATCGATTTTATCGGATTTTATCCATGTTAAGTAACCCATGTTGCATCAATTTGATGGCTATCATATTAAATTACCTATTGCGGAAAGGTTTTTCAAAGATATCACAACATTTGGTGGATATTTCTACAAAGTGGGCCAAAATAAAATCAATCCTAAAGTGGGCCAAAATACCTCTGTTACCCTACGTTGATTGACAACGAAGGTTGAACGAATTGGAACAAATTTAGATGTGAATATACAAACATTTGACAAACAAATATGAGTTCTGTATATGAGTGTATTCGTACCTGCATGTCAAGTATGGATTGAAAATAAAGTTCAAATATTTAAATATCGTTGAACGGCTGTAAACGAATTTCTTGCTCCGTGTAGAATAGTACTGATATACAGGTTTGACTCAGCTTTATCATTTATATTACAATACTGAATTTTGATGATTTAACTGATAAAATGTTTCGCACAGACGAATTTAATGACTGCAAACTTCGCTACTTTGTTAAAACTTATTTACCCAATACAAAAGATTTTGGTTACATGCGGCTGGCCTTATATGCAATTTTTCGTATGTTTGACTCCCAGCCAGCATTAACGAAATCCTCTATCTGATTGAACCAATCGATCCACTACTCTGACACGTGATGATGCTGGAGAACTTACATCTTTCCGTGGAATAAGGATATTCCAATCGAGGCTGTTTGTTTGTTTATATTCCTCAAGTCTTCTACATGCTGTAACCAAGGTTATGGTAACTATTATTCAAAATCAATAATTCATCAACTTGTGTTGCCAGTTTCAATAGTTTTTTAGATGATTTCGTGTTGACATTACCAGTTACTGAGGGGTAGTTAAATTTTCGATACAGTTTCGATAGACGAGAGGCAGGTCGTGTCGTCGGTTTTAGTATGGTCTATAAATTACTTACATATAATTAAAATATATTAAGATATAGATATATTTATGTAAGCGATTTTTCTGTTACGTAAAAGAATATTTGTTTCGTGCTTTTCAACATTTATTTTTTGGGGGGGGTTTCCCGCGGACCCATAGATACGTACCAACATCACCTGGAGGACTCATGGGTTATATGATTCAATCCACCTGCCACTGTCGATCACCAGCTGAAGGCTGGATCTACCAAAATCGACCAATGCGACCCCAATACGACATCACCTAATGATACTATACTAGTTTTAAGTTAGTTGTTAAATAAAAATAGAAACTGTCCTTGGCATCGTATAGCTTAAGCAGTGTGCCTAAAATATTATGTTATGGAAAAAAAATTTCTTTTGACGAGGTACTGCAAAAAACCCATTGGAAATAAAGTATAAATTTTAACACTAGCCGTTCTCAGTGAGTACCGAATTCTTCACAGATTGCTCTTCAAAGCTTAAGATTTATTTATACCTTTCCGGTCCGGTTCACTGTCGACCCAGCTCCGTATACGGACGGTATTATCGTCAGTAATATATTTTTCCTAGAGTGACTATAACCAGAGTGGCGACAACTGTTCGTTTGGAATGACAGCTTTGTTCCAAACGAGCAAACGACCTGTCAAATACAATGGAAAGCTAACGAAAGTGCCAACATTGCGGATTAAACGTTTTAGTTTGTTGCCAACATTACGGATGAGACGTCGTTACTATGTTTGCTATGTTTCAATGCGTGCATTCACACTTGTCCGGCTCAGTACCGACGCAAAACGGTGCCCGGCAAGAGTGAATACAAGTATTGAAACGCGTGAAAGAATATTACCACCCGTGCACTGCCGATTGATAGCATTCAGAACAAGGGGTAGATCATTTATGACTAATGTATGAACAACGACCCGGGTTGGTGGTTCAATGCATAGGACGCTGGTCTTACAAGCCAGTTGTCGTATGTTCGAGCCCCGACCTGGAAGGACTCTTAGTGTCAGTAGGATCCATAGTACTAGCCATGCAATGATTCTGTACACTAAGAATCGGCTGCGAAGTCTGTTGAAACAGAAAAGCCAAATTCCACAAAAGGAATGTAATGCCAGGACTTTGCTTTGTATGAACAAATTAAATGGTATGCACTCTTATTTACGGTTTTCTTTCAATTGCGTATACCACTTACAACTAACTGGATATCTTGTTAATATGATTTCTTTGTCTAATTCAGAGAGTTTCACAGATTCTCAATGTGCTGCACATTAAAAAAAATGATAGTTCGTTTTCATCAGAAACCGTCCGTATTGTGTACCACTTACAGTCAATACAACTGAAACAAAGAACAGTATAGTGAAGTGAACAATAAGACGATTCGAAATGAGCAAATCTAACGCACAAGGAATGGTGATACCGTGACCTAAGTCAATCATTATTGACTTTAGTTACTAATTACTAAAATACAGCTTAATGCAAATGCAAATAATGCAGTTTATGTTCTATCCGCACTGATAGCGAGGCAAGTAATTTCGCAGCTAACAATAACAAGAAACATTATGTAGTACATGAAAACGTGAACTTCTACAAACCGGTGTATGTGGAAGATAATGCACTCAAAGTGCGTGTGCATGATCTCCATTCAGAGGCTGAGGAGAACTTCGTCAAAAAACAATCTGTCGCAATACGAAGAAATTCTTTCCATCGAGAGGGAACAATGGAAGATCTTTTTCCCGAGTGTTTTGAATGGTGTACGTGTCTTGATAATGCGCTTAACGAAACAAATCCCATCTTACGTAACCTTCGAATTCGACGGCAGGTGGTCATGTAGATCGTCACGTATGAAGGCCAGCAGACCACGTGTCAATACTGTCAGCCAACCACCAAAACCAAAGGCGCTGAAATGAAGAACCGATTCAAAACGGTTCTGCCAGTCTTTCGCTGGAGGGAAATCTGCCAGGCACATGCAACCGGGCGGACTTATAGGAAGTAGACACAGCCCGCATAGCGTTTTGGTTACCTGGGCAGCCATGGCCACCAGACGGTTACCAAAATTGATTCAGGGGCGGTTGTCAAATCCAATTTGACAAAACAAAGTCGCCTGTATCTAAGTTAGCCAAGCGTTTCCATTTTCTCACCTTCGCTGAAAATGTCAAACATTTCAATGTGGAAAAAACCTGGTGTATACGGTTGTATCGTTTGAGTTGTATATCTGGCAGCGTTGAGGCAGTCGGTCACCAGAATGTCTGCCAGCCATATTTTTCAGCTGGCAGCGTTTAGTCAGCCATGCGTATGCGGGAGATTTTGCGCAGACCGATATTTGAATCGGACACGGATTTCTGAAAAAAACTGACCTGGCATCCTTGCTGGTCATTGTATTATATTTATTCAGAGATTAGTGTTTATTATGTTTTTTTTTTAGATATAATATCGACTTAAGGTATTTGCATGCTACATTATTATTAAACATCGTGAAAAAATATGCTAAAACAGGAGTAGTTGAAGTAGTTCTGATCTTCGTGTAAATAAAATTTAAAGTAAGCCATGCCAGATTGGGATCGTCTGCTTCATTTCAAACGCCAGCTACTCTGTCGTTTGGCAGGTAATAGAATGTCTAGCATACCGGAGAAGTCGCTTCCAACGCTGAAAAGCATAACCGCACTGAAGAGTAGCCCATCCGCCACTGTGCGAGGAAATCCGTTAAAAAAATTCTCTGCTGGCAGTGAGTACAAGCACATCCTCAATCGATTGAAAACTGACTTCGAGAAACGGTACAATAGTACAAAGCCGACCAGCGATGCAGTGATGTCCGATTATGATGTGCTGAAAACCCTTGGAACCGGTGCATTCGGAGTAGTGGTAAGCGGTTTTTGTGCTCCGGAATATAATCTATTGAATACATTTATGCACTTTATTATAGAAATTGATTCGAAAAAAGAACACTGATCAATACTTCGCTTTAAAAATTTTGTCGAAGGAGAAGATTGTCCGATTGAAACAGTTAACGCACACCCTAAATGAAAAAAGGATACTGCAAAGTGTGGAGTTTCCTTTTCTAGTTAACCTCGAATGTTGCTATAAGGATAATTCTTACATATATTTAGCAATGCCTTTTATCTGTGGAGGCGAAATGTTTTCACTTTTAAGGAAAAATAAAAAATTCGGGGAAGATCAAGCCAAATTTTACGGAGCCCAGGTAGCGCTGGCACTCGAATATCTACACTTTATGAACCTGGTGTACAGAGATTTGAAACCGGAAAATATTCTTATTGACACAAGAGGATATGTGAAAATAACGGACTTTGGTTTTTGTAAGGTATGCTCTATTCATTAGCATTAAATAGCACTTTCTAAAATTTTATGAATTCACAGCTGATAAGAGATCGAACTTGGACGCTTTGCGGTACTCCGGAATATCTAGCTCCGGAGATAATCCAATCCAAAGGCTACGGCAAGAGTGTGGATTGGTGGTCGTTCGGAATTTTGTTGTACGAAATGGTTGCAGGGTATGCCCCATTCTACAGTCACACAGGTGATCAAATGGCATTGTTTGAAAAAATTTGCAAAGGACGCGTTCGGTTTCCAAGCAACTTTAGTAGTGATCTTCGAAATCTAGTACAAAATATCCTTCAGACTGACTTGAGTAAGCGGTATGGAAATTTAAAAAACGGAACAAACGATATAAAGCAACATGCTTGGTTTCGTACCATAAATTGGATTGGACTTCTGAATGCAGAAGTGACGGCACCGTTTATTCCAAAAGTGAACGGTCCAGGTGATACGTCTCAGTTTGATGTTTATGATGAGCAAGAAATGAGGGTGGCTTCGAAATGTTTATTTGTAAAAGAGTTCGCCGAATTTTAATCGTTATAGTTATGGACGTATTTTAAGTTAGCAAGGATTAATATATCACAAGTTGTTTAGATGATTAATAATTGATTTATTATTCATAACAAGTAAATTTTTCTTCATGTGCTTGGCAATTCAATTCATTTAACGAAAACAATAACAAATGATATAACTCTTAAATCTAGTAATATTGCGGTAGTTTTAAGCTAATAGCACGTCCGAATCTGGACGTTATTTTTTTCATAACATTTTCCGGCTTAGAATCATCAGAGTTTTTAACTTTTGATATTATCTTTTTCTTTAGCTGACGTTTCAAAACTGGGGGCTTTTTAATTGAACGTTTACGTTTTACTTTTTGCGGACGTTCATCGATTACCAGACCGTGTTCATCCTCGGTGCTAAAAGTTTCATCGATGTCATCCCGATTGAATAGTTTATGTACAGCAGTGGCGTTAATTGGAAGTTTCACAATTGGGTTAACAAGGCTTTCAATAGTACGCATCTCATCATCTGATATTGGATTTGGCGTATTTGGAGGAGCGATAGTCTGCATGTAGTAATAATCTTTAGGTGTCGATGTTGTTGCTCGATCCGCAATTATTACTTCCGGATGTGTGGAATTTATGTGACAGTTCTAAACGGGGAGATTTCTTTAATATTTCCATTTCAATTAGATATACTCACACACTACACAGTACCACAGCGTCGGTCGAATTAAACACACGAAAGCAGACCTGGCAAAACGGCTTAAGATGCATTTTCATATGCGTAATCATACTGAGACGAGTGTGCATACGGTATCCGCACTCTTCGCAAAGAAATTTTGGTCCACGTTTTTCACCTAAATCCATTTTGTTTTGGACAATGTTCTATAATTATTGTTACAAATAGATTCAAAAACGGTTAGCACGCAAAAAAAATACTTACATATAATACGTTAATATTAGCCATCTCGGTGGATTGTTTCAGCTCTTCTGGAAACTCTTTCTCCATTTCATTAAAAGGAACAACTTCGTTTACGGAGAGCGACGACATATCATTGGAATCCGTCTCCAGTACATAGCTGAAGTTAGTAAACGTTTCTTCGCCACTATCATTATTGTCCACTGCCAACCGATGCTTCCAAACTACAAACGCGTTCACTTCATCTTCTTCGTAAAGCACAGAGTCGGTATTCTTCTTGGCGGACATGTTTGGTCAGCTCAAAAATGAAAATTCAGAGGTTGCTTTGTGCAAGTTTACGCCCAATATTCAATATTGTTAGCTAACCGGACTCTGGCTGAGCAATACTGATATTTCTATCAAATCGAATAAACTTGCTATCAGATGCAATATTAAACGATATTTGTATAAAAAATTTGGGCAACTACGATAGTACACAATTATTTGTGTTTACTCTGCAAAAACAGCAAAGCAACTGACGATTATGATCAGCGTTGCCAGGATGCAAGATTTATATAGCAAATGCCAGATTTTTCACGCTTTGCCAGACACTCAAAGGGCTGCTTTACACGTGACAATATTATTGTCAATACCGTCAATCCAATTGACTTGGTAACTTGAGTTCGCATTTTTCTAGAAAATCAAGCGTTTAGAGCTTCAAATATTGCAAATGAATATTAAAATATAGAAAGAAGAGATTATTGCACATATTTAACAGTTTCTCTCTGGAGAGAAAGTATTGTTGGATTGATGAGCAGTTTTGATTTTTTTGACAATATTTTCGTCAATCCAATAAAGTTTCCATTACACGATCAAAAGTATTGTCAATACTCCTTGTATTGACAATAATATTGTCTCGTGTAAGGGCTGCTAAACTAACCAGATCTTTTGCCAGATTTTCCAAATTTTCCTAGATTTTGTCAAATCTCTAGATCTTTATGGTTTTTGCCTCTATACGATACGTGGTGAGAACCTTTTTGTTTTTCTTGCTCACTGAAAATGAAGTCCAATAAAAATTTACTTGTACATAGTAGACCCAGACAAATCCAGATAAATTTTTGAGTATTGACAGATTTTTGACAAAATAACCTGGCAACTCTGGTTATAATATAAAAAACCCCAAGACAAGACCTGACAACTGGCTTCTTATTCTTCCTTCTGAATAGCGGCCCTTACACGATCATTAAAAGTGTCATTACTAAAAAGTAATGACACTTTTAATGATCGTGTAAGGTCTACGAGTTCAGTAATGACAAGAGAAATGATGGAATTCCGGATTTTCCATCATTACCAACATTATTTCTTCTTCTTATTTCTTTTGTAGAAGTGCTGAATATCTTTAGAACTATACGCGAAAAAATGACAAAGTGTAGATTTAAATTGTTAATATTTCATGATTCCTTACACGAGTCATTAAAAATGTCATGACTAAAAAATAATATCATTTTAATGAACGTGTAATGGTGCACTAATGACGAGATTTCTAAAGCGGCCCTTACACGAGCATTAAAAATGTCAATTTAAATGATGACTAAGTAATGATGTTTTTCAAATTTGTTAGAAATCTCGTCATTAGTGCACCATTACACGTTCATTAAAATGATATTATTTTTTATTAATGACATTTTAATGACTCGTGTAAGGGCCGCTAATCATCATTCTCGTCATTTTCGTCCTGTGCACTGAGGAAAGAGAAATTAAGAGTTTCATAAGACTATGACATATGATTCAACTATAAATCAATTTCATTAGGAGCTGAAGATTTTCATAAACAGTCTTATGATTTTCTTAATTTTTTATCTATGCATGATATAATTATTCGCTCTATATATTTAATCAATATTATGTGAAAATGTCATAATTTCGACTTTTGATTTCATAGTTGACAAAAATGCGACCGAGGAAGGAAGTTCTCATATATTTTATCATTCCAGCATTGAATCCAACTGTTAAAATTTACTTTGGAGAGGATATTTCGAAGAACTGCAATGCACCATGTCATAACGAAAAGGGAATAAATGTTCTTTTGATCAAGGCGAAACGATACATAGATAGTACGACAGTATACAAGTTGATACCCTAGTCACGTGAATCACGAGTCATCGAAATCACAAATATATGTGTTGCGAATAGTTTGCAGAATGAAAATATCTTCAAAGTATTTTTTCAACAGTTGGTACATGAAGTATAAATAAAAACAAGTTTCCAATTAAATTGCATGGCAAAATTTACGATACTTATAAAATGATTATCATAAAACGTGACCAACGAAATTCATTCAAACATTTTTGTGAATTTCATAAGACTAGCTTCTGGATATCTGGAACAGAAGTCATGAAGAATTTCCCCTCTATATCATAAGACAAAATTGTGAAATACGTTTATAATCCTTATGTCTGAAAGTCATAATTCGTTCTTATGACTTTCGAAGACCGTTTTGCCTGAGTGTGGAATAAATACCAACGTGTCGGCTACAGTGTAGCCATATTTACAGACTTTTGTTATAACTTTATCTTAAGAAAAAAATATTTATTTAATTTAAATTTTTAGACTCGATTTTTGATTTGAAATAAACATGAAAAATGTTTTGGTGAATGCATTTTTTATTATATATTAACGCTTAAAAACAATTAATTGAGCTTCGATGACAAAACACGAAATATCTCATGTTGAACGCAAAATCGAATCCATTGTTGGCGTATTATCGGATCTTTTGGAAACCGGAAAAAGTCAAATTTGGATAGAAATGCTTAGTGCGACCACAAAGTGGAACACAACAGTTCATTCTTCTCGTAAAACTAAAGACACTTTCGAGTTTACACTAATTTAACAAATCTTTTTTGGTTACACTCTAATTCACTAAAAAGAAAAATGGCTTGATGCTGATTTTAATTACACAGTGCTGTCACTATATACATTTATTACAAATGCGATTGAAAAAAGTGAAACATTCTCTGAAAATTTTCATTTTCATTGGTGAGCTAAAATTATACATTTTAATAAACTCATTTTTGATTTTTTTACATTTGGCATCATTGCTCGCGTACCCCAAAAAGTTTTTTCTTTTCATAATGTACGGGTAGCAACATCAAAATCAGCCAATCAGAAACTGGTTCATTCTGGAACAAAAGCAGCCCACCCAATTGTCATGTCTTGTCTTAGTAAAAACCAAGAAAAACACAATGCAAGATTGCAATCTAACGCAGAATTATTTTTTTATCTAACGCGCCATCTAGGTTTCATTATCTGAACCTTTCTTAGGATGATGATTGAATTTTACATATAGGCTGCTATGTGGAAGTCACATAACTTTAATTATTTTGTAGAATTTTAGGATTTGTTACAAAAACAGTTCATTATAAAATGCAAGAAAATTTATTTTCTTTTTTTTTCGTGTAATCATGTTTGATTTTATGTTTGATGATATGTTGTCCAACATCAATATCCGGAACATGTTTCGGTTCAGTTGAGGTAATTTTGATTGCTAGAGAAAATAATCAAAAGTCGATAAAATGCTGTTTTTCATCATAATATCGCATTATTGGTTAAACTCTCCGGCCCTTCAACTGGAATTTAATAATGAACGCGGCAAATAAAATCATTTGGACAGTTATCAACATAACATTTTCTCACATGCTGGAACTGGAACTGAAAACTTTAATTGTTTGAAGCAGAATTTTGGGTGCCTTGTATAAAAAGATTTGACGCCATAAGAACTATTCACACATATCCGGTCCGGTTCAGTGCCGGCACGACACCGTGCACGGATACTGATATTATTTCATTCGTTTTCTATGCGCGTGTTCACACCTATCCGGCACCTTTCCATTTCAGTGTAGCTCGCCGTCAGTGTAGCATCCGTCCGGCAAATTCAAATTCGTCGTCACCGATATATTTCAATTTTCGCTGAAGTCGCTATGCCACTGTATTTGCTGTGCCAGAACGGAAACCGCACGGAAACGGAACGGAAGGGTTTCGACAAAAAAAAAAAACACTGCGGCGCTTTGTAGGCACTTTCACTGAACCGTCACGGAACTGAAATAGTCCTTTACTCTACGCAAAACTGTCAAGTTAGAATTCATGTCAACTTATGAAGTCAACATATTCGAACTAGATAATACAGAATATACATAATTAAAATTCAATTGTTGAAAAATTTATTTATATTAAATTTAAGTCTATCTGTCAAAAATATAGTTCTGAATTCATGTTGATCTGAAGTTTGTTTTCTAAATATCGGTCTGCATTTCTCATTACTTCTAATAAAATAGATGCTAGTTTCATTGTAGACTTTCAGACCACTCATTTTAAAATTGAAGAATATATAAATCGGAAAATCGGAAATCCACTAATATTTTATTTCCTTCAATCCGCAAGCATTTCTTTTAAATCTTTTGCATACATGACTCGAACGATAATTTTTGGCTCAAAATGTAGAATTGTACAACAGAGGAAAGTTTACAACACAGATTGTGTGTGAACATAAACCTAATCTGAACGAAAATAGAGAGAATGTACAGACCCCTTAGTGATAGACGCAGGACAAACATAGCTTTCTCTTGAGGCATTGTTGGCTTGTCCCGAATAAACATAATCTGTACCCTTGTCATTTTTGCTTGAATAGTTAGATAAGGACTGACCGGAGTAGCTCTGTTGATCCCATAGGCCGATGTGAGTTCCTGTCTAAGTCCTTATTTCTAGCGTTAAAGGCTTAGGTCTTAGGCCATTCGTGTTTTTAGTTCTGTTCTGGTTCGTTTGGTTCCCTAAGAAATAATCGCCGGTCTGTTACTATGAGAGTCTGTAGTAGTAACGACTATACTCGCTCCAATTTGGATATAATCAATGCATCCTTTTCTGTCCAATACCGGTTTAGTGCCAGCGTTAAGGTCAAAAATGCAATAAGTCTCAGTCAAGGTTTACTTTGGTACTGTTATATGCGGAGTATAATGCAAAAATATGAACCGGAGATTGTCGGCATCGCCGAATTAGTCGAACGAGAGAACCGTATTTTGCATATAGGACCGTTTGAAATGTTTTGCTTCAAATGTATCAAAATCCATCTCACTTTACACACGTATATATTGGTCATCTTTGTTTTTCTCATAGATCTAAATCAGTGAACTGTCACCAGTTGATTTTTTTTCTTCGACATATTCAAAACAATCCTAATAGCAGTCAAAAATTGTCTGACAATTTTTCCGAAAAAAGAGATTTTGTGTGGTATTCAAAATGGATTTCAATAAAGTATGATCTAATTAAGTGTAAGTTTAACGGCATAGAAAAAACGGAACTTTGTTTTCTAAATCAATTAATAAGGGTAAGGATTCACTCTGGACGAAACAAATATGAATCTGCACGAGCCGGTCGATATGCTAAACAAGGTTTGTCTTTTTACGAATACGATTTTATTTTGATAAATTAGATAACTGGTAAAAAAAACTTTTGATTTGTTTTTATTGCAGACCCTGGATGATCTCACTCCAGAGGAAAAAATGAGGTAAGGCTCTGGGAAAAACAATTTCCTCTTTTGTCTATACCAATATAACTCAGTGGCGTGTTCGAATTTCCCCTCCCTCGTTTTATCGATTCTTATCTGAAGAAAAAAAACACGCCGAAGTGTTACCATTTTATGGTTATCAATACATTTTGATTAGCATTGAATGCAATCCAAACACCCATAATCAATAACACAACGACATTCTTCTTTTTCTAGAATTGAACACATGAAGTTGCATGAAAAACACAAGGGTCATGAGTCCATGCACGCCGAAATGGTTGTTATCCTGCTAGTAACATTGATCGTAGCGCAAATCGTCCTAGTCGAATGGAAAAAGCGACATTATAAGTCTTACTCGGTAAAAAAAACCTGCTTCAAAGATGTTGATTGCATACATGTATTGAGATGCAGCCAAAATGAACTTAATCGGTTTTGCTTTTCAGCTCATGACACTGCTAGCACTTTGGTTAATACCGTTTGCATTATGCTTGAGGAATCAGTACTGGCGATTTACATTCTTTTGGCTTATATTCAGCTGCATAACGGCACTGGTTATGCGGAAGGCACTGAAAAAACCGGTGGCTGGCACCACCCCGCGATTAGTATATAAATGGTTTTACTTCATCTATAAACTGAGCTACGGACTGGGAATCGTAGGGTATATAATCATGATGTTCACGTTCTTCGGACTCAACTATGTTTTTAATCAAGCGCCGAATGTGTGGATGGACATTGGTCTATTGTTTGTGTTCTATGGATTGTACTACGGTGTGTTGGGACGGGACGTGGCGGAAATTTGCGCCGATAAAATGGCTGCTCACATCGGGGTAATAGATTTGGTTATTTTCTCCATTGAGTTAATTTATTTATTCAACTTTATGTCCAGTACTATACACCTAAAGGGATACCTACGCGACACCTGGAACGAAACGTGTGTGCCGTATGTGGCAATCAGCTGCTCACAGAGGTAAACGAAACAGGCGTTATCGAGGATACGTATAAGCTGTCTTGCGATCATATTTTCCATGAATTTTGTATACGAGGCTGGTGTATTATTGGCAAAAAGCAGACTTGCCCGTATTGCAAGGAGAAGGTGGACCTCAAGAAAATGTTCTGCAATCCGTTAGTATTAGTATTTTGTTTTTTTTTGTCTGAAATCTTTTGAACTTTAACTTGCTTAACATGCTTTCAGGTGGGAACGACCGCATGTGTTGTATGGACAGTTGCTAGACTGGATCCGATGGCTGGTGGCTTGGCAACCGTTGATACTGTTTATTGTGCAGGGGATCAATTGGGTGTTAGGATTAGAATAGCAACTCGAGATGGATCCTCTTTTTCGACGACCGCCACCCAAGCATTCGTATGCCTCGTCCTCAATGTCCACGTCGTACTTGTCACAGTCATCTTTGTCATTTGGAAATGTCATCGACACCAAAACTCGCGCCCAGCGTAAGCTAGTATTTTAATAATATTCATTGCCTCAGTTATTCCATGGTATGAGTTATCAATACACAGGGGATAAAATTGAAAACAGTAAATCTGCAAAGTGCTGGCTTTGTGTCTTTTATTTGAATGTTTACGGCATTATTTTAAATGTTTCTGGCAGTCGTTCAATATTGTTTGAATGACGATGGATTCGAATAGTACATTATGTAGAATTAATATTGCAAGGCCGCCGGGATATAGAAGAAAATGAAGATTAAAAATAGTTGCTTACATTTGCAATTTCACTGTTTTCAACCCCCATCTATTGCGATTGCCTGTTCTTTGTTTGCAAACTTCTCCTGTGACTGAAGCCAGTTGTAGAATGTAGTAGAGATGTGAGTGGTAATGCTTCTGCATTTTCATGCAAATTTGCACCCGGAATGATAGGATCAAGAACACGGTCAGGTTTTCTATTGTGTAATTTGTGGGATTGTAGATAATATTCAGAATAAAACACACTTTCAATACGACGCCTAATGTTTCAATGTACGAGCTGGAAATCAATATTTCTCACAATGAAAGAAAGCTACATACTTGATGTACAAGTCGTTCTCATCAATCTAATTAACGATGGCAATCATATCAGTATCGTAAGAAGCATTAGTAGTACCACTCGTTATGGTACCAATACTAGCCTCATTCTCACTAAATTTACAAGAATCACTCAAAAGGAATTCTTGCAGTAGCTCTCCGTAACTTGAGTGTGAACTAATTCAGTAGAAAGGTTTGGGTGAGTAGATTTTTTTTTAGTTTTTTGTCATGTTCTTTGTAACGCTCATTGAATTGAAGCCAACTGTTAGAAAACCAACTCTTCCGATAATTACCGTTCTATTGGGAATATATCTCTCAAATCTGCATAATTATAATTTACAATTATTAACTTCTTTTAAAGATTGCCGTCTCGGATGCCAATTTATCCGTCTTGGGTTTTTGGGTGCTGTGATTTTTTTTTTAATTTCAAGCATTGTCGTGTTTAGACCTGTGGTAAGTGAAATTTTAGTTCTACTCGCATAAATTTTTTAAATTTAATATACAGTTTCGTCGGTACTACGACACAAAAAGAACGGCTGCTTGTTCTTTCAATGTTCAAAATTTAAGAAGTTCGAGTACATGACATTTCTTCCAACGGTACTGAACTTCATGTTTTTATTTATTTATTTATTTGGAGCAGGGAAAAGCCCGGTGGAGATGAAATTTATCAATCTCTCTCTCCAACAGGCTCCTCATCATTTGTATCAACAGATTACAATGATCCAACAGATACATTAAGGCCTAACACTAAAATTAAAACTAACAGTTAAAACTAAGTTTATAACACTATAACTAGTTGATGACACCAAGCATAGCAGTATTAGTACTTTTACTTAGAAGGTGAGAGAGGAGAAAAGTGGTTAGGTAAATTGAAAACAAGGGTTGGTGGAGGGGGTGCTAAACGAGCGAAAACGAACGACGGGGTTGAAATCAGCATGCAGATCTAATTAGTCATCAAACAGATGGTGGAAGACAGAAAAAAAAACGACGAGGTTAGAATCGACATGTAGATCTAATTAGTGATCAAAATGGATGGTGGAAGACAGAAAAAGAGGAAATAACGACCAGGTTAATTTAGGCGAGCGAATCTAGTTAGTTTCAAATGAAGATGATGGAGAGCCGGAATGGGGGTTGAATGAAAATAAAACATTAACGGTTCCAGACAAATCCTAATCTGACAGGAGACATCATCTTATCTTATCTTGTCCTATCACAAACCTTATCAAAAACTTCAACGCTAACGTTAGTCATGTATGTTTAAACGGTATTCGAATAGTAAAACTAATAAAATTAGCAGGAAAAGAATCCAATAACAAGGTTTTTGACAGTATTTCGAGGTAAATGAAGATCGAACTCGTTACAACAACTGTTGAATAAGCGACACATACTGGAGACTGGTTCATTGAAACCGTAGTTAGTTCTAGCGCGAGGAACTCGGAGAAAAGGATTGAATCGCAAATTACGACGATGGATGTCAAAATTCAGCAGTTGTAGGAGATCTGCGCAATCAATCCGGGATTGGATTAAGTCCGCAACGAAAACAGCTTTTATGGTATCCCGGCGATCAGATAACAAATCGAGATTTATGAGTCTACATCGAAAACACATGTTGTAATACGGAGCGATTTTTTGCATTGTAAGGAAAATATTATTTTTTCCTTTCTCTCGGTATTACGTTCGTGTATTGCGTTTCATTAGAGAGTCTTTAATCAATAGGAAACTAGTGTGTTAAGTTGAGTGTCTTCATAGAATGCTTTATAAATGAAATTCGAATAATTCTTGCTTTTAAAGAAAGGATTTTCATATTTTGCTTTATATGAAAATAATTTTTTACAAAGAATAATTATTTCCAGTATCTTTGGAACAATATCCCGTAATATCAATGACAATATTGACCATAAAACAAAATCATCGTCGATTAAGCCATCAAATGAACCGAACTTTCCACACTTCCGAAAAGAACAACAACCACGTTGGAGAAAGTGGAGATAAAGACTGTTACAGAAAGTATGGACGCACTTTGATTTCGCTGTAACAATTCACAAGTGTTGGATATTCAAATTTTATTCGATATGCTGCTAATATTAGACTACAACAGAATATTATTCTCAACATTTGCTACTTAGCCATTGTAGACTAGCTGGCGCACCTTCTTGCGAACGTTCCTTATTAAATTCCTTACAGACTTCTTGGCGACAAGTTTTGACACGTTTTTCCAATCTTTTTCGAACTGCTGAATGGTTTCGGGTGCCGAGACATGTTAAGATGTGCCTAAAAGATGTCTTCTGGGACGAAAGTTACATTTTTGGCAGTATACCATTCTACCGTTGATTTCGAGTAGTGGCAAGAAGCAAGATCTGGCCAGAAGACAACAGGATCCTGGTGGCTTCGAATCATGGGTAGAAGTCGTTTCTGTAAACATTCCTTGATGTATATTTCGCTGTTCATTGAAGCAGTGATGATGAAGGGTTTCGAAATCCTACCGCAGCTACAAATTGCTTGCCAAACCATAGCTTTCTTACCAAATTTTTCGACTTCAATCGATGTCTCGGACTGATTTAAAACTTGCCTTCTCGCTTCTTCTGGTCCCGGCAAGGATTTGTAATCGAGTTTCACGTAGGTTTCGTCGTCCTTGATTATGCAGTTCAAATGTCCAGCAAGAATCGTATTGTACAGCTTTCGAACCCTCGGCCTGATCGATGCTTCTTGTTTCGGACTACGTTTTGGTTGTATGGGTAATCAGAGCTGAACACGGACATAGGTGTTTGTGTTGGTTTTAGGTTCGCATGGAAAAGAGGAAATTTGAGCAAGGATTCACTTGACTAACTTTGTGGCGTACGGACGTGCCGAGATTTTCAAGTTAATTTGGTGTTGTAAGATGACGGATCAGCGTGGAAATAAAAATTACGACATGAGGGTTAGCAGGGGCTTTTTTTCGACTCGTTTTCGGTTTATTCTCAAAGGTGTTATCCTCACTGCCCTGATTGCATTTTGCACGACTTTTTCACTTACTCCTTCCATTTTTGCTATCTTTCTCAGTGACAGTCCGCGTTCTGTGCACCATTTGTACACAATTTTTCGACGTTGTTCTGCTGAAAGTCCACGCATTTCGAAACAAACTAATGAAAACAAATAAACAACTGCACAAGTGGTTTGAGAAGAGCGTAAACAACAGGACGCAGCGAAATGGCAGCGGTTTTTGGTTGCGTCCATACTTTCTGGGACAGTCTTTATGTGGATAACTACACCTCAATCAATTCGCTCACGATCATTGATCAAAGCAATAGATACTGTTTTTCCATATATTTACTGTATGAAATTCGACTATTGTGTATACATTTTTCATACATTGCGAGTGTTGTGTTTTGAATAATCGATCCGCTGTGCTTTCGGCAATTAATCCCACCGCTGCTTACTGCTTACAATCAGCCACCGTCGCTCAGCTCTCTAAACAATAAACAACCGTTTCACCAGTGCTATTCTTTTGTGTGCGGCTTAAGTGAACCCGATCTAACACGGCAACGATGAGCGCTGAGAATAACTGTGCCAAATGCAGCCAGGTTATATCCGGCATCGATTCGGTTTCATGCCGCGGGTATTGTGGATGTAAGTTCCATATGACCTGTTCTAACGTCTCTCGAGCCCTCTTGAGTTATTTTACATCGCATCGCAAAAATTTGTACTGGATGTGTGATAATTGTGCCGCTTTGTTTGATAATTCGCATCTTCGTTCGATTTCAAAAGCGGCTGATGATAAATCACCTCTAGTGTCACTCACTGAGGCGATCAACAACTTGCAATGCGAAATAAAGCAATTGTCGAGTCAAACTCCACGTACTATCACACCGAGAACTCGAATATGGCCCATTGATCCTCGCCGTGCAGCCAAACGGCCCCGAGGACCGGACTTGTCACAGAAGGCATCCGAATGCTTGTCGGGATCGAAACAACCAGGAGAGAATGTTGTTTGTGTTCCTATCTGTGAAAGACCGGCGAACAAATTCTGGCTTTACTTGTCCCGCATAAGACCTGATGTGACTAATGACGACATATCTAAAATGGTTCGTGCAAACCTCGAATTGTCATATGATCCCGAGGTGGTTAAGTTGGTGGCTAAAGGAAGTGATGTCAGCAACATGACTTTCATATCTTTTAAAGTCGGTTTGGACCCAGCTCTAAAAATTAGCGCTTTGGACCCAACAACCTGGCCACAAGGAATTTTATTCCGTGAGTTTGAGGACTATCCGGATAAAAAATTTCGGGAACCATTCTCTCTGACTCCAACGTCGCAGCAATAGAAAGAGGTTTTATACTGGGACGCGCCGAAAGTGAAATTATGGAAGCCTCTGATCCCACCACCACAGTCGAGCCACTGCAGCCAGCGTTCGTCAGCCGTCCCGGTCCTGTGGGTGGTAATGGTGATGAGGTCTTCCAAGCCTCTAATTTCGGCAAGTATACATTTTTGTCGGATCATTCCATCGCTGATTTGTTTCCCGCTTCCAGTTTGTCACCAGATCAACGATCACTGGGATGCAGCGCCACTGGTATTATGGAAGCCTCTGATCCCCCCGCCACAGTCGAGCCACTGCAGCCAGCGTTCGTCAGCCGTCCCAGTCCTGTGTGTGGGAGTGGGGACGAGGTCTTCCAAATCGATTTTATAGGCAAGTACGCTCCCGTTATGGATGTTTCAAGCACTGAAATTTTACTCGCTTCCAGCTCTATGGCGGCGAATCAGTCATGTCTTTCGAGTATCCGGGTATACTACCAAAACGTTGGTGGTATGAATGCATGCATTGATGAGTATTTGTTGGCGTGCTCGGATGAATGTTTCGACGTGATAGCTTTTACGGAGACCTGGCTTAACGATTGCACCCTGTCTGTGCAAGTCCTCGGTGAAAACTATGAAGTTTTCCGAACGGATCGTAGTTCCAGCAACAGTACGAAGAGTACTGGTGGCGGCGTACTTGTTGGTGTTCATCGTCGTCTAAAAGCACAACTAATCCAATGTACCAGTGGTAGTTGCGTTGAACAGGTATGGGTACAAATTAAGTTGGCTAGTTATTCAACTTTTTTCTGTGCGGTTTATTTTCCGCCGGACCGTACTCGTGACCTGCCGTTGATCGATGCCCATCTTTTGTCCCTCGAAGAGATATGCTCTTACGCTTGTCCTGTCGACGAAATATTAATCGTTGGGGATTTTAATTTTCCCAATCTAAAATGGCAACCAGCTTCGAACGGCTTTCTTTTCGCGGATCCTTCGCAGTCATCTTTTCATGCTGGCAGTATCAGTTTGCTTGATCGTTACAGCACAAATCTGATGCGCCAATTCAACCACGTGACGAATGAAAACAATAAAATACTGGATCTTTGTTTTTCGAGTAAATCCGATTCCGCTCCCAAGATTGCTGCTGCACCCGTTCCTATGGTGAAATATGTAAAGTACCATCCTCCTTTATGCCTTGAGATAGAAGCTTCTCGGCAGTCTCATAGCTCCAATGTGGATGGAACCGTCAGATATGATTATAAAAAAGCAGACTATAGGAAAATTATCGACTTTTTGTCGAATATTGATTGGAGTGAAGTTCTCGACAAAGACGATGCAAATCTTGCTGTTCAAACTTTTTCCAATATTTTGACGTATGCTATAGATCATTATGTGCCGAAACGACTAAGTAATGCTTTCAGACAAGCTCCATGGCAAACTACTGAATTGAAACGATTAAAATCATCTAAAAGATCTGCGTTAAAAAAATATTCCAAGCATGGCGGGTATGCACTGCGTGCAAACTACGTACACATCAACTCTTTATATAAAAGGACAGCAAAACGTTGCTACGCACGTTACCTTCGGAATGTTCAGAACAAATTGAAGTCCGATCCTAAATCTTTTTGGAAATACGTAAACGACCAACGAAAAGAATCGAATTTGCCTTCGTCGATGGTATATGGGATAAGTGTTGGAACTAATCTAGATGAAATTTGTCTACTGTTTTCCGAAAAGTTTTCCAGCGTTTTCTCCAATGAAGTGTTGTCACCGAACCAAATCGCCCAAGCAGCAATGAACGTTCCAGTATCACATCAGTTGTTGGATACTATCAGTGTTGACGAAGATTCAGTAAAAATGGCTATCGCCAAAATGAAATCTTCGAGCTCTTCCGGACCCGATGGTATTCCTGCAATCTTTGTGAAAAAAAGCTCCATCGGTTTAATTTCACCTATCTGCCAAATTTTTCGTTTATCGCTAACATCTGGGATCTTCCCTGATTCCTGGAAGTTTTCATACATGTTTCCAGTTCATAAAAAAGGAGACAAAAAAGACATCGACAACTACCGTGGAATTACGTCGCTCAGTGCTATTCCAAAGCTTTTCGAAATGGTGGTACTTGATTCTATATTCAACCATTGTAAATGGTTTATTGCAGAAACACAACATGGGTTTATGCCGAAACGGTCCACGGCTACCAATCTCTTGACTTTCACGACGTTTGTGACGAATGCTATATCCTGCGGTTTACAAACTGATGTTATCTACACGGACCTTTCCGCTGCCTTTGACAAAATTAACCACGCCATTACTGTTGCTAAGTTAGACAGATTGGGATTTGGTTCTAACATGCTGCGTTGGTTTTCCTCATACCTTAATAATCGCCGATTAGCAATCAAGATAAATGACGCTATATCCAAAGAGTTCATCGCTTCTTCTGGGATTCCACAAGGCAGCCATCTCGGACCTCTGATCTTCCTCCTATATTTTAACGATGTGAATCTTTCTCTAAATTGTCCACGTTTATCTTTCGCTGATGATCTCAAGCTATTCCAAATAGTTCGAAGTAACGAGGATGCTGTTTTCCTCCAACACCAACTTGAAATTTTTTCAAAGTGGTGTGAGGTAAATCGAATGGCTTTGAACATTGATAAATGCTCAATCATCACGTTCACACGCAAAAAAAATCCTATAAGATACAACTACTGCCTTGATGAAGAAGTGATCAACAGAACCACGTGTGTTAAGGATCTTGGTGTAATTCTAGACGAGCAATTGTCTTTCAAGCAGCATATCAACTTTATTGTAGCAAAGGCATCTCGTAGTTTAGGATTTGTAATGAGAATAGCAAAACATTTCACAGACATTTACTGTTTAAAGTCTCTATATTGCTCACTCATTCGTACAACGCTCGAGTACTGCTCTACGATATGGAACCCATATTACCTTAACGGCTCCTACCGAATAGAATCAATACAGCGCAGATTCGTCCGTTTTGCTCTTCGACAGCTACCTTGGAATAACCCCAACGAGTTGCCTAGCTACGAAAGCCGTGGATTATTGATTGGACTCGACACCCTTGGCATTCGACGTAATTTGTCCCGTGCTATGTTGATCGCCGACATGTTGAACAACAAAATAGACTGCCCTGCACTCCTCAGCGAAATTTCTTTAAATGTACGCAGTAGAGCTCTTCGGAATAACGTCTTTCTTCGATTGCCTCTTAGCCGTACGAATTATGGATATAACGGTGCTATTATTGGTCTACAGCGAACTTTCAATGGAGTATCTGCCGGATTCGATTTTCACATTACGCGTAGCAGAATTCAAACAAATTTTTTAAACATACTTAGAAATAGGAATAGTTTTTAATCATTGGGACTACACATTGTCTGTTGATTACATGTAAATAAATAAATAAATAAATAAATAAATAAATAAATAAATAAATAAAAAGCAGACGTGCCGACGCAGCCTCGGTGATAGAAACAAAATATTGAACGATCAAAATCAATAACAATTGATCCACCTTCAATTAGTGGAATTGAAACTTTGCTGAAGAAAGTATTGCGCCTCGATATAAAAAAGGTAAGAGAGTTGCTGTTGTACAAATCTAATAATGCAATAAACATACAGTTCCTTTCCAAAAAAGAAGGAGTACAATAATGTTAAGTATAACATAAAGACTGTTCATGAAAGTATGGACGCAACCAAAAACCGCTGCCATTTCGCAATGGTTCAGAATCTGTCAATTTTTATGGCTGCGTCCTGTTTTTTACACTCTTCTCTAACAACTTGTTCAGTTTCGTTTTCATTAATTTGTTTGGAAATGCGTTGACTTTCAGCAGAACTGTCACTGAGAAAGATAGCAAAAATGGAAGGAGTGAGTAAAAAAGCCGTGCGAAATGCAATCAGGAAGTTCGGTGAGGATAACACCTTTGAGGATAAACCGAAAACGGGTCGAAAAAAAGGTCCTGCTAACTCTCAGTTGGATAAACGTACACTGAAGGCGTCGTTCGAGCAAAAGAAGGAAGTTTCAGTTCGGGATGTGGCCAAAAAAGTGGGAACTTCGATGTCAAATGTTCTTCGTGCTAAAGAACGTTTGAATCTTCGAACCTATAAGAAGCAGAAACAACCAAAACGTAGTCCGAAACAAGAAGCATCGATCAGGCCGAGGGTTCGAAAGCTGTACAATACGATTTTTGCTGGAAATTTGAATTGCATAATCATGGACGATGAAACATACGGGAAACTCGATTACAAATCCTTGTCGGGACCACAATATTATACGATGCGAGAAGGGCAAGTGTTAAACCAGTCCGAGACATCAATTGAAGTCGAAAAAATTGGTATGAAAGCTATGGTCTGGCAAGTAATTTGTTGCTGCGATAAGGTTTCGAAACCCTTCATCACTACTGCTTCAATGAACAGCGAAATATACATCAAGGAATGTTTACAAAAACGACTTCTACCCATGATTCGAAGCCACAAGGATCCTGTTGTCTTCTGGCTAGATCTTACTTCTTGCCACTACTCGAAATCAACGGTAGAATGGTATACTACCAAAAATGTCACTTTCGTCCCAAAAGACATGAATCCACCAAATTGCCCACAACTTCGACCAATTGAGGAATTTTGGGCATTATCGAAGGCACATCTTAGGAAACATGTCTCGGCAGCCGAAACCATTCAACAGTTCGAAAAAAGTGTCAAAACTTGTCGCCAAGAAGTCTGTACGGAATTTAATGAGGAACGTTCGCAGGAAGGTGCGCCAGCTAGTCTACAATGGCTCAGTAGCAAATGTTGAGAATAATATTCTGTTGTTGTAGTCTAATGTTATCAGTATATCGAATAAAATTTGAATATCTAACACTTGTGAATTATTTACAGCGAAATCAAAGTGCGTCCATACTTTCTGATACAGTCTTTATCCGTGTGCATTCAAGACAATGTCAATGGTCTGCAAGCGCTTTATTCAAAAACATATGGGACAGTACGGCGACGTCCTTTCCACCAGAAAAGAATGAGTGTATGAACGTTTCATCTGACGTACGGAATGGTATTCGTGTATTACAATACTGACGCGTCGCGTTTTAAGTCTATTCTTTCTTATTTCGTTTGTGTTATACAATACAATTGAATTAGAAGAACTTTTGACTAACCAAATAATGTTTTTTCTTCAGGCGAAAAATATCCAGTCAAAATTTAAACTTTTGTTGCTACCTCAATGATTTGCTTTCTAAGGATACCTTGTCATCGATTGCAAGGTTAGTGGCCAACATTCTTCCTTTTTTTCCAGAATAGAAACTGGAGCATACACTCAAAAAACTAATCACATCATAGTTACGTTAAAAGTTAGTTATGTGAATATTTTCCACCCTACTTTTCACGTAGGTTTTAATGGCTTAGCATTTAGAAGCTGCTCAAAACATAATCCAGCAAGAGTTACTCTATTCATATATCAAATGTAGTGTAGTGTTCATATCACAATTACCTACCAGTGTATATACCAGAGAATTGTTATTTTAGATATTGGTTGAAGTCGCATGGAGATTTTCTCATACTTTCATATAAATCAATTCTCACCATGAAAAAATAAACATTTATTTAAGAAAAATAGGTTAGAAGTTCAATGACTGAAAAACACCACCAGCAACCGATAACATTGTGGGAATGGGTTTGTAAGGCTGTAAGTGTAAGTAAGGATTGACGTTTGAAACCATTTTACGTGACTTCTCAAGTGAATCGACCGTGAAATTTTATTTGAGTGTACATTTCTGTCGACTCGTACTTGCTTTTTAAGCTGTGGATCATCTCACGAATTATTTTAACTTTTAGTCAAAATTTGAAACTCATTTTTTGTCATTATTGTCAAAAATGCTCGAAAGCATGATTATTTTTGACAACTCGATCTTTTTTTCCGACACTGAAAAAAATCTTGCGAAAAATGTCTAATTTCAGACCTTTGGTAAAAATTTCTTCTGTGTAATTTTTTGTATACTATCAATCTAAGAAAGTACCCCAACGAAAAATTCCAATACATTGTCAAACGAAGTAAGTTTATCTCGAAGTTCTACTTACGTTCGCTGTATTGCAATTATAATACCACGATATCATTTTATTTTCAGTGCAAAATAAACCCAAATTAAAATGAGCCGAAGTATTAGTTAAATTCACATACTTGAACAAAAATAACTGTTCGACTGTCAAATTTTTACTACTAATTCGCGAGATGGTTGAATTGAAGTTTATAGGAGGAATGTTCCGATATGTGCAATATCATAATGTTATTTGTTATCACACAATTTAATTGTTATTGGTAAGAAATAGGACATTAAATGCAAACTAGAATTGTTAAGACCGGACATAACTGTTGTTATTACTGAAAAATGTTAAATGAAAAAAAAAAATAAAGACCATAACCTAAATGGCGTCGATTGCTCGTCATTTGCAAGAAATCGGAAGTTTTGCTGTAATGTTTTAATCCATTTGATGCAAGCATCACATTGAGACGGGGCTGAGCGACTTCGGAATACGATTTTCTCTGTATGCGAAAAAGGCCCTCGGAATTCGATTGATCTAATAGCTACCTGAGTCCAGTACCTAAGTTATTTGCATGCATGAACAAAACACATGGAAACGTTTTTTTTTTCGGTGAACAACTAGTGGGCTTGGGATAGGTTAAACACACATACAAAATTTGGAAGATAAACCGACTCTGTCCAGCCTTAAGGATACTGAGCCGTGTCAATTTCATGAATAGAAACAATATTTTTTAAAAGTCTTCCTAAAGTCTGAATAGTTATGCGAACGATTATTTTTGAATTTGGTTCGTTGTGGTCTGTAAAGACATGAACATAGGTGAGTTTTCAATCGATATTAAATCGCATGGCGGGATTCGGCGAACTTAGAGGTCTACTCCTATCCGAAAACTTTTTATCGTTACAAAGAAGCTGATTTCAGTAACTCGAATGAGTAATGGGATCTAAAAATATGACCAAAGGGATCTAAAAATAACGTGCTAAGCAGACGAAACAAATTTCAAAGTTGGTAATTTCTCTACAAGGCAGTTTATTATACTCTATGTTTTAAAACTTAGTCTATTTTTTGTATCAAGTATAAATCATAATACAAAATATTTTACAACGTACTGTTTAAAAACAATAAATATCCGAAAGCTATTTAATATTGAAAATGCGGCAAAGTACATAAACACACAAATCACCATATTTTTTACCACGATCACCAGTTTTACTCTCAAGCTTGGTGACCAAAATACTTTCATATATCTAATCTAATAAAAATCTTACTGATTTCGGTGTTTTGGCAAGATCCGTCACTGCGGCCAGTCTCACATTTTGCTCCGTCAGTACGAATCGCATATCCTGGAGGGCGCTCTCTATATCCTTTATCGAGCGGAGGAAATCTGTGGCCAATCCTTCGTCCGATCGAACACTGCAATCTAAATCGATCACGCTTTCGTCGGACTTTTTGGAACTGCGTCGTTGTTGTTTCTCACAAAGCTTCTTCAATTTAAGAGTAGCAACTTGAATATCCTTGAGATAGTTGTTGACTTTTAATTCGAATCCTGGACTTTTTGTAGGAGATATTGATTGCTGGTTGCAGGGGATGTTTTCGTCATTCAACATCATGCAGTCATTTTCTGTACAATCCTCCAAAAACAGCCCTTTTCGGATGTTGTTCGCTGGAGTACTCATTTTGAACATTGATTTCAGCAGACCTTCTGATTTTTTTGCACTACCGCACGGTGGAGCGGTTTGTCCGCTAAGACTGTTTCTTCCGAAAATCATGTCTTTTACCGAACTCAAATTAAGAGATATTCTACTGGATTTTCGTGTTTCCTTTCGAAGCTGATTGGAGTCGGTGGTATCCTGTTTCCATTCCAAGTCGAAATTTTCGAATATATTTTCTATACTCACGTCCTCTCGATCCCTGACGATGCTGAGCCAGTATTCTAAACGGGCAGGTAACCATTCCGCAACCTTGTCATTCGTTTTATCGTAAATATTTACAACCGCTCTGAAAATACCCTGTTCGTCTAAAACTTGAGCTTGCTGAAACTCAAACTGTAGTCCTAAATCGGCGCATCTTTGAGTTGCTTCCTTGACCATCAGCTGGATGTGATGCAAACTTTCCTCGCTGGGTCGTTCCATAATTTTGCGAATTTCCTCTGCCAGATTGGACTTGAACGGGGTTATCACAAAAGAACCATCCAAGTCGACACCGTTGTTTTCCTTTTGCATTGCTTCCTTCTCCGTTTCCAGCAGTTCCTTGTCGCACTTGTATCTGAACTTTTCCAGCTCCAACGACGCGAGACGTTCTTCGTACTGGCGTTCGTGAACAATACGCTCCGCTTCGAGCCGAGAGATGGCAGCTTGCTTCTCGGCATCCAGTTCACGGCGGAGTCTCATTTCCTGTTCCCGCAGTATTTCATGGTGGGCCAGTTGAAAATCTACCATCTGGAAGAATTTTACAAGTTAATCTAGGGGTTTTCAAGGGATAAGCTGACATTTTAGTATAACATCCTCTCTGTTTTGAAGGTAAATTTTATACATTTAAATTTAGTTTTCTTGACTAAATTCTCATGTTTATTCATTTTTCGATGATTTTCGTTTTTAACTGTATTAAACAAATTATAGACTGTGTGATTTGCAAAAGATTGCTTCTGAAATAATGGTACACAAAATATTGCCATGGGAGTGAAAGCTATATCCAAAGTTATTCAATTGGTCTTCCTAATCAGTGCTCAAATTGTATTTGAAGAATTTCGCTGGTGTAAACTCTGCCTTTTTGAAAGAAAATGAGTTTGACGAAAATATTTAAAAAAAGTCCTTTTCTAACTTCCAGCGTTTGTATTGAACGGTTTGTCGCATTGATCAGTTTGCGCAAGCGCTCCATTGCGGATTGTAAAACAGTGGATCACAAGAAAGCTGACCTTGCGCGTTTGCAGAAAATGCATTCAGTGTTAGAGAAATTCAGCAATTCAGTCGATTGAGGATCAATATATTGATACCCAGGGGCGGCAAGTTCCATGAAATATTGGAGGGGCACACAAATTATGACTACAGATCATTGAACTATATATAAATATAAAGCATTTTTATAAAGAAAAAGCAACCAAGTAAAAATCACAAACATTTTCCCTACTATTCCAGTAATAACCAATATTCGAAAGTGGTAAAGTATAGCACATTTCACATTGTAGTAAATTAGTTTAAAAATTTTAGTAACTAAGTTAAGAAATATGAAGGATTACGGAGACGAATTACGTTGATAACAGAGAAAAGTGTTATGTCATAAGATATTTCTAGCGATTTTTCTAATATTTATTCCAGTAGCCAAAATATTGGGGGGACATGGCCATTCCAATAAATCTTTTGGGGGTTGATACCAAAGTTCAAGCTCTAAACAGTAAGGTTTTTTGGAGTTAGTAGGATCATAGCACTAGCCATGCTGTTGTCATGTGCACTGCAGAATCCGCTGCAAAATCTGTAGAATGTCAAGTTTCAGAATTAGCTTTGCTTTGCTATCCGATTGGTAATAACAAATTTTCATAATAGCTCATTCCTATCTAGCTTGTTTTAAACCGACCCAAAATTTTCGATCTAAGTAACCTGAGCAAACTTGTAGAAGTCAGTACTGTGTTGAAAGCTGACAGAAGTGAGATAATTATTCTCATCAAGTTACGATATTCTCCAGGTGTTCTCGAGTTGAAATATTTTGCGAGAAATAATTTAAATTCGTATTTTGACGGGTCGCGGTTTCAACATATCGACTGATAGTCTAGTGAAAAAAACGTTCTTTATATTATAAACAACAACTGGCAACATAGATTCAAAGCCACGAGAAATATGAACAGATAATTATTGACTTTTGGTGAAGTTTTTAGGAAAAAACGTGTAAACTATAACTCTAATTATCACAGTATTAGTAATCATTTTATAGATTATTCGTCGCATTATTCAAGTGTCTCGTCAATTCTGTGTTGTCGTGGAAAGCAATCATTCGAGCCAAAGGAAGTTTACGTTCTGTTCTAAGAACCTGTTTTTATATTCATCCAAAAAATTCATTGGCTCATTTGGTATCACTCTATGCCGGTCTACGAATTGAACTTGTACAAACCTTTGAACCAAAACACGCATTTTCTGCCTGAAATATTCCTGACGAATGGTTTGATAGAATGAAAATTCTTCGGAATATCGAGAATTGCAGTACGATTATTTTATTAATTTACACTCTACCATACAACAGCACAATCAACTAAAGATAAGACCACCCGTACCGGTACCGATTGGGCAATGGTTTCAGTAAATCTTCCATCCGGAATACCCTCTGAAATATACTGTTGCAGTAGAAGGCACTTACGATTTGTTTGTCACGGTTTGGACATTGCGGATTCGAAACCCGAAAGTAATGTGACCCTCCAATGACGACCCGGTCGTTGTGAAACAGCTGCCGTCGATCTCGGAGCAGCTCTCCATTGACGAAGGTTTCGTAGTGATCTGTGTCTTCGGCGATCAGAAAAAGTTGGCCGTTTCTGTTTTCAATTGAACTGTTGAATTCGTAGTTAGTTAGGTATTCGCATATAGATTTCGCAATGCTTACCAGTGATGGTGGGACACCAATGGTCCTTCTAACACAATATCCGGTGAAGAAAACGAAGAAGGTCGACCTATTTTCACCACCCCATTTGGAATAATGTACAGTAGCGTTCCCGAGAGCATAGGATCAGCGGACAAATTCACCAAACATGGTTCTTTCTGCTCGGCAGACAGTTCCAGTGCCAACCCCTTACGTTTCAACATCTTCATCTCTGTTCGACGAACGTCCTCGGCTTCCTGAAGTCGTTCTTGCCATGATTTCTGGGCCTTAACCAGTTCCTGTTCGGTTTCTGCTAATTGTTGTCGCAATGCCTCCACCTCACCATCATCGACGGAAGTTTCGATGATGATTTTCCTTGGTTGATGATTTTGATTCGCCGAGTGTCGCTTTTGTCTTTCATAATCCTGTCGTAAGACCTGCAGGCGCTCGACTTCGGCTCGTAATTCACGGATAATACGGTCGTGCGGATCTTCGTTTACCTTGACCCGGTTGACAATGGTTCGGGCCTGACACGCGTACCGCAAAGTCGCCAACGTTTCATCTAAATGTGTTGCCGCCGGTGAGATAGTAGCCAGCATCACAGTTCGTGAATTACCGCCTAGGCTCTCCTGTAGAACAAAAACAAAAAAAAAAAGAAGGAAACAAGACGATTGGTATAATTAGTTAGAATGCTTATTGTCGGTTCGCGGAACGTTTTTTTTAATGACACCGTTGGTTTAGCTCTAATTGACGCTAGTTTATTTCGCATATCGTTTCGAAGTAAAGTGGATCAATTGAGGAAACAAGGAAATGAAAATGTATGATCATATGGACTTGTTGAAAAACTTGGGTAATAGTATGTTCACATTAGCGCTGATATCAAGTGATATACGGACATACTTGATATCCGATGATATCATGTACGATATCATGTCGAGTTGTCAAAAATCGCAACTAGCAACACGGATAATGGCATTGAACGCACTCATTTATGAACGTCACTTTGAGAGTGACAATAAACACTCATTATAATTTCGAATTTTTCAACGAATACTGGCGTTCGGAGACCATAAAATGCAAGACTTCAATTATTGATTCAATTTTAATAGAGAAAGGTGATCTTATTTCAAATGAGAACATTTAATATAATACATTGATTGTCAAACGATATCATTTCGATCATATGTGAACACTTCGACATGATATGCATATCATTTCGGTATATCAAGTGATATCAGCCCTAATGTGAACATGGTATAAGAGTCATTATGTGTGATAACATTTTGAATGAAATAAGCTATTTATATATAGTATTTCAAAAAAAAAGACCAAAGAAAAAATCAACTTAAATTGATTTTAGCACCTTAACAATATCACAAATGTCAGTATTTTACAAATTCCAATTGCCTAAATTTACGTAGTTTAGCTTGTGGATATCTCTATTCAAAAGATTTCTCATAAATGAAGACTATTTTGGAAAAAAAATATCAGTTTCCATAAGTCTAACTTCCTTCAAGTTAACCAATGAAAGGATTGCCTGTTCATTGAGCATTTTTGCTTAAGTTAATCAATTTTGGTACCATATCTGCTAAAAATGTGATGAAAAGTATATGTAATAGGTTATGACGTGCACAGGAAATGTAATGAAAAGAATGTAATCATAGCTAAGATTAATTCAAGCAATCATCTTGAAGTATTTCATGCAGGATAAGAAATGGCAAATTAGCAAATGTAGCATACCGATAACAACATTTTGTACGAATTCAACTGAATGCATTCTTTTAGTTTCTGCAAACATCGTATAGGTCAGATTTTTATGAGATAAACTGTATTAATCAAACATTAAACTCAACAATGTGCTGCCTCCAATTTTATAGATTTTTTGGAGTGGGACGACGTTTTTTTCAGATCTTTCCGTGGAACCTAATTTAATGTATACTCAAATAAATATTCATGTTCGAGTTACTTGAAAAATCACATAAAATAGTTTCAAACATCAAATTGATATTTTACGTGATGAAGATGAATGTATTTACGTAGTATTCAGCTGAACATTTTACATAATGAACATCCCATAAAGTGAATAAAACCATCACATACTATTTACGTGAACTAACCAAACGTCAAACAATTTATATGAATTTCCAGTGTGAAAAATGCGATCCAAGGAATGAAAACGGTGAAGTCCTTAAAGTCTAAGAGTGAAGCCAGAGTGAGCGCGACACGCGACGCGAAGGATCTGAATTTCATTCATTTTTTCCAGCAATAAATTATTATGTATACTAGAGTAAACACAAGGCGTTGCAAAGTGACAAGCGATTTTCGGTGCGACAAACAACGAAGCAGTGCGTGCTCAGTTTTTTATGCGACTAACGAGCGAACAGAGGTTTCCTTATTTTTCGTCACGGTGGAAGAAGATAATTTGATTGATATCGAAGCTCTCATCGAATCAGTTTTTCAACGGAATGCGCTTTGGGATCAACAATCTCGCAAGTTTAAAACTGGGTTCTTGTAAACAAGTGTTGGATAGAGGTTTAGAAAACATTAGAAATTACTGGGAATTACAATCAATAAAAGTGCATGAAAAAAGTCTATGCTTTTTTTCATAAATTTTTAGATGAAAATGCTAAGAAAAATGGAAACATCTACGCGATTCTTTTGGTCGGGAGCTACGAGAGTTACTAGAATTTAGATCCATGGTTTCAGGTGGTGATGTAATCTCCTCGAGCTGGCTTTATTTCAACAGGCTTTATTTAAAAAAAAAAAAATCTTCGGGGAATCTAGACATATCTGTACATTACAACTGCAACGACATGATTAATACCGTCGAAGATGGGTTATTTGAAATGGCACCTAGTCTGATTGAAACATTCGAGCTAGCAAAAACATCCAGTGTATAATCAGTTGCTATTTATTTACGCCTTGAAGAAAGAAAGTGAAAGAGAATTCCGAAAAGAATAACCAATAGACACTACTTCTAGAAATAATGTTTCGAAAATTAGAACTACTGGAGAAAAAAAAAACATCGCAGCTTGAGAATGATTTGCATTCTGCAAAAAAAGCTTCAACTTCGGATAAAGCTGCAGCAGTTGACACTACAGCATGTAGATGGATTACAATTTTCTTTTTAATAATTGTGAACATAAATGAATTATATTGTTTTGTTAAGGGAAGATGTTCGGTTGCTGGCACTCCACCGTAGCTTTTGAAAGAAATCAGATAGCGTCATTTCGACAAATGTCATGTGTCATGTCATGCACGTTCTTTTTGTGCCGAATACCGAAGCCAACAGACGCTTGTACTTTTTGCTGCGTTAAAAAAAATCAGAAAAAAACTTTTGTGTTGAGTTTCGTGCAATTAAAATTTGTTTTATTTTCACAACCAAAAATTTGTTTTGTCATTTTCAAAATGTCTACCGATTTCGGTTATCGGCACCCCAAGGTGTTCGGTTACAAAAAGAATAAATTCTGTTTTTTCTTTGAATAACTGCAGTCTTTACTTATATTTTTTCTATTTTTAGTGAAATTTCTTGGAGTGCCGATAACCGAACACCTTTTTTGAAATAGCCAAAATTTATCGCTTTACTAAAATGATAAATTTTTTTTCAATCAAATGAATCAACTTAGTTTCTCAATCAGTTGTTAGCTAGGGACTATAGCTTTCCATTGATGTATAGATGTCCGCATAATGTGCACTTAGTCAGAAGTTATGAATTCAAAATAAAAGGGTGCCGGTAACCGAACACTCTCCCCCACTACTGTACAAATCACTTTGGCTCTGGCTACTACTTCTCATTGGAAATCTTCCGCGTTACGCATCGCGTCGCGTGTCGCGCCCACTCTGGCTTCACTCTAAGAAGTTTAAAAATTTTTTGAAAAATCTTTACTAAAATCATGATTATTTCAAAGGATACAAAGCAAAGATTTTGTTCAAACTAAATTTTTCAACATTGCAGGATCTATCATCTGATAGCCAAGGAATCCTACTTCCACAATCTTATCGACTGCTATTGATGTTCCAATACAGGATTATTTTTTGTCTTGATAAGAATCTTATTCACATATCAAAATGTGAGAAAATCTCCCGTCACGCCCATAGGTGGTGTGAAATAAACTTTCATGCGGATTTCATATCATAGAAGGGAACACGACTTCAGATAAATGTTGCCACAATATTAAGTGAAATACATTTCAATTACATGTGGCAAATAACAATTGTCTATCTAGAATGGAAACGTGATATGAACACCTACTACATTATATTTATTACACACGTAATTATTAAGGGGTTGCGCATTTAATAGCTACTAAATGTCCTACGTGAAAAGTAGGGTGGGTAATAATTTTTGCCGAACGTTCATATATATTGAATTATGAACATTCGGCAAAAATTTGTTTTTCTTAGTTGAGCAATTTTGTATGTGAACACAGTTTTCAAAGGGAATTTCTGAGGTAATCCGGTTTTTATGCGGTACGTATCCCCTGCATAAAACAAGATTTGGGTGTAATATTAGAACGACGATGCGCAGTCTCTTTCGTGGACAATCGTGGACAATCTGATAAAGATGTGTTACAGTTTTTAGCTTCATTATTGAATTAAATGAATAAGATATGGAACGACTTAAATAAGATGTTGATTGCATTACGCTTTAACATCCGGGGTTGGAGAGGCCGGTAGGGCTTAACTGAGTTCTGTTTTATGTTTCATTTTCATACTACCGGCCCCTATTACCAGTGTGAAGTAGAAATTAAGTGAAGTGATTGGGTTTCACACGATGGCAGCAGATGAACGGTAAATCAAGTTCATCTTTGTACCATAGAATACAGTGGAATGATATGAAATATTGTAAAATAGAATAAAATAATATAGACTGAACATGTGAGCTTATAGCTGTCAAACGATGTTCATTCATTTTTTTTTGTTAGGATGTCTGATGGGTGAGTTGATGTGTGAGTGAAATGTAAGAGGAAATGCATGCAAGAACGGTCATAAAGGCCACCGTTTCAGCTGGGGAGCATTGAGTCACGCTTTCCTGAACTTTGAACAATCTGAATGAATTTGTGTTAAAAATCAGCTAAGATTCGCGTCAGAAATTATTCTACCGAAAAAAAACAAAATGTTTTAATGAGACACTGAGAACTGTTTGGTACTGTTTAGTCACAATAAATAGGATTTCTTGCTTCGGTATGTGACAGTAGAAGAAACATGGATCCACCAATGTATTTTATTTTATTTTTTTCTCGACTCGCGTCAGCTGAGTGGTGTCCGAAAACGCAAATGGCAACAGGAAAAGGTAGAGATAAAAGTATGGTAACGGTACCCTCTTTATCTCACCTCCATTAGAGATGACTATGTTTACGAAAACCATTAGTTAGAGTGAGATCTGTTGTTTCTGTTTGATAAATTGACTTCCAGAGTGAGATAAAATTAGGAGCATTCGCTTCGAGTTTTCGCATCGCTATAATAGCAGTATTGAACAATTTTCGAACCACTTTTTCTGTGGTATAACTTCACAAAACCGAAGCGAAGATATTCACCCCGATTCTGTATTTCGTTCGAATCGGATTGTTTCGATCAAATACAAAATTTTGCATTCTGTAACTCGATCGAGTTCGAGTTTTCCATACAAAAGCATCACTCGATCGAATTACAGAATGCAAATTTTTGCATTCGTTCGACAAAATCCGACACGATCGAAATACATAATAGGGGTGATTGTATTAGATTTTATCATAATTCATTGATTGAAAGTCGAGTAATCGGTAAATTAACATGGTGACTCAACTAATGAGATGACTATTGATACATTAACCCTAGTTAAAATCTATTAGAATAGAAATAGTAACTAAATGGGCCGTATGAATAAAATGTAGTAAAGTCTCTTGTTTGTAGTATCTTCTCAAAAACATAGTCTACAGAGTAAAACACGTTTGGTTTGGTTTTAATTTTTCTACTTCACTTTATCAGCAAACACACGAGTAGCAACCTCTGGAGCTACCTACCGAAAAATTGTAGTAAATACTACATGTTCGAACGTTGTTGTGTAGTAAAGTCTCTGCTTTTGACAGGAACGTGATCCACATGTAGCATTTACTACCGAAATTCAAGCATGCTACGTTTTATTCATACGGCCCAATGTTATGCGCCCTTATTCTGAATAACGTCGTATCGTTTTTCCTTCGTATTTCATTTGTATTACCCATAACGCTAGCAAAATCAAAGGTAGCTATGATTCGATCGAACCACATTCGATCGAAAAATCAATACGTCGTTATTCAGAATAAGGGCGATGATGTTTATATGTGTGTATGTATGCATGTGTGTATGTATGTATGTATGTATGTTTGTATTTATACCTTATGATAAAAAAAGAACCAGAATTTTCATTTTAAAATTCCCGCGCTTGTCCAATCGGTAAACTTTTATTCTATCAACGTTGGCAACACTTTTATACACATTCTGTCAAATTTTGACACATATCGTACGATTAGTTTTTGTTTGGCGTCTATACAACGAAGTTGAAAAATTTTCGTGTGGCGATTTTTATAATGGATGAAAACTTAGAACAACGTGCGTGCATCAAATTTTGTGTTGCAAATGGATTTAAGTGTTCCGAAACGTTGAAAATGTTAGAAAATGCCTTTGGTGAATCGTGTCTATGAAAAACACAGGCATACGAGTGGTATAAAAAGTGGCTTCAAAGGTGGTCGTACAAGCTTGGATCATGATGAGATCCCTGGCCGCCCAACAACATCTGTTACTGAAGAAAACATTGAATCGGCGAAGCAAATCGTGTGGCAAAATCGTTCTGTACCGATTAGAGAGATTGCTGTGTTGTTGGGCATCTCTTATGGATCAGCCGAACACATTTTAACTGATGTTTTGGGTTTGAAACGCGTCGCTTCTCGGCTGGTGTCAAAAAAGCTGAACGATAATGCACCGGCTCACACAGCGTTGGTTGTGTCGCAGTTTTTGGCCAAAAACTCAACCAATATCATCAACCAAGCACCGTACTCTCCAGATATGGCACCGTGTGACTTTTTCCTCTTCCCCAGACTCAAATTGACATTGCGGGGAACGCGTTTTGAGACCATAGAGACCATAAAAGAGAATTCGCAGCGTGAACTAAAGGCCATACCTTCGGCGGCCTATAAAACTTGTATGGAAAATTGGATCAAGCGTTGGCATGCATGTATTGCCGCAGGAGGAGAGTACTTTGAAGGCGATAATAAAGAAATTTATTAAAAATTGAAATTTTGCGTTTTTTTTATAAAATTCCGGTTCTTTTTTGACCATAAGGATGTTTGAATGTATGTATGCATGTATGCAGGGTTTTTGTCCTTCTCACTAAGGGACACGCTAATGCAAAATTTTTTGTATCTTCTCTACTATGTTATGGAGAAAATATTGAAGTCATAAAATAGTATAACTTTTGTTTACAACATACGTATCAAATTTTAAAGCAGCTTCCAAATTTGGAACTTCCGTATGGTTGATGACGCATAAATAGGGAGGAAATCATCAAGATTGATAGGCTAGTTGATGATCAAAATCATTTACGTGATATTTTCGAAATTTTCTTCAGGGAAACTACGTGTCCTCGCGTGCTTCCACAAAAGGCCCTGTATGTATGTATATATGTACATATGAAACAAACATGAATACACTTATCCACAATTTTATAAAATCTGTTTGAATCAGCACAAAAAAACAGTGACCAAGTGGGAACCATAGCCTAGGAAAGCACTTAATAATCATTGGACTCAGCACGGGATGCACACATGAAAGCACTAAAAAGACCGGTATTACAATGCACATAAATAGAAATAAATAAAAAGAATATTTAAAAAATCAGTCATGACCATAAAAGCACGTTTACAAAATCAATCCATGGATCGAAATAATTACTGGTTTATTAGATATTGAAGCTGTCCGATTTAACCCCGCGTCCGGTCTAACCTCGATCTCCCCTAATAGAATTGATGGAAAACTCGGCTTTCGATCGGAGCTCCGGAGACCCCTATTGTTATACACCATTCGACTCAGCTAGACGAGATCGGAAAATGTCTATGTGTATGTGTGTGTGTGCATTTTCCGAAAATTTATTCTATATGCTCAATTTTCTCGGAGATGGCTGAACCGATTTCAAAAAGCTTTGGTTCATTCAAAAGTCACATCAAGATCAAGTGGCTTTCATTTTCGGTTCCGAAGGTATAATGGTAGAAGTGACGTAACCATTTTTTCTATCCGCACTTTATCCAGAAAGTAACTAATGATCAAATTCAAATGTATTGGGGTTGGCGGTTCAATGCATAGGACACTGGTCTTACAAACCAGTTGTCGTATGTTCAAGCCCCGACCTGGAAGGATTCGTAGTGTCAGTAGATTTGTAGCACCAGCCATGCAATGGTTCTCTGACTGACTCTAAATCGACTGTTGAAACAGAAGGTCAAATTCCACTACAGGAATGTAATACCAAGGCTATGTAAGCATTGAGTCACGCTTTCCTGAACTCTGAACAATCTGAATGAATTTATGTTAAAAATCAGCTAAAATTCGTGTCAGAAATTATTCTATCGAAAAAAACGAAATGTTTTAATGAGACACTGAGAACTGTTTGGTACTGTTTAGTCACAATAAATAGGATTTCTTGCTTCGGTATGTGACAGTAGACGAAGCATGGATACACCAATCGTCAGCTGAGTGGTGTCCGAAAACGCAAATGGCAACAGGAAAAATCATGGAGTCATGCTCGAGGTATAATTTACATTGACTATTTTGAAATCATCAATAGTGACTATTAAATTGAGATATTTGAAGAATGAAATCGAAAAAAGTTGCCTCATATGAAGAAGAAAAATATCATCTATTCCAAGACAGAGTGCCGTGCCACTAGTCAATAAAAACAATAGCCAAATTTAACGAATTTGGTTTCGATTTGCTTTCTCACACACCATATTGCTCCAGATCTAGCCTCCAGCGAGAACTGGCTCTTTGCTGATAGCATAAAGATTCTTCAGGGAAATGGCTCGAATGAGAAAATTATTTTGAGACCAAGGACAAATCATTCTATAACCATGACATCAAACGGCTAAAAAGCGCTGGAACGATTGTAATGTACATGAAGATGGTTATGTTTATGAATCAAATCGAATTTTCACAAGAAATGTTATTTTCCTAGTTAGTTTGCAACGATTGATTTACCAAGTTCAGAAGATCGTGACCGGTTGAAATAGTAGCAATCTTGTATCGCCTTTGAGTAAGTAATTGGTTGGTCGAATCCTCGTTGTCTAGAGATATTTACATATCAATTAGCTGTGTTATTTCAATAGGCTCACTAACCCGTTCAATGCATTGATTGATCAGTTGAACACTATTCAATATTTCAGATAATTTCGCTCTGAAAGCTTTTCTATATTGTTGAAAGTTATAATTTTCGATGCACAGTTAGTAGGTAACTTATTTTGAGGAAACATTAACTAAAGGTAAGTACATTTATCTTGACGAAGTTTAATTGTTGACTCTGGTTTCAAAAGTAGATTAATCACAGTGACTGCAAAATCGTGCCTCATTTGAAAGACGAAGGTATATCATTTTACCGGGATTGGATGTGATCGGAGAACAATCAACTAAGCATCCGGAACTCTACATCGTCTAAGTAGCGAATTTTTTTTATCTCTAAATGTTGATCGATGCGACAAGTGATTATTGCTGTGCTAAGGCAAGACATCTATTCTCTTGCACCGCTCGGAAACCACATTATTACGTAACCGCTAAACATGCGAATGAAAAACGATAGCCCCTCATCCGAGGCGCTCTGACGTCAAGCTAATAAAGTACTAAAGATTATGGTCGTTTGGTATTTTCTAGAATATTTTTGATAAGAATATTTGTTGTTTCTTCAAATACTTTACAGTGAATTACATCCATAGAAACACATCAAATATCGTTCAAAGATTCAGTAAAATTTCCAACGGGCATCGTAAACTTTGAAAAACAAAGCGAACTAAGGATCATCTCCCGTTCACATGGCAAAGTACAATATTAATTAAACCAACAAACCTAGCGCATGTAACAAAAATTTCAACTCGTAGATAGGAAAATATCAACACCACTCGAACGGCCACTTGAGCAGCAGCGGAGGTGTGTCCGCCACGGAATTGTACGGAAGTGAGCACGTGCTCCTTATAAGACTTGTTTATCCGGTGGTAGGCTGATGTCATTCTAACGGATAGCATTTTTCGCGGAATATTCATGTGATGCGCAATTGAAACCCGTTGTTTTGTTCTTCAGCGTTTGCTATCTGGTTAAAAGATTCCCAAATCAATTACAATGCAGCCTGCCTGCACATGTCAATTATTCTTGTTTGCCTTTCTTTGCTCTGATAAGGTGAGTACTGATACTTAGAAAATGTTACACCCTAAGTTCCGAAACAAGAGCATTGTTTATATTGATTTTGAAATTAGTTAATATGTGCTTTGTACCATAATAAAGCTTTTAGCAGCTACCAATGGGAATAAATTGATACTGCGATGAGAGGCGAAGAATAACAGTCACAAATAATCATGTGTATAGGGACTCCATCTTTACGTAAATTGCTGAACAATATCCAGCAAAATTTAGCCCTTTATTAATCTACCAAACTGTGGAAAAAATAAAATAATTGTATGACACTACAAAGTATTTGCTTGTTGTGCCAAGAAAACAGGATTCGATTTCTAATTCTGAACATAGGATCAGACAATGTTTTTGACCCGAAACGTGAATGATTACAAGGTTTCAATAACTATAATCAATCACCCAGGGATGTGATCTTTCCTTCTATTACATGTTGTATTGAATATGCCTCTCTTCTATCGTTGGAAACGCGATTGCGTTCTGATTGAACCATATTACAGGGCGGCAAATGAATTCCTGATTAAAATTCCCGGTTTCTGGAATAGGCCCGATTTCGGGCATCTTAAGCTTCCGCTTCATTATTACCCAAAATCTCTCGATGGTCCGGAACTGCGGGCAGTTTGGTGGATTTATGTTTTGCCTTTCTCTATAGAAAGGTATTAGAATTGCTGGAAAACCCGACTTTTGAACGGAGCCTCGGAGACCCATAGTGTTATATATCATTCGACTCAGTTCGACGAGATCGAAAAATGTGTGTGTGTGTGTGTGTGTGTGTGTGTGTGTGTGTGTGTGTGTGTGTGTGTGTGTGTGTGTGTGTGTGTGTGTGTGTGTGTGTGTGTGTGTGTGTGTGTGTGTGTGAGTCCCAAAAAGTCGATTTTTTCAAAAACAATTTTTTCGAGATGACACTAAATCTCGACGTTTCATGCAATTCTAAGACTTTTGGCATCAAATTTTTTTTTTCGATTTCGAAAATTTCATGTACCCCCTATGGTGATTTTTCAAGATATATGAAAATTCCACTAAGTGGACTAAGAAGGGTTTTTTTAGATTAGCATCACTCTTCTCATACAAATTGGCAACGCAAATGTCAAGCACTAGTTTGGAAAAATGATGCTGACTGTGTGACATAAACACTGAAGCATGCTTTTGTGAACTACTCGAATCAATCTGAATCAATTGGTGTTCAAATAAGTATCTGAAATTATTTAATAAAAGTATGAAATATATTTTCATAAGACTGTTATGAAAGAAGAGAAAGGCGTTATCACACCACTAGGTGGATTAAGAAGGGTTTTTATAAATTAAATCTAAGTTATTATCGTGGTACCATTGATGACTTTTCGACTGTAGTGGCAACTCGCCAAATCTAGCCAGAACTTCACGGAACCTTTGTGGGCTTTAATGAAAGGTAGTACGCGGTTTTTGAGGCATCATTTCTTTTACAGCTTCGTGTCCATCGTGTTATTCGTCACGAACACTTTAGTCTGTGCTCCGCAGCTACATATTCCTTGCCAAATCATCAGTTTTTTTGGCAAATTTGTCCATAAAAGCAAATTTAAACTTCGCGGGAAAATCTCCTCAGGGCGTCGCCATGTAGAATTTATGGCCAGGAAGCTGTCCGAAATCCATTTTGACGTAGGTTTCATCGTCGATGAGCAGGCATCCTTGGTACTTCATCAAAACCTGCTGGTATAGTTTCCGAGATCGAGTTTCGGTGACGAAACTTTGCTTCAACGTTCTGTTTGGTTGCTTGCTGGCTCGATAAGAACGATATCCTGCTTGCAAACGAATTCTTCGAACGGTAACGCGTGCAGCAGCGTATTTTGTGCGAATTCATTATTCGATAATTCAGGGTTTGCTCAGATGGTTCTCAACACCTTCTGGTACAGCTGGAAGTCATATGTCCCACTACGACGCTTACCTTGAGGCACTCGATCAACGCTCTTTCGCTTCCTGAAACGTTCGAGCACACCATACACGGTTGCTTTGGCGATTTTCAACAATTTTACGTTTTTATTCCGGACCACGTTGGATTATCGAAGTGGGTGTGCAGAATTTGTTCTCTCTTTCTCGGCATCCATCTTAAATAACTTTTGACTCACTGCACGAAACACCGTTAAAAATTTATACAACAGAAAGTGGGCACCTAGATAAACAAACCGCTGTAA